>NC_140579.1:219930593-221274343 GCF_964204655.1 Triturus cristatus
CTGTGGCACCCCACATGGTAGGTGGAAAGGGTCCGACTGTAGACCATCCCAGGACAGGCTATGGTCTCTACCCTCCAAAAAAGAAGCTAGTAGGGCCAATGCCATTCCCTGTACCCCAAACTCCTGGAGCCTTCGAAGCAGCACCTTATGATTGACGGTGTCGAAGGCAGCCGAGAGATCTAACATCACCAGGACTGCGCGACCTCCCCCGTCTACTATAGCCCGCACCTTTTCCGTTGCGATCAACAGTGCTGACTCTGTAGAGTGCTGTGCACGAAAACCATGCTGTGAAGAGTCAAGTAGATCGTGGGCCACCAAATGTGTCGTAAGGGCACGGTTCAATTCTTTCTCCAAAATCTTGGCCCCCATAGGCAGGGCGGCAATTGGTCGATAGTTTTTTAAGACAAGGGGGTCTAATGTGGCTTTTTTTTAGTAAAGGTTTAATTATAGCCCTCTTCCAGCAAGAGGGATAGCATCCGGATTGCAGTGCTATGTTAATTACCTGGGACAGCTCTTCCGCTATCACCTCAACGGCCAGGTGAAAAACTGATGGAGGGCAGGGATCTAGGGGGGATCCCGAGTTTGTTGAGATGATCAACCTCCGAGTTTCCTCCGCCGTGATTGAGGCAAACTCCCTGAGTCCCGTGTTGTTCCAGGAGTCTGCTTCCGGCACTAGCTCTTTCCCCTCTGTGCTGGAAGGCCTACTACTGAACTCATCGTAGATAACCTGAACCTTCTCTTGGAAATATGCTGCCAACTTTTGGCAAGTTTCTTGATCCGGACAATAGTTGTTGTCCTGCGGCGGTTTAGCCAGAGCTGTTATGGTCCTAAACAGCTCCTTAGCCGAGTTGCCGGCATCCATAATTTTGGTTGAGAAATAAGCGCTCTTGGCTGCCACTATTGCCTGTTTATAGGCTGCGAGGGAGGAGTTATACTGTGATTTTCCCTCAGTACTATAATCCTTTCTCCAGGACCGCTCCGCCCTTCTGCATGTTGCCTTCAAGGTCTTAAGTTCAATGCTATACCAAGGTGCGCTTGGTTTGGTTCTCCTGGATCCAAGCAGCTTCCGGGGGTATACCCTCTCTACCGACGCTTCCAACCAATCGTTAAAGCGCTTTGACGCCACGGAGATATCATTAGTGTAGACAGGGCGTGACCCGGCCAGTAAGGGGAGTAGTTTCTCCGCAGTAACCTGGGACCATGGTCGGATCATGCGTTTCCCTGCTCTATGACCCGAGGAGATGACTGACATCCCAGTCATAACAGTGAAATTCACTGCCTTATGGTCCGACCAGGGAAGTGCCATGATGTTAACCCCCTTCAAAACTATATTATTAATAAATATACCATCTAAGTATGTCCTCCACTACGCGTGGGGCTGGCCACTACTTGGTTAAAATCCAGCGCTGCTAAGCTATCAATTAGTGTGGCAACCTCTGACTGATTCGTGAGTTCTAAATGATAATTAAAATCGCCCAAGATCATAAAAGGGTGATGATCCAGCCGGGACTCTAAGAAATGCATAAGCATCGCCGGAAAAGATGACTTCGGGCCTGGAGGACGATAGACTAGGATTCCGTGGAAGTTGTACATATTAGCCACATAAATGGTAAAATACATAGCTTCCGCGGCAAGGTCTAGGTGGGTTTCCACCCGGATTTTGAGCTGTGATGAATGTACAACAGCTATTCCCCCCCCCCCCCTTTCTTATCAAGTCTGTCCTGGGAAGAGACAACATACCCACTCGGTAGGGCAATGTTCCAATCCGGACCAGACGCTTCGTCTGTCCACTTTTCAGTTAGAAAGTGGCATGTATGATCTAGTTTTTCTATCAGAACATGAATTTGGTAGCTGTGCTTATGGAGTGACCGAACATTCACCAGAACACAACTAAGCGACTGAAGAGAGTGAGACCTCGTCACGGGGAGGGGCACTGCCCTGCTCTCAATCGTATACTCTCCGGCCTTCTGCCTGTTCGCGGGGGGCTGCAGTCCACCCACCCAAACATCGTTCCAAGGCTGGACATCACATTTGGGGCATGATCTCATCCTAGAGACCCTCTGACTTAGATCCCAGTCATGGGGCCTGCATGTAGAGTTATTCAGATCTAATAACTCCTCTCTGCTGAATGGGGTCAAATGGCGAGGGGCAGGGGTCCTGGCGCTGGGCGTGGATCGGGCGCAGACGGGCTTGCCTTTGGCGCGCCCGTCCCAGCGCCATTTTTATTTGCCAATGGTCACGCCCCCTGTCTGACGCGTCGATCCCAAGTGCAGTGCGGGCCTGCCTACAGCCGGGTCCGCTTGGGTCAACAGTCGGTGATTTAGCAGGGAGAAGTGCACAGAGGCACCTTCCCGGTAAGATTACTAACGTGCAACAAGCAGTGTGCAAAACTGATGCCAACAGCATTAAAAACCTGTGCAAAATTGTTTATATTTGTTTAAAAACGAACAGCAGCAATAGCAATTTTAAAAACCAGCAGCTGCCAAGAAGCCAAATTGTGGTTATAAGCCTTACTATTCTAACCTCAAAAGCAGTGGATGCTCTGTGGGCATGGTTGTCTCTGGGACTAGCACCTCTAGTTACCTGGAAATGGGCTTGGCTCACAGGGTGAACCTGCACTGTGAGGCCAGTCTGCCGTTGTTACGGTGACTACCCCCCACTCATCTCGCAATTCCACTGCAAACCCTCCCCCCCCCCCCCCCCCTCCTCCCCCCCCTCATTACTCCCTATCTCCTCTATACTGCCTGGTTACACATGCTACCTTCCTATACCTCCTCGTGCTGTGCACTTGCCCACCTCTCGCCTCCGTATCCCCCCCTCGGGTGCACCTCCTACTCATTCCTCCCTCTCTCTCATGTACTCACACCTCGTTCTCTCCCACTCTTTCTGCCTCTCTCATATTGGTTCACTTCAGGTCTTCAAGCACTGTTTCTTTCCCAAGACTTTTCAAGATTTCCATCCCTCAAACCCATGCTCTCCTCTTGAGGTGTCTTTGGTGTACACAGGCACCCTCTTTATGCATCTGTGGCCTGCTCTCACTCATCTTTCTCACACACTTTCTGCTCCTCTGTCTGTAGTTTATTCACCACTTCGTGCACAAACTACCTATCCCGCTCTCTTTCTTTCTGTCTATTCTGTGAAGCTCTCACTCATATCTATTCATCAAGCCACATAATTCCACTACACCGTTCCACCACTACACCGTTCCACTCCACACAATTCCGCTACTAACAATGCAAATTCGGCCCACATAAGTCGACTCCAAACCACATACATCCACTCCAAACCAAAACACATGGGTAAAAGGCATTGTCATTTACAACGCCAATAGCTCTAACTCTCAAATGCAAGACTGATTGCATTGCAAATGCTTGTTCTAGATTTTTCTTGGTGACAAATAGTCCACTTGCAAATAAGCTCATAATTACTCCAGTAAGTGGAATTCTTAAAAGAAATAAAAGCTACAACCATTAGAAAAAATGCACAGGTTGACGATATCAGAGACACTTAATGCTAAACATTTATGGGGTGAGTGTTAGATTTCTTCTGAAATTGACTTGCAAACTTTATGTAGAATTCAGTTCGTTTTAATTTCAGAATAGTGTAAAAATGCTATAGTTTTTTTTCCTGAAAATGACTCCTATTTCAAAGAAAACCTAATGTGTTTAGTACACCTAAAAAAGGATGCTATGAAATGGTGGTCTAAAGTTCTAAGACTGGTTTGGCTAGTGTCTTCTCAACCTAGTTTCCCCATTTTTAGATATTTAATAATTTTTCTCTTTCCTATTGTTATTTTAAGGCTGTTCTTCATTGTGTTCCAATATTTTAAGTTAATATAACTTCCACATCCTTCACAGTGGTTTTTAATGCTTCTTATGAAGTTTTCCTAGTATGAATAGGAATACGTCAAGCATGTTCTTCTGGGATAGAGTACTGCTGAAGTAATGCAGTTAATGGTAGTGATTTTTTTTCACCATTTCTGCTTCCATATCCACATTTTACATATCCACATTTTACAGTTGTGTATTAGTAGGACATAACTGTAAATTGTTACGAACTAACTGCGTTGTTGAGCATGAGTAGGAATAAATAAAGCATGTGGATCTAGGAGACGGACTGCGCAGTACTGCAGTTAAAGGTAAGGATGAAAATTTCCTAGCTATCGTAACGGAACGTTTCAATTCTATTAAGGACTCGGAGGCGAGGATTATGCCTTCTCTATTCGCTTTTATTTACCAGCAGCCATCATTAAAACACAATAGAAAACAGTTTCTCCAACATAGTCCTTCTTCACTGGCCCTTTACCCTCTTTCGTCGCATGAAGTCAGCCGATGGATCACTATTATGAATCCTGTTTATTAGCATCAGATCCTACAAAGACAAGGAAACAATGTCACTATAGGAAAGCGTAACAACTAAAACCTGCGGACCAAAATTTGCAGTAAAAGCAGTTGTTGTGACATCAAACCAACTGCGTCAAACAAGACCATTTCATTATATTTTAAAAACTCGAGCAGTACTACTTACTCTTACACTGGGTGGTGATCTGTTCCTGGAACTGATACGATAGCTAGGAAACTTTTCAGTCTATGTCTGGACTTGAGGAAAGGATTATGCTAGTTCAAAGCTTGCTCACCATGAGGTGAGCCATATCCAGCACCGACTTCAAGTAAAATCTCCTTAAGGGAGAGTCCGAAGACCAATTTGCCTCGTTGAGGATATCCTGCAACCGGGCACCCAAGCCAAACGCTTTGGAGGCCATCGTGTCGCGTGGACTCCAAAAATTTGAAGGTTAATTCCTGCTTTCTGCATTACCCATCTGACCCACCTAGCAATGGTGAGTGAGGAAACCTCCTTAAAAGGCTTAAGCAGTGCGATGAGGCGTTGCAGTTCCCCTGGAGGACGAAACTCTTCTGTCATTTCCTCAATCTTTCAGACATTGAACAATGCACAACTTTGGAGTGTCAGGAAACTGGGTAAGTTATGGTTCTTGGGGGACATTTCGTTCTTCTGTGGAGAGTCAACGTTACCCCATTAGGGGAGAAAATTCAGCTTGTGACCTCTAATGCTCTTGCGTCCAAGACATGGCAAGAGATGAGGCAGGGCAGCATGGCAGACATTTTATTCCGGGACAAGAAATGGTTTGACTGCCAGGAGAGGAACAGGTTGAGAACTTGGTTCATGTCCCAAAGGGTGGATTAGCAGGGTTCTGGAGGAAGGGAGAGCCTGATTCCTTGTAACAATCTGCACACAAAGGGGTGTTACCCCACCCCTGCATCATTGATAGGCACGTGGCCGGCTGAAATGGCTGACCGAAAGGTGTTTATTGAACTGTAAGCCAGACCACCTGAGGCTAACTAGTAGATGAGGGGCAGACGGCAGCATTGGTTTTACTTGATCTAAGTGCAGCCTTCGACACCGTGCTGCACTCAACGCTGCTGTCTCGCCTCTCAGACATGGGAGTGGAGGGATCTGCACTGGCATGGATAAAATCCTTTTTAGAAAACAGGAGCTTCCAGGTGCATTGTCCCCCTTATAAATCCTCCCTTAGAACGCTCAGACCTGGAGTTCCTCAGGGCTCCAGTCTGAGCCCTACGTTGTTCAATCTTTATATGGAGCCTTTAGCTCACATTGTGGAAGCTTTTGGAGTGGATATCGTCACATATGCTGACGATACCCAATTAATAACTAAACTCACTCACAATCAGGCAGAGGCGGCCACTAATTTTTCAAACTGCATGCTCTCTGTGGCAGGGTGGATGAACAACAACTGTTTGCGCCTTAATGGCGACAAAACTGAACTTCTAGTGGTTGGTAAATCCCCCTTCCGCCTGGTCGCAGGCCTGGTGGCCAACGGAACTAGGGGTAATTCCCCATCCTGTGAAGTCTGTCAGAAACCTAGGGATCATGTTGGACACGGAGCTTTCCTTTAAGCATCAGATTAGCAAAATCACGGGAAAATGCTTTGGAATACTCAAAACACTCCGTATAGTTCTCGATCTCCTCCCCATCAGTGCTAGAAAAACACTTATTCATGCCTTAGTCACGCCTCATTTAGACTATGGCAATGCTCTTCTCCTAGGCCTTAGCCAAAAAGGTATCCACCAACTGCAGTGCGTCCAAAACGCAGCTGCGCGACTGGTGCTAAACCTCCCACGCAGAGCATCAGGTAAAATGGCACTATCTGAACTCCATTGGCTCCCTATTGAGGAGCGTATTAGGTTCAAGGCTCTCTGTTTTGCTCATCGCATTGCCCAGGGAAAAGGCCCTGGCTATTTGCGAAACCTTCTTATTCCCCATCGCCCCATTCGTAATCTTAGATCTGCCGGAGCAATGTTGTTCCAACTTCCTCGCGTTCGCAGGACCAAGACGGGAGGTGGTTCCTTTAGGTTTCTAGCCAGCAAACACTGGAACAGGCTTCCTCTTGATCTATGCATGGAGCCCTCCGAAACAAGATTCAGATCAAAACTGAAAACTCACCTATTCCCACGTAAACAATAGCCTTTTATTTCCAGTAATCCAGGCGTGCCCCGGACCTTGGTCTTTCGAGGAGCAGCAGCATCTGTCAGCGCGGGGACACACTGTTCTAGTGTAACCAGGCGCTTTAGAAATGGTTTTATTATTATTATTATTATTATTAACTGCGCTAAAAATTGAGAATGTGAATTACATCTATGTCCAGGGGGATAAAGACTCCGTCGTATACACCAGCTGGCCCATCTGCCCCATGCGGATCTGTAGCTTTTAACAGTACTATCTGCCCAGGCCTTGGACATGAAGGTTTCAGCCTCTTCCGAAAGACCAGGGACCTCCAATCGTCCCCTGTGATCTGCCACGCCATGAGCCACAACGAGTTTACTTGAATCGGCGGATGGGAAACTTTGTCGGGATTCAAACGGAGTGTTGGAAACTGGGGGAGTACGATTGGAGAATACTAGTAAAGTTCCAGTAGAACTGAAATCAAACTTGCAACCTCCAAAGGGGTGATCAGAACCATTTCCGCTCCTTGCCTGCGAACCTGCGCTGTCGTCCTTGTAATCATTGCAAAGGGGTGAAAAGCATACCTCTTCTCCCTGCTCCAATCCTGGAGGAAGGCACCTGTGGCCACTGCCAGTGGATCCGGCCTCCAGCTGAAGAAACTGGGCAGCTGGTGGTCCAATCTCTAGGCAAACTGGTCCACAGAGAAAGGACCCCAAAGGTTGTTCAATATCGCAAAAATCTCCGGGTCGAGTTTCCAAAGACTGGAACCCCTGAAGTTGCAGGACTGAAAGTCTGCCTCCTGGTTCTCCCGGCCGGGCATGTACTCCATTGTAACCGATCCCTGATGGTCCAGGACATACTGCCAAAAACCTGCGGCGATATCCGAGAGGTCTTTGGACCGCTTTTCCCCCTAAGTGTTTGATGTAGCGGACTTCCGATATGTTGTCCATCTTCACAAGAACACACGACTGGTCGAATCTCTCGTCCAACAGCGTACTGCAAATGAACCTGCTAGAAGTTCTAAGCAGTTGAAATGTGTTGCAAAGTCATCCTGTGCACTGGGCACCCCCCAACGTTTTGCTGACTGGTACTGGTGGTAACTGACTGACTGACTGACCCTGGGCTCTGCCTAACCAGGCCCAGGCCAGTGCTATGCTGAAAGAGTCACTTAGTATACAGTGAAAACACAGCTACATACGCAAGGGTACACTAAGGGTTGGGGTACCCCTTTGACTGTATGACCTACCCCTTAGGGCCCTAGTACATAATAGGTCAGGGGGATTGAAACTACCGATCAGTCCCTAGTAGGGCATGGCAGTTTAGAGGCCAGCAGCCCTTTCTGAGCTTGCATGTGTGCACTGCTGAAGCCAGAGGTCTTTTTTAAAGTGGCTCTGTGATACAGGACTGCTTTTAAAAAGTAATTTGTGCCCAAACTATACTTTTGTGTTTGGGCACTTAAAAATGGTTAACCTACAATGTTTTGCCACATTAGGTACCCCCAGGGTCTCCCCAAGGTGTCCCAGGGGTGGGGGGGGTCAGGTATCTATAAGGTGGACCCTTATAAAACTTGTGTTTGAGGCATATGAGCTGCAGATTACACACTTTTGCATAGATCGCCATCTGGTGTTGGGCCCGGATGTTTGCAGTTTGTTTTTCCTCTTGGAAAGTCTTTGGAAGTCACGAGGTCGATGACTCCTCCCTTGGTTCGTATTGCGCATGGGCTTCGGCTCCATCCTCAGCTTGTTTTTTTCCCCCATCGGGCTCGGATGTAATACTTCGCGCTCCGGTTCCGAACATTCCAGTTCGACGATCGAAGCTGAATCCTCGCTCTCCGCGGTATTGTTTAGATACTGATCTCCTCAATCACCTTCTTCGACGCACCTTCGATTCCAGTCATCGACGGCGGCCTTCGGGCCTATCCAGGCTCCGGTCCCAGCTGATGGAAAGAACTCCATTGAAGAAGTGCCCTCGATGTGGGTCCAAATTCCCCCACACCGCTCTTCATGAGGTGTGCAACCTCTGCCTCTCCCCTGAACACGAGGCTCGAGACTGTCCCGTCTGCAAGTCTTTTAGATCCAAAAAGACTATTCGAGATCTAAGGGCCAGACGAAAAATGGCGCACTCCTCGACCTCCGTTCCAGTCGACATCTTCGGGGACGACGTCGAAACTCCGGGACACCAGCACACCGAAGAGGACCTCGTCAGTGCTTCCGAAGCCGACGACTCGGATGTTTAGGACATCACCCCGGCGCAGAGGGTCGTGAGTAAAATACCCCCTCCCACACCCGCGCCGACACCCAAAAAGGCTTCGGTCACGCCTTCGGACCTAGGCAAGACCAAAGACACTGCTTCGAGCACCCCACCTTCGGGCCCGGTGACAAAGCCAAGTAAGCCTTCGGCGGCTCAGGCTCGAGCCAGCCTGGCAGCGGTGCCGAAAAACACCCTTCGGCACCGAAGAAAAGATCGGCCTCTACCTCGACACCGAGCTCCTCACCAAAACCCTCGGTGTCCAAACCCAGCCTCTCGGTGCCAACCAAACATCATAAGGCCCTCGGCACCGACACTCCCGCGCCGAAGCCTGTCTCGGCACCGAACAAAAAATCGGAGGTTCCCAAAAAGCACGGCACAGGCAGCAGTGTCGCAAGAACTTTTTACACCGGATCCTTTGCAAAAGACACTTACCAAAGATCCAAAAACTGGACATTTGGCACTCTCTTCTAAAAGGAGACATTTGGACAAACCAGCTCCACCTCAACCTCCAAAGAGGAAGGACTGTGCTACTTCCCCTTTCAGAGTGCCTTCCCCACCTCCTCCACCCTCTCCACTTCCACCCCCTCCACCTTCTCCACCCCTGCCTCATCGCTCTCCGACCCCGTCTCCAGACCATGATGATCAGGGGGACCCATACTACGACCCAGCAGATGTGCCACAAGACCCCACCCCTACAGGATCCCCAGACCCCTGGGATGATTATAATCCCGACATTCCAGATGTCCCACAAGATGACCTCTATCCATCCAGGCCATCTCCACCAGAAGACTCACTAGGTTTTCACCACCTACTTCAGAGGGCGGCACATTATCACGGGGTAGAGCTACACACTGACCCAGTAGAGGAAGATTTCCTCCTAGACACCTTTGATACTGCACATAGGTCTACTGCTATACTACCTATGCTCAAAGGGGTAATAAAACATGTGCCAGAGGCTTTTAAAGACCCAGTCAGGGCTAGGGTCCTAAACCCACATAGAAAAAAAGTATAAAGCTGCCCCCACAGATCCTGCCTACATCAAAGGGCCAGCACCACTGGATTCCCTGGTGGTATCCACCGCATGAAAGATCAAATTCCCAGGCGTCAGGCGAAGCACCACCACCTGACAATCAAAGCTCCTGGACGCGTCGGGAAAACGCACTGCGTCACAGGCAGCCAATATATGGCGTATGGCCAACACTCAAGCGCTATTGGCCAGATACGACGGAGCGAATTATGATGAGCTAGAAACCATCATGCACCATCTCCCAGAAAAATATAAGTTCGAGGCATGTGGGCTGCTGAATTCATATCTGTGCATAGATCGCCGCCTAGTGTTGGGTCCGGATGTTTGCACGTTGTTGTCCTGGAAGAGTCTTCGAAGTATCCCGAGATAGGTGACTCCTCCCCTGGACCACAGTGCGCATGGGCATCCTCTCCATCCTTAGATTGTTTTTTTCCGCCATTGGGTTCGGATGTGCTTATCTTAGCTCAAGTTAGGAAAATTTAGTTTAAGGCCAAAAGGCCTTTAGTATTCGTCGGTACTGTTCCCGCTCGGTATCGACTGCTTTCTTGCTTAGTTTAGAAACTTCTTCCAGTTTTTCGGATCCGTTTAATCCGAACATCGACCTTACATCGACGATGGAATCGAGGACCCCATTCAAACGGTGTCCTGTATGCCACGCCAAATACCCACACATCGACGTCCACCCGGTATGCAACAAATGTCTCTCGCCGGATCACGACGAATCGAAATGTATGGCCTGTGCCCGATTCCGATCCAAGAAGACTCTCCGGAATCGACGGGCAGCGAGATTAGAAGCGCAGCAATCGGCACAGGCCCCGGCCAACATCTTCAGCACCGAGCACGAAGATGTTGAAAGCGTGGAAGAAGTAAACTCCAGCCCCGCTTCCGAACACGATTCCCGATCGGAAGACGCCGATGAAGCGCTTTTTCACAGGGAAGAAGCCGTCGATGAGGTAGGAGACTACGATGAAGCCTTTGGGGCCGAAGAAGATAGCTCTGGTGAAGAGCCAGGCCTACCCGTCGAAACTGAGGCTATCAAAGTGCGTCACTCTACGGCTCCGGTCAAGGGATCGCCTCCGGGCCTTACCCGAGATCAATCCCAAAGTTCTTCGGCCCCGCCTTCGGGCCCGGCCTCGAACATCCAGCACGAGCAATTATTACCGAAAAAGACTGGTTTCCCTTCAATGAAACCGAAACCAATCGTCGCACCAGTTCCACCGAAACCAAAAGTGAAACTGGCAGTGGTCGGCTCGAAGCCCTCGAAGACCTCCACTCCTTCGACGCCAGCACAGACCATCGGCTCCGAACGCACTAAGAGGGATTTCGGCGCCGAACTCGCTGCAGCAGATATCGGTACCGACCCGAAAAGGAAGGCCATCGGTCCCACAAAAGCGCCTCGGCCCCTGGCACCGAAGCAGTCGGCCCGACCACCAAAGTCAAAATGGCCGCTCCATCTGAGTCCACTTCGAAGACAGCGACACGTGTCAAGTCATCGGCTCCGACGACCGCTGATACCTCTCCTCGGATCGATGACCCTGTGGCTCCGAAGCAGTCGACGCCTACCTCTACGGAACCACTCTGCACCAAAGAACCTTCGCCGTTCTCGGTGCGGCAAGTCGCGGCGTCGTTGCAACGCATCAGGGAACGGGCAGCCCTCCGGTCCACGTCGGGCCCCGACCCGAACAAGGCTCCAAAGGCACCCTCGGCACCAACCAACATCCCTTTTGGTTTGCCGCCATCCACGGTGCCGAAGATGTTCGAGATCCGAACACGTGTCCGCCAGACAAAGTCCCCATCTACTGGACACTCTCCTACTGAGCCTTCACAGTCACAATTTATCGACGCCGACACTGGCAGACTCGTGCTCCGAAAACGGAAGGTCACGCCAGAGCAGGCCTTGGACTCCTACAGAATCCCTCTGAAGCAGAAACTACCGGCAGAGTCGGAACCGGTTCTATACGAACGCTTGCACACGTCCTATCAGGATCCCCAGTCCTTTTCTCCTATGCCCTCCGACACGGACGCAATGGAGGATTACCTAGGTGATGATACCACCTACCCTAAGGATATCAATCCTGAAGAGCAGCAGGACCCAGATCAAGCTTGGGATGACCCTGCAGACCAGGGTGCCGCAACAGATACCCAGGACACGCAGCTTTACGGCGCAAAAACATCTCCCACAGAGGACACTGCTGCCTTCAATGCCCTCATAGAACGTGCTGCAGCCAATCATGGAGTACAACTCCACTCCGACACAGTTGAGGAAGACTTCTTGGTGGACACTTTCGCCTCCTCCGAGAGAACTGTCAAAACTTTGCCCATGTTGAAAGGTGTTCTCAAGCCTGCAAAGGACATTTTCAAGGAAACAACCAGGGCACGGGTGCTAAACCCCAGGATTGAAAAAAAATACAAACCTGCGCCCGGGGACCCTATGTACATTAGAGGTCAGTTACCTCTGGACTCCATGGTGGTTGCTAACGCTCGCAAACGAGCCCACTCGCAAACAGGTGATGCTCCTCCCCCAGACAAGGAGTCCAAAGTGCTGGAGACCTCAGGCAAGAGAATTGCAGCTCAAGCAGCAAACATCTGGCGCATTGCCAATACACAGGCCCTCCTGGCTTGCTATGATCGTTCACACTACGACACGCTAGAGTCACTACTCCAGCATCTGCCAGACGAATACAAAGAGGCAGCGGAGCTCCTCATCAGAGAGGAACAACTTCTTACCAACGCATCCATTAAGTGCGCACTAGATGCTGCCGACACAGCTGCAAGGGCGATAAACACCAGCGTCATGTTACGACGACACGCTTGGTTAAGAATCTCCGGATTCAAACCAGAGATTCAAAACCACACCCTAAATCAGCCAGTCAACCCCGACTACTTATTCGGCCCAGAAGTTGACACCACCTTAGAAAAAATAAAGAAGGACACTGACACTGCGAAGTCAATGGGGGCTCTGCAAACGCAGACATTTCGTATTGGCTCCTTTCGTCGCCCCGGGAATAGGGGAGCAGCTAGAGGCCAGGGGTCACAGCAGCAATACACTAAAGGGGGCACACAGAGTACCTACGATAAAACCAACAGAGGTGGATATCGTGGCTCCAGCACCAAGGGCAGAGGACGCGGTTACGGCAACACCAGGTCCTCACCCAAGAACAAACAGTGACGCCCTCTCCCTTCCCCCCGACCACATAACACCTGTCGGGGGGGGGAGACTCCAGCGGTTCCTGTCCACATGGAAAACCATCACTACGGACAGGTGGGTCAGGGATATTATCCAGCACGGTTACTGTCTCGAATTAACCTCCACTCCACCCACAATACCGCTAAAGCACCGTCCTATGTCCGCAGAGCACTTAGCATTATTGCAGCAGGAAGTGCTAACTATGCTGCAAAAAGGTGCAATAGAGGTCGTGCCTGTCAACCAGCAGGGGACAGGGGTGTACTCTCTGTACTTCCTCATCCCAAAAAAGGACGGGTCGCTCAGACCTATACTAGACCTGAGACCCCTCAACCACTACATTCTGTCAGAGCATTTTCATATGCTCACCCTACAGCAGGTTCTCCCGCTGCTCAGCCAGGGAGACTTCCTAGCCACACTAGACCTCAAAGATGCGTACTTCCACATACCCATACACCCGTCACACAGGAAATATCTCAGGTTCACTATTCAGGGACAGCACTATCAATTCAAAGTCCTCCCCTTCGGCGTGACAACAGCACCCAGGGTTTTTACCAAGTGCCTAGCTACAGTGGCTGCACATCTACGGAGACAACACATTCACGTCTACCCTTACCTGGACGACTGGCTTGTTCAGGCAAAGTCAGCCCAGCAATGTGCCAGCCACATGTCCCTCACCATTCACCTCCTTCACAGTCTGGGATTCTCACTAAATTACCTAAAATCCCATCTACAACCCGCACACGTACAACAGTACCTGGGCGCGACCATAGACACTCTGGCAGCCACAGCTCAGCCAAATTTAGTGAGGATCAACAGCATGCAACTGCTAATCTCAAAGTTCAAACCTCAACACTCCCTTCCTGCGCGAGTGTTCATGCAGTTGATAGGCATGATGGCCTCCTGCATTTTCATAGTCCCGCACGCGAGACTACATATGCGCCCGCTTCAGGAGTGCTTAGCACGTCAATGGAATCAGGCTCACGGGCAATTAAAAGACCTAGTGTTGGTGAGCAGTCGGGCATACAACTCTCTGCATTGGTGGAATCCACAAAACCTTTGCAAGGGCCGACCATTCCAAGAGCCTATTCCACAAATAATACTGACAGCGGACGCCTCTCTCCAGGGATGGGGAGCTCATGTACTCAGTTACACAGTGCAGGGCCTATGGACGACACAACAAAAGAAGATGCACATCAACGTTCTGGAACTGATGGCAATCTTCCTCGCCATGAAGGCATTCAAAGTACACTTGTGCAACAAAGTCCTGCTGATCCGGACGGACAACATGACTGCCATGTACTACATACAAAAGCAGGGAGGAACACACTCTCCACAGTTGTCTCACCTGGCTCAGAGCATGTGGAAGTGGGCCATTCAGAGGAACATATTCCTCATGGCGGAACACCTCCCCGGCAAGGACAACCAGATGGCGGATCTGCTCAGAAGACACAGCCACCAGATGCACGAATGGGAGCTACACCCATCAGTACTCCAACCGTACTTCCAACAGTGGGGTCATCCAGAGATAGACCTATTCGCCACAAACGAAAACGCAAAATGCCAAAGCTTTGCCGCCAGGTTCCCACATCCACAATCGCAGGGCAATGCGATATGGATGAACTGGTCCGGCAGATTTGCGTACGCTTTTCCCCCAGCGCCATTAATACCGCTGGTGGCACGCAAACTGCGACAGCACTCACTGACCCTCATCCTAGTTGCTCCAACGTGGGCGCGCCAGCCATGGTACACCACCTTTCTGGAACTTTCCGTGGTGCCGCATCAAAGGCTGCGGATAAAACCTGCACTCTTAACGCAGAGCCATGGCGAAATTCAGCACGCAGAGCCATGGCGAAATTCAGCACCCAGATCCGCAACAGCTGAACCTGGCAATCTGGCTCCTGAAGTCTTAGAGTTTGGCTACCTAAACCTGCCACCTGACTGTATGGAGATCATCAAGGAGGCCAGGAGACCCACTACCACAGCTGCTATGCAGCTAAATGGAAGAGGTTTGTCATTTACTGCACCAACAATGACATTAACCCGCTAGACGCATCCATTCAAAACATAATCTGTTACCTCTTACACCTATACCGATGCAATCTGGCATACACCTCAATCCGTATCCATTTAACCGCAATAGCAGCCTATCTCCAAAACAGGCAGCACCTCTCTTTATTCAGAGTGCCTGCCATCAAAGCCTTCTTGGAGGGACTTAAACGAGTGATTCCCCCAAGGCACCCCCCAGCACCGCTGTGGAACCTCAACTTGGTCCTCACCAGACTAATGGGTCCACCCTTCAAACCTCTCCACTCATGTGAGATTCAATTCCTCACCTGGAAAGTAGCTTTCGTAGTAGCAATCACTTTGTTAAGAAGAGTTAGTGAACTCCAGGCACTAACCATTCAAGAGCCATTCATACAGGTTCACACAAACGGGGTCGTACTACGTACCAACCCCAAATTCATGCCTAAAGTAATATCGCAGTTCCACATGAATCAAACTATTGAACTGCCTGTTTTCTTTCAAAATCCACAAAATGTCGCTGAGAGAATGCTCCATACACTAGATGTAAAGAGGGCCCTCATGTACTATATAGACAGAACTAAGGACTTTAGGAAGACAAAACAACTTTTCGTTGCCTTTTTTCCACAACACAAGGGCAACGCCATTTCCAAAGCAGGTATAGCCAGATGGATCGTTAAATGTATTCAAATTTGCTATCAAAAAGCTAAACGCACACTAACAATTCCCCCACGAGCCCACTCAACACGAAAGTTAGGGGCGTCCATGGCTTTCCTGGGAAACATTCCTTTACAGGAAATATGTAGAGCAGCCACATGGTCCACTATACATACATTTACCAAACACTGCTGTGTAGATGTACACTCAAAACAGCAGGCAGCTGTAGGACAGGCTGTTCTCAAAACTCTTTTTCAGACTGCTGCAGCTGGCACTGGTAGCCGCCGCTAATAGGAGGTACTGCTATGTATTCTATGCACAGATATGAATTCAGCAGCCCACATGCCTCGAACTGAATATGCTACTTACCAGTATGCATCTGTTCTTGGCATGTAGGGCTGCTGACATTCATATCGCCCACCCTCCTCCCCGGCGCCTGTAGCAGCTGCAGCTCTCAGAATTACTGTATAGCATGGTCATCACTTTCTGTATCTACTCCATCACTGCCACAATGGCGAAAAACAATCTAAGGATGGAGAGGATGCCCATGCGCACTGTGGTCCAGGGGAGGAGTCACCTATCTCGGGATACTTCGAAGACTCTTCCAGGACAACAACGTGCAAACATCCGGACCCAACATAGGCGGCGATCTATGCACAGATATGAATGTCAGCAGCCCTACATGCCAAGAACAGATGCATACTGGTAAGTAGCATATTCAAAATAGGGCCAATGAATTAATTCAAGAGGGTAAGACCATAACTAATACCTCTATATGCTGTGCCTTAGACGCAGCAGACACAGCCTCCAGGGCCATTAACACTAGTGTCCTACTCCGTCGACACGCTTGGCTGAGAGTTTCAGGCTTTAAACCTGAGGTACAAGCCTCCATATTAAACCATCCATTCGATCAGGAACATTTATTCAGTCCAAAGATAGATGAGGCCCTCGAAGATGAAAAAAGACACAGATACGGCGAAATCTATGGGAGCCCTACAGTCACACCCTCCTAGGCGCTCCTTTCGCCGCTCTTCCTTTCGGGGCACGGGCAGAGGCTACTCCTCAGATAGCGCGTCCACGTCCTACAAATCCCCTCCTCAGTCCACCTTCACAAAAGGTTATCAAAGAGGCGGCTATAGAGGCAATACCAATCAAGGCAGAGACAAAACAAATACCTCCCGCTCTGCCACACCGCCTACCCAATGACTTTCCCCTGCTCCCCCCAGACCATCCCACTCCTGTCGGGGGCAGACTACAAAATTTCCATCACGTCTGGGAGTCCATCACATCAGACAAGTGGGTGACCCAAATTATTCGTTCAGGGTACTGCCTAGAACTCACATCCACCCCCCCCCCCCCCCAACATTCAACCCAGGCAACGCCCAATGTCACAAGAACATTCCACGTTACTAAAACAGGAGGTAATCTCCATCCTACAAAAACACGCAATAGAACAGGTCCCCCACGATCAGCAAAATGTAGGGGTCTACTCCCTATATTTTCTGATACCAAAAAGAGACGAGACTCTACGACCTATCTTAGATCTCCGGCCTCTAAAAACATACATACATTCGGACCATTTTCACATGGTAACACTTCAGCAAGTACTTCCGCTCCTCTCCCAGAACGACTTTCTCACCAAACTGGACTTGAAATACGCATACTTCCATATTCCGGTACACCATGCCCACAGAAAGTACCTCAGATTCGTAGTGGACGGGCATCACTACCAGTTCAAAGTGCTCCCATTCGGGGTCACAACAGCACCACGGGTATTCACCAAGTGCCTAGCGGTAGTGGCGGCACATATCAGAAGACGGTACATTCACGTCTTCCCGTATCTGGACGACTGGCTGATAAAAGCCGCGTCCTACAACCAATGTGTACACCACACCGCCACTACAATCCAACTACTTAATCAACTAGGCTTCACGGTGAACCACCAAAAGTCCCAGCTAACACCATCCCACATAAAGCAATACCTCGGTGCCACCATAGGCACCTCAAAAGCCATAGCCTACCCCAATCCGGCCAGGATTGCAAGCATTCAGGCTTTGCGTCAAAAATTCATACTTCAACACTCCCTCCCAGCAACTGATAGGGATGATGGCCTCTTGCATTTTCATAGTGCCTCATGCAAGACTCCAGATGCGTCCACTCCAACAGTGCTTAGCGCGCCAATGGAACCAGGCCCAGGGGCAACTGACAGATCTGGTGTTGGTAGACGGTCGCACCCATCGCTCTCTGCAGTGGTGGAACACCACAAATCTTTCCAGAGGTCGACCGTTCCTGGACCCGGTTCCACAAATAATCCTGACCAGACGCATCGCTCTCCGGCTGGGGAGCTCATCTACTACACCTCACAGTGCAGGGCACATGGACGCCGCAACAAAAGTTACTCCACATCAATCATCTGGAGTTACTAGCAATCTTTCTAGCCCTAAACTCCTTTCACACACAGATTTTAGGCAAGGCAGTCCTTATCCGCACAGACAACATGACTACATGTACTACATCCAAAGACAAGGCGGCACACACTCTCCACAGCTCTTTCAACTAGCACAGAGCATATGGAGATGGGCAATTCCACACATAATCTTTCTCCTAGCCCAGCATGTCCCAGGAGTCCAAAACACCATGGCAGATCTGCTCAGCAGACAGACGCAGCAGATCCACGAGTGGGAACTTCACCCGCAGGTTCTTCACCTGTTCTTTCAGATGTGGGGGCATCCACAGATTGACCTATTCGCCACCCACGAAAACAAAAAATGCCCAAGCTTCGCCGCCAGATACCCACACCCATTGTCCAAAGGCAATGCGATATGGATGAACTGGTCAGGCAAATTTGCATACGCCTTTCCACCTCTCCCACGAATTCCATTAGTGGTGCGAAAGCTACAACAGCACTCCCTCACACTCATTCTAGTAGCTCCAACATGGGCCAGACAACCATGGTACACCACGCTGCTGGAACTCTCAGTAGTGCCACACCAAAAATTACACCTCTCACCATGCCTCCTAACCCAGAACCATGGAGAGATCAGACACCCGGACCCAGCTCAGCTCAACCTTGCGATCTGCCTCCTGAAATCCTAGAATTCGGATACCTTAACCTTCCCCCCGACTGTATGAATGTTATCAGAGAAGCTAGACGTTCTACTACTAGAGCCTGCTACGCTGCCAAGTGGAAAAGATTTGTTGTTTATTGCCATAACACAATCAACCCTCTAGACTCATCCATACAGCACATTATATGCTACTTACTACACCTACAAAGATGTAACCTAGCATATACATCCATTCGGCTACTGTCAGAAAGTGGCTCTGTATATACTGTTCCTTAATAGGTACAGGGTGTACAGAGTCCACAGACCCCAAGGGTTTAACAGAGGTTAAAGTTAGATATAACCTTACTCTCCAAAGTGGTAGCCTGGTCGAGCAGTAAGGCAATATCAGAGGACAGTGTAAAGCATTTGTTGTACACATTCAGTCAGCAAATAGTTCCACACACTCAATAACTGAACTCTAGGCCAATGGTTTGTATATAAAAAATATATGCTTGTTTTATTTTAGAACCGACACTTGGAATTAAAATATACTTTCTCGACAGGAGATATTTCATAAAAATACTTTAGTATATGCAATAGACTTTTTAGTAAACAGTTACAAGTAGTTGCAGTAAGCAACTCTATTTCTAAACACAATACATTGAGCTCAATGATAAATTCAAATTATATGCAACAGATTACTTTTTAGATTACTTTTGTAATTCCAGGCCTGGATCCTAGATCCAGTCCTGGGTCAGTTCTCAGAATCAGTTGTTGAAAGTCGACTTTGGTACTGTAATGATTTTTAACTAATATTTAGCTATTTTAAAAGTTAACACTTAGAAAATATTTCAGAGCAAACAATCAATGATTCCCTATGGAAGAAAATTCAGGTTATAGGTACAGTATGTTATCGTTACTTTTGTAATCCAGTAATGGGTGCCTAGACTCAGTACTAGGACCTTTATCCAAAACAGGTAAGTAATTACGTTTTCAGATGTTATACGATTTTTTGAAGAATATTTAGAAATTGCAGAAATCAACACTTAGAAGAAATTTCACAGAAAAGCAGTCAATGGTTTCCTATGGAAGAAAAATGAGTTAAAGGTAAGTATAGTTGTGGGTACTTTTCAGAGTCAGTGCTGGGCACCAAGATCCAGCACTGGGAGCTCACCTAAGAGCAGGTGAGTAAAGTCGTTTTTGTCACTCGGCTGATTTTTGGTGAATATTTGAAGATTTGAAAAGTCCACACTTAGAAGAATTTTCAGGAAAAAGCCAGTCAATGTTACCCTATGAGGAAAATAGAGTTTGCGGTTTAAGGGTAAGTACTCGACTGGCAGAGTTGAGGTTCTGGGCACAGACTCAGGGGTCTCCCAGGGTCAGGTAGGTACAGTTGGTTCACCCTCAGCGACTCTAGGGCGGCCGGGTGCAGAGAGAGTTAGGCCCAATGTTATCCTATGAGGGATAGGGGGGGCCTTGTTTGGTGGCTGCTGTCTGGCAAGCCACGCGGCTGTGGGAGCTGGGCTCCTGGTCACTTACTCAGGGCAAGTGGGGAAGTAGGAAAGTGTAGAGTTTTCACTGCCAGGGCCACTCGGGCGGCTGGGTGCAGAGTGCTTTTGAGCCTTCGGGCGCTCAATGGATTTCAATGGGAAATCTCCGGTTTGGAAAAAGACTGCAAGCTCGGGGACGAGGACTCTTCAGGTGCCGCCACCACTTCGAGAGGTAAGTTGGGTAGTTGGAGGATAGGTAGGTACCCCGGGATTGGACACAGAGGGCCGTGGGGCGCCGGGTGCAGGGGTGCCTTTTGGTGTCGGAAAATCTTACCCTCTGTTGATCGCGGTTGGGGTGGCACACTGTTCTGAGGCTGCAGGCTTCTTCAGGATTGTCGAGGGGGGTCCTTGGGTGCCGGACTCGGGGTCACAGTCGCCGTGGGGTCGTCCTCGTGGGTTTAGTTCACTCCGGCACCGGCCAGGCTTGGCTGGTGCAGAGTGGGCTGGGATCGCGGTTCCGGGCTGCTGCCAGGGGTGAAAGGTAGGTTCTGAGTAGAGCCTCTACTCATGGGAGTCCCAGGGAATCAGAGTTCAAAGGTAGCCAGGTCCTCCGGGGTTTCTGAGGTTGCTGGCCACAAGAGATGCCGCGCTGGAGCAGGAGCAGGTTCGAGGGTCGACAGGCCGGTAGGACTGGGGCCAAAGCAGTTGGTGTCTTCCTCATTTTAGCAGCTGCAGGGCAGGTCTTTGTTCTTCTTGCTCTTCTTGTAGTTTCGGATCTGGAAGGTTCAGGGTGCCCCTAAATACTAGATTTAGGGGCGTTACAGGTAGGTGAAGGGCAGGGACAAATGGGTCCCTGTCCTGGGGTGGGTACACCCCCTATCCTGCCTCTCTCCTGTGGGAGGGGGGCAGTAGCCTAATCCTGATTGGGTAGGGCTTCCCATCTTCAAGATGGCGAGAGCCCGGGGATGTGCTTCACCTCGCCACCCCCACCTGAGGGGTGGGGTTGGCAGGCTGGCACATTCCTTGTCCTTATTTGGGGTTTCCGGCCAAGCTTCCCGCCAGAGTGGGGGGTTGCAGTGGCCTGGGGAAACTCACAGAGGCGGCATGCCTTTGAAGCTTCCCCCTGCCCATCCTGGGGGAGGAGATTTACCACCTCGCCCAGGTTGTGCATTGTTGCAGGCCCAGGAGAGCAGGGGCTCTCCTACCCAGGGGTCCAGCAACATGTCTGGTGTGTGGCAGCCTAGGCAGCCTCAGCACAGACGTGGATTGTAGGTTAGGTTTTAGGGGGCATCTCTAAGATGCCCTCTGGGGTGCTTGGCACATTAAATCCCACACTGGCATCAGTGTGGGTTTAATGTGCTGAGAAGTTTGATACCAAACTTCTCAGTCTTCAGGGCTGCCTTTATGGTGCTGTGGAGTTCGTGTTTGACGAGCTCCCAGCACCATGTACTCTTAAAGGGCAGCACTGCACTTAAAGAGCCCAGGAATGGACCTGGGTACTGTAGGGGCACAGGGCTCCTGCGCCCACACCATTGGCATAGGGCACCCAGCTAGAGGGGTGGCTGATGTATGCCATGGCAGTGTAGGTGTGGGCATGGCACACAGGGATGTGTGCCATGTCGACTCTCTGTTTTGTCTTGTACCCAGACACTCAGCCTGCAAGAGCAGTGTGTGTGTGTGTTAGGGTACAGGGCCTGTAAGGGTGGCACAATAAGTGCTGCAGCCCTTAGAGGCCTTCCCTGGTCACAAGGCCCTGGGTACCTAGGGTACCATTTACCAGGGGCGGACATGTGGCCAGGGTTTGCCAATTTGGGTTTTGTCTGTTAGGCAGTTTTTTTTTAGGGAAGGAACACAGGCCCTGGGCACCTGATTGGCAGGAACCCAGGGCACAACAAGGAAAAGTGTATCAGCTTTCCTACAGTTACACCTCGCAGCAATTGACGCTTACTTACAAAACAGACAGCACCTATAACTTTTCAGAGTGCCTGCCATTAAAGCCTTCATGGAAGGCCTAAAACGAATAATTCCCCCCCCAGAGTGCCACACTCATCTGTGTGGAACTTAAATATAGTACTCACAAGGCTAATGGGACCGCCTTTTGAACCCTTGCATAAATGCGAACTGCAATTCCTCACATGGAAAACAGCTTTCCTTGTAGCCATCACCTCCCTTAGAAGGGTCAGTGAAATACAAGCACTTACTATACAAGAACCTTTTCTCCAAATGCACCCGAACAAGGTTGTCCTACGTACCAACCCAAAATTCCTACCCAAGGTCATCTCACCCTTTCATCTAAACCAATCGGTAGAATTACCGGGTTTTTTCTTGCAACCTCAAACTGTTGCAGAAAGGGCTCTACACACACTGGATGTTAAAAGGGCCTTGCTTTACTATATCCAGAGAACACAACCTTTCAGGAAGACAAAGCGATTGTCTCTTTCTCTCCACCTCATAAAGGCAACCCCATCTCTAAATCAGGGATAGCTAGGTGGATTGTAAAATGCATACAGATTTGCTACCACAAAGCAAAACGCACGCTATCTGTTCCCCCTAAAGCCCACTCTACAAGAAAGATAGGGGCTTCTATGGCTTTTCTAGGGAACATCCCATTAGATGATATCTGCAAGGCAGCTACATGGTCAACACCGCACACTTTCACTAAACATTACTGTGTAGATGTGCAAACCAAGCAACAAGCTAGTGTGGGCCAGGCTGTATTAAAAACACTATTTCAAACCACTGCAACAGATACCGGTGGTCGCCGCTAAGGTTGGGAACTGCTATATAGTCTATGCAAAAGTGTGTAATCTGCAGCTCATATGCCTCATATGCTACTTACCAGTATGCATCTGTTCTTGGCATGTAGAGCTGCAGATCTACACACGCCCACCCGGCTACCTGTATCTGTTCCAGTCTATCTTATTTACATACAACACACATGGGTTTCTTCACTGTTATTACTACGCTCCATCTTTCCCTGTTGGCGAAAAACAATCTGAGGATGGAGCCGAAGCCCATGCGCGATAAGAACCAAGGGAGGAGTCACCGACCTCGTGACTTCCAAAGACTTTCCAAGAGGAAAAAAAAACTGCAAACATCCGGGCCCAACACCAGATGGCGATCTATGCAAAAGTGTGTAGATCTGCAGCTCTACATGCCAAGAACAGATGCATACTGGTAAGTAGCATATTCCTTTATATGCCCTGGGTTAAGTGAAATTTCACATTTCACTCCCCACATTGGGATAGTGCTGACCAAAATCGACTTTGGTCGTAGGGGCACTGTGGTGGGAGGATCTGAATTATATTTACATATTCAGAACCCCTAAAGTCTCCCCTAGGTGTTCCTGGGGTGGGGGTCCTGTAGATATATGTAGAGTACTTATAAAATGTTTTTGTAATCCCTGGTGCTGGAAAATGGCTCAAGTCACGTTTCCAATTGCAAATCCCATGCCATAGGTTAACATTGGTAAAGGTTATTAGTTAATAACTAGAGAAAGAAAAGCTATAAAACTAGGATAAAAGGACTCCGTAGAATGGTAATGATAAATCCAACAATATGGCATTGTTGAATGTATTGTAAAATGTGCAGACAAGAAGTTATAAAGATTTTTGTCTGTAAGCCAAAATTCAACCCTGTACTGCTCTGCCCTGATTGGTCAGAGATAAGTGGGTGAGCCTGGCTGCTTTGAAGAGGTGATAAATGACCTCTGGGGTTAGGAAGCCTCTCGGGTAGGAGAGGTTGCTTGACATAGGAATGCCAGAGCCAGGGGGCGGGTCAGTAAATAATGCTCTTCAAGGGAAGGGCAAGAAAAACTAAAGACATCAGTTTCATTTACAACTCTCCTCTTTGACCCAAGGCAGATGCTAGTCTTAAAGGAATGAGCAGACGCAAGGGGGATAGACTAGGGAGTGTTTAGCCGCTCTGATCTCTGTGCTGAAAATTCTTGACGTATTGAATTTTGGAAGAATAGTGGTTTCTGGGTTAGCATTTTGCCACACTCTGCAGGAAGTGGTCAGACCATTGGGTGGAACCCTGCAGCTCATTGGACAGGAGTGCCCTCCTGCTTGACCCCAGAGAACACTGAATAAGTAGCTGAGAGGGGCGATGCCTCTCGGTTCTGCTGCTTGAAACTTAAGAAAGCAAGACTGGCCATGCTGGAAGTTTGATGTGCATGTCCAACGGCCTGCACTCTGAAGACTGCACCATCTGTAACTACAGCCTGTGGATTACTTTGCTGTAAAAGGAATAAAGAGTGGACTCCCTGCAAGCTACAGGTTAACATAGCTCACCTGGAGCATCACCACAAGAATCCCCAGCCTGGAGTATTACCAGTGGATTTGTAAGTTTTGTCCAAGTGAATTGTGGTCATTGAAGTCTCACACTTTGGATTGTGTGTTGGATACTTTGGGACCCGCAAAAACTACTTCAGGAAGGAGCTCTAACAGGACCCAGCCTGCTGGAGGGGGCTGCACAAGACTGGCGAGAGATCCTCCAGAACAATTGCTAAAGGTGAATGGGTCCCTGTCTGAGGCAACAAAATTACCAAAAGGGGCACTGTTGGTTTCTAAGCACTAGAAAATTCATATCTCTGGTTCCCTACAGTGGATTATTTTCGTTTTGGTGTCATTTAAAAGATAAAAATATGTTCAAGGCATATGAGCTGCAGATTACACACTGTGCATAGATCGCCATCTGGTGTTGGGCCCGGATGTTGCAGTTGTTTTTCTCTTGGAAAGTCTTTGGAAGTCACTAGGTATGTGACTCCTCCTTTGGATCATATTGCGCATGGGCTTTGGCTCCATCCTCAGATTGTTTTTTTTTCCACCATCAGGCTCTGATGTGTTCCTTGCGCTCCAGTTCGGAACCGTTCCTGTTTTCCTGCTCTGCGCGCAATCTCACCCCCCACCCCCCCCACCCCTTCGACGGTATTGTCTCGATATTGTGTTCTCCACACTCGACGCGACTCAACAATCAAAGTCTTCGATTTCGGTTGTCGACGAAGGCCTTCGGGCCTACTTGGGCTCCAGTCCTGGCTGATGGAAAGGACGCCATTTAAAAAGTGTCCTCGGTGTGGGTCGAAGTTTCCCCACACCGATCTCCATGAGGTGTGCAACCTCTGCCTCTGTCCAGCTTGCGCCTCCTTCCAATCGAAGAAGATGATCCGGGACCGACTAGCAAGGAGAACAATGGCTCACTCGTCGACTTCGATCCCCGACGACCTCTGTGAAGAAGGCGTAGATGTTCCGGAACAGCGGCGCACCGAAGAGGGCCTCGTCTGCGCCTCCAAAGCGGATGACTCCGACGTCTCGGACATCACTCTAGCACAGAGGGGCGTGAGTACAGACGTCGACCCCGACCCTAAACCCCCCTCCACGCCATTGAAAAAGGCTTCGGTCACGCCTTCGGGCCTAGGTATGCACCAAAAGACTGCTTCCCGTACCTCGCTTCCGGGCCTGGTTAAGAAGCCCATCAAGCCTTCAGGCAGCTCGGGCTCGAGCCAGCCTACCCTCGGTGCCGAAAAAATCTCATCAACACCGGCACCGAAAAAGAAAACGCCCCTTTCCTCGTCCGCGCCGAGTTTGGCACCGAAGACTGGCACCGGCTCCTCGGCACCGATAACATCCTCGGAGCCGAGCAACAAGCCGAAAAGCCTCTACTCCCAAACCTCGAAGCCGAAACCCACCTCAGAACCGGGGAAGTCAAAAGACATTTCTAAATCCCACGGTTCCAAACCAAGAACCAGTGCCGAATCGACGCCTAAAAAAACCCACGGCTCTGGCACCAAAGGATCTGCCCCTTACAGAGGAACTGTTTCGACCCGATCCTTACCAGAAAACCCTCGCAAACGATCCAAAGACTGGGCATTTGACGCTTAGCACCAGAAAAAGATCTCTGGACAAGCCTGCACCAGCTCCACCACCAAAAAGGAGAGACTTTGCCACCTCCCCTTTGAGGATTCCTTCACCTCATCCCCCTTCCTCCTCCACCCCTTCCTCTTACTCCTTCTCCTCCCCAACCCCATCATTCTCCCACACCATCTCCGGATGATGATGACATTATATACGACACAGGGGACGGGGTGGACAACCAACCAACAGGGGACCCTACTCCTACAGGCTCCCCAGACCCATGGGACGACTACAACATCCCAGATGTACCTAAAGTCTCGCAGGACGATCTTTACCCTTCTAGACCCGACCCCCCCCCCCCCCCAGAGGACACCATGGACTTTAACCAGCTACTCCATAGGGCTGCCCACTACCACGGGGTTGATCTCTCCACACAGACCCCGTAGAGGAGGATTTCCTCTTAGATACATTTGACTCTGCACAGAGATCCACCTCAATTCTGCCCATGCTTAAGGGGGTTATTCAGCACGCACCAGAGGTCTTTAAAGACCCCGTTAGGGCCAGGGTCATTAACCCTCGCATTGAGAAAAAATATAAGGCTGCCCCAACAGATCCAACCTACATTAAGGGCCCTGCACCACTAGACTCCCTGGTGGTTTCCAATGCGAGGAAACGTGCCAACTCCCAGGCATCAGGTGAGGCTCCACCGCCAGATAAGGAGTCTAAACTCCTGGACGCCTCTGGCAAGCGAACAGCGTCCCAAGCGGCCAACTTGTGGCGCATTGCTAACACCCAAGCGCTCCTAGCCAGATATGACTGGCCAGATTATGATGAGCTGCAGTCAATAATGCAACACCTCCCTGACAAATACAAACATGGGGCCAACAAATTAATTCAGGAGGGTAAAACGATCACTAATACCTCCCATCAGTTGTGCCCTTGATTCAGCTGACACCGCCTCCAAGGCAATAAATACTAGCGTCCTTCTGTGTAGGCATGCCTGGCTACACATTTCAGGGTTCAAACCTGAGGCTCAAAGTTCCATCCTCAACCACCCCTTCGATGAGAAACACCTCTTTGGCCCTAACGTCGATGTAGCCCTCGAAAAAATGAAAGGACACAGACATGGCAAAATCTATGGGAGCCTTGCAGTCGCAAGCTCCCAGGTTCTCCTTTCGCCGTTCCTCCTTTAGAAGCACCACCAGAGGCTACTCCTCCGACAGCGCCTCCACTTCATACAAGAGCACTACCCAATCCACCTTCACTAGGAGTTACCAAAGAGTCAGTTACAGGGGTAACAACAATGGCAGAGGCAGAACTAACACCTCCCACTCTGCCTCTAGCCCCACCCAGTGACTTCCTTCCACTCCCCCCAGACTATTCCACTCCATTTTGGGGGGCAGACTCCGAAATGTCCTTCCTGTCTGGGCTACCATCACCTCAGACAGCTGGGCGCAACAGATAATTCAATCAGGCTACTGTCTAGAACTAACCCCCCCCAACCTTTCCACCCAAACAGCGCCCAATGTCACAGGAACATTTGTCACTTTTAAAGCAGGAGGTGATCTCCCTCCTACATAAAAATGCAATAGAACCAGTGCCTACCCACCAACAAAACAAGGGAGTTTGCTCCCTATATTTTCTCATACCAAAAAAGGACGGCTCTCTAAGATCCATTCTGGACCTCAGACCACTAAACCAATACATACACTCAGACCATTTTCACATGGTCACACTCCAGCAGATGCTTCCTCTGCTCACCCAGGAAGACTTCCTGACCACCATAGACCTCAAGGACGCCTATTTCCACATTCCCGTGCACAACGCTCACAGGACGTTTCTCCGATTCGTAGTGGACGGTCACGACTACCAATTCAAAGTACTCCCCTTCGGAGTCACCACAGCGCCACAAGTGTTTACCAAGTGCCTAGCGGTAGTGGCAGCACACCTGAGAAGACAACTCATCCATGTCTTCCCATACCTAGACGACTGGCTCATAAAAGCCAGCTCATACAACCAGTGTGTACAACACACTCACGCCACTATCCAACTACTTCACGACCTGGGCTTCACACTAAACTACGCCAAGTCCCATCTGCATCCATCCCACGTACAACAATACCTCGGTGCCACCATAGACACCTCAAGAGCATTAGCCTACCCCAGTCCCGCCAGGATAGCAAGCATACAGGCTCGTCGCGCCAAATTGCAACCACAACACTCTTCCAGCCCGAGTGTTTATGCAACTTCTAGGGATGATGGCCTCTTGCATATTCATAGAACCTCATGCAAGACTCCAGATGCGTCCTCTCCAAGAGTGCTTAGCACGACAATGGACCAAGGCTAAGGGTCAATTATCAGATATGGTGTTGGTAGACGGTCGTGCTCATCGCTCTCTGCAGTGGTGGACGACCAAAAACCTTTCCAAAGGGCGACCGTTCCTAGAGCCGGTTCCTCAAATAGTTCTAACTGCGGACGCATCGCTCTCCGGCTGGGGAGCTCACCTACTACATCACACCATGCAGGGCAGGTGGACACCTCAACAAAAGTTACTCCACATCACATCAACCATCTGGAGTTACTGGCCATATTTCTAGCCCTAAAAGCCTTTCAAACACACGTCTCCGGCAAGGCTGTCTTAGTCCGCACAGACAACATGACAGCAATGTACTACATCCAAAAACAGGGCGGCACACACTCTGCAGCTAGCACAAACCATATGGAGGTGGGGCCATACCTCAAAACATTTTTCGACTAGCCCAACCTGTCCCAGGAGTCAACCACCATTGCAGATCTGTTGAGCCGTCAAACACAACAAATCCATGAAAGGGAACTTCCTCCACAAGTTCTTCAACCAATCTTTCAAATGTGGGGGCAACCACAGATAGACCTCTTCGCCACCCACGAAAACGCCAAATGCCCAAGCTTCGCCGCCAGGTATCCACACCCATTGTCCAAGGGCAATGCGATATGGATGAACTGGTCAAGCAGATTTGCGTACGCTTTTCCGCCTCTCCCACTCATTCCATTAGTGGTGCGCAAACTACAGCAACATTCCTTAACTCTCATACTAGTCGCTCCGACTTGGGCCAGACAACCGTGGTACACCACATTGCTGGAACTCTCCGTAGTTCCGCACCAAAAGCTACACCTCTCTCCACGCCTCTTAACCCAGAACCATGGAGAGATCAGACACCCGGACCCAGCTCACCTCAACCTTGCGATCTGGCTCCTGAAATCCTAGAATTTGGTTACCTTAATCTTCCCCCTGACTGTATGAACGTCATTAAAGAAGCTAGACGACCTACCACTAGAGCTTGCTACGCAGCCAAGGGGAAACGTTTCGTGATTTATTGTCACAACAATAATATCAATCCCTTAGATGTGTCTATCCAACACATCATAGGCTACTTACTACACCTACAAAGATGCAACTTAGCCTACACCTCTATTAGACTACACCTTGCTGCCATTGCAGCGTATCTACAAAATAGACAGCATCTATCACTCTTCAGAGTACCTGCCATAAAAGCCTTCATGGAAGGCCTTAAAAGAATAATTCCCCCCAGAGTGCCACCCTCACCGGTGTGGAACCTAAACATCGTTCTCACAGGACTAATGGGGCCTCCATTTGAACCTCTACATAAATGTGAGCTTCAATTTTTAACATGGAAAACAGCTTTCCTTGTAGCCATCACTTCCCTCAGAAGGGTCCGTGAGATACAAACACTACCCATTCAAGAACCTTTTCTGCAAATGCATCATAATAAGGTTGTTCTCCGCACTAATCCAAAATTCCTTCCTAAAGTCATTTCTCCCTTTCACCTCTATCAATCTATGGAACTGCCCGTATTCTTCTCGCAGCCACAAACCATTGCAGAAAGAGCTCTACACACCCTAGACGTCAAAAGAGCTTTACTCTATTACATCGAGAGAACACAACCTTTTCGAAAGCCCAAACAACTATTCGTGTTTTTCTCACCACCACACAAAGGCAACCCCATCTCCAAATCTGGGATAGCTAGGTGGATTGTTAAATGCATACAGATTTGCTACCACAAAGCAAAACGAACGCTATCTGTTCCCCCTAAAGCCCACTCTACACGTAAAATAGGGGCTTCCATGGCATTTTTAGGGAACATCCACTTAGATGATATCTGCAAAGCAGCTACATGGTCTACACCGCACACTTTCACTCAACACTATTGTGTAGATGTGCAAACTAAGCAACAGGCTAGTGTAGGCCAGGCTGTCCTCAAAACACTGTTTCATACAACTGCAACAGATACTGGTGGTCGCCGCTAAGAGGGGGTACTGCTACACAATCTATGCACAGTGTGCAATCTGCAGCTCATATGCCTCGAACGGAATATGCTACTTACCAGTATGCATCTGTTCTTGGCATGTAGAGCTGTAGAGCTGCAGATCTACACACGCCCACCCGCCTCCCCGGCTACCTTTTCCTGTTACAGTTTTATCTTATTTAAATACAGCACACATGGGCATCTTTCCTGTTTCTTACAAAGCTCCATCATTTCCCCGCTGGCGAAAACAATCTGAGGATGGAGCCAAAGCCCATGTGCATTATGAACCAAAGGAGGAGTCGCATACCTCGTGACTTCCAAAGACTTTCCAAGAGAAAAACAACTGCAACATCTGGGCCCAACACCAGATGGTGATCTATGCACAGTGTGTAGATCTGCAGCTCTACATGCCAAGAACAGATGCATACTGGTAAGTAGCATATTCCTTCCTATTGTTATAAATTGGTGTTGGATTTGTATTTTGTGTTGTCTTAATTACTTACTGAATTGGTGTTTTTTAGATGTTTTACATACCTGTCTTTGAAGTTGAGCCTGCCTGCTCGCAGCCACGATACCAAGGATTGAGCATGGGAATAATTTTCTTAGCTACAAAGGGTTTGCTGTTCCTCAAGGGGACAGGGAAGACAGGTCTTTCTTCGTGATGCCCTCACACACCCCGAAGGATGTCATGCTTCATCATAGGGCTTTGCTCCTCGTCGGGCTGGCGCTGCGTAAACGGGGCTCTTTGGCGGAGATCTTTTTGAAGAAGCTGTTGGGTGCGTGCGGGTGGGAGGGCAAGGATAGTGTAGTGCACATGTTGTGGATATTAAAATAAGTCTGGAGCAGTCCTATTCAAAAACAATTTTAATGGTACAGATAGTTCCAGCTTAGTTAAAAGGTGTGTGGATGCCCTATGTGGATGCAATGTTCCTAAAGGGCTATCGCTGTGTAATGGGTCGACATTTTTCGTGCCCTTATTGCTCCTAACGAGTCAGGACCTAAGTGAATGAGTGGTGCACTTCTAGAGGTCTGGTTCCTTCAATTGTTGGGTGGTAACCAGACAAAGTGACGCCCTAGTAGACCTATACTGGGCAGTGGAAGACTTGTAAGGGGGCAAGGGGAGAAAAAACAGACCACAATGGAAATAAAACCTGCATTAACAGGGGGTGTCTCTGTTAGGATCTTGCACATGGCTGAGTGATGGTGTAGCTAAAACATGCACGGGTGATGGTACTTAAAAGCTTGCCAGTGTTTGTGTGGGGGAAGCATAGTGGCTTACAAACACTAGTGCTTTTATGGTGATAATGGCCCTCGTAGTGGCCAGTGCTAGCTACTTACACAGTACGTCGTTTGGTGATTTCAGAAGGAGAAGCAGACCCTCGGGACTACGTAATTGTTTAGGTTCATGTAAGGCAGAGGAACCCTCTGTAGCCAACATACGATTAGTAGTATTCCGAGTGTGTGATGCCACAGGCCGGGCGGACGGGGTTAGTACCACGTGCTCTGATAGAAAATAGCAGCAATGAGAGTCGTGTGCTGCCAAGGTGGTGCTGGCGCGCCGGGTTACATATATGCATGAAGTTGTGGTACAGACATGCACGGACGTGTGGCCCACTGTGTGGCCTGATGAGTCAGTTACTAGACTGTCCGCTAGTTGACCAATGCTGTGAGGACAGACTATTATATGCATGTGATTTGGCAACGTAGGTTTGCATTGTGCCGGTTAAACCGGAAAGAATAAGGTGTGCGTGTTTAGATTGAAGTAGAGGAACTTGTCTGTGTACGCGCTGTTGCAGCGGGAGCATGCACTCGATAACAATGTGCACTCAAACCTAGAACAATTCATACTTATGCGGTTATCTGCTTGGCGGCAAATATGACCGCCTCGCTGCTTGCGCAATCATCTGAGAAAGTCGCTAAACAAGACTACTCACCCCCAGTATAGTGGTCTACGGTCTGACTGGGGGGCGAAGGGGGGACAGCATTTAGTTGCTCCGATGCTGGAAAGGAGTGCTCCGGTTTACAAAACAATTAGTGACAAGGCTTACCGGAGTGTTTCCCAACATGCGGCGGCGATGTATACTTTCTGCATTCTTTTATTAACTGTGCGACTTACTCTTTACAGTATAAAACACATGAACAACGCTGCCCCCCTCCCAACCACCCTTTCCCCAGGAACAACCTGTTATTCCGCTTTAAAATGGGATCATGGCTACATGGGCTCTGTTTACTGCTTTGTCCATTTAAAACTTCAATTTCAAAAAGAGTTAAAATATTGGGTCACCACCCTTTCACATTTTTACTCTTGTAGGGATCAATGGTTATATAAAAATCCAACAGGGTCATTCCCTCCGTGATGTTAATTGTTATTAATAAAAGTTCTTCGCTTGCCCCCTGGTGGGCCCCATGTTCAGTTTGATTCCAGTGACCATGCGAAAAACCCCTGGGTTAGGTGACGACTGGCAGGGTTAGGGCACCAGATGATTTTCCTTACAGAATGACAGGGACCCTGAAATCTGCGACCTTTTGATGGGAGTCAGTGCAATTCTAATTTGATGGGTAAACTTGCCAACTCTGGCAAGTAAGCAAGTTGTGGTTTCTGAAAAGCATCAGTCCGAGGCCTCACTGCAGGTTCTGAGGCCCATGTCCCTTAGGGCCGGGCACAGCAAACGACGACGATCGCTGGCCAGCTTTGGGCAGCAGTATAGGGATGTAGCCAGGATTCTCTGTGGTAATTGCATAACCGACAGGAGATGATGCTGTCTGTATGTGCCCATTTCGGGTTAAAATCCGAAATCTTGAGGGCCGTGAGGCGCAAGTACAGAATTTTCTTTCTTGCTTGGGCTGAAAGTGTCTCGCAAATATGGTTGAGCTTTCCCAGGAGTATGACTTTTCCAGGGCCAATGTGAGGGAGTTGTACTGGAGTGATGAACGATCCAGTTCAGACGAGATGGTCTGGACTTGGCGCTTCACAGTTTTGGCCCAGGCAGAATAAGGAATTTCGTGAAGGGGCATGCTCTTTGCCTCGATTTTCAGTTGGTCTATTGCTTGATCCAACTTGCCATGAGGAACCCGCTGCCCTGTAAATGAATTTTAGGAAATTTTTAAGATTGTTTTTAGGGGCTTTCAGTACTGATGTAATATTTTATTAGGTCCCTCTGTAGTGCCAAGTCCGGTCTGTTCAGTCCTATTTTCCAGCCTTAGCCTGGTGTTCCTTGCTTGTCTTGGAGCTTATAGCACGGTCTTGTAAGCTTTTATCTGATGACTTTCTCAAATGCTCCTGGGAAGGCTAAGTGACAGTGATTGCTGGAATTAGTTTTGCCCTAAGTACAGTCAGCATGGGTTCTATAGATGGACTTACTAGGCGATGGCTTAGACGTCTGAGAGACCGAATTATTTTGTTAATTCTCAGTGTTCACTCCTTTATATGTTTGGCTGCTGTGGCCCTCTCCGTCACCCATACCCCCAAGTAATTGTAGGATGTAGCGGTCCTGATTTGGTGCTCACCCAAAGACCATGTTGCTTGTTTTTTGTGAGGGTATTTAGCAAAGATTACTGTCTTGGTCTTGCTCTCATTGATCTGTAGGCTATTTTCCTTGTTGTATACTGCAAGACTATTTAATGCTCTTTGGAGCCCCACCCTAGTGTGGTCCATGAACACTATTGTCCGCATACTGGAGAGTTCCCAAGGCCAACTTTCCCAATCTCGGTGGTACTAGGCTGGCGTCTTTGAAGGCTGGCCCCAAGTCTGCTGTGTACAAGTTGAATAGTAGGAGGGCCTAAACACATCCCTGCTTTAGTTTCGATTCCTGGTGTTACGATTGTTGGACTTAGTTTGACCCGGACCCATGTTCCCTCGTAGAGAGATTTTATTGCTTTTAGCAGGGTTTCTGGTATCCCCCAAGATTCTAGCTTTACCCATAACCGTCTATTGACTGTCGAAGGCCGTGGAGTAGTCTATGAAGCAGCAAAACAGGGGCAGCTTATTACTCAATACGGTTTGCTTCGAGAGGTAAGAGAGTGCTAAGATGTTGTCCATGGTGGAACTATTTTCCCTGAAGCCAGTCTGAAAAGGCAGGAGGATACCGTTCTTGTCCGTCCAAGCCTCTAGGTCCTTTAATAATAGGCGGGCATAAACCTTAGCTTCAATGTCGAGCAGGGCTATGAGCCTAAAATTAGCAGGGTTCGAATGGTCTCCCTTCTTGTGTATTGGAAAGAAGACTGAGCCTTTCCAGGATTTTGTTACAATTGCTGTGAAGAATGAATGATTGTATAGCTGGGTAAGTATGGATGCAAAAAAGCAGGAGTGGCTTTAAAGACTTGGGCGGGAATGCCATTTGGGCCAGGGGCCCCATCTGTTCTTATCGCCCTAATGTACCTTACAGTCCCCTCCACTGTATAAGTGACGGGCTGACTAGGCACTGTAATCTTTCTGCTCGCTCTGAGTTTTAATTGTTACAGCTGCCGCTTGCGACCGCTCTGAGCTAAGAATGCTCATCTTGTTTGATCCACTAGTGTACAGACCCTTCACGTACTGTTCCCACACGTTGCCTGCAACGCTATTTTCTTTGCGCGGACTTCAGAGCTCAGACTATTAATATATCGCGATAGCTTGCTGTTATCTTTTTCTTTAATTAGTGAACGCTTTAAGCCAGTTCTTTTCTGTCCACTGACTTTTCTACTCCCAGACTTTCTTCTTATATGTGGCTCGCAAGGCAGGGATGGAGGTAATCTGTGACGAGTAGATACCTTTCTTTTTTGCCTTAACTGCCTTTTTAAGAGCTTGTTTACTTTGTGTCAGGCACCTCTGTTTCCTTTGTTCCGACAAGGATTGATTTGAGTGTGGGCTGCTTCTCGGTTGGTTGGTATTACCCAAGTTCTTCTGTAAATCCGTTATCCGTGTTTTCCAAAAATGTGATGTTCTTTGTCTTGTCTTTAGTTCAGACTCCCTTTTGGCTACATACTCCACAGGCTATGACTGAGGTTGGCAGTCCATTTTATTCTTTTGAGGGCTAGATGACGTTCATCGCCTGTGGTTGTGCCAATTGTTTCCTGGGCTTCCTCCTGTTCCCGGGCCAGATTAATGGAGGCACAGAGGCCTGTGGTCGCTTTCATCTCTGTCGTCCACAGTGTAGTCACATAGTTTGTGAGCCTGCCTTTCATTGACGAAAATATAGTCTATGGTGGAAACATTCCTGAAGGTCGACTTAAGGATCCATGAGGGACGGCTTTTTCTTTTTTTTTTTATTCCATGAGTGGAATGTAGGTTAAAGTTTGTGAGGAGTGATATCAATGGGCCCGACTTCTTCCCATTGCTGGGTGCGGCAGGGATCTGATCCAGACCTCTCGTGTTGAAGTCTCCCGCAATTATCACGTTATGATGCTCAAATCTAATGAGTATGTCTTCCAGGATGCTGGTGAAGGATTCCATGGCCTGTTGCGTTTGAAGTGTAGTTGGGTTAATGTAACAATTAATTAGTAGCAGGGGGATGAGGCTGTTGACCCTTTTTCAGCCCCTCAATTGTAATGGCTTGGAGGTCAGATGATTTTGCTTTTATTTCTTTGGTTTTAAATGTGCAAGCGTGACTTAGAAAAATGGATAAACCCCCAGACGGACGTCCAAAGATGGTTCTTTTGGTCGCTGGTGTGTGATGTTCATAGAAGCCGCCAATTGGAGTGGTTTACTTGGCCCAGGTCTCCTGAAAGCACAATGTCCCCCTTTGGAGTTAGTCTAGTGTGGCTTTATCTCTAAAGATGTTACTTAACCCAGCAATATTCCATGAAATGAAGGTTAGCTTACGATCTTGGCCACTAATTGAGGTTGAGCATCCTCTGTTTTTACTGCTGTAAATTTGATTAGGGACACTGTTGTCATATATCCTCCGTATGGGCCAGCACTTGCTGGAGCGGCTGCACTCTGTGCTGCGTGTCTCTGTGCGATATATTGATTTTTAGCGGGGTTCTTAGTCTCCCTGGTTTCTCTCTCCCACCTAAGCTTTTATTCATTGTACTTTTGAGGATTGATGTAGGTTCTTGCTGATCGTAATTGGGCATAAGAACTTGTGGATATTTCTGCACACTGAGGGTGGTAACTTCAATACCCCATTCTGCGAGATGTGAAGCTTCGCTGAGGACTGCTTGTTGGGCCTGCTGTTGTATGAATCCGGTACAAAAGGGGGTGGTGATGGACGGAGTATCAGAACCAATCAAACACTCACACCCAGTCAACAGATCTGGGTTTGATCCATCACCGTTCTTTAGCCCACTCTGCCACCCCAGTTCAGACATGGCCATATGCAAATCAGTCTGACCCTGTGCCTCATGGGAACAGTCCAGCCCGAACTGCCAAGCCATGCCTTCCCTGGACCGGAAACAAGCTTCCTAGGACCGGTTTCTGCCAACTTTGTTTGCCATAAGTTGGCAGGGTATGCTTAGACGTGAGTCCCTTGCTCACTTTGCAACTGGATTCAAGCAAGCCTGGCTGAAGACGGCTGAAATGCCAGAAACCGGTCCTAGGAAGCTTGTTTCCGGTCCAGGGAAGGCATGGCTTGGCAGTTCAGGCTGGACTGTTCCCATGAAGCACAGGGTCAGACTGATTTGCATATGGCCATGTCTGAACTGGGGTGGCAGAGTGGGCTAAAGAACGGTGATGGATCAAACCCAGATCTGTTGACTGGGTGTGAGTGTTTGATTGGTTCTGATGCTCCGTCCATCACCACCCCCTTTTGTACCGTTGTATGAATCCGACCAGGGTGGAGTCACCGTGGGTGTCCCTCTCCAAACTTCTAAATTTTACCCACTCTGTTATCTGAAGTGATCTGTACCAAGGATTCAATATGGCCAAATAGGCGGACGATGTTGGACCTGTTCAGAATGTCATAAGAGCCTTTGGCTGTATATCTGGGCGTGAGCATCACCTCATGGATTACTGATTGATTATTCTGTTTGAGGTGCACAGTGTCTGTCTGTCTCCCCAGGCGGTGTACCTCTGAAGATTCAGATTTAGTGGGTTTTTATGGACGTCTCCTGGCTGATGTCTGCCTATCGCCCCATTTGGCGATCCCGCTTCTATTTGTTCTTCTTGCTGCTCGTCCTGGTTGCTTTTAGGAAATTTCACAGTCCTGTGTTCGAGCTCCTGGCCCAGAGAGCTAGAGGCCCTAAATTGTGTGCTGGCAGCCTCCTGTTGTGTGCACTGCCAAACTGCCTCATCTTGGGTCTTCGTTAATGTTTGCCCAACTATTTGTGGGCCCTCCCAGTGAGTATTCTGTTGATTACGATCCTCCCCTGACACAGAATATACACCCCTTGTCATCTTGGCCTTGGTTACCTGTTTAAAATTGAAAATGGGGAAAAGTGGCACTGAGTTGTTTTTGTTCTCTCTAGCTCCTGAATTTGGTAATGCTGGTAATATTGGTCTTTTAGCTTTGGATTTCTTCAGTTGCTTCTTCAGCTTTTTCTTGGCCTTCCTTGACAGCTGGGCTTCTGCCCCTGCCACTGCTCCATCCACCTTCTCCGCCGGGGATGCATCACCCTGTGAAACATCGATAGTTATGACAAGTGGTCGGGCCTCAGAGTCCCAGTTCCCTTGTGCTTCTGGGATGTTCTTATTGCTTGGCCCTGCTGGCGGCTCTTTGGATGCACAGCTATCTGCTGGGAGAAAGTTGGTTTTTTTGGTGGTTCCGTCTTCACAGCAAATGCCTTTGGGATTATTTGTTCTAGTGGGAACGTCTCCCTCTGTGCCTTGGCTAGTGCCAGCATGTCCTTTAGTACTTCTGGTAGCCCGGACCATTTTTCTATAATGGCGGCACAGGAGCTAGTGTGTGCTGCGTTGGCTTTTTGGACTTCAAGTAACGCCTCTAGTTTTGCCAGCTTTTCTTGGCGCACCAGGTGCTGAGCCAATGACTGCAGTAAATCGATTTGTACTTCCATCTTTGTAGACTGCCATAGCAATGCCCTAGCCATTGTGCCCTGTACTTCTTATTGTTAACAGATTTAACTCTTTGAGAATAGCCTCTTCTGTTGCATCGTGCCAAGGACGAACTAAGGGACTCCAGGTAAAAGGTTGAAGGCGTGGTATGATGACCACAAGCGCCGAGGCTGCTGGCTTTGGCTGTGCACCTCAATGGGAGGTGAAAAGGACACTGGCGCTTCAGATAATGCGCTAGCAGCTCCTGCCGCGTTCAAGCAGTGCCCTCGCGGCTCCTGCAGTTTATGGAAGTTTTCGCGGCCCCTGCCACATTTGAGCAATGCCCTTGCGGGCCCCAGCCGCGTTCCGAGAATCACTCGCGGGTCCCCAGCCGCGTTCCGGAAATCACTCGCGGGCCCCCAGCCGCGTTCCGGGAATCACTCGCGGGCCCCCAGCCGCGTTCCGGGAATCACTCGCGGGCCCCCAGCCGCGTTCCGGGAATCACTCGCGGGCCCCCAGCCGCGTTCCGGGAATCACTCGCGGGCCCCCAGCCGCGTTCCGGGAATCACTCGCGGGCCCCCAGCCGCGTTCCGGGAAATCACTCGCGGGCCCCCAGCCGCGTTCCGGGAAATCACTCGCGGGCCCCCAGCCGCGTTCCGGGAATCACTCGCGGGCCCCCAGCCGCGTTCCGGGAATCACTCGCGGGCCCCCAGCCGCGTTCCGGGAATCACTCGCGGGCCCCCAGCCGCGTTCCAGGAATCACTCGCGGCCCCCAGCCGCAGTGCTCATTCAGCTAAGTCTTTAAATGCTTCTCACTTTACAGGCAGGTCCGTAAGCGCAGGTATTTAAGTGCAGCACTCACGGCTAACTTGGTGCACCGGCGCAGCTTTCTCTGGAGGCAGCACTCGCAGCTCCCTGCGGTCCTCACAGCTCGCAGAAACTGCAGCAACATCGATGATTTTAAGAAACAGTCGTCTGAACTGAGCACGAATTTAGCACGGAGACAATATCATGCAAATCGGATTAAAAATGCCCAAAAAAGAGCCCAAAACACCAACCGACAGGCTCTCCTTGAAAGCCAAACAAAACCAAAGAACGACCTGCTGACTTGCGTCACTACCTACACCCCAGAATCCAACATGATCAAGAAAGTGATCAACAAACACTGGAAAATCCTACAAGTAGGGGAGCAAGCATTTAGCATACCCAGGTTTGCCTTCAAACACACAGCAAACATCAAGGACTTGCTTATTAATACAAGACCCAGTCAGCATACCACACCCCCAAACACACACTCTGGGATTTACCACCCGTTACAGGTCACTACCCCTGCGGGCAATGTGTTGTATGTCCACTAGCAAAAGCGACTAAAACCATCGTGCTGACGGACACATAGATATGGAAACAAAATTAACACACTAATTGCAACACTAGCAATTGTGTTTATTTGATCACATGTCCCTGTCAGCGGCAGTACATTGGCATGATAACCCGTCCAGTAAAAACAAGGATTACCGAACATGGGAGCAACATCAGATGTAAAAAAAAACTAACGCCTAGATGTGTACTCACTATGCAGAAACACACCACACCCCCAACGATCTCTGCTGGACCATTTTGGACTTGTGCAAAAACATCACAAAAGAAGCACTGTTCCGAAAAGAACAACGCTGGGTTTTCAAACTGTCCTCCCATATTAAGGGGCTCAATGACGATATTCCCTGGGTAGAACTCCACTGCTAAACACACAGGATATAGGGCCACCTCCATCTACGCCCTTGCCAAGACTGGGCAACCCTATCACACTGTCATCATGTAAATATGACAGACGCACATCCCCTGACATGAGGATCCACCAGAGTGCGCCAGAACTGGACAAATCCCACAGCTACATACCACTGTGCTGGTATGCCTCCATAGATTTCCCCCCACCCCACCCCCTCCACCTCCCCCCCACACCCATAGACATCACAAACACCATGGCCTGACTCATGCCCCTAAACACTGATCAAGCAATTGTGAGGGGGTCTTTGACCATTAGTCACTATGTCCAATGAATAGAACGTGACTACAACCATACACGGCCTTGGCGACGAGCTCACTTTACCCTTATGGCTTAACGCCCACGACATACACACGCATTCCTCTGACACTACCTACTGCCTATACAAGCAGTAACTAGACCTGGTTCGCCTACTCTATCTACACTATGGCCAAAAGGAGATGTTAGCTATCACTAACCACATGAGGCACACTTTTGCGGCGAAACCTGTCCTCCATATAGACTCAGTTTTTTTCCCGTCACAACAAACTTGGTAGTCAAGGTTTACGTTTGAACCTTCTAACGCATGCCCGAGCTTTAATAAAGCTTTGTTCCTCACAACCAATATGGCAGACAAGGTTAGCATTCCAGCCTTTTTAGTGCACGCTTGAGCTCAAATACGCAGATCTGGAAGAAGGAATCACGGGGCCCAGAGCGAGGGTAGGATTACAGCTAGTTGCCATCCACCCAGCAGTGAGTATAGATCACCGCCGCATGGTGGGAAACACTCCGGTAAGCCTTGTCACTAATTGTTTTGTAAATCGGAGCACTCCTTTCCTTTTCAGCATCAGAATAACTACGTGCTCTGTTTTTCTCCCCCGTCAGGCCGTAGACCACTATACTGGGGGTGAGTAGTCTTGTTTTGCGACTTTCTTTCTCAGATGATTGCGCTACAGTGTGGCTGTCATATTTCCCGCCAAGCAGATAACCGCATAAGTATGCACTGTTCTAGGTTTGAGTGCACATTGTTGAGTGCATGCTCCCGCTGCAAATGCCCGTACACCGACAAGTTCCTCTATTTAAATCTAAACCGCGCACCTTATTCTTTCCGGTTTAACCGGCACAATGCGAACCTACGTTGCCAAATCAAATGCATATAATTGTCCTCACAGCATTGGTCAACTAGTGGACAGTCTAGCAACTGTGACTCACTCGGGCCACACGGTGGGCCACACATCCGTGCATGTCTGTACCACGCCTTCATGCATATATGTAACCTGGCGCGCCAGCACCACCTTGGCAGCACACGACCCTCAGTGCTGCTATAATAGGTTTCTATCCGAGCACGTGGTACTAACCCCGTCCACCCAGCCTGTGGCATTTCACGCTCAGAATACCACTAATCGTATGTTGGCTACAGAGGGTTCCTCTGCCTTACATGAACCTAACTAACCAATTACGTAGTCCAGAGGGTCTGCTTCTCCTTCTGACATCACCACACGATGTACTGTGTAAGTAGCTACCACTGGCCACTACAAGGACCATTATCACCATAAAAGCACTAGTGTTTGTACGCCACTATGCCTCCCCCACACAAACACTGGCAAGCTTTTAGGTACCACCACCCGTGCATGTTTTAGCTACACCATCACTCAGCCATGTGCAGGTTTTATTTCCATTGTTTGTCTGTTTTTTTTTTTTCCCTTGCCCCCCCTTACATGTCTTCCATTGCCCAGTATAGGTCTACTAGGGCGTCACTCTGTCTGGTTACCACCCAACAATTAAAGGAACCAGACCTCTAGTAGTGCACCACTCATTCACTTAGGTCCTGATGAAGTGCCATACGACTCGTTAGGAGCGATAAGGGCACGAAACATGTTGACCCATTACACAGCGATAGCCCTTTAGGAACATTGCATCCACATAGGGCATCCACACACCTTTTAACTAAGCTGGAACTACCTGTACCATTAAAATTGTTTTTGAATAGGACTGCTCCAGACTTATTTTAATATCCACTACCCGTGCACTACACTATCCTTGCCCTCCCACCCGCACACACCCAACGGCTTCTTCAAAAAGATCTCCGCCAAAGATCCCCGTTTACGGTGAGCCCGTCTGGCATTACAGCGCCGACCCGACGAGGAGCAAAGCCCTATGATGAAGCATGACATTCTTCGGGGTGTGTGAGGGAATCACGAAGAAAGACATGTCTTCCCTGACCCCTTGAGGAACTGCATACCCCTTGTAGCACAGTTTAGTAGAAGCCCTGTATGCAGGACCTATCTAAATAACGGCTCCCAGTCCCACCCCCCCCCCCCCCCCTTTTTTTGACAAATAATTTTCTTAGACCTATTCTTAGTCCTGTAGTGTGTTAGTGGCCTTATTGCCAGTGGCAGACCTATATATGCCCCTACCAATAATCCACTTTCCAATAATATGTAACTTTCGTTCTTCTGGAGACCACAAACCTCCCGTGGAAAATGCGCCGCATCTGACCAACCCCCTCCCCCAACCTACTCTGCTGGCGTTGGATTCTATGATCAAATCTGGTGCTGACCTGAAGATCGCACGGCCATTACAGGCCTCCATGTGGTCTAACCACCGCTAAAGTTCTTCTCTTGCCTCTTCCGAAAGAAACACCTTGTGAGAGTAGGGACATCCCCTTCGGAGGTGGGCAGCCGTCAGGCATTGCAGGGCCCGATAGTGGAGAGGTCCTGGGAAGATGGCCTGGATCGATGTTGATAGGAGGCCTGCAACTCGAGCCAGCTGTTGGAGAGATACTTGATGTTTGGTGAGAGTACGTCTTAGTTCGTGCCGAATCTTCGACACCTTCCCGGAGGGAAGACTGAGTAGATGAGGTGGAGTCTATTACGAATCCTAGAAAGGTTAAGCATTGAGAAGGTGCTAGAAGTTACTTCTCGTTGATCACAAAGCCTAAGCTCTGAAGCAGATCCACTGCCATCCAGAGGCGGGACAACAACTGGTGTGGACATGGACCCATCAAAAGCAGATCGTCCAAGTACACAATCATCTGAATACCTCAAGCCCTCAGGTATTCCACCACTGGTTTGAGAACCTTGGTGAAGCACCAAGGGGCTGAGGAAAGACCGAAGGGAAGGGTGGAAAACTCGTATGTCTGTTGCCAAGTGAACTGGAGGAGGCGGGAAAATTGGGATGACCATGTAGGCGTCTTTGAGGTCCAGCTGAACCCTTCAATCCGAAGGCCGAAGAACGTCCCCGAGTAGGTGGACGCCCTCCATATTGAAGTGGCGGTAAATCAGCCACTCGTTGAACTCGCTGTGGTTTATCACAGGTGTTTTGCACCCATCTGTCTTTTCTACCAGAAGGATATTGCTTATGAACCCCCGGGGATGAGGCGAAGAAAGGCCAATTGTGCCCTTGGAGAGGAGTGAAGCAACCTCCTCATCTATCAGGGTGGCCTCCCACTGGATTGGACGGGGTCTTGCCCCCTGAACCGTCTGAAGGTCCCCTGTGATGGAAATCCATGTTTGGAAAAAATGTTGCCACCCACCCCGATCTTCAAGCGGGAAGAAGGTAGAACACTCACCGGGGCTTGAGGAGGTTGCTGCTTCACGGTATCCTCTGAGTTTGCCATGTCGGCCTCTCGTGGGGTAGAAATTCCCAAAGTGTTTATTGGTCCTTGTACTGGTTCTTGGAGCCTTGGCCTTTTTGAGGGTACTGGTTGGACGGACAGCCGCTCGACCGGCCCCTACCTCGACTGGCCCAGCGGAAAACACTGGAATACCTTTCTGATAATGTCTGGGCCTTGTCAAGGGCGGCAAAGATATTTACAAATTCTCCTTACTCTTTGACAAAAGGCTCCCCAACGAGCCCACCCTGTGCAATGGCCCCTGCCTCAGTCTGCCAGGTTTCCCAGCTTGGGGTCCACCTTAATAAGAAGTGAGCGGGTCCTTAGTTAATTTTTGTAGGAATGTGGGTCTATTTCCGGGGTGAGCGCCACCTTCCCTTCCAGAGATGGTTGGGGGCGCTCAGACAATTACGGGCCTTTTTCTCCAGCGATAGGTGAATGCACCTGCCATGTAACTTGCGACCTTGTCGGCCGGGGCCCATTCAGAGGACCACGGGTGAATGATGTCATCAGGGTCGAGCATGTACGAAGTACCTTGGGAAGTCAGAGTGGTGGGAAGGAAGCCACGGCCTAGTTCATTATCTGTATCCCCAGTGTCATCGGAAGGGACAGGATTAACTGCTCTGAAGACCCTCGTCTCCCACTGGTAAGGGGGGCTGAGGAGCTAGAAAAGCCTGTTTAGGCCTATTAAAGGCGTCTCAGTCTAACCCCATATTACGGGGGCGTTTAGCTGGGGGAGGTTCTGCATCCACTGACAGGCGGGCACCTGGGACATCAGGGTTGGGAAGGGGTTCTGTGGGAGGTGGAGCTAGCTTTGCAAATGCCCGGGCAATCTGGCGGGAAAGTCTCTTCTCCAAAGGTGTCTACGGCGTTGTGTAAATCGTCCCAATGGAGGTCGGCCAGAGGGTCTTCCACCCCTTGGGAGTCATCTTCATAGTCCATAATGTATTATCCAAGGACTAGTGAGGTGCACCCCAGCCTCAAATTCTGAATTATGAGGAGCTCGCTACTCTTAATGGGGTCCCAGCCCTGTAACATCTGCTGGTGTGCCAAAATACCTAAAAGCTGGCCTGGGTTGTTGTCCCACAGGGCCACTGGGGCCTAGGTACTGACCCAAACGAGCGTAAACACGACAATACAGACTCTGCAGCCTTCCTTGCAGTCGTGCTCTCACAGGCTGCTGCGCGTCAAATAAAACTGGCTCGATCGGCCTTAATTGAGCATTGACGAAGGGCCCGATCAGCCTACAGACCCTGCCGGGCGTCTCTCTCAGACCAGCAGCTCAGACTCGCGGTGCGTCGAGTGAATTCCTCTGAGGAAATTCTAACGTGTGCGCCGAGGTCCTGCGCCACCTCCAGTGCCCTCTAGCGGCGGGAGTACCACGACTTGAGTTGCACCAGAATGGGGCCGTGTAGGAGCGGTAAATGCTCCCGTGGGCCTGGGCTACCGATAACAGAAAGAGGCAGCAATTAGACACCGCAGCCCCGCATAACACAAATCTGCAAAACTAAGATCAACAAAGGGTAAACGAGAGACGAGAGAATGCAGCACCACAATAAACGCCAATTCCAACCTGCATAAGAGAAAATTAGATAAAAGGTACCGAAGACGCGACAATGCTACGCTATTTATTTATTAATGCATTTTTATAAAGCGCAGACTTTACCTGAAGGTGTCAGAGCGCTGTACAATAGAACCAGTTACGTTACATGAGAGAAATGTTACAAAATAGAATGTACAAAAATAGCAGGACACAGAATCAAACACAGCAGGCAAGAGGAACACAATATCAAACACAGCAAGCAAGGAATGTACAAAAAATAAATAAATATAACAAATTTACAATGACTAACAAACTTCCTGGCGGGGTCTGAGAATGAAGGAATTAGTTCTGAAAGTGTCTTTGGAATAGAAGAGATTTGAGGTCCGCTTTGAAGATCCGGATGGAGGTGGTGGCACGGAGCAAAGGAGGAAGCGAGTTCCAGATTCTCACCGCATTACCTGAGATCGATTGAGCCATCAATTTTTCCCTTTTGAAGGAGGGGGGGGCTCAAGCAAGAACTTTTCTGCATTCCGAGAAGGTCTCAAGCCTCGGGACAATTTCAATTTATTCGCCAGATAGCGAGGGGGAAGAAGAGTGCAAGGCTTTGTGGGTGATGCAAGCCGTTTTGTAAATAGCTCTAGCCTCGATGGGAAGCCATCGGAGAGAAGACGGGATAGGAGTGATGTGGTCACTTCGTTTGGACCCTGAAATGAAGCGAGCTGCTGAATGGAGGATGGATTTAAGGGGGGAGAGGTGAGATTTGGGAAGGCCAGTCAGAAGAGAATTACAATAATCCAGTCTAGAGAACTAGTGATTGGACCAAGGTTTTTAGGTCTTTCTCCGGGAAGAACCGACGAATCCCCCACAGAAGGCGCAGCTGATAACGTGCGTTCTTGGCAATGGAGTTGATGTGAGATTAGGTTGAGTCTTTTGTCAAGTATGACACCTAGGGATTTAGCGCAGTCGACAATGATGGGTTTACTGTTGAGTAAATTCAGCTGATCCATCCAGGATTGAACAGGAGGCGGGAAGAGAGAGGTAGATAGGAGGAGGAATTCAGTTTTGGAGGGATTGCGAATGAGTTGGTGAACTAACATCCAGTTGTGAATAGAGTTGAGTAGTGAGAGATCTTGAGAGGAAGACACCTTGAGGTAGATTTGGGTGTCATCTGCATAGAGATGGTAGAGGATTCCAGATTTGCTTAGGAGGTTCCCTAATGGTTCCAGATAGAGATTAAACAGAGTGGGTGCAAGGATGGAACCGTGAGGGACACCTTGACCAATCACCAGTGGAGACGAGAGACGGTTCGCAATCTTGATCATTTGGGATCTGTCAGAGAGGAATGAGGCAAACCATTTAAGCACTGTGCCTTCCACGCCCATTCTCTGTTGAAGAGTGGTAAGGAGGGTGTTGTGATTAACAGTGTCAAAGGCTGCAGATAGGTCAGGAAGAATCAGAAGGCATGATTCCCCCGAATCGAGTATATGCAGCGCATCATCGATCACTCGCAGCAGGGCTGTTTCAGTGCTGCAATTTTGAATAAACACGTCAAGGAGATTATTGTCCAGAATGTGTTTGGAAAGTTGTTTTGCAACACATTTTTCTGCGATCTTTGAAAGAAAAGGGAGATTAGTGATGAGGCGGAAGTTATTGAGGTTGTTCCCATCTGCAGAGGTTTTTTTTTTTAGAAGGGGGGTAACCTGTCCTATTTTGAGGACAGCTGGGAGGGATCCTTGACTGAGGAAGAGATTAACTAGCCTGGTCCAATAAGAGAGAGTATTGGTATAGAAATCAATGGCGATGACACTAGGTATGGGGTCAGAAGAATGGTTGGAGGGTTTAGTTTCAAGGGTGCATTTGAGGAGGTCATCTTCCGAGATGGCGGCAAAGTTCTGCCAAGTGACTAAGGATTTTCGCTCCTCAATGGGGGTGGGGTGGGTGACCTGATCCACCAGTGATTTGACCTCTTCATCAAAGAATATAGTGAATTGGGTTGCTTTCTTTGAAGCATCCTCAGGTTTGATGGTTTGGGGAGAACGGTTTGGGTTTTTGATAAGGTCAAAGTTTTTTGGGTCTGTTTTTAGCTGAGTCGAGGAGGGATCTGAAATGTGATGCTTTTTCATGGAAGATGTGCTTGTGGTAATTGGATCTTGCTGAACGTAAAAGAGATTAGAGGTGGATGGAGATTGTCTCCAATGTTTCTCCAAGATTCTAAGGTTTTTCCTTTCGTCATAGAGAGCTTTATTGAACCAAGGTGCTGAGGGGGTGGGTCTTTTCCTTTTGCTTTGGAGTGGAGTGACATTGTCGATTTCGACTGCAAGGATTGAGAGGCAATAGGGAGTGAGATCGTTGACATCCGCGTTAGGGTCTAGACTAGGAAGTGAACGCAGAGCAGAAGCACACAGTCTCAAGATCAATCTTTTTAGTGTTGCGTAACCAGGTAGAAGCCCTTTTAGGTTGGCCGAGAGTTATAATGTGCGAGAGGTGAAAACGGAAGGGAATGAGGAAATGGTCTGACCAGTCTACAAGGATAGAGGGAGCAATGGTAAGCTGGTCTGGCTTAGAAATAACAAGGTCCAGAATTGAGCCCTTGGCGTGTGTAATTTCCGAGCAGTGTTGGACAAGATCGTTAGCTGAGAGAAAGGTTGCAAGCTTGTTGGCAGCCGAGTCTTCCACGGAGCCCCAGTGGAGATTGAAGTCACCTAGGAAGATCTGCCTGTCGCTTTGTGAATATTGGTCACTAATAAAGTCGGTGAATTCCTCCATAAGGGAAGAGCAGTTACCGGGCGGGTGGTAGATGGCATGGAACCTGAAGGGTGAGCCGTGATGAACTTGGAAGTTCTAGGGATAGGCATTCGAATGTGCGGAAGAAGATGGTGGGAAAGGCTTTAATTTGAAGGGAGTTTCTGAAGATAATCGCAACACCTCCCCCGATCTTGTCTGTTCTTTCGTTTCTAAGGATAGAGTAGTCAGTAGGTATCAGAAGATCAAGCAAAGTGTGAGAGGAGTCATTAAACCAGGTCTCAGTGAGAAAGAGCATGTCGAGATTGTGGTGGGGGATAGTGTCAGAGATTTCCAGTTTGTGTTTGGTTGCAGATCATCAGTTGTGGAGCATACAATGTAGCTCTGACGCAACTGTTTTGGTGATGGGAGTGTTTGGGCTGATAAGGGGTATAGGTATTAGATTCTTGAATGAGGGTGCCCCTTGAGAGGGAGGCTGGTAAATTCTGACGGAAGAGATGGTCTGAATGGTAAATTGAGTAGAATTATTAGAGGAGAGTGGAGGGGGATTGACGTTGGTAGTCTTGTAGCTAGCCAGTAAGTTGGTGATGTCTGTGGAGGACAGACTGTTTGTTTTATTGGTGCGCGGGAGCAAGGAACTCCTCGGGAGGTTATTAGGAGAGGGGGATATCTTAGCACTTAAGAGTGAGATGGATGCTTCAAGCTGGGAAATGGAAGAGATGAGAGAATCAAGTTTAGTTTCCAGGGATAGGTGGGCTGAGCACGGAGTGTTGGGTGGCTCAATGGTTAAGGGAGGGAGTGGAGTAGGCGAAGGAGGTCAGGGGATATGGCGGACCGGGGAGAGTGTTTGGGTGCGAGGGTCAAAGGTGGGGGGAGGGAGTGGAGTAGGCGAAGGAGGACAGTGGGATATGGCGGACCGGGGAGAGTGTTGGGGTGCGCAGGTCAAAGATGGGGGGAGGGAGTGGAGTAGGCGAAGGAGGACAGGGGGATATGGGGGACCGGGGAGAGTGGTGGGGTGCGAGGGTCAAAGGTGGGGAGAGATGGTGGTAGAAAGGAGTGGATCGAGTTAGTGATATTTTTACTGGTGTTGAGCAGAGGTGAAGAATAGAGATCGTAAGTAGGAGGAGAAAATTGTGAAGTAGTAAGGGAGGGCGAGAGGTGGGGGAGAGGAGGGGGGTTAAGGGAAGGCCAGGGATACGGTAAGATGAGGAGAAGGGGCTGTAGAGGGAGGGAAGGGAGGGAGGTCAATGTAAGGCCAGAGGAATGGGGAGAAGAGAGGGTGCAGGCCAGGTACCATGGGCTATGAAAGGTGAATGTAGGGGGACAGGCACCAGGCAGAGTTGGAGAGGTTGGGCTAAATGGTAGTTGTGGGAGGAGTGAGGGACTGAGGTCAAAGGGAGGGAAGAGGGCGGAATTACCAAGAGGGGTAACAGGGTTGTGAAGCATAGGAGGAGGAAGGACTGTAAGGTCAGAGGGAGGTAAGAGGATGGAATTACAAAGAGGGGAGGCAGGGCTGTGGGGCATAGGAGGGGGTGTAGGTTGTAGAGAGATGGGAGGTGTAAAAACAGAATTGAAGGTACGAGGGAAGGGGAAGAGCGGAAACGGATGCAGAGAAAGGGGGAGGTAAGGGGAAGGGGAAGGCGAGTTGATTGGTAGTTCAGGTTGTAAAAAAGGTGGATTAAGTAGGGGGGAATGGGTAAGAATAGGGGAGTTAGGGGGCGTGAGATGGGAATGGAGTATTAAGGAGATGCAGGGTGGGGAGGGGAAGCGGGAGGTAAAGCAGACTAGGTAATGGGGAAATCAAGTTGGGAAGGGGGCAGAATGGGAGGGAGCAAGTGAAGTGGGAGATAAAGGGTAGACCTGTGACTCCTGGGAGAGCTGTCTTGAGAAAGGGAGAAAGAAGACAAGCTAGAAGAAGAAGAATCGAGAGCGATCGTAGTCGCAGGGGTGGGACGAAGGGAGTGGAAGAGGTGGTCAAAGAGAGAGAGCGAGAGAGACGGGAGTCTGTAGCTTGGATCATGACAGTGCCATTATTATAAAGTGTAATATGTGGGAAGAGCAGGGATTATTTATGATGGACGACCTCTATGACGATGGTGTCTTGCTGCCGTTGGTTTGACTTACCACGGGGGCACTACCTGATGCATGCGGCGCTAGTAGCGGCGATACAGCGCAGGTGGAAGACGGGGCTGTCAGAGCCAGCGACATCGCTAATCTGCCAATATGTGGCTATGGCGGCCGGAACTTTTAGGGCTGTCACATGCCTTAATAGGAGAATGGAACAGGAGGGCAGGCAGTCGCTGGGTCGTCTTAAGGAGAAGTGGGAAAGGGACTTAGGTAGGGATATCCCGGACACTACTTGGCCCAAGCTAGTAGAAAGGGCATGGAAGATATGCCAGGTTCCAGCTCATACAGTTTTATGTGCTGCACAGGGCATACATGACCCCGAGCCATATCAAACGGATCTTCGGGGTGGACGAGGCTCGCTGCCCTAGATGTGGACTAGAGGAGGTGGATTTCCAGCATATGCTGTGGTCTTGCCCGAAGCTGACGGCGTATTGGGAAGACGTGATCGGGGCGTTGGAGCTGGCAACAGAGCGAACACTTAATAAAGATATGGCGGTGGATTTATTGCACTGGTTCATGCGGACGAAACGCAATAAAGTAACAAGCAAATTCGTAGATTTGGGACTGATACTAGCCAAAAGGGAAATAACCAGCCACTGGAAGCATAGTCAGGGACCTAGAGTGCAGAGGTGGAAACACGAATTCCCTAAGTGGGCGGCGAGTGAGAGCGTGATCAAGCTACGACTGGCGCATAGGTCCCAGAAGGAGACTATGTTGAAAGTGGCACGAGCCTGGGAGGCGCTAATTGAAGCGTTGCGCGGTTCTGGAGGAGACCAAGATGATGAGCCGGCCCACAGTTAGACCATGGGTGGTTAACAGCGCAAGGGAGAATGAGGGGATCGAAAGCACAACCGAAGGAGAGGAAGATGGGTGGCAGGGGGAGAGAAGCCGAGCAACTGCAAGAGTGCACAGAGAACACACACCTATAGATCAAGGCACATTGAGATTAACGACTGGGGGGGGAGCACACTGGTGGGGAGGGTAGGGGTGGGTAGAAATAGTAGTTCTGGATGTCGGGAAGGTTGTGGGGAAAAGGGCTTAAGGGGGATGGTAGGGCGGAAGTTGGCGAATAATAGGCAACAAGACTGTGGGTAATAATGTAAATCATTGTGGTTGCATAATATGACAACTTTGTAGGGATGAAGGGTGGAGCACAATCTTCCTGAATAATGCTTACAACACCTGTGTAAGAGATGATGTGGAGATGGAAATGGAAAATAATAAAAAATGTATTTAAAAAAAAAATATATTTTAAAGTGTAATGGTGAGAGAGCCATTAAAGCAAGCGGAGTAAGAAATTTTTAACCGCTTCCCATGTGTGAAAGAAGTGGCGGAGGAGACGTTTAAGGAATTGAAGAAGCTGGAGGACCAGGAAGGGATGTCGTGAGTGAAGACAATGAAGTCATTTTTGATCTTCCCTAGATGCGCATTATGGAATTGGTCAACAAAGAAGGAATCTGGAAATTGTTCAATGGTGTTATGCTTGAACTTTTTTGCTGCTGCTTTGGACAGATTAGGGGGATAAATTACTTTGAAGCAGTTAATTCCAGACTTAATTCAAATGGAAGCCATGATAAGGAGATGAGGTGATGGCGTGGTGTGGGGGATAGAAAAAGGGGCCACTAGAGTAGCGATAGCGCAAAGAAGTATAATAAGAGTGGGGCGTATATTCCGGAAATCGAGTGGAAAATAAACCAACAGGAGTGAGGTCAGATCAGGACCAAAAGGAGATGCCTAACGAGGCTAAAACAGTCAGGAAGGTAGAGGGGAGAAGCAGCATCTGAATATTTTAGGGGAAACCAGTGGTCAATGCACGAGTGTCATGGTGGAATGTGGTGAGTTGTCATATCCAAGATAGCCGCCACAGTAAGAGGATAGACCATTCCTCATTCTATTCCCATAGACCATTCCACAAGTAGGAAATAATGATGAATGTTGCCCTATCCAAGATGGCCGCTATAGATCGACCAAAGGTAATTCCTCTTTCTATTTCCAAAGACCACTTTGATATGCGTGTGTACCTCTTCTATTTGTAATAGTGGAAGAGGAGGCACAAAACGGGTTGCCCTATCCAAGAGGGCCACCATAGATTGACAGAACATGACTCTTTCTGTTTCCAAACCCACTAAGTCATGCATGCATACCTCTTCTATTTCTTATATAGTGGAAAGAGGAAGCACAAAATGGATGCCAGTCTGTGGTTGATATTGGAGAGGATTGCTAGAACTCAGCCATTTTGATGGTGTCCATGTTGATACCAACACGGTTTTATTTTAACGAACTGCGCAGACTTGGATCAGCAGTGGAGGGGGGGGGACACGCTTGTTACCAGTCCCAGCGCGCCCCACGCAGAAAACGAGCGCAGGGGAGTCCAGCCGTCACAAACAGTTTAATATGTATAAACTATTATGCATGTGCCGTCACCAATGCCCAGATTCTGTCTACGTTTGGAAAAGACTTCTGGTAGCTATTGGGAGAGAGTCCACCTCTGTTGTGTGCTATAGAGCCAGCGGAGTTCAGTGTTGAGGGAGCAAATCACCACCAGTCCTATAAGTGCCATAATACAAGCATACATTTTCAGCAATATCAAGGAAAAGAACACCACGGTAAGTGCTACAGAATGCAAGAACCAAAATCACAATACAAGACAGTATGAGGTACTTATCTCGGCTGTGCAGCAGCGAGGAAAGAGGGTGAAGTGCCAGTGGAGGACTATGTTGGGGCTGATGGGCCTTCTGATTGGATGTTATAGGACCGTTCCCTATTGGACATTGTTTTGCTACTACATTTTTCCCAAGTGTTCATGGGAAACTTTGTTTAAATTGTGTTTTGATGATGGCTGCTGTTAAATAAATGCAAAGAGAGAAGGCATAATCTTCGCCTCCAGTCCCGAGATAGAATTGTTTTTTGCAGCATTCCTCCTGCTCCCATCCTTCCATACTCACATTTTACAACTGTGTACTAATAGGTCATAACTGTAAATTGTTAAAATTAACTGCAGGGTTAAGTGTAAAGCCCAAAAACCTAGAGAAACATTTTGGTAATGAACGTGTGCCCCTTCACTTTTGTCACCAGTTAAGACAGGAACGTATCCAGCCCTTCCAGAAAATTTTCCTCCTGCGTGTGCTAACCAGATTACTATTCTGCTGTGGCACAAACTAACAGCCCAATTTAGTCCTTGATTTTTAAAAATACATTTAAAAAAAAGAAAACTTAATGGCCCAATATTGACACTGTCTGTTTAGATCTACCTCCCCTCTTGTGATTGTATTCCCCAACTTTTAACGCTGTGACTTATTACCCCCCCCCCCCCCCCCTTCTTTGCTCAAGCAACCCCTGCTCCATGCCCAACCTGCAGTTAGATACCATCTAACCTCATTGTAAATAAGTACTAGTTCTCAATCTGCAATTAGTATTGCAGTGCATTTCTGCTGTCGGGGTATAACTTTCCAAATGTGTCCCTCGCATAATGGAGTTTGATTCGATTTTGGTGTAGTTGAGCATTGATTTGTAATTTAATCTGGGCAGGCAGAGGCTGAATTGCTTCCTATATTCTCTGGTGGTATGTGTTCTAGGTAGCTAGTAACCAGCGCTGTTCTTGTAAGAGCCACAAAACTGCATGTCTGGGCTGTTTTTGGGTATATGTTTAGAGTTCTTAATGAGTGCAGTTGTAGTGTGGTGAACAGTGCTGTTGTGAACACATTGACAAGTGACTGGATATTATCTTTTTGCTGCATTTGTTTTTAAAATATCGCTTGCTTAAAACATGCCTTAGTTTACTGCTATTGAGGCCCCATGAAAGCCACTCAAAGTATACATGAGATTTGTTTGCTGCGTGTCCCATGCTTGTAGTATAAATTCTGGGGATTCTTAAATGATACTGACAATGTAATAAAAAACAAACTGTAAGCAGCAATCCATACAAAAGGTTTTTGAATTGTATGTTGGAGAAGCCAAAGAAACTCACTTAAAGAATTAACCTGTAGATCTCCTCAAAGGTCTCTTTTGCATTGCTCCTAATCCCCTCTTCTCCAAAAGAGCAGGAACCAGGTCATTTAGACAGTAAGGCTTCGCTCCAAAATCAAACTGAGATATACCACTAGTTTGTTTCACATGCATCTTTGCTACGCTTTTTCCTTCTACGCCCTTCTATAGGAACATACTGCAGACTACCCTAAATATGATTCCAAAAGGTTATTTGGATTGTTTTGCTGTGTTTATTAACCTACAATTAAAATTTGTTGTCTACTTCTTTTATTGTGGGCATTTTACTTCTTTTTCATTTAGCCTGGGAGAAGTTTGACTGGGTTTGATGTGAACCAGCTATGTGCCTTCACCAATTTGCCTTGGATGTAGTAGAATGCCAATAATTGACAATCTGGGCATGCCAACAGCAGTTTTTAGATTTGGGTCTAATTTTTTTTTTTTTAAATTCCTAGTCACTCCCAGTCCAGTGAAAAGCAAAGTGAAAGCACGTCCAGCTCCTGCTCCCAAGGCTACAAAAGAGAAGTCTCCTCCTCCGAAAGATGAAGAGGAAGATGAAGAACCAGAAAGCCCACAACCAGAAAAAAAGAAATCTGTAAGCCCTTTAGAAAAACAGAAATCTGTCGACCCTCCAGCAGAGAAATCTGGAGATGAAGAGGAAGACTCAGATGAAGAGCCCCAATCAGCTGAGGATTAAGAAGCCACATTGGGCAATAGATGTGGTTTTTATATAAAAAAAAAAAAAGAAAAATTATTAGAGGGGAAATTATTTGACTTGACTTTTGGGCTTTAAATGCTTTTTTTAAATTTTAATAAAAGGACTGCGCAAGTATTGGAATGATGTCGTCGGTCATTTACTGATGGCTCATTGCTTTTTCCAATAGCCAATCAAAGCCTTTTCAATGTCTTGTTTAGGTTGCCTATTTGATAATTTTTTGTGCTGAAGATACTTGAGCAGACTATTGGGAGGCTATTATATTTCAGTGTATTTGAAGTGCAGGTTGTGAGGCGGTTTATTGTGAATTGGTTTGACTTGTACATTTCAAAATAATTCTTTAGACCTTCATGATAAAGATTTAGTTTGCTTCCCTTGGACAAATGGACGATGACTCATAAGATTTTGCCTTATGAGTTTCTTCTTGCTGTTTTTGGCACTCTGCATGGAGTTTGATGGGGTGACCTTAATAAAGGTATAAAGGTAACTCTTTATGACAGCTGGAGAGATGCAGTATTGCTTCAGATCACCCGTGGCTAATCCAGCCTCAGTTGTTACATTGAATGCCCTCCACCCCTCTCTCTGAGCCTGCTCCCTTTTTTTTTTTCTTTTGATTTTTTTTTTTCTTTTTTTTAATTCTACTTCAGTTCCAAAGGAAACCTGCGCTTGTAACAGAACTACCAATGCTTCTGTCCCCCTCCAGTACATTAAAAAGAACTGCTACTCTAACACACAACACAGAATTCTCTTCAGCAGACTGTGGCGTATGGGGTCACTTTTTTCAGGTTACATACATTTGCTTTTCTTGTATGAAGAACCTGTTTACTTCCGGCACCTGTGTAAGTAAAACCAAATTGATATTTAGGCAGTGTACATGGTAAACACAAAATGTGAATAAGGTTGCATAGCTTTGATAATAGTTGGTCAGGCAACCTCTTGGTTAGTTAGGACTATCTGTGGCAATTTCTTTTTTGGGGTTAAGTGTTATGGATTCTTTGATCCCAGCTCAGAATTGTAACTGATCATACCTTGTTTTTTGTTGTATTTATCTACTTTTTAATTTGTTGGGGAAGGGGAGAAGGGCTGGAAATGTGCTTGTAGTTTTACAAGTGCCTATTGGCTAAATGTGAGTAGTTTTTTGGGTTTATGCTGGAAAAGGGCCTTGATTTCCAGGCTACAATTTACGGAGTGTGCTCCAACAGAATGTATTTTTGTAACCAAGTGTGTACATTGGGGGAGGGGATATTTAGCATGAAGCACAAGATTAATCCTGGAGCGATTATTAAGGATTTCTTTAATCTGTCACTGATCAAGTTGTAGTAGCTGCAGATTATTCAAAGCCTTAATTGTTAGAAGCTACTCTGTAATCTGATTCAAACCTTTTAAAGCAGACTGTTAGTTTAACCTTGCAAATCAGATGTGTCTTGCGGTGTATATGTGTATATGCAGAGTCACAAGGCAAAGAAAGGCCTGTTCGGATAAAAATAGGCATGTATTATAAATGTGTTTTTGGCAGATGAAGGATTTTCCCAGGTAATGTAAGAAATCATTTTGGGGTATTACTTTCTAGCCTACTAGTGACTTGCCTTTTCTGTGGTGATGTTGATCTGTAACACATGCATGTCTGTGCTTCCTGGGGAGAGGTTTAGTTGTTGACTTGGAGAACTGGTTATGTGTTCATTTGAATAATGGTTTAGTAAAGTCACCCCTCCAACTGCTATCTGTCTGCACTTTCTTACAGTTATTGCTTTATCTTCTGAACAGAGGCATAATGGTTAAAGGGATGCAATATTTATTTCTAGAAACTTCTTGATTTCTAGATTGATCACTCCTTAGTGTTGAGATTGTGGGGTAGGCTTGAGGCTGGGCCTGTAACCTAGCTGGAACGATGACTAGTTTTGGGATTCCTTGCACCGCTTCCTTTGAGGGAGTGTCTTGTCAATGGTCTGCTTTCTTCGGTTTAATTTTTTAAACATTGTGTGGGTGAAAGTGTTTGAAGTCTGGGGTAGGGCAGGATAACTTGGGATACCTTGACTGCTGACATCTGACACATGGTACTAGGAGATCAGTTTCAATGTAATGTTTTTATTTAAAAAAAAAAATGAAACATGCATACAAAAATATCCTGGATGGGGATGAAGTAAACCAGTGTTATGTTGGCCAAGTTTGTAACATTTTAGATGCAGTCCTTGCGTTTGCTTTGAAATTTGTGTGCTAGTCTTTGTGATAGTTTTAATTTTCCCATTCTGTGATCTGTGTACCTACAAAGAAAATAAAATTGCTTTTCTTTTAATGAAGCATTTTTAAGGCCATGTACCAGCCCCAGAGCTTCTGTTTTATGTATGTGTATTCTTTGTATTTTGTATTAAAAAGAAAAGAGAATCGTTTTTGTGATGACTCCTAATTTTGTTTTAATGGGAAGCAGTGGCTACAAGAAGTCAATATTGTCTTGTTGCAGCATGTCCCACGCTTTCCCTTTCATAGACCGCTAAAGTGCTTGGCTGTTGCTAACAGCGGTCCAACTTGTTTAGTAACAACTAGCTTTCACTGTATTGCCTTGGGTTTGGCTATGATATGCTATGTTTATTGTTTGGAGTTCTCTGGTAAGACACTTGGGTCGCATATAACAGCAGAAATGCTGTTAATAGGCTCAATTATACACTCCAGAAGAACCTACCAATGAACTAGAAGTTGTAAGTGCTTGTGTTGATGATGGATGACATATAATAGCCATAACACCTCATGGCCCACCCATGTAAAGTACCTGATGCTTTCTTTACCATTACTGCTGCGTTTGTTGGGTGCAAGTCTGTTTTGCATAATTTTCAAATATTTTCTGTTCCCGTTTTCCATAAATATTTGAGTCTTCAATTTTGTAGGGATGGCTAGTTACTGTGATAGTCACATTTCCAGATGGACCATTTGGTGACTGGAAACTCAAGTAAGACGTGCTAAAGGGAAAACCAACTGTAAGAGAAGTGGCTGAGTTCAAAGGCTTCCTATTGTCGAATTTGTTATTACAGCGACCCAGTCTTTGCACATCTTTTATCAAAGGAGCTTCAGTAATGCTAATAAATATTGATTATCGAAACAGTTAAAACAAAGATGACTCTCCAAATAAGAAGACAAATACCTATGTAAAGGTAATAATTGCTGTGGAAATTACAGTAGAAGGAAGATGCCAAATGGCCATTAAAAGTTGGTCTCTTAATACTGAATACAGAATTGCTCAAAATTCTTTTCCATTGTCAATGAGAAAATTCTACAAGGAAATGTATGCATGAGGGATACAGTCTCCGGCTGAGAATATTTCTGTCATATACTAAATCTCCGCATTGACCTCTAGAAATCCAGCAGGCATTATTTTGAATTTATTTGCATTTTTTTTGTTCCAGACAGTTGGAGAATAACTGAACATAGGTTTCTGTTAACTACATCCCTGTTCTGTGTTTCATTTTTTTTCCCCCACACCCTGCTCACAGATTGGGTTTTCTGTGAACTATATATTTTCCTCTTATTTTGATGGCATTGCACATGTTTTCGGTCACGATTTTGTGTTGGAGTAGGAGTTGGCAGGTAATTTTGAAGAAAATTGGTCACGGTTTATTTTTTATTCTTCTCTATTGTGATCACTGGAAGCCCGAGGCTCCAAACATTGAAAAAGCAAGAGTTTATTATGGCTTTCCTGGACTATTATTTTTTACATTTCTTTATTGTCATTTGTATTGTACATGAAAAGCAACTGTAATGAAATACCAAGTACTCTACAAAGTATTCCACTCACAAATCATTTACTAAATAGGATCCCGGAAAGGACAAATAAAAAACGGAACAAAGAATGAAAGAAAACGGCACAATAAAAACCAATAAGTAACAAAAGAATCATCTTGCTTTTTAAACAGTTTAAGCAATGCCTGAGGTAACCTTTACCCACATAGAACACCCCACAAAGAAATTGTCACCAGCCTCAAACATTTAATCCCTGACTCAGTTTACAGATGACAGCACTCCTATTGCCATCACGGATAAGCAGATAAAAGTATACCCCATGTAATAGTTCACATAGGCTCAACAATGGATGACAAACCTCGTTGAGTATCTGGATTTGAACTTTAACCTTGTAAATTTGGCGCTCATATGTAGCTAACCGGTAAGGTTCAGCTAGTCATTCTTGATGTGAGGTCCACTTTGCTGTACGACAATGCCACAATATGCAGATCTTAGCCACCATAAGGGCCGTCAACATCAATCTACGTCAATGAAAAGTCGTACTAACCGAAGCAACAGAATCCTGTAACAAGGCCAGCAGGTCCGTCACCTGAAAAGGAATAAAAGTAGTTGAGCATAGCATCTATCATACATGGTGCCAATAGATATCCAGTTCAGGGCATGACCAAAGTATGTGGCACAAATATCATATTCAACATCTGGACACCTCCAACATACCGCACTAGGAACGTGACGAGCCTTATATAACTTGAAAAGAGGCCGATACAAATCAGAGGATTTTGAAATATGCTATTTTCCTGGCGGCCTCCTGCCCATGAATGCTACCGCATTCTACTCCTGCTTGTTACACTGCACTGGGGTGGGACTGTAGTGTAGTTCCAATAGTACCCTTTATGCAGGACCTACGCAATTGCGGATAAGAAACTGTGAGCCTGGTGGCAGACCGACTGTACACTCCCACCCAATATGTTAGCCTGTTTTCGCATTAGCTAGCTCGTACTGCTACTAGAATCTCCTGTTATCAGAGAGATTAGTTTTTGCAACCTCAGAACACAAACTCTTACTCGTGGAAACATTATACTACTTTTCACCCAGTCACTCGTGCATACTTGTTTTGCTCTCAGAGAGATACAGAGAAGAAACAGTCAAGTGTTTTTACAATAAGAATTTATTGTACCGTAGTTCTTCTCATGTAGAATAAGTGTGCTGTTAACTGTAACCCAGTAGCAGATATATAGAACCAGCAGTACAGTGAATAAGAAGGAATAGTATTCTACCATTTTGCAATAGTCAAGAACATATACATTAATATGAAATGCATTTATAAAAATAAGGTACTTACTCCTAAGATGCCTGACTAGATGTACCGGAGTGTAGCTGGCATGTAAGTAGGTGTGAAAGAGCTACTGAGCCTAAAAACCTAATAGTCTAGAATCTAAGCCAAGAATCCCGCTAGGATTGGGTCAAACTCCCATACCTGGATAGTGAGAATGTGGGACTTTGTCCTGGACTTGAGCTGGTCTCCCCACAAGGGATAGTTGGGCCACTGTCTGCTGGAGCGGTGTCATGCCGGAGCTGCAGCGTCTCTGGTCAGTGTGTCGGCCTTGAAGTCTCGGGTCCCTCCTGCTTTCTGATAGCAAGAGGTGCTGTATTTATACAGTCTATGTACGTGTGTTACCCATTGTTCAGTATGAAGTATGACATTGGGGATTAAACCTTGTGCGTCGATGGGAGAGCTGAAGTATGCCTCCTGGAGAGTGTACTCATCAATTCATATGAGCTAAGGCTGATGTCTTAACAACATCGATTGGGGGAAAAACCCACCCTCTGCACGGAACTAGGTGAAAGGTTTAGTACATAAAAGGCTACAGTCCTTATAAGGCGTGATGTCCCTATAAGGCATTCTGTCCTTATTTGGAGTTATGTAGGGAAAGTGTATAATGTTCCCTGGACCTATATTAGGGCACCAATATGAAATATAACACCCACTCCACCTTATACTTAACAATAATAATAAACATTCTGAGATGCACCTTTTCATAAGTGTCAGTGTATAAAATTATCAAGCAGCTATTTAAAATGCTTCTAAAAAATGTTTAAAAAATCATTTAAAAACCGTTTAAAAAAAAAAAAGGAAAAAATATTCATTGGTAATGTTTGACATTGTAAAGTCCCGCAAATCACAGTTCTAAACGAATTCGTTCACACAAGTTGAACTACTGCAAGCGCACTTGGAAGGCCATGCTTTGAGATGGAAAGTGTCCATTTGAAAAGTTATTTTGAAAACAAAAAGGGGAAAAGTTCCGAATTCGTTCCCAGCACACGGTGAGCCAGATTCAGATTAGAAGTCCTGGATGGGAGACATAACATTATCGCTGCCTGCTACCGCAGGGGACAAACATTGCAATACCTCGCATAGCACGTCAAGTGTGCATAGATGAAACTGCTCGCTGCCAACAGCTGGTGTCTAGACCTCTGGTACCGGATTCAAAACCTTTGTCAATGCTGGAGCTGAAATTTAATTCCGTTGTGAAAGGCACCTACGGTTCCTCAAGGAAGGCATGCGTCTAAGATGGGAATACGCTGGGGACAGTCGTGCGTGGGACCACAAGGGTTCCAGCCTGAAGTCTACGTCCGCTGGCGTCTCCGTCAGAGGTGTCAGACAGTTGTCGAACTCTCATTCGCCTCTGCAGAACAGGCATCGGAAGACCGGTACGATGCAGTCTTCAAAGACTGGTCTGAAGGATAAGAACCAAGAAGCACTTAGTTCTCGTAGGCGAGGTGCACCGAGATGCTGTACCATGCGCTCACGGTAATGTCTTTCTAGGAGAGCCTTCGCAATCTCACTGGCAGATGGTCCGTCCATTGCACAGCAGGTAGAAGATAATCAGGATTCCAGCTACAGCTAGCAGTATCAGAGGTAGACCCCCAAAAATACTTCCAAACACAGAGTGTATGAAGTTAAGAATAACTCAGAGGATAGACTGTAAAGTGCTAAGGAATTCGGACCCTATGGTCTTAAATAGGTTTATAATGCCACTCGTATCAGACATTAAAGATACGTTCCACCATTTCTACGAAATGTAGGGGACAGTTTGTTCGAATTAGCGCCTATATCTCGGTTGAGGTCCTTGCTACTTGAAGTTAAAGGTTTCTCGAGCTTAGGTCAGTGGCACGTTTTTTTGTAAAAGCATGGCTTTCATACTGCTCAAAGCATCAAATTGTATCACCAAAACATTCAGTGAAGGCCATACTAGTGCCTCCCTGACTGTATTTGTCGGAGGAAACAATACTTGCATACAGCAAGTAACCCTGGTGTTCACGGTGACCAGATATGCAACGTCTGGAAGCATGCCACAACAACCTTGATCGTTCAGTGTCCAGTAACTCCCATTCGAAAGTAACTCACACTGGCGATATTACGGCAGCTGGTGTTTCTTTCATGTGGCAAGACAGATTTGAAGCTGAACCCTTACAGGCTCCGTGCAAAACTATATCTTGGCATACGAGAGAACCGCTAACTGTGTTCTTGCAGTAAGTACCACTAAAACACTTCTCGATTCCCTACTCCGGCATCGAAATCTATATGGTAAATCCCAGGATTTCTTAATGTATTCTTTACCCAGTTTTCATATCTGCCTGCCTGCCTTTGCTCAAGGCAATAGTGAAATTGAAATGTAGTGACTGGGAGAGTGATTTGGCCATGGATTAGACACTCAGTTGATGGTCATTCAGTTTTGCAGCGTGAATCTTTCTGGATTCACTATGCTGTGCATTATTCCGCCATCTAGTGGTTGGGTCCGGAATTGTAGTTTTTTTGGTTTTTTTTTGTTTTCGTGGCCCATGTGGGCGTCGACATACCACCAATTGGTGTCCTTCGTGACGTCGACGTGCTTCCTCCGGAAGCGCCCACCTTTTGGCCGCCATCTTCAGATTCTTTTTTCCGCTGTTGGGTCTGGATCGTTAAGGAAGAGTTCCAGAGTTTTGGAAGAGGAATCCAGGAACAGAGAAGAAAATCGACTAAGATCAAAGTTTTCAGCTACACCAGACTTCAGGTCAGGTAACTGGGACGACGAGTGAGAAGCTTTCGACTGAGATCTCGACGTTCAACAGAGAATGCACTCGCAGGGTGCTCCCTGAGCGCTGGAATAGACCAAACACCTTTCAGGTTTTGCACCAATTGCCACCACAAATATGCCCAGAAGGACCAGCATCCAATCTGCAATCTCTGCCTGCCGCTCGACCACAACAGCGAGGAATGCAACGCGTGCTCGGCGTTCACACCCAAGACACTCCGAGTAAGGGAGAGGCAGAGAAGGGCGAACCACACCATGCGGGGCAGGGGCCACCTTCATCGCTCTGGGACTTGAGCCTCTCCAGTGGAGAGGAAGACAACATCGCCGAAGGACCAGAGGACTGCGCGGTCGTCTGGTCCATATGAAGCAGTCGATGGAGGTAAGGGAGTCGTCGCCCCGTTGACACTAGCGACACTCGAAAGGGTGAAGCTAAAGCCCCGAGCAACACTCGTAGGAGTGAAGCAAAGTCCTCAAAGGGAGCATTGCCGCCAAAACACTCAACGAAGGCAACAGCAAGCAAGGACAGTCAGCCAAGCGGATCCTTCGAAAAGGACTCCCAATCGGCGAAAGCCCTCGAAAAACCTAGATCGTCGAAGGTTGCCCCCAAAAAGGACACCTCCACCGAGAAAAGAAGGGCCTGCATCGACATAGACTGCCTCGAAGCGAGGCGCTCCAACCCTCGACGCCGAACATGCCGCCGAGATGGAGAGGAAGAAGAGGCCGAAATAGCGAGCATCCTGCAACGAAAAAAGGGACTTCGACGAGAAGGTGAGCCAATACACCATCCCGCCGAAACCCGCGCTCGAAAGATGACAGACGCAGAACCGCCGAAAACGTTCGAACCAGTCGAGGAGCAAGAGGGCGAACTCTATTTCGAGGGCGATGGCGACGAGTATCAGCAATCCTACTGGAACTTGACGTCCTCTGGGGCACAAGACTTCGAATGGCAGGATCTCAACGCCAAATCGCCGGAAGAAGGGGTAGACACTTACCCTTCGAGGCCCTCGCCGCCAGACGACATAGAGATCTACAACATGGTTGTCCAAAAGGCTGCACAGATGTATGGAGTGAAAATGGAAGAGGAGAAGCCCAAGGCATGTTTTCTCCCGGAAAAACTACTGCCTCAAACTAGGAGCCAGTTCCTGCCCATGCTCCCTGGTGTGCTGGACTAAAGAAGAGAGGCCTTCAAGGAACCAGCAGTATGCAAGGCTGTGACTCCAAGAACGGAGAAAAAGTATAAACATTCATCTAAGGACCCTGCATACATCCAAGGGTCAGTACCAGCCGAATCCATAATTGCGGCAACGGCTAGGAAGAGGGCCAGTGTGCCCACTAATGCCAGACCACCTCCGGACAAGGAGAGTAGGAGGATGGATCTCACAGGTAGAAAGGTGGAGAGAAATGTGGCAATCCATTGGCGCATCGCAAACTCCCAACACCCTGATCAACAGGCACGCATACCAGCACTGGGAGGAAGTGGGGCAACTCCTAAAGCATCTACCATACCAGAACCAACAAAGTGCAGCTCACCTGGTAGAAGAGGGCAAAAGCATGGTGAACACATGCTTAAAATCGGCCTTGGATGCTGCAGAGATGTCCAGCAGACTCATGATGATAGGAGTGACCGAGAGAAGACATGCATGGCTCAATTTCTGGATTCAAGCCAGAGGTGCAAAGCAGCATCCTGAACACGCCTTTTAACGGAGAGCAACTGTTTGGTGCACCAGTTGACGACAAGTTAGCACAGCTAAAGGACAACGAGACAGCAAGGTCCATGGGAGCGCTGCAGTTCAGGGGGATGAGAAGGGGTACACCCACCAGAAGACCAGGTGGTGGGGGGTCAACGTGCCTACCACATCGCACCAAACGTTTTAACAAGGCTATCAAGGGAACAACCAAGGGCAGCAGCAGAACTGGCAGTACCAGCCCCGGGGCCACTCCTGTCGAGGGTGCGGAAACGGACGAGGGCAGACACGAAGAGGCCAACAGCCCCCCCCTTCCCGGAAGTGACTTCGCCATGAATCCAACCCCCATCCTAGCCACCTCACGGTGGGCACAAAGACATAAGAAAAAGCAACATGTTCCATGACAAACAGTACCTCAAACACGCAACACCAGTAGGGGGCAGAATAAGTAACTTCATCCAGGAGTGGAGGAAGGTCACAACAGACAAATGGATACTGAACATCATGCAATATGGATACTGTAGAGAGCTAGAGAAACAACCTCCAAACAGAAAACCAAGAAGCAAGGCACACTCAGCAAAGGAACTCTCACGACTAGAGGCGCAAGAATTACTCCGCAAGGAGACGATAGAGATCGTGCCGGACAACCAGAGGAACAAAGGGGTCTACTCAACTTACTTCCTTGTGCCAAAGGTGGACGAAACACTGAGACCTATCCTAGATCTGAGGTTCTTGAGCAAATTCATAAACTCAAAGATTCAAAATGACTTCCCTACAAGAAGTAATACCACAAATACAACCAGGAGATTACATGGCTACTATAGATTTAAAGGACGCGTACTTACACATCCCCTTCAAACACAAACTTCTACTAAGGTTTGTGATCAACCAAAGTCACTACCAGTTCACAGTACTGGCATTCGGACTCCAATCCGCACAAAGGGTGTTTACAAAATGCCTAGCAGCTGTCGCAGCACACCTAAGAAGGCAAGGAATACACTTATACCCCTACCTCGACGACTGGCTCGCAAAGGCAAGTTCGTACAGCCAATGCAACCAACACATCCAGCAGGTCATGCTAACACTGATGTAATGGGGTTTCTCAATCCATTGGGAAAATCGTCAACGGAGCAAATCAAGATATTATTAGGGGCGGAGATCAACACCATACAGGCCAATGTGTTCCCCAGCATGAAGAGAGCATTGGCAATAGTGAAGGAAATGCGTCATTACCGCAAGGGGCAAGTTCTGACCGTGAGGACGGTGAGCAAGCTGATGGGAATGATGGCGTCATGCATTCACCTGGTGCAAAATATTCGACTACACATGAGACAATTCCAGGAAAGGATACAGTAGCAATGGTCACAGGCAACGGGGAGTTGGGAAGATCCAGTGGTTGTCACACACGCAATGCATCAAGAAATAGAGTTGTGGAACAAAGAAAACATATCACAGGGTAAACCATTCACACAACCAACTCCAACAGTGACCATCACAATGGACGCCTCCCAGCTGGGTTGGGGCACGCACATGAACAAGCTGAAGGTGAGGGGCCTATGGTCGCAGTAGGATGCGGTCAAGCACATCAACTACCTGGAACTAAAGACCGTGTTCCTAGCCTTAAAAGCCTTCCAGAAGGAGCTGTACGGAAACAGGGTGTTGATCCAAACAGACAACACCACGACCATGTTCTACTTCAACAAGGAGGAACACAATCCGTAGCACAGGAAATATGGACATGGGCCATTCCGCTAAAAATCGACCTACAGGCAACACATCTCCTGGGGAAGGACAATATGGAAGCAGACCGACTCAGCAGGCCGATGTCAGCATCCCACGAATGGGAGATCAACCAACAGGAAATAGAGAGTATTCCGGAAGTGGGATACACCGCAAATAGACCTATTTGCAACATGCGAAATGCCAATACTTCGCATCCAGGCAACCAGGCCATCAGTCACAAGGGAATGCGCTATGGATAAGTTGGTCAAAGACTTTTACATACGCTTTTCCCCCGATACCACTGATGCACTGGGTACTCAGCAAACGCAAAATCAGCAACATGTTGCTAATACTAATAGGACCTCAGTGGGCCAGACAGTCATGGTTCTCACAAATAGTAGAGATGGCTCATGCACCAGCACACAGGGTCCCCAAAAGAAGTGACCTGTTAACAATGCAGAACGGAAGGGTGCTACACCCAGAGCGGCTCAGCCTAACGGCATGGCTCCTGAGGACCTAGTTTGCACACCTCAAACTGCCGTCGAGCACAATGGCAGTGCTCAGAGGCGAGAAGACCTACCACAAGGAAATGCTACGTAGCACAATGGAAAAGATTCTCAGAATGGTGCATTAGGGAGAAACGGCAAAGGAAAATTACAAAAGAGTCAACAGTACTAAAATACTTAACACATCTACTGCAAAGTAAACTAAGCTACACATCCCTAAGTGTGCACTTAGCAGTGATAGTGGCTTACACAAGAGGAGAAACGGGGAAAAGTTTATTCACCTCCCAAGAAGTGAAAAGATTTCTAGGAGCAAAGAATTGCACCACCAAACAGAATGCCAGCACCGGCATGGAATCTCAGCGTAGTGCTAACTCAACTGATAAAGGCACCGTTTGAGCCGATTCACAAGGCTACACTGCACATGCTCACGCTAAAGACTGCTTTCTTAGTGGCTATCACATCACTACGAAGAGTAAGTGAGTTGCAGGCGCTAACAATTCAAGAGCCCTACCTGCAGATTCACAGTGATAGGCTTGTAATGAGAACGGAACCACACTTCATGCCGAAAGTGTTGTCCGGGTTCCTCATCAACCAAACAATCCTAATACCTAGCTTTTCCTTAAAACCAACCACTAGCACAGAAAGGGCGCTGCACACACTGGACGCCAGAAGGGCTGTGATGCACTATATAGAAAGGACAAAGGAGTGCAGAAAGACAAAGCAACTCTTTGTTCCCTTTGCCATCAGTTTTTTGGGACGACCAGTTACCAAAAATACCATTGCACAATGGATTGCACAAACCATACAACTATGCCACAAACGAGCAAGGCAACCGTTACAAGGAGCAGCTCATGCTCTCACAACAAGGAAGAAGGGAGCAACAATTGCATTTCTAGCTAACGCACCAATTCAAGACATTTGCCAAGCTGCAACATGTGCACGCGTTCACTAAGCACTACTGTGTAAATATCCAAATGAACAAAGAAGCGCAAATGGGACAGAATGTCTTGCAACACTTTTGCAGCATAGACGTCTTCTAGATTCAGAAACTGCATATTCTGCCATCTAGTGGTTGGAGTCGGAAAGTGCTTTGTATTTTTTTTTTTTTTTTTTTTTTTTTTTTTGTGTGTATTGTGAGGTTGCGAACCCTGCTCCCTCTGAGTCTACAACCCCCTTGTATGTGTGCAAGCTCTCAGATTATTTTTTCTGCCATGGAGATCGGAGGTGCCCCGAAGACTTCGGTGAAAAGACAGCAGCAGATTCATGCAACAGAGGAGACCCACCAGAAACTCCAAGGAGATGGGTGGTAATAACAGAGTTGCATGAGGGAAAATCTTGAGCAAAGTAGCTTGTTTGGCGCTGCTCACATTATTCCTCATGCAGCAGGGCAATTACAAATTCGTTGCCTTTTTTTAAAAAAACTGTCCCCAGACTGTTAGGGGGGATGCTCTGCACGGAGCAATGCTTCATCCACAAACGAGGTAAGAATTTTCTCTTTTATATATTATAAGGCATCATGACTGATGAAATGCTCCACGCACAAACGCAGGACTTTAAAAAATGTAAGCTGCATTAATTTAAAAAAAAAAAAATCTGAATATATACTAGTCTGTCTAACGTGCCTGTATTTGCAGCACCGTGCTGGTACACATGCAGGGTTTTGGTAGCTCATTTCAAACGCACAAGTAAGGAAAAAGCTTCATGGGAAGGGCTTATTTCTCAGATTTTAATTCGTTTTCAGACATGGCTAGAACTCAGCTTTGCTTAAAGAGACAATGTAAGACTCTTCAATGCTTGTCAACAAAGCAGGGTATTTAATTCCCCACTATTTAACTAGTGGCCATAACAAACCTTTATAAAAGCACCGAAGACCGAGTTTAGCTAGCGGCAAAGCCAAACCTTTTGTTATGCACGTAGCACAATTTTCAACACAGCCCCTGCCCCCCCCCCCCCCCTGATACACATAGCATCGAGGTGGCCTCTGGCATTCCCCTGTAAAGGCCATAAACCTCCCCAGTTCCGGCCGAACGCAATAAGGGTAAACTTCAAGGGGCCTTCATGTCAAGCACTGAGGCCTCATAAATCAGGGCCTTATCTCCGTGAAGCGCATTCCTTAACTGCCTTGCTGAAAAGGGTCTGGAAGGGGGTTTTTAGTTTCTTAATAAGAGCGTAAAAAAAGTAAAGCACTTCATTACGTTTTTTCATCCTCCCCTTCCCAAAGGCCAAATAAAATGTAAGGGGGTTTCTCTGCAAGTCCCAAGACCATGCTATATCCCATATAGCAACCACAATAAACACATCTCACAAGAGAACGCACAACCAAGGAAAATATGGCAACATTTAGCAGGTACTAAAGCACCTCGCTATAATAATTCACTGCAAAGCTTTTTCGCGCAAGCAAAGCAAGCGTTCACAGCTATGCTGTACATATGCCTCAAAGATTGCACGATCAGAAAGCCGCTGATAACATAACACAGCGACGGGGGAAAAAAATACTTCACGGTAAAGCATAGGGCATTAGGGCATACAATAAAGGAAAGCCTCATTAATGCGCAAACAGGCTGGCGCTTGCAAAATGGCACTAAGTGCTAAAACGCGCACAAGGGCAGCGTTACCTGCAAAGCCACTACATACTATAAAGTTGCAGTAGTAGGGTACCCTGCATATTAATCCTTATACCAAAATAACACCACCAAGATACACAACGTGAAGCACAAATGCGGTTTATCGCACACCCATTAAACAACTTGTGCTATATTCATTCATTTGTCAACTTTATTTCGGTCACTAGGAGCATAAAAGAATGCAGCAGGTGTACAAAAAATATATCGCACATGATTAAGTTAAAATCAATCATAAAACAATTGATCTAAAATCGTCAAATATTCAGTCAACTGTGTTTAGCTTTATACATCGGTTACGACTAGACCACATTGCTGTTAAAAATTTTGCAACTGTTAAAACAATTGGGGCCGATAAGTCTGTTTTTAAAATTCTATATGCTGGGAAGTGCTGCCTAAAGCCAAGATTTTTGAGGAGTGGGACAAGCCAGTAGTTCCTTGCTCTTTGGTAAGCTGGTCAAAAGAATATGATATGCAAATCAGTCTCTCGCAAGTGAGCACAAGCTGGGCATTGCACTGAATGCTGGGGATATGTCCAGCGGTCTGTGTACGCCCTGAGGGGGAGAGTACTATATCGCCATTGCATATATAACTTCCTTGTATTCGAAGGGCCGATATCATCAAAAGCAAGCTCCAGATGATATGAGTCTTTGAACCCCACGAAGTGTTCAGATAAGGACCCCTCCCGGACACTCTTGATTAAAACGCGTAAGTTGTGCTCAAAGTAAGCCTTGGAGATAGATTTGCGTGAGATCCTACAGCATGCATTTCCTGGATCAAACCACAAATCCGATCTTCCTAGTGACTCGCATGTTTGTTTGATATATCCTAGCCATGGGATTTGTACGGCTTTTGCAAGGCGCAGAATCTCTTGAAGCTCAGCTCTGTAATTAGATAATTCCGGTGTGCTCCATATTTTGCGCCAGAAAGTTATGGGTTTGAGTCCCAACTCCTCTGTAATGGGTCTTGGGTCCAGATCTAATCTTAGTGGGAGGAGTGGGGTGCTAGATGGTAAAGCTGCCAATTGCCTTAGGAAGTTGTTCTCCGTAACCTGTAATTTCTGGATGGCAGTATGCCCCCGTATTTCACCCCCATATATCACTGCCCCTCTTGCCTGGGTTTTATAGATTTGGAGGCGGGGACCAAATGGCTTATAGGTCAATCCTCTTGTCATCCTAGATATGCCACCCGTCATCTGAATCAGTTTCAAATTTGCCTTAGTTCGGTGTGAATCCCAAGTCATAGACTGGTTAATTGTTACCCCCAGATAATCGAACGTGTAGACCCTCTCTAATCTGGAGGACCCTATCAAGGGACTCGGGCGGGTTGAAGATCATATACTTGGTTTTAGAAGCGTTAATCTCCAATCCACGCTTCACACAGAAGTTCACAAATCCGTCCAACACCCGTTGTATGCCCATAGGGGATTTGTAAAGCAGCAGGGTGTCATCTGCGAACATGATGGCAGGAACCCTGCTGCCAGCCAACTTGGGGGCATCGATGTTGCTCAACCCATTAAGATGGCTAATGACCCCGTTGACAGAGGCAGAAAAGGGTCGGTGCAAGCACACAGCCCTGTCTAACCCCCCTGTCAACGGGGAAACCATCCGAAAGAGTTCCCCCTCTTCCGCACCTTACCCTGGCAAAATTTCCCTGGTGTAATCTTTTCAGAATTAGTAGGATATCGGCGGGAACCCCCAAGTCCGTCAGGACGGCCCATAATTTATCCCTGGGCACTAAATCGAAGGCCGCTCGCAAGTCCACGAACACCGTGTACAAGCTACCGCCCTCGATTAACACAGTCTTCCAATATAGGAGATTCAAACGGAAAATCTGGTCAGTAGTTGAGATGCCTCTTCTAAACCCTGCTTGATAAGGACTCATGATTTCACATTCTTCAATCCAATCTTGAAGGCGATTGAGCATTAGTCTACCGAAAATCTTTTGGGGAACATCGATAAGACTAATGGGTCTGTAGTTGGCTGGGAGCAGAGTCGAACCCTTTTTGAATATAGGGACAATCTCTGCGCCCAGCCAAGTGTCTGGCACCTCCATGACCCCCAAAATGGAATTAAATAAAATAGTTAGGGTGCCCAAACATCCGGTTCTTGTTTGAATAGATCACCCGGTAGGCCATCCAGGCCTGGTGCCTTGCCTGATGCCAACCCGGCAATAGCCGCTCGAACCTTCTTTGTTGTGAGTGGCACCCCTTTCGGAGTAATGCTAACCGTCTGGATGGGAGTAGTCCTTTCCCCTTCAGGTAACTTGTATAGGGACTGGAAATGATCTTGCCAAACCCTGGCTGAAATGTTAGGCTCTATTGCTGGGGCCAGCTCCTCAGAACCTGTGTTCACACAGCGCCAGAATTTGCGCGGATCCCCACATGCCAGGGAAATAGTAAGTTTTTCCCATTTTTGGTGCTCCCATTCGCTTTTAGCATTGGTGATCAGAGACTTATAGGCCGTTCTCCTGGCCCTAATTTCCACGCTTCCCTTGGCCGCCTTAATCGAGGTCAGTAGATCAGTTTTTGCCTTGTGGCATGCAGTACTATACCAGGGGGGACCGGCAGTACGTCCGTTAGCCCTTTTTGGTATAGTGGTAAGGATTTCGGACGCCGATTTGATGAGGTCTTCGTGCAGCTGCCCCAGTTTGTGTGCACCCTGTGTAGTACCAAGCACCTTTAGTGCCTGAACCTTTTCAAATATGGGAATTATCCGGGCGTACAGCTTTGATATCTTCCCTGGATTGGAAGCTAATTTCTCCCATTTCACTCTACGTCTGTTGTTCGTAAGGCCTAACCGCGCCTCAGATGCCACCCTCTGTTTCCCCATGACCTCAAGACCAGGATGGTCATATTCCAATTCCAATGCGATGTGGTCGCTGTCTTCCCTAGGTGTCACCCGGGAAGTCTCTGATAAGCGACCACGAGGCTAATGGGACCAGGATATAGTCGAGTCTTGACTCCCTGCCCACTCTATTATAGGTGCATCTTGGAGGGATATCAGATTTTATCCTTCCATTACAGGCCCGAAGACCATGTTTCAGGGTTAGGGATGTGATTTGTAGAGCCAAAGGGGTCCAAGCTCTTGGGGCCGGTGCTTGCGATGGAGGTACAGACCACACCCGGTCCTCCTCCTTAGCCAAACCATCCAGTATGCCCAAGAGGGGCTCGAAATGGCAATTTCGATCGCCCCCTATTAGAAAAGGGATGCCCTCCGGAATTTCATTTAGGGCAAGTGCAAGCTCTTCAATAGTGCGCGACTCCTGCGTAATATTGACTGGCCTGGAATAGACATTTATCAACAGAAGGCTGTGTGCGTTTGGCCATTCCAACAATACAGCTAAAATATCCTCCTTATTTAATGGAAGGACAGCGGCCCTACATCCCAGGTCGTTAGCCACCCAGATTGCCAGACCTCCCGAAGGGCGCCCTCTACCCCCCCATTTTGCTTGTATAGAGAATGCAGCAAAGCCTGTACAGATGACTTCTTCCCTCGCCCAGGTTTTTTGGAACAGACATATATCTTTGTCCTCAATAAAGGAACTCCAGGCCGGGCAGTTCACTTTGTTACCCAAGCCCGCCACATTCCAGGATAAAATCTTAAGAGAGGAACAATTAATTCTCTCTGTTGGTAAATTTGGGAGCGCAACCATGCCAGGGTGCTTCCCCGCTGGTGGGTTGGTATCTAAGCTGCCAGCTTGGACGGCCATCGCCTCAGTTATATTATATGGAGAGCTAGGGGTCCTTGCACATACCTCTCCATTTATATATTTCTGCTCATAATTATCCTTCTCCATGGGGATTGCTGGTCGTATTTTGGGTATAGGAATCCTATTTTGGCCCAGGTCCTCCCCACCCCCGTCTTAATCGGTCAATCCACCATATCTAGGTTGCTGAACTTATTATGGGTGGGAAAATGGTCATATCGCGGAAATCTGGGAAGAGGGTGGTCCCCTCTTTCACTTGGGGCCCATCTACCTCCTCTCCTGCGTACTAGTTCCCATCCCTCCTCTACCTGCTCATAACTTGGAGATGGATAAAATAAAGATAGAGGAAGCGATTGAATAGAAGTCCCCTGGGCATGGTGTGGCCAGCTACATTTATGTGAGACAGTAAGAGGGTCCCTGAAATTGATCAGGACACAGTCTCCGTGGATTGATTTCTTGGTATTACCTAGCCATGGGACTCTCCTCACCATAAGAACCTCACTATGCATTCCTTCCGGGAGGGGCCTATTGGTGGAAAGCCAGTGGATTACCTTATTTTTGAGGGCCTCCACTGGTTCTCTAGTAGAAGGTTTTAGTTCTGGAATACCTGTTAGGATGACTGTGTACGGAATGGCCTCCGGTGGCAAATTGATTGGCCTATATTTTGTGCCATTACCATGTACCCCTAATACGGGCGCAGCTAACTTTTCTTGCGGGCTTACATTTACTACGCAAGTTGGGACTTGGGAGTCTGTGACTTCTAGAATTGATGGTGTAAGATGGTGTGTTTGTATAAGCTTAGGTGGAGGGCGCCCTTCCTCCACTGGAGGCGCTGATATAAACTTCTTGCCACTGTGGCTCAGCCCTCCACTTGAAAGGTGACTAGCTTTTTTGGGGGCATCTGCTAATTGTGCGATTCCCTTTTGGATGTTCGCTAAACACATTTCCATCTTTGCTAGACGGTCTTCTAGGGGATTGAGCATTTTCCTCAGGAGAGTACAAATGTCCGAAAGGGTGAAATCCTCCTCCCCCGCTAAGACATTTAAGCTGGGAGATGTCTGGGCCGGGGTATTGGAGGGTAATGCCCTTTTTTTGGTAGCTGATTTGACCCCTTGCTAGCTATGCCATGTTGGTTGCCCTCGCACATAGGGTTATATTTTGGAATCTTGGGCTTTCGGCCCCCTTTAATTTGTGCCCTTCTTTTCCTTTTCGGAATAGCTCCTTCCCTCTCCCCCTGTGATGACTGCGCAATCTGGTGAGCCCTTTCAGTAGTTGCGTCCTTATTAGACACACTTACTTTGGCAATGATTGAAGGTGGAGGGGGCTTAAGTGATGGGAGAGGTAATATACTAAGCTCTACGGGGGCGGAGATGTCACAATCAGTAGTGGGTATGTTAAGATTACATTGGTCAGATAGGTCGAGCAAGCCATTTGACCCCCCAGCATCTGTTGATGTATAATCAGGCGTTTGTTCTGGGGTGGTGGCATATGCAAGGGGTCCCAAAGAGGACCTCCTAACCCAGTCAATTTCTTGCGAAATACGCCTTTCTAAGATAGTAATTTCATCAATAAGGAGTGACCCCGCTTTAGCAAAATACGTGTCCAAAGTACCTTTTGCCGTCCCTGCGGCCAGTGTAGTTTTGCTCCTCGTTTCCCTTGAAGTCATGGTCCCGAACTCGGATCCAAAGTTGAATGAGGAGTCCTAGGCCGAGAGGGGTGGCCCAAGCCCTAACTCTCCTGTTCTCGAACGGCCTCAAACGGCCCGCTCTTTGCCCGGTCTTCGCCCCGTGCTACGCCCCGCTAGCGCGTATGCGCGGGGCTTTTTAAATGGGGAAGAGGTCAAGAGGAGGAGTGGGCGGGAAGAGGCCCCAGCTGCAGCGGTGATGATAGCGCTGTGCAGTCTGGTCCTCGCAGTCCCACCCGGCAGAAGGATCACACAGCAAAGGCTCCCCAAGGTCCAGCAGAGTCCAAGTTGGCCGGGTTTGAGCACAGGAGTCTCCAGCAATCGCGGTGGTCAAGATAACAGCGAGCGGCACATCTCATACCAGCTTGCAGCCGATTGCTAAGATTTCTCAATTTCTGCAGAAGTCCAAAGTGTGGATTGAGCCTGTCTGTCTCCTAGGAGATGCTGAATTGAGGAGCAGCTTCCAACTCCCTGGCCAGCAAAACATATAGCACACACAGTTACAAAACATAGGGCCATAAATAGCACAATAACACAGGTAATATGCAAACATTTACCAGTGGCTACAGCCACTTCCAAAGATTTTACAATCTTGCTACATAGCATTGCAACATGCAAAATCACAGAGGTGCCTCGTACAACAAGGTACAAATGCGCGCAATATTGCAGCATTACCTACTGAGCCTCTACAAACTCATGTTGCGAGGTTGTTAATCCCAGGTACAATGGATCAAGAACAAATGCGATTTGATCTTGTATGCATAAATACATGGGCTGGCCTTACATGTAAACAAATACATAGAGCCATGCATTTTTCACTTTTAAAATTACCCCCATAAAGGGTTGAGTCAAAAAAAAAAAAAAAAAAAAGGATTCTGGGTTTACATTTGTATGCACCCAAGATATAAACAGTCAGTTCTTATTACAGCTCAAACATTTCAATACATCCCCTGATAACGCACATCAAAGGATGGATATATATATTTTTATATGCATATGGGCGCATATATATATCTAGATATTGAAATGTATAAGGATATATATATAAATATATACGGGAGGGAAACACCGGAAAAGTAAAAAAAAAAAGAATACATATGTAGATACAAGGGTATGTATGTAGACAGTTCGTGTGTATATATATATAGATATATGTAGTGGATGGGTATGTAGACATACATACATACACGCTCCTTTTACCAGTAACACTCAACGCATTGCGCCGGTGTCAAATAGGCAACTGGGGTATTTCTATAGGTAGCACAAACTGTCTCTTTTACACCCAGTCACACAAAACGTTAAGAACATACCAACTTCCTCCACCATTCACCACTGCTGGACTGCGCAACCTTGTTTTTTTACAACACACATAATTGCTGCAACAAACGGCGCTGCACATAAAACACTATATGTAGTTTTACACACACTGGTTACATCTAAAAAGGAATAAAGTCTCATACAACAAGACTACAAACCCCAAAATACAAGTACACATCTATGCACGCTACACAGCATTTCTTTCTACAATACGTACTTGCAGCACAACATTATGTTTGCTACAATTACAAATGCGAGTCGGCTTCACTAAAGGGGCTGATCACCACGATATGGGTGAACATACTACAACCACACTTATCTCTCACACACACACACTATGGGTGTGGCGAGCCCAAAAGGTGGAAGTCGTCTCCCACCACTGAGACTGATCTTGGAACCATAAGGGAGCCGGTAACTCTTCAAGGGGAGTTAACCGTGACTTCAGAAACTTGCAGAAGGCTGGCAACTGGGGTTAACCGCGACCTTTTCTGGACACCGTAACGGAGACGGCAACTCTTCTATAGGAGTTGACGGCGACCATAAAATGTGCCTAATACAGTGGGGGGTTAACACCCTACCGCCACATACAGCACCTACACACAGTAACAAACATAACTAAATCAGCACCTTCAACCTTGCATTTCCCTACTATATAGCAAAGCAGGTTAATGGGGACAAGGTAAGGACGCATAGCTCACATCTGGCCCACAAGATAGGGCTTCCAACTCAACACAATGTATCCCTAACAGGGCAAACACAACACACCCCTTACCAGGTGGTGTTTCTGTTACAACAACAAGTAACATCCATAAAGACCGAATAAGCACAAAACAAGGCACAGTTCGGCAGGCTTCCCGACTACATGATTAAAACCACACAAGGTCAGCACACACAAATGTTTGTGTATCTCTCCCTTGCGCTTAATCACAAGGGAAATCAATACCACAAAAAGCAGGCATTAGCCTACTAAAAATTAGGAGCCCATTCGCAAATAGATAGCCAAAAGGCACACTATGCTCAGTACACATTAAGGGCCGTAGCCCTAATTGTAGAGTTTTGTATTGTAATTGCAGTTATATAGCGTTTACTACCCCTGACGCGGCGTCAAAGCACTTTTTCAGCGAGTAGCACGCTACTCAGGAACTGAAACCAGGGGTGAATAAACGTCCAGGTCAACATCTTTGTTGTACATGTCAACATCTTGGGTATACCACAAGGGTGGAATACTCTCCATACGGGGAAAATAAACACACAGATGTATGCCTCTACATCAGTATATATTAAATATAGCTGGTATGGTTTGAGGTGTGATTATAGGTACAAACTAAAGTGCCCCAAAAACAGTCAACCGGACCTTAGCATACAAACACCCAAGGCATATAACAAGGTAAATGCCTTCTTTCCTCTACTCTCAATTGCCTTCTAAGGACATAAACAGGACGCATAATCATAGAATAAAGTCCATGTTCTACAATACCGTAAACAGGGAAGAGTAAGAACCGATTTCAGCAGGTCAACAGCATACCCATACAGTTGTCTGTTGCTACCAAGGCGAACATCAAATGCAATACTTATTCACATAAAGCAACCAGGCACCCCCAAAAACCCTTAAGCCATATCTACATAAGGCATTAAAACTGGCCCATTGCATCAAAATAAATAACAATTCTAGCAACGTACAAAGAGCTAGTGGTTGGTAAAGACCATATTAAAAATAGCACTCACGGAATAAAACAAGCAAATCAGGCGCTGGCCTACACAAGGATGAATGGGCCTATAAAATATAACTACTTTAATATACATCCAGGGGTTTTGTTCCTGGTCACATCTAAAATATGTAAAACACTCGCAAATGCAAATATATACACATCGGAGTACATATATGGGTACTTTCCTCAAAGGAAAGCTATATGGATACCTACTATGTACACACAACAGGAGAACTCAAATTCTCTCAGAAAACAAGTGGTGCTATACACCATTTGTGTTTATTATCCTAGGGGGATCAACTACACTTCACTCCCTCCTCCACAATCACTAAATACCGCTACGCAATCGATGCACAGTTTGTGAATCTAGGAGACGTCTATGCTGCAAAACGAAAATATTACTTATCTGTAAGAATAGTTTTGCAGCCTAGACTCTTCTAGATTCACATACAACCCACCCTCCTCCCCTGTGAAGGAGAAAGAATTAAAACAAGTAATTAAATAAACACAAGGAAAACTCGAGACATAGTCCCTACTTAAACATAGTACATAAGTACTTCTAAGGACTAACGAATAGCAAAAGCTATACATCTCCTCTTTCAATATTATGTACGCAATGTATTAAAACAAAAACAAACTAGCACCGCAGCAACAATGCAGCGTATTTCCTATTATATCAACTGATGACCCCTTTTGGAAAAGGGCACACCTAGCTACCTACATAGCTCATAAACACACAAGCAAAAACTAGTAAAAAAAAAAAAGTGTATAGGGATATATGTATGTATACATATGTGTGTATATATAGGTATATACATATAAGTATGTGTGTATATATATATATATATATATGTGTGTGTGTATATATATATATATATTAATAAGTCACCTTTTACAAATCAACAAGTGTCCCTGCACTCTCAGCCCTATAAGCAATCAATATTATACTTATTCAACAAGCAGACAATCGCAACGCAGAAAGGGAAAGAATAATCTGAGAGCTTGAACACACACAATGGGGGTTGTAGCCTCACCAGAGGGATCAGGTTTCGCACCCTTCCAACTCAAAAAATCCTTAAAAGTATGCAAATTTCTGTGCAAACACTTGTGAACTAGGTTTTGATGGTGTTGGGCAATGTTCCCACTGATGGTACTCTAATACATTCCTAGGTGAAATGGATTTGTGCAGGAAATTACCAAAATGTTCATAACAGTACAATTTGTCATAAACTGATGAACCTTCTAACATTTCATTATTAGAAAATGCAGCAGTTTCCTCTAAATCAGTTAACATGTTATTAACTGTTTCAGTGTCCCAATCAGAAAATGTAGTGGAGGTAATGAAATCACTTAATGAGATTTTAAATACATGAATAATTTTTTTAAGTTCTGTCGGGACGAAAATGTTGAAATCACCCTTGTCCCACACTATACCATCAGGTATAGGAACTGCTGTAATGTTCACTGATGACAACTCTCTTCGTACACGATGTGACGATGTGTGTGGCTTCAGGAGGATGTTGACCTTTCCGGCTGTGGAATCTTGTTGAGATAATGTCCATTAATAAGCATACTAAAAGTCAAAACTAAACCTAGCCAAAAAAGAAAAAACATTATACCAGAAATTACCCAGAGTTCAATCCAAGGTGATACCAGGTATGTCTTTTGAAGAAAGAGAATAAAGTTGTTTAATTCTTGCTTGAACAGTGTTTTGGCTGGCGTAGTTTCCGGTTCGCTTGGATCCAGTGAAAAAGGTATCAAAGTTAATGAAATAGCCAGAAGCAGTTTGATCAATTGATGCAATTGCATCGGATTAGTTGAAATGTCCTTTTCCTCTCGATGAGGCATGTTGACGTAGATATCTGTATTAGGTCTAATTGCAACTTGTGAATTATTCATATTTTCTTTTTGATGGTGAATGTTTGGTTCAAGTGGAACAAGTTCCATAGCATTGTTGCTTAGTCCTTCATTCCTTACAGGTGGCTCTTCAAACGTGAGGAGTCTTTCTGTTTGAACTTCTTGGATTGTAGCTAGAGGAGGACGTCTGCTACATCTGAGCCCACTAGACCTACTATTTAGTATCGGCCACATAGTGTGGTTTGATTAAGTCAATTGAGACAAATCTTTTCTCCTTTTTTCCCGCAGGAGGCGGGAGCAGCACAGTTCTTGTTCCTTGTACTGCAAGGACTGGTACAGGTTTTCTGTAAGAGGGTCCAAATTCCTTTTTATCTGCAATTTTTTCTCTGACCAGATCCCCGACTTTTGGGATGCAGACAGGTCTTGCAGTGACTACCTTGACTTCTTCAGTGGCGGTCTGCTTTAGATGGACATTGCTTTGTTTTGTCCTGGATTCTTTTAGATCCTGTAAACAGCCAAATGATCATGGATATCAAATGGTTTTTCATCCGCCACTGCGCCTTCTTCATCAAGATCAGGTACCCACATTCGTGTGCCAAGGAGGACCTCATATGGAGTGACACCCCCTAGAGAGCTTCTTGGCTGATTATTTGCCCGCTGTACCCCATACAGGTGTGTGACCCAACTACCGCCCTTGCCTAATACCCTAGCTGTTAAAGATTGCTTTAAGTCTTGGTTTTTTCTCTCCACAACAGAATTTTCCTGGAGATGTGAACCGCAATGCAACGCCCATTTCTTCCATGGCCTCTTTGTAAGCCCAAGAGCTAAACGCAGGGCCACGGTCAGAGTGTAACGTACTAACTGCGCTTGTACCAATAAAGACTCGCAAATCTTTTAGAACAGTTTGTGTGTCAGCAGAACGCTGATGCCAAACCCATAGGAATCTTGAGCATGAATCCACTGCAACCATGATATACCTATAAGTCATGTCCGTATGTAAGGGGCCGCAGTGGTCCAAGTACACACATGCGAGAGGTTTGTCTGACTTTAGTAATGGCGTCTGTGTCGGGCGTGTAACGGTGGAGCCTTTCATCTGCTGGCAGATGTCGCATTTCAAGACCGTCTTTAGTTTGCTTGGATAACCCTGGCCACCAATGGCGCTGTTTCAGTAATGAAATAGTCAATATAACGCCTGTGTGTGCAGAGCCCAAACCCTCGTGTGCAGCTAGTATTAAACCTTGCCTATGATCCATATTTGGTATTACTCTATCCCCCACTCCAGGAATCTGAGCATATGGAATGTTTTGTGCATCTAACTTGTAGGAGTATTTGAGTGGAAATTTTTTAGGTATTGCTGTGCTGCCTTTGCGTGAAGCGATGACAGCTACCATTCTATCTCCGTCTATTCTCGTTTTCGAATGAGTCAGTGCAGATACGGAAGCTGTGCGAACAGCCCCCTTTGCAGCTTCATCATTCAATGAATTCCCTTCAACGTGAATGCCATCACGTATATGACTCGGTGTATGGATCACGTGAGTCCTCGGTAGCTCGGATTTCAATTCCGCTACCCGTTCCCATAGCATTTAATGCTTAATTGTGCCACCGTTTGCATCCTTAAACCCGTTTTGTTCCCATTGCTGTAAGTACTCATTGTACAACTGTGCACAGTAAAAAGAATCACACACGATTAGTGTGGGGAATTCGTGATCCATATTTACAAGTGCCAGTATCAGTGCATTTAATTCTGCCAACTGAGCCATGCAGTCTCCTAGAGATTGCGTCTTTGTGCAGCTAGGATGGAACTTGCCATCACACATGCGACCTTTAACGATGGCACATGTTGAAAAATATTGCGGCTTACTTCCTATCGCCGGTTGAGCAGATCCGTCAGTGTAAATAATATATTCATACTGGTCAAGAGGCAAGATTTCATTTGGTAGAGGATATTCTTGTTCATATTGCAGGAATGCTTGTGTTTTTAAACTTGGATCAAATCTGTATTCAACATCTGTTGTAGTAAGAGAATTAGCCCATAGTATCCATCTTGGATGTAATGCTTTCGCATTCGGGATGCTGGCTTTTGTAACAGCTTCTTAAGCCGGTACCGGAGTAACGACAATGATGCGTTTCCCCTGAGCCAGTGCTTCTTCTTTTGCTACAGCAGTCTGAACTGCTGTCAGGATTTTTTCTGTTGAAGTGAAACGCGTTTCTGCATTTGTGTACAGGTGTGATTTGTATGCGATTGGTACAGTTTCTCCCTCGTTAAAGGTCAAATAAGTGCACCCGCCCGCTTTGACACGCAATTATTCGGATCACCAAGTGGCGTACGTTTACGCGTGTTTGTAAGTGTTTCGGAAGCAATCATGTCTTCCTGGAGTAAATGAAGAATATTAGTATGTTCTTGTGTCCAATCTTTGGATGAAAAGTCAGGTTTGATTAATTCATAGAAAGGTCTTACCCTTTGTGTGTAATCTAAAATGTATGTTCTGCCGAAATTTAGGAACCCTAGTATTGATTGTAAATTTTTCAATGATTTTGGAGGCTGGAGTAGCGCACACTTTTCTAAAAAGTTAGCTGCCAGACTTTTACCTTCACTTGACAACTCATATCCCAAAAATAGGACATTGCAGTGGGCTATTTTCGATGTTTTTAAAGTTGAATTTGTAGCCTTCTGCGGCAAATCCCATAATAATGGTGCTTACCCTGGTCAAGTGCCTCTAAGTCGTCGTCTGTCAGATAAATATTATCCACACTTCTTCATCAAAATTTTGAAGTAACTCGGTTACTCTTGCAAAAAATACCCCAGGGCTATTTTGTACCCTTGGGCGAGTCGACAAAATTGTCGTTGTGACCCTAACGCACTGAAGGCTGTTAAATACCTGCTTTCAGGCGCTATATTCAGGGATGAGGTGTGGCGCAGCGGCCAGGGCGGCTGACTCTGGAATCTGGGGATCACGGTTTGATCCCCGGCGGCAGATTAGCCCAGCACCATGTGACTCTGGGCAATAGCTTGCTTAATCTTTTCGACGACCCCCAGCGCCTAGAAACCCTTACGGGTGATTGTTCGCGCTTTACAAATGTGGATATTATTATTAAAAAAGTGGATATTATTATTTTGGCAGAAAAATCCATTTGAGATATCAAGTGTGGTTTTATATTTTTTGCAGCACAATGTTATTAATGCAGCACTGTGTGCATTTTGGACAGCAAATGTCTTTGTATATGAGTTTGAATGTCTGTAATCTAATACTAGACAATATGTATTGTCCGGTTTAGCAACTGGAAACAAAGGATTGTTCATTGGAGAGGTACATTTTTCAATGACCCTGTGGTATTCAAGTTGATCTAAGATCTCCCTGACCTGTTTTTTAGTTTCTTGCTTTATTGGGTATTGCCTCTGAGCATTTGGTGAACCTTTTAATGGAATCACGTGGTAGGTTGAGTTCTCATCCCACCCTGCGTGATTTTTGTACAATGCCAGAGCTTGGACTACTGCCCCCTAGGGTGCATATGCATGTTTAAGGTGAACGGGAACGTGGTTGGAAACTAGGAAAAATTATACTTTCTCCCTAGACGGCCAATCTTGTTCTGCTAACAGGATGTCATAACCAGATGATAAGTTCTTCCAAAAAAGACCTTTTACTTTCCTGGGCTTGTCCACCTCCATCTGGAGTGTTATTTCAAATAACTTATGTGGGACGCTCACCCTGGTGTCTGGTGTTTCCACTGTGATGTAATCATTCAACTCCGCTGTCACCAGAAATTCCTTCAGGTTCTGGCGAGCTATTGTTACTTCTGCCGCACTGTCTAGCATCATCAGAGCCCATTCCCCGTTCAGAAGTTGTGTCCTCAGAATTCTGGGCATGTCTGATTTATAGACCAGCAACTTTCTTTTTCTTAAATTGAGGTTTTGGATTTTGCTTATCTTCTTTTTTTAGAAGTAAAGTCTTGAGCGCGCTGCTTGTCTCTGGACTGTGTGTGCTCCTCTGTGTTCTGACCGTCCTTCTCTTTCGGAGCCTTTCTTCGAGCCCTGAAAGGAATGAGAGGAACGTGCATCAGTATCCTGATACCTGTCAGGTTTCCTAATGTTATCCCTATTCCTAAGGTTGTACCTCTTTTCAGAGTGCTCCTGTTGAGGAGACCTACCTCGGGACTGAGATCTCGTCTTTAGAGTTTTCTTTCTTATCCCACTTCTTTTTAGAAGAAGTAGGTGTCTGTTTAAAAGTGTCTTTTTTAGGACTGCCCTGTAGTTGAGGTTTTAAAGCTTCCCCCCCCCCCAAACTATCCCTGCCTAATTCTGCATACGCAGTGTCAATTATTTTGGGTGGTTCATTCTCCTGTTCTAATGGAGAGAACTCCCTCAGGCGTTGGCGGATTGCCACTGATGCTGCTTCCCCTTTAATGTTAGCTAGTATTATGGCTGATACCTGGTCATAGTTGTTTAACAATTTCATCCCGAAGTTTAGGGCAGATTCTGCTCCATAGTCGATTTTGTATTTGCCTTAATACATCTGGTACTACTGATAATGAAGGAATACCATGAGTTCTGGTATATATGGCAGCAAAGACTGCACCCCAAGAGGTGCAATCCTCTAACTGTGGTTTAATCCCCATGGGCAAACAGATTAATATTCTGTGTTTATCAAATGGTGTTGTATTTGGGAATACTGCTTCTAACTGGGTTATCTTCTAAGCTACCCAGAAAGGAATTTGTTCACGTTTTGTGGGCACTTTTCCTGGTACTGCGTGTAATGTTTGTGGAGTAATTTTAGTACCTGAGCTCTGTGTAGGAGCTGCAGTAGGTGTAATTACTGGAGGTTGGACCGCTAGAGTCCTCAAGACAAAGTGTGTCATGTTTCTGTAGAGTTTTATCAACTCTTTCTGTTGAACTAATAGTTCATCCTGTGGCATTGTGTCAATGTCTGGATGTGGTGCATAGGTCGCTAATATCAGCCATGTTGCTCCTGGAATCCCTAAAGGACCAAGCCTTGAGCTTGGATTTTATGTGGGGTAGGGCGCCATTAAACCAGAAAATATGTTCCTGGAAAGTAAGCGGAATCTGTCTCCTCAAAAGGAGTGTAGACCGCTGGAATGTCATCATGTATGTAATAATGAAAAGCTTTTGTTACAGCATCGGCTGCTGGGAATATAACCCATGAGTAGAATACCTCTGTTTTAAAATCTTCATGCGCCTCTATAACGAATATTACTACACCTCCTCTGGGTTGTAACCCATGTTTGAGTAGTTTTACTGTTAAAGTTTGTCTTACTTTGGGTGCAATTTGTATTGCAACTGCATCTTCCCCTGATTCTGGAAGTGGTTGCTCTATTGGGTTTAGTGTCGGAAAAGTCATTGTGTATAGAACACAGACTAGCTGTCCAATGAAATTAAGACAAGGTTTTATGCACAGTTTTGGGAATATTGTCAATTCAAGCTTGATTAACCACCAGCCAATACATAGGATGCCTTACCTACTCAGCTGTGGCGGAGTTTTTCGCCCACTCACTCCAGACGTCTCTGGGTTTTTGTAAGTAGGGTCTCTGAGAATAAGCACGACTGGGCTACTCAGATTCTATTGTTTAGTAAGTGCGCCTTCAATATACCACGTTCGGCGCCATGTAGCGTAGTTGCAATAGTACCCTTTATGCAGGACCTACGTATTTGCGGATAACAAACTGTGAGCCTGGTGGCAAACTGACTCTGTACACCCCCACCGAATATGTTAGCCTGTTTTCGCATTAGCTATCTCGTAGTGCTACTAGAATCTCCTGTTATCAGAGAGATTCGTTTTTGCAACCTCAGAACACAATAATCTCAGACTCGTGGAAACAATATACTACTTTTCACCCAGTCACTCGTGCATGCTTGTTTTGCTCTCGGAGAGATACAGAGAAGAAACAGTCGAGCGTTGTTACAATAAGAATTTATTGTACCGTAGTTCTTCTCCTGTAGAATGAGTGTGCTGTTACAACTATAACACAGTAGCAGATATTTAGAACCAGCAGTACAGTGAATAAAAAGGAATAGTATTGTTCTACCATTTTGCAATAGTCAAGAACATATACATTAATATGAAATGCATTTCTAAAAATAAGGTGCGTACTCCTAAGATGCCTGACTAGATGTACCTGAGTGTACCTAGCATGTAAATAGGTGTGAAAGAGCTACTGAGCCTAAAAGCCTAATAGTCTAGAATCTAAGAGCCAAGAATCCTGCTAGGATTGAGTCGAACCCCCTTACCTGGATAGTGAGAAGATGGGACTTCGTCCTGGACTTGAGCCGGGCACCCCGCAAGGGATAGTCAGACCACTGTCAGCTGGAGTGATGTCATGCTGGAGCTGCAGCGTCTCTGGTCAATGTGTCTGCCTTGAAGTCTCGGGTCCCTCCTGCTTTCTGATAGCAAGAGGTGCTGTATTTATACAGTCTATGTACGTGTTACCCATTGTTCAGTATGAGGTATAACATTGGGGATTAAACCTTGTGCGTCGATGGGAGAGGTGAAGCATGCCTCCTGGAGAGTGTACTCATCAATTATTCATATGAGCTAAGGATGACGTCTTAGCAATATCGATTGGGAAAAACCCACCCTCTGCACGGAACTAGGTGAAAGGTTTAGTCCATAGAAGGCTACAGTCTTTATAAGGCGTGATGTCCCTATAAGGCATTCTGTCCTTATTTGGAGTTATGTCCTTATAAGGCTCGTTGATATGAAATAACGGGAGCTGATGTAGGGAAAGTGTACGATGTTCCCTGGACCTATATTAGGGCACTGATATGAAATATAACAGGACTACGTCACCAAGAGAGCATTTGGTCTGAATCGCTGCAGTAGGTTTAAAAGCAGCTTCTGCATCCCGAAGCGTGTGACATGCCTGAGCGTGTACCTAAGCCAAGACAGACCGGTCATCGCCCGGAAGAGGCGGGCCATCCATCTTGGATTTGCCAGCAAGTATTATGCCACATTCTCTTGAGGTCCCTGTCTGAACTTTAAGGTACTGGTTTTTCATGAATATTATTGCGAACTTTGCCTCCCCTGCCTAGCCCTTTACTTTTATTTGTGGTCTTGAGTTTTCCACTTGCACGCTGGGGAAAACTAAAAGCTACTCCTGGAGTAACTGTGCCCAGCCAGGGATGTTCACACACTACTATAGATAGCTTTTTGGTTAAGGAGATCCATTTGGTTGAATGAAGACTCTCTCTTACATCTGACGAGTTGCGCAGTCCTCGCCTACCCATATACCCCCCTCTGTTTGAGTCTTGTGGTGACATCCAGATAAATGGGATTGGGATGTGTTCAATCCGCAATTCAGGGGATGTTAACGCTCCAGATATATCCATCAATTTGGGACCAAGTGAAGGGGATATCCTAACCGGTTGAGAAAGATATATATTCACCTTGTGCTGCCCCTGTTAAACGGAGGAAAGGGCCAGAAAACTCAAAAGTGGACATCTTTCAAATGTAACCCCTCAAGGACACGGCAAGCGTCTGCAGTTCTCAGTTTACCTGACCCTTGTATAGCCACCTTGGGACAGTATTTGTGGGCGTCTAAGTGATCTTCTAGATTTGAAACTTTGCCCACTGCATGAGTGCCTATTAGCTATCGAAGCCAGCTAGACTCTATCCCACTGCTTCAGAGTTCACATCCCCTCAAAACAAGATAGTACATTGGCTTTACAACCATACTGGATCTACTCGCAACCTATGTGACATAATTCTCTTTGTTGCAGGATGGGAGGGATTGGGGAGCTGCCTCGACAGTTTCGGGACTATCATCATAAACTTTCGCTGCCCATCAACTGTTAAGGAGAACCTATTTCAGTCCAAGCCAGGACTCCCATGCCCCGACTCAATAAAAGCACACCCTTTGGGACTTTTCTAAGGTATTTGGTGTCACCTGCCCCCTACTGATTGCACGTCTGTTTCCTCGCGAAAACTGCTATTTGGCTCAACCTTTGCATTGGAACACGTATGTGCTCTTGGCAAATGTTGAGGACATTGACAAAGCGTGAAGGCATTTGCTCCCAACAATGATTTGGCCATAAACTCCCCAACTTCTGTGGGCCCTCATCTGACCTTGCCTCCGCCCATAGTCTCTCCCATTTTGCTTGAAGGTGCCCATGGCCTACTTGCCATGGCCTCCGACCCGCCATGTTTTTCTCTATAGTCCCACTGTACTCCTGGATTTGAGTGTTTCGGATCTTTGTTTACCAACACCTGATGTTGGAGTGAGTTGAGGTGCCACCTTCTAACCATTAAGTCCTTGCAAAGCATGGCTACAACCTTAACTTTCTTATCTTATTTGGAATATTGCATGTCTACATTCTGAACTGCCTATTGTTGATTGGATTACGTTCATTAGGGCCTTTTTCTAGAGCCCTGGTCATGGGGGGACACTGTCTGTGATGGGTACATTACCTACAATCTTGCTGCATCACCATCTGATGCGGGGAGACTAAAGGGTAGGTTGGCTGTGTGGTTTAGAATGGGTATTTGTTGTAAAAAAAAAAAACTTCAGTAATGATGGGTGTGGAGTTTATGCAGGTCTTTGAGATTAGATGAGGCCCCAAAAATGTTGCCATAATGAATAATCTTTATAATGATTTTTCCTGCAGGGATAATAGGATTCTGTGTAGCTTGTTCTCCTTTATTGATGAATTAGCAATTAATCATGCTGACTCGAGTGGTTCTTTTAAATTATTTGTTGCTGGTGACTTTAATGCAAAAGTGGGCCTTTTACCTTCTTTATCTTCTTTGTTTTTATCGCAACTTTGCCAATAGATTGTGCTGGATCTAGTTATGTTCCCAGAAGCCATGGACCCAATAGGAAGCTTGTATGCTTGTTATCCTATGACCTGGATAGCGTTGCACCAGCTCAAGCATTTGTCAACACCCCAACTCATACTGGGAGAGGCGGTGGGTCAGTAATAGACTACATCTTCACCTCACGGAGTTTGCAAGCCCATATTGCGGATTGGAGATTTATCCCCACTCTTCATAGTGACCATACCCCTTTTTCTATCACAAAAGGGACAGATATTATCAGGGAGAGTAAACCGCCCTTAGCCACTAAAGATGCAGGGCGCAGACTCGTCTGACACTCTGCTGATTTGAATGGTGTAACGATCTAGCTTTCTAATAAATGTGCTGATCTAGTGGCAGTGTACATCTGAGATATCGGGCCCCTAGATGTATTGACAAGTTTTATCAATCTAACTGTGCGTATTAGGGTCCTCTTGTCTAAGCCTATGCACAACAAGCTTAGACATAAAGTCATGGATTGACAAAGTATGCTGAACATCCAACGAAAAGCAACGCTCAGCATTGAAACAAGTCCCAACAGATCAGATGGCCATTAGCACTTGTAGAAAGAATTACAATCTGGCCCTTACAAAATAGAAACGCTGAGCTGAGATTCGAGAACTGAGATACATTCGTGGTAGCTTGCCAGGGAAGGGACAAACAGGCCTTTTGGAAAACAGTTAGAGCAGCTTCTGCTGCAAGAGGCATTCCCGATCTAGTAGCTACCCACATTGGCCCTGACAGTTGGACAGATCATTTTAGTAAAATATACCTGTCTAGCATCCCTTGTAGTGAGGACTGGCTGTTGGTCATACCATTACTCTTGCACCTTAGCTTTACTGTTGAAGTCCTTAAGGCTATCCAAAAGAGCCCTATAAATAAAGCCAGTGGGCCGGATAGGGTGCCCACGGACGTATTCAAAGTTAATCTGGGGTACTGGTCACCACTTTTAACAAATGTCTTTAATTGTGTGCCAGGTAGGCATCCTGCTGACTTGGCGCCAGTCAGTTATTGTTCCAGTCTTCAAGAAGGGGAAATGTGCATGACTCGGTGTGTTATCGGCCCATTTCTCTCGACTCGGCCGCAAAATAATTAGATGTATCTTATGGATCGCCTGCTAGAGTGGACATTGGAGAGAAATATTATTTCTGTTGCCCAATATGGCTTTAGAAAAGGCCTTGGCACTGTTGATCAGTGTTTGAATCTCTACATGCTAGTAGCTAAATACAGGGACGCCAAGGGTAGCTCTCCAGCCGGCAATTATGGATTTGTCAAGGGCCTTTAACTGTGTTAATCGATCAAAGCTGTGAGACATTTTAACATCTTTGGGCCTGGAGTCTGGCCTAGTTACTTTCTTGCGCCATCTTTACTGACACTTGAAAGCGTCTGTTAGCAAACAGTGAGTGTTCCTCTACTTTTTCGGTCAATTGTGGGGTTAGCCAGATGTGTGTGCTCGCTCCGATCCTGTTTTTGCTCTACATAAATGAGTTTGAACTGGCGCTTGTGGATCTGGGGGCTGATGCACCTACTGCTAACAGACCTATTTCGGCTCTCCTCTTTGCGGATGACGCCGGTACTGTTGGCTAGGACCGCAAACAGCCTGAAGCTATTCATAGCGAGCTTTGTTAGCTTTATGGGGAAATTAGATTTGCAGGCCAACTTTTTTAAGACTTCTATAATGGTATGCCGTCCCACTAACACACCCTAAAAGCATAGGGGGAATGAATTGCAAGAGTGAGCCAGTTTTCTTATTTGGGACTGCCATTTGATGAGGCGTGTTCTTGTGCTTTGTGCTTTGGGACTAGGATAGGTCGTTACTCTCAGTATGTTCTATTTTTTTTCCCTTGAAAGTTCCTGGGCGGGGGGGTTAAAATATTTATCCCTCTATTGCAAATATATAAGAAAAAGTGCCTCCTTTCGTTGACCTACAGTTCGGGGGTATGGGGCTACAGGAACATAAGCAGAGTACAAGTTGAAGAGAATAGAATTTGTAAGCGGATCTTGTGAGTACCTCTCACAACCCCCCACTTTATCGCCTACCATGTGCTTGGCTTGGAATATGTGGAGTGTGGTAAATAATTTAATTACCGGAACTTAATTTGATGCGGAAAATCTATAACAATAGCTCAGTAAAATAAGAGGCAGAATCCGTGGTATTAGAGGTTCGGAACGGGCTTTATTCCATGATCAATTTAAATCGATGAGCTCCAGATTCCATCACCACGAAGGTTCAGGAAGTGAAGACCGTACTTTATTGATAGGTAATCATTTTTATACAATAGGCATTACAGTGAAACAAATGCAGGAGGCGTAACAATTGATAGTAAAGATAAAACATTCATGCGTAGCAAAAGTGGGTGTAACTGGGCGTAACTAAAGAACGTCATCAAGTATGATGTCATAATAGGGTGGTACCATGAAAGCATTTCGCAATGTCAGCAGAAATACTTGGCAGAAATGCGCGCGCAGCAGCATGACGTGTGATTGACGTGCAACTAGGGGGTGAAGGGGACTTGACATTTAGCTCTACATGTGGCGACAGAAGTCTGGAGGGTCAAGTCAACCTAATCCCAAATCATATCTAACATCCTATGTTTAAAGAACTATGTTATCCAAAAGAGAGGCCTTCTTGGAGTAGAATCTTATTCTATACTGACTATACTGACTGTTAGTGCATGTACAAGCGTCTAAGTGTCTACACTAGATGCGAGGGCAGGAATCTTCCATAGTAACAGGGCTATGAATTACTTGCATAAAGACAGAGAAGCCGGGCCTTTGCTCGGTAGCTGGAAGAATGTTTACTTAAACTACTAGACAGGAATGCATTGGGTAGGGAGCGGAGCAGATAATTTCGAAGGTGAAATACAGTTTTTGGCAGGCAACAGGCTGATGTCAGGCACCGTTAGCTGCGCAGAGAATGAGGACAAAGTTCATGGATACAGATGCGAGCTCAGACTGGTGCGTTCAGAGGCAGAAGGCAGGAAAAGCTTGATGGCAGAATCAGGGCCTACTTGCCTGGACTGTAAAATGGCATAAGTGAACCATATAAAGCCGGTGGCCTTTCATACTTAGGAATGGAATATCCGGCCCATTCATGGCGGATCTGAAAGAGGACATGTTGGCGGTGGACGCACATGTGTTTGCGTCTTCATAACTGGAACTGGAGGGAACATACATGTACTTGTGATTTATACATGAAACCGTTGGGGTCCAAGATAGGGGACATAACTGACCAGAAAAATCCATATTTCCACATTCCCTCCTTGTCCCCTACTTGCCCGTCAAGAGATATCAATCTTCATTAATCCATCGATCTGTTCATATAGCATCATTTGTTCTTCTTTCTTCTTCCGTGATGAATGAAATCTTGGTGGTGGAATACACGATGTGGCACACAGACCACAGATCGCTGGTCCACATTGTAGACATAGACAGCAACTGAATAATATGAGGAAGCCAATACCTAGGAAGGATAGGACCTTCCATCCAAAGGTAGATAATACACTCCAAAACCAACCGGACCAAGTCCAGGTGCCTGGATTCTGGTGTATCTGGCTTACAATCTTATGAAGGCGAGTTATGGCTTTATATACAGATGGCGAATTTTCTGGTATGAAAATGCAACAACTTGATCCGATGACCCTACAAGCTCCGCCCCTATCGGCCAGGATGACGTCAAGGACAAGACGATTTTGAAGCACAACAATCCGCATAGCAGACTGCTCTTCTGTTAAATTGCCTAAGGCGGAAATAGTTTCGTTCACTACTGCTTCAAGGGTTCTGGTTAATCTACGTATCAGCTTACTATTGGTAACTGTACCTATATAGGGAAAGAGACCTTTATTGAAATCTGTGTATTTTTCCCATGCTGTCTCAGTGTAATCGACTATTGGGAGATCTCTCCTTTCTCTATGGTGTACTAAATGAGTATTTCTGTGATAATCAGGAGGAGCTAGGAAAACAGGTGGCAAAAGGAATCCGATGTAGCAGGTACCATCCCAATCTAGTGGCAAACGTATGTATGCCGTCTGACCACATATGAAGTAGGAATGGCGGGAAGCTCTAAATGTAGACTTGCCTTGATCACTAAATTCTATTACAGTGGTGCATCTGCTATGGCCCATATGTATGGAACCATTCTTTCTTACACATAATTCACCTTTTACTGGAAATACTGACATGGCGGGCAAAATTGGAGTAGCTTCGGATTCGACATTCAAGATCATGAGATTGAGCGTAAAATTACCTAATCCATACACTTCATTTTCTAGATCAGTTCCTGTTCTTTTGGGAAGTCCCTCCTTGTTGGGGTGGCAGACTTTGAATAAAACTAAGTTCAGATTTCCCCATACCCAGTTATTCTGGTAAACTGCAGAATTCGAATCTAGGGAATTAATTAAACTAAACCATGCTCCACAGGAGCCGTTGTGTGTGAACGGGTATGGAAAGAGAGGTAGAATTCCTTTATAGTTCTGATAGGGAGGGAGTCGGCCACATATCCAACAATTTGTAGCATTGCTAACCTGATGGGAATGATGTAACATACTAATAAAAGTGTTATTGCGCAGCGCAAATCTATAAGACAATTCATGCGGAGGTAATTCACTAAAAGAATGTTCAGCAGTAATATTGTAAACATGTCTAAAAATAGGATAATATATGTGCAACAATATACTCGCAGTAATTATTAAAAGATTTAAGAAAAACAGAATTAATAACGTCACTGTGCAATGACTACGCAGTGATTTACAGTACGCATGTCTTTTCAGCTTTATCCTTTTGTTTCTTTCTCTATACAGGTCTAAGGGGTACATGTCAGAGACAAATTCGACCGATTCACCTTGGAGAGGACTTAAACAATCAAATTGCCTGACTGGTTAGACCTAAGTTTTAGTTTATATAGTTCATGGCTATTCAATTCAACCAAAGGAAGTTTTGAGTCAATCGGGGAAGACACGCAAGGTGTGTCGTTTACGTCTGACGGCAGTCCATGAAATTTCTTGATATGACTTGAATGTATCCAGCCTTTTCGACCTTCGATCTTTACGGCTGTCCTCGTCGTTAGCAAGACAAGTTGAGGCGATCTCCACCTAGGATCCAGCTGGGACTTCCGGTCAAAGTTCCTCACTAACACCAGATCCCCTGGAATTACGTCATGGGGTTTCACCTCGGTGTTGTCGGGAAAGGCTGCAGCTACCTGTGAACGACAAGATTGTAGTGCAGACATCAAGGAAGCCAAGTAATCTGTCAGCATATTACAGTCAATATCAGTTATTTTTCGTGGTATAGGCGTCCCCCACATATTTGGTGGTCTACCGAAGATCACCTCATAAGGTGATAGCCCTGTTCGAGAGTGTGCTACCATTCTCATGTAAAAGAGTGCAACGGGTAAGGCTACTACCCAGTCGACACCTTTCTCTCTGCATATTTTGGACAATCTAATTTTCAGAGTTTGATTATGTCGTTCCACGAGACCTGCTGCCTCGGGGTGTCGGACACAGTGGAATCTCCACTGATAGCCTAACAAAAGTGAAACGTGTTTCATTAGTTCGGATGAGAACGGCTGGCCGTTATCTGAGTAGACAACACGTGGTAAACCGTATCGTGGGAAGAATTCTCGAACTAACTGTTTGGCAGTAGTCGGGGCAGTGTAATCTGAAACCGGGTATGCCTCTGTCCAACGGGAAAGAGCACAGACAACTACGAGAACATATTTGAATCCTCGACATCGTTCCATCTGGATATAATCCATCTGGAGGGCTTCAAAAGGGTGATCAGGAGGCTGAAATCCACCCTGTTCTACGGGAATGCTTTTACCTGGGTTAAACTGACAACAGATCATACAGGTACGGACTTTTTGTTTAGCTGCTGCTCGTAAATGTTTGTTGAACCAAATGTGTTGGATGCTGTCTAGCATAGCTTTTTCTCCTAGATGTGCTGGACTATGTACAGTGTTAATAACGACTTGGACCATTGAATCAGGAAGGAACCACACAGATTTTTCCTTCGTCATCCATCCTTGATCCGTTTGGATCCCTCCTAATTCAGTCCATTTCTTTATTTCGTCTGGTGTAGCATGTGTCTGTATGTCGATTACGTCAAGAGCGGGATCCTTAACCATCATGCAATGTGTTGGTGTCGGGACTATTGTCTTTGTCATGTCGGATGTTTGAGTTTGAGCAGTCTGTTTAGCTGTTCTGTCAGCTAGATCATTGCCTTGAGAAATGATATCAGTAACTTTCGTATGAGCTTTACATTTCATAATTGATATTGCAGTTGGTAGATGTATTGCATCTAATAAGGCATGAATAAGGGGTCCGTGCTGAATGTGGGCACCGTGAGAAGTTAAATAACCTCTCTCTCGCCACAGCACGCCGAAGTCATGTACAACTCCGAATGCATAACGTGAATCAGTGTATATGTTGACTTTTTTATTTGTGGCTTGAATACAGGCTTGTGTCAGAGCGATGAGCTCTGCTGCTTGAGCGGACAAGGTATTTATGCAATTTGTTTCAATGATTTCAGTGTCTGTTGTGACTGCGTAAGCGGCCACTAGCTCTCCTGTACCTGTTCTCATACATGAACCATCTACATACAACGTCAGGTCTGGGTCTGACAATGGGACGTCTGTCAAATCTTGTCTGGGTTTCGTCGTGATAGTGATAACTTCAATACAATCATGTGCAAGTGGGTCTGTTCCATTTATAGGTAACAGTGTGGCAGGATTCAATGTACTACAACGTCTGATTTCTATATGTGGCTGAAACAATGTTAATTCGTAACCAGTGAGTCGTGCTATAGTCAAGTGTTGTGTTTGTGTGCGGTTCAAGAGAACCTCTACTGCATGTGGTACTTGTACTGTCAATGGATGTCCTAATACTATGGCATCGCTTTGTCTGATTGCTAAAGCTGTTGCTGCCACTGATTTCAGGCACGCAGGCAAAGCCTGAGCTACGGGATCTAATGTACTAGAGAAATAAGCACATGGTTTGTGTGATCCTGCTTGTTCCTGTGTGAGTACTGACAAGGCAGTACCTTCGCGTTCTGTAACGAAGAGTGTAAACTGTTTATTGTAACATGGTGTTGCTAAAACAGGTGCTTGGCATAAGGCTTTCTTTAGGCTTTCAAAAGCTTGTGTATGTTCCTGAGTCCAAGGGAGAACAGTCGATGTGGCTGCCTCCTGTGTTGTCAATTGAATGAGTGGTTTTGCTAGAAATGCATACTGAGGGATCCACTGCCTACAATATGAAGTGAGGCCTATGAAAGCCCGCACCTCCTTTTGTGTCTTGGGTATTGGCATATTAGCAATTAGCTGGATGCGGTCTGGTGTAAGCTGCCTTCCCTCCTTGGACAGCGAGTGACCAAGGTAAACAACTCGCTGGACACAGAATTGCAGCTTAGAAGGGGACACCTTGTGCCCCTTTTCGGCCAAAAATTGTAATACCGTCAGTGAGGCTTTCTCACATTCACGTTCGCTCCTAGCGGTGATCAGCAGATCATCGACATATTGAAGCAGGGCAGTGTTGACTGGCATGTGGATACTGTCGAGTTCTCGTTTCAGTGCTTGGCTATAAATGCTGGGGCTTTCTGTAAATCCCTGAGGTGCGCGTGTGAATTTAAAGCTTCGTCCATTTAAACTGAATCCGAACAAGTATTGGCTTTCCGGATCTATGGGGACGCTGAAGAAGGCATTCTTGAGATCAATTACAGTAAAGAATGTTGCTTCGGAATCAATGGCTGTCAGTAATGAAGAAATGTCTGGGACTACGGGGTATTGTGGTACTATGCATTTATTTAATTCGCGCAGATCAATAACCAATCGATATACTGGCGGGGCTGTTGGATCGGTTCGTTTAAGAATCGGAATTATCGGTGAATTACATACATTGGAGTCAGTTTCCACAACCACTCCTTGGGTAATAAGTTCGTCAATTATTTGTAGTAAAGCCACTACAGCATCTGGGGGTAACTTGTATTGTCGCATTCGTGGAAGTACCACTCCTGCCTTTAGTGTGACTTGATATGGTGTAATGTTCATGCAACCAACATCTGTAGGGCCTTGCGCCCATAAATGTGTCGGTAAAGTCTGTAGTCGGTGATCCATGTCTCGGGACACGTAGTGCCCTTTGAAATCACGTAAAAATAATCTTACTCCTTCCGGAGAACAACATATAATAGCTCCTAGAGCTTTCAAAGTTTTTATACCTAACAAATTTTCTGGACATGATTTAGTAAGCAATAAATCTGTAGTTCGTGTCAAGGGACCAATCGTAAGTGGAAGAGGCTGTGTTACTTCGTTAACGATAGGCTTTCCTGAAAAGCCAAGGGAAACATTCTGTGCGCCTGAGAGGGGTGCCCCTGGAACTTCACTACGTTTTATTGTTGTTCGGCTTGCCCCTGTATCAAGTAAGAATTTTCTATCTTGACCTAACAGTTCACTGTGTACATAAGGTCCTTCTTGATCCACAGGGACCTCAATAAGGGGTAAGCCAACTTCCCTCTCTAGGCTGTTTCATGAGTATCGTTGATAATCAGGATAGTCATACTGTGCGGTCTGATACATCTGTCGGGTCGTTGTTTGTGTGGCAGCAATAGGCTGCGGTGGTGGAGCTGGCATAGACTGTTGCGGAGCTGGCATGGACTGTGCATGCTGCGGAGCTCCTTGTTGGTTCTGATCCTGTCTAAGTGGTCGTGGTCTTTCTTTTGCGTTACCTATGGCAATATTATGTTTTAAAACTGGACAATCGTGTACATAATGACCTGGCTGTTTACAATAGTTGCACGTCCCTTTAACAGGACCTGTTGAAACACTGGACTGTGTTATACCCTTCTTATGACCGTCAACTGGCACTGTCTGGGAAACTAGCATTTTCATTTTCGTGTCTTTCATGCGTCTATGTTCATGTTCTTGTTCTTCTCTAATTCTATTGTGATGGTACTGTAGCATTTGTAACATTTGTGACGGAGTGTTACCTTGCCAGGTACTCTCGAACTTCAATACTCTATTCTTAACTTGGGGCAAGGCATTTTCAACTAACTTTGTCACAAACAGATGTGGATACGACTCGCTACTTGCTTTTATTCCACTATTTATACCAAAACATTTCTCAAATCGGGAATAGAAATTACTAGTGTCTTCATCTGATTTTTGTTTACAGGCTGATATTGCACCCCAGTCTTCCTTTTTCGTAGTTAATAAACGTGGCAGTACCTGTACTAGTAGACCTGGTAGTGCTTTGATCTTGTCCCCGAGCCCTGAACCTGGACCTCGAGCTTTTTCTTCGTTTTCTAATGCTGTCCAATCTATCTTCTGGTCTCCCACCTCCCAATCCTTTTCCTTGAGTTTTTCGTAAATGCCCGCAGGCATTAATACCTTCAATATTGTCATAATGTCGGGGTAGGTATATTCTCCCATGAGTAACATATCTTTAATTTCACGATGGAAACCTGCTGGGTCTTTATCATGACTGGGTACCACTTTCTTCATTTCTAATAGTTCTATTTTAGATATGGGTGTGTATACAAACACACGTTTAAACTCATTGTCATCACCCTTTATCGGGTGCACTTCGCGTAAGGGATTCTGTCTATCCATGTAATACGTCGTTCTTTCCTTGATGGGCAGTGAGACATGTTCAGGACATACAAAAAGAATATACTGTCTTCTAGATTCTAGTATTTCTCTAATTAACTTAGTACCGGAACCTCTCCATTTATTCGTGAGTAATTCAGTCAATATATCAGGTAAGGGACCAGGATCGGAGTGTTGGCTTTTATATAATATAAGGAGTTGTTGAATCATGTAGATACCAGCTAAACGCTGTTCATCTGGGGCGAGGTTCAAAAACGTATGTGCTAGTGTATCATCACCATATTTTCCAGGACTATCAACCCAGTGAACGGCTGACCTGGCTAATTCTTGTTCGTCCATAGAATCGAGTATATGATAACCCCTTCGTTCTCGGAGTAATTTGTCAGCGGCTTGGAATGAATGTTCGGGGGACCTTATATTTATTATAGGAGTTTGGAATTTTCTGTTATTATCTGGACGTATCGGACATATCGGATCAGTAAAGCATCTAGTATTATTGCAAGATCTTCCTCTACCTACATATGCCATAGTTTCTAACTGTCCTGTGGGCAGTTCTAATTCTTCCTCGTCCTCGGTTTGTTCTGGTTCGTCTACTGCTAATCTTTCCTCGTGTATTCGTTCTATTTCTTTGCGGATCTTTCGGCTCATAGCTACTATGCATGATCGTTTATCGTGTCTCCCCTCTGATATATTCTTACCCCACGTGGTAAGAATTTGCATTTCTTCCGTATTTACCCCTGGTTGATCTTGATTTCTGATCACACAGTTTATGAGGAAACGTAACAGTTCCCCCTGTATTTCCACCTTTTGGTACTCCATGGCTCTGTTAATACTCTCAGGATCTCGCCCTGATTGAACAAAATGATATATATTTTCTAAATGTGCAGTCATTCCTGGTAGCTTCCCTAAATATATTGCAGCTTGTCGGATACGTAATGATGCCAGCATCATTTCGTCCCCTTTTCCGGGCACAGGGTCATATCTACAGTCTATTAGAAGTTCCTTGAGCGTGCTGGGAGTTACTAGTTTGGGCGTACGTTGGTGGGCTAATTCTTGAAAGGAAAGTTTATTTGTTCTGGGTGGCGTAGAAAAAATGCTTGATGTACCTCCGGTAGCACCACCTGGGGTGCTGGATGTGAAAGGATTCGTTGGACGGGATATAGCAACCATAGGTGTGGATGCAGATGTAGAAACAGATGTGCTTGCCGGAACTTGTGTCGGAGTTTGCTGTTGCAGAGGTACAGACGAAGGAGGGTCTCGGCGTTGAACCCCCTCGGCAGGCGGTCTATGTGGCGCAGCATTAGCATACTCGGGAGCTGCGTCGTCTAAATAAGAGGAAAGAAAAACATCTTCTGCGGTTCTGGGATGCCCTTTGGGATGTGCTTTTATCGGAAACAATGGGGGTGGCAAGTCTCTTGGTATCTCCGGAGTAGCCTTAGGTAGTCCTTCGGCCAGAAGAGGATACATACCATTCACAAGGGCATTTCTTTGTCTGTCTGTTTGTTCTGACTTTACTCGAGTACCTTCTTCAATTAATACACTTTCTCGAACTTTATTTGAATTCTCCTTACTCTTCTCTTCCTGTCTACGTGCTTTTTCTGTACGTCTATACGATTCTTTACGCCATAATTCAATGGCGTCTTTCTGTGATTGTCTAGCTTTCCTTTTCCACAATTCTTCTTCTACTTTCACAATGCAATCTGCATCCCAGGTCCCAGCTGCGGGCCACCTCTGACTTTCTGGTAATTCCTTGGTGTAGTCTACCCATAGATCAAGAAATAATATGGCGTCTAGGCCATGTTTATGATACATGAAGTACCCTGGAGTGTCCCTAGGAGGAATGGGAACAGCTTCTTCGAGTACCCCTTTTCTAGTTGTGATCTGTCTTAATTTCGAAAAGAGCGGCATATTGAGAACTGATCTGATACCTAATTTTGAACACGTTTAATACCATAAAACACAATAATGAACAGTCATTCGCACCACAATATACAGAACGTATTTAAAACATTTTAACATTTAACATTTAAACAAAATAGACAATGATGGCCAATTAGGGAACTAGTCCCTAAGCATAATACTCGATACTAACTAGGTAATTCTGAATTATATACTAGACATACTTGATATACTGCTAAACAGTACAGATACACTGCTGAAACAGTGCAGACCGGATTTGTGTACCCAAACCCGTCTTGACCGGCACAACCTATGTGCACGTCAGAACGCCTCCCCGATAATGGTACTCACCGGGTAGCTCGGAACGGAAGGCCTCGGAACTGAACTGAACTTGAACCGGACTGGACTCGACTCGGAACTTCGGAAACTTCGGAAACTGGTGGGCCTCTGTATACCTCGGATCTTGCTCTCTCAGCTAGGCTCTGGTCGGGATACTTCGCACTTCTCACCGCCTCGTCTGGGTGTTGATCGCAGCCTCAGTTACCCCCGCTCGGCAGGAGGGAGATACAGGAAATCCTGTGGGTACGCGTTGTTGTCCGTCCAGCTGTGACAGGAGACCGGGCCTGCAACGCACCGCCGGCGCGTGAGATGAGAAAGTGTCCCTATTCGGGCGCCATTTATGTGGTAAATAATTTAATTACCGGAACTTAATTTGATGCGGAAAATCTATAACAATAGCTCAGTAAAATAAGAGGCAGAATCCGTGGTATTAGAGGTTCGGAACGGGCTTTATTCCATGATCAATTTAAATCGATGAGCTCCAGATTCCATCACCACGAAGGTTCAGGAAGTGAAGACCGTACTTTATTGATAGGTAATCATTTTTATACAATAGGCATTACAGTGAAACAAATGCAGGAGGCGTAACAATTGATAGTAAAGATAAAACATTCATGCGTAGCAAAAGTGGGTGTAACTGGGCGTAACTAAAGAACGTCATCAAGTATGATGTCATAATAGGGTGGTACCATGAAAGAATTTCGCAATGTCAGCAGAAATACTTGGCAGAAATGCGCGCGCAGCAGCATGACGTGTGATTGACGTGCAACTAGGGGGTGAAGGGGACTTGACATTTAGCTCTACATGTGGCGACAGAAGTCTGGAGGGTCAAGTCAACCTAATCCCAAATCATATCTAACATCCTATGTTTAAAGAACTATGTTATCCAAAAGAGAGGCCTTCTTGGAGTAGAATCTTATTCTATACTGACTATACTGACTGTTAGTGCGTGTACAAGCGTCTAAGTGTCTACACTAGATGCGAGGGCAGGAATCTTCCATAGTAACAGGGCTATGAATTACTTGCATAAAGACAGAGAAGCCGGGCCTTTGCTCGGTAGCTGGAAGAATGTTTACTTAAACTACTAGACAGGAATGCATTGGGTAGGGAGCGGAGCAGATAATTTCGAAGGTGAAATACAGTTTTTGGCAGGCAACAGGCTGATGTCAGGCACCGTTAGCTGCGCAGAGAATGAGGACAAAGTTCATGGATACAGATGCGAGCTCAGACTGGAGCGTTCAGAGGCAGAAGGCAGGAAAAGCTTGATGGCAGAATCAGGGCCTACTTGCCTGGACTGTAAAATGGCATAAGTGAACCATATAAAGCCGGTGGCCTTTCATACTTAGGAATGGAATATCCGGCCCATTCATGGCGGATCTGAAAGAGGACATGTTGGCGGTGGACGCACATGTGTTTGCGTCTTCATAACTGGAACTGGAGGGAACATACATGTACTTGTGATTTATACATGAAACCGTTGGGGTCCAAGATAGGGGACATAACTGACCAGAAAAATCCATATTTCCACAGGAGGACCAGTTAAATCTTGCCCCTCTAGCATTATGGTGCTCAAAGTACATTGCTCATTAGGCAAATGATGCTCTTAATGTGAAATCTCTGCTTCCCAGCTGTTCACCATCTGGCATCTTTTGTCATAGGACAGCCTTAAAGTATTATAACATTAATAGGTACTTTAATAAATCTACGAATTAACCATGCATTACTTTATTTTTTAAAGGAATATAAGGAACAACCAAAGCACCTGTTTCTGATCAAGATTATTACCCACAGGTTCCTGACCATGTGAATTCCCCCAGATGCCAGCCTGGATATGGAACATTTTGATAGCAATTCCCTCTTGCGTTGAAGTGCCATTGTGATGCGTGAGATCTGACCAGCCCTGCCCTGGCTGTGACGTTGGGGACACTATATCTGCTTCACCTCTGTGTGCTGAAGTTAGTTCCTTTCTTTCCCACCTTGCAACATGGATCTGGAGCTCTATCAAATCTGGTAACTGATAGTTTTTCTTTCCCTCAAATCTTTTCCTGTGTGCAAGGCGCATGTCCCCTTAAACACAGGGTTTAAAACTTGCAAGGACTTCAAATGTCGGTAACAGACAGTCATGATTCTTATCTTTGGTGCTTTGACTGCGTGTCTTGCGAGGACAAGTAAGAATGCCTTTTGTGACCACAAAGCTAACCTTGCTGTCGCAGAACTTGGGAGGAAAATGAAGAAGGACTGGACCTGGTCAAAGAAGTGGAAGCTATCTCACTCTTGTGGCCGATCTTGCAACTTTTTTCCATGCACAAGAAGTTGAGGCATGGGTCTCCTTTGTCCTGCTACATCCAGGTTTGGAGTTGTGTGACATCCCGGGTACTCAGGAGACGACGAACTTTGCACTCGGTCGGAGCCCGCACGGATCTGCTGCTGACCTTTACATGAACGTATGGCTCGTTACCACCATTTAGATATTCCCTTCCTTTGAAAGTGACATATCTTCCAGTGACCATCTTTTCACTACATATCTCGCTTTCTCAGATTGATGGACCATGTTGAAAATTGATTTCTTCGCTACAATGTGTAACCCCTGAAGAAGGGTTTCCTCAACCCGAAATGCATTGGGAATTTTCATTGTAAAACAAAAGAATATTATTATTTTGTTGCTTCTAAAGTCAGAAATGTAAATGGATTGAACATGTCTATGTTTTTTCATACTCTTATGATTTTTGCACAACGGTTGTTTGTACTCACGATGTTCTGACTAATATATGTTTTAGTAAGTTGGCAGTTGCAAAAATATTTACGAATTTTTGATGTTTGAAATATTCAGAAGAATATTAAAATAAGGATATAGACTTTTATAGTCTTGTGTAGTGCGTCATGTAGGTTTGGGTCACTCCACTCCTCCACTTCAGACATTTTCCTCAAGGGGTTAGGGCAACACCCCTACACATGACAGCACACCTCACAATTAGTTAACTAGATTAGAGTTGATTAGAGTATCCGGCAAAACTTTGCTACACTGGTGTGCAGGCTCAACCTTTCCTTATCCTTCATACATCCCGGGTACCACCAGGCCACAGAGTCTCGTTCCCCCACCCCTCTGAATCTGTTTCACAATTGATCCCAATGTAACCCAACTTCCTCAAGCCATCAGTGACGCCTCAAGAACTCCATGATTTTAAGCTCACATTGGATACAATTTGTCATCCCACTCACTACATTTCTCTAGAGCGCCTTCAGCCCTAAGCATCCGAGGTGGCCTCCAATCATGTTACTGCCAGTGGATCCGTCTGAAACACTGCCTGCACCACTTGACCTCGCTTTGAGACTGACCCTATCTCCCCTGACTCCAGCCCACCAAAACGTTCAACGCCATCTCTGGCACTGTGCTCGATGCTGCAATGGGGTCTCAATACCAGCTCCAATGTCACTGACGACAGAAATGGCGCGGATCGGTTTATTGGACTCTGAAACTCATTTTCTACCATTGGAGGTTGCACACAACACACCTGTATTTCTATTTGGACCCAGAAACCTCCCAACCTCATACTGACTATGATGATGACATTCCCTATGATGATGAAAACCTATTTCTGAGTCTGCAGGATGCTAGTGAGCTGGATACATCTCTTGACATTGGCCTTTCCTCCCTTACCCCTCCTTCGCAACAGTGATAGAGGACAGCAGAAGTTTTGGATTCCACCCTGCCCACAACAGGGTTGAAAACTAATGTTTTTTAATTTTTTTACTTAGATGCTTAATGCAGGCTAAATGATCCTAGAACCTGTGCCTCCCTTCACTGAGGCCCTTCCTGATTGGCACTTGGATGAAGCCCATAGTTAATAGGCTAGGCGGCATCGACTCTATTCCGGGGGCCCATCTGGCACCCCAACCCAGAGAGCTTGGTAGTACAGGCATCCAAGAGTCACCTTAACCCTAATGTTTTTTTTTTTTACCACCCCTCCTGACGGGATGTCAAAACGCATGCAGATGTTCGCCAAGTGTGCTTTCCTCAGTCATCCTTGCCCTCAGGTCTGTCAATACTACTTGTTTCCTGGGGAGGTATTCGCCTGCTTTGTGGGACATAGTGGCAGACATCTTGCCAGTTGTTCCAGATAATATATGATCAGTCCTGCATTGTGTAAACAATGAGTATGCAGTTCCCACCAGAAAGAAAGATGACAAGTAATAACTGTAATGTGACCACCAGTACAACACAGGAGAGTGATCTCCTTAATGGTAAAAGACCCTCACACACCTGACAAGAAGGTGTCTTGCTTCATCATCGGGTCTGCTCCTACTCGGGCCGGCGCTGCAATGCCCGATCAGGCGCACGTGATGGGGCCTACTTAACGGAGATCTTTATTCCGAAGCCGGCAGGTGAAGTGCGAGTAAGGGTCCTAGTGTAGGTGAATGTGAAGTGTAAAGTGAAGTTAAAATAGGGGAAAAAATAATCCAATCAAGATAATTTTAATGAAGTTGGTTACTCCCCTAATTAAAAATGAAGAGTCGCGTATAGTCACTCTATGTTGTGCTATTATACGCTAAAAAGTGAGGTCGACATGTTTCTTGCCCTATTATCAAATCGATGGCAATTCCTCAGGACCTAATTTGAAATACTACCTACACATTTTTTGGTGGTGGGCACCCAACACTTGTAGTGAAAAGTGACCACCCTTACAGCACCCTAAAAAATGTGGGGGTACCTCTGGTGTCAAAAAAGGGTAATCAAGTATAACCTGTAGAGATAAAAACAGTTAGAACAGTCAAAGATAAAGCACTACGATATCATTTCATTCAAAATCAATACTATTGATTCAATTGGTGATAGTGCATCACACGCATGCAAAAAGCCCATGGGCAGTGACCTGCTCGATGCAACCAAACTGTCGTAAATAAATCGATGCACGTTAAGGAGATGAAGATAATGTAGTGAATTGTCAAAACAAGTCACTATGTAAAATATGACTACTGTGAAACAACGTCACTCTCAGACCACAAGAAAATCCTCACCCTTATTGCTTATGGTCCGGGCCATAACAGTACCGGTCGCCGTCGACACTGAATTCTAGTGCCCTGATATATAGTAAGGAAATGTTAGTTATTTAGAAATACTAAGAGAGAGCGATAAACATGAAAAAACTCCTGGTAAAGTCAAGAGACAAAAAGTTTGAGGTATAAGTAATCTCCGCCACAGGTAATTAGATGAGGCACGGAGCGGAGATGGTCAGCCCAGTGTACCAAATGGCGGTGAACGGTAGGAAGTGGGGGAGGGGGGGTGGGTACGATAGGACTGACACCTCCCCTAAGGTTGTTGAGGAGGCAATGAATATCTCAACACAGCTCAGGTCGGAAAACCCAAGTAACGCGACTTACAGTAAACAACAACCGGTGTCGCTATCTCAATAATAGTAAAAGAGGAAAGAAAGCGCTTACTTGTGCATGGAGTTTAACGCCCAAATGTAGCGGGGAATGCAGCGGGGGCACGGGAGGCAGCAACGCTGATGTGTCTTAAAGAAACGCTGACTAGTTACTCACAGTTCTCTTAGCAGATTCACAGATTTTATCCTACCCAGACGGAACGGCCGGTCCAAACGGTCTGGTAACCGAGCCCAAACACCCGCAAGGATAAAGGTAGGAAGGACGGGGTAGGCGTGGCCCCAGGAGTGCCGGAGTATTTCGTAAAAGGCTAGACCACCGACAATTCGCTGACGCCATATTGGGAGAGTAATATAACATGATCCCCTGGCGGTCATGTGATCGCAGGGTGGACCAATCAGGGTCGCGCGATCTGGAAATGTTGATTGCATGATAAAGGTATACTTAGTGTATATGAGAGGGGATTTGAACAGCGAAGAAAGACTCGATTTGTCCAGGTAGCCCCAAAATAGTAAAGTGTAATGTCTAAAAATGTTTATTTAAAACACGCATCAACAGTGGTGTATGGACAATTTAAGGCAAAAAGAAAGGATCATCAGCGATCTCAGGTTAAAATGCCATAGAGATGGTGGGTAGGGCTTGTAATTGGTAGCCAAATTCTCCAAAACGAGAATTCACACATTAAAGATAAAGGGAGAGGATGTTATAAGTTCTAATGAAGACAATTCTGACTGATTAAAGTTGTGCAGACATCCAGGTGGAGATGAACGGGTACAAAATGTTGTTTTAGGTCAGAAGGCTCCAGGGTATGTCTTCATTGAGACCCACTTTGTCAGATGACATTCTAAGGACCCACCGTTGCTCAAGGCGAAACAGGGTGTCCTTTGACATGCCCGGGTGCGCTTCTAGAACGCACCACTCAAAAGAATCAGGGAAATGTTCTCTTTCTTTGAAGTGAGTCGTCATTTTGGTGTTGGTTTTGGCACATCTGAAATTACTCCTATGTTCCGTCATGCGTACTTTTACTTGCCTTGTGGTCATCCCTATGTAGACAAGGTTACAGATGCACCTAACCAAATAAATGCAGTTGGCTGTGTTGCAGTTGGTGTGTTTCTTCAACCGCCAGCAAACACCATTCGGGAGATTCAGTAATTTCGTGACCTTGGTTTGGGGACAAACGGAACATGATCCGCAAGGGAAGTGCCCCTGGACTGGTGGTAAGTCCCAAAGTGTATTCTGTACCATGTTATGAGGTTTCTTGGGTATGGTATGTATCAACATATCTTTTATGTTGTTCGTTCGTTTGAAAGCAAATCTGGGTGTGGAAAAATTCAGTGTCCCAGTGTTGAGAATACCCCAGTTTTTCCTAATGATGTTCCTTAATCGATTAGAATCGGGGTTGTATGTGGTGACACATGTGATGGTTGTGTCAGGTTCTCTAATTCTGTCTTTCAAAAGACCCTCTTGATTGTTATTCTCACCCTTTTGTAGGCGTCGTCAATCACCTGTTTGGGGTATTCGCGTCGAAGCAGATCCTGCTTCAAAATATTAGCTTCCTTTTTGTAGTCACCAAGGGTGCTGCAGTTCCTTCTAATACGAAGGAACTGGCCAACTGGTAGGTTTTGTTTGAGTGCTCTGGGATGGTGACTGCTAAATAACAGGAAGCTGTTTCTGTCAGTAGGTTTCCGATAGAGGGTGGTGGAAATTATCCCTGCTTCCAACCTAATGAGGAGATCGAGGAATGGAATCTCACTCGTGGAAATTGTGTTAGTGAATTTCAGAAATGGGTAGAGGGTGTTCATCCAAGTGCAAAATTCAGTGCGAGTGTGGGCCACATTGTTCAAGGCATGCAGCTTGTTAGCATGCCCACTGTTTAAAAAACCTGCATATCTTCGCCCATCAACAATTTAAATGAAAGGGATTTGCATGAAACAAAATCCCTGCCCTCTAGATTAAATCAATGCGTTCATGCTTTTTTTTAAAAACTGCAGCACTAGTACTGTTTCGTCAGTGTGCCATTTATTGATGAACATTTGTTTTATAACCATAAACTTATGTAAGTACTATGTAAATGGTTAGACGTTTTTAAAATGCATGCATATTTTTTGCATACAAAGCTTAGAAAGGTAAAAGAACATAGCCCCGCCCCTTGCCACGCTCCAAACTCCACCCCCAATCCACTGCTTATTTTTGGTGAGTACTTCCACTTATTTTTTTCCCATTTAAAGCACTGTGAAGAGCGATTGGGGTAGGGGGTGCTGGTGAGCATTTTCTCAGTGTACCGCACTGTGGTAAAGGCATTGAGGAGCAGGAGGGGACTTGCTGTTGATGGCAGGTGATAGCAAGGGGTGCCACCCGGGGCGGACCCCTTGGGGCCTGGTGGGCTAGTTGGCCCCCAGGGACCCCCAGTATTCAAGGGGAATTAGTTCCCCCTCTGCAAACGCGCCAGGGGGCGCGTTTGCAGAGTGGTGCACGGAGAGGGCGCCTCCCCGCTACGCCACTGTTCCAAAACCTAAACTGCATAGAGATCAACAGCAGAGGTATTAACCGTACACACATCAACATAACATGACCGCTAAAATGTATCCTGTGTCTTATATCCAGACACATAACTGTTTCTGGGCAATGGGGGCATGGCTTAGCAACATGGGCGACAAGATGCAAGCTTTCCAGCTCCCGGCTGGCCCATGTAAAATCCTGTCTAAATCCTGCAATCTGGACCCGATACACATCCCCAAATACCACATTACGCCAAGCAACCTGTGGTGCAATAAAAATCTTGCCTGCCTGCTCGATAGACATTGAAATGAAGGTGCTGCGAGCGGGGTTAGGCTGTGGGACAAGGCTGAGCTGCGACCACCTGCACACTATCGTGGCCTGTGATATCCGGGATGGGCTGCCGCACCCCCGCCTCCATGAGACCTCCCCCCCCCCCCCTCCATGAGACCTCCCCCCTCCAGTGGCATGAAGAGAATCGACCGGGTCGTGAAGCATATCCCGGTTGGTGGGGGGGGCTGCGGAACCGGACCTGCTGTGATGGAGTGGGGCCTGCACTCCATGCACAGAAGTAGAGGGCATGCCCGACCGTGTCGTGGGGCGACAATTGCAGCCAAGGAGTGACCAGAGAATAAATTGCGGCTGTACTGTGGGATGGGCCTGGTGCTGTGAATCGGGGCCCGCCGGCAACCGCGACACGGCGCTGGGTATCGAGCCCTCGCGGGGCACGAGGCGGCAAGGGAGTTCCTGGCGACCGTTGGAGTAAACAAGCCCCCGGATGCCCAAGTGGAATAAATCTGTCGGGTGTGGGGTGGTCGCGCTGGCGTGCTCCTGCAATGTGGTTCGGCCACACCTGGGTCGGGTCTACGACCCTGAAGCCGGGGCCCCATGTATCGGAGGAGCGTGGCTGACGTGGAAAACTGCAGCAAAGGGAGTTGGTTGCTGTAAAGATGCGGTTATTGAAGATTACTTCCAATGAAACAAGCAAAGAAGTGAAATCCAAATGTAGATTTATTTCCACTCCAGCATAACACGGGAGCACTGCGGTTCTCTTCAAAGCACAACTGTTAAATGACTATTCGACAGTTGTTTGCTCTGGTAGAGAACTGTACCTCGAGCGATGCACCTTCAAACATAAACATGTTTGGAGGTGCGCACCCCAGAAGTTTGACATGGAATATGGAACATTGTGCGAAGCAATAAACATAAAGAAAATACTGTATAAGAACGCATAGCATGTTTCATAACGAATAAAAGCCCTTTACATCATCTCCCTTCCCATAAAAATGAAAGAAGACTCTGAAAGAAAAGGTATTGTTAAGACATATAAAAATCCTAAAACCTTACATGAATTGAACAATTACGAGACGATCTATGTGACTCTGCAGTTGTAGTTGAAGAAGAAGTAACGGTAGGTTGAATCAAAGATGAAGTTTGTAAAGGAGCAGATGTAGTAATGTACGAAGATTGTTCAGGAGCAGAAGAATTGTCAGATAAATAATAACTTGTGTGCTGAGACTGCTGTAACTCAATTAAGGCTCGCTTTTTTGCACTGAACATAATTTATTTTAAAATTCACTGTATCCCCTTATTTTGCGGCGTTGTATTCTTTATTTTAACTGATATAAAAATTGCCTTCATTAAGCGGTAGAAATCGCACTGTGATTGCCGAAATATACTTGTAAAATCTTGCCTGTGTCAATTTGTCCTTTGCGTTCACTCCCCGGTCCACCACAGCTGGTGCTGGTTGTGTGGAGGGAGCATTCACGCTATACTCGTTTTCCCCACTTCCTGTGGGACACTCTACACCGCCATCTTGAGGAGGTGACGGTCTAGTCATTCGACATATTCTGTCCTGCACGCTATATAATCAGGCTATGGCGCGGACGCGCAGCGGGCGCGCCGGCGGCGCGCCGAAGGCGCGCCTAAGGCAAGCCCGTCTGCGCCCGTCCGCGACCGTCAAGCGTCCAGCGCCAGCCATGTTGCCCGATGCCCCTTAAATCAGATTTTGACGACTCGGCATCTGGAGGAACTTAACATAGGTAAACAATGTGGTCACATGTTAGAGGTGAACGATATTATGGGTCCGATAAGCTGCCTGAAATGCCAGGTCCAAATAAATGTTGTTAATTCCCACATAACGACTGACTCAGATATTATAAACACCCACGCGGTATCCATCCTTGGGGGCTTAATAAATGCTCGCTCCTTAAGGAAGCATGCCCTGGACATAAATGAGTTGATTGTAGAGAATAAATTGGACCTTCTATTCATCACTGAAACCTGGTTGAGCGAAGACTGCAACCCAGATATAGTGATCGCCCTGCCACCAGACTTCACTTTGTGTAGGCTTGACAGAGAGGAGGGCAGGGGAGGGGGAGTCGCCATCATACATAGGGAGAATATGCAGGTGAAGACTTTTACCCTCCAAGGCCTAAAAGGAGCAGAAAACATGGGCTTTTGTTGTGCCATGGGCAACTCCTTCTCATTCTCTGGGGTACTGCTATATCGGCCGCCAGGTAATAGCAACATATTCTTGGAATCCCTGGGAGACGCCCTTAGTGAGGTAGTACTTAGGTACTCAAATTTTACCCTTCTCGGGGACATTAATCTCCATCTGGAATGTGAAAATAGCCCGGGAGTATCATCTTTTCTTGAAATTATTTCTATTTTGGGACTTCAACAGAAGGTCCAAGGTCCATCTCACTGTGGAGGACATACGCTTGACACCGTCTGTACTAACTTAAAATCTCTACAGATAAGCAATTTACTGCCACAGATTTGGACGGACCACAGTTTTATACCTTTCGTCTTTTCCATTCCCCAGAAAGTTAGTACAAGCATAAATGACAGTGATCGCATCTACGCTTTTAAGCGGAAATGGCTCTCATTAGCCTCTGATCCTCTCTTGACAGCTATAGCTCAAGACACAGTACCTGAACTCATAGGGGAACCAGAAGAGGACTCAGTTAGACTGTCCAAATGGATCACATCCATTGGGAATAAACTGGAATCTTCTAGGGGAGGCAGTAAAAAATCTAAAAGGAAGATCCACAATGATCCCTGGTTTTCCAAGGAACTAGCGGATCTCCATCTTCACAGTAAGCAACTGGAGCGTAAGTGGAGGAGGAAATATGAACCATCCAGCCGGCTTATCTTTAAAGCTTTTAGGAAGAACTATAAGTTGGCCATTAATACTGCAAAAAGGGAATACTTTTGCAATAAAATCACTATAGCCAAGAACAATCAAAAAGAAATATTTAAAATTGTAAAATCTTTTATTGATCCTAAAGCCCTGTATTCCACCATACCGGCGTCTGTGGCACTTTGCAATAATATTGCATGTTTTTTTGAAGAAAAAGTTAAAAACATTCAAAGGAACTTTAAGACCTTTATATCAGAAGATCTTACTGATATAAGAGAATCAAACTCCAATCCTAATTCTCCAGTTTTTTCATCATTTCAAATGGCCACATTAGCTCAAACAAAAGAGGCCATCTTAGCCTGTAAATCAGGCTCACCCTTGGATGTATGCCCCCAACTTTTCTACATCGTATAATCGATGTGGTCAATCCAGTCATCAATGGTATAGTGAACTCTTCCCTTGCCTTGGGTATTGTTCCCAGAGATTGGAAATTTGCCGTTGTCAAACCGTTAAAAAAAAAAACAGAATGTAGAGTCCTCAATCTTATCCAACTACAGGCCTATTTCTCTCCTCCCTATCCTGGGTGAGATCACTGAGAAAATAGTATGTCAGCAACTTGCCAGCATTACTGAATCTGCAACTATCCTCCATCCTCGACAGTCGGGTTTTCGTCCCAAACACTCGACAGAATCAGCCCTACTCGAGATATCTGACACCCTGAAATTCATCTTGGACAGCAGCAGGAAGGCAGTCTTGATTCTTTTGGATTTGTCTGCCGCGTTTGATACCATCTCCCATGATATCCTGATTGCCAGATTAAGATCAGGCGGCATCACAAACCGAGCATTGGACTGGATATCATCATTCCTGTCTAACAGGAGACAGATCATCTCCCTGGGATCCTGTGTGTCATCTGAGCGCACTGTCCCCACGGGTGTCCCACAGGGGGCCTCTATCAGCCCCCTGTTGTTTAACATATACATGGCGCCACTGATCTCATTGATCTCTTCCTTCGGAATTGAGACCACATCTTATGCCGACGATACCCAGCTCATTCTGTCATTGGAGGATGGATCAACATCAGCAGAAGAGAATTTTAAAGCCTGTTTCTCAGCGATCATCAAATGGATGTCTAACAACCATCTTTGTTGTAACACCGATAAAACAGAGATTCTTCCCATAGGCAAAAACAACACGTTTCAACCCAAAGACTGGTGGCCAGAGAATATCGCAGCCCCTCCATCAACTGTGGAGGTTGCAAGAAATCTGGGAGTTTTGTTTGACTCATCACTTTCTTTTAAGCCACATGTCCTAAAACTAACGGGGATCTGTTTTGGTTACATTCGTACACTGAAAAAATTCTTTAATCTGATTCCATCAGCAGCAAGGAAAACGGTAACAGTGGCCCTAATATTGTCACGGTTGGACTACTGTAATAGCCTTCTTGTAGGGACCAATAAATCCTCCCTGAGAAGGCTTCAGGTGGTCCAACATGCAGCTGCTAGATTGGCTTTGGGACTTCCTCGCAAATCTTCGGCCTCTGGGGCTTTGAAGATTTTGCATTGGCTCTCAAGTCCAAAAAGAATTCTTTTCAAACTTTTATTGACAACTTTTAGAGCTGTACGAGGAGTCGGGCCGGCCTATCTCTCCGCCAGATTTAAACCTTACATCGCGTCTAGAACATTACGATCAAGCTCGGCCAATTTGTTAACAATCAGTAGGTTTAAACTGTCATCAAAAGGAGGGAAGTCAGCCACGATACTGGGAGCAAAAGCTTGGAATCATATGCCAAAGGAACTGAGGGCAATCCAACGGGAAGATCTGTTTAGACGAGCCCTTAAGACCTGGATCTTTGGTCTATCAGATACCGCCTCCCTTGCCTTCATTTAGATTGCACAGTAATCAGTCAGTGTTATCAATAAGCGCCAGGAGGCTCCGTCAGGAGTGACAGTTGCGCTATATAAACCTTCCTTTTCATTTCATTTAATTTCATAAAGTACCTAGAGGAAAACAGTCATAATCATGTGCAGGAGAACTCTTGCAAGCGAGAATCCTCTTGACTTGTTCAGGTAAAATCTTAACAACTCTCTTATTCCACCACCCCTTTTTTTAGGTCTCGCCTAACCCAGCGCATGTGCTGGTCTGGTGAGACTTTTAGTAGGTGGTTGGTTGCTACCCACATTTTTGTGCTGGCGACAAGCTACAGTGCACGATGGCGTGCACGCGCACAGCTGCTCCCCGCATTCACCCCTCCCTTCTCGCCCAGCCATCTGCCTTTCCTGCGCCAGCCGTCAGCACCATACCCCTCCCCCCACTGCTGCGCGCGCATCCCTAGCGTGCGTCATCGCGATCACTTTCGCTTTTAGAGTGATCGCGATGAGGGATTGTCAGTGTGTAAGGGGTACTTCAGAGTGCGTCGTTGTCTACACAAAGCAAGCAGCACAGATCCGCTCACCTTCACAATTTAACGCCTGACAACCGCCGGCCGGGAAATACCAAAGGAACAACAGACCAAGCATGACTGACCCTACACTCGCCATTACAGCACTTCAGTTAGACTCGGAAAACGAACGAACCGTTGCGCCCCTTTCTCTCTTCTCCCCCATGATTGTGTACTGCTCTATCACTCTAATCCCGCCCCACTCTTCTCCGTGGTCTATCTACTGCTATAACCCTGCCTCCTTCAATCCCCTCTGTTTCCCCTTCTCCTGCCCGCGAGCTGATCTACATTCTAGACCCGACCATTCCATCTCCTAGCGCCTCTTCCTGTCCATGTGCTGCTTTGCTATCCTCATAGCCCCGCCCTTCTGCCTCATTCCCAGTGCTGATCTAGAAACACTTTAATACCGCCTCTTCCGCCCTTCTCCATCCTCACGTCTTTGTGACCCCCCCCACCCTTTCATGCTCGTGCCCGCACGTGCTCTGTTCACACACTGGGGGCAGCTTTGCATGATCTCAGCTGACAGGCGCCCTCTTCCCACCACAACATAAGCTGATTACGAAGGGAACAAGGCGCATTAGAAATCGGTCTGTTTCATCTCCTTTCTTTTTAATCCCCCGCTCATGCTGGACCCCTCCGTGTTACTAAAGTTCACTTAAGTAAATAAATATTTTTTTGTGCATGTAAAATCGATTTTTCAGTGTCCTTCATTGTTAGGAATATATGGGCTTCTAAGTGTCTTTGTGCGGCAAGAGCCTCCTGTCTCTAGGAGCTATGGGGCTAAGAGTGCATATATTTTGTTTTATATTATTCCCAGTCCCTTTACATGGAATTTGCTAAATCTCTACCTATGTTGATGTAACATATGACCGGTTCCAACGCAGGACTACTTCATAAAACAATTCTCAGTGCTTAATGACACACGAGGTGCTGCAAAAGGTCATCAGATGATGCAAATCGAGTAGACTTGGCTAAGTAAGTGCATTGAGATGAAATTGCACTGCCCAATAATGCATCCGGGAATATTAAAACAGGACATACTCAGTTTCTCCATGTATCAGCTCTCTGTATCTCGCGGGCACCCTTACAGCCGCGATTACTTTCACGGCGCCACGATTGCTTTCACTTTTGCGGCGCCGCCATCTGCATAGCCAATAGGTCTCGGTTTTGGGACCTTGTAAGTGTTTAGCCATGCAACAGTTGGTGTTGTTGCACTAAGGATATAATGCTGCATACCTAAGTACTTATAGGGTCCCAAAAGCGAGACCTATTAGCTATGCCAATGCTTGTTCTAAGAAAAGTGAACCTTTTGAGGTCTTGATAACCTGGGTAGGCAAAGAAAATTTAGAGTCACCTTTCTTGACCTTGATGGGATTTTTAATTAAAACCCAATCTCCAATTTGAAAATCCTTTGTGCCAGAAAACTAAGAGGAATCAAAATGTTTCTTCTGTACATTCTGTTTGATAAATACATTTTCCTTAAGTATAATTTTGTCTTGACAAGCTAAGCAGGAAGTATCGGTTTCCTTCAGGAGTTTGTTCCAATTGGGACAAATGTTTCCATTGGGATTTCTTTTCTTAAGGAGTCTGAAGGGTGAAATTCCTGTTGTAGAGTGAGGGGTGACAAGATAAGACCATATTTTCTTTCTTAAAAACACATCAACAGGAAGATTGCAAGCTATGGCTGTTTGTATACCTTCTTTTATAAATCTATTCATTCTTTCAATGAGTCCATTTGATGATGGAGATTATAAGGCAACTCTGAGATGTTTGATGTCATGTGTCTTAAAAAAGTCTTGCATAAGTGTGGAACAAAAATGTGAGCCATTGTCAGTAACCACTTCTTTAGGAGACCCTTCAGATTGAAAAACTCTGTTAAGAAAATGTATGACTGCGAGAGTATTGGGCGAATCACAAAAATCAAATCAACCCATTTTGAATGATAGTCAATAAGAGCAACAATGTAGCGTTTATCATTAGAAAGTAGATCGAAAGGGCCAGCACAGTCAATCGCAAGTTTAAGCCAGGCTTCTTCAGGTACAGGTACAGTATGAAGTGGAAGTGTGCTGGTTTTCCAATGCTTGTCGGAAAGTAAACAGGTATCACATGTATCAATCCATTGTGTGACATCTCTATCTAAAGCAGGCCACCAAAAATGTTCCTTTAATTTTCTTGAAGTTGCCCCTACCCCTAGATGTCCTTCACGGGCCCTCTGAAAATGTTTAATGTGAAGAGACATGGGGGGAACACATTGATCTCCATGCATAATAACATTGTTAAAAATAGAAAGGTTATCTGAAACTTGGGCATATGACTTTAATGAAGCAGGAAGTGAACGCTCTTTGGGCCAACCAGAAATTATCATGTTCTTGACTGCTTGAAGGATTTGATCATTGTCATATGCTTGAAACCAATCAGATTGTGAAATAGTGAGAAAAGTGAGAGAGGAGTCCTTAATGGATGCAACAACACATTCAACCTCATCAAATTTTGAGTCATGAAGATTGTCTTTTAACGGTAGTCTAGAAAGACAATCTGCTCTAATATTGTGTCCCCCAGAAATATGTCGGATTGTAAAATTATATTCATGTAATCTGGAAAGGATACTTACTAGTTTTGCAGAAGCCTTTCCAGTGCCATTACCATTGAGTAAATGCAAAAGGGGTTTATGATCACTTTATAGTATGAAATGAGAACCCCAAATTAAACTTTTACATTTTTCCACAGCCCTGGAGCAGGTGAGAGCCTCTCTCTCTATAGTACTGTAAAACATCTCAGCAGTAGAGAGAAACCTGGAGGCAAATCCTATAGTATTTTCTTTAGCACCAAACCACTGATAAAGCACTGCGCCTAAACCAAATTGACTGGCATCAACTGAAATAGAGCATTGAACCCCCTGGGTAAAAGAAGACAGAGCCGGGGCTTTGGTGATTACTTTTTGAATTAGGTTAAAAGAAATATCCAATTCTGAAGACCAGACAAATTTTAAATTTTTCTCTAAGAGATTGCGTAAAGGTTGAACAATTTGGGAGTAACCTTGAATGAATCTCGAATAATACTCAGTCATTCCCAAAAATGATTTTAGGGTGCCTTTGGGAATTTGAACATTGGAGATGGCCTGAGTAAGCTGAAATGTTGGTTTGATACCAGTTGAGGAAATAGAGTGTCCCAAATAATCAACTTCTGTTTAAAAAAAATGACGTTTATCTTGGCCTAAGGTAACACCTGCATCTTTGAAACGTGAAAGAACCTCTTTAAGTGTGTGAATGTGTTCATATTTTTTTGGGAGAAAATTAAAACGTCATCCTGGTAAGCTTGAACAAACTTAATATCTTGTAGTAAACAATCCATAAATTTCTGAAAATCACTGGCCGCGGAGGCCAGGCCAAACGGTAACCTTAAGTATTTGAAGGCTCCAAATGGAGTAATGAAGGTGGTTAAGTTAGTAGATTGGGGAGATAGAGGAATTTGATGGTATGCACTATGAAGCTCAAGTAAAGTGAAAAATGTGGAACCATTAATACCTGTTAGTAAATCTTGAATCTTAGGGATGAGATGACAATCAACTAGCATGTTCTGATTGAGAGAGCGAAGGTCAGCACAGAGACGGATACTAGAATCCTTTTTTCTAACTATCACAATGGGACTAACCCATTGAGATGAATCTGTGGGTTCAATGATACCTTCAGGGACCATTTTGTCTAGTAAGTTTTTGAAGTCATCTCTCACGCTTAATGGAGTGGACCTGAGTTTATGTGCGACAGGTATGGCACCTGGTTTAAGCTTGATCAAATGTTAATTTTTTTTTAATTTCTCCTATTTTTGTACTAAAAACTGAGGTATTTTGTGAAATGATGTCATTAATAATTAACTCCAAATCTTCTGAAATAGGTGAGATTTCGACATCATTAACTTGAACGGGATTATCAGAGCCAGGACCAAGTTTTAAACCCATTTTTGCGAGATCCTGCCACCCTATAATGTTTTTTCCTTTTATGGCAACACAGATTTTAGTATTGATACACTTACCAAGACAAGTAAGATCAACTAAAAAGAAACCAAGCATGTCTATGTCCTTGTCTCCATATGCTTTGGAAATGATGTCTAAGTTGAAAAGAGAAACAGAAGAAGACTAAAGTTTCTCAAGCAAAATGTCGGAAATAATGGTCACAGGAGAACCAGAGTCAGCCATCATGTTAAGCGACTTATCAACGATTAAAAACTTCACAAGTGGGATCTTTGGCACGTACATGGTTAGTCAAATCCTCACAAGAATCAATAGATAAGATTTTTTTTTTTTTGATGATTATTAGAAATTAACTCCACTGTATTAATGTCAAGACTCTGTAAAGATGAATCAAGAGAAGAAACATCAAGAGAAGAGACATTAATGTCAGGATGTTGAAGTTCGTGTGAGGAAATGGAACCAACATGAACTGAACGTTTGCTTCTGCAAACAGAGTTAAAATGTCCTACTTTATTACAATTTGTACATTTCTTACCTAGAGCGAAACACATGAGACTATTACCAAGATGTGATCTTGATCTGCACCTCTAACAAACAGTGTTAGGTTTTCTTTGAAAAGATTTTGTGAATTTGGTTTTGACAGCAATAGAATTAACAGACAAATCATTTTGTATTAAATTGACTGGTGAAACATTTTCATTTGCGATACATTTTGAAGAAATAATACTTCTTTCAATACTCTTAGCCATGTCAATGACTTCTGATAAATAAGGATCTCTACAACTTAGAATACGCTCTTGAATTTCTTTATGAAAACAACTATAAATAAACTGATCCCTAATACACATGTCAAGAGAAGCGCCAAAATTACAGTCCGCCGATACATTTCTGAGTGCTGAAATAAATTCTTCAACAGTCTCATTAGGATTTTGTTTTCGTTTCATAAAATTAAAACGTTCCAGCATTACGTTTGGTTGTTCCAAGAATTTCTTGTTAAGTCTTTGAACAGCATCAGTGTAAACATTCCAACCGTCACCATTGCCAGGAGGAGGAATAGAGTTTGGTAAATTATCAAAAATCTGACGACCAGCACTTCCCAAATGGCTATATAAAATTGCTAATTTACGTTTAGGTAAGTATTCCTCGGCATCAATGGCAATCAAATACCTTTCAAGGCTGCGAAACCAGATTTTCCAGGACTCATTAGGTTTCCCATTGACCAGAAGGAAATGATTAAAATGTACAATTTGTTGGTTAGATGCCATGTTAGACTGAGTAAAACAATGCTGTGTTCAATTTTACTTTTCTTGTTATTTTCAAAGGATATGAATTATTTTCCAGCAAGTAGGGATGTTGAATTTATAGAAAGCTAAATTCCTTTGAAGTGCTTAAATGTGGGTAAGGAATGTGAAATTCCTTTGAAGCGCTTCAATATTTAAATTGTTAAATATTATGAAAGTACATACAGGTGAATAAACGATGTGTAGATCAGCTGTTTTCTCTGAGCTTAGGTGAGACGATCATTTTATCAGCTGATTTCTCGGAATTCACATGAGGCGATCGTGAAAATGTACAATAAAGATGGCCACCGGAGCGTTAAACGCGGTGACGTCACTGGTATGCTAGAACGATAAATTTTCTTTTAAATTCACGTTGAGAATACTTCAAATATGGTAGCTTACGTTGCGTGATGACATCATCACGTTTTTGAAGAAGCGAGAAGCCGGTTGGCTTACTTTGCAGAAATTGACCAAACGTTGATAATCCCATCCTCGTCGCCAAATGTAAAGATGCGGTTATTGAAGGATACTTCCAATGAAACAAGCAAAGAAGTAAGTGAAATCCAAATGTAGATTTATTTCCAGTCCAGCATAACACGGGAGCACTGCTGTTCTCTTCAAAGCACAACTGTTAAATGACTATTCAACAGTTGTTAGCTCTGGTAGAGAACTGTACCTCGAGCGATGCACCTTCAAACATAAACTTGTTTGGAGGTGCCCACGCCAGAAGTTTGACATGGAATATGGAACATTGTGTGAAGCAATAAACATAAAGGAAATACTGTATAAGAACGCATAGCATGTTTCATAACAAACACAGAATAAAAGCCCTTTACAGTTGCCGGGTCCCGCAGTCTGACCTTTTGCTTTGATGTACTGGGAGCCGAGACAGAGTGGATGGTCCGCCCCCCCCCTCCTCTAGCGAACCCACCGGGGGACAAATGGGGTAATGGAGCTTGATGTGCAGCCTGGGAGGCGGCGGTGGAAGATAAAGACTCTAGCCCAGTGGGCGGACTGAGGTGGGGGCCCCCAGTGGTGGTGGAATTTAGGCTAGGGCCTGGTGGGCCGGATGGGCCCGGCCTGAATCGACACCTGGATGGGGAGCCTCGGTGATCGAGTACTGCTGCCTGCACGAGCACCGCGGTGGGGCGTGAGTTGCGATGGGGCAGGAGCCTTGCCCCGGTTCCCCCTGCGGGCTCAGCCGGGGGAACTGTAGGCAGTGGGGATTGACTCAGCACCTGGAGGAGGCCCCCACCTCCCGGTATGTGTGGTATCCTGCTGCTCAGCCAGATGGACTGCTTTATAGAATGTTGGTGTTTGGAATGTTTGCATGCGTGTATCAGTTGGTGGATGGGCTGGGCAGCAGGGAAGCTGCTCCTGGTGGAGCTCATGCCTTCCCTCTTACTTGGGATTTTACTTACCTTCATGATTACTATCTGATTTAAGGATTACTCGTTCTACCATGTATCCTGTTACTCAATAAACCTACAGTGAAAATCTACCTTGCTTGGAGCGTCTTTCAATGTACTACATTTTGGTACCAGGAGTGCTGAACTTCATCAACCTGAAGAAGCTGTCACCACGCTAAGGGTAAAGGAATACTACGCTTTTAAAATTACACTGGCACCTCGAGCCCCACCAGTGACCTTACCATCGGTCGCCCACAACCCAATATAAATGTGCCAGTTCCTGCTGTCTGCCATTTCCTGCCGTCTGACTAATAAAGGTGTCAGAACCTCCTACCTTGCTTCCTCAGACCTGTTGCAACTTTATTTTACCAGCTCCTCCTGCCTGCTAGCCTGCTGTCTGAAGTTCTTACGACATCCTTCGCCCTCATTTTGTTGTTTCCTGCTCCAGTTACAGAGCAGGTTACAAAGAGCCCAGATTGGGGGGGGGGGAGAAAATCTAATCCGGTACTTTCAATACCTGCAAAGGAAATCTGAAACTGGAGAAAGAGATCCTTAATCAGATATTTTACAAGACAAGAGGCCGTTTGAGAAGCTCAAGAGCCAGCTGCATTGTCAATTTCACGCTTCTACAATTTAAACAGCGCTCTAATTTTGTTGGTTTCAAAAACGGAATTGTATGGATATTTGCTGTCATCTACTGGAGGTTAGTGGGACTTTTATTTGCCTGAGTTTTCATTTTGTTAATGGAAAACGTTTCCACGAACAACATTTTGATTCCTAGTCAGTTACTGTTAATTACATGCGTCATTCGACCAGGGCGCAGGGGCTGTATTTATATGCTGCGAGGAGTGAGACTGCCAAATCTCTCACAGTGAAGGCAACATTCATACTTTGGGGTTTGATTAGTCAATTTTTCTTTTATTTGCCGTCTTGCCCATTTTGACTTTGTTTCACACTATTGTTTAACCTCCTTCATTTTTAAAACAAATCTGCCACGAGCACATACAGAGCGCGCAGCCTTACCTCTGCTCAGCCGTCTTCATTGCCTCTATGACCTTGTTTTCCTGCCAGCTGCAATGTTTAGCAGCACAGTGATGCCGGGAGCCATCCGGCGCTGCGTCACTGTGTGTGCCACCATTTTCAGTTTGCCCCAACATCTTTGCCAACCACGTTTTTTTCGTCAAAATTTAGCTTTAGTATCGTGAGGCTGAGTGCTCATCTTCAGATGTGTGCTTTGATTTCAAGGACATCGTCTAGTTTATACTCTTGCTCCTATGCAGGTACTGTGTTTTCTTATTTCTCATCCTGCATTTGTCTGTGAATCAAGCCTTCTCTGCAAAACTATCTCGGCAACTTTTGGTGCGCTTGCTGATTTTAATCTTGCATTTTTCAACTGTTTCATTTGGCAGATTCAAAGTACTGGACCTTCACTTTTCTACTGTGTCATCTAGTTCTTTATCTTTACTTGCTGCGCTACAAGGATTCACCCTGCTGCGCTACAAGAATTCATGAATCTGATATCAAATTGCAATTTGTATTGACATTTATTCTCCTTCATGGTTTATGTATTTATTTTCCTGTGATGTCCTGCGCATTTTATATTTACATTACTGCATGCTTTTTCTCTTACTTGCATTTTTTTTATTAGGTCTCGCGCCTAGCGTTGCACTGTACAGCAGAGCTTGCGCAGCGCGAGACATTTTGTAAGGGAAAAACGGGGTTTGGTAGCTGACCTAGGAATTGCACACGCTTGTGCGTGTGCATTTCCTATTCTGCTACCCGATTGGCCTTTGCGTGCGTCTTTTTATTAAAGACTGCACGCAATTGGCCAAAGGTGGGCACATTGCTCTGCCCATGGGCCTATTGGTGTCTATTACGCGCTTGGTGCGCGTAATAGACACCAATAGGCCGTCATGTGGTTTCAATTATCGTGCCCAGACACAAAAGCACACGGCTCGCAGTGGCACGCATGCGCACCACTCGCGGGCTTCTATGTTTTTCAAGCGGAAGTGAAAGCGAATGCTTTCCCTTCTGCTTGTCTTATTAGGATGTCAACTGATGTAATAAAGATAGATAAGAGACTAAATAAATTCCCTGTTTTAAGCCGTTTCTTTTTCTTTAGCACAAATACTATGTTTTCCCTGTTTTGTTTTGAGAACGGAGAGGAAGGAGGTCGCACACACGAAGCAAGCCAGCATGCCGGTGCAATCCTAAACCTTATTGGTAGGAAAACATCATAAATTATGGATGCCTTGCAGCCGCCTGCAGTCTGTCATGCGGACGGCCTGTCTCCATTGTGCGGCTCTCCGGAGTGGGGGAGACTATTGTACATTAACGCGGGGTGAGCTCCATTCGCTTACGATCTCTTCCCGCTGCTTCAACAGGGCCCTGCCTCCCTGTTCAAACACTACATGGGAAAACAAATGTTGTGTGTAATTGATAGTGGCCGCGATAGACAGCTGAGTCCTTGTGGAAGGGGATGAAGGAAAAATGGATTTCGGCTGACCCTGCTCACTGAAGCTTGGTCCTGGCAGCAGCTCGCGCCACTGTGACAGCAGCAGACACAGCCACTGAGCACAGGCCTGCTTTTGTTCCCTCGCGCACTGGTTGAGGAGACAAAGGGGCAGAATGGCCTCCCTTTGAGCAGCATAGTCTGCACGCCGGGACAGCCTCCCTGTGATACTTATTGCCAAATGCAAAGCAGCAAAAGAAGAAAAATCTCCGAATGTCATTGACTTGCCTGAAAAGTAGCTAAACTGCGACCTCCGTCATTACTCTCACGTACTGCACGTAACGCACTGGTGTGCGCATGCCAGGCCCTTTTTAGTTTTTCCAAAGTTCATTATCACAGCTCTTGTGACGCATGGCACCATGAGGTTGTGAAGTGGCAAGATCTTTCATTATTAATTTGTGTGTGTTTCTGCTCCTGCCAATTGATCTGAATTAGTTTATTTCTGTGTAAACTGGTAAGTTGTGTAAGCAGGAGCTTCTGAAGCTGTGTCAGTGGATAGAAGTTTACGAGTGCTCATCAGCTAGGCAGACAAGTTTGACGAGCATACTGCTTAAATCATGAATGCCATGGCAGTCACCTCCAAGTTAGTCAGTTCCTTTGGCCTCTGGCAAGTGATGGCAAGTGGCAAGATGGAGGTTCTGGGACTGGACGACGAGCTGAATGTGAAAGCTTGCATAATACCTATCCAGAGGCTCTGTTGGATGGCACCCAGCTTGAGACAAGGGTGCAGAAGAACCGGTTCACATGTATGGTGTAGTAAGAGAAATTCCCAGCCAATGGGCTCTGTTTCATTTCCTTAGCTGCTGGAGTAGTTGGAGCGTATAAGTTCGGACTTTAATATCAGGTATTAATTGTTAGATATTCATAAAAGGTATTCCCGTTGCTATTAAATTACCATATGCGATGTTAGATTTAATAAGGGCTAACTATTGATTGTCTACTTTGCAGTTTAGCAGATGAGGCAGGGCCCCGCATTAATTATCCTTAATCGGTTGATTCATATGTCATTGACACCCTCGAAGATCCTATGAAAGGTACAAAGATGGAGGGGGAGACATATAAAACTATTATTATTATTCCTCTTTTCTATAGAATAATTATAGAATATATATGTATATATTCTTCTAGGGAGGAGACTGTGTCCCCTCACACAGAGAAAAATTAGCAAGGTATATTCTGTGTTCAGAAGCTTTTACTGGTAAGGAGAGATATCTGAGCCTCCGATCTACCCTAAAACAGGTGGGTAGCCTTCATGGGAATGGAAAACAATATATGTATGACAAATGTGTGGATATGAATGAGAGCAAGTTGGTTATGAACTAATATGTGCAGCATTAATTTTGAGACCGAGAGTAGAATATTTGGAAGTATTGATTTTAGGTTTTTTATCTTTGAGAAATGGTTAGCTCGACACTAATAATTGATATTATGACATGCAATAGGTAAACATATATGAAGTTGAAATTATGACTTGTAATGCTGTTTATGTACAAATATTTGATATGTTTATCTTTTTTATATTGTTTTTAGATACAGCTTTTTTGGGAGATTTACTATAAGTATTTTGCTAGCCTGAAGAAGGTGGGGAATTATAAGATACCACCGAAACGCGTCGCTCTTTTTATAGACCTGTAGGAAGAATTCATACAACGATTTGTTTTAACAAAGGAGTCTTGGGCTCACGAAGGCATTGGTAACAACTTTGGACTTGAACAGAAGAAGAAAACTAAATGCTCACTGCATATCCATCTATGAACATTACCATCTAGGTTCATGTATCTTGAGTGCCTTTGATATACAATATATCGTTGTCCGTTTACTTCCCTTAGGATCTTTAGGTTCTCCCAATTGTTATGTGAATAATATGTTTTTAATGATTTTATGACATAAATAAAAGATATATTATATATTTTCTTTATATTGTATTTTCGGACTCTGTTTGGTGCAGACATTTAGTTCTATTGAGTAAATGTGAGTGATTCGATGTATGCTTCATAAAGAAACCCAAGGGGATCTTTTTCATTTGACATAGTGTCTTTTGTTGGTGTTCTGTCCCCCTTGGTGTAGTGGGACCCCTCTCGCTTATTTGTGGTAGTTGGAGAGTTGTCCAGCTGGATCACTGGAATGAAGATCACGTTTGTTCTTAATTGGAGTTGCCTTTACCACAGAAATCCCAAGGGACAAACCCAGCAAATGATAGTCCCAAAGGAATCCCGGGTCAAAACCAGCAAGTAATAAACGGCAATATGGGGACAATTAGAGATAGCACATGCTTTCTCTGACCTTCCCTACAATTTGTCCTGCCACTGCCTTTCCTACTCCTGGTCTGGGGTCTAATATCCATGTCAGTTACAGTATCGGTGTCCATGTCTGCAAGACTTTAGTTAACACATCTCTCTATCTAAATCTCTCTCTACCCCTCTCTACCCCTCTCTACCTCCCTCTACCTCTCTACCTCTCTCTACCGCTCTCTACCTCTCCCTGGTGGGGCTCATGCTTTCCCTCTTACTTGGGATTTTACTTACCTTCTTGATTACTATCTGACTTAAGGATTACTCATTCTACCATGTATCCTGTTACTCAATAAACCTACATTGAAAATCTACCTTGCTTGGAGCGTCTTTCAATATACTACAGTATGCTAGCAAAATAACTGGGGCTGCGTGCTGCTCACCAAGGGTAGCCGGACTGAGTGGGATCCAGCGAGTCATCCCGCTGGGTCCTGGCCTATTCGCCCCTAGTGCATGGAGAAGAAACAGAGGCTCAGGCCTGGAGCGCAAGGTGAAAGCAGCGGGGGCAGCCTACCTGTACTTAAGGGGGTGGGTCCACTTGGTCCTTGACTGCCTGCGGTGTGGGACGCAGACCTGGTCCATGCTCCTGGGTCCCACCGCGCCACTACGTCTGTGATAGCCTGGGGCATTGGTGAGGTGGACCCGCAGCGACAATAAGAAGGATTTACACTGCGGTTGGGGTGGGGGCGGGTCTGGACCGCTGCACCAGCCGAGGAATGAATGGTGCACTGGAGTACGGATCTGGCCCCAGCCTGCTCTGCTTGACTGTGATTGGGCCTCCGCTCTGTGTTCTTGAGCTGTCACTGGCCCGCCCCCGGGCGGATTTTGGGAGTAGGGAGACCACTGGCTGCATCTTTGGACTTTGACCAGTAAAAAATTGTTGTGACACGGCCATAAGGGCATCTGGACCTCGGCAAGCCGGGGTCTGATTGCCCAGAAGAGCGACCCGTGATTTATGGCCGTAGTGAGATCCAGTGGACTCAGGAGCACCGAGGCAAAGGGGGCCGCACACTGTCCAACACCGGGCGGCCTCCACTAAATTTTAAAATGGGCAAAGACAAAGGCACTTTTGCAGGGGCTATTAACACCATCACCCAGCACACCACACTGTGCCACCCCCCACAACACATCACATGCTAAACAACCAGAACAGATGAGGAGGATGGGGTGGTAGACGCGGAGCCGTCTCAGGCGGAGTTGCTAGCGGCCAAACACGAGTTCACAAAAGGCATTGGAAGCCCGGATAGATACCGTCTCCATTAACGTCAATCTCCTGTGGGCAGACCTCTGCAAAGTAGCGGACAAGGTCACGGTGGTGGAGGACCTTTCAGGTCTTCAGGGAGAAGTTGCCACCTTAAAAAAACAGGTATCGCAGCTATCCTCCACAACGAAGGCCCTTGAGCGCCGCTCAGGGGATGCGAAGGCCGTGCTAGACGCAGCAACATCCGCGTGCTGGGCTTTCCTGAGAGTGCGGAGGGGAGATCGGCAGAACTGTTCCTGGAGCACTGGATCAAAACCCAGCTGTGCCCAACAGGCCTCCCATATATGTTTGTCATCAAGAGGGCGCACAGGGCCCTGGTACCCCCACCACCTCTGGGGGCTCCCCGGCGTGCGTTCATCGCAAAAATCTTGAACTATAGACACTGCATCCTTTGGGGCGCTAGAGAGCAACAGGACATTAGCTTTGAAAACAACAAGATCTCTATTTATCGGGACTACTCAAAGCAAGTTCAGGAGCAGAGAAAATCGTTCTTAGGCATCAAGAGGAAGCTGAGGGACTTTAATCTGCAGTATATGCTGCTATACCCTGCAAAATTGAAGGTCCGGTTGCAGTGTAAGGCGCATTTCTTTGAGAGCCCTGAGGAGGTATGGGAATGGTTGGAGATCCGTGGAGATGCGCTTCCCCCGTGAGAGACACGGAATCGGGCTAAGAAGTTGGGCACCAGACCATTGCAGGGATCACAACCCAGGGGGGTGGGCGAATGCTCACTGCGGGTACAGGCCCGGACAAAAGGATTACAGTCTGGAGTGACGGCACCCTACAAATGATCACGGACACCCATTCGGTACTGGATGCGGAGGGGGATCCTGCGATCATGGATGATGGTGAGCGGACTCAGTGTCTAAATGCATCAGTAGATGTAGTCCCGGAAACTATGCTTGAACAGGTAGTGGAGGCTATGGAGGAACAGTGAATGGGGGGCCGACGCTGGTACTCAGGCTGGGCCAGCTGCGGGGTCTCGCTTCTAGTATGTGAACTGCACGAGGATCGGTGGGACCAGACGCTTTGAAAGGGCGGTTTCATGTCAGAATATACAGGGGCGGTGCAGGTACAGTGGTGACAGTGTCCCGGGATAAGAAGGATCTAACTCCTGGGCACCATTGCATGCTTAGGTCAGATTATGGGGTATTGGTGCAGGTGGGACTGGATTTCTCATTATAGGGTGGCTTGAGAGTATTTGCCCCAGTTGGACTATTTAGGGTGATGTGTACGTCCTGCACGACATAGGGGTAGGTATTTATGATAGTATTGTTGTTCATAAAATGTCCGTGGGGGGGGGGGGGGGAGAGTTTCATTACTTCAAGTTTCCATGTTCTGCTTTGTTTAGTAGGTGTGCACCGTAGTAGCTCAAACTTGGTTGGGCAGGGCTCGACATTGGCAGCTGAAACGAGAATACCTCACTATGGGGACTGAGTTAAAACTCTTAACCTGGAATGTGCGGGGGTTGGATTCTTGTACCAAATGACAATGGTGTTAACATTTCTCAAACTGCATCAAATATAGATAGCTTGCCTCCAGGAAACCCACCTGGATGATAATAAAGCAGCTAGAGTAGCTAAGAAGTGGCGAGGCCAGATTCACCATTCCTCCTTCTCTACATACGCTAGGGGCGTTATGATTTGGGTGGCCTCGGGCATACCATTCACCCCGATTTACACAAAATCTGACGTAAATGGTAGGTATGTACTCCTGCAAGGCTCGCTAGATGGCAGGGAAATAATTATTTTAAACACGTACGCACCAAACACAGACAACCCCACCTACCTCAAGGTCATTCAGGACCTACTGTCCAACGAATTAGATGTCCCATTCATATTTATGGGTGACTTTGACTGTGTCCTTGACTCAGACCTCAATAGACATCACCCCAAGGAGGTAATGAAACCTAGAATGTCCCAGATGTTACGGAAAGTCATGCATTAACTGGGGGCTTGTGATGTATGGAAGGAAGCTCACCCCATTCTACCACTCTTCACATGTCATTCACTTATGTACGAAACACAGAGCAGGCTGGATAGGGTCCTGGTCTCGGGTGTACCTGCCTTCCCGGAGGCTGAGTTGACCCACCTAGTGCGTCTTTTGTCTGACTACTCCCAAACACGTTGCTTGGTGAGGTGGGGGTCTCCCATACTGGGGCCAAGGCATTGGAGATTTCCGCCCGACTTGCTTGAGGATGAAGCAGGGAGAGCTGCGCTATCTAAGGTGGTAACAGACTACCTGGAGATGAACTGGGGGGGGGGCTACTGAGTGTGAGGCCTTAGAAGCAGTAGCTCGCGGTGCGAGCATATGACTCGTATGCGGGGTGAGGAGGCAGCTACTTGGCGAATTCGACAGTGAGGAGAAAACTCTAACCGCCATACAGGCGGGATGCCCGACTGACCCAGAGCAGGGCAAGAGGGAATGGGAACAGCGCAAGCGCATAGCAAACATCTGGGATAGATTGGATAAGTATACCTTGACGCGTTACCGCCAGAGACTATACGCCGAGGGCCATAAATCAGGGCACTTATTGGCGTGGATTCTCCACACAGAACAGGCACCCCCATTGACCACCACTTTGATGGCTGATGGAGGGAACCGTTGTCATATCAGGGCAGGAATACTGGAGGTATTCCAACACCACGGAGTGATAGCAGAGCGGTATATCCCCATTGTTGAGGGATTGGCACTCCGACACTCGCCCAGACGGAGCTAGATACCAAGATCACCGCCGAAGAAGTGCAGGAGGCGTGGCCCCCGGGGCAAACGGGTTCTTGATAGCCTTCCCACAGACCTATTCAAATCAACTGGTGCCACCTTTACTACAGGTATATGAGGAGGCTTTTGAAGCAGGGGTACTACCCCCGTCAGTGCGTAAAGGGGAAATAGTTATGCTCCTCTAGCCAGTGGGGAATGACCCAGATTTCGCAGCCTACTGACCCCTCCGTGATCGGGTGGAGTATTGCTTGCCCACCTCTATGCTTGTGGCAAGGTGTTCTAAACACCAGATACTACTGTTATTATTTCACATTAAACGGAGGAAGTGCTTTGTGTCCAGTAGATTTTACTCAAAGTTTGACTGCACATCGTTGCATGGAGCAATGTTCAACCTCTAGCTCTGTTAAAACAACACAGCTATTTATCTTCCTAAATGAAGCTGTATTGCTGAAACTAACCGGCTGCTTGCAAGCTGTCAAAATCTGCTTGTGCCTCCATACAGCGTCCTCCCCGATTATTTGATTCGCCTCTGTAGCTGCTGTAGTAAACACAAGTGGCCTCACAAGCCAACAATACATCCCTCAAATGAATATATTATGGAATTGCACGTGTTTTTTACGCATGCCTTAGGAACTCCGTCATTTGAACAAATGCGTCTTTAGTACGCATTTGTACTGCACACAAGTCGTTTTAACGACTTGCCTTTGGGGGGCGCTGGATTTTGGAATAGTTTTATTTACTATTCCAACTCCAGTCTGCCCAACAGTAGGGAAGGTGTTGGACTTTAATTCCAACACCACTCCACCATTGTGCCCCCCTTAATGCAAGTTGTTGTAACAACTTGTATGCAGAACGGTTGCATGCTAAAGACGCATTTGTTCTGTTGCCGGCACTATTATGGCACTGCTTGATTCCAGCTTCATCCAAAAGGACGATTCACCCCTGAAATAAGTGTGCTTCTAAAGTAAACAGTAACTGACAGCACACGTTTTCAGTTCACAGTGTAATGTGCTGTGAGGTTTGAGAGCCTTTTGTTCGTCATTCACAATGATATGGGGTCTGGTGTGGCACACACATCTCATCATGCAAGCATTCCCCATCTCCTTTTGGTATGTTCAGAGTTAGAAAGAGTAACTGCACTTGTATTCCACTATTACTCCCATGTGTCAGTGGTGAGCTCTGATGTCACTGGGGATTCATGGCATTGAGGCAGCATGGGTAACGCTGGAGACTAGCTTTGTGTCAGGTGGAGGCGGGAGTGCACAGGAGGGACGGGTTCACCACTGTGTTTATCTGTAGTGAAGTGATGTGTTTGGTTGTGGGATTTACGCCACAATCAGACCTCAAAGCCTACTCAAGGCCACATCACACCAGGTGATAGTAGAGGTGTCTCCACACTGCTCGAGGTTTCATTTTCGAAGGACGTCGCTGATGTGCACTAAGCAACACGCGCCAGTGAACTCCGCTGTGCCGGAGGTTTGAAGAGTCTGTTCCCGAATTCCACGCTCAAAGCGGAGCGCAGGGTGGGAAAAACTGAGTGAACTCCACCGGGCCAAGTGGAGCTCACTGCCTACCGCTAATTACTACTCCAAATATATCTCCCACTAACAAAGCTCCACTTTCTGTGTTGCGTTTATGTCTGCGTGATGGTTCAAAAGTTAAGGCTTCTATACTAGTAACATGATACATTTTTGGAATTACTACACCTAAATAACATGCTCCTTCTTAATAAGTGGTTAGTAAAAATTAAGCGGTTTGTCCACATATGTAGTATACCTCAGGAATCACATTTTCATCTCCCTGTTAAATTTGCCATTTTCCACCTAATAATTCGAAAGGGTGTTCACAACTATCAGTCCCTACATGTCTTGTTTGCTTCTGTGTTCGTCTTTTGTATAAACAAACTTTCCCTTTGTGTCGACTGTCCAATCTTAAGTTTTGGGTAAACCAATTTCTTCCTGAATTCGTTCTCGTCCTTCTTCCATACATTTTATAATACCTCTTCTTTTTGGAATGCAGTCTTTGTTATGTGCATGTACCTTTTCTCTAGAGCCATAATGTATGCTTTTTCTTCAAAATGCATTAAGCAGGTCAACAATATTTATAAATGCAGGAAAGAAATAATACCAAGCTGTGTCCATTGTTTTCCTCCCCAGGTGTAAATTCATGCTTTCTCTAAAGGGCACTTCTGACAACACTAAGTCATAATTTGAGTACAAATATTCAAAATGTCCTCGTCTATATACTAAAGAAAGTAATATACTACAGGATATTGCATAAGACATAGGAAGGTGATAGTAGGTGACGTCTTCCAAAACTTAGGAAGGTAAGTGTGCGCAAATTTAACAAACCTTAATGTTCAAAGCATTTGTGTTATCTTGCACTAATCTAGAGTAAAGATTAGTAGTATAATCCTCCTTCTTGAAATTGGTGAAAGTTTTAGACAATGTGTTATCTCTAAGATTCTGAGCATATACATGTGTAGTGTTAATTCTAGAAGCCCCTGGATCTGGTGTTAAATAAAAACCTATTCATACTGTAGATATCATAACTGTTATTACAAAAATCACACACATAATACATCTACAATGCCTTTTAATGCAAGACATCTTTCCGAGGCCGTAGTTCGCTTATGAGGAAATCATTTGCTTCTTTCTTTTTTTTCTTCTTCTTTGTTTTGGAAGTTCCCTAATAGACAATCATTAACTCTACTCTGTGTTCTTCTAAAGGGTAATCCCTATCTCTTCTGTAACTTTCTTCTCGGTCCTAGGTAAGTCTTCTGTAAAGCAAATAACTAAAATAATAAACACTAATAATGATAGTTCATAACTGTTTTCTTTGTGTATGGATTTCACTTTTCAGTGTAAATTGTTACCACAATGAATTTGTTTGTTTTCAGGAAGGTTCTAATAGTTCAGGATTAACTTTGCACAAATCGTCCAAAGTCACATTCAGTGCAGTATTCACATAGTGGGACTATTCAGGTGCAGTATATCTTCTATTAGGTGCTCGAATTCTTTTAGATCTTCTCACGATTTGATGATTTGGATCAAGTGAGTTTTCGTCTTTGTCTCACTTTCTTTAGTCACAACTTCTGGAATTTGTGCTATTGACAGACTCTTCATTGATCTCTCCTTATTTGGACTTTTAGGCCACTCAGTTTGTTGACATCAACATTTTGTTTTAGAACTGGTTACTTCAGTTGGATTTTGTTCTTCTCTTTGCCCTGTTAATTCAGTCTTTTCCTCTTCTCCACTGGAAACTTCGATCCCATTTTGTGTTATCTCAGGCACTTCTTCTTGTCTTTACTTTTCACCCCTTAGTTCTCCTTGTGCTTCTGCTGATATTCCTACAAGTGCTACAGGTCGAATTGGTCTCTCCACCGGTGGTGCAAACAATAGTGCTCTTCGTTCAGGATCATAGACCAGCGATTCTTCTTCTGGATTGCTCACTTTTCTGGTGTGTGAGGCATGAATCCAGTTTGGAACTCCAGCACATTTAACAGCAGTATTTATCGTAAGCAGAATTTGGTAGGGGCCTTCCATCTGGGCTCTAAACTAGTCTTCTGAACGCTCTTCTGGACAACGACCCAATCACCAGGGTTTAGATCATGGCATTGTTTGTGAGGAGGATCTGGTGTAGTAGCTGACACCTGAAGTGAGTCAGAACGAACCACATCAGTGAAGGCCTTGCAATAGTCCATAATCATATCATCAGTGATATTCACTAAGGCATTGGATGGAACAGCAGGTAACCTGATGGATCTTCCCATAAGTATCACATCTGAAACGTACGGAACACTCATCAGTACCAATGGTAATGCATCTGGCCATTTAAGTGATGTTGAAGCACATACCTTTGCCAACCTGGACTTCATTGTTCCATTCCTTTGTTCAACAATTCCTTGTGCTTCTGGTCTGTAATTGCGGTGAAGCTTTTGCTCGATCTGTAATGCACCACATAGCATTTTCATCACTTCGTTATTGAAATCTGTTCCTCTATCTGACTCAAGAAGGACCGGCATTCCGAGCCTAAGTGTGATTTCTCTCAATAACAGTTTTGTTTTAGTGAGACTCATTTCTCCTTGTTGCGTAGGCTTCTACCCATCGGGAAAATACACAGATAATCACAAGGATATTTATCAGCCCATTTTGAACAGACATCTCAATAAAACCATCTATATACTTTTGAAAGGACCACATGATCTTCCCAAGTGTGTGCTTCTGACTAGTGTCTTTTTCCCCTACGTTCAGATGTTGACATGTGACACATCTACAATTCTCATCAGCAATCATTCTGATTCTTGGATTAAACCAACTCTGGCTGAAGAGCCTCACCATTGCATCTCTCCCTAAATGTGTGAATCCGTGGTAATGCCTAGCCATTGGAAACAACAAGCTGTCAAGTAATACTGATCTTCCGTCTCCCGACATCCAAATGTCATTTGCATTTTAAATGCAACCTGTTGTTATTCACCCATTCTGCTCAGTTTCTGTCACCATTTCCAGTACTCTCTTTTATTCTTCACAAGTATCAGTTATTTCCATCATCATTGCGAAAGCACTTTCCTCGTTCAGATCTGCAAGTGAAGCCATCATGTACTGAAAAACCTTCATTTATTGTGCATGCTAACAGGGCGCAATACCTCTTTACAGAGTCAGCGTATCTTTTGCTGATGGCAACGTATCAACTGTCTGTATGGTGTCCTGGGCATTTCATCACAGCAATTTCTTTATGCAATTGCAATGCTTCAAGCAAATCCTTCACATTTTGCCTCTTTCTTATTGGAGTACCTGTGGAAGTTAAAAAAACCTCTCTGCATCCATAATTGCCCGAAATTATGGACTACGCCAAAACCATATTGACTGTCCGTAAAGATGGTGAATCTCAACTGAGCAGTTAAACTGCAGGGTCAGGTGAGGTCAATCAATTCAGAAAGTTGTGCAGAGTAAACAGATTGGGGCCTGGGGGCTTCAATCACATCATTTATAGTGCACATGGCATATGCTGCTCTCAGTGTGCCTTCATTACTTTGTGAGCATGAACCATCAACAGCTAAGACGAAGTCAGGCTCGATTAGAGGTTCATCCTTGATGTCTGGTCGTGGTTGCATACATAGTTCAGTGACACTTCTGTCTTCTGAATAAATCACAGGCAATAGAGTCGAAACATTTAACACATTACTACGCCTGATTATGACATTATCTGCTGCAAGCAGACGCTGTTCATATTTGCTCAGTCTGTTGTGTGTCAGATACTGTATTTTTATTTTGGTAAGCAACAATCCAACAGAATGTGATACTATTACCACTAAAAGATATCCCATTACCATATGTTTGCTGGTTTCCAGACTCACACTCACCACGGCCGCTACCTTCAAGCAGCCGGGGAGTCCTTATGCTGCAGGATCAAGAGTAGTAGAAAAATTAGCCACAGGTCTTATGGCTCATGCATGCATCTGTGTTTACACTTAAAGTGCACACCCATCTCTTTCACTGCAAAATAAAGTAAATCATTTTGTATGGTCTGGCATTCCTAGAGCTGGGGTGCGACCCAATTTATCTTTCAACTCTAGGAAGGGCTTTGGTGCATTCATTGTGCTGAGGAATTGGATCAGACATATCTCAATGTGTCAGCCTCATTGGGGACTTTGCTGTTACTGAATAATTTGGTATCCATTGTTGACAATAGCCAACCATTCCGAAAAACATCCTGAGCTCTCTCTGTGTTCTTGGTGGATTAATTTGCAAAATGGCTTCCACTCTTTCTAGTGACACCTTCCTTTCTCCTTTCATGATAATGTGTCCCAGATAATGAACCACTTTTTGACAGTACTGCAGTGTACCTGGAGACAGTTTGTACCCATTTTCTGCCAGGTCATTCAATAATGCAATGTTGTCATTTTTGCAAGCTTCTTGTGTCAGTAAATCATCAATATATTGTAGTTGAGTCACGTGGCATTTGCAAAGACTCGAGAATTTTCATCAGAATCTGATTAAAAATACAAGGACTCTCAGTATACCTTTGAGGGACACAACACCATGTGATCTTCTGGTAATTCAGCAACAGGTAGTAAAGTAAACATTCCTGTGTTTGCATTTTGTTTAATCAATTTGAAATCAACAGCCTCATTATGAGTTTGAAAAGTAACACCATGAAGTGTGCAGTAGATTGTGCAATTAAACTTACACAAGTCCCTTCCTAATAAATTCACTGGACTTGAATCACAAACCACGGATTGATGTTCCTCTTCAAAGGTTCCTATTCTGACTGGAACGTCTTCTGAAATTAGATTTAATACTTGCTTATTTGTAGCCCCAACAACCTGGTTTGTTCTTTCAGAGAGAGGTAAGTCTGGAATTTCCACTGTTCAAACTGTGGATCTGGTAGTTCCTGTGTCAATCAGAAATGACACATCATGACCAGTGACATTAGCATCTACATATAGGCCACTTTGGTCTACCTCTAGGACTGCGCCAAGTACACAGTCCTCACTCAGGCACCTTCATTGTGAATGATCAGAATTGAATTCCTCAAACTCTTCTTGTGGAACAACAACTCACTGCATCATTCTCTGACCTCCAGCCAGCGACACATTTTGAAACCCTTTCTGAGCTAATTTAGTTTGAGCCAACATGAATTTCTCCCTTGTTTTCCTCTGCTTCATTTCCAATTCATCACTGCAATATTTCACATAACGCAAAATCTCATCAAGTGATTTTGTCTGCCAACAGATAACATTTTGTGTAATGTGCGTACTAATTTCGGGTTTCATACCCAGCACAAACTGTGACACAAAAATCCCGATATCATTCTCTTCAGGATATTCACTTCCACTGTGCTGTTTGAACACCTGCAACCACCTTTCGTAATATTCATGAGCCGTTTCCTTTGGCTCTTGGGTTGTTCTTTTAATTTTCAACAAATCGATATCTTTTGGAGGAATCTTCCATTTCAGAAAATGTATGACTGCCTCATATCGGTCGGAAAGGCTCTGAACTGCATTCGGTTCATCAGAATCTGATTCAGAAGCCTTGTTAACGACCAACTCAGAAACATTTCCGACCGACCGATTACGATGGTCAGAAACCATTCGGACTGTCCGACTCGGTTCTGAGTTGCATCTGAATGAAATTCGGAGACACCGAATCAGTTGGAGCCGACTTGTATGTCTCTACGGGCCACGTTTCCGACCGAGTGATTACGGTGTCGTATTCAGACAGCCTTTTCGAATCGGTCTTTCTGATTGGATTTGCTGTCCGAATCGGACTTTGGGGGCCCGTAGCAGGCCCCTCTTCACCCTGAGGCCTCCAGTTGGGGCCCGTGGGGGTACCCATGGGTCTCCTCTTTCCAGCCATGCACAGTGTGGCAGGCACCATGGGGTGACCATCACAGGGTGCAAGGTTTTCCCCAACCACCCCTTTTTTCAGTGGGAGCATGTGTTGTCAGTCGGAACACAGGCTCCCATTGAAGTCAATGGGAGTCTGACCGAACGGTGTTTGGAACCTTTGTAATCGGTCAGTTGGACTACCCGAACCTGAGTCGGTCAGAAGCCATTCCGGAACCAATTCGGTCGGAATGTTTTCCGACCAACATCGTAATCGACCCTTTAGAGTGTTTGAGAGACAGGACAACTTTACTTTCCTGATAACATGCATTGGTATAAAATGCATTTTGAAGAAAAACAAAACTCTCATCGAGTCTAACAAAATTAATCAGGCGTCTTCCGCTTACTGTGGGAGTGTTGGAACATGGGGATCCAGTGAAATATGGATGTCATCTTCCTTGACATGCCAGCAGTTAAGCACTACATTTCCAGGTTTAGGCATATCACTTACAAATCATCAACATTGTGTGTTTAAGTCTAATTAGTTCAACTGATGCCAACAAACCCTTCAACCTTAAAAGCATTAAAATAATTGGTGCGCAGCTCCCCTGGCTAGTTTTGATGGCGCACCAGAGAGCCACGGTGCAAACAGATTGGTCACCACTGCTCTATGTATGAACACCAACTAGCCGAAAGCTTCTATCAAGTTTTATTCAGAAACACCATACATAAATTCTTTAAGTCATCATTTACGTTAAACATTTTTAGTAAACTCTTTGTATTCTAGCACATGATTAACATGGGGTGAAAAGCTAGAAGAACCAGGGATGTGGAATTCCTATAGCCCGACGCCCGGGACATATTGTTTGAGGTCAATTTGTTTGTTTCCATGTTTTAACGCTGTTCAAACTTGTATTTATAGTTCATAAATGCAAAACCTTTATTATTAGGGTGAGCGATCTAAGTACGTCGGAAGCTCAGACTACTGACAGTGGTTAAAGTATAAAAATGGTTGCACACGCTTTCATTGTTTAGCACTATGAGGCTATGCATACTGCTCCCAGAATGCTCTCTGATTAGAGGCAAATATATGGAGACGCTTGAAAGCAAGATTGCTTATTCTTTGCTTTCAAGATAAAATGTTCACAAAAAAAGCAAAAACATTTATCTAAACTACTGTAACATTTTAGATAGCGTTTTTCTGCAGCATCATTTAGTAAAATGTGTCGATGCATGCTAGTATTTCCCAAAAATATTCATAATGGGAAATCACTGTAGCCAGTTTTAATAAGATTATGGGAAACAAAAATAAACAAGCATTGGTAAAGCCAATTGGTCTGAAATTGTTGGTCAGTCTTTTGGTTTTATCAATGTGTGACTTGTTGTGGCATGTTTTTTTGTAAAACCTTATTGGTGTGGGTGCTGCTGGGCCTTCATCGTTATAACAAACATTGGCAAAAGCAAAAATTGTTTCGGTCTCAAAAAGCACACATTGCCACAGTAGTTCCTGGCACTGAACAAAACGACTGTGTGTCAATTATGCTCCTTGTGAAAGAACAGAATGCTGTCATTCACAGTGAAGCTAGTCAACTGAAAGAGAGAGACATTTTACTAAACACAACATGTCATGGTTAACACCAGACCTATTTAGGGGGCCAATTTTTAAGTAAAGTCTCAAAAGTGCACTTATGTCCTTGCATTAAGTGCAGATGTACAACTTTCCTGAATTCACAAGACTTTACAGAAGTAGGCCAAGAAATAGTACTCCTAGAAAATATTTGTGAACTGCATTTGAGCATGAGCAAATATGCATGTGTAGATTTGCTCATGCGAAAATCCGAGCATTTGCAAGTTTACTTCCCCTCCAACCACTTTTTTCCCAACCCAGGAAGAAGTTTTATGTCTGCCATTGTCAGGAGTAAATATCCAACCTTTCTCAGTATGGGAAAAGATTAGAGAAAAGTTGGTGAAAACCCTTAAAACATGCAAGTTAGTAGGTTTGCACAGACTCAAAAGGGCATTCCAACCCTGAAACTGTTGCTTAACTTCAGCTCCAGTATGTAGATCTGCGGAAACGTGGCAACATAAGGGAATTGCTAGTATTCATACCCTGCTATGGAAGGAGCCCTGGCTTTTTCAGAGAGGCTATTTCGGAGCTCTTATATAAGGGTATTGCTGCCATAATTTGTCACCGCATTACATGGCACAAAAGGGACAAGTGGATTTTGTTACAGGACAAGTAGTTTTATGAAGTAACCTGCCCCATGGACAAGTAGATATTTTATTAAATTCCACACCCCTGAGAACACAATCTTATAGTCAGCACATTTTTTAAAGAGGTCACTAATGCTAAGCACTTTTACTAAATATCTCCCTCATGCAACTGTGAGCAAGAGTTGAGCGAAAAGACTTGGCTGTATGAAAGGAGAACATGGCGGCTGGCTAGCGGCGGGTCGCGAAGGCTCCGTAGGTCGGGATGCAAAAATCATGCTAAAAACATGTCCGGAGGTCCTGCAATGAACTGTTAGTATCAGGATTAGTTGCTTTACCTGCCCCCCATCCCCTCACTGATATGGAGCGATGAAAATTACCCCTCATTAATTTAGTACTCAGGCCGGAGTTTGCTCCCGCTCCGCTTCTGCCTTACGGCGGCTTCCCTGCTGCTTGGCGCTCTTGCCTTGGTCGGGCCACCTGGTGTGTCGATATCCTGGGGGGGTTGTGGAGGCTCCCAGATTGGATCCTAGCGAGGCTGGAGGTGGCTCTGGAGAACGTCCCGGTTATTACGGGACGAGTGACCCGAGAGCGGGAGAGCTCTGTTTCAGAGAGGAACACGAGGGGTACGAGGAAGTTATCGGCGTGGTCGGGCTCGGCTTGGGAGCTGCTGTGGACGCGCGCAGCCCGGGAGTTGGACCGAGGCTGGTAGGTTGTGGCTGTGCTCCCCTTCCATGGCGGGAGAGGCAGGGGCAGCACAGTACCAGTACCAGAGAACAGGACACAATTGCAGTCTCTGAGACATGGTGATCGACTACAAGGAGTAAACGCTGTGGTTTCGGGGGTGGACAGCCGGCTCAGAATATCTGGAGTGATTTGCACACAAAAAAAGAAGGTAACACTGAGCTGCAAAAGAGTGGAGAAGGGGCCAGCATGTCAAATTCAGGCTGGGGGCAAAGTAGGTACTCCCTTAGAAGCGCAAAATTAAATACACACTTGATGGATACACAAGGGGGTGAGGACACCAAAAAAACTGCGACACAGCAAATAAAAAATAAATAATAGCCACAGAGTAAGTTGAAGAAAAAAAAACAGCCTTAATTAAATTAAAACCCTCTTGCAAAAAGAGAGATGGTGCATTGATTAAAGACACCTCACAAATAACACCTTCCTTAAAAACGTATTTCAAAGCTATTCCCAGCACATTAGTATTAAAAACTGTGGAGCAAATTGAATTACTGGATCCATAGAATGTGCTGGGTACTCTTCCTACTTTTAAAAAGTTTCTTCAACTCATGAATGATACAAAGCCATCAGTTTCAGAGATGGCAGAAAAGGATGATGTCAGCATGGTGGCAGTAGAGGGCATGAAGGTAATAAAGGTCGATCAAAGCCACCAGGGTAACTTTTTTAAGCCAGGAAAAAAGGCATCTTTAGATTAATCTTAAAATGGATTTATCTCAGACAACTTGGAAGAGCTTGGAGGAGCCCACGCACAGGTTGTTGAGACAATAATTTGCAATATAGGGAGTGAAGACCAGGCAAACCCGCTGGGTGATATGTTACAAGCTTTTGCCAGAGAAATGAGAGAAAGGTTTTCAACATCAGAGACAAATCAAGCGGATATTAAAAATTTGTGTGAAAAACTGGAAAGCAAGATGGATTCATTAGCTACCCGAACAATGGCTCTGGAGCTTACTGTAACTGAATTAACAAGTCAGCTGGAAGAGAATACAAAGAGCATATCGATATTAAAAGAAAAGGATTTGGAGTTACAAGACAAATTGGAAACATTAAAAATTCACAAAGGAGGAATAACCTTCGCCTGCTCAAAATACCTGAAGGGGCCGAGGGAAGTAACATAAAAGAATATGTAATAAAGTTAATAAAACAAGCAACACAAGTAGGGTGCTCAGAGGAGGTTCTGAGGTCAGATATCCAAAGAGTACATAGGGATCCCTTCAGGTTAATCCCGAACAAAACAAGACCAAGGAACATTTTAGTACACTTTTTGATGTATAGTTTGAAAGAGAAGATACTGAATAAAGCACTAAAATTAAACTCTGTGACTGTTGAAGATACAACATTCCAGATAAGATCGGCTGTCTCGGCCATTACAGCCTCCAGACAATGGGAATTGGGAAAACTACTGGATCCTTTAAAAAAATTGGGTGCAACAGCACAATTAAAATTTCCAGCATCCCTGAAAATGATGCATAACAACAGAATGAGGATATTTAGAAGAGTGGAAGATGCTGAGACTTTTTTACAATCTATATCGGGAGGAGGTAAAGGGGGTGTAGGGGTAGAGTAATACATTTTCTCGTGGCATGATAAGAATATAAATCTGTGCACCAAGCTCCTGACCTAGGAAGGGGTGCCATTGGCCAGGTGAGGCTATGGAAAAGAAAAGGAGGGTGTTATCCGGGGAAGGGAAAATGTTCACTAAAGGGGGTGAGAGGGGGAGCACAGAGTGGGGAGCAGAGGGGAAACAAATGACCAAAGAGCTATCGGATTATCGAATTAAAAGATTTTTATTAGAGAAGAAATCAAGAGTATGGGTGTCCCAATAGATAATCAGGGTTAAAGGTGCTTTCTTGGAGCGTTAATGGTTTGAGAACAAAATATAGAATGGATTTTTTTTTCTGTACTTGAGAGATACAACAGAACAGATTCTTATTTTACAAGAGACCCATTTGTCAGAGGATGAATTAAAATCTCTATGCAAATCTAGAAAATGGATACAAGATGTTATCTGTACCACGCAACAACATTCAACAAAAGGGGTTGCCATAGTTATTTAAAAAAACAGCTATTTCTCTTGAGGCCAGTACGGTAGACAAAATGGGAAGATGGGTCATATCAAGGGTAAAATGTCATCTATTGAAGTTTACAGTGGCAGGATATTATGGCCTGAATATTGATGATACAGGACCTTTTAAAAATCTATTATTAGAATTATTGAATTATACAGACCCATTAATATTGGCTAGTGATTTTAATGTGGTTTTAGATCAGGTTCTTCATAAATCTCAGAGTAGCAGAGCAGTTTTGAACCATAAGATGTCTACCTTGATAAAGAGTACCATGAAACAGCTTGCCTGGTATGATGTATGGAGGAGTAGGATGAGCAAAAGAAGGGGTTATACTTTTCATATTAAAAAATATAAACATAAGTCCACTATTTTCTCCTAAGTACAGCTTTAAAGAAGTGGGTCCAAGATGTTAATCATGTAGGGGAACATCTCTCTGATCATTCAGCAGTGTCTTTAACTCTTAGAATACCAATTAGACCGATCTGTAGAAGATGGACTATGGAGCGTGCCATTCTTCTGGAGGAAGATATAATTAAGAAATTAGTATCTGAAACAGATGTCTTCTTCCAAACTAATTTAGGAACGACCTCAATACATATCGCTTGGGATGCTCACAAAGCCTATCTCAGAGGCCTAATAACCTCTTTACAACTTGTTAGATATAAAAAATATAAAGGAGAAGTTGAGGGAATAGAAAAAGAAATACAAGAAATAGAAAATCATATCATCTCATGTCGTAGTAATTCCTCAGACACAAACACTCTAGCAAGATTAGAATCCCTAAAATCAGATCTAGCAGCTGTTCTCGACTTAAGGCTAAAAAAGAAATGGCAAGCTAGTAAATTAGCCCACTTTGATTATGGAGAGAGTTGCGGGAAGCTCTTGGCTTGGAAGACCAAGCAAGATCTGGCCAAAAGTACTATTAATGAACTGAATTCTGAGCTTCCGGGGGAAACACTTAAGTCCCCAGATGAAATTGAAAAAACCTTTCAGTCACATTTTAAGGAGATGTATCATGAACACTTAAATGTCCAGGAAGAAGAAATAAGGATGTGGCTGGGACAGACCCCGATTAAAAAGATAACTGATGATAAATCACATAACATGGATATGCCGATTTCCATAATTGAGATTGAAGGAGCCATTAGTACAAGTAAATCTGGGAAAGCCGCAGGCCCAGATGGGCTACCTGCAGAATTGTATAAAGTGCTGAGGGATGTCTTGACTCCGGTTTTGAAGTTACTATTTACTCATATTTTTGAAGAGGGAAGAGACATTCCACTATCGTTGAATGAAGCAACGGTCTCATTGATTCTAAAGCCACTTAAATCACCAAGATACTGTGACTCATATCGGCCCATCTCTCTGCTCAATATAGATTATAAGATCTTCGCAAAAATATTGGCAGAGAGGTTGAATGGGGTATCAGATTACCTTCTTTGTAAAGATCCGAAAGGTTTTGTTAGAGGAAGAGGAATAAGAGACCTCACGTATAATCTGATAGGGACAATTGATATAGCCACGGTATATAAAACACCGTTAGCCATAATTATGATAGATGCTACGAAAGCATTTGACAGAGTAAATTGGGCCTATTTACAATTCATATTGAAAGAATGTAATCTAGGCAATAATTTTCGAAGGTCAGTTTCTCTTATATGTCGAGCTCCTATAGCAAAAAGTTTAGTAAATGGTAACCTTTCTGCCCCTGTGAGAATTCAGAGGGGCACTAGGCAGGGATGCCCCTTATCCCCAATGCTTTTTAATTTATATATCGAGCCTTTGGCGAATAAGATTAGACAAAACCCAGGGATACAACCTTTTAAGTTTAAAGATTGGGAAAAGAAGGTGGCGTTATACGCCGATGATTTAATGGTCTATACATCTGATCTGAATGTCGCTATCCCATTGATATATGAAGAGGCAAAGAAGTTTGGAAATATTTCTAGGTATGAAATAAATGCTACAAAAACTGAGTGTATGGCATGGAACCATGGTATCAGTGCTTGCTCGGTAAAAAAAAGTGATCAGGTACTTAGGAATTCTGATTACCCAAAAATATAGCTAAGACGGCAGAGTTGAATCTTCAAAAGATTACGAAAGAAATAAGCAATTCCATAACGAGTTGGGCTTACTTACCTTTGACCCTGATTGGCAGAGTGAATCTAATAAAAATGATGCTGCTGACAAAATTAATTTTTATATTACCGAATATTCCATTGGTATTCAATGAAAAAAGCTTGAGAGCTCTCCAGTCGAAATTGAACACCTTTGTCTGGGCCTCAAAAGCGACTCGAATTTCATGGAAGAAGTTACGAAGGGAAAGAAACAAGGGGGGGTTATGTTTACCTGACTTAGTTTTGTATGCAAGAACTTTTTCGCTGAGGACAGGTAAACTCCTTATAGATATTTCAGGTGGTTCGGAAGTGGGCGAAATGTTTAAAGAGATGCTCCTGGATGTTGAGAATGGGAGCAAAGGCTTCTTATATAAATATGGAGACCCAAGATTTTTTTTAAAAGTTCGCTTGAAAATATTAAGGGGTTAAGCTGGAAATTGGGCCAAGGTAAGGACAACTTTGAAGATTAATTACTTTAGTGCTCTTGCTCCTATTTGGAATATTCCAGGATCACCAGAGTGGACTAGAGACTCCTTGTCAACTCCTCTGATCGATGCAGGTATCCTTTGTTGGGAGCAGATAATATCGAAAGGGTTTCTGATATCTTGGGACGAGCTGGATTTAATTACAAATAACAGACTTTCTAAATGTAAATATTGGCAAATACAAATCTGGCATCAAAATATTGGGATTGAAGTGAGATTGCACAATGAACTAGAGAAATTGTTATGGAGAAAAATTGAAAAAAAAGGAGATATCGACTTTCTAATGGTTAATGCTGGACTTGGAGGAAGGAGAATTTAAACTGCCTACAGAGCTGTGGGGGGAGAGCTTGCCTGGATGTCATCTTGAAGATATATGGCAAGTATCTCATGATATTCTTTATGCTATGATACAACCCGCAAATTTAAGGAGAAATCATATCTTTTGTGTTCACAGGGTTTATTGGTCTCCCCTAAAGCTCTCAAAATTCTCCAAGGGTCCATCGCCTAAATGCCCAAAGTGCCTTTTAGTTGAAGCGGATGATGTTCATATGTTTTTAACTTGTCCTAAGCTTTGGCAATTTTGGGAGGAGATCAAAAAAGGTATGGAAAATATCTTTAGTTTGAATATTCGGTTAAGCACAGTTTTAGTTTTTTTTGGCTTATGTTCTGATTATGAATTTCTTTTCAGATGGTAAAATAAGTTATGTTTATATTTGATTTTACTTGCAAGAAGAGAGATTTGCAAAAAGTGGATAAAAGATACTCCCCCAACTTTTTTAGATTGGGTGATCTCCATTAAATATACAATGAAGTTGGATATAATTAAATTACAGAGATATAATAACAACAGGGATAACAGTATAGATTATTGGGGTCCATGTGAAGAATGGTTGAAAACTCTTGATTGATAGGCAAATAAGTGCGATGATTAAGCCTTTACACTTTTACTTTATCTCTCTGGTTCTGTAGGGCGCCCAGGATTACACAGAACAACTATATAGAGAGGCTCTGTGTAAAACCTTATGCCTCTGCTCAGATACGGAGCTCTCTAGTTGGTGCTATTCGAGAGGGAGGCCACGGGAGTTAATTCAACTGCTCTGAAGTATCTATTGGCGAATGAGGACAAAAAAAAAAGAGATGAGAGCGAAAAGACTTGCACTAATCTAGAGTAAACATTAGTAGAATAATCCTCCTTGAAATTAATGAAAGTTTTAGTCAATGTGTTATCTCTAAGATTCTGAGCATATAAATGTGTAGTGTTAATTCTAGAAGCATCTGGAGTTAAAACCCTATTCATACTATAGATATCATGATAACTGTTATTACAAAAATCACGCACATAATGCATCTACAATGCCTTATAATGCAACACATCTTTCTAAGTCAGTAGTTAGCTTATGAGGAATTCATTTGCTTCTTTCTTTTGGAAGTTCCCTAATAGACAATCCTTAAATCTACCCTGTGTTCTTCTAAAGGGTAATCCCTATTTCTTCTGTAACATTCTTCTCAGTCCTAGGTTAGTCTTCTGTAAAGCAAATTACTAAAATAATAAACACTAATAATGACATTAGTTTGTTTTCAGGAAGGCTCTAATAGTTCAAGATTTACTTTACACAAATCATCCAAAGTCACATTCAGTGCAGTATTTACATAGTAGGACTATTCAGTTGCAGAATTGCTTCTATTAGGTGCTCAAGTTCTTTTAGATCTTCTCACTATTTGATGGTTTGCATCAAGTGAGTTTTTGTGTTCTCTCTCACTTTTTTCAGGCACAACTTCTGGAATTCGTGCTATTGACAGACTCCTCTTTGATCTCTTCTTATCTGGACTTTTTGGCCACTCAGTTTGTTGACATCAACATTTTATTTTAGAACTAGTTATTTCAGTTGGATTTTATTCTTCTCTTTATCCTGTTAGTCTTTTCCTCTTCTCCACTGAAAACGTCTATCCCACTTTCTGTTATCTCAGGCACTTGCTCTTGTCTTTCGTCTTCACCCCTTACTTCTTGTGCTTCTGCTGATATTCCTGCTTGGTCTCCTGCAGGTGCTACAGGTTGAACTGGTCTCTCCTCGGGTGGTGGAAAAATAGTGCTCTTCTTTCAGGATCATTGACCAGCGATGCTTCTCTTGGATTGCTCACTTTTCTGGTGTGTGAGGCATAAATCCAGTTTTGAACTCCAGCACATATAACAGCAGTATTTTTATCGTGAGCAGAATTTGGTAGAGGCCTTTCCATCTGGGTTCAAGACTAGTGTTCTGAACGTGCTTCTTGACAATGACCCAATTTCTAGGGTTTATGTCATGGCATTGTTCGTGATGAGGATCTGGTGTAGTACACTGTAGGAAACTGTACAGATGGCTTTCATTCCGACAACAACTCTGCTGGAACCACAATGTCAAAGAAGGTATCCAGGTCTTTCCACAGCACCTTTGAAATGTTAATAAACTTTTCCACCTGATCGTACCACTGCACTGGCTTATCTCTCAGCTTCAAGAAATTGTTTGTAAATGCAGTCAAGTCAACTCTCTTAGATGGAATATGTACATAGGCACCTCAAGCTACTTCCCTCAGTGGATATTCTGTCAGTTCCCTCACTTCATTCGGATTTCCCTCAGTTTCCTTCTTTTTCTTTGTATGTTTTCTTGCCCATCTAGGTTCCAACTTATTCACATCTTTCTACTTGCGAATGCATTTAATAAATTCCTTAATGTATACCCGCATCCCTGCAATTCTCAAATTTTCAATTGCTTGATCATCTAATTCTACCCTGTAACTTCGATGGAAGCTCCCTATATTAATAAGATCCACATCGTATTTCCCCGCAGTGGCGTAGCTAGGCCTCAGGCTGCCCGTGGCAGCCCCTGCGTTTGCCGCCCGCGGCGGCCTGATCGAACAGCGGGGGTGCTGCCGATTCTTGCGGCTGCAATGGTCGCAGGTAAGAGCGGGGGATTAGGGCACCCAAAACTCATGCCGCCTGGGATTATCCACCCCCCCTTAGCTACGCACTCCTGCCAATTGCTTGTGTGTAGTAGCTGCTCTTCAAGTCGTTTCTTCACAGTGGTGAATAAGTTCAAATCTTTCATATCGATCCAAATGATTGCAATCCAAGCACCCTCTAATTAATTCCTCCATATCAAGCTTTGGTTTTGAATATCTAGAGGTTTTTCCCTTTTGATTTCTACCTCTTTCTGGAACCTCTACCCATCTTTCCCTAGTCAATTCCTCAATCCAAGCTGGTAATCCTCCATCTCCACTCCAGGTAATTCATTAGAGCCTAAACGAGTTTTAAAGACCAAAGTCCCTCCTCCCTTTATTAAAGCTTGTAAATTCTGTTGGGGCCTCCACACTCCAAATAGTGTATTTTGAGTTGTTGGCACATCACCAACTGGAGTTGTTGTAACATCTGGGCCTCTCTCAGGTTGAGGTGGTGCAGTAAGCATCACTGATGATATATCTGGATCAGTATCAATTGGGACCACAGCTATTGGTCGTCTCATTATGGTTGGGGCAATTTGTAAAACCTGTAAAGTTCATTCAGTAGAATGTGGATCTGAAAGTGCTGGAGCAGTAGCCACAGTCTAACAAGTGCTAACACTTCTTTCTCTCAAATCTGTGTAGGTTACAGTAGGTGGTCAGGATCACAGCATTTCCTCTAATAAATCATCTCCTGAATCAGTTTCGCAGCCTCCCCTTCACGTTTCCCTGCGTCCTTATCATTCTTAATCCCTGATGTGATTACTGGATACAGTTGGTTCCCTTAATAATGCCTTTCCTCCACCTACGCTGTTCTTCATCCCATTGAACATTTGTAGAATTGTTCATTGCCCTACCTGCTCTCCTCTGATATTATTCCCTTTCCTTTGCAGCCTTTTCCTAAATCTGTAAGGCTTCATATTGCATGGGTGTAGGTGGTGGCTTCATTTCGTACAATTGTTCTCTCACATGATCTAGAATCCTGGTATTAAAAGTGCCAGATCTAGGAAAACGCCATGCACCTTCACCTTCTGTAATTCTCATCCATTGTTTTAACCACAAACATGTATTTAACCCGCAATCAGTAGTCATTATATAAGATGGAGTATCCTCAGAAGGCAATTCCTCACCTTCCCGAACAGGAATAGTAACATCCCCTTCACAAATTTCTTAAAATCCTTGAAACATTTAATTTTTAATAACCCGATTTATTCATTCATCTTATTGAATCCAAATGTTTTGATTTTGTTTCGTATTCTTCAGAATTTTCAATTTCCAATCCACACCTAATAATGCAACTATTGCGCAATATGGTTTCACCAGCATTAACAAAGCTAATCAATCGCCAGTGTTTGTCCCTATAGTTACAGATGGAAGTGATGGTACCTCACCCTCCACGACTACTGATCTCTATGCAAAACAAAATTAATGTCCCGGGATCTTTCGGTTTCTTGGAGCCTGAAATCAACTTCGTTACTTCAACAATTTCTTCTTATAATATTCGACTTATTTACAAAGAAAACACATTTTCTGTACTCTCACAACCGCAACATCATTCTCCCTATTGATACTCACAACTTTAAAACTGCAACCGCCAAGACCGTATCTGCTTGTCACTCCATCCGGATTTGGGCATTGGAAACTGGAATCAGGAATTAAGTAAATATTGGTGGGTACTAATTTTAGGCTTTATTCTGGGTGTAAACCATCCATTCTACTACCAGAAACTGCTGGGAGCCCAAGGACTCATCAAAATGGTTCAATCTTAATAAACACCCACTTAAAATCTCACCGTAGAGAATCCTCATGGTTCCGGAAATGTTGACCGACCTTTTCCACTATAGGCGAAGTTGAGCTTTCACAAATCAGTTCAAAATATCAACGACATTTAGAATTTGCAATCAGTCAATAAAGAGAGGTTGGTGAAAGTTTATTTATCATAAGGTTAGAATGTCTAAATCTCTTTTATTCAAATTAGCAGGTTTGCAGAAATATAAAATAGATATGATTACAAGTCAACATTAGAAAAATACACAGTGTTCCATAAGGAAACCACGTAGCTAACTAAAGGACCTATTCTAAATAGAACCCATGAAGAATTCCTCTGAGGAAGAGGGAATCAGAAATGAGCTTTTCATGAAGAGTAGTTCTTGAAACTCAGATGAGTTCCCTACAGCTCCAGTAATAACTGCGAATAAGACTACGATCCTTGCAGTAGCGTTGATCACCAAAATCCAAAAGTCGTCACCTCAGGGGAATAGTTAAAGAATCAACTCTCCAGAAAGAAGAGATTCAGGACAAGGAGAGGTCCAGCGGCAAACCACCAGAATAATGGGTATGGTAAAGGGAATGGAAGTGGAAGTGAAAGAGAGGTAAGATACTAACTACCTAGGAAAACTCATTATTATAGATCCATACTTTCATAACAATTTGGTAGGTGTCCTCTGTCGATATCCAATAAGAATAGTTCATGAGATTATGTCATCGGTCATACGATGCTTCTTCTTTCAATTCCCACAGTCTGTACCCTCGTTGCCATTAGTCAATATTTTTGTCGCAGTATTTGTTACATAAGGAGAGCTTCTCATGAGAAACCCTTTACCTAAGCTAGAGGATGCTCTATGGCAGTGGTTCCCAAATGTTTTCGGCCCACTGCTCCCTACGCCTATTGCCTGTTGGCTGCGTCTCCCCACTATATGTTTCTTGGAGGGTGAGGGGGATGTAAGCCCTGCTTCGGGAGAAATTCAATTTTTTCCCCTGAAAATAATTGGGATGAAGCTGATAAATGTATTATAATCATATACGAAGGTTGTTTCGTATTACTAAGTCGGCGCCTCTAATAAAATAATCGTAGTTACACTTCTTTGCCCGTGCCTTTTTTAGAGAACCCTCCCAAACCTTTTTATCCCACTTACATTACTAGATAGCACCCCTATGCATGTAGGCCCCAATGCTAAAGAGTTTCTGCGCTTGAAGAATATTTGCATGCCCTTCCATGTCATACGTGCCTACATGCATCTGTCTCAGCAGGGTGATTCTGATTTTTTTAAACCAAATACAGATTTATTTTAGCTGTCTCTTTCCCTAAAATGGCCTCCAATTCAATGCAAGCCAAATAAATTCCTACGTTTTTTTTTTAAACGTCCCTCTTTTTTCTTTGCTTCCAAATGTTGGTATTATGCCGTATATGGTGTTTTACTTCTATGTGTTCATAGATAGAGCAGGCCTGTCTGCAAATGTGTGTGTACTTGGAGAAATGTCTACTGGAAGTACCTATGGTTCAAGTACATATGTCAGTACTTAATAACACTTACGGGCAGATTACGATGTCAGTCGGAAAGGTTCCGAACTGCATTCGGTTCGTCAAAATCCGGATCGGAAGCCTTGTTTCCGACCAACTCAAACATTTCCGACCGATCGATTACGATGGTCAGAAACCGTTCGGACTGTCCGACTGGATTCTGAGTCGCATTCGAATGGCATTCGGAGACACTGAGTCGGTTGGAGCCCACTCGTACGTCTCTATGGGCCGTGTTTCCGACCGAGCGATTACGATGTCGGATTCAGACAGTCTTTCCCAATAGGTCTTTCTGACACGGATCGGCTGTCGGAATCCGACTTTGGGGGCCCGTAGCAGGCCCCCCTTCACCCTCTGGTTGAGTCCCTTGGGAGTACCCATGGGTCCTCTCTTTCCAACCATGTACAGTGTGGCAGACACCATGGGGTGACCGCCACAGGGTGCAAGCTTTTCCGCAACCACCCCTTTTTTCAATCGGAGCCTGTGTTGTCGGTCTGAACACAGGCTCACATTGAAGTCAATGGGAGTCTGACCGAACGGTGTTCCGAACTATCATAATAGGTCTGTCGGACTCCCCGAACCCGAGTCGATCGGAAACCATTCCGGAATCAATTAGGTCGGAATGTTTTCCGACCAACATCGTAATTGACCGACCCCTTAGTGTGTTTGAGAGACAGGACAACTTTACTTTCCTGATAACATGCATTGGTATAAAATGTATTTGGGAGTGTTGGAACATGGGATCCACTGAAATATGGCGGTCATCTCCCATGACATGCCAACAGTTAAGCACTACTTTTCCAGGTTTAGGCATGTCACTTACAAATCATCAAGATCATGTGTTTAGGTCTCATTAGTTTAACTGAAGCCAACAAACCCGTCAACTTTAAATTCATTAACCCCTTCGCATCTAGGTCTTTCTCCCTGTGCTAAACCTTTTTTTGGGCTAGTTTGTGCTTAGGCCCCTTTAACTTTTTGACCACATAAGGTATCCGCACCAAATTTGCGTCCTTTTCTTCCAACATCATGGGGATTTCAAAGGTACCCAGGGTTTGTTGATTCCCCTGGAGGGGACCCAGAAATTAGCCAAAATACAGCTAAATCTTGTTTTTGTGGGGGGGGGGGGGTAAATAGGGAAAAGTGCTGCAGAAGAAAGCATCTGTTTTTTTCCCCTGTAAATGGTATCAACCAAGAGTTTGTGGTGCTGAACTTACCATTTCCCAGCTTTCAGGGACTGACAGACTTATTGTCAGAAAACCAAAATTCTTTACACAGTTTTGGCATGTTACTTGGACATAGCCTATTTTTGCTATTGTTTGTGCTTTCAACCTCCTTTCAGTTAATGGTAGAAATGGGTATGAAAGCAATAATGGATCCTGGAAAGCTATACATTTCAGAAAAGTAAAGACATTTTTGAATTCAGCAAGGGATCATTTGTGTAGATCCTTCAAGGTTTTGTTTACAGAAACTAACAGCTAAAAATAGGAAAAATGGAAAATGAGTTGAAAAAAACCAGCTATTGGTGCCAACGTTGACCTGTACCTTCTTCTAAGTATGACAGATATTCAAAAGCAATATACCGTTACATCTGCTGGACCCTTCTGGTTGCGGGGATATATAGGACTTATATACTCACCAAGAACCTGAGTAACCCAGAGCCATTAACTGAGCAGCGGTTTGCAATATTTTTTTTATTGTGTACCGGGTATGTAGCAATTCATTTGGGAACATAAAAACAGTGAAAACATCCATATGAAAGACACCTATGTATTTCCAAACCGAGAACAAAATATAAAGTTTAGAAACAGTAGCTATTTGCACCAAAATTGTGGGTACCCATACTAGCATGTGAATTATAGGACATTTTTCAAAGTGACCTCTTTTTTACACATTGTCTTACATTTGGAAGGCAGAAATGCATCGAAAGTCAATAGGTAATAACAGTTGCTCTACAATTCTTTGTTCCCCTAAGTCTCCCGATAAAAATGGTACCTCACTAGGCCTAGTGCCCACAGCAGAAAACGGCCCAAAACGCAACGTGGACACACCACATTTTTACAGTGAAAACTGACCCTTTTTTCAAAGTGCCTAGCAAAGTGATTTTTTCAGCTAAATTTGAGGTTTGCAGGGGTAGGGAAACGTTGGGGGATCCACGCAAGCCATACCTCACTGGACTCCCCAGGGTGTCTAGTTTTCAGAAATGTGTGGGTTTTGTAGGTTTCCCCAGATGGCCGCTGAGCCCGGGGCTAAAGACCCCGGTGCCCCCGCCGCAAAACTAGTTCTTTTTATGATAGGTAATTTTGAATTCTCCACAGTACGCTTAGGGCCCTTGCCTGTCGTGGGTCCCCGACCCCCCCCACATGACTGAGGTACCACTTTTATCGGGAGACGTGGGGGAATGCTGGGTGGTAGGAAATTTGTGTCAGCCCGGTGATCTTACAACTTTACCACACAAAAATTTGAGAAACATTTGATTTTTACAACAAAAAAAGGTTTGCAGGGGACTCTGGGTATGGAAGCGATGGGGGATCCATGCAAGCTATGGACTGGACTCCCCAGAGTGTCTAGTTTTCAGAAATGTGTGGTTTTGGTAGGTTTTCCTGGCTGGCCGCCGAGCCCGGGGCCAAAAACTCAGGTGAACCCCCTTGCAAAAACATGTTGTTTTGTGATAGGTAATTTTGATGTCTCCACTATATGTTTTGGGCCCTAGCCTGTCGCGTTTACTTGGCCCACCAACATGAGTGAGGTACCATTTTTATCAGGAGACCTGGGGGAACGCTAGGTGGTAGGAAATTTGTGTCATTCCAGTGATTCCACAACTTTCCACATAGAAAATTGAGAAAAATGTGATTTTATCAGCTTAATTTGAGGTTTGCCGGGGATTCTGGGTAGGAAAACGTTAGGGGATCCATGCAAGCCATACCTCCCTGGATTCCCCGGGTGTCTAGTTTTCAGAAATGTGTGGATTTAGTAGGTTTTCTCACATTTCTGTGTGGGAAAGTTGTGGGATCACTGGGCTGACACAAATTTCCTACCACCCAGGTCTCCCGATAAATATGGTACTTCACTTCACTGCCGGGGGGCAGATAAGGGGTTATTGCCCCAACTGTCTCCCAGGGGGGGCAGAAAGACTGTAGCATTTTTGGGGGGGTAGGGGCATTGGCATGCCCATTCTGGGCAGACCCCACCCCTGTCCTATAACTAAAAATCCCTGGCGTCTAGGGTGCTTTCTGTCCCCCGAAAGACTGGCTGTAGCAAAATTGAATGGGGGAAGTAAAGGCCCTTGCCCAAGGGGCCGCTCCCCACTCCTTAGTGGCTAGTGGGTGGATCCCTGCTTGGGGATTGCCCTCAGGGGATCCACTAGGGAAGGGTATCATTGGAAAGGGGAGATTTTCCCCTTTCCAACGATACCCCTCCTAAGTGTTTTGGTGCTCGGGGGCTGAGATAGCCCCACTAGTACCGAAACAATGAAACTGAAACTAAGTTTCATTTTCATTTTCAATGCAATGACGTCAGCATGCCATGCGTGCGGTTGTCATTGCATTGTAAACAAAAAAATGGCCTCGGGAAGCTTTTCCCCACCTCTCGAGCCAACAAAAATAAGGAAATACAGCAGAGGGATTAAGAGCCCCTGTACTCATGACGGAAGGGTTCCATCATGAGCACAGGAGCTCATGACGAAACCATTCCACCATGAGCCTCTAAAGGGTTAAAGTAATTGGTGCGCGGCTCCCCTGGCTAGTTTTGACGGCGCACCAGGGAGCCACTGTGCACAGATTGAGAACCAGTGGTCTATGTGCTTGATGTATGAACACCAACTAGTCAGTAATATGAAAGCTTCTATCAAGTTTTATTTGGAACCACCATTCATAAAGTCTCCAAGTCATCATTTAGCATAAACTATTTTAGTAAACTGTTTGTATTCTAACACATGATCTAACTGGGGGTGAGAAGCTAGAGAACACAATGTTATAGTGAGCACATTTCTGGAAGAGGTCACTAATGCTAATCATCTTTTACTAAATATCTCCTTCATGCAATTGTGAGCAAGAGTAGAGTGAAAAGACTTTTGGGACTTGTTAATATACACATTAGGAAATGGTTGCCTAGTGCAACAACAACAAAATTATTTGAATCAGGCATTAATTTACATGTGCTTTGCTAATGTATTTTCAGAGTTAATTCACTAAGGTTCTAAACAGTATGCATTTACTCTTCTTCCTAAGAGTCCTTTCCTATCATAAACATTTCTACAACATTTAAAGCATTTTTAAGTGCAATTTTAGAAAGGTGAGTAAGTCGTTTTTCTAAATTAGTGCTCATTTCTCCCAATGCCAACCAACATCTTTTAAATTCAGATTCCTTCTAAAGTCCCATTTGATACCCTCCTCCGTACTAAGGGGCCGATTCCGATGGCGAATGGAAGTGCATCCGCAGTGGTGGCAGAAAACGTTGATTTTTCCGCTCCCGATGCGGTCATTGCTGCCGCCATATTCCGATGAGCTAACATAGGCCATTTTCCAACCGCTGCAGTGTTTCAGGCTCCACACGTTTTTTCGTTATGCAAGGGTGGCTGACAGATTCTATAAAGCAAGAACTGCGTGTGGAATCACGTCCCGTCCACCAACCAGATTACGATGTATCAAACAGCCAATCCCACCGCGATGGTAAAACCACCTCATCACGGATGGCGGAAGCACAACTACGGAGAGGAAAAGTCGAACCAAAACACCTGCATATGACCAGAGAACACTGCTCAACCTGATGCATCACCAACAGATAAGACACCACCGCGCTCTACAGCAGAGATACGTCCAAAACATCCCCACCCATGCAACCCCGGTACAACAACTACTCCCAGCAAGCGTGCAGGCAGGTCTGGCTCTACGATGTTTGGGGAATCATGCGAAATGCAATGTGTGAGACTCCATCAATTTACATGAGTGACATCCTCAGGTCTCCCAAAGGCTGCCTTTTGCTGACTCCTCCTGGCACGCTGCACCCCTCTCCCCCACCTACAAGCACCACTCACACAGCTCCTATCGGGCTCATGGTGGCAGATTTGCTTGGGGGCTGGGTGTGGGTGTGTATACACTGCAGACTGCAAAGTGAGGAGGATGTGGGCCCAGGATGGGTAGCAGAGTCGCAGCAAACAGCTGTTACTGTACAGTGGTCTGTGCTTCAGACTACAAGCCAATATTGGTGCTTTCTGATTTTGTCGTCTGCATTGCCCATACATGACGTACTACTTGATGCACTTGAGTATGTGGGGAGGATGGCACACTTGTCAATGTTGCAGCTCCATAGGTCCAAAACATCACACATGTGAATCTCAGAAAGGATTATGTATACGTGTTGGAGTCTGTGCAACCAAACGAGTTCAAGTGCATGGTGTTGAGCCTTGTTCCCCCTGAGCCATGCAATGCCGATTTTGCCAGAACGTGGTTTTTCAGTAGTACAGTTACAATGATGACTTCATGAAATCTCTTTTTGGACACACATTCCCTGTGTCATGTCCTCTATGAGTTCATTATGTGTACATATGTACATTAGTGAGATAATAAGTGTTGATTGGGCAGAGGTTAGTGATTATCGGGTGTGCTCATTCTACAGGGATACTATGGAGATGAGCCCAGTATACACAAGAGTACAGGGCCTGTTACTGTCTATATTAGTGTGAAATTACCTCTCACATCTCATAAATGTACAGTGGACATGCCATCCTTGTTTTGGTGTCATTATGTGTAGACTTGCTCATGTGTATGTACTGTGTACCAACACACAATGTACCAATACAAAGTGTTACAAATGTCTCCTCATGTCTCCCATACCTTCAGCTCAAGATCCATCAGCGAAAGGCAATATGAAGGGCCATCACCCGGAAGGTGCGAGCCCTAGGGGTCTCTAACCGTCGACACAACCACTGCCACAAGAGGTGGGATGACATCTGCCGCCTTAGCAAAAATGTTGCCGAAATGACGCTGGGCATGGTTCCTCGGACTGGTCGGTTTGCGCGCCGGATCATGACCCCACTATTTACACGCATCCTGGCAGTGACACAGTCAGAGCTGGATGGATGCCTGAGGGCCCAGCAGCAGCAAGTTGGGGGTGAGTATAGTACAAAGTGTGATGTTGCGCATGAAAGACTGCACAAATCCCAGCCCAGATCAAGGCAGTAACCTATGAGTTGTCTCTAGTGTGGTGTAATTGCCCCTCAGTTGACTCAGTGGTCAGTGCAGATATTCTTTGCCTGTACAACGTCTGTATTGTCATGTGGCCAGGTAATATCAGCATAAGTGTCAGTCGCTGTGGCATCAACTGGAAGGTAACATCAGGATCCATGAGCACCTGCTCCACTTTCGGGGAAGAAGGAAGCTGTTGTGGCCACCTCACTTATCCCTTGGCCCAAGACACTTCGGGGCTATCATATCCCCAAGTAAGTGAGGCCCAGCCCTCCACATGCAACATCAGCCACTGAGCCTCCCCACTGCATTACACCACCTCCCCGTGCGACGACTCCCCCAGGTCCAGCCAGCCCTCAGGCTCCCACATCCAGAGATCCCTCTACCTCAGCCAGTTCTCCTCCTCCCAGGTCCAGTCCTCCGACTACCCCAGACAATCATCCCCCACCCAGTTACAGTTCTCCACAAATATGAAGCAGAGTCCCCCTTCCCACCCCATTCCTCCCTGAGCGGTGCCTGAGCTGTCCATTTGCTGGCCCTATCCTGGTGATATTCCCATGGCTGTGGACTGTGTTTCAATCATCTGTGCTTGGGGGGAAATATACCCTACTCTTCTTAGGGCAGCAGGCTCAGATACCAGTTGGGGAGGCATCAGGGAGGGTGGACACAGGACGGGGTGTGGCGGACGATTAAGCAGAGGTGAATCCTCCTTTGCCCGACAACACCGAAGAGTCACCGCTGTAGTGTGAGGAAGTGGAGGTAGGCGTTTCTGGAGCAGACTCCTCCAGGGCACTCCTGTCCCCCTCCGATGCGCTGGTCCCCTCAGTGTCACTCTACTCCCAGGGAGCAGTGATGCCAGTAGCTTCACCAACGGTTTTGGGCCCCTCTCCTTCTCTGACCTCAGTAGATTCTGTAGGAGACAGAGACACTGTTCAGTGAAGTGGCCGACCACAAACATGTTAGGCAATACTAACCGAAATGTTTGAACTCAAGGCACACATTTGACTCTCCATGTACTATTTGCATAAGTCAAAATATTTCTTGATCAGCTGATGCATGTTAACATGCTTATTGGACAGTCATGCTCCATGTTGCGTTCATACTGACAAATTGCTAGGCATGTGTTGGCATCTCAACATCACATCACTATTGTCTGTAGGCACATCTACATGCCTTCAGCTAAGAGAGTTACACATCTGAATTCACTGTTTGTGTCACACTGGAAGTTTGAGGTGATAGAACCCCACACATAGTAGGTTGAAGGAAACTATTGTTAAGTGACATGATGTCCTTACATCCACTAATTTATGTCCTGCAATACAACTACTGTTGAACATTGGTAAGCAATCTGTAGATGTATCAATTACATGGAAATGCACAACATCAATCTCAAAAATCACCCTGACATGATGCTCACTGATGTTACCTTCCAGTTGATGCCACAGCGACTGACACTTATGCTGATATTACCTGGCCACATGACAATACAGACGTTGTACAGGCAAAGAATATCTGCACTGACCACTGAGTCAACTGAGGGGCAATTACACCACACTAGACACAACTCATAGGTTACTGCCTTGCTCTGGGCTGGGATTTGTGCAGTCTTTCATGCGCAACATCACACTTTGTACTATACTCACCCCCAACTTGCTGCTGCTGGGCCCTCAGGCATCCATCCAGCTCTGACTGTGTCACTGCCAGGATGCGTGTAAATAGTGGGGTCATGATCCGGCGCGCAAACCGACCAGTCCGAGGAACCATGCCCGGCGTCATTTCGGCGACATTTTTGCTAAGGCGGCAGATGTCATCCCACCTCTTGTGGCAGTGGTTGTGTCAACGGTTAGAGACCCCTAGGGCTCGCACCTTCCGGGTGATGGCCCTTCATATTGCCTTTCGCTGATGGATCTTGAGCTGAAGGTATGGGAGACATGAGGAGACATTTGTAACACTTTGTATTGGTACATTGTGTGTTGGTACACAGTACATACACATGAGCAAGTCTACACATAATGACACCAAAATAAGGATGGCATGTCCACTGTACATTTATGAGATGTGAGAGGTAATTTCACACTAATATAGACAGTAACAGGCCCTGTACTCTTGTGTATACTGGGCTCATCTCCATAGTATCCCTGTAGAATGAGCACACCCGATAATCACTAACCTCTGCCCAATCAACACTTATTATCTCACTAATGTACATATGTACACATAATGAACTCATAGAGGACATTACACAGGGAATGTGTGTCCAAAAAGAGATTTCATGAAGTCATCATTGTAACTGTACTACTGATAAACCACTTTCTGGCAAAATCGGCATTGCATGGCTCAGGGGGAACAAGGCTCAACACCATGCACTTGAACTCGTTTGGTTGCACAGACTCCAACACGTATACATAATCCTTTCTGAGATTCACATGTGTGATGTTTTGGACCTATAGAGCTGCAACATTGACAAGTGTGCCATCCTCCCCACATACTCAAGTGCATCAAGTAGTACGTCATGTATGGGCAATGCAGACGACAAAATCAGAAAGCACCAATATTGGCTTGTAGTCTGAAGCACAGACCACTAAACAGTAACATGTTGTGAGCCTTCGGAGCATCCTAAGTAAGTTTAACATTCACTTACCAGTACCTCTGGAGCACCATAGAGCCGGCTGCACTGTCAAAGGACCTCGTCTACTAGGACCTCCAGCTCCTCTATGGTGAAGGGACGGGCCCTCAGATTCTCAGTACGAACCATGACTGGTTCCAGAGATGAGGTACAGCAGCAGTTCGTGGTTAGGAATGGCAGACAGCAGTGTCTCAAGGCAAGTGACAGGTGTGGACATTTCACAGGCATATATATAGGGACATAGGCTCATTCCAGTGTTGCACTGCTGATACCATTGGCCAACCTGGTTTGCATCATTCAATTGGGGCCAATGCCGTGCCCCGCAGTGGCAGAGCACGCCTACCGCTAGTTTAAAAAATGTAAGCCGCTGCCGGTTCCTATTGGCTGATGGCCATTTCTCATAGACGGTAACGCACAGCGGAGGTTAGGAAGCTGAGACCGCAATCCTGCATCATTCAATTGGGGCCAATGCTGGGCCTCGCAGTGGTGGAGGACGCCTACTGCGAGTTTAAAAAAATTTAAGCCGCTGGTAGTTCCCATTGGCTGATGGCTATTTCTCATAGGCGGTGACGAACTGCGGAGGTCAGGAAGCGTCGACCGCTATCCTGCATCATTCAATTGGAACCAAAACGTGTTACCGCTGTGGATGCTAGCTACCGCGCCTGTAAACACATTTTGCATTTCCATTCTCGCTTTGCTAATTGCATCACTCATCCCAACACATTTGCCTAAAGTGATTTGTGCACCCTGTTAAGGTATTATAGAGTGTGACCTTTGAGTTAAGTCTTCACACACATGGTGTGTCCAAGAAAAGGAGAGTGAAATAACATTCTTTGTCATATATTGTGGCCAGCATGGAATGAAACGAGTTAAGGAGTCAAAAAGGTAAAAGGCCTCTTGCACTGTACTAATGTGTATTGTAACATTCAACCTGTGGACACTGTTTGAATATCCCTTGCTATTTGACTGTCGATTTCTTGGCCATGGGTTGTCTTATGAAAGGCCAGTGATGTTGGCTGACGTTTAGAGGTGTCCATTGTACGGAAATCAGACATACTTGTAAGCTCTAGCACTTTCAACACACGCACTGCTGTGGCATGCAGTGTGCCTAGCTGCCATTAACTGCATATGTTTTCACACTCGTCAGAGAAGTGCACATGTGTTACAAACAAACATCGCTTTGACCAACATCATCAGTCATTTTCAGCCATGTGTGCATGTATACACAATCCATGTGTATTTGTGTATCATTTTGGTGAACATGGCAATGACTGTCACGCAAAATCCTCACACAGTCACTATGGACTGACCCCGTAATGTTCATATTTGTCCATCCACTGTGCTGCATATTCATGTATTGTTGTCCAGCTGACACTCACTGGCATCATTTAGTACTTCTGTTGTGTATTGTGGGACTGAAGTTTGAGGTCGTGCAGTGACAGCAGATACATGCAACTCAGCATTGATGCTGGTAACCACATGTGCTGTGCCATCTACCCACAGGGCTGCTCACACTTTGATGTAGCAGTGTACCATATGTCATACACATCGACTTATTGTGATGTTGTAGTAGTTAGTATGTCGAGTGAGTGAAGAAAATCAATGTTTGCATGCATGTCTCTTGTGTATTTCACGTGTTCAAGAGTCCTGTCAATGTTGTGGTTGTGTGAGTCTTTGGTTAAGCTGTTTCCCACATCTCATCTTTTACTCATCTTTTGCATGTGTCCCCTGCCAGAGTAGGTAGGAGGAGACCACCTATCTATCGTCCTATCCCAGACCTGGCGATGGTAGAGGACATACAAATCATAGAGAAATTCCGTCTGGATCGCCTTACACTGCGAGAGCTATGTGCCGAGTTGGAGCCCCATTTGAAGCCCAACAGAACTTATCCCGCTTCATTTTCTGCTACAGTAAAAGTGATGGCTGCACTGCATTACTTTGCCACTGGGTCTTTCCAGTACACCGTGGCCGGTGGAATGTCACAGCCTATGTTCAGCCTGTTGTTGCGTGATGTCCTGTCTACATTTATGACCTACAAGGACATCTATATACACTTTCCAAGGCGAAATGAATTGGCAGCTGTGAAGGGGGATTTTTATGATCTTGGACGCATCCCAAATGTTGTGGGAGCCATTGACAGTACCCACATTGGCCTAGTTCCACCACAGGCACGTGAACCCATTTATCGTAACTGCAAACATTACCACTCCATTAATGTGCAAGTGGTATGCCAAGCAGATCAGATCATATCACACGTATGTGCAAAGTATCCAGGTTCGGCACATGACTCGTACATTCTGCAGAATAGCAGCATACTACAATTAATGGCAAATCTTCACTTAGAGCGTGCCTGGCTTGTTGGTGAGTGGGCTTTGTCAATGAGTGTAATGTATGTGTGACATGCTGCTCTCCTCACATATTACTATTACATTATTTGTCTGTGTTTCTCACAACTAGGTGACTCAGGGTATCCGTGGTCCGTGGTTGCTGACCCCGCTGAAGAATCCAACTACGACCGGGGAAGACCTCTTCAATGATGCCCATGGGAGGACACGTCGTGTGGTGGAGCGCACTTTTGGACTTCTAAAGTCTAGATTCAGGTGTCTGGACAAGAGTAGTGGTCCACTTCCCTACTCACCCCAGAAGGTGTGTCAGATAATAGTCACCTGCTGCATGCTACACAACCTGGCCTTGCGCAAAGAGATCCCCCTGATTCAGGATGATCATGAGCAGCAGCAGCCCCCCGCTGCAAACCCACACGTGCCCAGTTACGTTGATAGTGGTGAGGAAGAAGATCTTGACCTGCGTGAACAGCTCATCGCCAACTACTTCCATTGAGTGTAAGTTAGCATTGAGCAACTATGACTGAGTCTGTGCGCTTTGCTGTTGTCTCCCAAATTTGGAGGATTATTGCAGGGATTCTGCCCACAGACAGAACTATGTGCAGGATTAAGGCAGGCAGGGACTGAGTCATCCTACCACTTAGTACCCATAAGCACAGGACCGAATAGCTATAGTGCCTCACTAGCTCTCCTACTCACTGACAGTGAAACAAGTGCTTATACACCCCAGAACAGAACACCCTCAGATCTCTCAGGAATCGTGGTAACAAGACACACCCTGTTGCCCTCACTCTTATACATGTCCACAATAAGATCAGTTGAAGACAAGGAACGTTTTCAAATGTTTATTTCAATTAACATGTCCTAACATGCAGTATACGTGCCACAACAAGCAGAATAATGCATAATACAAAAACAGTCAGCATAGAAACATCTCCATATATCATGAAGGGAGATGTCATAGAAGACCTACGAGCCTATCCCCCCTCCCCTTGCTAGAAGAAGTCTTATTATGTAGACCAAGATCTCTGGGCTTTGCCAACAGACCCCATTCCTCAGCCTATAGATGGTGAAATGTCGCTCTTCTCTCTGGAAGGATCCCTCTCCAGGTGTGGGGTACCTAGCACGCCTCCCCATAATATCAAAAAGGCTCCCGTGGTCTCTAGCAGCTGCAAGAGTTTGTTGAGTCTGTGTGCTAGAGCCTGACCAGAACAGAATAACAAGGGACATTGTTTTATGACCTTGGACATGATGTTCAGACTGTACTCCAGGACCGTGCAGAGAACAAGCTCTGCGGACAGTTCTCATGTGAAAGGCATAAACATAGATACTTGCAAAACAACGAAGCCATGTATTAACGTGCGCCAAAGCTGCATAATGGAAGGCAGGCTCATACTAGGCGACAATGTCCACAAAGGCCATATAACAGCCTACCCTTGCTCAGTCTGTGGTACCAAACGAAACAGACTGCAAAGGTAAGTAGAGTCAAAGCGAATGCAGACAGGGCCACATTTTGAGATAAATCAAATGAAATTTCAGAAGGAGGTGAGAGAAGGTAAAACAATATTGAGTTAGTTCCAAACAGTTGCGGATGCTGGCAAGTAGTTACAAATCCAAGAAAACACTTGCAGCTTCGAAGGCAAGTAGTTCCAAAAGATGATCAGAATCAGCTTCAACAAAAAGGACCGCCATCCAATCCAGTAGTATGAAGGAATAGATGTGCTCCTCGCACCCTGTGGACGAAAGGAGCATTTCAGGGCAGTCTGGAAGAGGATTGATGTAGGCATGGCACATGAGATGTTGCTGGCAGCCCATCTGCCACGTTGGAAGGCATCCAATAAACGGCTATCACCGGAACAGTCCTGGTCATGGGCCAACAAAGGACTCACCCACAGGTCATAATCCAGATCAGCACGAGATGTGTTATAAAGGCAGACATCCATGGCCCATTGAAAGGGGCATCGGCGACAGTAGAACACAGGTTTCACGCAGGTGAAATAGGCATAGCGGAAGGTTAGCCTATAACTGATGCGAAGCACAGCTAATGGCAAATATCCAAAAATAGGCTGCATTCGTTCACGGTACAGTTGCAACTGACCGGGGTTGGCCAGGACCACAGGACGGGCAGCCATTGCGTAAGAGCAGTAGGAGAACCAGCACTCTGCAGAATAGCCAAAGGAGTAATGGTAGACCACCAAATGCACTTGAAAAATTGAATGAATGACACCCAGTAGTGCTACAAAAATAGTCTGAAATGAAGTGACAAAGCCATAGCCCACAAGTTAAAAAAATATGTGCAAGGCCTTCAGTATCAGACGCTTTTAATATTTGGTGTATCAGTTCCCCAAAATGAAGTGGGAGAGTAGTGTTTAGCAGTGACTGAATCTCGCTGGACTTTCGAGCAACCTGCAATTCGAAGGTCTCAGTGGCTGATGTGAGAGCGACTTCTTGTTGAAACAAAAACGCTTTGATCCTCCTTAACTCATTGAAGTCTGATTTCACAGTGGGAATGTGAGGCCACAACTAACTATCTACAGTCCCATATGGGGGAGTAAAAAGAACATTGCTACAGCAAGTAACACGTTGTGAAATTGTTACTATATGCGGGACGCCTGCCCGTAAACCGCAGCAGTTGTGGTTATTCAGGATAAGATAGCTTCCGTTAAAAAGGAGATTTAGTGTGGGAATGTTGGCAGGGACTGGTGTTCCTTTATAAAAACATGCAAACATCTTGCATGATGCATTACAAGCCCTGTGTAACTGTTCTTGACTTAGTGAAGGCGTCAATGTCCCCAATGGCCATTTAACAGGATGTGTCTGGATGCTGGCTCTTATTGGCACACTGCTTAGAGTTACATTGTGCAGCGCTGTGTGAGTTTTACAACTTACGTCATGTCCATGTTGATGTTAGTTGGGGGATGGGAGGACACTGCTTCACCTCCTAGCACAGTTCACCCCTTAGCATCCTGGTAAATGCACTTCAGTTTAAATACTTACTTGAAATGTAGCTGAAGTGTTTCACCAAAGTTGGGCAGGGAGAGGTACAGAGACCTTAGAGGAGTGTGGCAGCTTTCTCAGCAAACATAGAATTTCATTTTGTTAGCTCTACTGATAAAGGATCATATCCAGGAAAACATTTGACTAGAGATTCACAGCACTAACCTGCAACAACCTTGGTGAAACACTTCAACGGAAATTCAAGTAAGCATTTAAACTGAAGTGTATTTACCAGGATGGTAATGGATGAACTGTGCTGGGAGGTGAAGTAGTGTGCTCCCATCCCCCTTCTGTCAATGTTGATGGTGTTGGCCAGTGTTATCTGGAATGCATCTTGTACACTGTTGCCTAGTGGTGTGCTTTAGCTGTCATGCCATCACATGTCAACTCACTGTTATTTTCTTGTGTCGTTCTAGGTTCCTCCACTCTCTCAATGGATTGTTGCATTTAAATCTTGTGATACATTGCAATGCGAGTTTACATGCTAGTTACTATGATAAACATGGTACTGACACAAAGGCATAGGGGTGTGAATTGTGTTTATTTTGACATGAGTGGCAGGTGAGTGCTGGTACATGGACACTTAGGGCAGAGCACACAATGGTGAAATTCCACAGTCCAACTGAACACTCCCATCATTGTGGCAACGTGAGATCAGATCTACAACAAAGTCAATTCTCAGTGTGACACTGGCGACATCAAAGGTGGCTACTAGAACTGGTACGGCACGGTGCTTTGCCACATGATAGTCCCGGGGTCTTTTTTAGATGTCCCCTCTGCCGTTTGGCAGGTGGGTGACCTGCTGCATGCTCAGAGGTGTCTGAGGATTCGCTGTGTTGTGACTCACCCCTCCCTTTTGCCACTGCTGAGGTGTTGTGACCAGCATCCGGCTGGCCACAAGGGTTGTGGGCAGCTATTTGAGCTGCATGCATGTCCCTCAGAACACCCACAAGCTGGCTCCTGTACTCGGCAATTTGACCCAAGTGTGTGTCCATGGACTTCTGCAGCAGGCTGAGTTCATGCATTTCTTCAAGGACCTGGCCCATCTGTCCCTGGTTCTGCTGGTATGCACCAAGGACAGTTTCCACGGTGGCCAGGGCCTAAGTCTCATTGTCCTCCTGTGACTGTCCCCCAGTTTGCCTCCCACCCGCCATGCAGATATGGACCTGTGGCATTGCCTTTTGCCGCCTCCGCACACTGTCCCCAGCGTTCCTAGGCTGCCTGGTGGTATTGGCAACAGCTGCTACAGGGACCATGTTGGAGGCAACAGTGGTGATGGTGGAGGTGGCTGCCACACCGGTCGTTGTTGCAGGGGTCAGCGTTGTTGTTGCAGTTGTTGTGGGAGTCGTGGTGGGGGGGGGGGACAGTGAGGTCCTGGGACTGAGCTTGCCTGGGCACGCCGGAGGGGCCTGGTCGGTCCTCCTCATCCAAAAAACAACAGGGAGTCTGAATCCGCGAGTTCACATTCCTGGGGGGGATACTGGCTTGGCTCATTCATGTCACGGTCACCTGCTGTTGCTAGCGAGTCACCTGTTGAACCGAGGTTAGATTGTCAGCATGTTCAGTACACAGCACAACTTTGATGATCATGTTTTGCACATTTCATTTGAGATGACCTGACTTTTGACATTGGCATTACTTGGCATTCGTAACAGTTTGTCAGCAGTCGAACATGATGTAGAGGTACACACATTGCACGTTAGCGATGTGACATGGCGGAAGCAACAATTTCCTATGTACAGATATTGTATTTCCAAGGACATGTCCTCTGGTACCCACTTGTTGCTCAGCCACTTCAGTTTAGGCTAGTATAATTGTGACTTTTCTATGAGTATCTGTCTACTATGCTGCAACTTCATGATTTCTGATGTGCTTTTTGTACTGACCTCCTGTGGTTTGTGATGTTTCACTGAGTCTCCATGCATGTGTTGTGTTGATGTGCGTCTTTATGCTTTGAGACAATGGGACTTGCACATTCGATTTTGGCCATTGCGTTCTTGGGTTTTGCTTTGAAGTTACATGTGACTTCATCAATGACACTGTCATTCATGTGACCTCTCAATGGGATTAGCTGTGTGTGCACTGGCTACAACTTATGGAGCTTTACAGAGATGGCTAACAAGTGCAGGATGTGGTGGTGTTGGACGTGGTCCTTTTCACTGAATGTTTTCGTTTTTTAATGCATGTTAGATGCACATAACCAGTGTTAAGGTGCAGGTGCTCCCTTATCCCAAGATGGCTGCCACAGGCCCCTGCTACTGCAGAGTGGTCTTTCTAGTAGCACCCTAGCTGCCAGGAGCTGGCTGGAACCCCACAACAATGTTGCGACACCAGCCTGCCTTTTTTGTCCCATAGGTAGAATGGGGTAGCTCCTGGAATGTGCTGGAACCTTCTAGAAGGGAGGTGGGGATTTTACTTTTGCCGCCTTGGATAGTGGTCACCTGACCTAGGGCTACTTAACAGAGGGAGGGAACATTTTGTAGGCAGTTGGAGTAGGCAGTTGGGGTAAAGCAGACCTGGGGAACCCACGCAGGAGTTTTAGGCGGTAGGGCCTAGTCAGGGACTTATGCCTCTGGAAGTGACAGGGCTTAGGTGCTGCCTTTCAAGTGAGTGAGGGATCCTGTAACTAGCCCACTGATCTTGCCCAGCGGTAGGGGAACCCAGGGGCCGTCTGCCAAGCTTGACTAGGAGTGAACTAGTCACCAACTCAAACCCCCCCCCAAGGAACAGAACCCCTAAGGGCGCCAGAGACATCTGCGCCATTAAGACTGCTGAATGCTACAACTGAATGCTGAAAGTACATGCTGAAACTTCATGCTGAAACTGAATGCTACAGCTGAATGCTGAAACTACATGCTGGAACTTCATGCTGAAACTGAATGCTAAAGCTGAATGCTGAAACTGAATGCTGACACTCACTACTGAAACCCAAGCTGAAAGTGACCGCTGGACTGCTGGGGGATCAACCAGGTACTAGTGCTGTGACCCCTGCGCTCCCCGACCTTGCCTGGGATCCCCTGAGTCAGTCCTCCGCTGAGCGCTGAGCTCACCGTTGACCCCTTAATTTGTACCACCCCCCGGCGTGGGGTCCAGAGGCGCACTCACCGCCGCGGCCCAGGGCCCAGAAGCCTGCCCCTCATCGAGTTGGGGCGCGCGGAGAAGCCCGGGGCCCCGCCGCTGCCGTTGCAGCTACTGCCGGAGTCGTGGAAGGCCTGGGAAGGCTGTGAAGCCGTCTTCTGCCCCCACGTGACGAGGGCGGACTGCGCGTCGCCGCCCCCGCCGCTGAGCGCTCCGATCGCTGGGCCGCACCCCGCAGGCCGCACTGCCATTGGCGGGCGCGGGCTCCTGAGGATCCCCGGAGGGTCTGCCCGCAACAGAGGACGTCGAGATCAAGGTAACCCCCGGGGTTGGGAGGTAGCGTGGCTGTGCTGAGGCCTGGGACTCACCCCCCTGTCCCCCGGGAGGCTTGTGGAAGACCCGTTGCGCCCCCTGACGATCGGGAGCAGCACCGCACCGACTGACGGCCTATTCCCGGTGCCCAGCCGATACTCTGGTTCCCCTCCGTGGGATTGCCCCCCTTGCTTCTTGACTGCTGCGTACTTCTCACCTCCAGGGAAGAGACCCGTCCTGGAAAAGGGGACCGTTTGCTTAATGTCTGTTTACTACGAGTAGCGCTGTGTTCTCAAGTTCTGCTCTGAAGTGCTTATTGCCTGTTTATTACGAGTAGCGCTGTGTTCTCAAGTCCTGCTCTGAAGTGCTTAATGCCTGGTTATTACGAGTAGCGCTGGGTCCTCAAGTTCTGCACTGAAGCGCTAGTCATGTCCTGAGTAGCGATATGTTTGCAAGTACTGCCCTGAAGCGCTAGTAGTTTCCCAGGTGTGGCGCTACGTTTTCCAGTCCTATTTCAAAGCGCTGATAATTGCTAGATACCGCGCGAGGTGCGCACGGCAGATTGAAACGCTAGTGGTGGGAGGGGCGCAGCGCTCTGGTTAACCGCTATGTTTACCGCTCCCCCAGGTTCGCCAGGTTTTGCCAATGGAACTATGATGAAGTGCTCTTGAATCTGACGCTAAGGTATACAGGTATTGCCCATTGCATCGTATTGAAGTGCTGGTGAATCTGACGCTAATGTATTCAGGTACTGCCTATGGCACCATAATGAAATGCTTGTGAATCTAACGCTAATGTATTCAAGTGATGCCCATTGCAATCTCAGGAACTGTACTTGCAGATAATTTGATTAGATAAAACTGATTGATTTGCATTGAACCTACTGTGTGGCGTCCATGATTGTGTGCGTTTCCTGCTTCAGGGGATGTGTGTGTTGTATGGTCGCTTTACACTTAAGCCTTCGGGTGCCCAACCGCTCGAGTCACGTTACCCCCTTAGGGCCCGGTGACCCCAGGTCTTACAGGTGGTCATATAGCTCCATGCTGTTTGGGAGGGAGGCCATGGTGCATGAGCTGACCATCTACCTGTTAAGTGAAGCAGAGGAGGGTGATGGCTGCCACATGACTCTGGAGTGGGGAGGGTGCTCCATGCTGTTTGGGAGGGTAGTACAGAGGACCTTGTGGGAGTAGTGGTCTTGCTGTCAGGTCTCAACAACCCCATCCCCAGTAAGATGACTACCTACCTGTTAGGAGGCACTGTCGATAGTTATGGCTGCCACATGGCTCTGGGGTGGGGAAGGTGCTCCATGCTGTTTGGGAGGGAGTACCAAGGGCCTTGTGGGAGTAGTGGTCCTGCTGTCAGGTCTCAACAACCCCTTCCGCAGTAAGATGGCTAACTACCTGTTAGGAGGCACTGTCAACGGTGATGGCTGCCACATGGCTCTGGGGTGGGGAGGGTGCTCCATGCTGTTTGGGAGGGAGGCCAGGGTGCATGAGCTGACTACCTACCTGTGAGGTGAATCAGAGAAAGGAAATGCTAGCCTTGTGAGACATTAATATTGAAAGCGTGCATTCTACATGAGTTTGATTTGTTCTGGCAATTGAGGCTCCCTTGTTGTGCACAACAGTACATTACAGTGGGATGTGATCATTTTGTGTGTACTTACCAGCCTCCACTCCCCCTTCGATTCCTGTGAGAGTCTCTGGATGCAGTATGGCAAACACCTTCTCCTCCCACTCATTGAAGGTTAGTGGTGGAATGGGAGGGCCGCCACCAGTTCTTTGGGTCGCCTCGTGTTTCCTCTGGGTCCGAACCTTGACCCGGGCCTTGAGGTCGATCCACCGCCTTTGGATGTCACGCAGTGTGCATAGGGTGGTGCCTACTGCATTGACTTTGTTGTAGATCCTTGCCCACATCTGAGTTTTACGCACAAGTGGGGTCTGATGGACCAGGTTCCCATACAATTGTGGCTCTGCCCTAATTATCTCATCTACCAGCACTTTCAACTTTGTGTGTGAGAATTTGTGCATTTTTTGAGTGGGCATGGTGCAAATGAATGAAAGGTGCAGGGTGTAAGGTGGTGATGAAGATGTGTGAGGTGTGTGGATAAGAAGTAGTGGTGTGTGGAGTTGGGTGGGTGTGATGTTGTGCTGTGTGACAAAATGGTGTCCTGTCTCTCTAGCTCTCTCTGTCTCAGCACCTGCTTTGCAAAGGATGCTGGCCCAGGAAGGGATTGGTTTTATCCTGTGGTGTGTGGGTGTGTCCACATGAGTGATGACCACCAGGTGTATCTTCCATGCTGACCATGGCTTTTATTTCAGGAACACATTTGTGGTGTATCATTGGTGCATGTCTGATGTGATTGAGGGCTGCGGAGAGTACAGGCACACTTGGAGCATTGTAGTGAGGTTTGCTCCGACCGTCATTCATTTTGCACGACTGCGGCGGTCGGAACAGCAATGATCGTTACGCCAGTTCTGCTATCTCATCGTAATTAGCCATGCGGTCATTCCGCGGCAGAGGCGACCTTTTTAGTCCATTGAACAGCTTTCCCCGTCTACCGAGGTCGTATTTACAGCTTTTCCGACCGTTACGGATGGTCTTTTGTGTATTCCGTTCGCCGCAGTTGGACTTTACGTGCATTGCATCGTAATCTGACCGGTGGCAATGCCGCGGTACATGTGGGTGTTTTTTTCCCACAAACACGGCGGTCAGAGGGCTTTTTGGTCCACCATCGTAATGACCCCCTAAATGTGAAAAGCCTGTTGAATATTGTTAATCAGATGTTGTTTACTCATGTGCCTTATTGAATTACAAATTGAATAGCCTCTTACCAATTTGAATCTTATTTATATGTCAGTTGCGCTTGAAGAAGGACTGACTGTTCATGTCTCTGGCTGGTGGTACGTCTTGTATATTAGGCAAAGGTTTAAAGATGAAATAATGGCCTCCATACATCTTTAGCCCGAATCTGGGGATCTTCAGCAGCCTAGCACCAGTAGATCTTAAAGCTCTGATGGGCAGATATTTTGGAAATGTTTTGTAGAAAGCACGATGAGTAATCACAAGAGAAGTAAACATGAAACGTTTCTTGACTTTTAACTAGTGCAGCTTGTAATGATGTAACATGGCTCCATGCCAGAACACTAGGCATGGAACCAGCTTGTTCTGAGGTTCTGTCATGTGAGGGTTCTATGATGACAGTTGATATGCTGGCTGTTGGTTGAGGCTGTAATAAATACCTCTTACCACATATCTTCATCTGGTGTGGATTTGCTTTATTACACTGGCGACGTTTGGGCGGAGAAAAGAACCCAGAGGAAGGGACAGCCTCAACAGCAACAAAGAAGGAAGAGCTTGGATTATTTCAGAGAAAAAAAAGGTGATAACTTACAGAGACGTGCTGGATGAGGATCCAGCGTTTTGAAGCATGTTCAAGCAGTGAAAAGTGGGAAATTGCGGTTGTTAGAGCCTTGTGGAAAGCTGTTTGAGCAGGTACTGAGGATCAAAGTGGTCTCTGTATGCTTCACGACGTCTGAAGGTCAGTGAGCAATTGAAAAAGGACTGAAGGCTGTGGGAAAGGTTGGCGGCCATCTTGAGTGTGGTGAAAGGAGAAGAACAAGCCAGACTAACTAAAGAAAATAGACCGGATGTTTGGTTGCGGCCATTTTGAGTGAGGAAAACGATCCGAGATTGCTCAAAGAGGAAGCAAGCCCAACTGCCTGAAGAAAATGGACCAAATGTTTCGTGGCGGCCATCTTAGATGAGGAAGAGTTTGGTTGCGGCCATTTTGAGTGAGGAAAACGATCCGAGATTGCTCAAAGAGAAAGCAAGCCCAACTGCCTGAAGAAAATTGACCAAATGTTTTGTGGTGGCCATCTTAGATGAGGAAGAAGGAATTTTTTCTTATATATATATATTTTTTTTTTTTAATTCTTTTTTGCAGCACAAGTGTTGGAGGACATCGAAGAAGATCATCGACGGTCTATTGGAAGTTGAGAATTGGACGGAGACTGGATAAGGATCACTATATTGGTTGGTGGTCAGGGGAATAAACGTTTCTTTTGAAACTTGATTACACTTGTGGAATACAAGTATTTGAGCGTTGTAAATTGAATTAAACTGAAAAGGTCATCTGCGGTGACAAACACACCATCAACAAACGTGTTTGATATAGCGGTATCGTGCTGGGACATATGGTGACTGACACATCTTTTGGACTTTAAGCACTTTTAGCAACTAGTTGGGTTGTGGGGAAGTAGTGATTTACACCTCTTGTGAGTATGCAGAATGTTACAGCGCCGCCGTTTTTCTTGTCAGATCCAGGAGAACTGGTTATTAAGTGGAAGAAATGGAAAAAGATTTTTGAAAATTATGCCAGGGTGTGTGGAACGAATTTGAGTGGTGAAAGGAAGCAGGCACTTTTGTTACCTACCTCTTACCACATATCTTCATCTGGTGTGGATTTGCTTTATTACACAGCTCTTTCAGGTGTGTCTGGAATATTGACGAGGGATTTTGAGCTAACATGAAATTGGGCAGTCCTAAATATAGGGCATTGGCACAATCTATTTGAGAGGTAATGGATGCTTCCATAGTGGTTATCGGGGTCTCTAGTGGAATATATTCCAAGGATCTCTTCAGGGTGCCAGTCATTGAAAAACAGGTACTTGCAACTGCTAATATCAGGGGGCAAAAAAAAAAAAAGCTTGTATCAAACTTATCCCCAAATTGTTTGCGACTGAAGTTGGCTCGGACTGGACCCAACTCATCAGGCCACCAATCCTTGGCCCAGTCTTCGGATGCCAAACTGTAGTAATTTAGTTTTGTTTGAATTACATTTCAGACAACTCTTCCTCATCCATTCCACCTTTTCAACTAGACATCTCTTAAATGCAAGCTGACCAGCTTCATCTTTTCTCCCAATTGATAAGATCAGCTGGGTTTCAACAGCGTAGGAGATCGCCTTGATATCATAAGATTCGATGATGTTTGCCAGTGGGGCCATTTATAAGTTATAAAGTACTGGGGTCAGCCAGGAGCCCTGAGGCACCCCATGGTTGCTTGTTTTGGATTGAGAAGTGAATGACTCAAGGGTAACTGATTGGCCTCTATCAGAGAGGAATGAATGGAACCACTGCAAGGCTGAGCCTTCAATCCCTAACTCTGCCAGTCTCTACAAGAGTGTCTGATGAGAGACCCATATCAAATGCCACCAACAAATCATCTCCTTAAGTAACTTTCATTTGGCATTATAAGAAGCAAGTTTTTAAGCAAATTGATCCATGTTGTCTCACAGCTTGATGGTAATTTACAGTTGTCTTGTTTCCATATTTTATAAACAACATTTTCGTATTTGATCAAAACAGTATGACTTGATTCATGAAACGGGTGTGTTGGTGCTAACTTGAGATCTTTAGTTATATTGCAACTATATTTAACTCCTTTTAGTCTTTCTTTAGGTCTCCCAACACTAAGACCCCACATGTAAAAATTATGTATATACTGTTGAAAGTGATATGTTTATTGATTCTGATAGCTCTGCTTGTATGAGGATGATAGATGGTGTTCCCTGTGGTGATGTTGTTGCAGTTTATACACTTAAGGTTCAACTATGTGGCCTTTTTTTAGTACGAAATGTACATTGTTTGGTGTGTACCCAATTCACAACCATGTTTAATGTAGATGCTTTTGATATATCATCCACTCTTTATCTGCTTCTTCCCAAAATAAAAGTGTCCTGGTCATATCCAATTTATGATACGATCTGGGAAACCCCACCAGAGCCACAGGGGTAGGATTTCTAAACCACTGGCACAAGAACTCAATGCACAAACACACATTGAAAATCAAATTGGACTGCAACCCATACGCAAAGCGCTGAGCCATACTTCACAGGAGGTGTTTCTAGTAATAATTAGTCCCACAACATTGGTTCAGGGACAAGGTGGAACACCAATCCCTCTTTCGTAAAGGAATAACAGTCAAAATAACACTAAGAAACAGGTTACCTTAAAATGTTTATTATAAAATTGTAGTCTAATGTAGTCCAGCAAACTAGTGCATAAAATATGTACGGCAACCATACAGAATGCAAAAAGGAATGCAGCAATGCATGCAATTGACACTGAAAACAGCCAGAACGTTTCTAACATGGTTAGTGAATACTTAGAGGTCCATTAGGATGTAGGTGTAGGGCGGAAAAACCCCCCGACCGCCATGGAAGTGGAAAACAACCGCCCGCCGACCCCGTGGGAAAACGGCGGACAAATTAGCATTAACCGCCAAAAAAAAGAGACCGCAGCGGTACTTGTCCCAGAATAACCGCCCGTAGCGGGCGGAGATGGCCAAAATCTGTCCGCGGAGGTCGGAATTGCGGCGGAAAAACAACAACCCCCCGCAAGTATAGGGGAGGCACCGCCCCAGAAATCAGTATATGCCCGATGGTCCCGCGGTACGTACCGCCGTCTCCGACCGCCGCAGTCACACAATGGAATGAATGGGAGAGCCAGCGGAAGAGCTGAAGCACAGCCACCGTGGCGGATGAACCGTAAAAACTATGGCGGACGAAGCTAAAACCCCACAAGAAGGCCAAAAAGTACACACAGAAAACTAGACATGCCTCCCAAATACACAAAACACACCCCAATGACACAACCACATGGCAAAACGAAAAATACAAATCCCAGGACAACACACCTGTCAGCAACACCCCAAGTGGACACACCCACATATCTGTATAAAACCAGCCCCTTCACTGACCACAATCCCTTGCTAAACTCCAGGAAAGAAGGGACACATAGCCCAGCTGACAGGAGAGGCAAAGGACACAACATCACCAGCCACACCACACACAGCACCACCACCACCTCCAAACCAGCACAACTAACCCCCCTGCACAACACACACCATACACAGCACAACCACAACCACCACTCACACCCCTGCACCCACAATCACTTTGCACACCACACACCATGGCCACACAGAAAATGCCCAAATTCACTGAGAGTGAGTTGAGGGTCATGGTAGATGAGATAGTCAGAGTGGAACCACAGCTTTTTGGTACCCTGGTCCAATAGACACCATTAGCCACAAGGACACAAATGTGGGCTAGGATAGTCTAAAGGTTCAATGCAAAAGGAGATCATGAAGCGGTGGCATGACCTGAAGAGGGTGGTCAAGGAGAGGAGGAGAAAGAACTGTGAGCTGGCTCAGAAGACTGGCGGTGGCCCTCCCATTCCACTAAAAACATTCACACAATGGGAGGAGAAGGTGCTTGCCATGCTGCATCCAGAGAGTCTCACAGGAGTAGCTGGGGGAGTGGAGGCTGGTAAGTACAAACAAATGACTACCGCCACTCTGCTATGTACTGTCTTGCACAACGACAAAGCTACACCACCTAGGACACACACCATCCATCTGCACCCCACACTCACAAAAACATGGCTAACAGATCCAACATACACCCACTCCCATTCACCACAAACACAGCTAACAACATAACCATGGGGGCATGTGTACAGGCAGACAGCACTACAACGACCACCAGGCCCCCTGGTCCACACCTCAGCAGGATGGATCCCTCCACCACCCCACCCAGGAACAGTTGGAAGCCATTGCAGTACAACAAACAAACTTACAGGTAGGTAGCCATCTTCACAATGAGGGTGTCTAGGGGTGAGGGTCCGGTACCACTACTCCCACCATGCCCCCTGTCCTACAGCCTAGCAAGATGGATCCCTCCCCCACCCCACCCAGGAGCATTTAGAAGCCATTGCAGTACAACAAACAAACTTACAGGTAGGTAGCCCTCTTTAATAGGAGGGTGTCTGGGGGTGGAGAGCCTGCACTACTACTCCCACCATACCCCCTGTCCCACACCTGAGCAGAATGGATCCCTCCGCCACCCCACCCAGAAGCATGTGTCAGCCATTACACAACCCTCATCAAACTTACAGGTAGGTAGCCATATTCCCTGGGAGGGTGTTTGTGGCTGGGAGTGCTGCACTACTACTCCCAACATTCCCTGTGTCCCACACCTCAGCAGGATGGATCCCCCCCCACCCAGAAGCGGTTGGAAGCCATTGCAGTACAACAAACAAACTTACAGGTAGGTAGCCATCTTTACAATGAGGGTGTCTGGGGTGGGGGGCCTGCACTACTACTCCCACCATGCCCCCTGTCCCACACCTGAGCAGGATGGATCCCTCCCCCACCCTACCCAGAAGCATGTGTCAGCCATTACACAACCCTCATCAAACTTACAGGTAGGTAGCCATCTTCACAATGAGGGTGTCTGGGGGTGGGGTCCTGCACCACTACTCCCACCATGCCCCCTGTCCCACACCTGAGCAGGATGTATCCCTCCCCCACCCCACCCAGAAGCATGTGTCAGCCATTACACAACCCTCATCAAACTTACAGGTAGGTAGCCATCTTCCCTGGGAGGGTGTTTGTGGCTGGGAATGCTGCACTACTACTCCCAACATTCTCTGTTTCCCACACCTCCGCAGGATGGATCCCTCCCCCCACCCAGAAGCAGTTGGAAGCCATTGCAGTACAACAAACAAACTTACAGGTGGGTAGCCATCTTTACAATGAGGGTGTCTGGGGGTGGGGGCCCTGCACTACTACTCCCACCATGCCCCCTGTCCCACACCTGAGCAGGATGGATCCCTCCCCCACCCCACCCAGAAGCAAGTGCCAGCCATTATACAACCCTCATCAAACTTACAGGTAGGTAGCCATCTTCACAATGAGGGTGTCTGGGGGTGGGTGGCCTGCACTACTCCCACCATGCCCCCTGTCACACAGCCTAGCAAGATGGATCCCTCCCCCACCCCACACAGGAGAGGTTGGAAGCCATTGCAGTACAACAAACAAACTCACAGGTAGGTAGCCAGTACGTGCACCCACACATTTTCCCCAAATTAAATGGTGCCATATGACAACACCAGTCCTCACATTGCACAAAGAGCCCTACCTACCCATTGCCAAGCATAGTGTGCACACAGGTAAGCCAAGGAAACTGTCACAACCACCAAAGTGTGACACACCAATGCACAAGTAGAAGAAAGCCTGGGCACATTCATGCACAGCAACTAGTTACATGTGCATCTCCATGGGGCAGTGTACAACAAGGACCATTCTCAAAATATGAAAGCATGTGTGGTGGCACAAATCAAGATATGCACATGACAGCACAAAGGGATGCAGGAGATGACAATGGCCAGTCCATGGCCAGATGTGACGTCTGCTAGGTCAGACAACTAAACCATGAGTCCACAATTAAACATGTTGTGCCAGGCCCTAGATGGCAACAAGTCCCAGTAAACCTCAATTGGACACGGTTCGCATGGTATGCCCTGACACCTCGCACCATGGACAAGTAATGCTTGTACCACTGTATCATATCAGGGAGCACAGTATTGCACACAGTCAACAATGTGATGATATGTCAATTGTGCAGTGTACAAAATGTGAATGACACACAGCTAACCCAAAGCCCGACGGGTGCACTGCAATGACCATTTCCCATCTGACCCACAGGTGACCAAGAACTCACTGCAGAGGACAACACCAGCAACCTGCAGAGCCAGTCTCCACCCCCGGTACAAGGACTCTCGGATGTTGACTCCCAGGATTTCGTGGACGATGGGCTCGAGGTCGGCCCATCTGGTGTGCCAGGGAGCAACAGGTCCCAGGACCCCAGCATCCCCCCCACCACATCTGCGGCAACAACAACTCCACAGCAGACCCCTGCTGTCACGGCCTGTGCAGCCACAGCCACCACCACCACCACTGCTGCCCGCAACACTCTCCCTGTCCCAAATGGATGCCCCGCACACACCACCCATGGAGGAGGGCAGGGCAAGGATGCGGGTGCACACAGTGGTGAGGCAACAGATCCGTGGCAGCAGGGCAGGTAGGAGGGGCCGGGTCACCCAGGGATACCAGGAGGCTGGGACCCACTCCCTGGAACACATCACCAGAGTCCTGGGCGCATACAAACAGGCCCTGGGACGAACGGGCCGGTCGGACGATCTGTTGCACGAGCTCATCCTGCTGATGAGGTCCATCGACAGACGCATGGGACAAATCATGGACTTCTTGGGCCAGCAAGTGGCGGTACTGAGGGACAGGCATGCGCCCCAGACAACACATTCGCCTCCCTCTGGTGGGCTGCACACTGTCAGTTCACCATCCTCCCCTGCGCCCACAGAGAGGGGTGAGTCCTCAGACCCCACTGGCCCTGCAGCAGGGCCCCCCCTGCCAAACAACAAAGGGGCCATCCCAAGAAGAGAGTGGGAGTATCTGGAGGCAAAGCACCTGCCAGACGCAAGTCACGGAGCCAGCCATGATGGCAACCATCTCCACCACTGCATTGACTCTTTGGACTGTCCTACCCCACACTGCCTTGTGAATGGCATCTGTCTGCTAGACTGGGTCACCACAGCAATGTGGTGACTACTCGACCATCTCATCTACCATGACTGTCAACTCACTCCCCCCAATGGAAATGTACACCCCCTTGCATCTCACCGTAGTAAATAAAATATCCTCACACACATGTTGTTGTGTCTGCTCCGTCTTTATTGCAGGGTGTACAGTCTTCAACATGATCACAATGTACCCGGACCATGGGCTGTATGTAGGCAAGGAGAAGTCGAAGGCACCTAGGGAAACACAACAGAACAACTGTCACTTGTCTGGGTGTGGCATCACAGACATCACACAAGCCCTAACAGCAGGATAACCCAACATGCACATGTCACAATGGCCCCCAAGTGTCAACGTACACGTCCCGTTGATGTTCCCAAATGACATGTCCTAGAAACATTTCCAACCACCACTGAGTCTACAACTGGCTGATGCTCATATGCCCCTTCACGACAACAGCAATCACATCAGACAATGGGTATGTTGCATGTTGCCACCCACCGTCAAGTGAAGTAGCGGGTGATGAGCTGTTCACGCAGGTCAACACCTTCCTCCTCTCCACATTCCTCATCACTGGACACGGCTTGGTTTGCAGGCTGGGGTCTTGGGTCCTCACCATCATCCAGGAGCAGGGTAATCTCCCTGCGAATGGCTAGGTTGTAGAGCATGCAGCATGCAACAACAATCTGACACACCTTCCCGGGCGAGTATGCCAGTGCACCTCCGGTATTGTCCAGGCACCGGAAACGTGACTTGAGCAGGCCAAAAGTGCGCTCCACCACATGACGTGTCCTCCTATGGGCCTCATTGTAGCGGACTTCAGCCGGGGACCTGGGATTCCGCAGTGGGCTCAGCAACCAGGGACGGTTGGGATATGCAGAGTCACCTAGGTATGACAAACACAAATAGACATTGCAATGTCACAGAGTCTCAGGGGAGCAGGTCACACCCACAGCACACCACACAGCTAGGAATACTCACCCACAATCCATGCACGCTCTGGAAGAAGATTAGCCATCAGCTGGGGCACTATGCTGTTCCTCAGGATGTAGGAGTCGTGGGCCGAGCCTGGGAATTTGGCACACACCTGCGAGATGGTCATATTTGCCAGGCACACCACCTGCACATTGATGGAGTGGTAATGCTTGTGATTGCGGTAAATGTGCTCACTTGCCTGTGGTGGCACAAGAGCGACATGGGTGCAATCAATGGCCCCAACAACATTGGGGATGTGTCCAAGGGGATAGAAGTCTCCCTTCACAGCTGGCAATTCAGCACCCCTGGGGAAATGGATGTATCTGTCCTTGTATAGCATCATGGCGGACAGTACATCACGCAGCACCATGCTGAACATCGGTTGTGACATCCCACCAGTGCTGGCCACAGTCTCCTGGAACGATCTTGTTGCAAAAAAATGCAGGGCTGCCATCACCTTATAAGTAGTGATGAAAGCTGTTGGATATGTCCTGGGTGGCTGCAACAGATCACAAAGGGTTTTCAGGGTGGCTCTGTCCAGGTGGCATATGCGTATGATCGCAACATCCTCCATGTCCTCCAGCACCGTCAAGTGACAAATCAAATTTGGCCTCCTCCTATTGGAGTTGATAGTGGACACATGTCAATACAATACACCAAGAGATGTGCACAGCATATCACGTTCAGGATGACACAATGACAACAATGACTGACATCTAGAGGGACTAACAGACCAGCTTACATGGAGGGACACCTTCAGCTACACAAAGAGGACACATGCCAAAACCACAAGACAAGTACCTCAAACACCACCTTTGGCTATGTGAATGCACATAGGGATATGGCCACAGTACACATGTGCACGCATGGGAGTCTAGCATCCAGCATATGTGTAACTAATCAAAACCACTGTCTCCTACCTAGCTGCTGTACCGGTCACACCTTGATGCGTCATTGCAAACTGGCACACATCCACCACACAATGACCACAGTCGGCGCTGGAATGACAAATGTGTTCATGAGCAGACATGAGAGGCAATGCTAATTAGATCAACATTCATCGAAACGAGCATTGCTGTGATTGTCACTGGACCTCAACACATTGACATGTGTACATATTGCACAGCCCAGGACTACACTGTCCTGCCTACACCAACATCAAATCCTCAAGTGACATGTGAGTGGGTACAGACAAATGTACGTTACACACACACAAACATGGCATGTGTAGCCATCAGTGGAATAAATTGAACATTGGCATCGTGTGCACAATGATGTGCCATTGAACATGTTGGCATTCTGCACTGTTGATGTGTGACAGATACAGATGGACATCGCCATTGCATGGCACCCATATCGCGGAAGCTACCGCCTGGCACCGGCGGTGTGTCACCAGCACCCCCATTCACACCAGTGCAGTACTCATAGGCATGTAGACATGTGGAAATGGCGGTTGGCATGCTCCGCCACTAAAATCGCGGTAGCGCACCCCGTGCCCCAGCGGTGTTACACCGCCATGGAGCTCGCCCTAGAGCCAATGGGAAGCTTGATAGCGGTGGCATGATGCAATTTTAAAGATCGCGGTAGGCGTGCTCCGCCACCGCGGAGGCGGTCATTGGCTGCATTTGAAAGATGCACCATCGTGGTAGCGCACCCCGGGCCCCAGCGGTGTTACACCGCCATGGAGTTTGCCATAGAGCCAATGGGAAGCTCGATAGCGGTGGCATGATGCAATTTTGAAGATCGCGGTAGGCGTGCTCCGCCACCGCGGAGGCGGTCATTGGCTGCATTTGAAAGATGCACCATCGCTGTAGCGCACCCCGGGCCCCAGCATTGTTACACCGCCATGGAGTTCGCCATAGAGCCAATGGGAAGCTCGATAGCGGTGGCATGATGCAATTTTGAAGATCGCGGTAGGCGTGCTCCGCCACCGCGGAGGCGGTCATTGGATGCATTTGAAAGAGGCAGACATGGACCACCAATTGCTGCAGCTTGGCACCTTTGAAACGACCCCAGGGGGCTATATATGTGGGAGTGAGCCTCACATTGCCACTGCTCACAGAGCCTGAGACCCCTCACCTGCTCCTGCCTCCAGGGACTGCTGCCTGAGACCCCTCACCTGCTGCTGCCTCCAGGGACTGCTGCCAGAGACCCCTCACCTGCTGCTGCCTCCAGGGACTGCTGTCTGAGACCCCTCACCTGCTGCTGCCTCCAGTGACTGCTGCTTGAGACCAATCACCTGCTGCTGCCTCCAGGGACTGCTGCCTGACACCCCTCACCTGCTGCTGCCCCCAGGGACTGCTGCCTGACACCCCTCATCTGCTGCTGCCTCCAGGGACTGCTGCCTGACACCCCTCACCTGCTGCTGCCTGGGGACCCTCGTCACCAAAATCCCCTGCTGTTGTCTCACATCCACAGTGATGGCAAGGACAGAGAAGCTCTGTGCCAGTCCCTTCACGAGCGAGGAGCTGGAGGTCCTGGTGGACGAGGTGCTCACACAGTACCCAAGGCTATATGGTGCCCCAAATGTCATGGTGGGTCTAAACAGTGTTGTGGTAGGGCAGGGGGACCACACATGTAGTGGACTGATGCAGTATGTGCCTGGGAGTGTGGAGTAGTGTAATGCACTGCCTGATATTCTGTCTCCAGTGGGAGGGTGTGTGTACCCAATGCCACAGCTTTCCCTCCCTGCACATGTAAGTATGAGTGACCTGTGTTGTGTTGTCAGCCATACAGTGACACAGAAGGTTGTTTATGCTGTAGTCAGGACAGTGATTGCTTGGCTGGATGGCTGTGTGTGCCCCTGTAGTCCATCTCGTGTGAGCCCAGCTGGCCTGCACAGTCCCCGTCTACTAAGACAAGGACACATCACTTCACTTACAGAGTATGACATCAGTCTTTTCACATTGCACTCCAGCTGTGGCCCATCTCAGCACTGTAGATTGCACACAACCACCCTTGTGAAAGGCATTTTATATTTGGGAGATCATGTCCCTCAATGTGGCATCCATGACACAGTTATCTATTCACAGGGCAGGGACATTGAGTGATGCTGTGGCATGTAAGTGGCTGTTGGCCTGGGTGCCTGTGGCATGCATTTGCCCTACCTGTACTTACAAAGTTGATTTGGAAGCTGTGCCTTCACATTACATTCTGAGTTGTGCTCTTCAGGTTTCTTCTGCATTGGTGTAGTCTTGGGAATCCCATGGGAGGGAACGGCAGTGTACCCAATCTGACTGTGCGTACATCAATGCGTCCATTGCATGCACCCATATTGGGGAGGGCTAGATATCTTACAGCAATGTGCAGCATTCTATTGTCCCCAAGGTACGACATGGTGGGTGGCATGTGCTAATGTCCATTGTGGACTGTCTTGTAGTCTGGGTCTGTGTTGTCCCCTCCTGTTACATCCTGTTCTGTCATTGGCAACAAGTGGTGTGCCCCCATCATGTACCTAGGTGTGCTCAGAACTAGTTATGTGTCTGTTTGAACAGAGCCACAAGCAGGGTGTTGTGCTGTGTGGTCATCACATGGCTCACTCATGCCTGAGTTTCCAGTTTCCATGCACTGCTTGAGTCTATGTAGTGAGTTGGCACGATGTGATTGCACAGGGTGGTGTGCAACATGTAGATTTGCTCAACTTTTGTCATGCATTGCTTGCATATGTTTGTTCTGTTTTTGCCACCGACCTGACCCTACATCTCTCTCTCCCATGCAGCATCACCTGTGGTTACGGAGGGACAGGAGAAGGACACCAGTGGGGGTGAAACTAGCACCACAGCTGCCCAGGAGCCCAGTGACACAGATGTCACCAGCGCATCAGAGGGGGACAGGAGTCTGCTGAAGGATTCCCAAACTGAGACGCAAAGCACCACATCATCCGATGCCAACGGGGATGCATCCATATTGGAGGGCACAGGGAACGGGCGGCCATTGACCACCCTCCCAGCCACTTCCTCTGGTGCTGCCCGTGTCTGCCTCAGTAAGAGGGGAAGAGCGTCCTCCACCTCTGGCACTGCTGCCCCTGTCCCCCCTGCTGCCATCAGTGTTGAGTCTGTGGACCTTTTGCACCAGCTGTGTGTAGGCCAGACAGCTCTCCTAAATGCCTTCATTGACCACGACAAGAAATTGGCCCAGGTGGTTGCCTTCATTGAGGGCATACATTCCGAGGTGGGTGGGCTGCACCGGACAGTTCAGGCTTTGTCATCAACAGTGACGTCTGCCCTGCAACAGGCACATTCTCACAGTCCAGCTCCGGTCCCTTTGTCCACCCCCCTGGCATTGGCCACGTCTGACGATAGTGACCATGGTCCACATACGTCAAAGTCACGATACAGCACACAGAGCACACAACAGCAACAACTCAAGCGGTCCTGTGTGCAGACACCATCCCCACAGAAGACCAAAGGCACACCAGAGCGCAGGGAGAAAAGCCCGTCAGGCGACACCAGGGGATAATTAGCAAAGCAGCAGACCTCAGGCACACATGCCTCAGTGGCATCCCCATCCAAGGACTCTCCTGCCCCTAAGGCATCGCGCAAAGATAACCATACAGTGTGTGTGCCCACCAAGGAGGCGGTGCATGCCAAGGGTACACCTGGGAAGGGCTCAAAGGCAGTATCACCAACCACCTCGACTCCCATTCCAAGCCCAGTGAAGCAGGGGCTGGAGGGGACTGTAGGGGTGAAACCTAGTAAACAGGGGAAGTGGGGGGGGGGGGCAGAGGTGAAGCAAGGCAAAGCGTTCCGCTGGGTCCAGCACATCACCAGAGGGGCTGCCAGCGCCTGCACCTGCTGCAGCAGTAGTGGTGAGTTTGCCTGTTGTGCCCACATCACTTCCCATTGATCCACAGTCAGTCAAGCCATTTAGGATCCCCAAGAAGTGGACGGGCACCCCTCCACAATCTCCCAGCCACACCGTGACTCCCGTCTGCATGACTCCACGTGCCACTACACCACCTGGTCCAAGCTACCCTCCAGCCTGCCAAGACACTGATCGCTCTACCTCAGCTGTTCCGCTCTATCCCCCTTTAAGTGCCCCGACAGTCCCAGAGGCATAGCCAGCTCCCAGTCTGCCTGACAGCAAAGTCTGAGTGGTAGTCACCCTCACACACCTGTGTCTCACACAGGAGGACCTGTACTGCACATTGTTGCCCCCTGACTGTGTTGCTGGCCATGGAAAGGTACAGTCGCACACATTCCCTGTGTAGCTTCTCATGGACATGCTCTGCACTCTGACCTGGCCACTGGCCTTGTTGTTCACTGCTGTGTTGGACCCTTGCCTGTGCAGCTTCTCATGGACATACTCAGCACCCTGCCCTGGCCACTGGCCTTGTTGTTCACTGCTGTGTTGGACCCTTGCCGGTGCAGCTTCTCATGGACACACTCTGCACCCTGCCCTGGCCACTGGCCTTGTTGTTCACTGCTGTGTTGGACCCTTGCCTGTGCAGCTTCTCATGGACATACTCTGTACCCTGCCCTGGCCACTGGCCTTGTTGTTCACTGCTGTGTTGGACCCTTGCCTGTGCAGCTTTTCATGGACATACTTTGCACCCTGCCCTGGCCACTGGCCTTGTTGTTCACTGCTGTGTTGGACCCTTGCCTGTGCAGCTTCTCATGGACATACTCTGTATCCTGCCCTGGCCACTGGCCTTGTTGTTCACTGCTGTTTTGCCCTTGCCTGTGCAGCTTGTCATGGACATGCTCTGCACCCTGCCCTGGTCACTGGACTTGTTGTTCACTGCTGTGTTGGACCCTTGCCTGTGCAGCTTCTCATGGACATACTCTGCACCCTGCCCTGGCCACTGGCCTTGTTGTTCACTGCTGTTTTGCCCTTGCCTGTGCAGCTTCTCATGGACATGCTCTGCATTTTGTGCCTTACTCTTCTCTCCTCATGGTGCCTATCTGTGCAATTTGTGAATAAAAACAGTTGCTCCAGTTGTCTATTTTGTCAGTGTCCTTACTGAATAAAGTTATTTTTCTGTGTGTAAATGGTTTACTGTGCCACATGGTCTGTGTGGTGTAGTGTGTTCTCCCTGAATACGTACATACATTGTTAAGTTAGCATAACCACGTTAGATGTTAGAATGCCATCTTTCTGCTTTTGCACACGACACTGCGTTTACATGTTATTTCTTAAATAAAACTGCTGACTCGAGACTTGCTTGACACGAGAGCAATCTGTTGTTACCATCCCAAGCTCTGCGCAGCGACCTTGGTCTGTACATGGTGTGACAAACAGTCTGGAATATTACACAATGCATGTTTTCTACTCTAGGTTGATCGACCCACTATTTAGCCATAACACACGCGCAGCTGCACATACCTGAAAGTTGGTGCTTTTAATATCACAGACATCATGTTTATTATTCAGACCGAAGACGAGCCTTCCTGCGAGAAGTCTCCTGACGCTCCTGTGATGTGATTTCACTAAGCTGATCTTTGAGGTATGGGGTCCCCTATTCAAGCCTAAGAGACCTTCTATTAGCATAATAATAATATTAGCTTATTAGTGAAGGGAAGGTGGTAGTATCCACTGTCATTATAATATGATCACTCCTTTTATATTCTATGGTATTGTAACTATGTTGCTGGTTTTGATATTAATCATTTGTCTGCTTGTATTAGCCAAAGTACTGCATCTTAGGACACGTGGTCTATAAAAATAAACTCTTTTTATTTACACCGTGTCTCTGTTGATTATTGTTGTGGACTGATGTGAGAATAATATACGAACAGGTATTTCCGATTCCCACCATTCCTGAGAGTACACTAAGTAGCTTGTTCTGGGTTGTCTATTCATTGGGATCTCTGAGCTAAATCTTGGATAACGAATGGGACACTTATGCTAGCCGGATACTGGGTTCTGGGTTCTGAGGTGAGTTTCTGGTACACCACAATTCACTGAGGTCCTGGGGTTCTACGCATAGTTCTGTGTATCAGCAGAATCCCTGCAACATGGCGCACCTAACGTTTGGTCTATGAGTTGAAACGCCTTAGTAGTGCTTACATTTAGTCCACAGCACCCTCATTCTTGTTTCCGGATAACAAGTCTGACGGATTTTAAACCTACCTAGTTCTATTGATATAGGTTCTTTCAAGCTTGATTATTAAAAAGGTTATTGAACCCTTGTGCTACTGAATACTTGAAGTGTAGCGTGTCCTTATGGCAATAAATATTGCGGCGCATAGCCGTGCGGCACTGAAACGTCACTTGACGCAATATGGAGTGCCGGACGCGGGCATGGACGTCATCTTTGTGGTGGGAGCCGATGCGGCTCATCCCTTTGAGTTATTCTACTCTTGGGTGACGATTCCGGCAGTCAGTGGAAATGATAATACATTTCATTCATACACTGCCTCTGCAGTGCCTGCTGCCTATGCGCCGTATAGGACACAGGAGATACCAATATCTGCTTGGCAACATCAGATTTGGTTTAATGGCGCCCTCCCCCATGTGGTTATACCGCCGAGAATGGGCCCTTTATCAATTGCGGGGGCCACTTGGCCGGTACTAGCCGGATTTACGCCTCATCCCCGTTACCTCACGGTGACGGTGGATGAACTGCGTGTACTGCACACTGCCCTTATAACAGTATATAGGGCGTTAGTGCAGTATGTGTCGCGCACTGTACAGGCGGGGGCGCCTGTTGGTGCGGGACAACCTGGTGATCGTCACGCGGTGGTCATTAGTCCTGTTATGGTTAATTCTGTTGTAGGCAAGCGCCCCCTCACGAGGGATGATTATCCCTTTTGGCTTGCTGAAAAATTTGACCAAATAGAAGCGGTTTATCCGCATACAACTCCTGTGGAGAAACACAGGATCCTCACCATTAGTTTGCCTAAAGACTTAGTTCCCCACATGGATGATTGTGTTTCTTGGGGTAAGGTTTTTGCTACAACGTACGCGCAGTGCTTTGGCACTCCGTCTATGTTGCAGCTGCCCTCCGTTATCAAACGTGTTCAAGAGGACCATGGAGCGGAGTCTGCGATAGAATTAGGGATGCGGCTCCTCGGAGATTTTGGCCTGGTGGCTACCATGATAATGGGAAACCTTAAGGGTGATGCGTTGCACTTTCAGGTTCGTAATGAACTGAAGAAAGTTGCTGAAGAGGACAAACCGCAGGAATTTGCAAAAATAATTTCAGAAGCATATCGTGATTTGGGTCGTAGCTCTTTAGGAGTTAAGCCTGTGATCAAAAATCCCGATTCTAAGCAGCAGGGTAAGGCAGGAACTTCTGGTAAGGATGAACGACCCATTTTTCCAAAACAAAAGTGGCAGTTTAAACAACAGGGAAAGCAGCAGCAGAAACAGGGCTCTCGGCCTGCCTCTCCCGTACAGTCAAGTAGTGAACGCACTTATGATCTGCGAGATCGTGCTACTATTAAGTCTCCTGATAGATTTCAGGTTTCTGAACCGCGTTCTCCTCGTTCTTCACAGGAAATATCGGCTACACAGTCTGGTGGCGGAGGCGGTGGCAAAGGTCGGGGTGCTCCACAACAGCGTGACCAACCCCGACAGACTGAGGGTAAGGGCAAGCAGGACGAGTTTGCTCGACAAAGACCCCCGTTTCAGAAGAAGAAAGTGGCGGCTCTGACGGCAAAATATGCCTCAGATAGTGCGGACACAGCTTCAGAACCGGACATGGGCGCTGACGCTACTAGACAGCGCGGCGGAAATTACCATAGTCCGTCAAGCTCTGCGTCCATTTCTGGCGGCGACAGCAACTGATGTTTTGGTTACTGTTGAAACAGCTGACACCAGAGTGGCTCCCCCGATAGACTTTATGAAATAGTCTTATTAATTGAGGGTGACATACAACGTACCATAAAAGGGATTTTTTGGGATAATCTGACCACCACCTATGATATCCTCCTAGCGGAGGCAGATTGGCCCCCAGCCTTCATTTTGGAAGCTCCTAGAGGGGAGGAGAAAATCCTCCCGTCCTTTGCGCACACGGTGCCTAAGGAACAAGCTGAAATGTACGCTGGTGAGTGGGCGCTGGCGCTTGCGCCAGCGGTATATCGTACTCAAGTGGGTTGGGACCGGTTGTCCCCCTGCCATGAGATTCCATTACGGTCTATGCCCCAGCCTCAGCCCCAATATCCCATGCGTCGTGAAGCTAGACCACACGTCGCGGCGATCCTTGAACAATTGGAATATCAGGGTGTTATTGAAACTTGTGTGTCCCCTATGAATAACCCTTTATTCACTGTAACGAAGCCTGACGGCTCGTACCGTTTAGTTTTGGATTACCGGCACCTAAACTCCCATTGCCGGACCTGCGCGGTACAAAATACACATAGCTCGGCTTTAGTCGACAGTCTCGTGCGTAAGAGGTTTAAAACGACACTTGACATTTCCAATGGCTTCTTTAGCCATAACCTGTCCACACTGAGTAGCCAGTGGACAGCGTTTACTTCGGGCGGAAAACAAAAACAGTTTACGAGATTAGCCATGGGCTACAAAAATAGCCCTGGCGTCTTTTCCGCTCGCGTGGTTTCTCTCTTAGAAAGAATAGACCCCGAAGCATACTCCTATGTTGACGATATCTACCTCACGGATGATGAGCTGTTGCCGCATCTGTCTCGAGTCGACAATATTGTAGTGAGTTTTGCTGACTATGGCTACAAATTAAATTTTGCGAAGTCACACATCGCGGAATATACAGTGTTGTTTTTGGGCTACGAGCTCAATAATGAAGGAAAGGGGTTAGCTCCCCACTTTCTGGAAAAGTGCGCATGCTTGAGTGCGCCAACGACGCTAAAGAAATTACAATCTCTGCTGGGCTTTCTGAATTTCGGCCGTACGTACATTCCTGATTATGCCCAGCGTATCAAGCCGCTTTACGCCTTGGTACAACCCACTTTTTCGAAGTCTAGCTGGCAGCTGGAACATTCTAAAATTTTACAGTCTTTACAGGCTGATCTTCTTGCTTCACAATATTTGCTGACACGTGATAACCGCACTAACCTGGTAATAAGAATAGTGCCAGGCGCCGTGGGTTTCACGTATTTGACGTTTAATGAGGGCGATACAGTCCCCATTGCGTACAAATCCCACTTGTACACCTCTGCTGAATTACGTTTTTCTGCGGTCGAAAAAGTTCTGACTGCTGTACAGATGGCGATCCTTAAAGAACGCGCACTGTCGCATGGGAAACAGATTCTGGTTGTAACACCCTATCCTGCCTTAGAAGCAGTGACAAAGGCAAGTGTACCAAATTCTAAAGCTTTGCATCCTCGGTGGATACAATGGGCCACAACACTGACGTCGCCAGACGTCACTTACATCTTTGATGCCTCATTACAGACTCAAGAGTTCTTGCAGTATGAATTCGTTCATCCGGCACCTCTGTCTTTGCGCCCGCTCGAAGAATACCATTGTGTCATATACACTGACGGGTCTGCGCAGCCCGCGATTGGATCGAAGCACGCTTATTCAGCGGCTTGCGCAATTGTCGTAGGTACATTCGTAAATGGTGAATTCCAATCTGATGCAGTGCATACGCAGTCATTGGGTGATTGTACCGCGCAATTGGCGGAGCTTCGGGCTCTGGTGCTTGCACTGGAGTTTGCTGATCCCCGGGTCACTACTCTTATAGTGAGTGATTCCTTCTACTGTGTCCAGTCCTACAATGACAATTTCCACTTCTGGTCTCAGAATGACTATCGAGACACGAAAGGTGGCACAATTAAGCATAAAACGCTTTGGGTTCGAGTGGCAGACTTTAAAGACCGTCTCCCTCTCGTGAATGTTATTCACACTCTTGGTCACCAACGACTTGGTGTCCATGCTGTCGGCAACAGCTTGGCTGACGAGGCAGCAAAAACAGCAGTGGCTACATACTTAGTGGCAGCAGTTACCAGATCAAAAAGTAAGATTGATGATGACATCTGGGCAGCTATTGCTGCTACAGAAAAGGGAGGCGATTACCCGAAGGGTTTTCCTTCTCGTTACATTTACCATTTAAGTCCTGATAATGTCCCATTAGTGAGGATTAACGACGTTGGTGACAGAATTATTCCCAACGCGGACTGCAGGCCAGCACTGATCTTGGCTGCACATGAGGGGTTGGCGTCTGCCCACGCCGGTGTGTCAGCTACAATATCTCTGCTACAACAACGTTACTGGTGGTTTGGTTTATATAAACAAACGCGCGCTTATGTTCTTGATTGTGACATTTGCCAACAGATTAAACCTTCTACTGTTGCGCGCCCACCACAGACACAGCTGTACATCTCTAATAAGCCATTTGGTTGTGTTTATTTAGATCACTGCGGTCCTTTTTCCTCCGATACTGCGTACAAGTACATCTTGGTTGCAGTGGATTCGTGCACACGTTTTCTATGGGTATGGCCACAAAGGAGTGCTGACTCGCGGACTGTCATCAGGGATTTGCGTGTCTTTGTGGGAACTTTTGCGTGTGGTACCTTCCATTCTGATCAGGGCCCTGCGTTCGCCTCTAAGGCTTACAAGGAGGCTATGAGAAATTTGGGGGTCCTAGTCAAATTTTCGTCCCCCTACCGACCTGAGGGTAATAGTGTGGTGGAGCGAATGAACCGTGACTTAAAGCAATCATTGACAGCAAGTGTTTTAGGCACAGGCCGGAACTGGCTAGCCCATTTGTATAACGTCCAACGTGCACTTAATAATCTCCCTAGAAGGTCTCTGGGTGGGCGGACCCCGTACATGATGCTCTTCGGAATCAGAATGTTTGTCCCAGACCTTGATGGTCTAGACATGGCGGCGTCGACCGCACCCTTTGACGTAGATGATCACTGTGCTGTTTTACAGACTCTACAAGAAGCCAGAGACACTCTTTCGAAGGAACATTTGCCCTCCATATCTGAAGCTGAAGTTCAGGTTCCGGTAGTCGGCTGGCTACCCAGAGTTGGAGACCTGGTCCGTGAGAAGGTGGAGAACAAGAAGGAGTTCGGCCCCTCTTATCGTGCACCAGTTCCAGTGCTTGGAGTGCAGGGTACAAGAACAGTCATTTTACCTCCACTTCCTGGTCGCAAAGAAAACAGGTACATCTCTATTGACAATGTCAAACTTCAGCGAGTGGCCGATACTTCTTAGTATGACTCCAGCAGTTTCATGCCAGACGATGCACAGAAATTCAATGTTGGTTCCTGCTTCTAACACCTTGTCTGATGTTGCCATCGAGATGCAATCTGTTACTGATCCCTTGTTAATACCATCGGCTGGTGGTTTGCCCGAAGAGACTGAGTACGCTTATCCTACACGTGGTCCCTCACCTGTTTTACAATCTACAGCACTTGGCCAGTCCCGTTTCTCCTTTGACACTGACTCATTACCCTCAAGCCCCCCATCAAACATTGCTGTTTTTTTCAGCTGGTTTAAGAGACATTTTTTGATTGCCCCTTGGACATACATCTGGTTGATACTTTTCACTATTTTTTTGTTTATGTCAATTGGATTTATAATAGTTTTTTTCCGTCTTGTGGATGGCCACTATTTGAGTGAGAGATCGACAATTAGACTTATCAATGGAACTTTGGCCCCCCACTCCTCGTCCCACATCATGAAGAGGGACCAGACTTCTGTGAATATTACTGCCTGGCCCGTCTTGGATGGAATCGCATGGGATGCTGTTAAATTCCAAATTCATGGGCCTACAGAGGTCATTAATGTACCTAATGTATTTCGAGTTTCTATGGGTGATGTGGTTAGGCAGAACATACGTTCTGATGATTGGGATGTACACGCCATTGAATCACTGTTTTCTGATTTGAAATATTATGCCGCTTTTGATGCTGAAGATTTATATGAAAATGCGGCTAATTATGCGGAACAGTATTGTTTTCAACATTATGGCAATCATTTCCTGCATAAAGCAAATACATTTAGAAATTTTGTAAATTTTACCCAATGGGAACACTGTCCTACTCCCGAGTTCGGAAGTTCACAAACACTAGTTAACAAGTATTCTTATTTTACTGATTTCAGTGTTTCCGACCCGGCAGCGTTTTATTTTAAGGTGCTGCCTGAGTCTGCCGCAAAGGTTAGACTGACACACACAAAGTTACTTTATTCCAAGTCCTTTATGGACGAGTTGTCAATCAAAGGTTATGATGTATGGAAGGCTACTATTGATCTAAAGTCGGTTTGGGGTTCCAAGCCGTGGCAGGTACAGGGTACAGAGGCTTTACATCGTGCCTGTCTTATACCAAATCATATTTTATTTTTGAATTCATCCATCTTCCAAACCACCTGTTTTGGATTGGCTACTGCTAAACAATTAAAGACACCTTCTGTGCCGGATTTGGGCGCTTATCCCAATTGGGATAACCACACAGATCTATCCCTTGCTGCTTTGCAATCCTTAGTTTCAAATACATCTTTCAATATTTCGAAATTTAATAGTGAGGGTTGGTTAGTTTGGCAAAGCAGTTCAGACACCTGTCAACGTCGTTTTCTGGGACTGAAACCGGGGTATACTCGGGAACGCGTGGACCCTCGGTTTGAGTCGTCACATACTGTAACTACATACTCTGTGGGCAAGTTGTGTCAATCTTGGTTGCGACATTCCACCTTGGCGTCTGTCAAAGTTCATTTATCACAATTACATGACAAAATAGATTTGAATGATTTTGTTAAAGGTCCTGTGGGTGGCAGAACCAAAAGGTGGGCGTATGCTATTTACAACGAAGTCTGGAAGTTGTCGCAGATTGAGGCGGCTTCCAGATTGCGAGCTATTGACCAAGCAAACATGGAGAAGGTTTTAGCCGTTATAGATAATAGCATTAACACTCTCTCTTCAAGAATTTATACATTAGATAATATTGTTTCTTCTGTTGTTGATATTGTGCATGATGATATGTCTGTGTTATATCATGGTCAAAACCAGTTGCGTTCTGTTATGCAGTTTGCATGGACATTGCAGACGTTAAAGGCGGGGAGAGTCCCTTGGGACTATCTTAACACTACATCGTTATTTCTTCCCTTTAACCTTACTGACAAGCAGCGATTTATGTCCATGAAGGATGCTACATATTCATTGTTACATATTGAAAAATTAGAACCATTGCCTTTTTCTGTAGCGGAGATCAATTCAGCTACGTGGTTAGTCCACGGATTGATAACTCTCCCGTTCGCGCTTTTTAAGTTCACTTCTTGTATGAAACATTATGCTTTGGGTAGATATGAACCGTTGGGCACCGCTTTCATACATGAGGTTTGGTCCCTCCCCTTTACGTATAGATGTACTAGGGAAGGCACTGAGGTTTATTTGAAAGGCGAGGAATGTACCACGACACCAGACCATTCCTTGGTATGTAGGCACATTCAATTACACGGCGCATGCAATGTACAAGCCCCGAACTTAGCCTGCGTCCTGCGAGGTATCCCAGTGCCTGTGATTACGCCTTCTTTCACGTTGCTTGCAAACGGTAGTTATTTAATTTTGAATAATGAAGCTTGCTGCGGGATGTTAGTGGGAATCCCGTACATAGTAACTGTCTCGCAGAAAGTTGTCTGCTGCAATAATGTTCTCTTTCCACCCCCGCGTGGGCAGCTGGATGTTTCAATCTGGCCTTCGATTCCAACCTTGAAAGCAGAGTTCAACAAGTTGAGCAGAATAAGAGCTTTATTGTCCCAAAAAGAGGTGCCATTGACTTCCTCTCGTGAAACATTTGTCCTTCACGTTGCTAATACGCGCACTGAGGTACAGGCGCTTCTGAATACTGACCTCCCCCTACATTTCGGCACTTTGATCCAAACTATTTTTAATGCCTCGTCCACGACCGGCCTGGCTCATTTTTTTAAACTTGTGGGCTCGGGTCTCGTGACCTCTTTCAAAACTATTTTTGGTGTGATTCCGGCATTTTTTCATTCACTTTTCTCGAGCATCTTTGGAGGTGTTCCGCTGCTTCTGGCGCTGGTGGCAGGTGTGCTGCTTTTACTTTTCATACTACGGAATGGCTGCTCCTTCTGTGCCACACGAGCGCCTGTCCCGCCTGCATCTTCTTCGTGATAGGATGCTTGACTTTTATGGAACTCTGCCGTTGGCGACCTTAAGCCTGGCATATGGATTATCCTTCAGGTATTCCTACTTCACCTGCGTGCAGCCTGTATTTCACTGCCTGGATTGTCCCTTTGAATGGCCTTTGGATTTGTGCTTGACCAACCTGGTGTCTCCGGTGCCGGATTTCGATCGACTGATGAGGCCCTTAGTGTCTCACGAGTTGGCCTGTTCTGGTGTCCGGATTATGGCCTGTGGTGCGGCGCATGGTATCCTGGGTAATTGGGACATCTCAACAGCTGCCTACAACTTCTTGGCTATGAGCTATTTGGAGGAACATTCCGGGTGCCCTCTGATCGTGCTGGAGGCTCCGATGGTTGAAGAACACGTATGTTCCTTTTCGTTGATGGATTGGATGGCTGAGACTTTCAGTGGACCTGCAAACGATTTTTTGTTGGAAGCAGTGGCCACATATGCTGCCTATACATTCATGGATTAACTGGACAGTTGTCCTTTGCGCCTGTGCTACTGGACAGCACTTTAGCGCGACATTTCTTCTTTTCTTTCTCTTTTTTTCCCGATGGTCGTTTTGAGTTTTTTTTTTACTTCCATATTTTTTTTCTTTCAAAACAACCCTGGTTTATATTTTTTGTAGTTTCGGACTTTGGCGCATTCTGAAACTCTGCATTGGTTACGCCTTGTTCTGCTCTGACGACACTGAACTCTGCGTTCTCTCTTTTCTTGCCTATTAAATAGTGCTTCGATCAAGGGGGCGTGTAGTGTGTTCTCCCTGAATACGTACATACATTGTTAAGTTAGCATAACCACGTTAGATGTTAGAATGCCATCTTTCTGCTTTTGCACACGACACTGCGTTTACATGTTATTTCTTAAATAAAACTGCTGACTCGAGACTTGCTTGACACGAGAGCAATCTGTTGTTACCATCCCAAGCTCTGCGCAGCGACCTTGGTCTGTACATGGTGTGACAAACAGTCTGGAATATTACACAATGCATGTTTTCTACTCTAGGTTGATCGACCCACTATTTAGCCATAACACACGCGCAGCTGCACATACCTGAAAGTTGGTGCTTTTAATATCACAGACATCATGTTTATTATTCAGACCGAAGACGAGCCTTCCTGCGAGAAGTCTCCTGACGCTCCTGTGATGTGATTTCACTAAGCTGATCTTTGAGGTATGGGGTCCCCTATTCAAGCCTAAGAGACCTTCTATTAGCATAATAATAATATTAGCTTATTAGTGAAGGGAAGGTGGTAGTATCCACTGTCATTATAATATGATCACTCCTTTTATATTCTATGGTATTGTAACTATGTTGCTGGTTTTGATATTAATCATTTGTCTGCTTGTATTAGCCAAAGTACTGCATCTTAGGACACGTGGTCTATAAAAATAAACTCTTTTTATTTACACCGTGTCTCTGTTGATTATTGTTGTGGACTGATGTGAGAATAATATACGAACAGGTATTTCCGATTCCCACCATTCCTGAGAGTACACTAAGTAGCTTGTTCTGGGTTGTCTATTCATTGGGATCTCTGAGCTAAATCTTGGATAACGAATGGGACACTTATGCTAGCCGGATACTGGGTTCTGGGTTCTGAGGTGAGTTTCTGGTACACCACAATTCACTGAGGTCCTGGGGTTCTACGCATAGTTCTGTGTATCAGCAGAATCCCTGCAACAGTGGCACTTCAACATGGTCAATGTTTGGGCTCACTTGCTCTCTTTTTTCAAGGGTGACAGGGGCTTCAGTTCTTCTTGGCCCAGATACTTGTGGTGGCAATGGTGTCAATTTTGAATGTTTAGCAGTAGTCATTTATTTGATTAGTTCATGTTGGCTCTATTGTACACATGTCAGGTTGGGGGGCACTGCCAGCACAGGGTGGGTTTCTCCATACAGTATTTCAGGCAGGCTGTCCAGGGTCATCATGTGTGTGTTCTTCCTATATGTGTGCCCAGTGGTGTATGTGTGTGGTCATCTTGTGATGGCCAGTCATCCTAGTACCATGGCTTACTTTCCATGTGTGCTCTTGGATGACCAGGTATTGTGCAGTGTGAAGGGGGTGAGTTTGTGGGGAGTGTTGATGTGTGCATGCCTCTGCAATGTCAACTACACACATGTGTCACCCAGAAGTTGTGTGCCTGTTGTTTTGATTGTTCATCCCTATGGATGTGGTTGTATGCCCATGTGTGAGTTGTATGTTGTACACTGTGCAGTGTGTTGGTGTGTCCTTGCAGTTCTGTCTGACTCCTACTTGTTGTTTTTGTCACTTGTGAGTATGCAGAGGGTGTTACTGGCAATTCAGTGTTGTGTTTTGTTGCACATCCCTGTGTCTGGTGGCTGTTTGTGGGGTCTGCCTTGCTGTCCCATGGTGCCTTCTTGCCTCCAGTGTGGCATGTTGTGTGTGTTGTCATGCCATCCTCTATCTGTGCTTAAGCTGCCTACCCATTGTGGGTCTGCACTCCCTCTCTTTGTGGATGGTACACTCCTGCCATGTCCCCTACTGACATGCAGTACACTTCACTTTGGTGTGAGCTGTCCCCTTGGTTTGTATGTGTGTGTGCCTCCCCATGACTTCATTTGTGCCACTGTGCTTTGTGGTGCAGTTCTTTGTCCAGGGTCAATGTGTCACTCAGTGCATTTCCTCAATGGGCATGTGTGATGTTCTGGTGATGTTTGTCAGTCATGGTTGCTACTATGCAGTTCAATTGTGTGTGCTGCCCAGTCCTGTGGTCAAGTTGTTTCTACCTTTGTGTCCCAGAGTTGTGCATCTATTGGGTGTTGTGTTGGATGTATGTGTGTTGTTTGTGTTATTGCTTCACTTCCTGGGTGTGCTGTTGTCTTTGTGCTGTGCTGTATGGTGTTGTGTGGGTTGCTGTTCTGTCACTGATATCTGTGTGTGTCTGGTGTGCTTGGTGTGCACACACAGCTTGTTGTGCTTGCTGTGCTGTGTGTATGTTGCCTTGTGTGCATCCCCTGATGTCATGCTATGTTTGCTATGTGATTGTTCTGCCTGTGCATCTGTTGTTTGTTTGCTGTGGCTGTGTTGTTCTGTGATGGAGCACTTCTTGTGTGTGTTGTGGAATGTTGTCTGTGCATTGTTCCTGGGTGATGAGGTTGTGCACTCCTGGTGTGTCTGTGCTCCCATTTCCTTTCCCCAGTTTAGCTGCACAGGGCATGTCTATTGTTGTTGTGACTCTGTGTGTGTGTCAGTTGGGTGATGTGTTTGTCTGTTGTATTTGTTTCCACATTTGTGGTTGCATCCCTGTGTGTGTGTGATGTTTGTGGCTGAGCCCAGGGTGTGTGGTTGTTTGTGTGTGTATTGCCTGTCAAGTTGTGGCAGCCTTCAGTGTGTTTGGCACTAGTGTTGTTTCCTGCTGGTGTGAGGAGGGTATGTGTGTAGATTCTTACTGGTGTTTGTCAGTCCTGAGGTGTGTAGATGGTCCCTGTGTGTAGTGCTGCTTGTGTACTCCTGTGAAGTAGTTGTATGTATGTGTGGCTGTTCCCAGTTTGAGTTTAGGTCCTTCCTTTCATCCTTTCATCCTTGTGCCTATACATGGTTTGCCTTGCTGTCTCCCTGTGTGGTTGCACTGAGCTGTCTGTGGTTTGATTTTACTGACTGTGCCAGCCTTGTGTGCTTTGATGGTGTGTGGGTGTTGTGCTCTGTTCCTTGTGTTGATGTGATGTACACATGCTTGCTGTGTGTCTCCATGCCCTTCCATTTGTGTGCAGCCCACTTTGGTTTCCCTATTTGTTGTGCTCCATTGCTGTTGGCATGTGGGGTGTGTATGTGTGTGTGTGTCAGTCTGTGATAAGTATGTGTGACTGTGCAGGCTGTGTGTCCATTTGGATGTTGCTTCCTTGCGTGTGTTCATTTGTTGCTTGTCCTCATTGCTTTTTCCCTGAGTGTGGTGTAGTGTGTGTTTCCCTGGCCCTGTGCTACTGTGCTGTGTGTTGTGTGTTCCTGTGCAGCCACTCCTGCATTGTGTGTCTCCATGATTGTTGGTTGTGTTGTGCAGGGTATGTATTGCCCTGGCTTGTTGTTGTGCATTGGGTGCACAGGGGGGACACATGGCATGTGCCTTCATGGGGTGTGCTAGTGTGTGGTTGTGGCCCTGTGGTCTTTGTGCCCTGCCCATTCCTGGCACTGGCCCTGCCTTCTGCATTGCGCATGTATTTGCTTGTGTTCGCAGCTGCGTTGACGTGACCGGGACATTGCTGCATGGTGGCGGTAGCTGTGTCCAGCATGCAGCGGGGTGAATTTGTGGCAGGTGGGTGATGTGTGGGTGCCTTTGGGGATTTGTCCCTATCCCCCCTAGGGTGTCTGATGTGGATTTGGACCCTGAGTCAGGCCGTGGGTTGTGTGTTGTGTGTTGTGTTATTTCGTACCTGCGGCGGCATCCGCGGCGGTCCATGAGTTCCTGGTGATGTAGCAGGTACAGCACCGGAAAGACGTGTAGAGCTGGGTCCATTGCGGTCGTGTCCGGGTGGTGTTGACCGGGACTCTCGTTTCGCGCTCCACTGTCAAGTTTCCGCCGTCTCTGGTTGGGCGGTGTCTCCGCTGCGGTGCGTCTGCTTGCTTGAGCCATCCTAATTTGTGGACCGGGTCGGACGTCATTCCGCACGGCGGAGGGTCTCCATTGGCTCCCACCACCACAGTGGCGGGCGCACTTTGATGGGGGTGCGCGTCGCACCGTGGCGGTCAGGAATTGGCCTATGTTTGACCATACTAATATGGCGGATGTGATGTCCACTGCTAACGGGCGGAAAAAGGCATTTTTCCGCACCGCCAGCGCGGCGGTGGTCACACCGCCCTACATCCTAATGGACCCCTTAATGTCCTAACACTCTAAAGCTATTTCTCCATTTTTATAGAAGCAGTAAATAACAACCATGTCGTATGAATTTATTAAGATGGATTGCGCACATGATATCTCTTTTAGTCGAAAATAGAAACTCAGTTATTCTCTACAGCAGCTTGGCCTGGGAATTAAAAACAGTGCTGGACTGAAAGCCACTTCTCTGCACTGCTCCCGGCATGGCTGATGCTGTGAACTGGTGACAACTCTGGCTTGATAGTCCTAGCACAACATGCCTCGAGCCTATGGGCAGATACCTGGGTTTTCATAGTATTATTACCCATCTGATTTTTATATTTATAAAACAAAAACTACACTTGCAGGCACTAAAGAAAGTATCAACAAGACTAAGCAACATGGTGATAAATGTGTCATCTTGACTCACATTTTGATTATATTTTCTTGCAACTAAAAACATGTCACCTAATACAGTGAATAAATACAATAATGGAATATGGCAGTCAAGATAGTAAACATACATGATGCCAATATTTCATTAAAAAAGAGATGAAGGACTCAAAAGCATGCATAGAAGAGAAATACTAATATTCATTTTAGTAATTTTACAATAACTGAAAACAATACTTATGAGGGTGTAACTTCCACCCTCTGGTACGGGATGCGAAGGAAATAGGGGTTTTGGGTGAGGGATTGTACTAATATCCCGGTATAAATTTTAGTACCTGGCTAGTAATATAATATAATTAGTATTATAATATTTTATTAATTGTATATAATTTAGAATCAATACCTATGAGGGTTTAACACTCACACTCTGGCATGGGATGTTAGAGAAATAGGGGTTTTGTGTAGGGGGTGTCCTATTTTTAAAACCTATGTCTTAAATTTTGTAAATATAAAATTATTTGGTAAAACTTTTAAACATGGGTAAACATGAATATATGTACACTAAAATAATTTTGGAAATATACAGTAAATATTAAAATGATAATTAGAAATGTATCAAATTTAATTTCTATTGAAAAATGTAAGAAGGACACATAGAATATAAACATAAAAAGATTTATTCATTAAAAAAAATATATAACATTTTATTAGAAATATGAAAAAAAAGAATAAGATTCAATATATATTATTATTTTTTTAAATAAAACGTTTTTCAAAACAGTACATTTAAATTTTTAAACCATTTGTATTCTGTGCTTTCCCACGCGTTTCCATTGAAGTCAATGGGAGAAATGATCCTTTTTTCCTTTTTACTTTGAGTTGACGATCGCGGTTGTGCATCTGTTTCTACACTCGGAGCGTCACGGTCAAGATCAGAAGCAAGGAAGAGGTGCGGTCAGGTACGACAAATTATATTTATTATACAGAGATTGTGGATGGGATCATTTATTGTAAGGAGATAGGAGGGCGGTCGTTAGCTATATGTTAGTTTTTGGACGTATGTTTTGAATGTTTTAACCAACATTTTAGTTCTTAAGCAGGTAGCGGTTGTAGGCCCACATCAGGATGATTGCTTTTTTAACACTCGTGGTTTAAAAAAAAAGGTTCAAAGATCGACTATGATTTCTTTGGACCAAAGCGTAAAGAAAGCAATATTTTTTTTTAATACTTTTTGCGATACGTTTTTAAAAATAAGTATGCCATATTCATGGCAATTCGACCAGTGTAAGTTTGGAGAACACAGATGCCTTGGATCGCCGAATGGATGTTGTTAACAATATGAATTTTCTTTTATGGATTTTTGCTTTATGTAGGATTTTTACAGCATGAGGAACTTTAGACTTTTGGATTTTGAGATTCTTTTGCCCTATTATGGATAAATTTAAAATTTATGGACATTGGATTGCAGCAACTGATTTGTTGTTGACTTTTTTTCAAAAAACCCTTATTTTTCCAGGATTTTTTGGAGGGATGCGTTTTGTTAGCTTACACAGTACATTTTGTAGTAGTGATTTTGCTGGCAAATGTGACTATGCCAATCTGTGTCTCTTGATAGTTTTGCACGGTAATAGGATTGCATCATGGATTATGGATTGGCAATTTTGGATTCTTGGAGTGCTCAAGACTCTTGGTGAACTGTGGAACTTTACGACTCACCAAGAGTTGAATGAAGAAGACAACTCCACGTAGGAGACCCGACATCTCTTTAATTTGGATTTTTTTTTTTTTAAATGCCAATCTAATTTGTAAAAATACATTGCAAAACAGGCAAGTAAGATAGAATAGGGGTTAGTGTCAGTTAGAAATGTAGTATGTTTGTAATATTGTCTATGTAGTCTGAACACCATTAGCGAAAACTGTTGAATTTGTCCCAATAGTCGCTTTGACATTTCTTTTGTTCTTTTGAAAATTTGTGGGTTCAGACTACTAATCAATGATTACCCTTCTCATTTCTTGGAAACTTTGCTCCTTCCTCAAAATTTCCCAAAAATGATAAAAGTGTGGCTGAGGTTTTCCGATTGATTTGTTGGCAGGAGTTGTGCCATCCCTTCATGGCATTTTTAGTCTTTGCGCTACCCTCTAAGCAGGTCATGTAACAGTTCCACCATTTCACTGGAAACCTTGGATTCCTCCTGTGACTCGACCTGTTTAGATGGCCAATCCATGTGTCCTCAAAGTCTTTATTACAACAACAAAAAAGTTTTAAAAAAGCATGCAGTTATTTCAGACTGCGTGTTAAGCACTACATGTGCTACAAACATTAACATTAGTACATGTGCAACTCAAAGCAAGGCACTGCAGTCAAGCAAGTGCAGGAGGGGCTGGGGCACCAAACAGGGAAGGAAGAGGCACAGATCACTGGACAGCAGTGATGGTACAGATTGCGGTTTCAAAGGACAGGCGACCCTTCTCTGATTCAATGAGTGACTGGAGCCAGGTGGGCGCCTCGCCCTCTGCTGCCTTCATCCCGCAAGTCCTGGTTCTGAGAGCACACGGTTCAGGAAGATTTGGTTTCTTCCAGATAAGGTCCATTAGAAGAACTACAAATCATCGAAAAAAATTGAACTGTTAACAGTTGAAACATTACAGGCCACAAACAGGAGAAGAGAAGTGTATTTCACATTCAAGGCACCAGACTGAGTAGCTATTCTCCCGAACCAGCCCCTCCCTCGTCTCATTTCAAAGTGCCAGGAAGCCATCATGATCCCTCAGAAGAGCTTTAGCAACACCAGCGGCAGGAGGGCAGCGAGTCCAGCCAGCATAGAGGGGTTGACAGCAGTGCCAGAGTTGCACAGGTCACCGGTACAGCAGGAATGGGTGACCGTGTAATCTATGCCCAGAATAGAGTTGGTCTCGTTAGTAAGACACTTGGCGACATCCAAGCACCCCTTGGCCTTTATCTTTATTGCCCCTCTAGAAGCTGTGCGGGTGTCGCAGGTCTGGAGGAGGCCACAGGTGGCAGTGGTGATGACCAGACACGGATAGTCACACTGCCTGCAATTCAACCCCTCACCCAGGTCCAGGCTGCAGAGCAGCAAGAACGCGGCACTGAGAAAGGTCTTCATGCTTCTAGGAGCTGGATAGAGAACCGTGTACAAGCGAAGCTCAGAAAACTGGCGAGCAACAATGCGTTTAATCTATTGTTTGACTTTGATTTTGCCGGCTATAATTTTGTACTATAGCTTATAGTTGATTCCTGTCAAAAGAAAAAAGGCATTTTAAATAGAGTGTATCAATAACAGTGTAACAAAATGCTTGATACTTTGCTGGAACAATCACTTCAGTTTATTCTCCAAAGCCTTAGCCAACACGCGTTTTGTCGTGCTTTGCGGTTGTGCGCAGCAACTTCTTCAGGGCTAAGAAACAAACAAGTGTACAGAATTGGGAATGATAGGTATCCAACAATAACAACTAATGGCAATTTCCCAATGTGACAAAATATCTTGACAGATCGGCTCATGTTGCCTACTTGAGCCTGTGGAAACCCATGCTGTGGTAGATATGTCACCTCAGTTGTCTAGTGACAAACTTGTGCCTTTAATACATAAATAAAAAGATGGAATTTGTTTCTAACTTTTAGACAATACAAACTGATCTGGAATTAAGACATAAATGTTTTTATTGAGTTCAATTGTGACATTCAATCCTAAACAATCAGTGGCGACTTTACTAAGGTGAGAAAAAGGTGACTCCCCCTCAATGTTGCCTAGTATCCAGATGGTTTATAACTAACCCTGGGCGGAGTTTGCGGAGTTGCACTCTGCGGAACTCCGCGAAGTGCAAACAAAACTCAGATGCACTACGCATAGCTCCGCAAGCAGCAGAGTACGATAGAAAAATGCAGTTCGCACCACATCCGGTCCAGGCCAGCACTCTCCCCAGCAGCTCCGCTTCACCGCTGCATCACCTCAGTGCGGGGTCCTTCCGTAAGCAGTGTTCGCGCCGGCAGCCCGTCCCAGCTCCCAAGGTGTTCTCCTTGTTGCCCACTGTTCTTTTCTCCCTACTCCTCCTGATTCCTCCTGATTATTGTTTTAAGTTTCTTGTTGTATCATTTGTATTACTTACTTAGTGTAATTTTGGTTTACTTTCCTGCCGCTTGTGGTAAATAATTTAATTACCGGAACTTAATTTGATGCGGAAAATCTATAATAATAGCTCAGTAAAATAAGAGGCAGAATCCGTGGTATTAGAGGTTCGGAACGGGCTTTATTCCAAAATCAATTCGAATTGATGGACTCCATATTCCATCACCACGAAGGTTCAGGAAGTGAAGGACTAACTTTATTGACAAGTAATCATTTTTATACAATAGGTATTACAGTGAAACAGATGCAGGAGGCGTAACAGTTGATAACAAAGGTAAAACATACATGCGTAACTAAAGTGGGTGTAACTGGGCGAAACTTAAAGAACGTCATCAGGTATGATGTCACAATAGGGTGGTTCCATGAAAGAATTTCGCAATGTCAGCAGAAATACTTGGCAGAGATGCGCGCGCAGCAGCATGACGTGTGATTGACGTGCAACTAGGGGGTGAAGGGGACTTGACATTTAGCTCTACATGTGGAGACAGAAGTCTGGGGTTATGTCAACCTAATCCCAAATCATATCTAACATCCTATGTTTAAAGAACTATGTTATCCAAAAAGAGAGGTCTCTTAGGATAGAATCTTATTCTATACTGACTATACTGACTGTTAGTGCGTGTACAAGCGTCTAAGTGTCTACACTAGATGCGAGGGGGTAGGAATATTCCATGGTAACAGGGCTATGAATTACTTGCATAAAGACAGAGAAGCCGGGCCTTTTGCTCGGTAGCTGGAAGAATGTTTACTTAAACTACTAGACAGGAATGCATTGGGTGAGGAGCGGAGCAGAGCAGATAATCTTGAAGGTGAAATACAGTTTTTGGCAAGCAGACAGATCGAGTCAGGCACCGTTAGCCGCACAGGGAGTAGGACAAAGTTCATGGATACAGATGCGAGCTCAGACTGGAGCTTTCAGAGGCAGAAGGCAGGAAAAGGCTTAATGGCAGAATCAGGGCCTATTCGCCTGGACTGTGAAATGGGATAAATGAACCATATAAAGCCGGTGGCCTTTCATACTTAGGAATAGAATATCCGGCCCATTCATGGCTGATCTGAAAGAGGACATGTTGACGGTGGCCGCACATGTGTTTGCGTCTTCATAACTGGAACTGGAGGAAACATACATGTACTTGTGATTTATACATGAAACCGTTGGGGTCCAAGATAGGGGACATAACTGATCATAAAAATCCATATTTCCACATTCCCTCCTTGTCCCCTACTTGCCCTTAAGAGATATCAATCTTCATCAATCCGTTGATCTGTTCATATAGCATCATTTGTTCTTCTTTCTTCTTCCGGGATGAATGAAATCTTGGTGGTGGAATATACGATGTGGCACACAGACCACAAATCGCTGGTCCACATTGTAGGCATAAGCAGCAACTGAATAGTATGAGAAAGCCAATACCTAGGAAGGATAGGACCCTCCATCCAAAGGTAGATAATACACTCCAAAACCAACCGGACCAAGTCCAGGTGCCTGGATTCTGGTGTATCTGGCTTACAATCTTATGAAGGCGAGTTATGGCTTTATATACAGATGCCGAATTTTCTGGTATGAAAATGCAACAACTTGATCCGATGACCCTACAAGCTCCGCCCCTATCGGCCAGAATGACGTCAAGGACAAGACGATTTTGAAGCACAACAATCCGCATAGCAGACTGCTCTTCTGTTAAATTGACTAAGGCGGAAATAGTTTCGTTTACTACTGCTTCAAGGGTTCTGGTTAATCTACGTATCAGCTTACTATTAGTGACTGTACCTATATAGGGAAAGAGACCTTTATTGAAATCTGTGTATTTTTCCCATGCTGTTTCAGTGTAGTCGACTATTGGGAGATCTCTCCGTTCTCTATTGTGTACTAAGTGAGTATTTCTATGATAATCAGGAGGAGCTAGGAAAACAGGTGGCAAAAGGAATCCGATGTAGCAGGTACCATCCCAATCTAGAGGCAGACGTATATATGCAGTCTGACCACATACAAAGTAGGAATGGCGAGAAGCTCTAAATGTAGATTCGCCTTCATCACTGAATTCTATTATAGTGGTGCATTTACTATGGCCCATGTGTATGGAGCCATTCTTTCTTATACACAATTCACCTTTAACTGGAAATACTGACATAGCAGGCAGAATTGGTGCAGCTTCGGATTCAACATTCAGGATCATGAGATTAAGCGTGAAATTCCCTAATCCATATACCTCATTTTCTAGATCAGTTCCTGTTCTTTTGGGAAGTCCCTCCTTGTTAGGGTAGCAGACTTTAAGCAAGACTAAGTTCAGGTTTCCCCATACCCAGTTGTCTTGATAAACTGCGGAATTCGAATCTAGGGAATTAATTAAACTAAACCATGCTCCACAGGAGCCATTGTGTGTGAACGGATATGGAAAGAGAGGCAGAATTCCCTTATAGTTCTGATAGGGAGGGAGTCGGCCACATATCCAACAATTTGTAGCATTGCTAGCCTGATGGGAATGATGTAACATACTAATAAAAGTGTTATTGCGCAGCGCAAATCTATAGGACAACTCATGCGGGGGTAATTCACTAAAAGAATGTTCAGCAGTAACATTGTAAACATGTTTAGAAATAGGATAATATATGTGCAACAATATACTTGCAGCTATTATTAAAAGACTTAAGAAAAACAAAATTAATAGCGCCACTGTGCAATGACTACGCAGTGATTTACAGTACGCATGTTTTTTCAACTGGATTTGATTATTTCTTTCTCTATTCCGGTCCAGAGGATACATGTCAGAGACAAATTCAACCGATTCACCTTGGAGAGGACTTAAACAATCAAATTGTCTGACTTATTGGACCTCAATTTTAGTCTATATAGTTCTGAGTTCGTTTGCTCAACCAAGGGGAGCTTTGAGTCTGTCTTTGAGGAAATACAGGGTTTAGTCTCTATATCGGATGGTAATCCATGAAATTTCTTGATATGACTTGAATGTATCCAGCCTTTTTGACCTTCGATCTTCACGGCTGTCCTCGTGGTTAACAGTACGAGTTGAGGTGATTTCCACCTAGGATCCAGCTGAGACTTCCGGTCAAAGTTCCTCACTAACACCAGGTCCCCGGGAATTACGTCATGGGGTTTCACCTCGGTGTTGTCGGGAAAGGCTGCAGCTACCTGTGAACGACAAGATTGTAGTGCAGACATCAAGGAAGCCAGGTAATCTGTCAGCATATTACAGTCAACATCAGTGATTTTGCGAGGTATAGGCGTCCCCCACATATTTGGTGGTCTACCGAAGATCACCTCATAAGGGGATAGCCCTGTTCGAGAGTGTGCTACCATTCTCATGTAAAAGAGTGCAACTGGTAAGGCTACTACCCAGTCGACACCTTTCTCTCTACATATTTTGGACAATCTAATTTTCAGAGTTTGATTATGTCGTTCCACGAGACCTGCTGCCTCGGGGTGTCGGACACAGTGAAATCTCCATTGATAGCCTAACAGAAGTGAAACGTGTTTCATTAGTTCGGATGAGAACGGCTGGCCGTTATCTGAGCAGACAACACGTGGTAAACCGTACCGTGGGAAGAATTCTCGAACTAACTGTTTGGCAGTAGTCGGGGCAGTGTAATCTGAAACCGGGTATGCCTCTGTCCAACGGGAAAGAGCACAGACAACTACAAGAACATATTTGAATCCTCGACATCGTTCCATCTGGATATAATCCATCTGGAGGACTTCAAAAGGGTGCTCAGGAGGCTGAAATCCACCCTGTTCTACGGGAATGCTTTTACCTGGGTTAAACTGACAGCAGATCATACAGGTTTAGCTGCTGCTCGTAAATGTTTGTTGAACCAAATGTGTTGAATGCTGTCTAGCATAGCTTTTTCTCCTAGGTGCGCTGGACTATGTATTGTATTAATGATAACTTGGACCATTGAGTCGGGAAGAGACCATACAGATTTTTCCTTCGTCATCCATCCTTGATCCATTTGGATCCCTCCTAATTCAGTCCATTTCTTTATTTCGTCTGGTGTAGCATGTGTCTGTATGTCAATTACGTCAAGAGCGGGATCCTTAACCATCATGCAATGTGTTGGTGTCGGAACTATTGTCTTTGTCATGTCAAATGTGTGAGTTTGAGCAGTCTGTTTAGCTGTTCTGTCAGCTAGATCATTGCCTTGGGAAATGATATCAGTAACTTTCGTATGAGCTTTACATTTCATAATTGATATTGCAGCGGGTAGATGTATTGCATCTAATAAGGCATGAATGAGGGGTCCGTGCTGAATGTGGGCACCGTGAGAAGTTAAATAACCTCTCTCTCGCCACAGCACGCCGAAGTCATGTACAACTCCGAATGCATAACGTGAATCAGTGTATATGTTGACTTTCTTATTTGTGGCTTGAATACAGGCTTGTGTCAGAGCGATGAGCTCTGCTGCTTGAGCTGACAAGGTATTAATACGATTTGTTTCAATGACTTCAGTGTCTGTTGTGACTGCATACGCGGCCACTAGCTCTCCTGTACTTGTTCTCATACATGAACCATCTACATACAACGTCAGGTCTGGGTCTGACAATGGGACGTCTGTCAAGTCTTGTCTGGGTTTCGTCGTGATAGTAATAACTTCAATACAATCATGTGCTAATGGGTCTGTTCCGTTTACTGGTAACAGTGTGGCAGGATTTAATGTACTACAACGTCTGATTTCTATGTGTGGCTGAAACAATGTCAATTCGTAACCAGTGAGTCTTGCTATAGTCAAGTGTTGTGTTTGTGTGCGGTTCAAGAGAACCTCTACTGCATGTGGTACTTGTTCCGTCAATTGGTGTCCTAACACTATGGCATCGCTTTGTCTGATTGCTAAAGCTGTCGCTGCCACTGATTTCAGGCACGCAGGCAGAGCCTGAGCTACGGGATCTAATGTACTAGAAAAATAAGCACATGGTTTGTGTGATCCTGCTTGTTCCTGTGTGAGTACTGACAAAGCAGTACCTTCGCGTTCTGTAACAAAGAGTGTAAACTGTTTATTATAACATGGTGTTGCTAAAACAGGTGCTTGACATAAAGCTTTCTTTAGGCTTTCAAAAGCTTGTGTATGTTCCTGAGTCCAAGGGAGGACAGTCGATGTGGCTGCCTCCTGTGTTGTCAACTGAATGAGTGGTTTTGCTAGAAATGCATACTGAGGGATCCACTGCCTACAATATGAAGTGAGGCCTATAAAAGCCCGCACCTCCTTTTGTGTCTTGGGTATTGGCATGTTAGCAATTAACTGGATGCGATCGGGTGTAAGCTGCCTTCCCTCCTTGGACAGCGAGTGACCAAGGTAAACAACTCGCTGAACACAGAATTGCAGCTTAGAAGGGGACACCTTGTGCCCCTTTTCGGCCAAAAATTATAAAACCGTCAGTGAGGCTTTTTCACATTCAGGTTCGCTTCTAGCGGTGATCAGCAGATCGTCGACATATTGAAGCAGGGCAGTGTTGACTGGCATGTGTATACTGTCAAGTTCTCGTTTCAGTGCTTGGCTATAGATGCTGGGGCTTTCTGTGAATCCTTGAGGTGCGCGTGTGAATTTAAAGCTTCGTCCATTTAAACTAAATCCGAACAAGTATTGGCTTTCCGGATCTATTGGGACGCTGAAAAAGGCATTCTTGAGATCAATTACAGTAAAGAATGTTGCTTCGGAATCAATGGCTGTCAGTAATGAAGAAATATCTGGGACTACGGGGTATTGTGGTACAATACATTTATTTAATTCGCGCAGATCAATAACCAATCGATATACTGGCGGGGCTTTCGGATCAGTTCGTTTAAGAATCGGAATTATCGGTGAATTACATACATTGGAGTCGGTTTCCACAACCACTCCTTCGGTAATAAGCTCGTCAATGATTTGCAGTAAAGCCACTACAGCATCTGGGGGTAACTTGTATTGTCGCATTCGTGGTAGTACCACTCCTGTCTTTAGTGTGACTCGATATGGTGTAATGTTCATGCAACCAACATCTGTAGGGCCTTGTGCCCATAAATGTGTGGGTAAAGTCTGCAGTCGGTGATCCATGTCTCGGGACACATAGTGCCCTTTGAAATCACGTAGAAACAATCTTACTCCTTCCGGAGAACAACATATTATAGCTCCTAGAGCTTTCAAAGTTTTTATACCTAACAAGTTTTCTGGACATGATTTAGTAAGCAATAAATCTGTAGTTCGTGTCAAGGGACCAATCGTAAGGGGAAGAGGCTGTGATACTTCGTTAACGATAGGTTTTCCTGAAAAGCCAAGGGAAATATTCTGTGAGCCTGAGAGGGGTGCCCCTGGAACTTCACTTCGTTTTATGGTTGTTCGGCTTGCCCCTGTATCAAGTAAAAATTTTCTATCTTGGCCTAATAGTTCACTGTGTACATAAGGTCCTTCTTGATCTACAGGGACCTCGATAAGGGGTAAGCCAACTTCCCTCTCTAGGCTGTTTCATGAGTATCGTTGATAATCAGGATAATCATACTGTGCGGTCTGGTACATCTGTCGTGTCGTTGTTTGTGTGGCAGCAATAGGCTGCGTTGGTGGAGCTGTCATAGATTGTTGCGGAGCTGGCATGGACTGTGCATGCTGCGGAGCTCCTTGTTGGTTCTGATCCTGTCTAAGTGGCCGTGGTCTTTCTTTTGTATTACCTATGGCGATATTATGTTTTAAAACTGGACAATCGTGTACATAATGACCTGGCTGTTTACAATAGTTGCATGTCCCTTTTACAGGACCTGCTGAAACACTGGACTGTGTCATACCCTTTTTATGACCGTCAGCTGGAACTGTCTGAGAAACTAGCATTTTCATTTTCGTGTCTTTCATGCGTCTTTGTTCATGTTCTTGTTCCTCTCTAATTCTATTGTGATGGTACTGTAGCATTTGTAACATTTGTGACGGAGTGTTACCTTGCCATGTACTCTCGAATTTCAATACTCTATTCTTAACTTGGGGCAAGGAATTTTCAACTAATTTTGTCACAAACAGATGTGGATACGATTCGCTACTTGCTTTTATTCCACTATTTATACCAAAACATTTTTCGAATCGGGCATAGAAATCACTAGTGTCCTCATCGTGCTTTTGTTTACAGGCTGAGATTGCACCCCAGTCTTCCTTTTTCGTAGTTAATAAACGTGGCAGTACCTGTACTAGTAAACCTGGTAGTGTTTTGGTCTTTTCCCCAAGCCCTGAACCTGGACCTCGAGCTTTTTCTTCGTTTTCTAATGCTGTCCAATCTATCTTCTGGTCTCCCACCTCCCAATCCTTTTCCTTGAGTTTTTCGTAAATGCCCGCAGGCATTAATACCTTCAATATTGTCATAATGTCGGGATAGGTATACTCTCCCATGAGCAACATGTCTTTAATTTCACGGTGGAAACCCGCTGGGTCTTTGTCATGACTGGGTACCACTTTCTTCATTTCTAATAGTTCTATTTTAGATATGGGTGTGTATACAAACACACGTTTAAACTGATTGTCATCACCTTTTATCGGGTGCACTTCGCGTAAGGGATTCTGTCTATCCATATAATACGTCGTTCTTTCTTTTATGGGCAGTGAAACATGTTCGGGACATACAAAAAGAATGTACTGCTTTCTGGATTCTAGTATTTCTCTAATTAACTCAGTACCTGAACCTCTCCATTTATTCGTGAGTAATTCAGTCAGTATATCAGGTAATGGACCAGGATCGGAGTGTTGGCTTTTATATAATATAAGGAGTTGTTGAACCATATAGATACCAGCTAAACGCTGTTCATCTGGGGTGAGGTTCAAAAACGTGTGCGCTAATGTATCATCACTATATTTTCCGGGGCTATCAACCCAATGAACGGCTGACCTGGCTAATTCTTGTTCGTCCATAGAATCGAGTAGATGATAACCCCTTCGTTCTCGGAGTAATTTGTCAGCGGCTTGGAACGAATGTTCGGGGGACCGTATATTTATTATAGGAGTTTGGAAATTTCTGCTATTATCTGGACGTATCGGACGTATCGGATCAGTAAAGCATCTAGTATTATTGCAAGATCTTCCTCTACCTACATAGGCCATTGTTTCTAACTGTCCTGTGGGCAGTTCTAATTCTTCCTCCTCCTCGGTTTGTTCAGGCTCGTCTACTGCTAATCTTTCTTCGTGTATTCGTTCTACTTCTTTGCGGATCTTGCGGCACATAGCTACTATACATGATCGTTTATCATGTCTCCCCTCTGATATATTCCGACTCCATGTGGTAAGAATTTGCATTTCTTCCGGATTTACCCCTGGTCGGTCTTGATTTCTGATCACACAATTTATGAGGAAACGTAACAGTTCCCCCTGTATCTCCACTTTCTGGTACTCCAAGGCTCTATTAATACTTTCAGAATCTCGTCCTGACTGGACAAAGTGATATATATTTTCTAAATGTGTAGTCATTCCTGGTAGCCTCCCTAAATATATTGCAGCTCGTCGGATACGTAATGATGCCAGCAGCATTTCGTCCCCTTTTCCGGGCACCGGGTCATATCTACAATCTATTAGAAGTTCCTTAAGCGCGTCGGGAGTTACTAGTTTGGGCGTACGTTGGTGGGCTAATTCTTGAAAGGAAAGTTTATTTACTCTGGGTGGCGTGGAAAAAATGTTTGCTGTACCTCCCGTAGCACCACCTGGGGTGCTGGATGTGAAAGGATTCGTTGAACGTGATATAGCAACCATAGGTGTGGGTACAGCTGTAGAAACAGATGTGCTTGCCGGAACTTGTGTCGGAGTTTGTTGTTGCGGAGGTACAGACGGAGGAGGGTCTTGGCGTTGAACCCCCTCGGCAGGCGGTCTATGTGGCGCAGCATTAGCATACTCGGGAGCTGCGTCGTCTAAATAAGAGGAAAGAAAAACATCTTCTGCGGTTCTGGGATGCCCTTTGGGATGTACTTTTATCGGGAACAATGGGGGTGGCAAGTCTTTTGGTATCTCCGGAGTAGCCTTAGGTAATCCTTCGGCCAGAAGAGGATACATACCATTCATAAGGGCATTTCTTTGTCTGTCTATTTGTTCTGATTTTACTCGAGTACCTTCTTCAATCAATAGATTTTCTCGAACTTTATTTGAATTCTCCTTACTTTTCTCTTCCTGTCTGAGTGCTTTTTCTGTACGTCTATATGATTCTTTACGCCATAATTCAATGGCATCTTTCTGTGACTGTCTAGCTTTCTTTTTCCATAATTCTTCCTCTACTTTCACGATGCAATCTGCATCCCAGGTCCCAGCTGCGGGCCACCTCTGACTTTCTGGTAATTCCTTGGTGTAATCTACCCATAAATCAAGAAATAATATGGCGTCTAGGCCATGTTTATGATACATGAAGTACCCTGGAGTGTCCCTAGGAGGAATGGGAACAGCTTCTTCGAGTACCCCTTTTCTAGTTTTGATCTGTCTTAATTTCGAAAAGAGCGGCATATTGAGAACTGATCTGATACCTAATTCTGAACACGTTTAATACAACAAAACACAATAATGAACAGTCATTCACACCACAATATGCAGAACGTATTTAAAACATTTTTAACATTTAACATTTAATGAACAACAATGATGGCCATTTAGGGAACTAGTCACTAAGCATAATACTCGGCACTAACTAGGTAATTCTGAATTATATACTAGACATACTTGATATACTGCTAAACAGTACAGATACACTGCTAAAACAGTGCAGACCGGATTTGTGTACCCAAACCCGTCTTGACCGGCACAAACTATGTGCACGTCGGAACGCCTCCCCGGCAATGGTACTCACCGGGTAGCTCGGAACGGAAGGCCTCGGAACTGAACTGAACTGGACTCGGACCGGACTGGACTGGACTCGAAACTTCGGAACCTCGGAACTGGTGGGCCTCTGGATACCTCGGATCTTGCTCTCTCAGCTAGGCTCTGGTTGGGATACTTCGCACTTCTCACCGCCTCGTCTGGGTGTTGATCGCAGCCTCAGTTACCCCCGCTCGGCAGGAGGGAGATACAGGAAATCCTGTGGGTACGCGTTGTTGTCCGTCCAGCTGTGGCAGGAGACCGGGCCTGCAACGCACCTCCGGCGTGTGAGATGAGAAAGTGTCCCTGTTCGGGCGCCATATATGTGGTAAATAATTTAATTACCGGAACTTAATTTGATGCGGAAAATCTATAATAATAGCTCAGTAAAATAAGAGGCAGAATCCGTGGTATTAGAGGTTCGGAACGGGCTTTATTCCAAAATCAATTCGAATTGATGGACTCCATATTCCATCACCACGAAGGTTCAGGAAGTGAAGGACTAACTTTATTGACAAGTAATCATTTTTATACAATAGGTATTACAGTGAAACAGATGCAGGAGGCGTAACAGTTGATAACAAAGGTAAAACATACATGCGTAACTAAAGTGGGTGTAACTGGGCGTAACTTAAAGAACGTCATCAGGTATGATGTCACAATAGGGTGGTTCCATTAAAGAATTTCGCAATGTCAGCAGAAATACTTGGCAGAGATGCGCGCGCAGCAGCATGACGTGTGATTGACGTGCAACTAGGGGGTGAAGGGGACTTGACATTTAGCTCTACATGTGGAGACAGAAGTCTGGGGTTATGTCAACCTAATCCCAAATCATATCTAACATCCTATGTTTAAAGAACTATGTTATCCAAAAAGAGAGGTCTCTTAGGATAGAATCTTATTCTATACTGACTATACTGACTGTTAGTGCGTGTACAAGCGTCTAAGTGTCTACACTAGATGCGAGGGGGTAGGAATATTCCATGGTAACAGGGCTATGAATTACTTGCATAAAGACAGAGAAGCCGGGCCTTTTGCTCGGTAGCTGGAAGAATGTTTACTTAAACTACTAGACAGGAATGCATTGGGTGAGGAGCGGAGCAGAGCAGATAATCTTGAAGGTGAAATACAGTTTTTGGCAAGCAGACAGATCAAGTCAGGCACCGTTAGCCGCACAGGGAGTAGGACAAAGTTCATGGATACAGATGCGAGCTCAGACTGGAGCTTTCAGAGGCAGAAGGCAGGAAAAGGCTTAATGGCAGAATCAGGGCCTATTCGCCTGGACTGTGAAATGGGATAAATGAACCATATAAAGCCGGTGGCCTTTCATACTTAGGAATAGAATATCCGGCCCATTCATGGCTGATCTGAAAGAGGACATGTTGACGGTGGCCGCACATGTGTTTGCGTCTTCATAACTGGAACTGGAGGAAACATACATGTACTTGTGATTTATACATGAAACCGTTGGGGTCCAAGATAGGGGACATAACTGATCATAAAAATCCATATTTCCACACGCTGCTGCCCCTGCGGCCCCTCCCCCCGACACAGCCCCAGCTCCCGCCTCCCTACCTCTAATCTCGCCCCCTCCCCTACCTAATGGCGGCCACTGCTTGAGAGCGTGTGTGAGACCTTGACCTCCGGTCCAGGCCAGCACACTCCCCAGCAGCTCCACTTCACTGCTGCATCACCTCAGTGCGGGGTCCTTCCGTAAGCAGTGTTCGCGCCGGCAGCCCGTCCCAGCTCCTAAAGTGTTCTCTGTGTTGCCCGCTGTTCTTTTCTCCCTACTCCTCTTGATTCCTCCTGATTGTTTTAAGTGTTTTGTTGTATCATTTGTATTACTTACTTAGTGTAATTTTGGTTTACTTTTCCGCCGCTGCTGCCCCTGCGACCCTTCCCCCCGACACAGCCCCTGCTCCCACCTCCCTACCTCTGGTCCCACCCCCCTCCCCTACTTGGGAGCGCGTGTGAGACCATGACCTCCAGTCCAGGCCAGCACTCTCCCCAGCAGCTCCGCTTCACTGTCACATCGCCTTAGTGCGGGGTCCTTCCGTAAGCAGTGTTCGCGCCGGCAGCCCGTCCCAGCTCCTAAGGTGTTCTCCTTGTTGCCCACTGTTCTGTTAAGTGTATTGTTGTATCATTTGTATTACTTACTTAGTGTAATTTTGGTTTACTTTCCCGCCACTGATGCCCCTGCGGCTCCTCCCCCGACACAGCCCCTGCTCCCGCCTCCCTACCTCTGATCCCGCCCCCTCCCCTACTTATTGGCGGTCACTGCGGGAGAGCGTGTGTGAGACCTTGACCTCCGGTCCAGGCCAGCACACTCCCCAGCAGCTCCACTTCACTGCCACATCACCTCAGTGTGGGGTCCTTCCGTAAGCAGTGTTCGCGCGGGCAGCCCTTCCCAGCTCCTAAAGTGTTCTCCTTGTTGCCCGCTGTTCTTTTCTCCCTACTCCTCCTGATTTCTCCTGATTATTGTTTTAAGTGTATTGTTGTATCATTTGTATTACTTACTTAGTGAAATTTTGGTTTACTTTTCTGCTGCTGCTGCCCCTGCGGCCCTTCCCCCCGACAAAGCCCGCGCTCCCGCCTCCCTACCTCTGGTCCCACCCCACTCCCTTACTTGGGAGCGCGTGTGAGACCTTGACCTCCGGTCCAGGCCAGCACTCTCCCCAGCAGCTCTGCTTCACCGTCACATCGCCTTAGTGCAGGGTCCTTCCGTAAGCAGTGTTTGCGTCGGCAGCCCGTCCCAGCTCCTAAGGTGTTCTCCTTGTTGCCCACTGTTCGGTTAAGTGTATTGTTGTATAATTTGTATTACTTACTTAGTGTAATTTTGGTTTACTTTCCTGCCACTGCTGCCCCTGTGGCCCCTCCCCCCGACACAGACCCCGCCTCCCTACCTCTGGTCCCTTTCTCCTCCCCTACTTAAAGGCAAGCCCTTCCACGACCCGACCGTGACCAGCGCCAGGAACCCTGGATCCACGTCCTCCCACCGCTACAACTCCACCGCCCTCCTCGCACTCAACCCCGGAAGACACAGAGACTGCCAACAGGCCTTGCCGAACTTGACCCATGGCCAGTTCTCCTGCCTCCACTGCCACCAGACCTTCACCACCACCCCAACCTCCGGCACCTCCGACACCTGCGCCAACGACACCCTGAGATGCATCCTCCTCAACGTGCGCTCCGTACACAAACACGCCATATAGATTTGGAACCTACTCCACTCCCTCTCGCCCGACATCGCCTTCTTCACAGAGACCTGGACCAACGCCGCCTCCGCACCCGACATCAACACCGCCATCCCGGACGGATACAAGTTCCAAAGGAAGGACCGCCCAACCAGCCGGGAGGGGGCCTCGCCATCAGCCACAAGAGCACCCTCCGCCACACCACCTCCAGCAAAACCGCACCCTCCGCTGAACACCTTCCAGATCCAGACCAGCCCCAACACCACACTCCGAGGAACCCTCGTCTACAGACCCACCAGCCCCAGGACACCCTTCGCCACCACCATCACAGATTTCATCGCACCCCACGCCATCGCATCCATGAACTACATATTCATTGGAGACCTTAACTTCCACCTTGACAACCCCAGCGACCCTAACTCCACCATCCTCCGGGACAACCTCACCAACATCAGACTCAACCAACTCGTCACCACACCCACACACAGAGCAGGACACACCCTCGACCCCATCTTCACCTCAGGCACCAGCGTTCACTTCAGCCACTCAACGCAGTCACCCTGGACCGACCATCATTGCGTCCACTTCACTGTCGACAAACCCAAGGCACCAAAACCACCCCCCCACGCACCACGAAGGAACTGGAGCAAGGTTACCGACAAGCAACTGAACTCCACCCTCACTGAGACAACCCCACCTGGACATCCGACGCAAACATCGCAGCCAGAGCACTTCACACCTGGGTCTCCAACTGTGCAGACGAGCTCGCCCGCTACGCAACCCGGGCAAACAGCGCCCAAGGAAAGCCACTTGGTTCACCACCGATCTCCAAGAAGCCAGGCGCTTCTGCAGACACATGGAGAAGAACTGGAGAAACACCAAGACAACCGACAGCTACTCCACCAACAAGAACGCCATTATTGACTACCACAACCAAATCAGAACAACCAAAAGGAATTTTTTCCACAACAAAATCCTCTCCAACTCCAAGGAACTCATCAGCGTTATTCAGGAGTTCACCAACCCACACAGCGAAGCCACAGACATCACCCCATCCCAAGACCTCTTCCACAAGCTGGGCATCTACTTCCACCTCAAGATCAGAACACTCTACGACAACTTTGTCGACCGGCCACAAGACGCAACAGGTTGCCCACCAGAAACACCAGCCAGCCCACCATCTCCAACTGGACACCTATCACAACCGAGGACACCGCCACGTCCATGAAAGGCATCCACTCGGGGGCCCCCACCGACCACTGCCCCCCGCACATCTACCATAGGGCCGTGGACAACATTGCACCTGAACTGCAATTGACCATCAACACCACCTTCTCAACAGGCACCTTCCCAGACGACTGGAAACACGTGGAAATAAGGCCCCTGCTCAAGAAGCCCACAGCCGACCCCACCGACCTCAAGAACTACCGGCCCATCTCGCTCCTCCCCTTCACAGCCAAAGTATTAGAGAAAGCAGTCAACAGGGAACTGACACGATTCATCGAAGAGAACGCCATCCTCGACCCATCCTAATCCGGATTCCGGAGCAACCACAGCACCAAAACCACCCTACTCGCCGCCACAGACGACATCCGCACCCTCCTGGACCAAGGCCACTCAGCAGCCCTCATCCTTCTCGACCTGTCTGCAGCCTTCTACACCGTCTCTCAACGCACACTAGTCAACAGACTACATGACACCGGTGTACAGGGAACTGCCCTGGACTGGGTCCGATCGTTCCTCACCGGAAAAAGCCAAAAGATCAGACCACCGCCCTTCCTCTCCGCCCCCACGGAAATCACCTGTGGAGTCCCGCAGGGGTCATCACTGAGCCCAGCCCTCTTCAACATGACGATGGCTGACCCCCCTCGCAGCCATCGTCCGACAACACGGCCTCAACATCGTATCCTACGCCGACGAAACCAAGCTCATCCTCTCCCTCACCCGAGACCCCACCACAGCAAAACTCAATTTCTAGAGAGGGATGCAGGACGTCGCTGTCTGGATGACCAACAGCTGCCTAAAACTCAACGCAGAAAAGACAGAAGTCCTCGTCCTTGGAACAACACCCTCAGCTGGGACAACACCTAGTGGCCTACCGCCCTCGGAAGCCCACCTACCCCCTCAGACCACGCCATAAACCTCGGCATCCTACTCAATTCATCACCCGCCATGAACCGACAGGTCAACGCCATCACCTCGAGATGCTTTAACACCCTCCGCATCCTTCGAAAGACCTTCAAATGGATCCCCCCGGAGTCCAGGAAGACAGTCACCCACGCACTCATCACCAGCATACTAGACTATGGAAACGCTCCCTACGCTGGCATTAACAAGTCCCTACTACACAAACTCCAGACAATAAAGAACACCGCGGCCAGACTCGTCCTCAGCATCCCCTGGCACGAAAACATCAGCCAGCATCTGCGGAGACTCCACTGGCTCTCCGTGGAGAAGAGAGTCACCTTCAAGATCCTCACTCGTGCGTACAAATGCCTACATAACAACGGACCCAAATACCTCAACGACAGAATAAACTTCCACGTACCCAATAGAAACCTCTGATCTGCCAACCTCACGCTTGCTGAAACCCCGCACATCCACAGAGCCAGAGCAGGTGGAAGATAGTTCTCTCACATTGCGGCCAAGACCTGGAACGAACTACCTACAGACATCAAATGCCCCCCCTCCCTGGACACCTTCAAGAAGGCTCTCAAGACCTGGCTCTTCGGCTGAATGGATCTACATACCCCTCCCCCTCAGGTCCTTGAGACCCTCACGGGTGGGTAGCACGCTTACAATTCCCTGATTTATTGACCACATGTCTGTTCACTGTTATGCCGGACTAGTCGGAAGGAACGAGCTGAACTGCTGCGTTGCGCCATAGCGTGTATGAGGGTCATGCACAACTTAGTCCCTATGTGTGCAACAAAGTATTAATCAGTAGCACAATGGCTGGGGGGGTGTAAGTAAGGCTGGGACCAAATTACAGTGACCTGATTAGTGCGTGGCAATGTGTAGCGCCAATTGGAAAAGGAAAACTGGTGAATTCTTACTCAGTGGTCTGATTTCGTGGAGTGAAGTGTAGATCATGCCTGGGATGAACTGCAGGGGTAGTTGGATTAAAGAAAATACTATTCCCTTAGTTGCTCTATACAAAAAGAGAGGAGGATCATTCAGTGGTCATGATGGACTGAGGAGCCTTCAGATTAGAGAAAGGACTTATACAGTGAGTTCATGCTGGTGTTGGAGTTTTGGCATTGTGTTCAGGTGAGAGGTCACTCACCACGAACTTTGGGTGTTATTGGTGGATATTTTTCAATGCCAAGCTTAATCTGCAGCCTGTGTATATTTTCATGACTATTGTGAATTTACTGCCTGTGTGTATTTTTATTAATGCCATGCTGTTTTTGCTACCTGAGTATGTTTGCCATGTTGTTGTATTCTAGAGTCTGAGGTGAGTGGAGTTGGGACTAAAGAGTCTGGGTGGAAACTGAAGTTGTTATGATGAGTCTGTGTTTTTGGTACTTAACCCTGGCCCTGTTACGTATGCAGTCGGGGGGTGAAGTGGCAATGGACCCCTGATCATGTTGTGAATGCTGAAAGGGGGTGAGGCTACTGTTGTGTTTTAGTACATGCCCCTAGTCCTGTTGTGTATGCAGTAGGGGGGTACGCCCTAAGCTTACAGAGGTATACAGTATAGGGTGAGTGTTGTGCGGTCAATGATTTAAAATGCTACTCCCTCAGGCGTTAAGGAGAAGTTGTAGGGACATGTGTGTTGCACCCTATGTTGCGTTGAGTATGGATGTGTTTTCCAGAGGTTTTAGGGGCATGTGAGTTGCACCCTAATGTTGTATAGAGTCTGCATAATTTTGTAATTAATCTTCCTAAGGAGTAAATGATTAACTGTGTGCAGTCAGTAGAGGGCATTAATAGTTCCCTGGTCCTGCAGTGTATTTACCTGTGTTGATGATTTATGTGGTTGAATGATTATTGATTACCATCTTACATCCATTTGTGTTGTAACCTGTTTTGTTACAGTGCATCATCTCCACAGTTTCCCAGTTCCCTGCTGCTTAGCCAGTGTATGTGTGATGTAATGGGATGCTGATGAGTGCCTGGTTGGTATGAATGTCAGTTGGAGAGAGTTAGGATGCTGCTCCTGGTGGGCCTATTTAGACTTAACCTGCAACCTGTAACTAAGAGAGTATCTTCAATAAATATACATCTTTTAATATATGTGAATTGGCTACATTATGTATTTACAACAGATTCTGAATGATATAGGACAGTCTGAGTTCATTAGGTTGAGGTTGGGGCTGTGCTGAGGAGTTTATGAAGGTTGGCCCATACGTGGGAAATCAGAGTGCATACTTTGGGAGATTCTTGTGTTTTTATGATATGTAAATGTAGGGTTAAGGCGATTTTCAGTCATGGTTGCATTGGGATGGTTGCCTGAGCATGTGGGCTTCATTTGGCTTGAGCATGTTTACGCAGGCAAAGTTGTGTCATTACTAGTTGGAATCGGTAGGTGGTTTAGGTGGTTTGGGCCGCTGTAGGAAGGTGTGATTGCGAAGCACGTCAGGTGATTATTGAAAATAACTTATTTGTTCAGGCGGAGACATTTGATGGTGAGATTTCTAGGCGCTGAAGGACCCTAACAGCCCCTCGTTCTACCTAACCCTACATTCCACAAACCGTTTCAGGAACGGTAGATACAGAGAAAACCAGGGAGGTAACCAGGATTCAGGAACCACAGGTGAGACTTATTCTATATTCAGAAGTGATGTTGGGAGTCAGGGTTCAATCCTTCCTTCATGTCTGGTAAACAATCTCGCAGGATGCTTGGGTTCTAGAGACTGTGCATGGGTACAGATTGGAATTGTACAACTCCCCCAGTCAAGTATCTCTTCCCCCAACTATGTATTTTTCCCGTCAAGATCAAAGTTTCATCTCCTCTGAAATTCAATCTCTTCTGGAAAAAGGGGCCATAATAGTCAGGGACCCTCACCCCAGAGGGTTTATCATCAGTATTTTCCTGGTAGGATAGAAAGGGGGTGGATCGCGATTAGGGGTGGATCGCGATTAGTGCTAAACCTAAAAGATTTCAATGGTTGGGTGGTTTATCGGCACTTCAAGATGGAAGGTATCCATCTTCTTCGCGATCTCCTCCAGGAAGGGGACTGGATGGTCCGTTTGGACCCAAAAGACGCGTACCTGTCTGTTACCCTTTTCGCACCTCATCGGCGCTTCCTACAGTTCCTGTGGTAAGGAGTGTATTACGAATACGGAGTCCTTCCCTTCGGTCTCTCATCAGCACCATGGTGCTTCACGAAACTCCTTCGTCCAGTAGCGGAGTCTTTAAAAGCCCGGAGGTGACGGCTAATTATTTACCTGGACGATATAATCATCATTGCGCGTTGTCCCCAGCAAGTGGTCACCCATCTCGAATGGTCTATCACACTCCTTCAGAGCTTGGGGTTCATTGTGAACTCAAAGAAACAGGTTCTGATGCCGACCTAATCAAAAGAATTTCTGGGTTTCCAGATTGACTCCTGACAGTGTCAACTGATTCTGCCGACACAAAAGGTCAGGACTATCTAGAGAATTGAGATTGAGTTTGGACATGCAGACTGTATCATTGAGATCAGTAGCTGGCGTGGTGGGCTCCTATGCAATTCCTGGTATCTCACCACGGAAGACGAACTGCTGTATTTTACTCCGCATGGACGATGTCTCAGCTTTTCGTTACGTGAACAAGCTGGGGGGTGGGATGAGATGCCGAATATTAGCGGAGATCGCCAAGGATTTTTCACACTTTTGTCTCCAACGCAGAATAGCTGTAGTAGCGGAATATCTTCCGGGCTGCAACAACATGGTGGCGGATTGGCAGTCCCAGTATCTACAGGCTTTCAGTGACTCCATCCTCGGATTTTCCAGACGTTGAATCGTCTTTGGGGCCCATGCCAATTAGATCTTTTTGCATCTCGTTTCAACAGACAAATCCCAACCTTCTTCAGTTGGTACCCAGACCTGGAGGCGTTGGCCATGCACGGCTTTTCAATAGGACTGATCGTTCGTTCTGCGTTATACTTTTCTCCGGTTCTTAATGATCCCCAGAGTATTGGCAGAAATGCGCCGTCAACGGGTGGAGCTAATATTGATTACTCCTCTACGGAGAGCGTAAGCATGGTTCCCTGTGTCCCTGGCCTTTTGAAGGAAGTAGTTTTATCAGTGAGGCCTGGTAAGCTAATACCCACAAACTCTATTCCTCAGCTTGTAAGCAATGGTGTAGCTGGTGCAATGAATGGGACTCATCAATGCCGTAAGTGCAAATTTCTCTTTAGTTATCAATTTCCTATCTTCTATTGCTTATTCAGGGATGGCTTACAGATCTGTAAATAATTTTCAGTCATCCATCTCTGCAGGCCACAACCCAGTGGATGGTAAACTGGTGGGAGAGCATCCCTTGGTGTGCAAACTTCTGAGAGGCCTTCAGATGGTCCGGCCCCCATGCCCAAAGTACTCTGTTCTATGGGATGTGTCCATTGTTCTACGATTTTTGTAAGCATGGCAATCCAATAAATATTTATCAAGAAAGCAACTTTCCTCCACACTGACTATGTTACTTTTCTTTATCTCATGTAAAAGAGTGTCAGATGTCCGCACTTTAGAGTTAGCAGGACGCAGATTCTCCCCAGAAGGGGTTACATTCTCCATTTCCAGACAAACTAAATATGCAATACCTCGTCGGTCTCTTATTTGGCTTTCCCAGATAACCCCAAATTATCTGTAGAACAATGTTTGAACGAGTATGAGGTGAGTACTGCTCAATTTCGTAAAGATATGAAGGGTCAATTGTTGATTGCATTGCAGAAACCTTTTTGCACAGTGACTCCAGCCACCCTGGCGAGATGGGTGCTGTGGCTTATGGGTGAAGCAGGCATTGATGTTTCCAAATTTGGGGCTCACTCGGCTAGAGGGGCTATGGCCTCAAAATCATTTGTTTTGGAGGACAGCTTTGCTGATATCATGAATTCATCCAATTGGTCGACAGAGACCACTTTTAAGACTTTTTATAGTAAACCGATTGTTGACGTGGCTTCTGTGGTGGTGGCTAAGCTTTAAACAAGCATAATCGGAACCTCCGGCCCGGACATATAATTACAAATTTGCAAACATTCGTGACAAGAATTTTCAATTCTAATAAGGACACGAAGGCGAGGATTATCCCACCCAGGTTACGTTATTTACATTGTATTCATGTAATGAACCTGATTTCCTAATGTTTCCCTCCCTCTTAATGTCATTCAATTGTGATATATGTGATGAGGCCAGTGTTACTGTATTTCTCTCTACATTTCCAGGTGCGAATGGCAAACAATCGGTTATGGAATGGAAGTTTCCTGTACACGCCAACCTTGGTTTGGTAAAAAGCATGCCTTCTTTAGGCCAGACAGTCGTAGGATTTCGTTATATCTGGTTGCAACGTCCTAAGTTGAGCCCCTGTTGGGCCTTGTGTTGGAATTACAAGAGAAGGTTCTCCGGATGGAGCTGAATCTATGTTTTCAAAGTTACATGGTTAGGACTGACTTAACTGTTTTGGTTATTACTCAAAGAAAGAGGACACTGAGACCTTGGTTAGGGCTTATATAGGGCTATGCTCTATGGTTGGGTATGTGATATGGTGGTTTCATGGCTACTGTAGTAATACTGAAACTTTATTTTGATTGGCTGCTGTGAATGTAGTAAAGAAATGAGAAGCAGAATCCTCGCCTCCGTGTCCTTTATAGAATTGAAAATTCTTGTTAGAAATGTTTGCAAATTTGTAATTCTTCACCAGGAAGAGCTTTGGCATGGGCAGCAACCTCATGGCTCCCCGGTGCTGCTTCTGTTTCTGTGCTGTGAAATCGAACCACGTCTTCTTTCAGCTTCTCTTTCGTACCACATCCTCCTCTCTTTGCGCATCTTCTCTTCTCCTTGGCTACACATCGTCCTCCTACTGTAGTCCGTCCTCTGTTCCTCTGTTTGTTGGATTCTCCTGGTGGGGAGAAAAATGTCCTTATGTTCATGTCTTGATTTGTGTCTTGTGTCTTTCCTTTCTCTCTTTTAGGTTTAAATCTTTTTATTGAGTAATGCAGAAAGACCAGTATATTAGGATCAGGTCTCACAGGGCCCATCAGGCTATCACTCAGTGCAATGATGAAAACGTAAACAATACATAACAACTGCAATCCCACCTGCCACCCAGAAGAAAGAAAGAGGAAAAGAAGGAAGGAAAGGTAAAAGGATACAGAAAGAGCCACCTCCCACCCCCCTCGGTCCATTACATCTAAATAGCGATGCGTAGAACGATTTACTGTATACAAATCTTGGTCAGCCTATGTGGAAGAGTCTGGTGTGGTGAGGTGCAATAGGTGTAAATATTTTGGGCAATACAGCTCCCGAAATTCTGGAGCTAACAAAGCGAGGAATGGCTGCCAGAGGTCGCCGAAGGAGGAACCCTTCCCGGCTATGGTAAGAGAATTTTTTCTTTCCATACCCAGCACATGCCACAATCGCTGGTACCACCCTGAGTGTATCAGAATGCAGGGGTCCTCCAATGTGTTAATATGTTCTGGATGGCTGTGCCTAAAGCTATAGCTATCTTCTTCTCTCGTCTGGATTTCAAAGGGTAAGTAAGCGGATTTGGTACCCCCAATAAGACATATGCAGGAAGCCTAGGGAATTTTGTGTCCAGGAAATTATCAACCTCATCAAGTACGTGTGTCCAGTAAGCCTGGAGATGTTCACTTTCCCACAAAAGGTGGACCAAAGTGCCCCTCTTCCCACATCCTCTCCAGCAGTCAGGGCTCTGTGTAGCGTCAGCTTGGTGTAGTCGTTCCGGTATGTAGTACCAGTGGTAGACAAGCTTAGTAAATGTTTCCGTTAAGCCGACATGTGTTACCGTGTGCCGTGCCCTATGACAGGCGCCCTTCCACTCCTTGGGACTGACGCTCTGTCCCAGGTCCCTCTCCCAGCGTGTGTGCCCAGCGTGATAAGTGTGGGTGTATCTGGATAGGAGCATCTCGTATAAGTCAGAGTTCAGCTTTTTATCCGAGGACCGTGTGATAAGCCACTGCTCGTATTGGGTGAGGAGCCTAGCCGCTTGTGTTCTGTTACCAGGGTGCATAGCCCAGTGTCGCACCTGTAGATAGCGCATTTGTTCGGTTTCTGGGAGGCCGTAATCGGCCCTGAGTCGCGGGAAGGGGATAATATTCCGTTTGTCAAACAGTAGACCTAAGGCTCTGCAGCCAGCGTCTCTCCACAGCGGAAAAGGCTGCAAACCCATCCCGGGACTAAAGTCAGGGTTATCAAAGAGGGAAGTGAGCGGAGAGGGAAAGGTCGTTAGTGCATGACATGTGCTGGCCCGATCCCAGACATTAAGAGTCCTACGCGTCACTTGTGAAGCGTCTAAATTGGGTGGACGGTGAGGTTTCCAGAGAAAGGGAATTTTCATGAGAGATGTACCGGCCACTGTGCGGTCCTGGAATAGCCAGTGCTTCTCGGATTCTACTCGGCTCCATTCAACCAAGTGTCGGAGCTGCGCGGCCTGGTAGTAAAGTGTGAGCTCTGGTATTCCAAGGCCCCCTTTGTGGGGTGGGAGAAAACTGACTAACCGTTTCATTCTTGGCTTGCGTCCCTGCCAGATGAAAAGAGAGAGGTCTGACTGCACCTTTTGTAGCCACCCTATAGGAGTTGACAAGGGGAGCATCTGAAAAAGGTACAGGATTTTGGGGAGGGTTGTCATTTTGACAGCCGCGATGTGCCCCAACCACGAGAGTGAATAATGCTTCCATCTCCGCAGTGCCGTGCGAATGTGCGTGTATAGCAGGGAGTAGTTGGCCCTCCTCATTTCCTGCAAAGTCGGAGCCAGTAGTATGCCTAAGTAAGGGACGGTATCATCCGACCACTGCAGGGGGTTTCTGATGGATACATCTGCCTGTGGATTCCTCACCTTGTGAATATCCCCTGCGCCACACGTGGCTCCGCATGATGTCACTGGAGCCATAAGAATACCTCGTCGGCGTGATGACCTCAGTTCCCTTTTTTCCACGCTGTCGACACTAACGTTTTTTCTGGGACTCTCTATACTTTCGACTGGTTACTTTGTAATCTTGATTGTATCTTTCTGTGTTTTGACATGTCTGCCCCGAGGAAGTCGGGCTTTAAGCCCTGTAAGGAGTGCGGGGGTCATATGTCGATCACTGACCCTCATGGTGACTGTCTGTGGTGTTTGTCGTCTGATCACGACGTCGAGGGCTGTTCATCCTGCAGAAAGATGAACCCGAAGGCTCTGAAGGAACGGGAAGCCAAGTTGTATAGGGCTAAGGCAAGAAAAGAAAAAAGGGGTCGTAAACGATCGAAGTCAAGGTTGTCGACGTCGCATGACTCCAAGAGGAAGCATAAGAAGAAGAAGAGGCATGCTTCTCGGTGCCGTTCGTTGAAGGCTGTGGTTTCGAGGTCGCCTTCTCCAGCACCTCGACGTCGAGAAAAGGACTTTGTCTCTCCTTCTCCTTCGGTGTCTCCTCAGGTGACTCCGGTTCATTCTCCATCTAACAAGGGGACTCCAGCGCAGTCACCGACGCCGAGATTTTCACCGACTCCAGAAGGTGTGTCGAATCTGGCTGATGCTGAGGTTCCTTCGGCTCCTGCGGCTCCGCCTATGGCTCCAATTCCAGAGGTGCCTTGTTTGGATCTCGAACCGGCTCAGTACCCTCAATTTCCGGCGCCGGGTTCGGATCCATCGCATTTTTTAAATGCCATGTATGGCGTGTTTGCCAGGGCCTCGTACCCCTCTGGTGCACCTTCGGGTCCCATGGGACCTATGGCATTTAATTTGGGTGTGCCTCACCAGTATCCTTAGGCCCCCTTCGTGCCATTTATGCCGATAATGCCATCCTGGCAGTTTCCGGCTCTGAGGATGTCGACGCCGTATGTGCAGTCCGCGGCTCCATCCCGTGAACCTTCTCAGATTCGATCGGCGCCGGTTACTGCCGCGGATCCTCTTTCGACGCCGCTTCCAGAGCCATCGACGCCACGTGTGGCGCCGCTGACGCCGCAACCGAAGATGCCCTCGAGGAGAGAAGCGCAGAGGTTGTTAGAGGAGGAGCAGTACCAGGCTGAAGAGATGGAGGAAGGTGAAGTCTATGATACAGAGGATACGTTTAAGGGTTTCTGTGAGGCAAGTGGACTTGATACTTCCCCGGAGTGGGACTTTGCTTCACAGAAGGCTTCCCTCCCAAAAGAAGTTGCACCGTACCATACTGTGATAAGGAAGGCTACAGAGCTCTTGGATCTGCAGCTCCCTATGGCTGAGTATAAGCCTAATTTGCTCACAGAGGTACTTCATTCTCTGTCCTCTGTGACTGAGCCTCTCTTGCCATTCAATGATGCCTTGACTGAGCCAATCCTTGATGTGTGGCGCAACCCTCTTTCTGCTCCTGCAGTTTCAAGGTTGGTGTCCAGAAGGTATAGGCCTGCTCCAGGGGATCCGGTGTTCCTTTCATCTCATCCCTCTCCTGAGAGTTTGGTGGTGCAGGCTTGTTGTTTTAATCTGTCCACGGGTGCTTTTCCGCAGGCTCCTGCTGACAGGGATTCCACGAAGTTGGAACAATCTGCAAAAAATGTCTTCTCATCTGCTAGTATGGCTCTGAAGTCTACCAATGCTACTTGTCTGTTGGGTAGATATATTCATGCCCTTAAGGACTCTGCCAAACAACTTCTTCCTAAATTGTCTGAGGAAGATAGGGGAAATTTAGGTTAGGTGCTGGCAGACTCACAGGCTGCGGCTCGCCAAGTCATCCAGTCTGGCCTAGACACGGCAGATTCGGTTGCCAGGGTGCTGGGTTCATCCATTGCAACAAGAAGACATGCGTGGTTGAGGTCTTCTGGGTTCTCTACCAATGTACAGGCTGCCCTTCTCGATCTACCTTTTGATGGGTCTAGACTTTTTGGAAAGAAAACTGATTCTGCTCTGCAAAGATTTAAGGACAGTAAGGCCACACCGAAGTCTTTGGGTCTGCAGACTCAGGCAAAGGGTTATGGCTATAGAAGGTACCATGGCTTTGGGAAGTCTTCCTTTCGAGGTTTCAGACAGCCACAGCAGCAGCAACAGCAACAAAACCCCTTGTACAAGTCCTATGGGGTAAAGGCAGAGGTCGCCTTCGTGAGGCCGGGTGTCAGCCTTCTTCCTCCTCCTCCTCTACCTCCCCAACCCCTCCTGGTAATGCAGGAAAGCAGCCCTAGATCCGCCATCCTGGATCTTGGAGGTCCTGTGGGTGGCTGGCTTACCCATTTTCTACAGGATTGGAAATTGATCACTTCGGACCTTTGGGTTTTAGATCTGGTAGAAAATGGGTACACCCTTCCCTTCAGGGAATTCCCTCCTTATCCTCCTTGCCAAGGGTTTTGCACAGAGGATCATTTACTTCTCCTTCAGAAGGAGGTTCTTGTCCTGTTACAAAAATATGCGATAGAGGTGGTTCCGGAGCAAGAAAGGGATGCTACTCCCAGTATTTCCTGATTCCCAAGAAGGATGGCAGGTTACGTCCTATCCTGGACCTCAGAATCTTGAATCTGTTTCTTAAGCAGGAGAGATTCAAGATGCTCACCCTAGCGCAAGTTCTTCAGGTGCTGCAACAAGAGGACTGGATGGTGTCCATCGACTTGCAGGATGCGTATTTTCACATTCCAATCCTGAAGTCGCACAGGAAGTATCTCCGGTTTACAGTTGATTCGCAACACTACCAGTTTGCGGTCCTTCCGTTTGGTCTTACTACTGCACCTCGAGTCTTCACCAAGGTGATGGCAATGGTGGCTGCCCATCTCAGGAGGTCGGGGATCCCGGTTTTCCCCTACCTGGACGACTGCCTACTGAAGGCAGAGTCACCAGAGAGGGTTCGTCGTCATCTGCAGGTGACAACCCAGCTGTTGTACAAATTGTTTTGATAAATGTGCCCAAGTCTCACCTGGTGCCCTCACAGCGCAACCTGTTCATAGGGGCGGTATTGGATACCACTGTGTGTCGAGCTTTCCCATCTCCGCAAAGGATTCTCGACATTCAGGAAATTATTCCCTTGTTTCACAATGGAGCGGTTGATCCGGTTCTGAAGGTCCTTCGCCTGCTCGGTCTGTTCGCTTCCTGCAATCTGTTGGTCAACCATGCACGCTGGCACATGAGGGCGCTACAGTAGTGTCTCCGCAGGCAGTGGTATCAGCACAACAGGGATCTCAGGGAGTCAGTCAGGATCTCCAGAGAAGCTGCAGCGGATCTGTCTTGGTTGAGGGCAATCTGTCTCAAGCAAAGCCCTTCCACCTTCCTCCATCGGTGGCCATAGTGATTACGGATGTCTCTACCTTAGGGTGGGGTGCTCATCTGGGGGATCTGGAGATCAAGGGTCTTTGGTCTTCAGAGGAGAGATTGCTTCATGTCAATCTTTTGGAATTGCGCGCAATATGTTTGTTGCTCAAGGCCTCTCTCCCTTCGCGGTCAGTCGGTTCAAGTCCCGACAGACAACACTGCCACGATGCAAGCAGGGAGGAGTAGGGTCGTACCGTCTTTGCAGAGAGGCGTTGCGGCTCTGGTCTTGGGCTCAGGACCATCGGATTTGTTTGATGGCAAGTCATCTGGCCGGGGTGCTGAACGTGCGTGCGGACAGTCTCAGTCAGCAGTTCTCTGCGGATTACAAGTGGAGGCTTGATCCGGAGGTAGTTCAACACATCTTCCAGATGTGGGGAACTCCTCGGGTAGACCTGTTTGCCCCTCTCGAGAACGCGCACTGCCCGTCATTCTGCAGTCTCCAGTTTCCGAGGCAAGGAGCGTTGGGGGACGCGTTTCAGTTGAGTTGGAGCTCACAACTCCTTTACGCGTTTCCTCCCATACCCTTGATTCCTCGGGTTCTGAGGAAGATTCGCCAAGACCGGGCCCAAGTTATATTGATCGCCCCAGATTGGCCAAGAAGGATGTGGTACACAGACCTTCTTCACCTTTCGTCGCACCCTCCGCTCTGTCTCCCTCTCAGGGTAGACCTCCTCTCGCAGTCGGAGGGGCAGGTTCTTCACCCCCACCTCCAGAGCCTGCACCTTCATGCCTGGAGATTGAACGGGGCAACCTGAATTCTTTCTCTCTCCCGCCTGACGTGGTGGATGTTATATTATCGGCCAGGCGACACTCCACCAAGTCTATCTACTCCTACAGGTGGTCAAAATTTGTTAAATGGTGTGGAGAGAGTCTATTGATCCCTTAAAAGCTCATCTTTCTGATGTTCTTTGTTTTTCGTTGCATTTGGCCCAGCAGGGTTGTGCTGTGGCTACTGTTAAAGGATATTTGTCGGCTTTATTGGCATTTCTTTGTTTGCCTGATCAGCCATTTCTTTTTCAATCTCCGATTGTTTTAAGGTTTATTAAGGGGCTTACTAATATGTTTCCGCCCACTCCCTTCATTATGCCTCAGTGGGATTTAAATTTAGTTTTAACTTTCTTAATGGGTTCCCCTTTTGAACCTATGCATAGTTGTCCTTTGAGACTGCTGTCATTCAAAACGCAAAACACACAAGATGATGGACGGAATGTTGCACATTGGCAAAACATTCACCCCCGTCACAAATCTGGGTTTAATCCATCGTTATTTTGCTCACCACGCCACCCCAGTTCAGAAATGGCCATATGCAAATCAGAACTGCCAGCTCGGGCTGGACTGTACCCATGAGGCACAGGGTCAAGACTGATTTGCATATGGCTGGGTTCAAACTGGAAGGGCATGGTGAGCAAAAAAACGATGGATTTAGGCCCAGATCTCTGTACTGGGGTGAATGTAAGACATTGTTCTGCATTCTGTCAATCAACTTGTTTTTGCATTTGTCACCCCGAGTGGGAAGGGTATGCCCAGACGTGGGTCCTATGCTCTCCTTGCCACTGGAATCAAGCTATCCTGGCTGAAGAGGGGTGAAACCCTGAAACCAGTCCTAGGATGTTTGTTTCCAGTCCAGGGAGGACCTGGCTTGGCAGTTCGGGCTGGACTGTACCCATGGGGCACAGGGTCAAGACTGATTTGCATATGGCTGGGTTCAAACTGGAACGGCATGATGAGCAAAAAAACGATGGATTTAGGCCCAGATCTCTGTACTGGGGTGAATGTATGACATTGTTCTGCATTCTGTCCATCAACTGTTGTTTTTGCATTTGTCACCCGAGTGGGAAGGGTATGCCCAGACGTGGGTCCCATGCTCTCCATGCCACTGGAATCAAGCTATCCTGGCTGAAGAGGGGTGAAACCCTGAAACCGGTCCTAGGATGCTTGTTTCCAGTCCAGGGAGGACCTGGCTTGGCAGTTCGGGCTGAATTGTACCCATGAGGCACAGGGTCAAAAGACTGATTTGCATATGGCTGGGTTCAAACTGGAACGGCATGGTGAGCAAAAAAACGATGGATTTAGGCCCAGATCTCTGTACTGGGGTGAATGTCTGACATTGTTCTGCATTCTGTCCATCAACTGTTGTTTTTGCATTTGTCACCCCGAGTGGGAAGGGTATGCCCAGACGTGGGTCCCATGCTCTCCATGCCACTGGAATCAAGCTATCCTGGCTGAAGAGGGGTGAAACCCTGAAACCGGTCCTAGGATGCTTGTTTCCAGTCCAGGGAGGACCTGGCTTGGCAGTTCTGGCTGGACTGTACCCATGAGGCACAGGGTCAAGACTGATTTGCATATTTCTGGGATCAAACTGGAACGGCATGGTGAGCAAAAAAATGATGGATTTAGGCCCAGATCTCTGTACTGGGGTGAATGTATGACATTGTTCTGCAATCTGTCCATCAACTGTGATTTTTGCATTTGTCACCCTGAGTGGGAAGGGTATGCCCAGACGTGGGCCCCATGCTCTCCATGCCACTGGAATCAAGCTATCCAGGCTGAAGAGGGGTGAAACCCTCAAACTGGTCCTAGGATGCTTGTTTCCATTCCAGGGAGGACCTGGCTTGGCAGTCCGGGCTGGACTGTACCCATGAGGCACAGGGTCAAGACTGATTTGCATATGGCTGGGTTCAAACTGGAACAGCATGGTGAGCAAAAAAATGATAGATTTAGGCCCAGATCTCTTTACTGGGGTGAATGTATGACATTGTTCTGCAATCTGTCCATCAACTGTTGTTTTTGCATTTGTCACCCTGAGTGGGAAGGGTATGCCCAGACGTGGGTCCCATGCTCTCCATGCCACTGGAATCAAGCTATCCTGGCTGAAGAGGGGTGAAACCCTGAAACCGGTCCTAGGATGCTTGTTTCCAGTCCAGGGAGGACCTGGCTTGGCAGTTTGGGCTGGACTGTACCCATGAGGCACAGGGTTAAGACTGATTTGCATTTGGCTGGGTTCAAACTGGAACGGCATGGTGAGCAAAAAAACGATGGATTTAGGCCCAGATCTCTGTACTGGGGTGAATGTATGACATTGCTCTGCATTCTGTCCATCAACTGTTGTTTTTGCATTTGTCACCCCGAGTGGGAAGTGTAGGAGAGTAGGATCTGCTTCACATGGGTACCCCCACTTTTTGCTGGTGTTTCACTGTTTTTCGACCTTAGTCTGGCTGTGGCCCTGCTAAACAGGACAACACCCTAGCTGCTTCCTCTCTAAAATGGTTTCCATGTACATTAGGTACATATCTAATTGGATTCTGGAGTGCCTTTTAAGCCCCTAGTATATGGTATGCTATGTACCTAGGGCATAGGTACCTCAGAGGCCTACCAGGGGCTGCAGAATGTATTATGCCACCCCTGGGAAGCACTCCAAAATGGCACCACAGGTCTGCTACTGTAGCCTGGGTAAGGGTGTGCTTGCACCCCTTACTGTGGTATAGGCTACCTATATCACTACCTTATACAGACACATATAAACCTATAAACCACTCCTATAGCAGGCCTTGACAATCCTGTAGGCAGAGTGCTTGGTTTTATGTGAGAGGGTGCCCAAGCATGAGCTGAGCCCCTCTGCAGCATTTGGAAATACTTCCTTATGGCTGTTCTGTGATACAGCCATGCCATATACTCTTAAGTGCATTATAACCTCGCGGTAAATGCTAACTTTGGAATGGCTGCATCAAAACATGTTGTGTTTGGTGTCAAACACTTTGGAATACTACCCCCGCCAGTCCTGGCGGCGGGGGTAGCATTCCACCCTTCTAGGGGGAGAGACGTGTTCACACTGGCTAAACCCGGTTAAAACTTTCCAAAGCCCTGGCATCACAAAATGGATGCCACTGCCACAGACACGGGTCTGGCCTCCTTCTGCTGGGGGAACTCCGGCAGGGGAGGCCTGGACAATAGGTTTCCTGTCACAGGGAGGTGTAACCACCTCCCAGACAGGCAGATGTGTATTGGGGCAGGGTGGGTGCATTCAGAGAATGCTTTTGAGACACTGCCTGGGGTACACAAGATGTCCCTGTGCATAGCCCAGTTCCAACTGGTTGCAAAGGCACTCAGCCCCTGCTCTGGCACGAAACTGGACAAAGGGGAAGGGGTGGAACCACCCTCACCCCAGGTCCACCCATAGGTGGGGCCTTAGAGTTAGTCCATCCCCTAAACTTAGTATAAGTATAGGAATCCAGTCCCTAGATTACCCTGGACGAACCTCTGCAACATATATTCTGGACCTTCGACTTTCTATCACGACTAGAAGACGGAAGAAATCTCCCTTGGGGTCAAGGAGTGACTCCCCTGCTTGGCATGCACCAAAGAAGCAACTGACCAGTCTGCAATTTTGAAGCTCCCGCCGGATGCCAAAGTCTCTGCATCCCCAGAGGTGGATTTACAGACTTCCCCGAAGCTACCCTGAGTCCACAGCAAAGCTGAGGCCCGTGGCTATCGTGGGTGACGTGGAACTGTGACCCCTGGACACCGTGAACTTTTGCAGCAACACTATCTTCCTGGTCATCATCAAAGTTGTGGTTTGGGCTCTGAATAGCCCCAGCCTTGAGCACCTCCTGCACTGAAGATTGTTGGCCTCCACTCTACGAGTGACCCGTGGGCCAGCTTCAAGTGCGACCACTCGAGGCTCCTTCGCGATCACTAGCCCGTTGGCTAGCAGGTCCCCACGATGGCAACTCCTCTTCTAATTGGGCGTTCCTGGTTGCTCCAGATGCGCCTTGACTTACCCTCGCTGGGTGAGTCCCTCAAACTTTGCTGGTCTACCACGCAGTCCTTTCTCTGCATTCCTGTGACTTGCTGTTGCCAAGGCTTGTTGGGTCCTTTCTGGTCCCCGACACCGCAGCACTCGACAGACTTCGTGGGACAGCTCGAATCCGGCTCGTGGACTTAGTCGACGCCTCGTGGACCTCATGGCTGAAGAGTCAAGACACCCATCAATTCACCTGAAGCACCCAACATCTGTGGGCATTGGTCCATCCTGCCCTAGGTCACTGGCAAGTGACTCAGACTCTGTCCCCTCAGCTTTCAGGTTCCTTACATCCTAGATCCAGGCTTCTCCTCTTCCGACACCAAAAGACACCTATGCACCCGGCTTCCCTGGGTGAGGTAACTCGAGTACTCCAGTGCTCTCGTGGGTGCTAGCCCTAGAACTTCTTAAGTCCAAAAGGGTTTGGCCCTGACTCGATTAGAAGTGTCCCTAATCTTTAAAATTCCAACCGCAACATTGCCCATAGAAGATAATAGGATCCATGGTTGTGTTTCCACACTGCATACAGCTCCCGTGGGTCCCCTGTGTCACTACCTTGGGTGGTTCCTTGGGGTCCAGCGATTCTAGAGGCAATAGGCCTAGTGCCTATTCCAGTTGTGGTTCTTATACCACTTTTTTAGTGTATGGTTTGGTACGCCCCTAGGGCCCAAGCGTGTATTTGTGCTTTTACTGATGCTTGATCACTTGTAACTTTAGTACTTCGAACTCCAGTCTCATAAAGAGACAAGAGGGGTGTGTTTAACCTTAAATGCATATATTTTGAATATATACCTGGTGTGGTTGTCTTTTTATTTGATCATTCAAGAGATTGTAGACTGGTAAAACAAGCTGCTTTACATTCCTTCAAGACTTAGCCTGAAGGCTGCTCTCCATAGCTACCACTAGGATAGCTTTCACTAAAGGTTGCCTTTAACCTATCACCATAAGGGGTTGTTTGGACTGATACAAGGTGCCCACTAGAACTAGTGGACAGCATATATCAGGCCACCTTCTCACATTGGTGTGCAGCGTGTCGGATTACAGCCTGCTATTGTTTTACCAGATAATCTCAATTGAATTGATCAACTGAAAACCACTAAAGGTACCTGAGGTAAATATAATATCAAGTTTAGCTACAGCAAGTTCTACTGAACTTAGAGTTGTGTGTTAAAGGATAGCACACCCTTTCTAAAACTCAAGAGAGTTTAGTAGGCCACACTAGTGTAGGTAGTGCAATACACCACACCACATTAGTAATGTCTAACCAGCCAGGAACCACTGAGTCCCTACCTGGAACCAGTGAGCTCCTTCCCTATAAATATGAGGATCTCTCCTTTGCTCAGCTTAGGGCCTTATGTACCATTAGGAAGCTGAAGACAGGCAAAAGTCCATCCACCCAGCATCTCATAAAGATACTGAAACTGGATGATATCACAAGTCCTAGTGGGCCTGTAGATGGAGACAGTGTGGGTGGGGCAGCACCTGAGGGTGGGTCCAGGGCTGGAAACTCCCCTGATCCTAAGTCTAATGCTGACCAGACTGGTGACAATGACCAGACTCTGGTGAACACAGACCATCAGGAAGAGGATGAGGATGATTACAATAATGCCACTTCCTTCATTCCTCCTGGTAGGCCTGAACACAGGGCTAGAAGGGATAGATCTCTGTCAAGGGGATCTATTCAATCTAACTCCTCTATTGGAACCTCTGTTTCTTCTCACAGAGGGAGGGAAACCTCCCAGGAGAGGAGAGAGAGACTGCTGAAGTATGAGCAAGACAAGTTCAACCTCAGAAAGCAGCAGATGGCCTTAGATGGGGAAGCCTGGAGCTCTACAGAGCTAGTAAAAAGGAGGGGCTAGAGTTCCTTGGTGGCAGCAATTTCCTTAGAGATAGGGAGAGTTCTTATGACCATAGAAACCTAAGTAAGATTGTCGCTCCCTACCAGAGTGGGGGTGACATCCACAAATGGATAACTGCCTTGGAGAGGGCCTGTAAAGTACAGAAGGTCCCTCAAGGTCAGTGGGCAGCAATCTTATGGCTCTCCTTTGCAGACAAAGGTAGAGACAAGCTCCTCACTGTAAGAGAAGAGAATGCTGATGCTTACAAAGTCTTGAAAAGTGCTCTGATAGATGGGTTTGGCCTAACCACTGAACAATACAGGTTAAAGTTCAGAGATCCCCAAAAGGCACAAAATCAGGACTGGGTTGACTTTGTTGACTGTGCTGCTAAGGCTCTGGAATGTTGGTTATTGGGCAGTAAAGTGTGTGACTTCATAGGATTGTACAATCTGATAATGAGGGAGCAGATTCTTAATAACTGTCAAAATCAGCTGTTGCACCAGTACCTGGTATACTGTGATCTGACCTCTCCCCAAGAATTGGGAAAGAAGGCAGACACATGGGTCAGAACCAGGGTGAGGCAGAAAGTACAGAACCAAGGTGGTGACCCTAAGAAGCAAGATTCCAAAAACTCTGATAAGGGTGGGGACAAGGGTAAAGATCAGAAGTCTTCACAAGGGCCCCAAAAATCTTCTTCAGGGGGGGATTCACAGGCTAACAAAGGGAAAGGCCAAAAGAAGCCCTGGTGCAAAATCTGTAAGCAGAAAACTCACTGGACTAGTGACTGCACCAAGGCTAAAGAAAATACTCCAACCACCACCAATGTCGCTAAGGCACCTGTTCCCCCTAGTACAGTTACAACTGGTGGTGGGAATACACAGAATAAGGGTGTAGTAGGGTTGACCCTGGGTTCTGAGATGGACTCTGGCCTAGTCAGAGTACCAACTCAGGCTGTGCTTATCAGTGATGGGGGCATGGATATGTCCCCCTTTGTGAGCCCCAGTCACCTGGGCACATACAGACAGCAGCCTTTGATTAATGGAGTAGAAGCTTGGTCATTCAAGGACACAGGAGCAAGTGTCACAAGGGTGAAAAACATTCTTGTGGATCCTGGGCAGATTATACTTGGTGAAATGTACCAAGTGACCAATGCTAGCAATGTCAGAACAGACCATTCTCTGGCAGTTGTTAACCTCTCCTGGGGAGGGGTAACTGGCCTTAAGAAGGTTGTGGTGAGTGCGGACCTACCAGTACAGTGCTTGCTTGGCAATGATCTGGAAACTTCAGCTTGGGCTGAAGTGGAGCTCAGGACACATGCAGAAATGTTAGGGATCTCTGCACATGTCTTTGCTGTGACCAGGTCACAGGCAACAATGTCAAAAGCTGGACAGGCCCTGGATTCTGGAATAATGGACCAGGTGCCTCACAAGAGGAGGAGCAGTAGGGTTAAGGCAGAGCCTTCCCACCTGTCTCAGGATACTGATCAGTCTCCTCAGGGAGATGATCTTGAGCCTGCAGAAGGAACTGTCCCAGAGGAGCTTGAACGTGACCAGATTGAGTTCTTGGGGACAGGAGGCCCTTCCAGGTCTGATCTGAGCCAGGAGCAGAGAACCTGCCCTTCCCTTGAAACCCTCAGACAACAAGCTGCTGATGAGGCTGCTGGGAATGCTAGTGGCACCCATAAAGTTTATTGGGATGATGGACACCTATACTCAGAGAGTAGAGACCCCAAGCCTGGTGCATCCAGGAGGTTGGTTATACCTCTGAAGTTTAGGGGTTTCCTATTGACACTAGCCCATGATATTCCCCTAGCAGGACACTTAGGCCAGAACAAGACTTGGGACAGAAATGTTCCTCACTTTCACTGGCCACACATGTCTAAAGACACAAAGGAGTTTTGGCGCTCCTGTGTAACCTGCCCAGCCAGTGGCAAAGCAGGTGGCACTACAAAGGCCCCCCTGATGCCACTACCTGTGGTGGGGGTTCCCTTTGAGAGGGTTGGGATTGACATTGTTGGTCCCATGGATCCTCAAACAGCATCTGGGCACAGATTTATACTGGTGGTAGTGGATCATGCCACCAGGTATCCAGAAGCTATAACCCTAAGGACCACTACAGCACCTGTAGTGGCAAGAGCTCTCTTGAGTGTGTTCTCAGGAGTAGGTTTTCCAAAGGAGGTAGTATCTGACAGAGGTTCAAACTTTATGTCAAGTTACTTAACTGCAATGTGGAAGGAGTGTGGAGTGAATTACAAATTCACCACACCCTATCACCCACAATGCAATGGTTTAGTTGAAAGGTTCAACAAAACCTTAAAGGGCATGATCAAAGGACTCCCAGAAAAGCTTAGGCGAAAATGGGACCTGCTCTTGCCCTGCCTCTTATTTGCATACAGGGAGGTGCCTCAGAAGGGGGTTGGCTACAGCCCCTTTGAACTTCTGTTTGGTCACCCTGTCAGGGGTCCATTGTGTTTGGTGAAGGAAGGATGGGAGTTACCTCTCAAACCCCCAAAGCAAGACATAGTGGACTATGTACTTGGTCTCCGCTCCTGGATGGCTGAGTACATGAAAAAGGCAAACAAAAACCTTGAGGCTAGCCAGGAACTGCAAAAAGCCTGGCATGACCAAAAGGCTGTACTGACTGTTTATCAGCCAGGACAGAAAGTGAGGGTGTTGGAGCCTGTGGCCCCAGCAGCTCTCAAGGACAAGTGGAGTGGACCCCACACTATTGTTGAACAGAAAGGGGAGGTTACCTACTTGGTAGACCTTGGAACCCCTAGGAGTCCTCATAGGGTTCTCCACGTCAACAGGCTAAAGCCATATGTAAACAGGGCTGACATGGGCTTGCTCATGGCAACTGATGAGGGACAGGAGGAAGAGAGTGACCCACTCCCTGACCTCCTCTCACAGAACCCTGATGATGGGTCAGTAGATGGTGTAGCCTTGGCAGGCAGCCTCACTGCCCAGCACAAAACTGATTGCAGACAGGTTCTCAATCAGTTCAGACACATGTTTTCACTGACTCCAAGTCAGACTACCTGGGGCACTCATGATGTGGACACTAGGGAAAGTCTGCCTATTAAAAATAATATTTATAGGCAACCTGACCATGTCAGAGACTGTATCAGGACAGAAGTCCAGAAAATGTTGGATTTGGGAGTTATTGAACCCTCAGATAGCCCTTGGGCTAGTCCAGTCATCCTTGTGCCAAAACCTCACACCAGTGATGAGAAAAGAGAGATGAGGTTTTGTGTGGACTACAGGAGTCTTAATGCAGTCACTAGGACTGATGCCCATCCAATACCAAGGGCAGATGAGCTTATAGATACTTTGGCCTCAGCCAAGTACCTTAGCACATTTGACTTGACAGCTGGCTACTGGCAGATCAGACTAGCTGATGATGCAAAGCCAAAGACAGCATTTTCTACCTCTAGTGGGTACTATCAAATTGTGGTAATGCCCTTTGGTTTGAAGAATGCACCTGCCACTTTCCAAAGGTTGGTGAATACAGTTCTCACAGGCCTGGAAGCCTTTAGTGCAGCATATCTAGATGATATTGCTGTCTTTAGCTCCACCTGGGAGGATCACCTGGTCCACCTAAGGAATGTTTTGTAGGCCCTGCAAAAAGAAGGCCTAACTATCAAGGCTACTAAGTGCCAGATACGGCAGAGTCAGGTTGTGTACCTGGGCCACCTTGTAGGTGGAGGCCAGGTTCAACCATTGCAGAGCAAGATTCAGACCATAATGGAATGGACTGCTCCAACTTCCCAGACTCAGGTGAGAGCCTTCTTAGGCCTGACTGGGTACTATAGGAGATTTGTCAAAGGGTATGGATCAATAATGACACCCTTGAATGACTTAACTTCTAAGAAAATGCCCCAAAAGGTTCAGTGGACAGCTACCTGTCAAAAGGCATTTGATGACCTGAAGCAGGCCATGTGTACTGCTCGCATTCTGCAGAGTCCTGACTACTCCAAAAAGTTCATTGTTTAAACTGATGCATCTGAATTGAGGGTTGGGGCTGTACTGTCACAATTGAATGAAGAAGGTCAGGATCAGCCAGTAGCTTTCATAAGAAGAAGGCTGACCCCTAGACAGAAACGTTGGTCAGCCATTGAGAGGGAGGCCTTTGCTGTGGTTTGGGCTCTGAAGAAGTTGAGGTCATACTTGTTTGGTACTCACTTTCTTGTTCAGGCAGACCATAAGCCCCTCTTATGGCTAAAACAAATGAAGGGTGAAAACCCCAAACTGCTTCGGTGGTCCATTTCCCTACAGGGGATGGACTTTACAGTGGAACATAGACCTGGGAGTAACCATGCCAATGCAGATGGACTCTCTAGGTATTTCCACTTAGAACATGAAGACTCAACTGGTTAAGGTTAGTTTAATGGCCCTGCGTTTGGGGGGGGGGTTGTGTAGGAGAGTAGGATCTGCTTCACATGGGTACCCCCACTTTGTGCTGGTGTTTCACTGTTTTTCGACCTTAGTCTGGCTGTGGCCCTGCTACACAGGACCACAGCCTAGCTGCTTCCTCTCTAAAATGGTTTCAATGTACATTAGGTACATATCTAATTGGATTCTGGAGTGCTTTATAAGCCCCTAGTATATGGTATACTATGTACCTAGGGCATAGGTACCTCAGAGGCCTACCAGGGGCTGCAACATGTATTTTGCCACCCCTGGGAAGCACTCCAAAATGACACCACAGGTCTGCTACTGCAGCCTGGGTAAGGATGTGCTTGCACCCCTTACTGTGGTATAGGCTACCTATATCACTACCTTATACAGACACATATAAACCTATAACCCACTCCTATAGCAGGCCTTGACAATCCTGAAGGCAGAGTGCTTGGTTTTATGTGAGAGGGTGTCCAAGCATGAGCTGAGCCCCTCTGCAGCATTCAGAAATACTTCCTTATGGCTGTCCTGTGATACAGCCATACCCTATACTCTTAAGTACATTATAACCTTGCGGTAAATGCTAACTTTGGAATGGCTGCATCAAAACATGTCATGTTTGGTGTCAAACGCTTTGGAATACTACCCCCTCACCAGTCCTGGCGGCGGGGGTAGCATTCCACCCTTCTAGGGGGAGAGACATGTTCACACTGGCTAAACCCGGTTAAAACTTTCCAAAGCCCTGGCATCACAAAATGGATGCCACAGACATGGGTCTGGCCTCCTGCTGCTGGGGGAAACTCCAGCAGGGGAGGCCTGGACAATAGGTTTCCTGTCACAGGGAGGTGTAACCACCTCCCCAGACAGGCAGATGTGTATTGGGGCAGGGTGGGTGCATTCAGAGAATGCTTTTGAGACACTGCTTGGGGCACACAAGGTGTCCCTGTGCATAGCCCAGTTCAAACCGGTTGCCGCAGTCCTTTCTCTGCATTCCTGTGACTTGCTTTTGCCAAGGCTTGTTGGGTCCTTTCTGGTCCCCGACACCGCAGCACTCGACAGACTTCGTGGGACAGCTCGAATCCAGCTTGTGGACTTAGTCGACGCCTCGTGGACCTCATGGCTGAAGAGTCAAGACACCCATCAATTCACCTGAAGCATCCAACATCTGTGGGCATTGGTCCATCCTGCCCTAGGTCACTGGCAAGTGTCCCAGACTCTGTCCCCTCTGCTTTCAGGTTCCTTACATCCTAGATCCAGGTTTGGATCTCTCCGGACACTTCTCCTCTTCCGACACCAAAAGACACCTATGCACCCGGCTTCTCTGGGTGAGGTAACTCGAGTACTCCAGTGCTCTCGTGGGTGCTAGCCCTAGAACTTCTTAAGTCCAAAAGGGTTTGGCCCTGACTCGATTAGAAGTGTCCCTAATCTTTAAAATTCCAACCGCAACATTGCACATAGAAGATAATAGGATCCATGGTTGTGTTTCCACACTGCATACAGCTCCCGTGGGTCCCCTGTGTCACTACCTTGGGTGGTTCCTTGGGGTCCCAGCGATTCTAGAGGCAATAGGCCTAGTGCCTATTCCAGTTGTGGTTCTTATACCACTTTTTTAGTATATGGTTTGGTACGCCCCTAGGGCCCAAGCGTGTGTTTGTGCTTTTAATGATGCTTGATCACTTGTAACTTTAGTACTTCGAACTCCAGTCTCATAAAGAGACTAGAGGGGTGTGTTTAACCTTAAATGCATATATTTTGAATATATACCTGGTGTGGTTGTCTTTTTATTTGATCATTCAAGAGATTGTAGACTGGTAAAACAAGCTGCTTTACATTCCTTCAAGACTTAGCCTGAAGGCTGCTCTCCATAGCTACCACTAGGATAGCTTTCACTAAAGGTTGTCTTTAACCTATCACCATAAGGGGTTGTTTGGACTGATACAAGGTGCCCACTAGAACTAGTGGACAGCATATATCAGGCCACCTTCTCACATTGGTGTGCAGCGTGTCGGATTACAGCCTGCTATTGTTTTACCAGATAATCTCAATTGAATTGATCAACTGAAAACCGCTAAAGGTACCTGAGGTACATATAATATCAAGTTTAGCTACAGTAAGTTCTACTGAACTTAGAGTTGTGTGTTAAAGGATAGCACACCCTTTCTACAACTCAAGAGAGTTTAGTAGGCCACACTAGTGTAGGTAGTGCAATACACCACACCACATTAGTAATGTCTAACCAGCCAGGAACCACTGAGTCCCTACCTGGAACCAGTGAGCTCCTTCCCTATAAATATGAGGATCTCTCCTTTGCTCAGCTTAGGGCCTTATGTACCGTTAGGAAGCTGAAGACCGGCAAAAGTCCATCCACCCAGCATCTCATAAAGATACTGAAACTGGATGATATCACAAGTCCTAGTGGGCCTGTAGATGGAGACAGTGTGGGTGGGGCAGCACCTGAGGGTGGGTCCAGGGCTGGAAACTCCCCTGACCCTAAGTCTAATGCTGACCAGACTGGTGACAATGACCAGACTCTGGTGAACACAGACCATCAGGAAGAGGATGAGGATGATTACAATAATGCCACTTCCTTCATTCCTCCTGGTAGGCCTGAACACAGGGCTAGAAGGGATAGATCTCTGTCAAGGGGATCTATTCAATCTAACTCCTCTATTGGAACCTCTGTTTCTTCTCACAGAGGGAGGGAAACCTCCCAGGAGAGGAGAGAGAGACTGCTGAAGTATGAGCAAGACAAGTTCAACCTCAGAAAGCAGCAGATGGCCTTAGATAGGGAAGCCTGGAGCTCTACAGAGCTAGTAAAAATGAGGGGCTAGAGTCCCTTGGTGGCAGCAATTTCCTTAGAGATAGGGAGAGTTCTTATGACCATAGAAACCTAAGTAAGATTGTCGCTCCCTACCAGAGTGGGGGTGACATCCACAAATGGATAACTGCCTTGGAGAGGGCCTGTAAAGTACAGAAGGTCCCTCAAGGTCAGTGGGCAGCAATCTTATGGCTCTCCTTTGCAGACAAAGGTAGAGACAAGCTCCTCACTGTAAGAGAAGAGGATGCTGATGATTACAAAGTCTTGAAAAGTGCTCTGATAGATGGGTTTGGCCTAACCACTGAACAATACAGGTTAAAGTTCAGAGATACCCAAAAGGCACAAAATCAGGACTGGGTTGACTTTGTTGACTGTGCTGCTAAGGCTCTGGAAGGTTGGTTATTGGGCAGTAAAGTGTGTGACTTCATAGGATTGTACAATCTGATAATGAGGGAGCAGATTCTTAATAACTGTCAAAATCAGCTGTTGCACCAGTACCTGGTATACTCTGATCTGACCTCTCCCCAAGAATTGGGAAAGAAGGCAGACAAATGGGTCAGAACCAGGGTGAGGCAGAAAGTACAGAACCAAGGTGGTGACCCTAAGAAGCAAGATTCCAAAAACTCTGATAAAGGTGGGGACAAGGGTAAAGATCAGAAGTCTTCACAAGGGCCCCAAAAATCTTCTTGAGGGGGTGATTCACAGGCTAACAAAGGGAAAGGCCAAAAGAAGCCCTGGTGCAAAATCTGTAAGCAGAAAACTCACTGGACTAGTGACTGCACCAAGGCTAAAGAAAATACTCCAACCACCACCAATGCCCCTAGGGCACCTGTTCCCCCTAGTACAGTTACAACTGGTGGTGGGAATACACAGAATAAGGGTGTAGTAGGGTTGACCCTGGGTTCTGAGATGGACTCTGGCCTAGTCAGAGTACCAACTCAGGCTGTGCTTGTCAGTGATGGGGGCATGGATATGTCCCCCTTTGTGAGCCCCAGTAACCTGGGCAAATACAGACAGCAGCCTTTGATTAATGGAGTAGAAGCTTGGTCATTCAAGGACACAGGAGCAAGTGTCACAAGGGTGAAATAAATTCTTGTGGATCCTGGGCAGATTATACTTGGTGAAATGTACCAAGTGACCAATGCTAGCAATGTCAGAACAGACCATTCTTTGGCAGTTGTTAACCTCTCCTGGGGAACTGGCCTTAAGAAGGTTGTGGTAAGTGCAGACCTACCAGTACAGTGCTTGCTTGGCAATGATCTGGAAACCTCAGCTTGGGCTGAAGTGGAGCTCAGGACACATGCAGAAATGTTAGGGATCTCTGCACATGTCTTTGCTGTGACCAGGTCACAGGCAACAATGTCAAAAGCTGGACAGGCCCTGGATTCTCGAATAATGGACCAGGTGCCTCACAAGAGGAGGAGCAGTAGGGTTAAGGCAGAGCCTTCCCACCTGTCTCAGGATACTGATCAGTCTCCTCAGGGAGATGATCTTGAGCCTGCAGAAGGAACTGTCCCAGAGGAGCTTGAACGTGACCAGGTTGAGTTCTTGGGGACAGGGGGCCCTTCCAGGTCTGATCTGAGCCAGGAGCAGAAAACCTGCCCTTCTCTTGAAACCCTCAGACAACAAGCTGCTGACGAGGCTGCTGGGAATGCTAGTGGCACCCATAAAGTTTATTGGGATGATGGACGCCTATACTCAGAGAGTAGAGACCCCAAGCCTGGTGCATCCAGGAGGTTGGTTATACCTCTGAAGTTTAGGGGTTTCCTATTGACACTAGCCCATGATATTCCCCTAGCAGGACACTTAGGCCAGAACAAGACTTGGGACAGAATTGTTCCTCACTTTCACTGGCCACACATGTCTAAAGACACAAAGGAGTTTTGGCGCTCCTGTGTAACCTGCCCAGCCAGCGGCAAACCAGGTGGCACTACAAAGGCCCCCCTGATACCACTACCTGTGGTGGGGGTTCCCTTTGAGAGGGTTGGGATTGACATTGTTGGTCCCATGGATCCTCAAACAGCATCTGGGCACAGATTTATACTGGTGGTAGTGGATCATGCCACCAGGTATCCAGAAGCTATACCCCTAAGGACCACTACAGCACCTGTAGTGGCAAGAGCTCTCTTGAGTGTGTTCTCAGGAGTAGGTTTTCCAAAGGAGGTAGTATCTGACAGAGGTGCAAACTTTATGTCAAGTTACTTAACTGCAATTTAGAAGGAGTGTGGAGTGAATTACAAATTCACCACACCCTATCACCCACAATGCAATGGTTTAGTTGAAAGGTTCAACAAAACCTTAAAGGGCATGATCAAAGGACTCCCAGAGAAGCTTAGGCGAAAATGGGACCTGCTCTTGCCCTGCCTTTTATTTGCATACAGGGAGGTGCCTCAGAAGGGGGTTGGCTACAGCCCCTTTGAACTTCTGTTTGGTCACCCTGTCAGGGGTCCATTGTGTTTGGTGAAGGAAGGATGGGAGTTACCTCTCAAACCCCCAAAGCAAGACATAGTGGACTATGTACTTGGTCTCCGCTCCCGGATGGCTGAGTACATGAAAAAGGCAAACAAAAACCTTGAGGCTAGCCAGGAACTGCAAAAAGCCTGGCATGACCAAAAGGCTGTACTGACTGTTTATCAGCCAGGACAGAAAGTGTGGGTGTTGGAGCCTGTGGCCCCAGCAGCTCTCAAGGACAAGTGGAGTGGACCCCACACTATTGTTGAACAGAAAGGGGAGGGTACCTACTTGGTAGACCTTGGAACCCCTAGGAGTCCTCATAGGGTTCTCCACGTCAACAGGCTAAAGCCATATGTGGACAGGGCTGACATGGGCTTGCTCATGTCAACTGATGAGGGACAGGAGGAAGAGAGTGACCCACTCCCTGACCTCCTCTCACAGAACCCTGATGATGGGTCAGTAGATGGTGTTGCCTTTGCAGGCAGCCTCACTGCCCAGCACAAAACTGATTGCAGACAGGTTCTCAATCAATTCAGACACATGTTTTCACTGACTCCAAGTCAGACTACCTGGTGCACTCATGATGTGGACACTAGGGACAGTCTGCCTATTAAAAATAAGATTTATAGGCAACATGACCATGTAAGAGACTGTATCAGGACAGAAGTCCAGAAAATGTTGGATTTGGGAGTTATTGAACCCTCAGATAGCCCTTGGGCTAGTCCAGTCGTCCTTGTGCCAAAACCTCACACCAGTGATGGGAAAAGAGAGATGAGGTTTTGTGTGGACTACAGGGGTCTTAATGCAGTCACTAGGACTGATGCCCATCCAATACCAAGGGCAGATGAGCTTATAGATACTTTGGCCTCAGCCAAGTACCTTAGCACATTTGACTTGACAGCTGGCTACTGGCAGATCAGACGAGCTGATGATGCAAAGCCAAAGACAGCATTTACTACCTCTAGTGGGTACTATCAATTTGTGGTAATGCCCTTTGGTTTGAAGAATGCACCTGCCACTTTCCAAAGGTTGGTGAATACAGTTCTCACAGGCCTGGAAGCCTTTAGTGCAGCATATCTAGATGATATTGCTGTCTTTAGCTCCACCTGGGAGGATCACCTGGTCCACCTAAGGAATGTTTTGTAGGCCCTTCAAAAAGAAGGCCTAACTATCAAGGCTACTAAGTGCCAGATAGGGCAGAGTCAGGTTGTGTACCTGGGCCACCTTGTAGGTGGAGGCCAGGTTCAACCATTGCAGAGCAAGATTCAGACCATAATGGAATGGACTGCTCCAACTACCCAGACTCAGGTGAGAGCCTTCTTAGGCCTGACTGGGCACTATAGGAGATTTGTCAAAGGGTATGGATCAATAATGACACCCTTGAATGACTTAACTTCTAAGAAAATGCCCCAAAAGGTTCAGTGGACAGCTAGCTGTCAAAAGGCATTTGATTACCTGAAGCAGGCCATGTGTACTGCTCCCATTCTGCAGAGTCCTAACTACTCCAAAAAGTTCATTGTTTAAACTGATGCATCTGAATTGGGGGTTGGGGCTGTACTGTCACAATTGAACGAAGAAGGTCAGGATCAGCCAGTAGCTTTCATAAGAAGAAGGCTGACCCCTAGACAGAAACGTTGGTCAGCCATTGAGAGGGAGGCCTTTGCTGTGGTTTGGGCTCTGAAGAAGTTGAGGTCATACTTGTTTGGTACTCACTTCCTTGTTCAGGCAGACCATAAGCCCCTCTTATGGCTAAAACAAATGAAGGGTGAAAACCCCAAACTGCTTCGGTGGTCCATTTCCCTACAGGGGATGGACTTTACAGTGGAACATAGACCTGGGAGTAACCATGCCAATGCAGATGGACTCTCTAGGTATTTCCACTTAGAACATGAAGACTCAACTGGTCAAGGTTAGTTTAATGTCCCTGCGTTTGGGGGGGGGGGTTGTGTAGGAGAGTAGGATCTGCTTCAGATGGGTACCCCCACTTTGTGCTGGTGTTTCACCTTAGTCTGGCTGTGGCCCTGATAAACAGGACCACAGCCTAGCTGCTTCCTCTCTAAAATGGTTTCCATGTACATTAGGTACATATCTAATTGGATTCTGGAGTGCTTTATAAGCCCCTAGTATATGGTATACTATGTACCTAGGGCATAGGTACCTCAGAGGCCTACCAGGGGCTGCAGCATGTATTATGCCACCCCTGGGAAGCACTCCAAAATGACACCACAGGTCTGCTACTGCAGCCTGGGTAAGGATGTGCTTGCACCCCTTACTGTGGTTTAGGCTACCTATATCACTACCTTATACAGACACATATAAACCTATAACCCACTCCTATAGCAGGCCTTGACAATCCTGAAGGTAGAGTGCTTGGTTTTATGTGAGAGGGTGTCCAAGCATGAGCTGAGCCCCTCTGCAGCATTCAGAAATACTTCCTTATGGCTGTCCTGTGATACAGCCATACCCTATACTCTTAAGTGCATTATAACCTTGCGGTAAATGCTAACTTTGGAATGGCTGCATCAAAACATGTCATGTTTGGTGTCAAACGCTTTGGAATACTACCCCCTCACCAGTCCTGGCGGCGGGGGTAGCATTCCACCCTTCTAGGGGGAGAGACATGTTCACACTGGCTAAACCCGGTTAAAACTTTCCAAAGCCGTGGCATCACAAAATGGATGCCACAGACATGGGTCTGGCCTCCTGCTGCTGGGGGAAACTCCAGCAGGGGAGGCCTGGACAATAGGTTTCCTGTCACAGGGAGGTGTAACCACCTACCCAGACAGGCAGATGTGTATTGGGGCAGGGTGGGTGCATTCAGAGAATGCTTTTGAGACACTGCTTGGGGCACACAAGGTGTCCCTGTGCATAGCCCAGTTCAAACCGGTTGCAGGGGCACTCAGCCCCTGCTCTGGCGCGAAACTGGACAAAGGGGAAGGGGTGTAACCACCCCCACCCCAGGTCCACCCATAGGTGGGGCCTTAGAGTTAGTCCACCCCCTAAACTTAGGAAAAGTATAGGAATCCAGTCCCTAGGACTTTAGATTACCCTGGACGAACCTCTATAACATATATCCTGGACCTTCGACTTCCGATCACGACTAGAAGATGGAAGAAATCTCCTTTGGGGTCAAGAAGTGACTCCCCTGCTTGGCAGGCACCAAAGAAGCAACTGACCGGTCTGCAATTCTGAAGCTCCTGCCGGATGCCGAAGTCTCTGCATCCCCAGAGGTGGATTTCCAGACTTCCCCGAGGCTACCCTGAGTCCACTGCAAAGCTGAGGCCCGTGACTATCGTGGGTGACGTGGAACTGTGACCCCTGGACACCGTAAACTTTTGCAACAACACTACCTTCCTGGTAATCATTGAAGTTGTGCTTTGGGCTCTAAGTAGCCCCAGCCTTGAGCACCTCCTGCACCGAAGATTCTTTGGCCTCCACTCCACGAGTGACCCGTGGGCCAGCTTCAAGTGCGACCGCTCGAGGCTCCTTCACGAACACTAGCCCGTTGGCTAGCAGGTCCCCACGAAGGCAGCTCCTTTTCTAAATGGGCATTTCTGGTTGCTCCAGACGTGGCCTGACTTACCCTCACTGGGTGAGTCCCTCAGACCTTGCTGGTCTGCACTGCAGTCCTTTCTCTGCATTCCTGTGACTTGCCGTTGCCAAGGCTTGTTGGGTCCTTTCTGGTCGCCCACTGCAGCACTCGACAGACTTTGTGGGACAGCTCGAATCCGGCTTGTGGACTTCGTCGACGCCTCCTGGACCTCGTGGCTGAAGAGTCAAGACACCCATCAATTCACCTGAAGCACCTGACATCTGTGTGCATTGGTCCATCCTGCTCTAGGTCACTGGCAAGTGACCCAGACTCTGTCCCCTCTGCTTTCAGGTTCCTTACATCCTAGATCCAGGCTTGGATCTCTCTGGACCCTTCTCCTCTTCACGGCAGCAGCAGTTCTTTGCAGGCTTCCATTGAAATCGATGACGCGACCCGACACCAAAAGACACCTATGCACCCGGCTTCCCTGGGTGAGGTAACTCGAGTACTCCAGTGCTCTCGTGGGTGCTAGCCCTAGAACTTCTTAAGTCCAAAAGGGTTTGGTCCTGACTCGATTAGAAGTGTACCTAATCTTTAAAATTCCAACCGCGACATTGCCCATAAAAGATAATAGGATCCCGTGGTTGTGTTTCCACACTGCATACAGCTCCCGTGGGTCTCCTGTGTCAGTCAACGATAGGCTACCCAGATACCTTGACTCATTGCAGTAGCCCCACTGATTTTACTTAGTCCCAGCCCTGAAACCTTTATTAAAGAATCAACAGGGCCAGGGCCTATTTTATTCACCTTCATACACAAACTAGGAGCCACTGACCTCCTCCACTCACACACACAATTCACAAACGACGTTCTCAGATCAGAAGATCTCCGCTAAAGATGCCACCAGGCCCGTTGGACATTGCCGCGCCGGTCCGACGAGGAGCACCCAATGATAAAGCATGACATCCTAACAGGTGTGTTAGGTCATTAAGATCTGAAATACAGATCTCCCCCCCCAAGACCACAAAATTGCAGGCGGTTAGTGATCCTTATCACCGCTGCCTGAAGAGAGGAACTGTCTCTCTATTGTGAATCAAGTCTCCTGTGTCACTACCTTGGGTGATTCCTTGGGGTCCCAGCGATTCTAGAGGCAATAGGCCTAGTGCCTATTCCAGTCGTGGTTCTTATACCACTTTTTTAGTATATGGTTTGGTACGCCCCTAGGGCCCAAGCGTGTATTTGTGCTTTTACTGATGCTTGATCACTTGTAACTTTAGTACTTCGAACTCCAGTCTCATAAAGAGACTAGAGGGGTGTGTTTAACCTTAAATGCATATATTTTGAATATATACCTGGTGTGGTTGTCTTTTCATTTGATCATTCAAGAGATTATAGACTGGTAAAACAAGCTGCTTTACATTCCTTCAAGACTTAGCCTGAAGGCTGCTCTCCATAGCTACCACTAGGATAGCTTTCATTAAAGGTTGTCTTTAACCTATCACCATAAGGAGTTGTTTGGACTGATACAAGGTGCCCACTAGAACTAGTGGACAGCATATATCAGGCCACCTTCTCACAGGAAGGGTATGCCCAGACGTGAGTCCCATGCACTTCATGCCACTGGAATCAAGTTATCCTGGCTGAAGAGGGGTGAAACCCTGAAACCAGTCCTAGGATGCTTGTTTCTAGTCCAGGGAGGAACTGGCTTGGCAGTTCGGGTTGGACTGTACCCATGAGGCACAGGGTCAAGACTGATTTGCATATGGCTGGGTTCAAACTGGAACGGCATGGTGAGCAAGAAAACTATGGATTTAGTCCCAGATCTCTGTACTGGGGTGAATGTATGACATTGTTCTGCATTCTGCCCATCAACTGTTCTTTTTGCATTTGTCACCCCGAGTGGGAAGGGTATGCCCAGACATGGGTCCCTTGGTCTCCATGCCACTGGAATCAAGCTATCCTGGCTGAAGAGGGATGAAACCCTGAAACCGGTCCTAGGATGCTTGTTTCCAGTCCAGGGGGTCCCTGGCTTGGCATTTAGGGCTGGACTGTACCCATGAGGCACAGGGTCAAGACTGATTTGCATATGACTGGGTTCAAACTGGAATGGCATGGTGAGCAAGAAAACTATGGATTTAGTCCCAGATCTCTGTACTGGGGTGAATGTATGACATTGTTCTGCATTCTGTGCATCAACTGTTGTTTTTGCATTTGTCAACCCGAGTGGGAAGGGTATGCCCAGACGTGGATCCCATGCTCTCCATGCCACTGGAATCAAGCTATCCTGGCTGAAGAAGGTTGAAACCGGTCTTAGGATGCTTGTTTTCAGTCCAGGGAGGACCTGGCTTGGCAGTTAGGGCTGGACTGTACCCATGAGGCACAGGGTCAAGACTGATTTGCATATGGCTGGGTTCAAACTGGAACGGCATGGTGAGCAAGAAAACTATGGATTTAGGCCCAGATCTCTGTACTGGGGTGAATGTATGACATTGTTCTGCATTCAGTCCATCAACTGTTGTTTTTGCATTTGTCACCCCGAGTTGGAAGGGTATGGCCAGACGTGGATCCCATGCTCTCCATGCCACTGGAATCAAGCTATCCTGGCTGAAGAAGGTTGAAACCCTGAAACCGGTCCTAGGATGCTTGTTTCCAGTCGAGGGAGGACCTGGCTTGGCAGTTCGGGCTGGACTGTACCCATGAGGCACAGGGTCAAGATTGATTTTCATATGGATGGGTTCAAACTGGAACGGCATGGTGAGCAAAAAAACGATGGATTTAAGCCCAGATCTCTGTACTGGGGTGAATGTATGACATTGTTCTGTATTCTGTCCATCAACTGTTGTTTTTGCATTTGTCACCCCGAGTGGGAATGATATGCCCAGACGTGGGTCCCATGCTCTCCATGCCACTGGAATCAAGCTATCCTGGCTGAAGAGGGGTGACACCCTGAAACCGGTCCTAGGATGCTTGTTTCCAGTCCAGGGAGGACCTGGCTTCGCAGTTCAGGCTGGACTGTACCCATGAGGCACAGGGTCAAGACTTATTTGCATATGACTGGGTTCAAACTGGAAGGGCATGGTGAGAATAACAATGATGGATTTAGGCGCAGATCTCTGTACTGGGGTGAATGTAAGACTTTGTTCTGCATTCTGTCCATCAACTGTTGTTTTTGCTTTTGTCACCCCGAGTGGGAAGGGTATGCCCAGATGTGGGTCCCCTGCTCTCCATGCCACTGGAATCAAGCTATTCTGGCTGAAGAGGGGTGAAACCCTGAAACAGGTCCTAGGATGCTTGTTTCCAGTCCAGGGAGGACCTGGCTTGGCAGTTCGGGCTGGACTGTACCCATGAGGCACAGGGTCAAGACTGATATGCATATGGCTGGGTTCAAACTGGAACGGCATGGTGAGCAAAAAAATGATGTATTTAGGCACAGATATCTGTACTGGGGTGAATGTATGACATTGTTCTGCATTCAGTCCATCAACTGTTGTTTTTGCATTTGTCACCCCGAGTGGGAAGGGTATGCCCAGACGTGGATCCCATGCTCTCCATGCCACTGGAATCAAGCTATCCCGGCTGAAGAGGGGTGAAACCCTGAAACCGGTCCTAGGATGCTATTCTAGGGAGGACCTGGCTTGGTAGTTCGGGCTGGACTGCACCCATGAGGCACAGGGTCAAGACTGATTTGCATATGGATGGGTTCAAACTGGAACGGGATTGTGAGCAAAAAAACAATGGATTTAGGCCCAGATCTCTGTACTGGGGTGAATGTATGACATTGTTCTGTATTCTGTCCATCAACTGTTGTTTTTGCATTTGTCACCCCGAGTGGGAATGATATGCCCAGACGTGGGTCCCCTGCTCTCCATGCCACTGAAATCAAGCTATCCTGGCTGAAGAGGGGTGAAACCGTGAAACTGTTCCAAGGATGTTTGTTTCCAGTCCAGAGAGGACCTGGCTTGGCAGTTCGGGCTGGACTGTACCCATGAGGCACAGGGTCAAGACTGATTTGCATATGGCTGGGTTCAAACTGTAACGGCATGATGAGCAAAAAAACGATGGATTTATGCCCAGATCTCTGTACTGGGGTGAATGTAAGAGATTGTTCTGCATTCTGTCTATCAACTGTGGTTTTTGATTTTGTCACCCCGAGTGTGAAGGGTATGCCCAGATGTGGGTCCCCTGCTCTCCATGCCACTGGAATCAAGCTATCCTGGCTAAAGAGGGGTGAAACCCTGAAACCGGTCCTAGGATGCTTGTTTCCAGTACAGGGAGGACCTGGCTTGGCAGTTCGGGCAGGACTGTACCCATGAGGCACAGGGTCAAGGCTGATTTGCATATGGCTAGGTTCAAACTGTAACGGCATGGTGAGCAAAAAAACGATGGATTTAGGCCCAGATCTCTGTACTGGGGTGAATGTATGACATTGTTTTGCATTCTGTCCATCAACTGGTGTTTTTGCATTTGTCACCCCGAGTGGGAAGGGTATTCCCAGACGTGTGTCCCATGCTCTCCATGCCACTGGAATCAAGCTATGCTGGCTGAAGAGGGGTGAAACCCTGAAACCGGTCCTAGGATGCATGTTTCCAGTCAAGGGAGGACCTGGCTTGGCAGTTCGGGCTGGACTTTACCCATGAGGCACAGGGCAAGACTGATTTGCATATGGCTGTGTTCAAACTGGAACAGCATGGTGAGCAAAAAAACAATGGATTTAGGCCCAGATATCTGTACTGGGGTGAATGTATGACATTGTTCTGCATTCAGTCCATCAACTGTTGTTTTTGCATTTGTCACCCCGAGTGGTAAGGGTATGCCCAGACGTGGATGCCATGCTCTCCATGCCACTGGAATCAAGCTATCCCGGCTGAAGAGGGGTGAAACCCTGAAACCGATCCTCGGATGCTATTCCAGGGAGGACCTGGCTTGGAAGTTCGGGCTGGACTGTACCCAGGAGGCACAGGGGCAAGACTGATTTGCATATGGCTGGATTCAAACTGGAACGGCATGGTGAGCAAAAAAACAATGGATTTAGGCCCAGATATCTGTACTGGGGTGAATGTAAGACATTGTTCTGCATTCTGTCCATCAACTGTGGTTTTTGATTTTGTCACCCCGAGTGGGAAGGGTATGCCCAGATGTGGGTCCCCTGCTCTCCATGCCACTGGAATCAAGCTATCCTGGCTAAAGAGGGGTGAAACCCTGAAACCGGTCCTCGGATGCTATTCCAAGGAGGACCTGGCTTGGTAGTTCGGGCTGGACTGCACCCATGAGGCACAGGGTCAAGACTGATTTACATATGGCTGGGTTCAAACTGGAACGGCATGGTGAGGAAAAAAACGATGGATTTAGGCCCAGATCTCTGTACTGGGGTGAATGTATGACATTGTTCTGCATTCTGTGCATCAACTGTTGTTTTTGCATTTGTCACCCCGAGTGGGAAGGGTATGCCCAGACGTGGGTCCCATGCTCTCCATGCCACTGGAATCAAGCTACCCTGGCTGAAGAGGGGTGAAACCCTGAAACCGGTCCTAGGATTCTTGTTTCCAGTCCGGGAGGACCTGGCTTGGCAGTTCGGGCTGGACTGTACCCATGAGGCACAGGGTCAAGACTGATTTGCATATGGCTGGGTTCAAACTGGAACGGCATGGTGAGCAAACAAATGATGGATTTAGGCCCAGATCTCTGTACTGGGGTGAATGTATGACATTGTTCTGCATTCAGTCCATCAACTGTTGTTTTTGCATTTGTCACCCCGAGTGGGAAGGGTATGCCCAGACGTGGATCCCATGCTCTCCATGCCACTGGAATCAAGCTATCACGGCTGAAGAGGGGTGAAACCCTGAAACCGGTCCTAGGATGCTATTCTAGGGAGGACCTGGCTTGGTAGTTCGGGCTGGACTGCACCCATGAGGCACAGGGTCAAGACTGATTTGCATATGGATGGGTCCAAACTGGAACGGGATTGTGAGCAAAAAAACAATGGATTTAGGCCCAGATCTCTGTACTGGGGTGAATGTATGACATTGTTCTGTATTCTGTCCATCAACTGTTGTTTTTGCATTTGTCACCCCGAGTGGGAATGATATGCCCAGACGTGGGTCCCCTGCTCTCCATGCCACTGAAATCAAGCTATCCTGGCTGAAGAGGGGTGAAACCGTGAAACTGTTCCAAGGATGTTTGTTTCCAGTCCAGAGAGGACCTGGCTTGGCAGTTCGGGCTGGACTGTACCCATGAGGCACAGGGTCAAGACTGATTTGCATATGGCTGGGTTCAAACTGGAACGGCATGGTGAGCAAAAAAATGATGGATTTAGGCCCAGATCTCTGTACTGGGGTGAATGTATGATATTGTTCTGCATTCTGTCCATCAACTGTTGTTTTTGCATTTGTGACCTCGAGTGGGAAGGGTATGCCCACACGTGGTTCCCATGCTCTCCATGCCACTGGAATCAAGTTATCCTGGCTGAAGAGGGGTGAAACCCTGAAACCGGTCCTAGGATGCTTGTTTCCAGTCAAGGGAGGACCTGGCTTGGTAGTTCGGGCTGGACTGTACCCATGAGGCACAGGGTCAAGGCTGATTTGCATATGGCTGGGTTCAAACTGTAACGGCATGATGAGCAAAAAAACGATGGATTTAGGCCCAGATCTCTGTACTGGGGTGAATGTATGACATTGTTTTGCATTCTGTCCATCAACTGTTGTTTTTGCATTTGTCACCCCGAGTGGGAAGGGTATTCCCAGACGTGGGTCCCATGCTCTCCATGCCACTGGAATCAAGCTATCCTGGCTGAAGAGGGGTGAAACCCTGAAACCGGTCCTAGGATACTTGTTTCCAGTGCAGGGAGGACCTGGCTTGGCAGTTCGGGCTGAACTGTACCCATGAGGCACAGGGTCAAGACTGATTTGCATATGGCTGGGTTCAAACCTGAACGGCATTGTGAGCAAAAACACGATGGATTTAGGCGCAGATCTCTGAACTGTGGTGAATGTAAGAGATTGTTCTGCATTCTGTCTATCAACTGTGGTTTTTGATTTTGTCACCCCGAGTGGGAAGGGTATGCCCAGATGTGGGTCCCCTGCTCTCCATGCCACTGGAATCAAGCTATCCTGGCTAAAGAGGGGTGAAACCCTGAAACCGGTCCTAGGATGCTTGTTTCCAGTACAGGGAGGACCTGGCTTGGCAGTTCGGGCAGGACTGTACCCATGAGGCACAGGGTCAAGGCTGATTTGCATATGGCTAGGTTCAAACTGTAACGGCACGGTGAGCAAAAAAACGATGGATTTAGGCCCAGATCTCTGTACTGGGGTGAATGTATGACATTGTTTTGCATTCTGTCCATCAACTGGTGTTTTTGCATTTGTCACCCCGAGTGGGAAGGGTATTCCCAGACGTGTGTCCCATGCTCTCCATGCCACTGGAATCAAGCTATGCTGGCTGAAGAGGAGTGAAACCCTGAAACCGGTCCTAGGATGCATGTTTCCAGTCAAGGGAGGACCTGGCTTGACAGTTCGGGCTGGACTTTACCCATGAGGCACAGGGCAAGACTGATTTGCATATGGCTGTGTTCAAACTGGAACAGCATGGTGAGCAAAAAAACAATGGATTTAGGCCCAGATATCTGTACTGGGGTGAATGTATGACATTGTTCTGCATTCAGTCCATCAACTGTTGTTTTTGCATTTGTCACCCCGAGTGGGAAGGGTATGCCCAGACGTGGATCCCATGCTCTCCATGCCACTGGAATCAAGCTATCACGGCTGAAGAGGGGTGAAACCCTGAAACCGGTCCTAGGATGCTATTCTAGGGAGGACCTGGCTTGGTAGTTCGGGCTGGACTGCACCCATGAGGCACAGGGTCAAGACTGATTTGCATATGGATGGGTCCAAACTGGAACGGGATTGTGAGCAAAAAAACAATGGATTTAGGCCCAGATCTCTGTACTGGGGTGAATGTATGACATTGTTCTGTATTCTGTCCATCAACTGTTGTTTTTGCATTTGTCACCCCGAGTGGGAATGATATGCCCAGACGTGGGTCCCCTGCTCTCCATGCCACTGAAATCAAGCTATCCTGGCTGAAGAGGGGTGAAACCGTGAAACTGTTCCAAGGATGTTTGTTTCCAGTCCAGAGAGGACCTGGCTTGGCAGTTCGGGCTGGACTGTACCCATGAGGCACAGGGTCAAGACTGATTTGCATATGGCTGGGTTCAAACTGGAACGGCATGGTGAGCAAAAAAATGATGGATTTAGGCCCAGATCTCTGTACTGGGGTGAATGTATGATATTGTTCTGCATTCTGTCCATCAACTGTTGTTTTTGCATTTGTGACCTCGAGTGGGAAGGGTATGCCCACACGTGGTTCCCATGCTCTCCATGCCACTGGAATCAAGTTATCCTGGCTGAAGAGGGGTGAAACCCTGAAACCGGTCCTAGGATGCTTGTTTCCAGTCAAGGGAGGACCTGGCTTGGTAGTTCGGGCTGGACTGTACCCATGAGGCACAGGGTCAAGGCTGATTTGCATATGGCTGGGTTCAAACTGTAACGGCATGATGAGCAAAAAAACGATGGATTTAGGCCCAGATCTCTGTACTGGGGTGAATGTATGACATTGTTTTGCATTCTGTCCATCAACTGTTGTTTTTGCATTTGTCACCCCGAGTGGGAAGGGTATTCCCAGACGTGGGTCCCATGCTCTCCATGCCACTGGAATCAAGCTATCCTGGCTGAAGAGGGGTGAAACCCTGAAACCGGTCCTAGGATACTTGTTTCCAGTGCAGGGAGGACCTGGCTTGGCAGTTCGGGCTGAACTGTACCCATGAGGCACAGGGTCAAGACTGATTTGCATATGGCTGGGTTCAAACCTGAACGGCATTGTGAGCAAAAACACGATGGATTTAGGCGCAGATCTCTGAACTGTGGTGAATGTAAGAGATTGTTCTGCATTCTGTCTATCAACTGTGGTTTTTGATTTTGTCACCCCGAGTGGGAAGGGTATGCCCAGATGTGGGTCCCCTGCTCTCCATGCCACTGGAATCAAGCTATCCTGGCTAAAGAGGGGTGAAACCCTGAAACCGGTCCTAGGATGCTTGTTTCCAGTACAGGGAGGACCTGGCTTGGCAGTTCGGGCAGGACTGTACCCATGAGGCACAGGGTCAAGGCTGATTTGCATATGGCTAGGTTCAAACTGTAACGGCACGGTGAGCAAAAAAACGATGGATTTAGGCCCAGATCTCTGTACTGGGGTGAATGTATGACATTGTTTTGCATTCTGTCCATCAACTGGTGTTTTTGCATTTGTCACCCCGAGTGGGAAGGGTATTCCCAGACGTGTGTCCCATGCTCTCCATGCCACTGGAATCAAGCTATGCTGGCTGAAGAGGAGTGAAACCCTGAAACCGGTCCTAGGATGCATGTTTCCAGTCAAGGGAGGACCTGGCTTGACAGTTCGGGCTGGACTTTACCCATGAGGCACAGGGCAAGACTGATTTGCATATGGCTGTGTTCAAACTGGAACAGCATGGTGAGCAAAAAAACAATGGATTTAGGCCCAGATATCTGTACTGGGGTGAATGTATGACATTGTTCTGCATTCAGTCCATCAACTGTTGTTTTTGCATTTGTCACCCCGAGTGGTAAGGGTATGCCCAGACGTGGATCCCATGCTCTCCATGCCACTGGAATCAAGCTATCCCGGCTGAAGAGGGGTGAAACCCTGAAACCGATCCTCGGATGCTATTCCAGGGAGGACCTGGCTTGGAAGTTCGGGCTGGACTGTACCCAGGAGGCACAGGGGCAAGACTGATTTGCATATGGCTGGATTCAAACTGGAACGGCATGGTGAGCAAAAAAACAATGGATTTAGGCCCAGATATCTGTACTGGGGTGAATGTAAGACATTGTTCTGCATTCTGTCCATCAACTGTGGTTTTTGATTTTGTCACCCCGAGTGGGAAGGGTATGCCCAGATGTGGGTCCCCTGCTCTCCATGCCACTGGAATCAAGCTATCCTGGCTAAAGAGGGGTGAAACCCTGAAACCGGTCCTCGGATGCTATTCCAAGGAGGACCTGGCTTGGTAGTTCGGGCTGGACTGCACCCATGAGGCACAGGGTCAAGACTGATTTACATATGGCTGGGTTCAAACTGGAACGGCATGGTGAGGAAAAAAACGATGGATTTAGGCCCAGATCTCTGTACTGGGGTGAATGTATGACATTGTTCTGCATTCTGTGCATCAACTGTTGTTTTTGCATTTGTCACCCCGAGTGGGAAGGGTATGCCCAGACGTGGGTCCCATGCTCTCCATGCCACTGGAATCAAGCTACCCTGGCTGAAGAGGGGTGAAACCCTGAAACCGGTCCTAGGATTCTTGTTTCTAGTCCGGGAGGACCTGGCTTGGCAGTTCGGGCTGGACTGTACCCATGAGGCTCAGGGTCAAGACTGATTTGCATATGGCTGGGTTCAAACTGGAACGGCAGGGTGAGCAAACAAATGATGGATTTAGGCCCAGATCTCTGTACTGGGGAGAATGTATGATATTGTTCTGCATACTGTCCATCAACTGTTATTTTTGCATTTGTGACCTCGAGTGGGAAGGGTATGCCCAGACGTGGGTCACATGCTCTCCATGCCACTGGAATCAAGCTCTCCTGGCTGAAGAGGGGTGAAACCCTGAAACCGGTCCTAGGATGCTTGTTTCCAGTCCAGGGAGGACCTGGCTTGGCAGTTCGGGCTGGACTGTACCCATGAGGCACAGGGTCAAGGCTGATTTGCATATGGCTGGGTTCAAACTGTAACGGCATGGTGAGCAAAAAAACGATGGATTTAGGCCCAGATCTCTGTACTGGGGTGAATGTATGACATTGTTTTGCATTCTGTCCATCAACTGTTGTTTTTGCATTTGTCACACCGAGTGGGAAGGGTATTCCCAGACGTGTGTCCCATGCTCTCCATGCCACTGGAATCAAGCTATGCTGGCTGAAGAGGGGTGAAACACTGAAACCAATCCTCGGATGCCTGTTTCCAGTCCAGGGAGGACGTGGCTTGGCAGTTCGGGCTGGACTGTACCCATGAGGCACAGGGTCAAGATTGATTTGCATATGGATGGGTTCAAACTGGAACGGGATGGTGAGCAAAAAAACGATGGATTTAGGCCCAGATCTCTGTACTGGGGTGAATGTATGACATTGTTCTGTATTCTGTCCAACAACTGTTGATTTTGCATTTGTCACCCCGAGTGGGAATTATATGCCCAGACGTGGGTCCCATGCTCTCCATGCCACTGAAATCAAGCTATCCTGGCTGAAGAGGGGTGAAACCGTGAAACCGTTCCAAGGATGCTTGTTTCCAGTCCAGAGAGGACCTGGCTTGGCAGTTCGGGCTGGACTGTACCCATGAGGCACAGGGTCAAGACTGATTTACATATGGCTGGGTTCAACCTGGAACGGCATGGTGAGCAAGAAACAATGGATTTAGGCCCAGATCTCTGTACTGGGGGGAATGTATGACATTGTTCTGCATTCTGTGCATCAACTGTTGTTTTTGCATTTGTCACCCCGAGTGGGAAGGGTATGCCCAGGCGTGGGTCCCATGCTCTCCATGCCACTGGAATCAAGCTACCCTGGCTGAAGACGGGTGAAACCCTGAAACCGGTCCTAGGATGCTTGTTTCCAGTCCGGGAGGACCTGGCTTGGCAGTTCGGGCTGGACTGTACCCATGAGGCACAGGGTCAAGACTGATTTGCATATGGCTGGGTTCAAACTGGAATGGCATGGTGAGCAAAAAAACGATGGATTTAGGCCCAGATCTCTGTACTGGGTTGAATGTATGATATTGTTCTGCATTCTGTCCATCAACTGTTGTTTTTGCATTTGTGACCTCGAGTGGGAAGGGTATGCCCACACGTGGGTCCCATGCTCTCCATGCCACTGGAATCAAGCTATCCTGGCTGAAGTGGGGTGAAACCCTGAAACCGGTCCTAGGATGCTTGTTTCCAGTCCAGGGAGGACCTGGCTTGGCAGTTCGGGCTGGACTGTACCCATGAGGCACAGGGTCAAGATTGATTTGCATATGGATGGGTTCAAACTGGAACGGGATTGTGAGCAAAAAAACGATGGATTTAGGCCCAGATCTCTGTACTGGGGTGAATGTATGACATTGTTCTGTATTCTGTCCATTAACTGTTGTTTTTGCATTTGTCACCCCAAGTGGGAATGATATGCCCTGAAGTGGGTCCCATGCTCTCCATGCCACTGAAATCAAGGTATCCTGGCTGAAGAGGGGTGAAACCGTGAAACTGTTCCAAGGATGCTTGTTTCCAGTCGAGAGAGGACCTGGCTTGGCAGTTCGGGCTGGACTGTACCCATGAGGCACAGGGTCAAGACTGATTTGCATATGGCTGGGTTCAAACTGTAACGGCATGGTGAGCAAAAAAAGATGGATTTAGGCCCAGATCTCTGTACTGGGGTGAATGTATGACATTGTTTTGCATTCTGTCCATCAACTGTTGTTTTTGCATTTGTCACCCCGAGTGGGAAGGGTATTCCCAGACGTGTGTCCCATGCTCTCCATGCCACTGGAATCAAGCTATGCTGGCTGAAGAGGGGTGAAACACTGAAACCAATCCTAGGATGCCTGTTTCCAGTCCAGGGAGGACCTGGCTTGGCAGTTCGGGCTGGACTGTACCCATGAGGCACAGGGTCAAGATTGATTTGCATATGGATGGGTTCAAACTGGAACGGGATGGTGAGCAAAAAAACGATGAATTTAGGCCCAGATCTCTGTACTGGGGTGAATGTATGACATTGTTCTGTATTCTGTCCAACAACTGTTGTTTTTGCATTTGTCACCCCGAGTGGGAATTATATGCCCAGACGTGGGTCCCATGCTCTCCATGCCACTGAAATCAAGCTATCCTGGCTGAAGAGTGGTGAAACCGTGAAACCGTTCCAAGCATGCTTGTTTCCAGTCTAGAGAGGACCTGGCTTGGCAGTTCGGGCTGGACTGTACCCATGAGGCACAGGGTCAAGACTGATTTACATATGGCTGGGTTCAAACTGGAACGGCATGGTGAGCAAAAAACAATGGATTTAGGCCCAGATCTCTGTACTGGGGGGAATGTATGACATTGTTCTGCATTCTGTGCATCAACTGTTGTTTTTGCATTTGTCACCCCGAGTGGGAAGGGTATGCCCAGACGTGGGTCCCATGCTCTCCATGCCACTGGAATCAAGCTACCCTGGCTGAAGAGGGGTAAAACCCTGAAACCGGTCCTAGGATGCTTGTTTCCAGTCCGGGAGGACCTGGCTTGGCAGTTCGGGCTGGACTGTACCCATGAGGCACAGGGTCAAGACTGATTTGCATATGGCTGGGTTCAAACTGGAATGGCATGGTGAGCAAAAAAACGATGGATTCAGGCCCAGATCTCTGTACTGGGGTGAATGTATGATATTGTTCTGCATTCTGTCCATCAACTGTTGTTTTTGCATTTGTGACCTCGAGTGGGAAGGGTATGCCCACACGTGGGTCCCATGCTCTCCATGCCACTGGAATCAAGCTATCCTGGCTGAAGTGGGGTGAAACCCTGAAACCGGTCCTAGGATGCTTGTTTCCAGTCCAGGGAGGACCTGGCTTGGCAGTTCGGGCTGGACTGTACCCATGAGGCACAGGGTCAAGATTGATTTGCACATGGATGGGTTCAAACTGGAACGGGATTGTGAGCAAAAAAACGATGGATTTAGGCCCAGATCTCCGTACTGGGGTGAATGTATGACATTGTTCTGTATTCTGTCCATCAACTGTTGTTTTTGCATTTGCCACCCCGAGTGGGAATGATATGCCCAGAAGTGGGTCTCATGCTCTCCATGCCACTAAAATCAAGCTATCCTGGCTGAAGAGGGGTGAAACCGTGAAACTGTTCCAAGGATGCTTGTTTCCAGTCGAGAGAGGACCTGGCTTGGCAGTTCGGGCTGGACTGTACCCATGAGGCACAGGGTCAAGACTGATTTGCATATGGCTGGGTTCAAACTGGAACGGCATGGTGAGCAAAAAAATGATGGATTTACGCCCAGATCTCTGTACTGGGGTGAATGTATGATATTGTTCTGCATTCTGTCCATCAACTGTTGTTTTTGCATTTGTGACCTCGAGTGGGAAGGGTATGCCCACATGTGGGTCCCATGCTCTCCATGCCACTGGAATCAAGCTATCCTGGCTGAAGAGGGGTAAAACCCTGAAACCGGTCCTAGGATGCTTGTTTCCAGTCAAGGGAGGACCTGGCTTGGTAGTTCGGGCTGGACTGTACCCATGAGGCACAGGGTCAAGGCTGATTTGCATATGGCTGGGTTCAAACTGTAACGGCATGATGAGCAAAAAAACGATGGATTTAGGCCCAGATCTCTGTACTGGGGTGAATGTATGACATTGTTTTGCATTCTGTCCATCAACTGTTGTTTTTGCATTTGTCACCCCGAGTGGGAAGGGTATTCCCAGACGTGGGTCCCATGCTCTCCATGCAACTGAAATCAAGCTATCCTGGCTAAAGAGGGGTGAAACCCTGAAACCGGTCCTAGGATACTTGTTTCCAGTGCAGGGAGGACCTGGCTTGGCAGTTTGGGCTCGACTGTACCCATGAGGCACAGGGTCAAGACTGATTTGCATATGGCTGGGTTCAAACTGGAACGGCATGGTGAGCAAAAAAACAATGGATTTAGGCCCAGATATCTGTACTGGGGTGAATGTATGACATTGTTCTGCATTCAGTCCATCAACTGTTGTTTTTGCATTTGTCACCCCGAGTGGGAAGGGTATGCCCAGACGTGGACCCCATGCTCTCCATGCCACTGGAATCAAGCTATCCCGGCTGAAGAAGGGTGAAACCCTGAAACCGGTCCTAGGATGCTATTCCAGGGAGGACCTGGTTTGGTATTTCGGGCTGTACTGTACCTAGGAGGCACAGGGTCAAGTCTGATTTGCATATGGCTGGGTTCAAACTGGAACGGCATGGTGAGCAAAAAACGATGGATTTAGGCCCAGATCTCTGTACTGTGGTGAATGTATGACATTGTTCTGCATTCAGTCCATCAACTGTTGTTTTTGCATTTGTCACCCCGATTGGGAAGGGTAAGCCCAGATGTGGGTCCCATGCTCTCCATGCCACTGGAATCAAGCTATCCTGGCGGAAGAGGGGTGAAACCATGAAACAAGTCCTAGGATGCTTGTTTTCAGTCCAGGGAGGACCTGGCTTCGCTGTTCAGGCTGGACTGTACTCATGAGGCACAGGGTCAAGGCTGATTTGCATATGGCTAGGTTCAAACTGTAACGGCATGGTGAGCAAAAAAATGATGGATTTAGGCCCAGATCTCTGTACGTGGGTGAATGTATGACATTGTTTTGCATTCTGTCCATCAACTGGTGTTTTTGCATTTGTCACCCCGAGTGGGAAGGGTATTCCCAGACGTGGGTCCCATGCTCTCCATGCCACTGGAATAAACTATCCTGGCTGAAGAGGGGTGAAACCCTGAAACCGGTCCTAGGATACTTGTTTCCAGTGCAAGGAGGACCTGGCTTGGCAGTTTGGGTTGGACTGTACCCATGAGGCACAGGGTCAAGACTGATTTGCATATGGCTGGGTTCAAACTGGAATGGCATTGTGAGCAAAAACACGATGGATTTAGGTCCAGATCTCTGTACTGGGGTGAATGTCTGACATTGTTCTGCATTCTGTCCATCAACTGTTGTTTTTGCATTTTTCACCCCGAGTGGGAAGGGTATTCCCAGACATGTGTCCCATGCTCTCCATGCCACTGGAATCAAGCTATGCTGGCTGAAGAGGGGTGAAACCCTGAAACCGGTCCTAGGATGCTTGTTTCTAGTCCAGGGAGGACCTGGCTTGGCAGTTTGGGCTGGACTGTACCCATGAGGCACAGGGCAAGACTGATTTGCATATGGCTGGATTCAAACTGGAACGGCATGGTGAGCAAAAAAACAATGGATTTAGGCCCAGATATCTGTACTGGGGTGAATGTATGACATTGTTCTGCATTCAGTCCATCAACTGTTGTTTTTGCGTTTGTCACCCCGAGTGGGAAGGGTATGCCCAGACGTGGACCCCATGCTCTCCATGCCACTGGAATCAAGCTATCCCGGCTGAAGAAGGGTGAAACCCTGAAACCGGTCCTAGGATGCTTGTTTCCAGTACAGGGAGGACCTGGCTTGGCAGTTCGGGCTGGACTGTACCCATGAGGCACAGGGTCAAGGCTGATTTGCATACGGCTAGGTTCAAACTGTAACGGCAGGGTGAGCAAAAAAAGATGGATTTAGGCCCAGATCTCTGTACTGGGGTGAATGTATGACATTGTTTTGCATTCTGTCCATCAACTGGTGTTTTTGCATTTGTCACCCCGAGTGGGAAGGGTATTCCCAGACGTGTGTCCCATGCTCTCCATGCCACTGGAATCAAGCTATGCTGGCTGAAGAGGGGTGAAACCCTCAAACCGGTCCTAGGATGCATGTTTCCAGTCAAGGGAGGACCTGGCTTGGCAGTTCGGGCTGGACTTTACCCATGAGGCACAGGGCAAGACTGATTTGCATATGGCTGGGTTCAAACTGGAACGGCATCGTGAGCAAAAAAACAATGGATTTAGGCCCAGATATCTGTACTGGGGTGAATGTATGACATTGTTCTGCATTCAGTCCATCAACTGTTGTTTTTGCATTTGTTACCCCGAGTTGGAAGGGTATGCCCAGACGTGGATACCATGCTCTCCATGCCACTGGAATCAAGCTATCCCGGCTGAAGAGGGGTGAAACCCTGAAACCGGTTCTCGGATGCTATTCCAGGGAGGACCTGGCTTGGAAGTTCGGGCTGGACTGTACCCAGGAGGCACAGGGTCAAGACTGATTTGCATATGGCTGGGTTCAAACTGGAACGGCATGGTGAGCAGAAAACGATGGATTTACGCCCAGATTTCTGTACTGTGGTGAATGTATGACATTGTTCTGCATTAAGTCCATCAACTGTTGTTTTTGCATTTGTCACACCGAGTGGGAAGGGTAAGCCCAGACGAGGGTCCCATGCTCTCCATGCCACTGGAATCAAGCTATCCTGGCGGAAGAGGGGTGACACCCTGAAACCAGTCCTAGGATGCTTGTTTCCAGTCCAGGGAGGACCTGGCTTCGCTGTTCAGGCTGGACTGTACCTATGAGGCACAGGGTCAAGACTGATTTGCATATGGCTGGGTTCAAACTGGATGGGCATGGTGAGTAAAAAAACTATGGATTTAGGCGCAGATCTCTGTACTGTGGTGAATGTAAGACATTGTTCTGCATTCTGTCCATCAACTGTGGTTTTTGATTTTGTCACCCCGAGTGGGAAGGGTATGCCCAGAAGTGGGTCCCATGCTCTCCATGCCACTGAAATCAAGCTATCCTGGCTGAAGAGGGGTGAAACCGTGAAACTGTTCCAAGGATGCTTGTTTCCAGTCGAGAGAGGACCTGGCTTGGCAGTTCGGGCTGGACTGTACCCATGAGGCACAGGGTCAAGACTGATTTGCATATGGCTGGGTTCAAACTGGAACGGCATGGTGAGCAAAAAAATGATGGATTTACGCCCAGATCTCTGTACTGGGGTGAATGTATGATATTGTTCTGCATTCTGTCCATCAACTGTTGTTTTTGCATTTGTGACCTCGAGTGGGAAGGGTATGCCCACACGTGGGTCCCATGCTCTCCATGCCACTGGAATCAAGCTATCCTGGCTGAAGAGGGGTAAAACCCTGAAACCGGTCCTAGGATGCTTGTTTCCAGTCAAGGGAGGACCTGGCTTGGTAGTTCGGGCTGGACTGTACCCATGAGGCACAGGGTCAAGGCTGATTTGCATATGGCTGGGTTCAAACTGTAACGGCATGATGAGCAAAAAAACGATGGATTTAGGCCCAGATCTCTGTACTGGGGTGAATGTATGACATTGTTTTGCATTCTGTCCATCAACTGTTGTTTTTGCATTTGTCACCCCGAGTGGGAAGGGTATTCCCAGACGTGGGTCCCATGCTCTCCATGCAACTGAAATCAAGCTATCCTGGCTAAAGAGGGGTGAAACCCTGAAACCGGTCCTAGGATACTTGTTTCCAGTGCAGGGAGGACCTGGCTTGGCAGTTTGGGCTCGACTGTACCCATGAGGCACAGGGTCAAGACTGATTTGCATATGGCTGGGTTCAAACTGGAACGGCATGGTGAGCAAAAAAACAATGGATTTAGGCCCAGATATCTGTACTGGGGTGAATGTATGACATTGTTCTGCATTCAGTCCATCAACTGTTGTTTTTGCATTTGTCACCCCGAGTGGGAAGGGTATGCCCAGACGTGGACCCCATGCTCTCCATGCCACTGGAATCAAGCTATCCCGGCTGAAGAAGGGTGAAACCCCGAAACCGGTCCTAGGATGCTATTCCAGGGAGGACCTGGTTTGGTATTTCGGGCTGTACTGTACCCAGGAGGCACAGGGTCAAGTCTGATTTGCATATGGCTGGTTTCAAACTGGAACGGCATGGTGAGCAAAAAACGATGGATTTAGGCCCAGATCTCTGTACTGTGGTGAATGTATGACATTGTTCTGCATTCAGTCCATCAACTGTTGTTTTTGCATTTGTCACCCCGATTGGGAAGGGTAAGCCCAGATGTGGGTCCCATGCTCTCCATGCCACTGGAATCAAGCTATCCTGGCGGAAGAGGGGTGAAACCATGAAACAAGTCCTAGGATGCTTGTTTTCAGTCCAGGGAGGACCTGGCTTCGCTGTTCAGGCTGGACTGTACTCATGAGGCACAGGGTCAAGACTGATTTGCATATGGCTGGGTTCAAACTGGAAGGGCATCGTGAGCAAAAAAACGATGGATTTAGGCCCAGATCTCTGTACTGAGGTGAAGGTCGGACATTGTTCTGCATTCTGTCCATCAACTGTTGTTTTTGATTTTGTCACCCCGAGTGGGAAGGGTATGCCCAGATGTGGGTCCCCTGCTCTCCATGCCACTGGAATCAAGCTATCCTGGCTAAAGAGGGGTGAAACCCTGAAACCGGTCCTAGGATGCTTGTTTCCAGTACAGGGAGGACCTGGCTTGGCAGTTCGGGCTGGACTGTACCCATGAGGCACAGGGTCAAGGCTGATTTGCATATGGCTAGGTTCAAACTGTAACGGCATGGTGAGCAAAAAAATGATGGATTTAGGCCCAGATCTCTGTACTTGGGTGAATGTATGACATTGTTTTGCATTCTGTCCATCAACTGGTGTTTTTGCATTTGTCACCCCGAGTGGGAAGGGTATTCCCAGACGTGGGTCCCATGCTCTCCATGCCACTGGAATAAACTATCCTGGCTGAAGAGGGGTGAAACCCTGAAACCGGTCCTAGGATACTTGTTTCCAGTGCAAGGAGGACCTGGCTTGGCAGTTTGGGTTGGACTGTACCCATGAGGCACAGGGTCAAGACTGATTTGCATATGGCTGGGTTCAAACTGGAATGGCATTGTGAGCAAAAACACGATGGATTTAGGTCCAGATCTCTGTACTGGGGTGAATGTCTGACATTGTTCTGCATTCTGTCCATCAACTGTTGTTTTTGCATTTGTCACCCCGAGTGGGAAGGGTATTCCCAGACATGTGTCCCATGCTCTCCATGCCACTGGAATCAAGCTATGCTGGCTGAAGAGGGGTGAAACCCTGAAACCGGTCCTAGGATGCTTGTTTCCAGTCCAGGGAGGACCTGGCTTGGCAGTTTGGGCTGGACTGTACCCATGAGGCACAGGGCAAGACTGATTTGCATATGGCTGGATTCAAACTGGAACGGCATGGTGAGCAAAAAAACAATGGATTTAGGCCCAGATATCTGTACTGGGGTGAATGTATGACATTGTTCTGCATTCAGTCCATCAACTGTTGTTTTTGCGTTTGTCACCCCGAGTGGGAAGGGTATGCCCAGACGTGGACCCCATGCTCTCCATGCCACTGGAATCAAGCTATCCCGGCTGAAGAAGGGTGAAACCCTGAAACCGGTCCTAGGATGCTTGTTTCCAGTACAGGGAGGACCTGGCTTGGCAGTTCGGGCTGGACTGTACCCATGAGGCACAGGGTCAAGGCTGATTTGCATACGGCTAGGTTCAAACTGTAACGGCAGGGTGAGCAAAAAAAGATGGATTTAGGCCCAGATCTCTGTACTGGGGTGAATGTATGACATTGTTTTGCATTCTGTCCATCAACTGGTGTTTTTGCATTTGTCACCCCGAGTGGGAAGGGTATTCCCAGACGTGTGTCCCATGCTCTCCATGCCACTGGAATCAAGCTATGCTGGCTGAAGAGGGGTGAAACCCTCAAACCGGTCCTAGGATGCATGTTTCCAGTCAAGGGAGGACCTGGCTTGGCAGTTCGGGCTGGACTTTACCCATGAGGCACAGGGCAAGACTGATTTGCATATGGCTGGGTTCAAACTGGAACGGCATCGTGAGCAAAAAAACAATGGATTTAGGCCCAGATATCTGTACTGGGGTGAATGTATGACATTGTTCTGCATTCAGTCCATCAACTGTTGTTTTTGCATTTGTTACCCCGAGTTGGAAGGGTATGCCCAGACGTGGATCCCATGCTCTCCATGCCACTGGAATCAAGCTATCCCGGCTGAAGAGGGGTGAAACCCTGAAACCGGTTCTCGGATGCTATTCCAGGGAGGACCTGGCTTGGAAGTTCGGGCTGGACTGTACCCAGGAGGCACAGGGTCAAGACTGATTTGCATATGGCTGGGTTCAAACTGGAACGGCATGGTGAGCAGAAAACGATGGATTTACGCCCAGATTTCTGTACTGTGGTGAATGTATGACATTGTTCTGCATTAAGTCCATCAACTGTTGTTTTTGCATTTGTCACACCGAGTGGGAAGGGTAAGCCCAGACGAGGGTCCCATGCTCTCCATGCCACTGGAATCAAGCTATCCTGGCGGAAGAGGGGTGACACCCTGAAACCAGTCCTAGGATGCTTGTTTCCAGTCCAGGGAGGACCTGGCTTCGCTGTTCAGGCTGGACTGTACCTATGAGGCACAGGGTCAAGACTGATTTGCATATGGCTGGGTTCAAACTGGATGGGCATGGTGAGTAAAAAAACTATGGATTTAGGCGCAGATCTCTGTACTGTGGTGAATGTAAGACATTGTTCTGCATTCTGTCCATCAACTGTGGTTTTTGATTTTGTCACCCCGAGTGGGAAGGGTATGCCCAGATGTGGGTCCCCTGCTCTCCATGCCACTGGAATCAATCTATCCTGGCTAAAGAGGGGTGAAACCCTGAAACCGTCCCTAGGATGCTTGTTTCCAGTCCAGGGAGGACGTGGCTTGGCAGTTCGGGCTGGACTGTACCCATGAGGCACAGGGTCAAGGCTCATTTGCATATGGCTAGGTTCAAACTGTAACGGCATGGTGAGCAAAAAAACAATGGGGTTAGGCCCAGATCTCTGTACTCGGGTGAATGTATGATATTGTTTTGCATTCTGTCCATCAACTGTGGTTTTTGATTTTGTCACCCCGAGTGGGAAGGGTATGCCCAGATGTGGGTCCCCTGCTCTCCATGCCACTGGAATCAAGCTATCCCAGCTGAAGAGGGGTGAAACCCTGAAACCGGTCCTAGGATGCTATTCCAGGGAGGACCTGGCTTGGTAGTTTGGGCTGGACTGCACCCATGAGGCACAGGGTCAAGACTGATTTACATATGGCTGGGTTCAAACTGGAACGGCATGGTGAGCAAAAAAACGATGGATTTAGGCCCAGATCTCTGTACTGGGGTGAATGTATGACATTGTTCTGCATTCTGTGCATCAACTGTTGTTTTTGCATTTGTCACCCCGAGTGGGAAGGTTAAGCCCAGACGAGGGTCCCATGCTCTCCATGCCACTGGAATCAAGCTATCCTGGCGGAAGAGGGGTGAAACCCTGAAACCGGTACTAGGATTCTTGTTTCCAGTCCAGGGAGGACCTGGCTTCGCTGTTCAGGCTGGACTGTACCTATGAGGCACAGGGTCAAGACTGATTTGCATATGGCTGGGTTCAAACTGGATGGGCATGGTGAGCAAAAAAACGATGGATTTAGGCGCAGATCTCTGTACTGTGGTGAATGTAAGACATTGTTCTGCATTCTGTCCATCAACTGTGGTTTTTGATTTTGTCACCCCGAGTGGGAAGGGTATGCCCAGATGTGGGTCCCCTGCTCTCCATGCCACTGGAATCAATCTATCCTGGCTAAAGAGGGGTGAAACCCTGAAACCTTTCAGAGGATGCTTGCTTCCAGTCCAGGGAGGACCTGGCTTGGCAGTTCAGGCTGGACTGTACCCATGAGGCACAGGGTCAAGACTGATTTGCATATGACTGGGTTCAAACTGGAAGGGCATGGTGAGAATAACAACGATGGATTTAGGCGCAGATCTCTGTACTGGGGTGAATGTAAGACTTTGTTCTGCATTCTGTCCATCAACTGTTGCTTTTGCTTTTGTCACCCCGAGTGGGAAAGGTATGCCCAGATTTGGGTCCCCTGCTCTCCATGCCATTGGAATCAAGCTATTCTGGCTGAAGAGGGGTGAAACCCTGAAACCGGTCCTAGGATGCTTGTTTCCAGTCCAGGGAGGACCTGGCCTGGCAGTTCGGGCTGAACTGTACCCATGAGGCACAGGGCAAGACTGATTTGCATATGGCTGGGTTCAAACTGGAACGACATGGTGAGCAAAAAAACAATGGATTTAGGCCCAGATATCTGTACTGGGGTGAATGTATGACATTGTTCTGCATTCAGTCCATCAACTGTTGTTTTTGCGTTTGTCACCCCGAGTGGGAAGGGTATGCCCAGACGAGGATCCCATGCTCTCCATGCCACTGGAATCAAGCTATCCTGGCTGAAGATGGGTGAAACCCTGAAACCGGTCCTAGGATGCTTGTTTCCAGTCCAGGGAGGACCTGGCTTGGCAGTTCGGGCTGGACTGTACCCACGAGGCACAGGGTCAAGGCTGATTTGCATATGGCTGGGTTCAAACTGTAACGGTATGGTGAGCAAAAAAACGATGGATTTAGGCCCAGATCTCTGTACTGGGGTGAATGTATGACATTGTTCTGCATTCTGTGCATCAACTGTTGTTTTTGCATTTGTCACCCCGAGTGGGAAGGGTATGCCCAGACGTGGGTCCCATGCTCTCCATGCCACTGGAATCAAGCTACCCTGGCTGAAGAGGGGTGAAACCCTGAAACCGGTCCTAGGATTCTTGTTTCCAGTCCGGGAGGACCTGGCTTGGCAGTTCGGGCTGGACTGTACCCATGAGGCACAGGGTCAAGACTGATTTGCATATGGCTAGGTTCAAACTGGAACGGCATGGTGGGCAAAAAAATGATGGATTTAGGCCCAGATCTCTTTACTGGGGTGAATGTATGATATTGTTCTGCATACTGTCCATCAACTGTTATTTTTGCATTTGTGACCTCGAGTGGGAAGGGTATGCCCAGACGTGGGTCACATGCTCTCCATGCCACTGGAATCAAGCTATCCTGGCTGAAGAGGGGTGAAACCCTGAAACCGGTCGTAGGATGCTTGTTTCCAGTCCAGGGAGGACCTGGCTTGGCAGTTCGGGCTGGACTGTACCCATGAGGCACAGGGTCAAGGCTGATTTGCATATGGCTGGGTTCAAACTGTAACGGTATGGTGAGCAAAAAAACGATGGATTTAGGCCCAGATCTCTGTACTGGGGTGAATGTATGACATTGTTCTGCATTCTGTGCATCAACTGTTGTTTTTGCATTTGTCACCCCGAGTGGGAAGGGTATTCCCAGACGTGTGGCCCATGCTCTCCATGCCACTGGAATCAAGCTATGCTGGCTGAAGAGGGGTGAAACCCTGAAACCGGTCCTAGGATGCCTGTTTCCAGTCAAGGGAGGACCTGGCTTGGCAGTTCGGGCTGGACTGTACCCATGAGGCACAGGGTCAAGATTGATTTGCATATGGATGGGTTCAAACTGGAACGGCATCGTGAGCAAAAAAACAATGGATTTAGGCCCAGATATCTGTACTGGGGTGAATGTATGACATTGTTCTGCATTCAGTCCATCAACTGTTGTTTTTGCATTTGTCACCCCGAGTGGGAAGGGTATGCCCAGACGTGGATCCCATGCTCTCCATGCCACTGGAATCAAGCTATCCCAGCTGAAGACGGGTGAAACCCTGAAACCGGTCCTCGGATGCTATCCCAGGGAGGACCTGGCTTGGAAGTTCGGGCTGGACTGTACCTAGGAGGCACAGGGTCAAGACTGATTTGCATATGGCTGGGTTCAAACTGGAACGGCATGGTGAGCAGAAAACGATGGATTTAGGCCCAGATTTCTGTACTGTGGTGAATGTATGACATTGTTCTGCATTCAGTCCATCAACTGTTGTTTTTGCATTTGTCACCCCGAGTGGGAAGGGTAAGCCCAGACGAGGGTCCCATGCTCTCCATGCCACTGGAATCAAGCTATCCTGGCGGAAGAGGGGTGAAACCCTGAAACCAGTCCTAGGATGCTTGTTTCCAGTCCAGGGAGGACCTGGCTTCGCTGTTCAGGCTGGACTGTACCCATGAGGCACAGGGTCAAGACTGATTTGCATATGGCTGGGTTCAAACTGGAAGGGCATGGTGAGCAAAAAAACGATGCATTTAGGCGCAGATCTCTGTACTGTGGTGAATGTAAGACATTGTTCTGCATTCTGTCCATCAACTGTGGTTTTTGATGTTGTCACCCCGAGTGGGAAGGGTATGCCCAGATGTGGGTCCCCTGCTCTCCATGCCACTGGAATCAATCTATCCTGGCTAAAGAGGGGTGAAACCCTGAAACCGTCCCTAGGATGCTTGTTTCCAGTCCAGGGAGGACGTGGCTTGGCAGTTCGGGCTGGACTGTACCCATGAGGCACAGGGTCAAGGCTCATTTGCATATGGCTAGGTTCAAACTGTAACGGCATGGTGAGCAAAAAAACAATGGATTTAGGCCCAGATCTCTGTACTGGGGTGAATGTATGACATTGTTTTGCATTCTGTCCATCAATTGTTGTTTTTGCATTTGTGACCTCGAGTGGGAAGGGTATGCCCAGATGTGGGTCCCATGCTCTCCATGCCACTGGAATCAAGCTATCCTGGCTGAAGACGGGTGAAACCCTGAAACCGGTCCTAGGATGCTTGTTTCCAGTCCAGGGAGGACCTGGCTTCGCAGTTCAGGCTGGACTGTACCCAAGAGGCACAGGGCAAGACTGATTTGCATATGGCTGGGTTCAAACTGGAACGGCATGCTGAGCAAAAAAACAATGGATTGAGGCCCAGATATCTGTACTGGGGTGAATGTATGACATTGTTCTGCATTCAGTCCATCAACTGTTGTTTTTGCATTTGTCACCCCGAGTGGGAAGGGTATGCCCAGACGTGGATCCCATGCTCTCCATGCCACTGGAATCAAGCTATCCCGGCTCAAGAGGGGTGAAACCCAGAAACCGGTCCTCGGATGCTATTCCAGGGAGGACCTGGCTTGGAAGTTCGGGCTGGACTGTACCCAGGAGGCACAGGGTCAAGACTGATTTACATATGGCTGGGTTCAAACTGGAACGGCATGGTGAGCAAAAAAACGATGGATTTAGGCCCAGATCTCTGTACTGGGGGGAATGTATGACATTGTTCTGCATTCTGTGCATCAACTGTTGTTTTTGCATTTGTCACCCCGAGTGGGAAGGGTATGCCCAGACGTGGGTCCCATGCTCTCCATGCCACTGGAATCAAGCTACCCTGGCTGAAGAGGAGTGAAACCCTGAAACCGGTCCTAGGATGCTTGTTTCCAGTCCGGGAGGACCTGGCTTGGCAGTTCGGGCTGGACTGTACCCATGAGGCACAGGGTCAAGACTGATTTGCATATGGCTGGGTTCAAACTGGAATGGCATGGTGAGCAAAAAAATAATGGATTTAGGCCCAGATCTCTGTACTGGGGTGAATGTATGATATTGTTCTGCATTCTGTCCATCAACTGTTGTTTTTCCATTTGTGACCTCGAGTGGGAAGGGTATGCCCACACGTGGGTCCCATGCTCTCCATGCCACTGGAATCAAGCTATCCTGGCTGAAGAGGGGTGAAACCCTGAAACCGGTCCTAGGATGCTTGTTTCCAGTCAAGGGAGGACCTGGCTTGGCAGTTCGGGCTGGACTGTACCCATGAGGCACAGGGTCAAGGCTGATTTGCATATGGCTGGGTTCAAACTGTAACGGCATGATGAGCAAACAAACGATGGATTTAGGCCCAGATCTCTGTACTGGGGTGAATGTCTGACATTGTTCTGCATTCTGTCCATCAACTGTTGTTTTTGCATTTGTCACCCCGAGTGGGAAGGGTATTCCCAGACGTGGGTCCCATGCTCTCCATGCCACTGGAATCAAGCTATCCTGGCTGAAGAGGGGTGAAACCCTGAAACCGGTCCTAGGATACTTGTTTCCAGTGCAGGGAGGACCTGGCTTGGCAGTTCGGGCTGGACTGTACCCATGAGGCACAGGGTCAAGACTGATTTGCATATGGCTGGGTTCAAACTGGAACGGCATTGTGAGCAAAAACACAATGGATTTAGGCCCAGATCTCTGTACTGGGGTGAAGGTCTGACATTGTTCTGCATTCTGTCCATCAACTGTTGTTTTTGCATTTGTCACCCCGAGTGGGAAGGGTATTCCCAGACATGTGTCCCATGCTCTCCATGCCACTGTAATCAAGCTATGCTGGCTGAAGAGGGGTGAAACCCTGAAACCGGTCCTAGGATGCTTGTTTCCAGTCCAGGGAGGACCTGGCTTGGCAGTTTGGGCTGGACTGTACCCATGAGGCACAGGGCAAGACTGATTTGCATATGGCTGCATTCAAACTGGAACGGCACGGTGAGCAAAAAAACAATGGATTTAGGCCCAGATATCTGTACTGGGGTGAATGTATGACATTGTTCTGCATTCAGTCCATCAACTGTTGTTTTTGCATTTGTCACCCCGAGTGGGAAGGGTATGCCCAGACGTGGACCCCATGCTCTCCATGCCCCTGGAATCAAGCTATCCCGGCTGAAGAAGGGTGAAACCCTGAAACCGGTCCTAGGATGCTATTCCAGGGAGGACCTGGTTTGGTATTTCGGCCTGTACTGTACCCAGGAGGCACAGGGTCAAGACTGATTTGCATATGGCTGGGTTCAAACTGGAACCGCATGGTGAGCAAAAAACAATGGATTTAGGCCCATATCTCTGTACTGTGGTGAATGTATGACATTGTTCTGCATTCAGTCCATCAACTGTTGTTTTTGCATTTGTCACCCCGAGTGGGAAGGGTAAGCCCAGACGTGGGTCCCATGCTCTCCATGCCACTGGAATCAAGCTATCCTGGCGGAAGAGGGGTGAAACCCTGACACAAGTCCTAGGATGCTTGTTTCCAGTCCAGGAAGGACCTGGCTTCGCTGTTCAGGCTGGACTGTACCCATGAGGCACAGGGTCAAGACTGATTTGCATATGGCTGGGTTCAAACTGGAAGGGCATGGTGAGCAAAATACGATGGATTTAGGCTCAGATCTCTGTACTGTCGTGAATGTAAGACATTGTTCTGCATTCTGTCCATCAACTGTGGTTTTTGATTTTGTCACCCCGAGTGGGAAGGGTATGCCCAGATGTGGGTCCCCTGCTCTCCATGCCACTGGAATCAAGCTATACTGGCTAAAGAGGGGTGAAACCCTGAAACCGGTCCTAGGATGCTTGTTTCTAGTACAGGGAGGACCTGGCTTGGCAGTTCGGGCTGGACTGTACCCATGAGGCACAGGGTCAAGGCTGATTTGCATATGGCTAGGTTCAAACTGTAACGGCATGGTGAGCAAAAAAAGGATGGATTTAGGCCCAGATCTCTGTACTGGGGTGAATGTATGACATTGTTTTGCATTCTGTCCATCAACTGGTGTTTTTGCATTTGTCACCCCGAGTAGGAAGGGTATTCCCAGACGTGTGTCCAATGCTCTCCATGCCACTGGAATCAAGCTCTGCTGGCTGAAGAGGGGTGAAACCCTGAAACCGGTCCTAGGATGCATGTTTCCAGTCAAGGGAGGACCTGGCTTGGCAGTTCGGGCTGGACTTTACCCATGAGGCACAGGGCAAGACTGATTTGCATATGGCTGGGTTCAAACTGGAACGGCATGGTGAGCAGAAAACGATGGATTTAGGCCTAGATTTCTGTACTGTGGTGAATGTATGACATTGTTCTGCATTCAGTCCATCAACTGTTGTTTTTGCATTTGTCACCCCGAGTGGGAAGGGTAAGCCCAGACGAGGGTCCCATGCTCTCCATGCCACTGGAATCAAGCTATCCTGGCGGAAGAGGGGTGAAACCCTGAAACCAGTCCTAGGATTCTTGTTTCCAGTCCAGGGAGGACCTGGCTTCGCTGTTCAGGCTGGACTGTACCCATGAGGCACAGGGTCAAGACTGATTTGCATATGGCTGGGTTCAAACTGGAAGGGCATGGTGAGCAAAAAAACGATGCATTTAGGCGCAGATCTCTGTACTGTGGTGAATGTAAGACATTGTTCTGCATTCTGTCCATCAACTGTGGTTTTTGATTTTGTCACCCCGAGTGGGAAGGGTATGCCCAGATGGGGGTCCCCTGCTCTCCATGCCACTGGAATCAATCTATCCTGGCTAAAGAGGGGTGAAACCCTGAAACCGTCCCTAGGATGCTTGTTTCCAGTCCAGGGAGGACGTGGCTTGGCAGTTTGGGCTGGACTGTACCCATGAGGCACAGGGTCAAGGCTCATTTGCATATGGCTAGGTTCAAACTGTAACGGCATGGTGAGCAAAAAAACAATGGATTTAGGCCCAGATCTCTGTACTGGGGTGAATGTATGACATTGTTTTGCATTCTGTCCATCAATTGTTGTTTTTGCATTTGTGACCTCGAGTGGGAAAGGCATGCCCAGACGTGGGTCCCATGCTCTCCATGCCACTGGAATCAAGCTATCCTGGCTGAAGAGGGGTGAAACCCTGAAACCGGTCCTAGGATGCTTGTTTCCAGTCCAGGGAGGACCTGGCTTCGCAGTTCAGGCTGGACTGTACCCAAGAGGCACAGGGCAAGACTGATATGCATATGGCTGGGTTGAAACTGGAACGGCATGGTAAGCAAAAAAACAATGGATTTAGGCCCAGATATCTGTACTGGGGTGAATGTATGACATTGTTCTGCATTCAGTCCATCAACTGTTGTTTTTGCATTTGTCACCCCGAGTGGGAAGGGTATGCCCAGACGTGGATCCCATGCTCTCCATGCCACTGGAATCAAGCTATCCCGGCTGAAGAGGGGTGAAACCCTGAAACCGGTCCTCGGATGCTATTCCAGGGAGGACCTGGCTTGGAAGTTCGGGCTGAACTGTACCCAGGAGACACAGGGTCAAGACTGATTTACATATGGCTGGGTTCAAACTGGAACGGCATGGTGAGCAAAAAAACGATGGATTTAGGCCCAGATCTCTGTACTGGGGGGAATGTATGACATTGTTCTGCATTCTGTGCATCAACTGTTGTTTTTGCATTTGTCACCCCGAGTGGGAAGGGTATGCCCAGACGTGGGTCCCATGCTCTCCATGCCACTGGAATCAAGCTACCCTGGCTGAAGCGGGGTGAAACCCTGAAACCGGTCCTAGGATGCTTGTTTCCAGTCCGGGAGGACCTGGCTTGGCAGTTCGGGCTGGACTGGACTCATGAGGCACAGCGTCAAGACTGATTTGCATATGGCTGGGTTCAAACTGGAATGGCATGGTGAGCAAAAAAATAATGGATTTAGGCCCAGATCTCTGTACTGGGGTGAATGTATGATATTGTTCTGCATTCTGTCCATCAACTGTTGTTTTTGCATTTGTGACCTCGAGTGGGAAGGGTATGTCCACACGTGGGTCCCATGCTCTCCATGCCACTGGAATCAAGCTATCCTGGCTGAAGAGGGGTGAAACCCTGAAACCGGTCCTAGGATGCTTGTTTCCAGTCAAGGGAGGACCTGGCTTGGCAGTTCGGGCTGGACTGTACCCATGAGGCACAGGGTCAAGGCTGATTTGCATATGGCTGGGTTCAAACTGTAACGGCATGATGAGCAAAAAAACGATGGATTTAGGCCCAGATCTCTGTACTGGGGTGAATGTCTGACATTGTTCTGCATTCTGTCCATCAACTGTTGTTTTTGCATTTGTCACCCCGAGTGGGAAGGGAATTCCCAGACGTGGGTCCCATGCTCCCCATGCCACTGGAATCAAGCTATCCTGGCTGAAGAGGGGTGAAACCCTGAAACCGGTCCTAGGATACTTGTTTCCAGTGCAGGGAGGACCTGGCTTGGCAGTTCGGGCTTGACTGTACCCATGAGGCACAGGGTCAAGACTGATTTGCATATGGCTGGGTTCAAACTGGAACGGCATTGTGAGCAAAAACACGATGGATTTAGGCCCAGATCTCTGTACTGGGGTGAAGGTCTGACATTGTTCTGCATTCTGTCCATCAACTGTTGTTTTTGCATTTGTCACCCCGAGTGGGAAGGGTATGCCCAGACGTGGACCCCATGCTCTCCATGCCACTAGAATCAAGCTATCCCGGCTGAAGAAGGGTGAAACCCTGAAACCGGTCCTAGGATGCTATTCCAGGGAGGACCTGGTTTGGTATTTCGGGCTGTACTGTACCCAGGAGGCACAGGGTCAAGACTGATTTGCATATGGCTGGGTTCAAACTGGAACGGCATGGTGAGCAAAAAACTATGGATTTAGGCCCAGATCTCTGTACTGTGGTGAATGTATGACATTGTTCTGCATTCAGTCCATCAACTGTTGTTTTTGCATTTGTCACCCCGAGTGGGAAGGGTAAGCCCAGACGTGGGTCCCATGCTCTCCATGCCACTGGAATCAAGCTATCCTGGCGGAAGAGGGGTGAAACCCTGAAACAAGTCCTAGGATGCTTGTTTCCAGTCCAGGGAGGACCTGGCTTCGCTGTTCAGGCTGGACTGTACCCATGAGGCACAGGGTCAAGACTGATTTGCATATGGCTGGGTTCAAACTGGAAGGGCATGGTGAGCAAAAAAACGATGGATTTAGGCGCAGATCTCTGTACTGTGGTGAATGTAAGACATTGTTCTGCATTCTGTCCATCAACTGTGGTTTTTGATTTTGTCACCCCGAGTGGGAAGGGTATGCCCAGATGTGGGTCCCCTGCTCTCCATGCCACTGGAATCAAGCTATCCAGGCTAAAGAGGGGTGAAACCCTGAAACCGGTCCTAGGATGATTGTTTCCAGTACAGGGAGGACCTGGCTTGGCAGTTCGGGCTGGACTGTACCCATGAGGCACAGGGTCAAGGCTGATTTGCATATGGCTCGGTTCAAACTGTAACGGCATGGTGAGCAAAAAAAGGATGGATTTAGGCCCAGATCTCTGTACTAGGGTGAATGTATGACATTGTTTTGCATTCGGTCCATCAACTGGTGTTTTTGCATTTGTCACCCCGAGTGGGAAGGGTATTCCCAGACGTGTGTCCCATGCTCTCCATGCCACTGGAATCAAGCTCTGCTGGCTGAAGAGGGGTGAAACCCTGAAACCGGTCCTAGGATGCATGTTTCCAGTCAAGGGAGGACCTGGCTTGGCAGTTCGGGCTGGACTTTACCCATGAGGCACAGGGCAAGACTGATTTGCATATGGCTGGGTTCAAACTGGAACGGCATCGTGAGCAAAAAAACAATGGATTTAGGCCCAGATATCTGTACTGGGGTGAATGTATGACATTGTTCTGCATTCAGTCCATCAACTGTTGTTTTTGCATTTGTCACCCCGAGTGGGAAGGGTATGCCCAGACGTGGCGCCCATGCTCTCCATGCCACTGGAATCAAGCTATCCCGGCTGAAGAGGGGTGAAACCCTGAAACCGGTCCTCGGATGCTATCCCAGGGAGGACCTGGCTTGGAAGTTCAGGCTGGACTGTACCCAGGAGGCACAGGGTCAAGACTGATTTGCATATGGCTGGGTTCAAACTGGAACGGCATGGTGAGCAGAAAACGATGGATTTAGGCCCAAATTTCTGTACTGTGGAGAATGTATGACATTGTTCTGCATTCAGTCCATCAACTGTTGTTTTTGCATTTGTCACCCCGAGTGGGAAGGGTAAGCCCAGACGAGGGTCCCATGCTCTCCATGCCACTGGAACAAACTATCCTGGTGGAAGAGGGGTGAAACCCTGAAACCAGTCCTAGGATGCTTGTTTTCAGTCCAGGGAGGACCTGGCTTCGCTGTTCAGGCTGGACTGTACCCATGAGGCACAGGGTCAAGACTGATTTGCATATGGCTGGGTTCAAACTGGAAGGGCATGGTGAGCAAAAAAACGATTCATTTAGGCGCAGATCTCTGTACTGTGGTGAATGTAAGACATTGTTCTGCATTCTGTCCATCAACTGTGGTTTTTGATTTTGTAACCCCGAGTGGGAAGGGTATGCCCAGATGTTGGTCCCCTGCTCTCCATACCACTGGAATCAATCTATCCTGGCTAAAGAGGGGTGAAACCCTGAAACCGTCCCTAGGATGCTTGTTTCCAGTCCAGGGAGGACGTGGCTTGGCAGTTCGGGCTGGACTGTACCCATGAGGCACAGGGTCAAGGCTCATTTGCATATGGCTAGGTTCAAACTGTAACGGCATGGTGAGCAAAAAAACAATGGATTTAGGCCCAGATCTCTGTACTGGGGTGAATGTATGACATTGTTTTGCATTCTGTCCATCAATTGTTGTTTTTGCATTTGTGACCTCGAGTGGGAAGGGTATGCCCAGACGTGGGTCCCATGCTCTCCATGCCACTGGAATCAAGCTATCCTGGCTGAAGAGGGGTGAAACCCTGAAACCGGTCCTAGGATGCTTGTTTCCAGTCCAGGGAGGACCTGGCTTCGCAGTTCAGGCTGGACTGTACCCAAGAGGCACAGGGCAAGACTGATTTGCATATGGCTGGGTTCAAACTGGAACGGCATGGTGAGCAAAAAAACAATGGATTTAGGCCCAGATATCTGTACTGGGGTGAATGTATGACATTGTTCTGCATTCAGTCCATCAACTGTTGTTTTTGCATTTGTCACCCCGAGTGGGAAGGGTATGCCCAGACGTGGATCCCATGCTCTCCATGCCACTGGAATCAAGCTATCCCGGCTGAAGAGGGGTGAAAGTCTGAAACCGGTCCTCGGATGCTATTCCAGGGAGCACCTGGCTTGGAAGTTCGGGCTGGACTGTACCCAGGAGGCACAGGGTCAAGACTGATTTACATATGGCTGGGTTCAAACTGGAACGGCATGGTGAGCAAAAAAACGATGGATTTAGGCCCAGATCTCTGTACTGGGGGGAATGTATGACATTGTTCTGCATTCTGTGCATCAACTGTTGTTTTTGCATTTGTCACCCCGAGTGGGAAGGGTATGCCCAGACGTGGGTCCCATGCTCTCCATGCCATTGGAATCAAGCTACCCTGGCTGAAGAGGGGTGAAACCCTGAAACCGGTCCTAGGATGCTTGTTTCCAGTCCGGGAGGACCTGGCTTGGCAGTTCGGGCTGGACTGTACCCATGAGGCACAGGGTCAAGACTGATTTGCATATGGCTGGGTTCAAACTGGAATAGCATGGTGAGCAAAAAACATAATGGATTTAGGCCCAGATCTCTGTACTGGGGTGAATGTATGATATTGTTCTGCATTCTGTCCATCAACTGTTGTTTTTGCATTTGTGACCTCGAGTGGGAAGGGTATGCCCACACGTGGGTCCCATGCTCTCCATGCCACTGGAATAAAGCTATCCTGGCTGAAGAGGGGTGAAACCCTGAAACCGGTCCTAGGATGCTTGTTTCCAGTCAAGGGAGGACCTGGCTTGGCAGTTCGGGCTGGACTGTACCCATGAGGCACAGGGTCAAGGCTGATTTGCATATGGTTGGGTTCAAACTGTAACGGCATGATGAGCAAAAAAACGATGGATTTAGGCCCAGATCTCTGTACTGGGGTGAATGTCTGACATTGTTCTGCATTCTGTCCATCAACTGTTGTTTTTGCATTTGTCACCCGAGTGGGAAGGGTATTCCCAGACGTGGGTCCCATGCTCTCCTTGCCACTGGAATCAAGCTATCCTGGCTGAAGAGGGGTAAAACCCTGAAACCGGTCCTCGGATACTTGTTTCCAGTGCAGGGAGGACCTGGCTTGGCAGTTCGGGCTGGACTGTACCCATGAGGCACAGGGTCAAGACTAATTTGCACATGGCTGGATTCAAACTGGAACGGCATTGTGAGCAAAAACACGATGGATTTAGGCCCAGATCTCTGTACTGGGGTGAAGGTCTGATATTGTTCTGCATTCTGTCCATCAACTGTTGTTTTTGCATTTGTCACCCCGAGTGGGAAGGGTATTCCCAGACATGTGTCCCATGCTCTCCATGCCACTGGAATCAAGCTATCCCGGCTGAAGAGGGGTGAAACCCTGAAACCGGTCCTAGGATGCTTGTTTCCAGTCCAGGGAGGACCTTGCTTCGCAGTTCAGGCTGGACTGTACCCAAGAGGCACAGGGCAAGACTGATTTGCATATGGCTGGGTTCAAACTGGAACGGCATGGTGAGCAAAAAAACAATGGATTTAGGCCCAGATATCTGTACTGGGGTGAATGTATGACATTGTTTTGCATTCTGTCCATCAATTGTTGTTTTTGCATTTGTGACCTCGAGTGGGAAGGGTATGCCCAGACGTGGGTCCCATGCTCTCCATGCCACTGGAATCAAGCTATCCTGGCTGAAGAGGGGTGAAACCCTGAAACCGGTCCTAGGATGCTTGTTTCCAGTCCAGGGAGGACCTGGCTTCGCAGTTCAGGCTGGACTGTACCCAAGAGGCACAGGGCAAGACTGATTTGCATATGGCTGGGTTCAAACTGGAACGGCATGGTGAGCAAAAAAACAATGGATTTAGGCCCAGATATCTGTACTGGGGTGAATGTATGACATTGTTCTGCATTCAGTCCATCAACTGTTGTTTTTGCATTTGTCACCCCGAGTGGGAAGGGTATGCCCAGACGTGGATCCCATGCTCTCCATGCCACTGGAATCAAGCTATCCCGGCTGAAGAGGGGTGAAAGTCTGAAACCGGTCCTCGGATGCTATTCCAGGGAGCACCTGGCTTGGAAGTTCGGGCTGGACTGTACCCAGGAGGCACAGGGTCAAGACTGATTTACATATGGCTGGGTTCAAACTGGAACGGCATGGTGAGCAAAAAAACGATGGATTTAGGCCCAGATCTCTGTACTGGGGGGAATGTATGACATTGATCTGCATTCTGTGCATCAACTGTTGTTTTTGCATTTGTCACCCCGAGTGGGAAGGGTATGCCCAGACGTGGGTCCCATGCTCTCCATGCCATTGGAATCAAGCTACCCTGGCTGAAGAGGGGTGAAACCCTGAAACCGGTCCTAGGATGCTTGTTTCCAGTCCGGGAGGACCTGGCTTGGCAGTTCGGGCTGGACTGTACCCATGAGGCACAGGGTCAAGACTGATTTGCATATGGCTGGGTTCAAACTGGAATGGCATGGTGAGCAAAAAACATAATGGATTTAGGCCCAGATCTCTGTACTGGGGTGAATGTATGATATTGTTCTGCATTCTGTCCATCAACTGTTGTTTTTGCATTTGTGACCTCGAGTGGGAAGGGTATGCCCACACGTGGGTCCCATGCTCTCCATGCCACTGGAATAAAGCTATCCTGGCTGAAGAGGGGTGAAACCCTGAAACCGGTCCTAGGATGCTTGTTTCCAGTCAAGGGAGGACCTGGCTTGGCAGTTCGGGCTGGACTGTACCCATGAGGCACAGGGTCAAGGCTGATTTGCATATGGTTGGGTTCAAACTGTAACGGCATGATGAGCAAAAAAATGATGGATTTAGGCCCAGATCTCTGTACTGGGGTGAATGTCTCACATTGTTCTGCATTCTGTCCATCAACTGTTGTTTTTGCATTTGTCACCCGAGTGGGAAGGGTATTCCCAGACGTGGGTCCCATGCTCTCCTTGCCACTGGAATCAAGCTATCCTGGCTGAAGAGGGGTAAAACCCTGAAACCGGTCCTCGGATACTTGTTTCCAGTGCAGGGAGGACCTGGCTTGGCAGTTCGGGCTGGACTGTACCCATGAGGCACAGGGTCAAGACTAATTTGCACATGGCTGGATTCAAACTGGAACGGCATTGTGAGCAAAAACACGATGGATTTAGGCCCAGATCTCTGTACTGGGGTGAAGGTCTGATATTGTTCTGCATTCTGTCCATCAACTGTTGTTTTTGCATTTGTCACCCCGAGTGGGAAGGGTATTCCCAGACATGTGTCCCATGCTCTCCATGCCACTGGAATCAAGCTATCCCGGCTGAAGAGGGGTGAAACCCTGAAACCGGTCCTCGGATGCTATTCCAGGGAGGACCTGGCTTGGAAGTTCGGGCTGGACTGTACCCAGGAGGCACAGGGTCAAGACTGATTTATATATGGCTGGGTTCAAACTGGAACGGCATGGTGAGCAAAAAAACGATGGATTTACACCCAGATCTCTGTACTGGGGGGAATGTATGACATTGTTCTGCATTCTGTCCATCAACTGTTGTTTTTGCATTTGTCACCCCGAGTGGGAAGGGTATGCCCAGACGTGGGTCCCATGCTCTCCATGCCACTGGAATCAAGCTACCCTGGCTGAAGAGGGGTGAAAGCCTGAAACCGGTCCTAGGATGCTTGTTTCCAGTCCGGGAGGACCTGGCTTGGCAGTTCGGGCTGGACTGTACCCATGAGGCACAGGGTCAAGACTGATTTGCATATGGCTGGGTTCAAACTGGAATGGCATGGTGAGCAAAAAAATGATGGAATTAGGCCCAGATCTCTGTACTGGGGTGAATGTATGATATTGTTCTGCATTCTGTCTTTCAACTGTTGTTTTTGCATTTGTGACCTCGAGTGGGAAGGGTATTCCCACACATGGGTCCCATACTCTCCATGCCACTGGAATCAAGCTATCCTGGCTGAAGAGGGGTGAAACCCTGAAACCGGTCCTAGGATGCTTGTTTGCAGTCAAGGGAGTACCTGGCTTGGCAGTTCAGGCTGGACTGTACCCATGAGGCACAGGGTCAAGGCTGATTTGCATATGGCTGGGTTCAAACTGTAACGGCATGATGAGCAAAAAAACAATGGATTTAGGCCCAGATCTCTGTACTGGGATGAATGTCTGACATTGTTCTGCATTCTGTCCATCAACTTGTTTTTGCATTTGTCACCCCGAGTGGGAAGGGTATTCCCAGACGTGGGTCCCATGCTCTCCATGCCATTGGAATCAAGCTATCCTGGCTGAAGAGGGGTGAAACCCTGAAACCGGTCCTAGGATACTTGTTTCGAGTGCAGGGAGGACCTGGCTTGGCAGTTCGGGCTGGACTGTACCCATGAGGCACAGGGTCAAGACTGATTTGCATATGGCTGGGTTCAAACTAGAACGGCATTGTGAGCAAAAACACAATGGATTTAGGCCCAGATCTCTGTACTGGGGTGAAGGTCTGACATTGTTCTGCATTCTGTCCATCAACTGTTGTTTTTGCATTTGTCACCCCGAGTGGGAAGGGTATTCCCAGACATGTGTCCCATGCTCTCCATGCCACTGGAATCAAGCTATGCTGGCTGAAGAGGGGTGAAACCCTGAAACCGGTCCTAGGATGCTTGTTTCCAGTCCAGGGAGGACCTGGCTTGGCAGTTTGGGCTGGACCGTACCCATGAGGCACAGGGCAAGACTGATTTGCATATGGCTGGATTCAAACTGGAACGGCATGGTGAGCAAAAAAACAATGGATTTAGGCCCAGATACCTGTACTGGGGTGAATGTATGACATTGTTCTGCATTCAGTCCATCAACTGTTGTTTTTGCATTTGTCACCCCGAGTGGGAAGGGTATGCCCAGACGTGGACCCCATGCTCTCCGTGCCACTAGAATCAAGCTATCCCGGCTGAAGAAGGGTGAAACCCTGAAACCGGTCCTAGGATGCTATTCCAGGGAGGACCTGGTTTGGTATTTCGGGCTGTACTGTACCCAGGAGGCACAGGGTCAAGACTGATTTGCATATGGCTGGGTTCAAACTGGAACGGCATGGTGAGCAAAAAACGATGGATTTAGGCCCAGATCTCTGTACTGTGGTGAATGTATGACATTGTTCTGCATTCAGTCCATCAACTGTTGTTTTTGCATTTGTCACCCCGAGTGGGAAGGGTAAGCCCAGACGTGGGTCCCATGCTCTCCATGCCACTGGAATCAAGCTATCCTGGCGGAAGAGGGGTAAAACCCTGAAACCGGTCCTAGGATGCTTGTTTCCAGTACAGGGAGGACCTGGCTTGGCAGTTCGGGCTGGACTGTACCCATGAGGCACAGGGTCAAGGCTGATTTGCATATGGCTAGGTTCAAGTTGTAACGGCATGGTGAGCAAAAAAACGATGGATTTAGGCCCAGATCTCTGTACTGTGGTGAATATATGACATTGTTTTGCATTCTGTCCATCAACTGGTGTTTTTGCATTTGTCACCCCGAGTGGGAAGGGTATGCCCAGACATGGGTCCCATGCTCTCCATGCCACTGGAATCAAGCTACCCTGGCTGAAGAGGGGTGAAACCCTGAAACCGGTCCTAGGATACTTGTTTCGAGTGCAGGGAGGACCTGGCTTGGCAGTTCGGGCTGGACTGTACCCATGAGGCACAGGGTCAAGACTGATTTGCATATGGCTGGGTTCAAACTGGAACGGCATTGTGAGCAAAAACACAATGGATTTAGGCCCAGATCTCTGTACTGGGGTGAAGGTCTGACATTGTTCTGCATTCTGTCCATCAACTGTTGTTTTTGCATTTGTCACCCCGAGTGGGAAGGGTATTCCCAGACATGTGTCCCATGCTCTCCATGCCACTGGAATCAAGCTATGCTGGCTGAAGAGGGGTGAAACCCTGAAACCGGTCCTAGGATGCTTGTTTCCAGTCCAGGGAGGACCTGGCTTGGCAGTTTGGGCTGGACCGTACCCATGAGGCACAGGGCAAGACTGATTTGCATATGGCTGGATTCAAACTGGAACGGCATGGTGAGCAAAAAAACAATGGATTTAGGCCCAGATACCTGTACTGGGGTGAATGTATGACATTGTTCTGCATTCAGTCCATCAACTGTTGTTTTTGCATTTGTCACCCCGAGTGGGAAGGGTATGCCCAGACGTGGACCCCATGCTCTCCGTGCCACTAGAATCAAGCTATCCCGGCTGAAGAAGGGTGAAACCCTGAAACCGGTCCTAGGATGCTATTCCAGGGAGGACCTGGTTTGGTATTTCGGGCTGTACTGTACCCAGGAGGCACAGGGTCAAGACTGATTTGCATATGGCTGGGTTCAAACTGGAACGGCATGGTGAGCAAAAAACGATGGATTTAGGCCCAGATCTCTGTACTGTGGTGAATGTATGACATTGTTCTGCATTCAGTCCATCAACTGTTGTTTTTGCATTTGTCACCCCGAGTGGGAAGGGTAAGCCCAGACGTGGGTCCCATGCTCTCCATGCCACTGGAATCAAGCTATCCTGGCGGAAGAGGGGTAAAACCCTGAAACCGGTCCTAGGATGCTTGTTTCCAGTACAGGGAGGACCTGGCTTGGCAGTTCGGGCTGGACTGTACCCATGAGGCACAGGGTCAAGGCTGATTTGCATATGGCTAGGTTCAAGTTGTAACGGCATGGTGAGCAAAAAAACGATGGATTTAGGCCCAGATCTCTGTACTGTGGTGAATATATGACATTGTTTTGCATTCTGTCCATCAACTGGTGTTTTTGCATTTGTCACCCCGAGTGGGAAGGGTATGCCCAGACATGGGTCCCATGCTCTCCATGCCACTGGAATCAAGCTACCCTGGCTGAAGAGGGGTGAAACCCTGAAACCGGTCCTAGGATGCTTGTTTCCATGCCGGGAGGACCTGGCTTGGCAGTTCGGGCTGGACTGTACCCATGAGGCACAGGGTCAAGACTGATTTGCATATGGCTGGGTTCAAACTGGAATGGCATGGTGAGCAAAAAAATGATGGATTTAGGCCCAGATCTCTGTACTGGGGTGAATGTATGATATTGTTCTGCATTCTGTCCATCAACTGTTGTTTTTGCATTTGTGACCTCGAGTGGGAAGGGTAGTCCCACACGTGGGTCCCATGCTCTCCATGCCACTGGAATCAAGCTATCCTGGCTGAAGAGGGGTGAAACCCTGAAACCGGTCCTAGGATGCTTGTTTGCAGTCAAGGGAGGACCTGGCTTGGCAGTTCAGGCTGGACTGTACCCATGAGGCACAGGGTCAAGGCTGATTTGCATATGGCTAGGTTCAAACTGTAACGGCATGATGAGCAAAAAAACAATGGATTTAGGCAGAGATCTCTGTACTGGGATGAATGTCTGACATTGTTCTGCATTCTGTCCATCAACTTGTTTTTGCATTTGTCACCCCGAGTGGGAATGGTATTCCCAGACGTGGATCCCATGCTCTCCATGCCACTGGAATCAAGCTATCCTGGCTGAAGAGGGGTGAAACCCTGAAACCTGTCCTAGGATACTTGTTTCGAGTGCAGGGAGGACCTGGCTTGGCAGTTCGGGCTGGACTGTACCCATGAGGCACAGGGTCAAGACTGATTTGCATATGGCTGGGTTCAAACTGGAACGGCATGGTGAGCAAAAAAACGATGGATTTAGGCCCAGATCTCTGTACTGGGGTGAATGTATGACATTGTTTTGCATTCTGTCCATCACCTGTTGTTTTTGCATTTGTCACCCTGAGTGGGAAGGGTATTCCCAGACGTGGGTCCCATGCTCTCCATGCCACTGGAATCAAACTATCCTGGCGGAAGAGGGGTAAAACCCTGAAACCGGACCTAGGATGCTTGTTTCCAGTCCAGGGAGGACCTGGATTCGCAGTTCAGGCAGGACTGTACCCATGAGGCACAGGGTCAAGACTGATTTGCATATGGCTGGGTTCAAACTGGAAGGGCACGGTGAGCTAAAAAATGATGGATTTAGGAACAGATCTCTGTACTGGGGTGAATGTAAGACATTGTTCGGCATTCTGTCCATCAACTGTTGTTCTTGCATTTGTCACCCCGATTGAGAAGGGTATTCCCAGATGTGGGTCCCCTGCTCTCCATGCCACTGGAATCAAGCTATCCTGGCTGAAGAGGGGTGAAACCCTGAAACCGGTCCTAGGATGCTTGTTTCCAGTCCAGGGAGGACCTGGCTTCGCAGTTCAGGCTGGACTGTACCCAAGAGGCACAGGGCAAGACTTATTTGCATATGGCTGGGTTCAAACTGGAACGGCATGGTGAGCAAAAAAACAATGGATTTAGGCCCAGATATCTGTACTGGGGTGAATGTATGACATTGTTCTGCATTCAGTCCATCAACTGTTGTTTTTGCATTTGTCACCCCGAGTGGGAAGGGTATGCCCAGACGTGGATCCCATGCTCTCCATGCCACTGGAATCAAGCTATCCCGGCTGAAGAGGGGTGAAACTCTGAAACCGGTCCTCGGATGCTATTCCAGGGAGGACCTGGCTTGGAAGTTCGGGCTGGACTGTACCCAGGAGGCACAGGGTCAAGACTGATTTGCATATGGCTGGGTTCAAACTGGAATGGCATGGTGAGCAAAAAAATAATGGATTTAGGCCCAGATCTCTGTACTGGGGTGAATGTATGATATTGTTCTGCATTCTGTCCATCAACTTTTGTTTTTGCATTTGTGACCTCGAGTGGGAAGGGTATGCCCACACGTGGGTCCCATGCTCTCCATGCCACTGGAATCAAGTTATCCTAGCTGAAGAGGGGTGAAACCCTGAAACCGGTCCTAGGATGCTTGTTTCCAGTCAAGGGAGGACCTGGCTTGGCAGTTCGGGCTGGACTGTACCCATGAGGCACAGGGTCAAGGCTGATTTGCATATGGCTGGGTTCAAACTGTAACGGCATGATGAGCAAAACAACGATGGATTTAGGCCCAGATCTCTGTACTGGGGTGAATGTCTGACATTGTTCTGCATTCTGTCCATCAACTGTTGTTTTTGCATTTGTGACCTCGAGTGGGAAGGGTATGCCCACACGTGGGTCCCATGCTCTCCATGCCACTGGAATCAAGCTATCCTGGCTGAAGAGGGGTGAAACCCTGAAACCGGTCTTAGGATGCTTGTTTGCAGTCAAGGGAGGACCTGGCTTGGCAGTTCGGGCTGGACTGTACCCATGAGGCACAGGGTCAAGGCTGATTTGCATATGGCTGGGTTCAAACTGTAACGGCATGATGAGCAAAAAAACGATGGATTTAGGCCCAGATCTCTGTACTGGGGTGAATGTCTGACATTGTTCTGCATTCTGTCCATCAACTGTTGTTTTTGCATTTGTCACCCCGAGTGGGAAGGGTATGCCCAGACGTGGACCCCATGCTCTCCGTGCCACTAGAATCAAGCTATCCCGGCTGAAGAAGGGTGAAACCCTGAAACCGGTCCTAGGATGCTATTCCAGGGAGGACCTGGTTTGGTATTTCGGGCTGTACTGTACCCAGGAGGCACAGGGTCAAGACTGATTTGCATATGGCTGGGTTCAAACTGGAACGGCATGGTGAGCAAAAAATGATGGATTTAGGCCCAGATCTCTGTACTGTGGTGAATGTATGACATTGTTCTGCATTCAGTCCATCAACTGTTGTTTTTGCATTTGTCACCCCGAGTGGGAAGGGTAAGCCCAGACGTGGGTCCCATGCTCTCCATGCCACTGGAATCAAGCTATCCTGGCGGAAGAGGGGTGAAACCCTGAAACAAGTCCTAGGATGCTTGTTTCCAGTCCAGGGAGGACTGTACCCATGAAGCACAGGGTCAAGACTGATTTGCATATGGCTGGGTTCAAACTGGAAGGGCATGGTGAGCAAAAAAACGATGGATTTAAGCGCAGATCTCTGTACTGTGGTGAATGTAAGACATTGTTCTGCATTCTGTCCATCAACTGTGGTTTTTGATTTTGTCACCCCGAGTGGGAAGGGTATGCCCAGATGTGGGTCCCCTGCTCTCCATGCCACTGGAATCAAGCTATCCTGGCTAAAGAGGGGTGAAACCCTGAAACCGGTCCTAGGATGCTTGTTTCCAGTACAGGGAGGACCTGGCTTGGCAGTTTGGGCTGGACTGTACCCATGAGGCACAGGGTCAGGGTTGATTTGCATATGGCTAGGTTCAAACTGTAACGGCATGGTGAGCAAAAAAACGATGGATTTAGGCGCAGATCTCTGTACTGTGGTGAATATATGACATTGTTTTGCATTCTGTCCATCAACTGGTGTTTTTGCATTTGTCACCTCGAGTGGGAAGGGTATGCCCACACGTGGGTCCCATGCTCTCCATGCCACTGGAATCAAGCTATCCTGGCTGAAGAGGGGTGAAACCCTGAAACCGGTCCTAGGATGCTTGTTTGCAGTCAAGGGAGGACCTGGCTTGGCAGTTCGGGCTGGACTGTACCCATGAGGCACAGGGTCAAGGCTGATTTGCATATGGCTGGGTTCAAAATGTAACGGCATGATGAGCAAAAAAACGATGGATTTAGGCCCAGATCTCTGTACTGGGGTGAATGTCTGACATTGTTCTGCATTCTGTCCATCAACTGTTGTTTTTGCATTTGTCACCCCGAGTGGGAAGGGTATGCCCAGACGTGGACCCCATGCTCTCCGTGCCACTAGAATCAAGCTATCCCGGCTGAAGAAGGGTGAAACCCTGAAACCGGTCCTAGGATGCTATTCCAGGGAGGACCTGGTTTGGTATTTCGGGCTGTACTGTACCCAGGAGGCACAGGGTCAAGACTGATTTGCATATGGCTGGGTTCAAACTGGAACGGCATGGTGAGCAAAAAACGATGGATTTAGGCCCAGATCTCTGTACTGTGGTGAATGTATGACATTGTTCTGCATTCAGTCCATCAACTGTTGTTTTTGCATTTGTCACCCCGAGTGGGAAGGGTAAGCCCAGACGTGGGTCCCATGCTCTCCATGCCACTGGAATCAAGCTATACTGGCGGAAGAGGGGTGAAACCCTGAAACAAGTCCTAGGATGCTTGTTTCCAGTCCAGGGAGGACCTGGCTTCGCTGTTCAGGCTGGACTGTACCCATGAGGCACAGGGTCAAGACTGATTTGCATATGGCAGGGTTCAAACTGGAAGGGCATGGTGAGCAAAAAAACGATGGATTTAAGCGCAGATCTCTGTACTGTGGTGAATGTAAGACATTGTTCTGCATTCTGTCCATCAACTGTGGTTTTGATTTTGTCATCACGAGTGGGAAGGGTATGCCCAGATGTGGGTCCCCTGCTCTCCATGCCACTGGAATCAAGCTATCCTGGCTAAAGAGGGGTGAAACCCTGAAACCGGTCCTAGGATGCTTGTTTCCAGTACAGGGAGGACCTGGCTTGGCAGTTCGGGCTGGACTGTACCCATGAGGCACAGGGTCAGGGCTGATTTGCATATGGCTAGGTTCAAACTGTAACGGCATGGTGAGCAAAAAAATGATGGATTTAGGCCCAGATCCCTGTACTGTGGTGAATATATGACATTGTTTTGCATTCTGTCCATCAACTGGTGTTTTTGCATTTGTCACCCCGAGTGGGAAGGGTATGCCCAGACGTGGGTCCCATGCTCTCCATGCCACTGGAATCAAGCTACCCTGGCTGAAGAGGGGTGAAACCCTGAAACTGGTCCTAGGATGCTTGTTTCCAGTCCGGGAGGACCTGGCTTGGCTGTTCGGGCTGGACTGTACCCATGAGGCACAGGGCAAGACTGATTTGCATATGGCTGGGTTCAAACTGGAACGGCATTTTTGAGCAAAAAAACAATGGATTTAGGCCCAGATATCTGTACTGGGGTGAATGTATGACATTGTTCTGCATTCAGTCCATCAACTGTTGTTTTTGCATTTGTCACCCCGAGTGGGAAGGGTATGCCCAGACGTGGATCCCATGCTCTCCATGCCACTGGAATCAAGCTATCCCGGCTGAAGAGGGGTGAAACTCTGAAACCGGTCCTCGGATGCTATTCCAGGGAGGACCTGGCTTGGAAGTTCGGGCTGGACTGTACCCAGGAGGCACAGGGTCAAGACTGATTTACATATGGCTGGATTCAAACTGGAACGGCATGGTGAGCAAAAAAACGATGGATTTAGGCCCAGATCTCTGTACTGGGGGGAATGTATGACATTGTTCTGCATTCTGTGCATCAACCGTTGTTTTTGCATTTGTCACCCCGAGTGGGAAGGGTATGCCCAGACGTGGGTCCCATGCTCTCCATGCCACTGGAATCAAGCTACTCTGGCTGAAGAGGGGTGAAACCCTGAAACCGGTCCTAGGATGCTTGTTTCCAGTCCGGGAGGACCTGGCTTGGCAGTTCGGGCTGGACTGTACCCATGAGGCACAGGGTCAAGACTGATTTGCATATGGCTGGGTTCAAATTCAAATGGCATGGTGAGCAAAAAAATAATGGATTTAGGCCCAGATCTCTGTACTGGGGTGAATGTATGATATTGTTCTGCATTCTGTCCATCAACTGTTGTTTTTGCATTTGTGACCTCGAGTGGGAAGGGTATGCCCACACGTGGGTCCCATGCTCTCCATGCCACTGGAATCAAGCTATCCTGGCTGAAGAGGGGTGAAACCCTGAAACTGGTCCTAGGATGCTTGTTTCCAGTCAAGGGAGGACCTGGCTTGGCAGTTCGGGCTGGACTGTACCCATGAGGCACAGGGTCAAGGCTGATTTGCATATGGCTGGGTTCAAACTGTAACGGCATGATGAGCAAAAAAAGATGGATTTAGGCCCAGATCTCTGTACTGGGGTGAATGTCTGACATTGTTCTGCATTCTGTCCATCAACTGTTGTTTTTGCATTTGTGACCTCGAGTGGGAAGGGTATGCCCACACGTGGGTCCCATGCTCTCCATGCCACTGGAATCAAGCTATGCTGGCTGAAGAGGGGTGAAACCCTGAAACCGGTCCTAGGATGCTTGTTTCCAGTCCAGGGAGGACCTGGCTTGGCAGTTTGGGCTGGACCGTACCCATGAGGCACAGGGCAAGACTGATTTGCATATGGCTGGATTCAAACTGGAACGGCATGGTGAGCAAAAAAACAATGGATTTAGGCCCAGATACCTGTACTGGGGTGAATGTATGACATTGTTCTGCATTCAGTCCATCAACTGTTGTTTTTGCATTTGTCACCCCGAGTGGGAAGGGTATGCCCAGACGTGGACCCCATGCTCTCCGTGCCACTAGAATCAAGCTATCCCGGCTGAAGAAGGGTGAAACCCTGAAACCGGTCCTAGGATGCTATTCCAGGGAGGACCTGGTTTGGTATTTCGGGCTGTACTGTACCCAGGAGGCACAGGGTCAAGACTGATTTGCATATGGCTGGGTTCAAACTGGAACGGCATGGTGAGCAAAAAACGATGGATTTAGGCCCAGATCTCTGTACTGTGGTGAATGTATGACATTGTTCTGCATTCAGTCCATCAACTGTTGTTTTTGCATTTGTCACCCCGAGTGGGAAGGGTAAGCCCAGACGTGGGTCCCATGCTCTCCATGCCACTGGAATCAAGCTATCCTGGCGGAAGAGGGGTAAAACCCTGAAACCGGTCCTAGGATGCTTGTTTCCAGTACAGGGAGGACCTGGCTTGGCAGTTCGGGCTGGACTGTACCCATGAGGCACAGGGTCAAGGCTGATTTGCATATGGCTAGGTTCAAGTTGTAACGGCATGGTGAGCAAAAAAACGATGGATTTAGGCCCAGATCTCTGTACTGTGGTGAATATATGACATTGTTTTGCATTCTGTCCATCAACTGGTGTTTTTGCATTTGTCACCCCGAGTGGGAAGGGTATGCCCAGACATGGGTCCCATGCTCTCCATGCCACTGGAATCAAGCTACCCTGGCTGAAGAGGGGTGAAACCCTGAAACCGGTCCTAGGATACTTGTTTCGAGTGCAGGGAGGACCTGGCTTGGCAGTTCGGGCTGGACTGTACCCATGAGGCACAGGGTCAAGACTGATTTGCATATGGCTGGGTTCAAACTGGAACGGCATTGTGAGCAAAAACACAATGGATTTAGGCCCAGATCTCTGTACTGGGGTGAAGGTCTGACATTGTTCTGCATTCTGTCCATCAACTGTTGTTTTTGCATTTGTCACCCCGAGTGGGAAGGGTATTCCCAGACATGTGTCCCATGCTCTCCATGCCACTGGAATCAAGCTATGCTGGCTGAAGAGGGGTGAAACCCTGAAACCGGTCCTAGGATGCTTGTTTCCAGTCCAGGGAGGACCTGGCTTGGCAGTTTGGGCTGGACCGTACCCATGAGGCACAGGGCAAGACTGATTTGCATATGGGTGGATTCAAACTGGAACGGCATGGTGAGCAAAAAAACAATGGATTTAGGCCCAGATACCTGTACTGGGGTGAATGTATGACATTGTTCTGCATTCAGTCCATCAACTGTTGTTTTTGCATTTGTCACCCCGAGTGGGAAGGGTATGCCCAGACGTGGACCCCATGCTCTCCGTGCCACTAGAATCAAGCTATCCCGGCTGAAGAAGGGTGAAACCCTGAAACCGGTCCTAGGATGCTATTCCAGGGAGGACCTGGTTTGGTATTTCGGGCTGTACTGTACCCAGGAGGCACAGGGTCAAGACTGATTTGCATATGGCTGGGTTCAAACTGGAACGGCATGGTGAGCAAAAAACGATGGATTTAGGCCCAGATCTCTGTACTGTGGTGAATGTATGACATTGTTCTGCATTCAGTCCATCAACTGTTGTTTTTGCATTTGTCACCCCGAGTGGGAAGGGTAAGCCCAGACGTGGGTCCCATGCTCTCCATGCCACTGGAATCAAGCTATCCTGGCGGAAGAGGGGTAAAACCCTGAAACCGGTCCTAGGATGCTTGTTTCCAGTACAGGGAGGACCTGGCTTGGCAGTTCGGGCTGGACTGTACCCATGAGGCACAGGGTCAAGGCTGATTTGCATATGGCTAGGTTCAAGTTGTAACGGCATGGTGAGCAAAAAAACGATGGATTTAGGCCCAGATCTCTGTACTGTGGTGAATATATGACATTGTTTTGCATTCTGTCCATCAACTGGTGTTTTTGCATTTGTCACCCCGAGTGGGAAGGGTATGCCCAGAGATGGGTCCCATGCTCTCCATGCCACTGGAATCAAGCTACCCTGGCTGAAGAGGGGTGAAACCCTGAAACCGGTCCTAGGATGCTTGTTTCCATGCCGGGAGGACCTGGCTTGGCAGTTCGGGCTGGACTGTACCCATGAGGCACAGGGTCAAGACTGATTTGCATATGGCTGGGTTCAAACTGGAATGGCATGGTGAGCAAAAAAATGATGGATTTAGGCCCAGATCTCTGTACTGGGGTGAATGTATGATATTGTTCTGCATTCTGTCCATCAACTGTTGTTTTTGCATTTGTGACCTCGAGTGGGAAGGGTAGTCCCACACATGGGTCCCATGCTCTCCATGCCACTGGAATCAAGCTATCCTGGCTGAAGAGGGGTGAAACCCTGAAACCGGTCCTAGGATGCTTGTTTGCAGTCAAGGGAGGACCTGGCTTGGCAGTTCAGGCTGGACTGTACCCATGAGGCACAGGGTCAAGGCTGATTTGCATATGGCTAGGTTCAAACTGTAACGGCATGATGAGCAAAAAAACAATGGATTTAGGCAGAGATCTCTGTACTGGGATGAATGTCTGACATTGTTCTGCATTCTGTCCATCAACTTGTTTTTGCATTTGTCACCCCGAGTGGGAATGGTATTCCCAGACGTGGATCCCATGCTCTCCATGCCACTGGAATCAAGCTATCCTGGCTGAAGAGGGGTGAAACCCTGAAACCTGTCCTAGGATACTTGTTTCGAGTGCAGGGAGGACCTGGCTTGGCAGTTCGGGCTGGACTGTACCCATGAGGCACAGGGTCAAGACTGATTTGCATATGGCTGGGTTCAAACTGGAACGGCATGGTGAGCAAAAAAACGATGGATTTAGGCCCAGATCTCTGTACTGGGGTGAATGTATGACATTGTTTTGCATTCTGTCCATCACCTGTTGTTTTTGCATTTGTCACCCTGAGTGGGAAGGGTATTCCCAGACGTGGGTCCCATGCTCTCCATGCCACTGGAATCAAACTATCCTGGCGGAAGAGGGGTAAAACCCTGAAACCGGACCTAGGATGCTTGTTTCCAGTCCAGGGAGGACCTGGATTCGCAGTTCAGGCAGGACTGTACCCATGAGGCACAGGGTCAAGACTGATTTGCATATGGCTGGGTTCAAACTGGAAGGGCACGGTGAGCTAAAAAATGATGGATTTAGGAACAGATCTCTGTACTGGGGTGAATGTAAGACATTGTTCGGCATTCTGTCCATCAACTGTTGTTCTTGCATTTGTCACCCCGATTGAGAAGGGTATTCCCAGATGTGGGTCCCCTGCTCTCCATGCCACTGGAATCAAGCTATCCTGGCTGAAGAGGGGTGAAACCCTGAAACCGGTCCTAGGATGCTTGTTTCCAGTCCAGGGAGGACCTGGCTTCGCAGTTCAGGCTGGACTGTACCCAAGAGGCACAGGGCAAGACTGATTTGCATATGGCTGGGTTCAAACTGGAACGGCATGGTGAGCAAAAAAACAATGGATTTAGGCCCAGATATCTGTACTGGGGTGAATGTATGACATTGTTCTGCATTCAGTCCATCAACTGTTGTTTTTGCATTTGTCACCCCGAGTGGGAAGGGTATGCCCAGACGTGGATCCCATGCTCTCCATGCCACTGGAATCAAGCTATCCCGGCTGAAGAGGGGTGAAACTCTGAAACCGGTCCTCGGATGCTATTCCAGGGAGGACCTGGCTTGGAAGTTCGGGCTGGACTGTACCCAGGAGGCACAGGGTCAAGACTGATTTGCATATGGCTGGGTTCAAACTGGAATGGCATGGTGAGCAAAAAAATAATGGATTTAGGCCCAGATCTCTGTACTGGGGTGAATGTATGATATTGTTCTGCATTCTGTCCATCAACTTTTGTTTTTGCATTTGTGACCTCGAGTGGGAAGGGTATGCCCACACGTGGGTCCCATGCTCTCCATGCCACTGGAATCAAGTTATCCTAGCTGAAGAGGGGTGAAACCCTGAAACCGGTCCTAGGATGCTTGTTTCCAGTCAAGGGAGGACCTGGCTTGGCAGTTCGGGCTGGACTGTACCCATGAGGCACAGGGTCAAGGCTGATTTGCATATGGCTGGGTTCAAACTGTAACGGCATGATGAGCAAAACAACGATGGATTTAGGCCCAGATCTCTGTACTGGGGTGAATGTCTGACATTGTTCTGCATTCTGTCCATCAACTGTTGTTTTTGCATTTGTGACCTCGAGTGGGAAGGGTATGCCCACACGTGGGTCCCATGCTCTCCATGCCACTGGAATCAAGCTATCCTGGCTGAAGAGGGGTGAAACCCTGAAACCGGTCTTAGGATGCTTGTTTGCAGTCAAGGGAGGACCTGGCTTGGCAGTTCGGGCTGGACTGTACCCATGAGGCACAGGGTCAAGGCTGATTTGCATATGGCTGGGTTCAAACTGTAACGGCATGATGAGCAAAAAAACGATGGATTTAGGCCCAGATCTCTGTACTGGGGTGAATGTCTGACATTGTTCTGCATTCTGTCCATCAACTGTTGTTTTTGCATTTGTCACCCCGAGTGGGAAGGGTATGCCCAGACGTGGACCCCATGCTCTCCGTGCCACTAGAATCAAGCTATCCCGGCTGAAGAAGGGTGAAACCCTGAAACCGGTCCTAGGATGCTATTCCAGGGAGGACCTGGTTTGGTATTTCGGGCTGTACTGTACCCAGGAGGCACAGGGTCAAGACTGATTTGCATATGGCTGGGTTCAAACTGGAACGGCATGGTGAGCAAAAAACGATGGATTTAGGCCCAGATCTCTGTACTGTGGTGAATGTATGACATTGTTCTGCATTCAGTCCATCAACTGTTGTTTTTGCATTTGTCACCCCGAGTGGGAAGGGTAAGCCCAGACGTGGGTCCCATGCTCTCCATGCCACTGGAATCAAGCTATCCTGGCGGAAGAGGGGTGAAACCCTGAAACAAGTCCTAGGATGCTTGTTTCCAGTCCAGGGAGGACTGTACCCATGAAGCACAGGGTCAAGACTGATTTGCATATGGCTGGGTTCAAACTGGAAGGGCATGGTGAGCAAAAAAACGATGGATTTAAGCGCAGATCTCTGTACTGTGGTGAATGTAAGACATTGTTCTGCATTCTGTCCATCAACTGTGGTTTTTGATTTTGTCACCCCGAGTGGGAAGGGTATGCCCAGATGTGGGTCCCCTGCTCTCCATGCCACTGGAATCAAGCTATCCTGGCTAAAGAGGGGTGAAACCCTGAAACCGGTCCTAGGATGCTTGTTTCCAGTACAGGGAGGACCTGGCTTGGCAGTTTGGGCTGGACTGTACCCATGAGGCACAGGGTCAGGGTTGATTTGCATATGGCTAGGTTCAAACTGTAACGGCATGGTGAGCAAAAAAACGATGGATTTAGGCGCAGATCTCTGTACTGTGGTGAATATATGACATTGTTTTGCATTCTGTCCATCAACTGGTGTTTTTGCATTTGTCACCTCGAGTGGGAAGGGTATGCCCACACGTGGGTCCCATGCTCTCCATGCCACTGGAATCAAGCTATCCTGGCTGAAGAGGGGTGAAACCCTGAAACCGGTCCTAGGATGCTTGTTTGCAGTCAAGGGAGGACCTGGCTTGGCAGTTCGGGCTGGACTGTACCCATGAGGCACAGGGTCAAGGCTGATTTGCATATGGCTGGGTTCAAAATGTAACGGCATGATGAGCAAAAAAACGATGGATTTAGGCCCAGATCTCTGTACTGGGGTGAATGTCTGACATTGTTCTGCATTCTGTCCATCAACTGTTGTTTTTGCATTTGTCACCCCGAGTGGGAAGGGTATGCCCAGACGTGGACCCCATGCTCTCCGTGCCACTAGAATCAAGCTATCCCGGCTGAAGAAGGGTGAAACCCTGAAACCGGTCCTAGGATGCTATTCCAGGGAGGACCTGGTTTGGTATTTCGGGCTGTACTGTACCCAGGAGGCACAGGGTCAAGACTGATTTGCATATGGCTGGGTTCAAACTGGAACGGCATGGTGAGCAAAAAACGATGGATTTAGGCCCAGATCTCTGTACTGTGGTGAATGTATGACATTGTTCTGCATTCAGTCCATCAACTGTTGTTTTTGCATTTGTCACCCCGAGTGGGAAGGGTAAGCCCAGACGTGGGTCCCATGCTCTCCATGCCACTGGAATCAAGCTATACTGGCGGAAGAGGGGTGAAACCCTGAAACAAGTCCTAGGATGCTTGTTTCCAGTCCAGGGAGGACCTGGCTTCGCTGTTCAGGCTGGACTGTACCCATGAGGCACAGGGTCAAGACTGATTTGCATATGGCAGGGTTCAAACTGGAAGGGCATGGTGAGCAAAAAAACGATGGATTTAAGCGCAGATCTCTGTACTGTGGTGAATGTAAGACATTGTTCTGCATTCTGTCCATCAACTGTGGTTTTTGATTTTGTCATCACGAGTGGGAAGGGTATGCCCAGATGTGGGTCCCCTGCTCTCCATGCCACTGGAATCAAGCTATCCTGGCTAAAGAGGGGTGAAACCCTGAAACCGGTCCTAGGATGCTTGTTTCCAGTACAGGGAGGACCTGGCTTGGCAGTTCGGGCTGGACTGTACCCATGAGGCACAGGGTCAGGGCTGATTTGCATATGGCTAGGTTCAAACTGTAACGGCATGGTGAGCAAAAAAATGATGGATTTAGGCCCAGATCCCTGTACTGTGGTGAATATATGACATTGTTTTGCATTCTGTCCATCAACTGGTGTTTTTGCATTTGTCACCCCGAGTGGGAAGGGTATGCCCAGACGTGGGTCCCATGCTCTCCATGCCACTGGAATCAAGCTACCCTGGCTGAAGAGGGGTGAAACCCTGAAACTGGTCCTAGGATGCTTGTTTCCAGTCCGGGAGGACCTGGCTTGGCTGTTCGGGCTGGACTGTACCCATGAGGCACAGGGCAAGACTGATTTGCATATGGCTGGGTTCAAACTGGAACGGCATTTTTGAGCAAAAAAACAATGGATTTAGGCCCAGATATCTGTACTGGGGTGAATGTATGACATTGTTCTGCATTCAGTCCATCAACTGTTGTTTTTGCATTTGTCACCCCGAGTGGGAAGGGTATGCCCAGACGTGGATCCCATGCTCTCCATGCCACTGGAATCAAGCTATCCCGGCTGAAGAGGGGTGAAACTCTGAAACCGGTCCTCGGATGCTATTCCAGGGAGGACCTGGCTTGGAAGTTCGGGCTGGACTGTACCCAGGAGGCACAGGGTCAAGACTGATTTACATATGGCTGGATTCAAACTGGAACGGCATGGTGAGCAAAAAAACGATGGATTTAGGCCCAGATCTCTGTACTGGGGGGAATGTATGACATTGTTCTGCATTCTGTGCATCAACCGTTGTTTTTGCATTTGTCACCCCGAGTGGGAAGGGTATGCCCAGACGTGGGTCCCATGCTCTCCATGCCACTGGAATCAAGCTACTCTGGCTGAAGAGGGGTGAAACCCTGAAACCGGTCCTAGGATGCTTGTTTCCAGTCCGGGAGGACCTGGCTTGGCAGTTCGGGCTGGACTGTACCCATGAGGCACAGGGTCAAGACTGATTTGCATATGGCTGGGTTCAAATTCAAATGGCATGGTGAGCAAAAAAATAATGGATTTAGGCCCAGATCTCTGTACTGGGGTGAATGTATGATATTGTTCTGCATTCTGTCCATCAACTGTTGTTTTTGCATTTGTGACCTCGAGTGGGAAGGGTATGCCCACACGTGGGTCCCATGCTCTCCATGCCACTGGAATCAAGCTATCCTGGCTGAAGAGGGGTGAAACCCTGAAACTGGTCCTAGGATGCTTGTTTCCAGTCAAGGGAGGACCTGGCTTGGCAGTTCGGGCTGGACTGTACCCATGAGGCACAGGGTCAAGGCTGATTTGCATATGGCTGGGTTCAAACTGTAACGGCATGATGAGCAAAAAAAGATGGATTTAGGCCCAGATCTCTGTACTGGGGTGAATGTCTGACATTGTTCTGCATTCTGTCCATCAACTGTTGTTTTTGCATTTGTGACCTCGAGTGGGAAGGGTATGCCCACACGTGGGTCCCATGCTCTCCATGCCACTGGAATCAAGCTATCCTGGCTGAAGAGGGGTGAAACCCTGAAACCGGTCCTAGGATGCTTGTTTGCAGTCAAGGGAGGACCTGGCTTGGCAGTTCGGGCTGGACTGTACCCATGAGGCACAGGGTCAAGGCTGATTTGCATATGGCTGGGTTCAAACTGTAACGGCATGATGAGCAAAAAAACGATGGATTTAGGCCCAGATCTCTGTACTGGGGTGAATGTCTGACATTGTTCTGCATTCAGTCCATCAACTGTTGTTTTTGCATTTGTCACCCCGAGTGGGAAGGGTATGCACAGTCGTGGATCCCATGCTCTCCATGCCACTGGAATCAAGCTATCCCGGCTGAAGAGGGGTGAAACTCTGAAACCGGTCCTCGGATGCTATTCCAGGGAGGACCTGGCTTGGAAGTTCGGGCTGGACTGTACCCAGGAGGCACAGGATCAAGACTGATTTACATATGGCTGGATTCAAACTGGAACGGAATGGTGAGCAAAAAAACGATGGATTTAGGCCCAGATCTCTGTACTGGGGGGAATGTATGACATTGTTCTGCATTCTGTGCATCAACTGTTGTTTTTGCATTTGTCACCCCGAGTGGGAAGGGTATGCCCAGACGTGGGTCCCATGCTCTCCATGCCACTGGAATCAAGCTACCCTGGCTGAAGAGGGGTGAAACCCTGAAACCGGTCCTAGGATGCTTGTTTCCAGTCCGGGAGGACCTGGCTTGGCAGTTCGGGCTGGACTATACCCATGAGGCACAGGGTCAAGACTGATTTGCATATGGCTGGGTTCAAACTGGAATGGCATGGTGAGCAAAAAAACAATGGATTTAGGCCCAGATCTCTGTACTGGGGTGAATGTCTGACATTGTTCTGCATTCTGTCCATCAACTGTTGTTTTTGCATTTGTGACCTCGAGTGGGAAGGGTATGCCCACACGTGGGTCCCATGCTCTCCATGCCACTAGAATCAAGCTATCCTGGCTGAAGAGGGGTGAAACCCTGAAACCGGTCCTAGGATGCTTGTTTGCAGTCAAGGGAGGACCTGGCTTGGCAGTTCGGGCTGGACTGTACCCATGAGGCACAGGGTCAAGGCTGATTTGCATATGGCTGGGTTCAAACTGTAACGGCATGATGAGCAAAAAAACGATGGATTTAGGCCCAGATCTCTGTACTGGGGTGAATGTCTGACATTGTTCTGTATTCTGTCCATCAACTGTTGTTTTTGCATTTGTCACCCCGAGTGGGAAGGGTATGCCCAGACGTGGACCCCATGCTCTCCGTGCCACTAGAATCAAGCTATCCCGGCTGAAGAAGGATGAAACCCTGAAACCGGTCCTAGGATGCTATTCCAGGGAGGGCCTGGTTTGGTATTTCGGGCTGTACTGTACCCAGGAGGCACAGGGTCAAGACTGATTTGCATATGGCTGGGTTCAAACTGGAACGGCATGGTGAGCAAAAAACGATGGATTTAGGCCCAGATCTCTGTACTGTGGTGAATGTATGACATTGTTCTGCATTCAGTCCATCAACTGTTGTTTTTGCATTTGTCACCCCGAGTGGGAAGGGTAAGCCCAGACGTGGGTCCCATGCTCTCCATGCCACTGGAATCAAGCTATCCTGGCGGAAGAGGGGTGAAACCCTGAAACAAGTCCTAGGATGCTTGTTTCCAGTCCAGGGAGGACCTGGCTTCGCTGTTCAGGCTGGACTGTACCCATGAGGCACAGGGTCAAGACTGATTTGCATATGGCTGGGTTCAAACTGGAAGGGCATGGTGAGCAAAAAAACGATGGATTTAGGCGTAGATCTCTGTACTGTGGTGAATGTAAGACATTGTTCTGCATTCTGTCCATCAACTGTGGTTTTTGATTTTGTCACCCCGAGTGGGAAGGGTATGCCCAGATGTGGGTCCCCTGCTCTCCATGCCACTGGAATCAAGCTATCCTGGCTAAAGAGGGGTGAAACCCTGAAACCGGTCCTAGGATGCTTGTTTCCAGTACAGGGAGGACCTGGCTTGGCAGTTCGGGCTGGACTGTACCCATGAGGCACAGGGTCAAGGCTGATTTACACATGGCTAGGTTCAAACTGTAACGGCATGGTGAGCAATAAAACAATGGATTTAGGCCCAGATCTCTGTACTGGGGTGAATATATGACATTGTTTTGCATTCTGTCCATCAACTGGTGTTTTTGCATTTGTCACCCCGAGTGGGAAGGGTATGCCCAGACGTGGGTCCCATGCTCTCCATGCCACTGGAATCAAGCTACCCTGGCTGAAGAGGGGTGAAACCCTGAAACCGGTCCTAGGATGCATGTTTCCAGTCAAGAGAGGACCTGGCTTGGCAGTTCGGGCTGGACTTTACCCATGAGGCACAGGGCAAGACTGATTTGCATATGGCTGGGTTCAAACTGGAACGGCATCGTGAGCAAATAAACAATTTATTTAGGCCCAGATATCTGTACTGGGGTGAATGTATGACATTGTTCTGCATTCAGTCCATCAACTGTTGTTTTTGCATTTGTCAACCCAAGTGGGAAGGGTATGCCCAGACGTGGATCCCATGCTCTCCATGCCACTGGAATCAAGCTATCCCGGCTGAAGAGGGGTGAAACCCTGAAACCGGTCCTCGGATGCTATCCCAGGGAGGACCTGGCTTGGAAGTTCGGGCTGAACTGTACACAGGAGGCACAGGGTCAAGACTGATTTGCATATGGCTGGGTTCAAACTGGAACAGCATGGTGAGCAGAAAACGATGGGTTTAGGCCCAGATTTCTGTACTGTGGTGAATGTATGACATTGTTCTGCATTCAGTCCATCAACTGTTGTTTTTGCATTTGTCACCCCGAGTGGGAAGGGTAAGCCCAGACGAGGGTCCCATGCTCTCCATGCCACTGAAATCAAGCTATCCTGGCGGAAGAGGGGTGAAACCCTGAAACCAGTCCTAGGATGCTTGTTTCCAGTCCAGGGAGGACCTGGCTTCGCTCTTCAGGCTGGACTGTACCCATGAGGCACAGGGTCAAGACTGATTTGCATATGGCTGGGTTCAAACTGGAAGGGCATGGTGAGCAAAAAACGATGCATTTAGGCGCAGATCTCTGTACTGTGGTGAATGTAAGACATTGTTCTGCATTCTGTCCATCAACTGTGGTTTTTGATGTTGTCACCCCGAGTGGGAAGGGTATGCCCAGATGTGGGTCCCCTGCTCTCCATGCCACTGGAATCAATCTATCCTGGCTAAAGAGGGGTGAAACCCTGAAACCGTCCCTAGGATGCTTGTTTCCAGTCCAGGGAGGACGTGGCTTGGCAGTTCGGGCTGGACTGTACCCATGAGGCACAGGGGCAAGGCTCATTTGCATATGGCTAGGTTCAAACTGTAACGGCATGGTGAGCAAAAAAACAATGGATTTAGGCCCAGATCTCTGTACTGGGGTGAATGTATGACATTGTTTTGCATTCTGTCCATCAATTGTTGTTTTTGCATTTGTGACCTCGAGTGGGAAGGGTATGCCCAGACGTGGATCCCATGCTCTCCATGCCACTGGAATCAAGCTATCCCGGCTGAAGAGGGGTGAAACTCTGAAACCGGTCCTCGGATGCTATTCCAGGGAGGACCTGGCTTGGAAGTTCGGGCTGGACTGTACCCAGGAGGCACAGGGTCAAGACTGATTTACATATGGCTGGGTTCAAACTGGAACGGCATGGTGAGCAAAAAAACGATGGATTTAGGCCCAGATCTCTGTACTGGGGGGAATGTATGACATTGTTCTGCATTCTGTGCTTTAACTGTTGTTTTTGCATTTGTCACCCCGAGTGGGAAGGGTATGCCCAGACGTGGGTCCCATGCTCTCCATGCCACTGGAATCAAGCTACCCTGGCTGAAGAGGGGTGAAACCCTGAAACCGGTCCTAGGATGCTTGTTTCCAGTCCGGGAGGACCTGGCTTGGCAGTTCGGGCTGGACTGTACCCATGAGGCACAGGGTCAAGACTGATTTGCATATGGCTGGGTTCAAACTGGAATGGCATGGTGAGCAAAAAAATAATGGATTTAGGCCCAGATCTCTGTACTGGGGTGAATGTATGATATTGTTCTGCATTCTGTCCATCAACTGTTGTTTTTGCATTTGTGACCTCGAGTGGGAAGGGTATGCCCACACGTGGGTCCCATGCTCTCCATGCCACTGGAATCAAGCTATCCTGGCTGAAGAGGGGTGAAGCCCTGAAACCGGTCCTAGGATGCTTGTTTCCAGTCACGGGAGGACCTGGCTTGGCAGTTCGGGCTGGACTGTACCCATGAGGCACAGGGTCAAGACTGATTTGCATATGGCTGGGTTCAAACTGGAAGGGCATGGTGAGCAAAAAAACGATGGATTTAGGCGTAGATCTCTGTACTGTGGTGAATGTAAGACATTGTTCTGCATTCTGTCCATCAACTGTGGTTTTTGATTTTGTCACCCCGAGTGGGAAGGGTATGCCCAGATGTGGGTCCCCTGCTCTCCATGCCACTGGAATCAAGCTATCCTGGCTAAAGAGGGGTGAAACCCTGAAACCGGTCCTAGGATGCTTGTTTCCAGTACAGGGAGGACCTGGCTTGGCAGTTCGGGCTGGACTGTACCCATGAGGCACAGGGTCAAGGCTGATTTACACATGGCTAGGTTCAAACTGTAACGGCATGGTGAGCAATAAAACAATGGATTTAGGCCCAGATCTCTGTACTGGGGTGAATATATGACATTGTTTTGCATTCTGTCCATCAACTGGTGTTTTTGCATTTGTCACCCCGAGTGGGAAGGGTATGCCCAGACGTGGGTCCCATGCTCTCCATGCCACTGGAATCAAGCTACCCTGGCTGAAGAGGGGTGAAACCCTGAAACCGGTCCTAGGATGCATGTTTCCAGTCAAGAGAGGACCTGGCTTGGCAGTTCGGGCTGGACTTTACCCATGAGGCACAGGGCAAGACTGATTTGCATATGGCTGGGTTCAAACTGGAACGGCATCGTGAGCAAATAAACAATTTATTTAGGCCCAGATATCTGTACTGGGGTGAATGTATGACATTGTTCTGCATTCAGTCCATCAACTGTTGTTTTTGCATTTGTCAACCCAAGTGGGAAGGGTATGCCCAGACGTGGATCCCATGCTCTCCATGCCACTGGAATCAAGCTATCCCGGCTGAAGAGGGGTGAAACCCTGAAACCGGTCCTCGGATGCTATCCCAGGGAGGACCTGGCTTGGAAGTTCGGGCTGAACTGTACACAGGAGGCACAGGGTCAAGACTGATTTGCATATGGCTGGGTTCAAACTGGAACAGCATGGTGAGCAGAAAACGATGGGTTTAGGCCCAGATTTCTGTACTGTGGTGAATGTATGACATTGTTCTGCATTCAGTCCATCAACTGTTGTTTTTGCATTTGTCACCCCGAGTGGGAAGGGTAAGCCCAGACGAGGGTCCCATGCTCTCCATGCCACTGAAATCAAGCTATCCTGGCGGAAGAGGGGTGAAACCCTGAAACCAGTCCTAGGATGCTTGTTTCCAGTCCAGGGAGGACCTGGCTTCGCTGTTCAGGCTGGACTGTACCCATGAGGCACAGGGTCAAGACTGATTTGCATATGGCTGGGTTCAAACTGGAAGGGCATGGTGAGCAAAAAACGATGCATTTAGGCGCAGATCTCTGTACTGTGGTGAATGTAAGACATTGTTCTGCATTCTGTCCATCAACTGTGGTTTTTGATGTTGTCACCCCGAGTGGGAAGGGTATGCCCAGATGTGGGTCCCCTGCTCTCCATGCCACTGGAATCAATCTATCCTGGCTAAAGAGGGGTGAAACCCTGAAACCGTCCCTAGGATGCTTGTTTCCAGTCCAGGGAGGACGTGGCTTGGCAGTTCGGGCTGGACTGTACCCATGAGGCACAGGGGCAAGGCTCATTTGCATATGGCTAGGTTCAAACTGTAACGGCATGGTGAGCAAAAAAACAATGGATTTAGGCCCAGATCTCTGTACTGGGGTGAATGTATGACATTGTTTTGCATTCTGTCCATCAATTGTTGTTTTTGCATTTGTGACCTCGAGTGGGAAGGGTATGCCCAGACGTGGATCCCATGCTCTCCATGCCACTGGAATCAAGCTATCCCGGCTGAAGAGGGGTGAAACTCTGAAACCGGTCCTCGGATGCTATTCCAGGGAGGACCTGGCTTGGAAGTTCGGGCTGGACTGTACCCAGGAGGCACAGGGTCAAGACTGATTTACATATGGCTGGGTTCAAACTGGAACGGCATGGTGAGCAAAAAAACGATGGATTTAGGCCCAGATCTCTGTACTGGGGGGAATGTATGACATTGTTCTGCATTCTGTGCTTTAACTGTTGTTTTTGCATTTGTCACCCCGAGTGGGAAGGGTATGCCCAGACGTGGGTCCCATGCTCTCCATGCCACTGGAATCAAGCTACCCTGGCTGAAGAGGGGTGAAACCCTGAAACCGGTCCTAGGATGCTTGTTTCCAGTCCGGGAGGACCTGGCTTGGCAGTTCGGGCTGGACTGTACCCATGAGGCACAGGGTCAAGACTGATTTGCATATGGCTGGGTTCAAACTGGAATGGCATGGTGAGCAAAAAAATAATGGATTTAGGCCCAGATCTCTGTACTGGGGTGAATGTATGATATTGTTCTGCATTCTGTCCATCAACTGTTGTTTTTGCATTTGTGACCTCGAGTGGGAAGGGTATGCCCACACGTGGGTCCCATGCTCTCCATGCCACTGGAATCAAGCTATCCTGGCTGAAGAGGGGTGAAGCCCTGAAACCGGTCCTAGGATGCTTGTTTCCAGTCACGGGAGGACCTGGCTTGGCAGTTCGGGCTGGACTGTACCCATGAGGCACAGGGTCAAGGCTGATTTGCATATGGCTGGGTTCAAACTGTAACGGCATGATGAGCAAAAAAACGATGGATTTAGGCCCAGATCTCTGTACTGGGGTGAATGTCTGACATTGTTCTGCATTCTGTCCATCAACTGTTGTTTTTGCATTTGTCACCCCGAGTGGGAAGGGTATTCCCAGACGTGGGTCCCATGCTCTCCATGCCACTGGAATCAAGCTATCCTGGCTGAAGAGGGGTGAAACCCTGAAACCGGTCCTAGGATGCTTGTTTCCAGTCAAGGGAGGACCTGGCTTGGCAGTTCGGGCTGGACTGTACCCATGAGGCACAGGGTCAAGGCTGATTTGCATATGGCTGGGTTCAAACTGTAACGGCATGATGAGCAAAAAAACGATGGATTTAGGCCCAGATCTCTGTACTGGGGTGAATGTCTGACATTGTTCTGCATTCTGTCCATCAACTGTTGTTTTTGCATTTGTCACCCCGAGTGGGAAGGGTATTCCCAGACGTGGGTCCCATGCTCTCCATGCCACTGGAATCAAGCTACCCTGGCTGAAGAGGGGTGAAACCCTGAAACCGGTCCTAGGATGCATGTTTCCAGTCAAGAGAGGACCTGGCTTGGCAGTTCGGGCTGGACTTTACCCATGAGGCACAGGGCAAGACTGATTTGCATATGGCTGGGTTCAAACTGGAACGGCATCGTGAGCAAATAAACAATTTATTTAGGCCCAGATATCTGTACTGGGGTGAATGTATGACATTGTTCTGCATTCAGTCCATCAACTGTTGTTTTTGCATTTGTCAACCCAAGTGGGAAGGGTATGCCCAGACGTGGATCCCATGCTCTCCATGCCACTGGAATCAAGCTATCCCGACTGAAGAGGGGTGAAACCCTGAAACCGGTCCTCGGATGCTATCCCAGGGAGGACCTGGCTTGGAAGTTCGGGCTGAACTGTACACAGGAGGCACAGGGTCAAGACTGATTTGCATATGGCTGGGTTCAAACTGGAACAGCATGGTGAGCAGAAAACGATGGGTTTAGGCCCAGATTTCTGTACTGTGGTGAATGTATGACATTGTTCTGCATTCAGTCCATCAACTGTTGTTTTTGCATTTGTCACCCCGAGTGGGAAGGGTAAGCCCAGACGAGGGTCCCATGCTCTCCATGCCACTGAAATCAAGCTATCCTGGCGGAAGAGGGGTGAAACCCTGAAACCAGTCCTAGGATGCTTGTTTCCAGTCCAGGGAGGACCTGGCTTCGCTGTTCAGGCTGGACTGTACCCATGAGGCACAGGGTCAAGACTGATTTGCATATGGCTGGGTTCAAACTGGAAGGGCATGGTGAGCAAAAAACGATGCATTTAGGCGCAGATCTCTGTACTGTGGTGAATGTAAGACATTGTTCTGCATTCTGTCCATCAACTGTGGTTTTTGATTTTGTCACCCCGAGTGGGAAGGGTATGCCCAGATGAGGGTCCCCTGCTCTCCATGCCACTGGAATCAATCTATCCTGGCTAAAGAGGGGTGAAACCCTGAAACCGTCCCTAGGATGCTTGTTTCCAGTCCAGGGAGGACGTGGCTTGGCAGTTCGGGCTGGACTGTACCCATGAGGCACAGGGGCAAGGCTCATTTGCATATGGCTAGGTTCAAACTGTAACGGCATGGTGAGCAAAAAAACAATGGATTTAGGCCCAGATCTCTGTACTGGGGTGAATGTATGACATTGTTTTGCATTCTGTCCATCAATTGTTGTTTTTGCATTTGTGACCTCGAGTGGGAAGGGTATGCCCAGACGTGGATCCCATGCTCTCCATGCCACTGGAATCAAGCTATCCCGGCTGAAGAGGGGTGAAACTCTGAAACCGGTCCTCGGATGCTATTCCAGGGAGGACCTGGCTTGGAAGTTCGGGCTGGACTGTACCCAGGAGGCACAGGGTCAAGACTGATTTACATATGGCTGGGTTCAAACTGGAACGGCATGGTGAGCAAAAAAACGATGGATTTAGGCCCAGATCTCTGTACTGGGGGGAATGTATGACATTGTTCTGCATTCTGTGCTTTAACTGTTGTTTTTGCATTTGTCACCCCGAGTGGGAAGGGTATGCCCAGACGTGGGTCCCATGCTCTCCATGCCACTGGAATCAAGCTACCCTGGCTGAAGAGGGGTGAAACCCTGAAACCGGTCCTAGGATGCTTGTTTCCAGTCCGGGAGGACCTGGCTTGGCAGTTCGGGCTGGACTGTACCAATGAGGCACAGGGTCAAGACTGATTTGCATATGGCTGGGTTCAAACTGGAATGGCATGGTGAGCAAAAAAATAATGGATTTAGGCCCAGATCTCTGTACTGGGGTGAATGTATGATATTGTTCTGCAGTCTGTCCATCAACTGTTGTTTTTGCATTTGTGACCTCGAGTGGGAAGGGTATGCCCACACGTGGGTCCCATGCTCTCCATGCCACTGGAATCAAGCTATCCTGGCTGAAGAGGGGTGAAGCCCTGAAACCGGTCCTAGGATGCTTGTTTCCAGTCAAGGGAGGACCTGGCTTGGCAGTTCGGGCTGGACTGTACCCATGAGGCACAGGGTCAAGGCTGATTTGCATATGGCTGGGTTCAAACTGTAACGGCATGATGAGCAAAAAAACGATGGATTTAGGCCCAGATCTCTGTACTGGGGTGAATGTCTGACATTGTTCTGCATTCTGTCCATCAACTGTTGTTTTTGCATTTGTCACCCCGAGTGGGAAGGGTATTCCCAGACGTGGGTCCCATGCTCTCCATGCCACTGGAATCAAGCTATCCTGGCTGAAGAGGGGTGAAACCCTGAAACCGGTCCTAGGATACTTGTTTCCAGTGCAGGGAGGACCAGGCTTGGCAGTTCAGGCTAGACTGTACCCATGAGGCACAGGGTCAAGACTGATTTGCATATGGCTGGGTTCAAACTGGAACGGCACTGTGAGCAAAAACACGATGGATTTAGGCCCAGATCTCTGTACTGGGGTGAAGGTCTGACATTGTTCTGCATTCTGTCCATCAACTGTTGTTTTTGCATTTGTCACCCCGAGTGGGAAGGGTATTCCCAGACATGTGTCACATGCTCTCCATGCCACTGGAATCAAGCTATCCCGGCTGAAGAGGGGTGAAACCCTGAAACCGGTCCTCGGATGCTATTCCAGGGAGGACCTGGCTTGGAAGTTCGGGCTGGACTGTACCCAGGAGGCACAGGGTCAAGACTGATTTACATATGGCTGGGTTCAAACTGGAACGGCATGGTGAGAAAAAAAACGATGGATTTACGCCCAGATCTCTGTACTGGGGGGAATGTATGACATTGTTCTGCATTCTGTCCATCAACTGTTGTTTTTTCATTTGTCACCCCGAGTGGGAAGGGTGTGCCCAGACATGGGTCCCATGCTCTCCATGCCACTGGAATCAAGCTACCCTGGCTGAAGAGGGGTGAAACCCTGAAACCGGTCCTAGGATGCTTGTTTCCAGTCAAGGGAGGACCTGGCTTGGCAGTTCGGGCTGGACTGTACCCATGAGGCACAGGGTCAAGACTGATTTGCATATGGCTGGGTTCAAACTGGAATGGCATGGTGAGCAAAAAAAAGATGGATTTAGGCCCAGATCTCTGTACTGGGGTGAATGTATGATATTGTTCTGCATTCTGTCCATCAACTGTTGTTTTTGCATTTGTGACCTCGAGTGGGAAGGGTATGCCCACACGTGGGTCCCATGCTCTCCATGCCACTGGAATCAAGCTATCCTGGCTGAAGAGGGGTGAAACCCTGAAACCGGTCCTAGGATGCTTGTTTCCAGTCAAGGGAGGACCTGGCTTGGCAGTTCGGGCTGGACTGTACCCATGAGGCACAGGGTCAAGGCTGATTTGCATATGGCTGGGTTCAAACTGGAACGGCATTGTGAGCAAAAACACGATGGATTTAGGCACAGATCTCTGTACTGAGGTGAAGGTCTGACATTGTTCTGCATTCTGTCCATCAACTGTTGTTTTTGCATTTGTCACCCTGAGTGGGAAGGGTATTCCCAGACATGTGTCCCATGCTCTCCATGCCACTGGAATCAAGCTATGCTGGCTGAAGAGGGGTGAAACCCTGAAACCGGTCCTAGGATGCTTGTTTCCAGTCCAGGGAGGACCTGGCTTGGCAGTTTGGGCTGGACCGTACCCATGAGGCACAGGGCAAGACTGATTTGCTTATGGCTGGATTCAAACTGGAACGGCATGGTGAGCAAAAAACACAATGGATTTAGGCCCAGATACCTGTACTGGGGTGAATGTATGACATTGTTCTGCATTCAGTCCATCAACTGTTGTTTTTGCATTTGTCACCCCGAGTGAGAAGGGTATGCCCAGACGTGGACCCCATGCTCTCCATGCCACTAGAATCAAGCTATCCCGGCTGAAGAAGGGTGAAACCCTGAAACCGGTCCTAGGATGCTATTCCAGGGAGGACCTGGTTTGGTATTTCGGGCTGTACTGTACCCAGGAGGCACAGGGTCAAGACTGATTTGCATATTACTGGGTTCAAACTGGAAGGGCATGGTGAGAATAACAACGATGGATTTAGGCGCAGATCTCTGTACTGGGGTGAATGTAAGACTTTGTTCTGCATTCTGTCCATCAACTGTTGTTTTGCTTTTGTCACCCCGAGTGGGAAGGGTATGCCCAGATGTGGGTCCCCTGCTCTCCATGCCACTGGAATCAAGCTATTCTGGCTGAAGAGGGGTGTAACCCTGAAACCAGTACTAGGATGCTTGTTTCCAGTGCAGGGAGGACCTGGGTTGGCAGTTCGGGCTGGACTGTACCCATGAGGTACAGGGTCAAGACTGATTTGCATATGGCTGGGTTCAAACTGGAACGGCATTGTGAGCAAAAACACGATGGATTTAGGCCCAGATCTCTGTACTGGGGTGAATGTCTGACATTGTTCTGCATTCTGTCCATCAACTGTTGTTTTTGCATTTGTCACCCCGAGTGGGAAGGGTATGCCCAGACATGGGTCCCATGCTCTCCATGCCACTGGAATAAAGGTATCCTGGCTGAAGAGGGGTGAAACCCTGAAACCGGTCCTAGGATGCTTGTTTCCAGTCCAGGGAGGACCTGGCTTGTCAGTTCGGGCTGGACTGTACCCATGAGGCACAGCTCAAGACTGATTTGTATATGGCTGGGTTCAAACTGGAACGGCATGGTGAGCAAAAAAACAATGGATTTAGGCCCAGATATCTGTACTGGGGTGAATGTATGACATTGTTCTGCATTCTGTCCATCAACTGTTGTTTTTGCATTTGTCACCCCGAGTGGGAAGGGTAAGCCCAGACGTGGTTCCATGCTCTCCATGCCACTGGAATCAAGCTATCCTGGCGGAAGAAGGGTGAAACCCTGAAACAAGTCCTAGGATGCTTGTTTCCAGTCCAGGGAGGACCTGGCTTCGCTGTTCAGGCTGGACTGTACCCATGAGGCACAGGGTCAAGACTGATTTGCATATGGCTGGGTTCAAACTGGAAGGGCATGGTGAGCAAAAAAACGATGGATGTATGCGCAGATCTCTGTACTGTGGTGAATGTAAGACATTGTTCTGCATTCTGTCCATCAACTGTGGTTTTTGATTTTGTCACCCCGAGTGGGAAGGGTATGCCCAGATGTGGGTCCCCTGCTCTAAATGCCACTGGAATCAAGCTATCCTGGCTAAAGAGGGGTGAAACCCTGAAACCGGTCCTAGGATGCTTGTTTCCAGTCCAGGGAGGACCTGGCTTCGCAGTTCAGGCTGGACTGTACCCATGAGGCACAGGGTCAAGACTGATTTGCAAATGACTGGGTTCAAACTGGAAGGTCATGGTGAGCATAACAACGATGGATGTAGGCGCAGACCTCTGTACTGGGGTGAATGTAAGACTTTGTTCTGCATTCTGTCCATCAACTGCTGTTTTTGCTTTTGTCACCCAGAGTGGGAAGGGTATGCCCAGATGTGGGTCCCCTGCTCTCCATGCCACTGGAATCAAGCTATCCTGGCTGAAGAGGGGTGAAACCCTGAAACCGGTCCTAGGATGCTTGTTTCAAGTGCAGGGAGGACCTGGCTTGAGAGTTCGGGCTGGACTGTACCCATGAGGCACAGGGTCAAGACTGATTTGCATTTTGCTGGGTTCAAACTGGAACGGCATTGTGAGCAAAAACACGATGGATTTAGTCCCAGATGTCTGTACTGGGGTGAATGTCTGACATTGTTCTGCATTCTGTCCATCAACCGTTGTTTTTGCATTTGTCACCCCGAGTGGGAAGGGTATGCCCAGACATGGGTCCCATGCTCTCCATGCCACTGGAATAAAGGTATCCTGGCTGAAGAGGGGTGAAACCCTGACCGGTCCTAGGATGCAGGTTTCCAGTCCAGGGAGTACCTTGCTTGGCAGTTCGGGCTGGACTGTACCCATGAGGCACAGGGTCAAGACTGATATGCATATGGCTGGGTTCAAACTGGAACGGCATGGTGAGCAAAAAAATGATGTATTTAGGCCCAGATCTCTGTACTGAGGTGAATGTATGAGATTGTTCTGCATTCTGTCCATCAACTGTTATTTTTGCATTTGTGACCTCGAGTTGGGATGGTATGCCCAGACGTGGGTCCCATGCTCTCCATGCCACTGGAATCAAGCTATCCTGGCTGAAGAGGGGTGAAACCCTGAAACCGGTCATAGGATGCTATTCCAGGGAGGACCTGGCTTGGCAGTACGGGCTGGACTGTACCCATGAGGCACAGGGTCAAGACTGATTTACATATGGCTGGGTTCAAACTGGAACTGCATGGTGAGCAAAAAAACAATGGATTTAGGCCCAGATCTCTGTACTGGGGTGAATGTATGACATTGTTCTGCATTCTGTGCATCAACTGTTGTTTTTGCATTTGTCACCCCGAGTGGGAAGGGTATGCCCACACGTGGGTCCCATGCTCTCCAGGCCACTGGAATCAAGCTACCCTGGCTGAAGAGGGGTGAAACCCTGAAACCAGTCCTAGGATTCTTGTTTCCAGTCCGGGAGGACCTGGCTTGGCAGTTCGGGCTGGACTGTACCCATGAGGCACAGGGTCAAGACTGATTTGCTTATGGCTGGGTTCAAACTGGAACGGCATGGTGAGCAAAAAAATGATGGATTTAGGCCCAGATCTCTGTACTGGGGTGAATGTATGATATTGTTCTGCATTCTGTCCATCAACTGTTATTTTTGCATTTGTGACCTCGAGTGGGGATGGTATGCCCAGACGTGGGTCCCATGCTCTCCATGCCACTGGAATCAAGCTATCCTGGCTGAAGAGGGGTGAAACCCTGAAACCGTTCCTAGGATGCTTGTTTCCAGTCCAGGGAGGACCTGGCTTGGCAGTTCGGGCTGGACTGTACCCATGAGGCACAGGGTCAAGGCTTATTTGCATATGGCTGGGTTCAAACTGTAACGGCATGGTGAGCAAAAAAACAATGGATTTAGGCCCAGATCTCTGTACTGGGGTGAATGTATGACATTGTTTTGCATTCTGTCCATCGACTGTTGTTTTTGCATTTGTCACCCCGAGTGGGAAGGATATTCCCAGACGTGTGTCCCATGCTCTCCATGCCACTGGAATCAAGCTATGCTGGCTGAAGAGGGGTGAAACCCTGAAACCGGTCCTAGGATGCTTGTTTCCAGTCCAGAGAGGACCTGGCTTGGCAGTTCGGGCTGGACTGTACCGATGAGGCACAGGGTCAAGATTGATTTGCATATGGATGGGTTCAAACTGGAACGGGATGGTGAGATAAAAAACGATGGATTTAGGCCCAGATCTCTGTACTGGGGTGAATGTATGACATTGTTCTGTATTCTGTCCATCAACTGTTGTTTTTGCATTTGTCACCCCGAGTGGGAATGATATGCCCAGACGTGGGTCCCATGCTCTCCATGCCACTGAAATCAAGCTATCCTGGCTGAAGAGGGGTGAAACCGTGAAACCGTTCCAAGGATGCTTGTTTCCAGTCCAGAGAGGACCTGGCTTGGCAGTTCGGGCTGGACTGTACCCATGAGGCACAGGGTCAAGACTGATTTACATATGGCTGGGTTCAAACTGGAACGGCATGGTGAGCAAAAAAACGATGGATTTAGGCCCAGATCTCTGTACTGGGGTGAATGTATGACATTGTTCTGCATTCTGTGCATCAACTGTTGTTTTTGTATTTGTCACCCCGAGTGGGAAGGGTATGCCCAGACGTGGGTCCCATGCTCTCCATGCCACTGGAATCAAGCTACCCTGGCTGAAGAGGGGTGAAACCCTGAAACCGGTCCTAGGATGCTTGTTTCCAGTCCGGGAGTACCTGGCTTGGCAGTACGGGCTGGACTGTACCCATGAGGCACAGGGTCAAGACTGATTTGCATATGGCTGGGTTCAAACTGGAACGGCATGGTGAGCAAACAAATGATGGATTTAGGCCCAGATCTCTGTACTGGGGTGAATGTATGATATTGTTCTGCATTCTGTCCATCAACTGTTGTTTTTGCATTTGTGACCTCGATTGGGAAGGGTATGCCCACACGTGGGTCCCATGCTCTCCAGGCCACTGGAATCAAGCTATCCTGGATGAAGAGGGGTGAAACCCTGAAACCGGTCCTAGGATGCTTGTTTCCAGTCCAGGGAGGACCTGGCTTGGCAGTTTGGGCTGGACTGTACCCATGAGGCACAGGGCAAGACTGATTTGCATATGGCTGGGTTCAAACTGGAACGGAATGGTGAGCAAAAAAACAATGGATTTAGGCCCAGATCTCTGTACTGTGGTGAATGTATGACATTGTTGTGCATTCAGTCCATCAACTGTTGTGTTTGCATTTGTCACCCCGAGTGGGAAGGGTATTTCCAGACATGTGTCCCATGCTCTCCATGCCACTGGAATCAAGCTATGCTGGCTGAAGAGGGGTGAAACCCTGAAACCGGTCCTAGGATGCTTGTTTCCAGTCCAGGGAGGACCTGGCTTGGCAGTTTGGGCTGGACTGTACCCATGAGGCACAGGGCAAGACTGATTTGCATATGGCTGGGTTCAAACTGGAACGGCATGGTGAGCAAAAAAACAATGGATTTAGGCCCAGATCTCTGTACTGTGGTGAATGTATGACATTGTTCTGCATTCAGTCCATCAACTGTTGTTTTTGCATTTGTCACCCCGAGTGGGAAGGGTAAGCCCAGACGTGGGTCCATGCTCTCCATGCCACTGGAATCAAGCTATCCTGGCGGAAGAGGGGTGAAACCCTGAAACAAGTCCTAGGATGCTTGTTTCCAGTCCAGGGAGGACCTGGCTTCGCTGTTCAGGCTGGACTGTACCCATGAGGCACAGGGTCAAGACTGATTTGCATATGGCTGGGTTCAAACTGGAAGGGCATGGTGAGCAAAAAAACGATGGATTTAGGCGCAGATCTCTGTACTGTGGTGAATGTAAGACATTGTTCTGCATTCTGTCCATCAACTGTGGTTTTTGATTTTGTCACCCCGTGTGGGAAGGGTATGCCCAGATGTGGGTCCCCTGCTCTAAATGCCACTGGAATCAAGCATTCCTGGCTAAAGAGGGGTGAAACCCTGAAACCGGTCCTAGGATGCTTGTTTCCAGTCCAGGGAGGACCTGGCTTGGCAGTTCGGGCTGGACTGTACCCATGAGGCACAGGGTCAAGGCTGATTTGCATATGACTAGGTTCAAACTGTAATGGCATGGTGAGCAAAAAAAGATGGGTTTAGGCCCAGATCTCTGTACTGGGGTGAATGTATGACATTGTTTTGCATTCTGTCCATCAATTGTTGTTTTTGCATTTGTGATCTCGAGTGGGAAGGGTATGCCCAGACGTGGGTCCCATGCTCTCCATGACACTGGAATCAAGCTATCCTGGCTGAAGAGGGGTGAAACCCTGAAACCGGTCCTAGGATGCTTGTTTCCAGTCCAGGGAGGACCTGGCTTCGCAGTTCAGGCTGGACTGTACCCATGAGGCACAGGGTCAAGACTGATTTGCATATGACTGGGTTCAAACTGGAAGGGCATGGTGAGCATAACAACGATGGATGTAGGCGCAGATCTCTGTACTGGGGTGAATGTAAGACTTTGTTCTGCATTCTGTCCATCAACTGTTGTTTTTGCTTTTGTCACCCAGAGTGGGAAGGGTATGCCCAGATGTGGGTCCCCTGCTCTCCATGCCACTGGAATCAAGCTATCCTGGCTGAAGAGGGGTGAAACCCTGAAACCGGTCCTAGGATGCTTGTTTCCAGTGCAGGGAGGACCTGGCTTGGCAGTTCGGGCTGGACTGTACCCATGAGGCACAGGGTCAAGGCTGATTTGCATATGGCTGGGTTCAAACTGGAACGGCATTGTGAGCAAAAACACGATGAATTTAGTCCCAGATCTCTGTACTGGGGTGAATGTCTGACATTGTTCTGCATTTTGTCCATCAACTGTTGTGTTTGCATTTGTCACCCCGAGTGGGAAGGGTATGCCCAGACATGGGTCCCATGCTCTCCATGCCACTGGAATAAAGGTATCCTGGCTGAAGAGGGGTGAAACCCTGAAACCGGTCCTAGGATGCAGGTTTCCAGTCCAGGGAGTACCTTGCCTGGCAGTTCGGGCTGGACTGTACCCATGAGGCACAGGGCAAGACTGATTAGCATATGGCTGGGTTCAAACTGGAACGGGATGGTGAGCAAAAAAACAATGGATTTAGGCCCAGATATCTGTACTGGGGTGAATGTATGACATTGTTCTGCATTCAGTCCATCAACTGTTGTTTTTGCATTTGTCACCCCGAGTGGGAAGGATATGCCCAGACGTTGATCCCATGGTCTCCATGCCACTGGAATCAAGCTATCCCGGCTGAAGAGGGGTGAAACCCTGAAACTGGTCCTAGGATGCTATTCCAGGGAGGACCTGGCTTGGTAGTTCGGGCTGGACTGCACCCATGAGGCCAGGGTCAAGACTGATTTACATATGGCTGGGTTCAAACTGGAACGGCATGGTGAGCAAAAAAACAATGGATTTAGGCCAAGACCTCTGTACTGGGGTGAATGTATGACATTGTTCTGCATTCTGTGCATCAACTGTTGTTTTTGCATTTGTCACCCTGAGTGGGAAGGGTATGCCCAGACGTGGGTCCCATGCTCTCCATGCCACTGGAATCAAGCTACCCTGGTTGAAGAGGGGCGAAACCCTGAAACCGGTCCTAGGATTCTTGTTTCCAGTCCGGGAGGGCCTGGCTTGGCAGTTCGGGCTGGACTGTACCCATGAGGCACAGGGTCAAGACTGATTTGCATATGGCTGGGTTCAAACTGGAACGGCATGGTGAGCAAAAAAACGATGGATTTAGGCCCAGATCTCTGTACTGGGGTGAATGTATGACATTGTTTTGCATTCTGTCCATCAACTGTTGTTTTTGCATTTGTCACCCCGAGTGGGAAGGGTATTCCCAGACGTGTGTCCCATGCTCTCCATGCCACTGGAATCAAGCTATGCTGGCTGAAGAGGGGTGAAACCGTGAAACCGTTCCAAGGATGCTTGTTTCCAGTCCAGAGAGGACCTGGCTTGGCAGTTCGGGTTGGACTGTACCCATGAGGCACAGGGTCAAGACTGATTTACATATGGCTGGGTTCAAACTGGAACGGCATGGTGAGCAAAAAAACGATGGATTTAGGCCCAGATCTCTGTACTGGGGTGAATGTATGACATTGTTCTGCATTCTGTGCATCAACTGTTGTTTTTGCATTTGTCACCCCGAGTGGGAAGGGTATGCCCAGACGTGGGTCCCATGCTCTCCATGCCACTGGAATCAAGCTACCCTGGCTGAAGAGGGGTGAAACCCTGAAACCGGTCCTAGGATGCTTGTTTCCAGTCCGGGAGTACCTGGCTTGGCAGTACGGGCTGGACTGTACCCATGAGGCACAGGGTCAAGACTGATTTGCATATGGCTGGGTTCAAACTGGAACGGCATGGTGAGCAAAAAAATGATGGATTTAGGCCCAGATCTCTGTACTGGGGTGAATGTATGATATTGTTCTGCATTCTGTCCATCAACTGTTGTTTTTGCATTTGTGACCTCGAGTGGGAAGGGTATTCCCACACGTGGGTCCCATGCTCTCCAGGCCACTGGAATCAAGCTATCCTGGATGAAGAGGGGTGAAACCCTGAAACCGGTCCTAGGATGCTTGTTTCCAGTCCAGGGAGGACCTGGCTTGGCAGTTTGGGCTGGACTGTACCCATGAGGCACAGGGCAAGACTGATTTGCATATGGCTGGGTTCAAACTGGAACGGCATGGTGAGCAAAAAAACAATGGATTTAGGCCCAGATCTCTGTACTGTGGTGAATGTATGACATTGTTCTGCATTCAGTCCATCAACTGTTGTTTTTGCATTTGTCACCCCGAGTGGGAAGGGTAAGCCCAGACGTGGGTCCATGCTCTCCATGCCACTGGAATCAAGCTATCCTGGCGGAAGAGGGGTGAAACCCTGAAACAAGTCCTAGGATGCTTGTTTCCAGTCCAGGGAGGACCTGGCTTCGCTGTTCAGGCTGGACTGTACCCATGAGGCACAGGGTCAAGACTGATTTGCATATGGCTGGGTTCAAACTGGAAGGGCATGGTGAGCAAAAAAACGATGGATTTAGGCGCAGATCTCTGTACTGTGGTGAATGTAAGACATTGTTCTGCATTCTGTCCATCAACTGTGGTTTTTGATTTTGTCACCCCGTGTGGGAAGGGTATGCCCAGATGTGGGTCCCCTGCTCTAAATGCCACTGGAATCAAGCATTCCTGGCTAAAGAGGGGTGAAACCCTGAAACCGGTCCTAGGATGCTTGTTTCCAGTCCAGGGAGGACCTGGCTTGGCAGTTCGGGCTGGACTGTACCCATGAGGCACAGGGTCAAGGCTGATTTGCATATGGCTGGGTTCAAACTGGAACGGCATTGTGAGCAAAAACACGATGAATTTAGTCCCAGATCTCTGTACTGGGGTGAATGTCTGACATTGTTCTGAATTTTGTCCATCAACTGGTGTGTTTGCATTTGTCACCCCGAGTGGGAAGGGTATGCCCAGACATGGGTCCCATGCTCTCCATGCCACTGGAATAAAGGTATCCTGGCTGAAGAGGGGTGAAACCCTGAAACCGGTCCTAGGATGCAGGTTTCCAGTCCAGGGTGTACCTTGCCTTGCAGTTCGGGCTGGACTGTACCCATGAGGCACAGGGCAAGACTGATTAGCATATGGCTGGGTTCAAACTGGAACGGGATGGTGAGCAAAAAAACAATGGATTTAGGCCCAGATATCTGTACTGGGGTGAATGTATGACATTGTTCTGCATTCAGTCCATCAACTGTTGTTTTTGCATTTGTCACCCCGAGTGGGAAGGGTATGCCCAGACGTGCATCCCATGCTCTCCATGCCACTGGAATCAAGCTATCCCGGCTGAAGAGGGGTGAAACCCTGAAACCGGTCCTAGGATGCTATTCCAGGGAGGACCTGGCTTGGTAGTTCGGGCTGGACTGCACCCATGAGGCCAGGGTCAAGACTGATTTACATATGGCTGGGTTCAAACTGGAACGGCATGGTGATCAAAAACACAATGGATTTAGGCCCAGACCTCTGTACTGGGGTGAATGTATGACATTATTCTGCATTCTGTGCATCAACTGTTGTTTTTGCATTTGTCACCCTGAGTGGGAGGGGTATGCCCAGACGTGGGTCCCATGCTCTCCATGCCACTGGAATCAAGCTACCCTGGTTGAAGAGGGGCGAAACCCTGAAACCGGTCCTAGGATTCTTGTTTCCTGTCCGGGAGGACCTGGCTTGGCAGTTCAGGCTGGACTGTACCCATGAGGCACAGGGTCAAGACTGATTTGCATATGGCTGGGTTCAAACTGGAACGGCATGGTGAGCAAAAAAACGATGGCTTTAGGCCCAGATCTCTGTACTGGGGTGAATGTATGACATTATTTTGCATTCTGTCCATCAACTGTTGTTTTTGCATTTGTCACCCCGAGTGGGAAGGGTATTCCCAGACGTGTGTCCCATGCTCTCCATGCCACTGAAATCAAGCTATGCAGGCTGAAGAGGGGTGAAACCGTGAAACCGTTCCAAGGATGCTTGTTTCCAGTCCAGAGAGGACCTGGCTTGACAGTTCGGGCTGGACTGTACCCATGAGGCACAGGGTCAAGACTGATTTACATATGGCTGGGTTCAAACTGGAACGGCATGGTGAGCAAAAAAACGATGGATTTAGGCCCAGATCTCTGTACTGGGGTGAATGTATGACATTGTTCTGCATTCTGTGCATCAACTGTTGTTTTTGCATTTGTCACCCCGAGTGGGAAGGGTATGCCCAGACGTGGGTCCCATGCTCTCCATGCCACTGGAATCAAGCTACCCTGGCTGAAGAAGGGTGAAACCCTGAAACCGGTCCTAGGATGCTTGTTTCCAGTCCGGGAGTACCTGGCTTGGCAGTACGGGCTGGACTGTACCCATGAGGCACAAGGTCAAGACTGATTTGCATATGGCTGGGTTCAAACTGGAACGGCATGGTGAGCAAAAAAATGATGGATTTAGGCCCAGATCTCTGTACTGGGGTGAATGTATGATATTGTTCTGCATTCTGTCCATCAACTGTTGTTTTTGCATTTGTGACCTCGAGTGGGAAGGGTATGCCCACACGTGGGTCCCATGCTCTCCAGGCCACTGGAATCAAGCTATCCTGGATGAAGAGGGGTGAAACCCTGAAACCGGTCCTAGGATGCTTGTTTCCAGTCAAGGGAGGACCTGGCTTGGCAGTTCGGGCTGGACTGTACCCATGAGGCACAGGGTCAAGACTGAGTTGCATATGGCTGGGTTCAAACTGGAACGGCATTGTGAGCAAAAACACAATGGATTTAGGCCCAGATCTCTGTACTGGGGTGAATGTCTGACATTGTTCTGCGCTCTGTCCATCAACTGTTGTTTTTGCATTTGTTACCCCGAGTGGGAAGGGTATTCCCAGACATGTGTCCCATGCTCTCCATGCCACTGGAATCAAGCTATGCTGGTTGAAGAGGGTTGAAACCCTGAAACCGGTCCTAGGATGCTTGTTTCCAGTCCAGGGAGGACCTGGCTTGGCAGTTTGGGCTGGACTGTACCCATGAGGCACAGGGCAAGACTGATTTGCATATGGCTGGGTTCAAACTGGAACGGCATGGTGAGCAAAAAAACAATGGATTTAGGCACAGATCTCTGTACTGTGGTGAATGTATGACATTGTTCTGCATTCAGTCCATCAACTGTTGTTTTTGCATTTGTCACCCCGAGTGGGAAGGGTAAGCCCAGACGTGGGTCCATGCTCTCCATGCCACTGGAATCAAGCTATCCTGGCGGAAGAGGGGTGAAACCCTGAAACAAGTCCTAGGATGCTTGTTTCCAGTCCAGGGAGGACCTGGCTTCGCTGTTCAGGCTAGACTGTACCCATGAGGCACAGGGTCAAGACTGATTTGCATATGGCTGGGTTCAAACTGGAAGGGCATGGTGAGCAAAAAAACAATGGATTTAGGCGCAGATCTCTGTGCTGTGGTGAATGTAAGACATTGTTCTGCATTCTGTCCATCAACTGTGGTTTTTGATTTTGTCACCCCGTGTGGGAAGGGTATGCCCAGATATGGGTCCCCTGCTCTAAATGCCACTGGAATCAAGCATTCCTGGCTAAAGAGGGGTGAAACCCTGAAACCGGTCCTAGGATGCTTGTTTCCAGTCCAGGGAGGACCTGGCTTGGCAGTTCGGGCTGGACTGTACCCATGAGGCACAGGGTCAAGGCTGATTTGCATATGACTAGGTTCAAACTGTAACGGCATGGTGAGCAAAAAAACGATGGGTTTAGGCCCAGATCTCTGTACTGGGGTGAATGTATGACATTGTTTTGCATTCTGTCCATCAATTGTTGTTTTTGCATTTGTGATCTCGAGTGGGAAGGGTATGCCCAGACGTGGGTCCCATGCTCTCCATGCCACTGGAATCAAGCTATCCTGGCTGAAGAGGGGTGAAACCCTGAAACCGGTCCTAGGATGCTTGTTTCCAGTCCAGGGAGGACCTGGCTTCGCAGTTCAGGCTGGACTGTACCCATGAGGCACAGGGTCAAGACTGATTTGCATATGACTGGGTTCAAACTGGAAGGGCATGGTGAGCATAACAACGATGGATGTAGGCGCAGATCTCTGTACTGGGGTGAATGTAAGACTTTGTTCTGCATTCTGTCCATCAACTGTTGTTTTTGCTTTTGTCACCCAGAGTGGGAAGGGTATGCCCAGATGTGGGTCCCCTGCTCTCCATGCCACTGGAATCAAGCTATCCTGGCTGAAGAGGGGTGAAACCCTAAAACCGGTCCTAGGATGCTTGTTTCCAGTGCAGGGAGGACCTGGCTTGGCAGTTCGGGCTGGACTGTACCCATGAGGCACAGGGTCAAGACTGATTTGCATATGGCTGGGTTCAAACTGGAACGGCATTGTGAGCAAAAACACGATGAATTTAGTCCCAGATCTCTGTACTGGGGTGAATGTCTAACATTGTTCTGCATTTTGTCCATCAACTGTTGTTTTTGCATTTGTCACCCCGAGTGGGAAGGGTATGCCCAGACATGGGTCCCATGCTCTCCATGCCACTGGAATAAAGGTATCCTGGTTGAAGAGGGGTGAAACCCTGAAACCGGTCCTAGGATGCAGGTTTCCAGTCCAGGGAGTACCTTGCCTGGCAGTTCGGGCTGGACTGTACCCATGAGGCACAGGGCAAGACTGATTAGCATATGGCTGGGTTCAAACTGGAACGGGATGGTGAGCAAAAAAACAATGGATTTAGGCCCAGATATCTGTACTGGGGTGAATGTATGACATTGTTCTGCATTCAGTCCATCAACTGTTGTTTTTGCATTTGTTACCCCGAGTGGCAAGGGTATGCCCAGACGTGGATCCCATGCTCTCCATGCCACTGGAATCAAGCTATCCCGGCTGAAGAGGGGTGAAACCCTGAAACCGGTCCTAGGATGCTATTCCAGGGAGGACCTGGCTTGGTAGTTCGGGCTGGACTGCACCCATGAGGCCAGGGTCAAGACTGATTTACATATGGCTGGGTTCAAACTGGACCGGCATGGTGAGCAAAAAAACAATGGATTTAGGCCCAGACCTCTGTACTGGGGTGAATGTATGACATTATTCTGCATTCTGTGCATCAACTGTTGTTTTTGCATTTGTCACCCTGAGTGGGAAGGGTATGCCCAGACGTGGGTGCCATGCTCTCCATGCCACTGGAATCAAGCTACCCTGGTTGAAGAGGGGCGAAACCCTGAAACCGGTCCTAGGATTCTTGTTTCCTGTCCGGGAGGACCTGGCTTGGCAGTTCGGGCTGGACTGTACCCATGAGGCACAGGGTCAAGACTGATTTGCATATGGCTGGGTTCAAACTGGAACGGCATGGTGAGCAAAAAAACGATGGATTTAGGCCCAGATCTCTGTACTGGGGTGAATGTATGACATTATTTTGCATTCTGTCCATCAACTGTTGTTTTTGCATTTGTCACCCCGAGTGGGAAGGGTATTCCCAGACGTGTGTCCCATGCTCTCCATGCCACTGAAATCAAGCTATGCAGGCTGAAGAGGGGTGAAACCGTTCCAAGGATGCTTGTTTCCAGTCCAGAGAGGACCTGGCTTGACAGTTCGGGCTGGACTGTACCCATGAGGCACAGGGTCAAGACTGATTTACATATGGCTGGGTTCAAACTGGAACGGCATGGTGAGCAAAAAAACGATGGATTTAGGCCCAGATCTCTGTACTGGGGTGAATGTATGACATTGTTCTGCATTCTGTGCATCAACTGTTGTTTTTGCATTTGTCACCCCGAGTGGGAAGGGTATGCCCAGACGTGGGTCCCATGCTCTCCATGCCACTGGAATCAAGCTACCCTGGCTGAAGAAGGGTGAAACCCTGAAACCGGTCCTAGGATGCTTGTTTCCAGTCCGGGAGGACCTGGCTTGGCAGTACGGGCTGGACTGTACCCATGAGGCACAAGGTCAAGACTGATTTGCATATGGCTGGGTTCAAACTGGAACGGCATGGTGAGCAAAAAAATGATGGATTTAGGCCCAGATCTCTGTACTGGGGTGAATGTATGATATTGTTCTGCATTCTGTCCATCAACTGTTGTTTTTGCATTTGTGACCTCGAGTGGGAAGGGTATGCCCACACGTGGGTCCCATGCTCTCCAGGCCACTGGAATCAAGCTATCCTGGATGAAGAGGGGTGAAACCCTGAAACCGGTCCTAGGATGCTTGTTTCCAGTCAAGGGAGGACCTGGCTTGGCAGTTCGGGCTGGACTGTACCCATGAGGCACAGGGTCAAGACTGATTTGCATATGGCTGGGTTCAAACTGGAACGGCATTGTGAGCAAAAACACAATGGATTTAGGCCCAGATCTCTGTACTGGGGTGAATGTATGATATTGTTCTGCATTCTGTCCATCAACTGTTGTTTTTGCATTTGTGACCTCGAGTGGGAAGGGTATGCCCATACGTGGGTCCCATGCTCTCCAGGCCACTGGAATCAAGCTATCCTGGATGAAGAGGGGTGAAACCCTGAAACCGGTCCTAGGATGCTTGTTTCCAGTCAAGGGAGGACCTGGCTTGGCAGTTCGGGCTGGACTGTACCCATGAGGCACAGGGTCAAGACTGATTTGCATATGGCTGGGTTCAAACTGGAACGGCATTGTGAGCAAAAACACAATGGATTTAGGCCCAGATCTCTGTACTGGGGTGAATGTCTGACATTGTTCTGCATTCTGTCCATCAACTGTTGTTTTTGCATTTGTTACCCCGAGTGGGAAGGGTATTCCCAGACATGTGTCCCATGCTCTCCATGCCACTGGAATCAAGCTATGCTGGCTGAAGAGGGTTGAAACCCTGAAACCGGTCCTAGGATGCTTGTTTCCAGTCCAGGGAGGACCTGGCTTGGCAGTTTGGGCTGGACTGTACCCATGAGGCACAGGGCAAGACTGATTTGCATATGGCTGGGTTCAAACTGGAACGGCATGGTGAGCAAAAAAACAATGGATTTAGGCACAGATCTCTGTACTGTGGTGAATGTATGACATTGTTCTGCATTCAGTCCATCAACTGTTGTTTTTGCATTTGTCACCCCGAGTGGGAAGGGTAAGCCCAGACGTGGGTCCATGCTCTCCAAGCCACTGGAATCAAGCTATCCTGGCGGAAGAGGGGTGAAACCCTGAAACAAGTCCTAGGATGCTTGTTTCCAGTCCAGGGAGGACCTGGCTTCGCTGTTCAGGCTAGACTGTACCCATGAGGCACAGGGTCAAGACTGATTTGCATATGGCTGGGTTCAAACTGGAAGGGCATGGTGAGCAAAAAAACAATGGATTTAGGCGCAGATCTCTGTGCTGTGGTGAATGTAAGACATTGTTCTGCATTCTGTCCATCAACTGTGGTTTTTGATTTTGTCACCCCGTGTGGGAAGGGTATGCCCAGATGTGGGTCCCCTGCTCTAAATGCCACTGGAATCAAGCATTCCTGGCTAGAGAGGGGTGAAACCCTGAAACCGGTCCTAGGATGCTTGTTTCCAGTCCGGGAGGACCTGGCTTGGCAGTACGGGCTGGACTGTACCCATGAGGCACAAGGTCAAGACTGATTTGCATATGGCTGGGTTCAAACTGGAACGGCATGGTGAGCAAAAAAATGATGGATTTAGGCCCAGATCTCTGTACTGGGGTGAATGTATGATATTGTTCTGCATTCTGTCCATCAACTGTTGTTTTTGCATTTGTGACCTCGAGTGGGAAGGGTATGCCCACACGTGGGTCCCATGCTCTCCAGGCCACTGGAATCAAGCTATCCTGGATGAAGAGGGGTGAAACCCTGAAACCGGTCCTAGGATGCTTGTTTCCAGTCAAGGGAGGACCTGGCTTGGCAGTTCGGGCTGGACTGTACCCATGAGGCACAGGGTCAAGACTGATTTGCATATGGCTGGGTTCAAACTGGAACGGCATTGTGAGCAAAAACACAATGGATTTAGGCCCAGATCTCTGTACTGGGGTGAATGTATGATATTGTTCTGCATTCTGTCCATCAACTGTTGTTTTTGCATTTGTGACCTCGAGTGGGAAGGGTATGCCCACACGTGGGTCCCATGCTCTCCAGGCCACTGGAATCAAGCTATCCTGGATGAAGAGGGGTGAAACCCTGAAACCGGTCCTAGGATGCTTGTTTCCAGTCAAGGGAGGACCTGGCTTGGCAGTTCGGGCTGGACTGTACCCATGAGGCACAGGGTCAAGACTGATTTGCATATGGCTGGGTTCAAACTGGAACGGCATTGTGAGCAAAAACACAATGGATTTAGGCCCAGATCTCTGTACTGGGGTGAATGTCTGACATTGTTCTGCATTCTGTCCATCAACTGTTGTTTTTGCATTTGTTACCCCGAGTGGGAAGGGTATTCCCAGACATGTGTCCCATGCTCTCCATGCCACTGGAATCAAGCTATGCTGGCTGAAGAGGGTTGAAACCCTGAAACCGGTCCTAGGATGCTTGTTTACAGTCCAGGGAGGACCTGGCTTGGCAGTTTGGGCTGGACTGTACCCATGAGGCACAGGGCAAGACTGATTTGCATATGGCTGGGTTCAAACTGGAACGGCATGGTGAGCAAAAAAACAATGGATTTAGGCACAGATCTCTGTACTGTGGTGAATGTATGACATTGTTCTGCATTCAGTCCATCAACTGTTGTTTTTGCATTTGTCACCCCGAGTGGGAAGGGTAAGCCCAGACGTGGGTCCATGCTCTCCATGCCACTGGAATCAAGCTATCCTGGCGGAAGAGGGGTGAAACCCTGAAACAAGTCCTAGGATGCTTGTTTCCAGTCCAGGGAGGACCTGGCTTCGCTGTTCAGGCTAGACTGTACCCATGAGGCACAGGGTCAAGACTGATTTGCATATGGCTGGGTTCAACTGGAAGGGCATGGTGAGCAAAAAAACAATGGATTTAGGCGCAGATCTCTGTGCTGTGGTGAATGTAAGACATTGTTCTGCATTCTGTCCATCAACTGTGGTTTTTGATTTTGTCACCCCGTGTGGGAAGGGTATGCCCAGATGTGGGTCCCCTGCTCTAAATGCCACTGGAATCAAGCATTCCTGGCTAGAGAGGGGTGAAACCCTGAAACCGGTCCTAGGATGCTTGTTTCCAGTCCAGGGAGGACCTGGCTTGGCAGTTCGGGCTGGACTGTACCCATGAGGCACAGGGTCAAGGCTGATTTGCATATGACTAGGTTCAAACTGTAACGGCATGGTGAGCAAAAAAACGATGGGTTTAGGCCCAGATCTCTGTACTGGGGTGAATGTATGACATTGTTTTGCATTCTGTCCATCAATTGTTGTTTTTGCATTTGTGATCTCGAGTGGGAAGGGTATGCCCAGACGTGGGTCCCATGCTCTCCATGCCACTGGAATCAAGCTATCCTGGCTGAAGAGGGGTGAAACCCTGAAACCGGTCCTAGGATGCTTGTTTCCAGTGCAGGGAGGACCTGGCTTGGCAGTTCGGGCTGGACTGTACCCATGAGGCACAGGGTCAAGACTGATTTGCATATGGCTGGGTTCAAACTGGAACGGCATTGTGAGCAAAAACACGATGAATTTAGTCCCAGATCTCTGTACTGGGGTGAATGTCTAACATTGTTCTGCATTTTGTCCATCAACTGTTGTTTTTGCATTTGTCACCCCGAGTGGGAAGGGTATGCCCAGACATGGGTCCCATGCTCTCCATGCCACTGGAATAAAGGTATCCTGGTTGAAGAGGGGTGAAACCCTGAAACCGGTCCTAGGATGCAGGTTTCCAGTCCAGGGAGTACCTTGCCTGGCAGTTCGGGCTGGACTGTACCCATGAGGCACAGGGCAAGACTGATTAGCATATGGCTGGGTTCAAACTGGAACGGGATGGTGAGCAAAAAAACAATGGATTTAGGCCCAGATATCTGTACTGGGGTGAATGTATGACATTGTTCTGCATTCAGTCCATCAACTGTTGTTTTTGCATTTGTTACCCCGAGTGGCAAGGGTATGCCCAGACGTGGATCCCATGCTCTCCATGCCACTGGAATCAAGCTATCCCGGCTGAAGAGGGGTGAAACCCTGAAACCGGTCCTAGGATGCTATTCCAGGGAGGACCTGGCTTGGTAGTTCGGGCTGGACTGCACCCATGAGGCCAGGGTCAAGACTGATTTACATATGGCTGGGTTCAAACTGGACCGGCATGGTGAGCAAAAAAACAATGGATTTAGGCCCAGACCTCTGTACTGGGGTGAATGTATGACATTGTTCTGCATTCTGTGCATCAACTGTTGTTTTTGCATTTGTCACCCTGAGTGGGAAGGGTATGCCCAGACGTGGGTCCCATGCTCTTCATGCCACTGGAATCAAGCTACCCTGGTTGAAGAGGGGCGAAACCCTGAAACCGGTCCTAGGATTCTTGTTTCCAGTCCGGGAGGACCTGGCTTGGCAGTACGGGCTGGACTGTACCCATGAGGCACAGGGTCAAGACTGATTTGCATATGGCTGGGTTCAAACTGGAACGGCATGGTGAGCAAAAAAACGATGGATTTAGGCCCAGATCTCTGTACTGGGGTGAATGTATGACATTGTTTTGCATTCTGTCCATCAACTGTTGTTTTTGCATTTGTCACCCCGAGTGGGAAGGGTATTCCCAGACGTGTGTCCCATGCTCTCCATGCCACTGGAATCAAGCTATGCTGGCTGAAGAGGGGTGCAACCCTGAAACCGGTCCTAGGATGCTTGTTTCCAGTCCAGGGAGGACCTGGCTTGGCAGTTCGGACTGGACTGTACCCATGAGGCACAGGGTCAAGATTGATTTGCATATGGATGGGTTCAAACTGGAACGGGATGGTGAGCAAAAAAACGATGGATTTAGGCCCAGATCTCTGTACTGGGGTGAATGTATGACATTGTTCTGTATTCTGTCCATCAACTGTTGTTTTTGCATTTGTCACCCCGAGTGGGAATGATATGCCCAGACGTGGGTCCCATGCTCTCCATGCCACTGAAATCAAGCTATCCTGGCTGAAGAGGGGTGAAACCGTGAAACCATTCCAAGGCTGCTTGTTTCCAGTCCAGAGAGGACCTGGCTTGGCAGTTCGGGCTGGACTGTACCCATGAGGCACAGGGTCAAGACTGATCTACATATGGCTGGGTTCAAACTGGAACGGCATGTTGAGCAAAAAAACGATGGATTTAGGCCCAGATCTCTGTATTGGGGTGAATGTATGACATTGTTCTGCATTCTGTGCATCAACTGTTGTTTTTGCATTTGTCACCCCGAGTGGGAAGGGTATGCCCAGACGTGGGTCCCATGCTCTCCATGCCACTGGAATCAAGCTACCCTGGCTGAAGAGGGGTGAAACCCTGAAACCGGTCCTAGGATACTTGTTTCCAGTCCGGGAGGACCTGGCTTGGCACGTCGGGCTGGACTGTACCCATGAGGCACAGGGTCAAGACTGATTTGCATATGGCTGGGTTCAAACTGGAACGGCATGGTGAGCAAAAAAATGATTGATTTAGGCCCAGATCTCTGTACTGGGGTGAATGTATGATATTGTTCTGCATTCTGTCCATCATCTGATGTTTTTGCATTTGTGACCTCGAGTGGGAAGGGTATGCCCACACGTGGGTCCCATGCTCTCCATGCCACTGGAATCAAGCTATCCTGGCTGAAGAGGGGTCAAACCCTGAAACCGGTCCTAGGATGCTTGTTTCTAGTCAAGGGAGGACCTGGCTTGGCAGTTCGAGCTGGACTGTACCCATGAGGCACAGGGTCAAGGCTGATTTGCATATGGCTGGGTTCAAACTGTAACGGCATGATGAGCAAAAAAACGATGGATTTAGGCCCAGATCTCTGTACTGGGGTGAATGTATGACATTGTTTTGCATTCTGTCCATCAACTGTTGTTTTTGCATTTGTCACCCTGAGTGGGAAGGGTATTCCCAGATGTGGGTCCTATGCTCTCCATGCCACTGGAATCAAGCTATCCTGGCTGAAGAGGGGTGAAACCCTGAAACCGGTCCTAGTATACTTGTTTCCAGTGCAGGGAGGACCTGGCTTGGCAGTTCGGGCTGGACTGTACCCATGAGGCACAGGGTCAAGACTGATTTGCATATGGCTGGGTTCAAACTGGAACGGCATTGTGAGCAAAAACACGATGGATTTAGGCCCAGATCTCTGTACTGAGGTGAATGTCTGACATTGTTCTGCATTCTGTCCATCAACTGTTGTTTTTGCATTTGTCACCCCGAGTGGGAAGGGTATTCCCAGACATGTGTCCCATGCTCTCCATGCCACTGGAATAAAGCTATGCTGGCTGAAGAGGGGTGAAACCCTGAAACCGGTCCTAGGATGCTTGTTTCCAGTACAGGGAGGACCTGGCTTGGCAGTTTGGGCTGGACTGTACCCATGAGGCACAGGGGAAGACTGATTTGCATATGGCTGGGTTCAAACTGGAACGGCATGGTGAGCAAAAAAACAATGGATTTAGGCCCAGATCTCTTTACTGTGGTGAATGTATGACATTGTTCTGCATTCAGTCCATCAACTGTTGTTTTTGCATTTGTCACCCCGAGTGGGAAGGGTAAGCCCAGACGTGGGTCCATGCTCTCCATGCCACTGGAATCAAGCTATCCTGGCGGAAGAGGGGTGAAACCCTGAAACAAGTCCTAGGATGCTTCTTTCCAGTTCATGGAGGACCTGGCTTCGCTGTTCAGGCTGGACTGTACCCATGAGGCACAGGGTCAAGACATGACTTGCATATGGCTGGGTTCAAACTGGAAGGGCATGGTGAGCAAAAAACCGATGGATTTAGGCGCAGATCTCTGTACTGTGGTGAATGTAAGACATTGTTCTGCATTCTGTCCATCAACTGTGGTTTTTGATTTTGTCACCCCGTGTGGGAAGGGTATGCCCAGATGTGCGTCCCCTGCTCTAAATGCCACTGGAATCAAGCTATCCTGGCTAAAGAGGGGTGAAACCCTGAAACCGGTCCTAGGATGCTTGTTTCCAGTCCAGGGAGGACCTGGCTTGGCAGTTCGGGCTGGACTGTACCCATGAGGCACTGGGTCAAGGCTGATTTGCATATGACTAGGTTCAAACTGTAACGGCATGGTGAGCAAAAAAACAATGGATTTAGGCCCAGATCTCTGTACTGGGGTGAATGTATGACATTGTTTTGCATTCTGTCCATCAATTGTTGTTTTTGCATTTGTGACCTCGAGTGGGAAGGGTATGCCCAGATGTGGGTCCCATGCTCTCCATGCCACTGGAATAAAGGTATCCTGGCTGAAGAGGGGTGAAACCCTGAAACCGGTCCTAGGATGCTTGTTTCCAGTCCAGGGAGGACCTGGCTTCGCAGTTCAGGCTGGACTGTACCCATGAGGCACAGGGTCAAGACTGATTTGCATATGGCTGGGTTCAAACTGGAAGGGCATGGTGAGCATAACAACGATGGATGTAGGCGCAGATCTCTGTACTGGGGTGAATGTAAGACTTTGTTCTGCATTCTGTCCATCAACTGTTGTTTTTGCTTTTGTCACCCAGAGTGGGAAGGGTATGCCCAGATGTGGGTCCCCTGCTCTCCATGCCACTGGAATCAAGCTATCCTGGCTGAAGAGGGGTGAAACCCTGAAACCGGTCCTAGGATGCTTGTTTCCAGTGCAGGGAGGACCTGGCTTGGCAGTTCGGGCTGGACTGTACCCATGAGGCACAGGGTCAAGACTGATTTGCATATGGCTGGGTTCAAACTGGAACGGCATTGTGAGCAAAAACACGATGGATTTAGTCCCAGATCTCTGTACTGGGGTGAATGTCTGACATTGTTCTGCATTCTGTCCATCAACTGTTGTTTTTGCATTTGTCACCCCGAGTGGGAAGGGTGTGCCCAGACATGGGTCCCATGCTCTCCATGCCACTGGAATAAAGGTATCCTGGCTGAAGAGGGGTGAAACCCTGAAACCGTTCCTAGGATGCAGGTTTCCAGTCCAGGGAGTACCTTGCTTGGCAGTTTGGGCTGGACTGTACCCATGAGGCACAGGGTCAAGACTGATATGCATATGGCTGGGTTCAAACTGGAACAGAATGGTGAGCAAAAAAATTATGTATTTAGGCCCAGATCTCTGTACTGAGGTGAATGTATGAGATTGTTCTGTATTCTGTCCATCAACTGTTGTTTTTGCATTTGTCACCCCGAGTGGGAAGGGTATTCCCAGACGTGTGTCCCATGGTCTCCATGCCACTGGAATCAAGCTATGCTGGCTGAAGAGGGGTGAAACCCTGAAACCGGTCCAAGGATGCTTGTTTCCAGTCCAGGGAGGACCTGGCCTGGCAGTTCGGGCTGGACTGTACCCATGAGGCACAGGGCAAGACTGATTTGCATATGGCTGGGTTCAAACTGGAACGGGATGGTGAGCAAAAAAACAATGGATTTAGGCCCAGATATCTGTACTGGGGTGAATGTATGACATTGTTCTGCATTCAGTCCATCAACTGTTGTTTTTGCATTTGTCACCCCGAGTGGGAAGGGTATGCCCAGAAGTGGATCCCATGCTCTCCATGCCACTGGAATCAAGTAACCCGGCTGAAGAGGGGTGAAACCCTGAAACCGGTCCTAGGATGCTATTCCAGGGAGGACCTGGCTTGGTAGTTCGGGCTGGACTGCACCCATGAGGCCAGGGTCAAGACTGATTTACATATGGCTGGGTTCAAACTGGAACGGCATGTCGAGCAAATAAACAATGGATTTAGGCCCAGACCTCTGTACTGGGGTGAATGTATGACATTGTTCTGCATTCTGTGCATCAACTGTTGTTTTTGCATTTGTCACCCCGAGTGGGAAGGGAATGCCCAGACGTGGGTCCCATGCTCTCCATGCCACTGGAATCAAGCTACCCTGGTTGAAGAGGGGTGAAACCCTGAAACCGGTCCTAGGATACTTGTTTCCAGTCCGGGAGGACCTGGCTTGGCAGTTTGGGCTGGACTGTACCCATGAGGCACAAGGTCAAGGCTGATTTGCATATGGCTGGGTTCAAACTGTAACGGCATGGTGAGCAAAAAAATGATGGATTTAGGCCCAGATCTCTGTACTGGGGTGAATGTATGATATTGTTCTGTATTCTGTCCATCAACTGTTGTTTTTGCATTTGTCACCCCGAGTGGGAATGATATGCCCAGACGTGGGTCCCATGCTCTCCATGCCACTGAAATCAAGCTATCCTGGCTGAAGAGGGGTGAAACCATGAAACCGTTCCAAGGATGCTTGTTTCCAGTCCAGAGAGGACCTGGCTTGGCAGTTCGGGCTGGACTGTACCCATGAGGCACAGGGTCAAGACTGATTTACATATGGCTGGGTTCAAATTGGAACGGCATGGTGAGCAAAAAAACGATGGATTTAGGCCCAGATCTTTGTACTGGGGTGAATGTATGACATTGTTCTGCATTCTGTGCATCAACTGTTGTTTTTGCATTTTTCACCCCGAGTAGGAAGGGTATGCCCAGACGTGGGTCCCATGCTCTCCCTGCCACTGGAATCAAGCTATCCTGGCTGAAGAGGGGTGAAACCCTGAAACCGGTCCTAGGATGCTTGTTTCCAGTCCGGGAGGACCTGGCTTGGCAGTTAGGGCTGGACTTTACCCATGAGGCACAGGGTCAAGACTGATTTGCATATGGCTGGGTTCAAACTGGAATGGCATGGTGATCAAAAAAATGATGGATTTAGGCCCAGATCTCTTTACTGGGGTGAATGTATGATATTGTTCTGCATTCTGTCCATCAACTGCTGTTTTTGCATTTGTGACCTCGAGTGGGAAGGGTGTGCCCACACGTGGGTCCCATGCTCTCCATGCCACTGGAATCAAGCTATCCTGGCTGAAGAGGGGTGAAACCCTGAAACTGGTCCTAGGATGCTTGTTTCCAGTGCAGGGAGGACCTGGCTTGGCAGTTCGGGCTGGACTGTACCCATGAGGCACAGGGTCAAGACTGATTTGCATATCAAACTGGAACGGCATTGTGAGCAAAAACACGATGGATTTAGGCCTAGATCTCTGTACTGGGGTGAATGTCTGACATTGTTCTGCATTCTGTCCATCAACTGTTGTTTTTGCATTTGTCACCCCGAGTGGGAAGGGTATTCCCAGACATGTGTCCCATGCTCTCCATGCCACTGGAATCAAGCTATGCTGGCTTAAGAGGGGTGAAACCCTGAAACCGGTCCTAGGATGCTTGTTTACAGTCCAGGGAGGACCTGGCTTGGCAGTTTCGGCTGGACTGTACCCATGAGGCACAGGGCAAGACTGATTTGCATATGGCTGGGTTCAAACTGGAACGGCATGGTGAGCAAAAAAACAATGGATTTAGGCCCAGATATCTGTACTCGGGGGAATGTATGTCATTGTTCTGCATTCAGTCCATCAACTGTTGTTTTTGCATTTGTCACCCCGAGTGGGAAGGGTATGCCCAGACGTGGACCCCATGCTCTCCATGCCACTGGAATCAAGCTATCTTGGCTGAAGAGGGATGAAACCCTGAAACCGGTCCTAGGATGCTATTCCAGGGAGGCCCAGGTGTGGTATTTCGGGCTGGACTGTACCCAGGAGGCACAGGGTCAAGACTGATTTGCATATGGCTGGGTTCAAACTGGAACGGCATGGTGAGCAAAAAACGATGGATTTAGGCCCAGATCTCTGTACTGTGGTGAATGTATGACATTGTTCTGCATTCAGTCCATCAACTGTTGTTTTTGCATTTGTCACCCCGAGTGGGAAGGGTAAGCCCGGATGTGGGTCCCCTGCTATCCATGCCACTGGAATCAAGCTATCCTGGCTAAAGAGGGGTGAAACACTGAAACCGGTCCTAGGATGCTTGTTTCCAGTACAGGGAGGACCTGGCTTGGCAGTTCGGGCTGGACTGTACCCATGAGGCACAGGGTCAAGGCTGATTTGCATATGGCTAGGTTCAAACTGTAACGGCATGGTGAGCAAAAAAACGATGGATTTAGGCCCAGATCTCTGTACTGGGGTGAATGTATGACATTGTTTTGCATTCTGTCCATCAATTGTTGTTTTTGCATTTGTGACCTCGAGTGGGAAGGGTATGCCCAGACGTGGGTCCCATGCTCTCCATGCCACTGGAATCAAGTTATCCTGGCTGAAGAGGGGTGAAACCCTGAAACAAGTCCTAGGATGCTTGTTTCCAGTCCAGGGAGGACCTGGCTTCGCAGCTCAGGCTGGACCTTACCCATGAGGCACAGGTTCAAGACTGATTTGTATATGACTGTGTTCAAACTGGAAGGGCATGGTGAGCATAACAACGATAGATTTAGGCGCAGATCTCTGTACTGGGGTGAATGTAAGACTTTGTTCTGCATTCTGTCCATCAACTGTTGTTTTTGCTTTTGTCACCCCGAGTGGGAAGGGTATGCCCAGATGTGGGTCCTCTGCTCTCCATGCCACTGGAATCACGCTATCCTGGCTGAAGAGGGGTGAAACCCTGAAACCGGTCCTAGGATGCTTGTTTCCAGTCCAAGGAGGACCTGGCCTGGCAGTTTGGGCTGGACTGTACCCATGAGGCACAGGGCAAGACTGATTTGCATATGGTTGTGTTCAAACTGGAACGGCATGGTGAGCAAAAAAACAATGGATTTAGGCCCAGATATCTGTACTGGGGTGAATGTATGACATTGTTTTGCATTCTGTCCATCAATTGTTGTTTTTGCATTTGTGACCTCGAGTGGAAAGGGTATGCCCAGACGTGGGTCCCATGCTCTCCATGCCACTGGAATCAAGTTATCCTGGCTGAAGAGGGGTGAAACCCTGAAAAAAGTCCTAGGATGCTTGTTTCCAGTCCAGGGAGGACCTGGCTTCGCAGCTCAAGCTGGACCTTACCCATGAGGCACAGGGTCAAGACTGATTTATATATGACTGTGTTCAAACTGGAAGGGCATGGTGAGCATAACAACGATGGATGTAGGCGCAGATCTCTGTACTGGGGTGAATGTAAGACTTTGTTCTGCATTCTGTCCATCAACTGTTGTTTTTGCTTTTGTCACCCAGAGTGGGAAGGGTATGCCCAGATGTGGGTCCCCTGCTCTCCATGCCACTGGAATCAAGCTATCCTGGCTGAAGAGGGGTGAAACCCTGAAACAAGTCCTAGGATGCTTGTTTCCAGTGCAGGGAGGACCTTGCTTGGCAGTTCGGGCTGGACTGTACCCATGAGGCACAGGGTCAAGACTGATTTGCATATGGCTGGGTTCAAACTGCAACGGCATTGTGAGCAAAAACACGATGGATTTAGTCCCAGATCTCTGTACTGGGGTGAATGTCTGACATTGTTCTGCATTCTGTCCATCAACTGTTGTTTTTGCATTTGTCACCCGAGTGGGAAGGGTGTGCCCAGACATGGGTCCCATGCTCTCCATGCCACTGGAATAAAGGTATCCTGGCTGAAGAGGGGTGAAACCCTGAAACCGGTCCTAGGATGCAGGTTTCCAGTCCAGGGAGTACCTTGCTTGGCAGTTTGGGCTGGACTGTACCCATGAGGCACAGGGTCAAGACTGATATGCATATGGCTGGGTTCAAACTGGAACAGCATGGTGAGCAAAAAAATTATGTATTTAGGCCCAGATCTCTGTACTGAGGTGAATGTATGAGATTGTTCTGTATTCTGTCCATCAACTGTTGTTTTTGCATTTGTCACCCCGAGTGGGAAGGGTATTCCCAGACGTGTGTCCCATGGTCTCCATGCCACTGGAATCAAGCTATGCTGGCTGAAGAGGGGTGAAACCCTGAAACCGGTCCAAGGATGCTTGTTTCCAGTCCAGGGAGGACCTGGCCTGGCAGTTCGGGCTGGACTGTACCCATGAGGCACAGGGCAAGACTGATTTGCATATGGCTGGGTTCAAACTGGAACGGGATGGTGAGCAAAAAAACAATGGATTTAGGCCCAGATATCTGTACTGGGGTGAATGTATGACATTGTTCTGCATTCAGTCCATCAACTGTTGTTTTTGCATTTGTCACCCCGAGTGGGAAGGGTATGCCCAGAAGTGGATCCCATGCTCTCCATGCCACTGGAATCAAGTAACCCGGCTGAAGAGGGGTGAAACCCTGAAACCGGTCCTAGGATGCTATTCCAGGGAGGACCTGGCTTGGTAGTTCGGGCTGGACTGCACCCATGAGGCCAGGGTCAAGACTGATTTACATATGGCTGGGTTCAAACTGGAACGGCATGTCGAGCAAATAAACAATGGATTTAGGCCCAGACCTCTGTACTGGGGTGAATGTATGACATTGTTCTGCATTCTGTGCATCAACTGTTGTTTTTGCCTTTGTCACCCCGAGTGGGAAGGGAATGCCCAGACGTGGGTCCCATGCTCTCCATGCCACTGGAATCAAGCTACCCTGGCTGAAGAGGGGTGAAACCCTGAAACCGGTCCTAGGATTCTTGTTTCCAGTCCGGGAGGACCTGGCTTGGCAGTTTGGGCTGGACTGTACCCATGAGGCACAAGGTCAAGGCTGATTTGCATATGGCTGGGTGCAAACTGTAACGGCATGGTGAGCAAAAAAATGATGGATTTAGGCCCAGATCTCTGTACTGGGGTGAATGTATGATATTGTTCTGTATTCTGTCCATCAACTGTTGTTTTTGCATTTGTCACCCCGAGTGGGAATGATATGCCCAGACGTGGGTCCCATGCTCTCCATGCCACTGAAATCAAGCTATCCTGGCTGAAGAGGGGTGAAACCATGAAACCGTTCCAAGGATGCTTGTTTCCAGTCCAGAGAGGACCTGGCTTGGCAGTTCGGGCTGGACTGTACCCATGAGGCACAGGGTCAAGACTGATTTACATATGGCTGGGTTCAAACTGGAACGGCATGGTGAGCAAAAAAACGATGGATTTAGGCCCAGATCTTTGTACTGGGGTGAATGTATGACATTGTTCTGCATTCTGTGCATCAACTGTTGTTTTTGCATTTGTCACCCCGAGTAGGAAGGGTATGCCCATACGTGGACCCCATGCTCTCCATGCCACTAGAATCAAGCTATCCCGGCTGAAGAAGGGTGAAACCCTGAAACCGGTCCTAGGATGCTATTCCAGGGAGGACCTGGTTTGGTATTTCGGGCTGTACTGTACCCAGGAGGCACAGGGTTAAGACTGATTTGCATATTACTGGGTTCAAACTGGAAGGGCATGGTGAGAATAACAACGATGGATTTAGGCGCAGATCTCTGTACTGGGGTGAATGTAAGACTTTGTTCTGCATTCTGTCCATCAACTGTTGTTTTTGCTTTTGTCACCCCGAGTGGGAAGGGTATGCCCAGATGTGGGTCCCCTGCTCTCCATGCCACTGGAATCAAGCTATTCTGGCTGAAGAAGGGTGTAACCCTGAAACCAGTACTAGGATGCTTGTTTCCAGTGCAGGGAGGACCTGGCTTGGCAGTTCGGGCTGGACTGTTCCCATGAGGTACAGGGTCAAGACTGATTTGCATATGGCTGGGTTCAAACTGGAACGGCATTGTGAGCAAAAACACGATGGATTTAGGCCCAGATCTCTGTACTGGGGTGAATGTCTGACATTGTTCTGCATTCTGTCCATCAACTGTTGTTTTTGCATTTGTCACCCCGAGTGGGAAGGGTATGCCCAGACATGGGTCCCATGCTCTCCATGCCACTGGAATAAAGGTATCCTGGCTGAAGAGGGGTGAAACCCTGAAACCGGTCCTAGGATGCTTGTTTCCAGTCCAGGGAGGACCTGGCTTGTCAGTTCGGGCTGGACTGTACCCATGAGGCACAGGGCAAGACTGATTTGTATATGGCTGGGTTCAAACTGGAACGGCATGGTGAGCAAAAAAACAATGGATTTAGGCCCAGATATCTGTACTGGGGTGAATGTATGACATTGTTCTGCATTCTGTCCATCAACTGTTGTTTTTGCATTTGTCACCCCGAGTGGGAAGGGTAAGCCCAGACGTGGTTCCATGCTCTCCATGCCACTGGAATCAAGCTATCCTGGCGGAAGAAGGGTGAAACCCTGAAACAAGTCCTAGGATGCTTGTTTCCAGTCCAGGGAGGACCTGGCTTCGCTGTTCAGGCTGGACTGTACCCATGAGGCACAGGGTCAAGACTGATTTGCATATGGCTGGGTTCAAACTGGAAGGGCATGGTGAGCAAAAAAACGATGGATGTATGCGCAGATCTCTGTACTGTGGTGAATGTAAGACATTGTTCTGCATTCTGTCCATCAACTGTGGTTTTTGATTTTGTCACCCAGAGTGGGAAGGGTATGCCCAGATGTGGGTCCCCTGCTCTCCATGCCACTGGAATCAAGCTATCCTGGCTGAAGAGGGGTGATACCCTGAAACCGGTCCTAGGATGCTTGTTTCAAGTGCAGGGAGGACCTGGCTTGAGAGTTCGGGCTGGACTGTACCCATGAGGCACAGGGTCAAGACTGATTTGCATTTTGCTGGGTTCAAACTGGAACGGCATTGTGAGCAAAAACACGATGGATTTAGTCCCAGATGTCTGTACTGGGGTGAATGTCTGACATTGTTCTGCATTCTGTCCATCAACTGTTGTTTTTGCATTTGTCACCCCGAGTGGGAAGGGTATGCCCAGACATGGGTCCCATGCTCTCCATGCCACTGGAATAAAGGTATCCTGGCTGAAGAGGGGTGAAACCCTGACCGGTCCTAGGATGCAGGTTTCCAGTCCAGGGAGTACCTTGCTTGGCAGTTCGGGCTGGACTGTACCCATGAGGCACAGGGTCAAGACTGATATGCATATGGCTGGGTTCAAACTGGAACGGCATGGTGAGCGAAAAAATGATGTATTTAGGCCCAGATCTCTGTACTGAGGTGAATGTATGAGATTGTTCTGCATTCTGTCCATCAACTGCTATTTTTGCATTTGTGACCTCGAGTTGGGATGGTATGCCCAGACGTGGGTCCCATGCTCTCCATGCCACTGGAATCAAGCAATCCTGGCTGAAGAGGGGTGAAACCCTGAAACCGGTCATAGGATGCTATTCCAGGGAGGACCTGGCTTGGCAGTACGGGCTGGACTGTACCCATGAGGCACAGGGTCAAGACTGATTTACATATGGCTGGGTTCAAACTGGAACTGCATGGTGAGCAAAAAAACAATGGATTTAGGCCCAGATCTCTGTACTGGGGTGAATGTATGACATTGTTCTGCATTCTGTGCATCAACTGTTGTTTTTGCATTTGTCACCCCGAGTGGGAAGGGTATGCCCACACGTGGGTCCCATGCTCTCCAGGCCACTGGAATCAAGCTACCCTGGCTGAAGAGGGGTGAAACCCTGAAACCAGTCCTAGGATTCTTGTTTCCAGTCCGGGAGGACCTGGCTTGGCAGTTCGGGCTGGACTGTACCCATGAGGCACAGGGTCAAGACTGATTTGCTTATGGCTGGGTTCAAACTGGAACGGCATGGTGAGCAAAAAAATGATGGATTTAGGCCCAGATCTCTGTACTGGGGTGAATGTATGATATTGTTCTGCATTCTGTCCATCAACTGTTATTTTTGCATTTGTGACCTCGAGTGGGGATGGTATGCCCAGACGTGGGTCCCATGCTCTCCATGTCACTGGAATCAAGCTATCCTGGCTGAAGAGGGGTGAAACCCTGAAACCGTTCCTAGGATGCTTGTTTCCAGTCCAGGGAGGACCTGGCTTGGCAGTTCGGGCTGGACTGTACCCATGAGGCACAGGGTCAAGGCTTATTTGCATATGGCTGGGTTCAAACTGTAACGGCATGGTGAGCAAAAAAACAATGGATTTAGGCCCAGATCTCTGTACTGGGGTAAATGTATGACATTGTTTTGCATTCTGTCCATCAACTGTTGTTTTTGCATTTGTCACCCCGAGTGGGAAGGATATTCCCAGACGTGTGTCCCATGCTCTCCATGCCACTGGAATCAAGCTATGCTGGCTGAAGAGGGGTGAAACCCTGAAACCGGTCCTAGGATGCTTGTTTCCAGTCCAGAGAGGACCTGGCTTGGCAGTTCGGGCTGGACTGTACCCATGAGGCACAGGGTCAAGACTGATTTACATATGGCTGGGTTCAAACTGGAACGGCATGGTGAGCAAAAAAACGATGGATTTAGGCCCAGATCTCTGTACTGGGGTGAATGTATGACATTGTTCTGCATTCTGTGCATCAACTGTTGTTTTTGTATTTGTCACCCCGAGTGGGAAGGGTATGCCCAGACGTGGGTCCCATGCTCTCCATGCCACTGGAATCAAGCTACCCTGGCTGAAGAGGGGTGAAACCCTAAAACCGGTCCTAGGATGCTTGTTTCCAGTCCGGGAGTACCTGGCTTGGCAGCACGGGCTGGACTGTACCCATGAGGCACAGGGTCAAGACTGATTTGCATATGGCTGGGTTCAAACTGGAACGGCATGGTGAGCAAACAAATGATGGATTTAGGCCCAGATCTCTGTACTGGGGTGAATGTATGATATTGTTCTGCATTCTGTCCATCAACTGTTGTTTTTGCATTTGTGACCTCGAGTGGGAAGGGTATGCCCACACGTGGGTCCCATGCTCTCCAGGCCACTGGAATCAAGCTATCCTGGATGAAGAGGGGTGAAACCCTGAAACCGGTCCTAGGATGCTTGTTTCCAGTCCAGGGAGGACCTGGCTTGGCAGTTTGGGCTGGACTGTACCCATGAGGCACAGGGCAAGACTGATTTGCATATGGCTGGGTTCAAACTGGAACGGCATGGTGAGCAAAAAAACAATGGATTTAGGCCCAGATCTCTGTACTGTGGTGAATGTATGACATTGTTGTGCATTCAGTCCATCAACTGTTGTGTTTGCATTTGTCACCCCGAGTGGGAAGGGTATTCCCAGACATGTGTCCCATGCTCTCCATGCCACTGGAATCAAGCTATGCTGGCTGAAGAGGGGTGAAACCCTGAAACCGGTCCTAGGATGCTTGTTTCCAGTCCAGGGAGGACCTGGCTTGGCAGTTTGGGCTGGACTGTACCCATGAGGCACAGGGCAAGACTGATTTGCATATGGCTGGGTTCAAACTGGAACGGCATGGTGAGCAAAAAAACAATGGATTTAGGCCCAGATCTCTGTACTGTGGTGAATGTATGACATTGTTCTGCATTCAGTCCATCAACTGTTGTTTTTGCATTTGTCACCCCGAGTGGGAAGGGTAAGCCCAGACGTGGGTCCATGCTCTCCATGCCACTGGAATCAAGCTATCCTGGCGGAAGAGGGGTGAAACCCTGAAACAAGTCCTAGGATGCTTGTTTCCAGTCCAGGGAGGACCTGGCTTCGCTGTTCAGGCTGGACTGTACCCATGAGGCACAGGGTCAAGACTGATTTGCATATGGCTGGGTTCAAACTGGAAGGGCATGGTGAGCAAAAAAACGATGGATTTAGGCGCAGATCTCTGTACTGTGGTGAATGTAAGACATTGTTCTGCATTCTGTCCATCAACTGTGGTTTTTGATTTTGTCACCCCGTGTGGGAAGGGTATGCCCAGATGTGGGTCCCCTGCTCTAAATGCCACTGGAATCAAGCATTCCTGGCTAAAGAGGGGTGAAACCCTGAAACCGGTCCTAGGATGCTTGTTTCCAGTCCAGGGAGGACCTGGCTCGGCAGTTCGGGCTGGACTGTACCCATGAGGCACAGGGTCAAGGCTGATTTGCATATGACTAGGTTCAAACTGTAATGGCATGGTGAGCAAAAAAAGATGGGTTTAGGCCCAGATCTCTGTACTGGGGTGAATGTATGACATTGTTTTGCATTCTGTCCATCAATTGTTGTTTTTGCATTTGTGATCTCGAGTGGGAAGGGTATGCCCAGACGTGGGTCCCATGCTCTCCATGCCACTGGAATCAAGCTATCCTGGCTGAAGAGGGGTGAAACCCTGAAACCGGTCCTAGGATGCTTGTTTCCAGTCCAGGGAGGACCTGGCTTCGCAGTTCAGGCTGGACTGTACCCATGAGGCACAGGGTCAAGACTGATTTGCATATGACTGGGTTCAAACTGGAAGGGCATGGTGAGCATAACAACGATGGATGTAGGCGCAGATCTCTGTACTGGGGTGAATGTAAGACTTTGTTCTGCATTCTGTCCATCAACTGTTGTTTTTGCTTTTGTCACCCAGAGTGGGAAGGGTATGCCCAGATGTGGGTCTCCTGCTCTCCATGCCACTGGAATCAAGCTATCCTGGCTGAAGAGGGGTGAAACCCTGAAACCGGTCCTAGGATGCTTGTTTCCAGTGCAGGGAGGACCTGGCTTGGCAGTTCGGGCTGGACTGTACCCATGAGGCACAGGGTCAAGGCTGATTTGCATATGGCTGGGTTCAAACTGGAACGGCATTGTGAGCAAAAACACGATGAATTTAGTCCCAGATCTCTGTACTGGGGTGAATGTCTGACATTGTTCTGCATTTTGTCCATCAACTGTTGTGTTTGCATTTGTCACCCCGAGTGGGAAGGGTATGCCCAGACATGGGTCCCATGCTCTCCATGCCACTGGAATAAAGGTATCCTGGCTGAAGAGGGGTGAAACCCTGAAACCGGTCCTAGGATGCAGGTTTCCAGTCCAGGGAGTACCTTGCCTGGCAGTTCGGGCTGGACTGTACCCATGAGGCACAGGGCAAGACTGATTAGCATATGGCTGGGTTCAAACTGGAACGGGATGGTGAGCAAAAAAACAATGGATTTAGGCCCAGATATCTGTACTGGGGTGAATGTATGACATTGTTCTGCATTCAGTCCATCAACTGTTGTTTTTGCATTTGTCACCCCGAGTGGGAAGGGTATGCCCAGACGTGGATCCCATCGTCTCCATGCCACTGGAATCAAGCTATCCCGGCTGAAGAGGGGTGAAACCCTGAAACTGGTCCTAGGATGCTATTCCAGGGAGGACCTGGCTTGGTAGTTCGGGCTGGACTGCACCCATGAGGCCAGGGTCAAGACTGATTTACATATGGCTGGGTTCAAACTGGAACGGCATGGTGAGCAAAAAAACAATGGATTTAGGCCCAGACCTCTGTACTGGGGTGAATGTATGACATTGTTCTGCATTCTGTGCATCAACTGTTGTTTTTGCATTTGTCACCCTGAGTGGGAAGGGTATGCCCAGACGTGGGTCCCATGCTCTCCATGCCACTGGAATCAAGCTACCCTGGTTGAAGAGGGGCGAAACCCTGAAACCGGTCCTAGGATTCTTGTTTCCAGTCCGGGAGGACCTGGCTTGGCAGTTCGGGCTGGACTGTACCCATGAGGCACAGGGTCAAGACTGATTTGCATATGGCTGGGTTCAAACTGGAACGGCATGGTGAGCAAAAAAACGATGGATTTAGGCCCAGATCTCTGTACTGGGGTGAATGTATGACATTGTTTTGCATTCTGTCCATCAACTGTTGTTTTTGCATTTGTCACCCCGAGTGGGAAGGGTATTCCCAGACGTGTGTCCCATGCTCTCCATGCCACTGGAATCAAGCTATGCTGGCTGAAGAGGGGTGAAACCGTGAAACCGTTCCAAGGATGCTTGTTTCCAGTCCAGAGAGGACCTGGCTTGGCAGTTCGGGTTGGACTGTACCCATGAGGCACAGGGTCAAGACTGATTTACATATGGCTGGGTTCAAACTGGAACAGCATGGTGAGCAAAAAAACGATGGATTTAGGCCCAGATCTCTGTACTGGGGTGAATGTATGACATTGTTCTGCATTCTGTGCATCAACTGTTGTTTTTGCATTTGTGACCTCGAGTGGGAAGGGTATTCCCACACGTGGGTCCCATGCTCTCCAGGCCACTGGAATCAAGCTATCCTGGATGAAGAGGGGTGAAACCCTGAAACCGGTCCTAGGATGCTTGTTTCCAGTCCAGGGAGGACCTGGCTTGGCAGTTTGGGCTGGACTGTACCCATGAGGCACAGGGCAAGACTGATTTGCATATGGCTGGGTTCAAACTGGAACGGCATGGTGAGCAAAAAAACAATGGATTTAGGCCCAGATCTCTGTACTGTGGTGAATGTATGACATTGTTCTGCATTCAGTCCATCAACTGTTGTTTTTGCATTTGTCACCCCGAGTGGGAAGGGTAAGCCCAGACGTGGGTCCATGCTCTCCATGCCACTGGAATCAAGCTATCCTGGCGGAAGAGGGGTGAAACCCTGAAACAAGTCCTAGGATGCTTGTTTCCAGTCCAGGGAGGACCTGGCTTCGCTGTTCAGGCTGGACTGTACCCATGAGGCACAGGGTCAAGACTGATTTGCATATGGCTGGGTTCAAACTGGAAGGGCATGGTGAGCAAAAAAACGATGGATTTAGGCGCAGATCTCTGTACTGTGGTGAATGTAAGACATTGTTCTGCATTCTGTCCATCAACTGTGGTTTTTGATTTTGTCACCCCGTGTGGGAAGGGTATGCCCAGATGTGGGTCCCCTGCTCTAAATGCCACTGGAATCAAGCATTCCTGGCTAAAGAGGGGTGAAACCCTGAAACCGGTCCTAGGATGCTTGTTTCCAGTCCAGGGAGGACCTGGCTTGGCAGTTCGGGCTGGACTGTACCCATGAGGCACAGGGTCAAGGCTGATTTGCATATGACTAGGTTCAAACTGTAACGGCATGGTGAGCAAAAAAACGATGGGTTTAGGCCCAGATCTCTGTACTGGGGTGAATGTATGACATTGTTTCGCATTCTGTCCATCAATTGTTGTTTTTGCATTTGTGATCTCGAGTGGGAAGGGTATGCCCAGACGTGGGTCCCATGCTCTCCATGCCACTGGAATCAAGCTATCCTGGCTGAAGAGGGGTGAAACCCTGAAACCGGTCCTAGGATGCTTGTTTCCAGTCCAGGGAGGACCTGGCTTCGCAGTTCAGGCTGGACTGTACCCATGAGGCACAGGGTCAAGACTGATTTGCATATGACTGGGTTCAAACTGGAAGGGCATGGTGAGCATAACAACGATGGATGTAGGCGCAGATCTCTGTACTGGGGTGAATGTAAGACTTTGTTCTGCATTCTGTCCATCAACTTTTGTTTTTGCTTTTGTCACCCAGAGTGGGAAGGGTATGCCCAGATGTGGGTCCCCTGCTCTCCATGCCACTGGAATCAAGCTATCCTGGCTGAAGAGGGGTGAAACCCTGAAACCGGTCCTAGGATGCTTGTTTCCAGTGCAGGGAGGACCTGGCTTGGCAGTTCGGGCTGGACTGTACCCATGAGGCACAGGGTCAAGGCTGATTTGCATATGGCTGGGTTCAAACTGGAACGGCATTGTGAGCAAAAACACGATGAATTTAGTCCCAGATCTCTGTACTGGGGTGAATGTCTGACATTGTTCTGCATTTTGTCCTTCAACTGGTGTGTTTGCATTTGTCACCCCGAGTGGGAAGGGTATGCCCAGACATGGGTCCCATGCTCTCCATGCCACTGGAATAAAGGTATCCTGGCTGAAGAGGGGTGAAACCCTGAAACCGGTCCTAGGATGCAGGTTTCCAGTCCAGGGAGTACCTTGCCTTGCAGTTCGGGCTGGACTGTACCCATGAGGCACAGGGCAAGACTGATTAGCATATGGCTGGGTTCAAACTGGAACGGGATGGTGAGCAAAAAAACAATGGATTTAGGCGCAGATCTCTGTACTGTGGTGAATGTAAGACATTGTTCTGCATTCTGTCAATCAACTGTGGTTTTTGATTTTGTCACCCCGTGTGGGAAGGGTATGCCCAGATGTGGGTCCCCTGCTCTAAATGCCACTGGAATCAAGCATTCCTGGCTAAAGAGGGGTGAAACCCTGAAACCGGTCCTAGGATGCTTGTTTCCAGTCCAGGGAGGACCTGGCTTGGCAGTTCGGGATGGACTGTACCCATGAGGCACAGGGTCAAGGCTGATTTGCATATGACTAGGTTCAAACTGTAACGGCATGGTGAGCAAAAAAACGATGGGTTTAGGCCCAGATCTCTGTACTGGGGTGAATGTATGACATTGTTTTGCATTCTGTCCATCAATTGTTGTTTTTGCATTTGTGATCTCGAGTGGGAAGGGTATGCCCAGACGTGGGTCCCATGCTCTCCATGCCACTGGAATCAAGCTATCCTGGCTGAAGAGGGGTGAAACCCTGAAACCGGTCCTAGGATGCTTGTTTCCAGTCCAGGGAGGACCTGGCTTCGCAGTTCAGGCTGGACTGTACCCATGAGGCACAGGGTCAAGACTTATTTGCATATGACTGGGTTCAAACTGGAAGGGCATGGTGAGCATAACAACGATGGATGTAGGCGCAGATCTCTGTACTGGGGTGAATGTAAGACTTTGTTCTGCATTCTGTCCATCAACTGTTGTTTTTGCTTTTGTCACCCAGAGTGGGAAGGGTATGCCCAGATGTGGGTCCCCTGCTCTCCATGCCACTGGAATCAAGCTATCCTGGCTGAAGAGGGGTGAAACCCTGAAACCGGTCCTAGGATGCTTGTTTCCAGTGCAGGGAGGACCTGGCTTGGCAGTTCGGGCTGGACTGTACCCATGAGGCACAGGGCAAGACTGATTAGCATATGGCTGGGTTCAAACTGGAACGGGATGGTGAGCAAAAAAACAATGGATTTAGGCCCAGATATCTGTACTGGGGTGAATGTATGACATTGTTCTGCATTCAGTCCATCAACTGTTGTTTTTGCATTTGTCACCCCGAGTGGGAAGGGTATGCCCAGACGTGCATCCCATGCTCTCCATGCCACTGGAATTAAGCTATCCCGGCTGAAGAGGGGTGAAACCCTGAAACCGGTCCTAGGATGCTATTCCAGGGAGGACCTGGCTTGGTAGTTCGGGCTGGACTGCACCCATGAGGCCAGGGTCAAGACTGATTTACATATGGCTGGGTTCAAACTGGAACAGCATGGTGATCAAAAACACAATGGATTTAGGCCCAGACCTCTGTACTGGGGTGAATGTATGACATTATTCTGCATTCTGTGCATCAACTGTTGTTTTTGCATTTGTCACCCTGAGTGGGAAGGGTATGCCCAGACGTGGGTCCCATGCTCTCCATGCCACTGGAATCAAGCTACCCTTGTTGAAGAGGGGCGAAACCCTGAAACCGGTCCTAGGATTCTTGTTTCCTGTCCGGGAGGACCTGGCTTGGCAGTTCGGGCTGGACTGTACCCATGAGGCACAGGGTCAAGACTGATTTGCATATGGCTGGGTTCAAACTGGAACGGCATGGTGAGCAAAAAAACGATGGATTTAGGCCCAGATCTCTGTACTGGGGTGAATGTATGACATTATTTTGCATTCTGTCCATCAACTGTTGTTTTTGCATTTGTCACCCCGAGTGGGAAGGGTATTCCCAGATGTGTGTCCCATGCTCTCCATGCCACTGAAATCAAGCTATGCAGGCTGAAGAGGGGTGAAACCGTGAAACCGTTCCAAGGATGCTTGTTTCCAGTCCAGAGAGGACCTGGCTTGACAGTTCGGGCTGGACTGTACCCATGAGGCACAGGGTCAAGACTGATTTACATATGGCTGGGTTCAAACTGGAACGGCATGGTGAGCAAAAAAACGATGGATTTAGGCCCAGATCTCTGTACTGGGGTGAATGTATGACATTGTTCTGCATTCTGTGCATCAACTGTTGTTTTTGCATTTGTCACCCCGAGTGGGAAGGGTATGCCCAGACGTGGGTCCCATGCTCTCCATGCCACTGGAATCAAGCTACCCTGGCTGAAGAAGGGTGAAACCCTGAAACCGGTCCTAGGATGCTTGTTTCCAGTCCGGGAGTACCTGGCTTGGCAGTACGGGCTGGACTGTACCCATGAGGCACAGGGTCAAGACTGATTTGCATATGGCTGGGTTCAAACTGGAACGGCATGGTGAGCAAAAAAATGATGGATTTAGGCCCAGATCTCTGTACTGGGGTGAATGTATGATATTGTTCTGCATTCTGTCCATCAACTGTTGTTTTTGCATTTGTGACCTCGAGTGGGAAGGGTATGCCCACACGTGGGTCCCCTGCTCTCCAGGCCACTGGAATCAAGCTATCCTGGATGAAGAGGGGTGAAACCCTGAAACCGGTCCTAGGATGCTTGTTTCCAGTCAAGGGAGGACCTGGCTTGGCAGTTCGGGCTGGACTGTACCCATGAGGCACAGGGTCAAGACTGATTTGCATATGGCTGGGTTCAAACTGGAACGGCATTGTGAGCAAAAACACAATGGATTTAGGCCCAGATCTCTGTACTGGGGTGAATGTCTGACATTGTTCTGCATTCTGTCCATCAACTGTTGTTTTTGCATTTGTTACCCCGAGTGGGAAGGGTATTCCCAGACATGTGTCCCATGCTCTCCATGCCACTGGAATCAAGCTATGCTGGCTGAAGAGGGGTGAAACCCTGAAACCGGTCCTAGGATGCTTGTTTCCAGTCCAGGGAGGACCTGGCTTGGCAGTTTGGGCTGGACTGTACCCATGAGGCACAGGGCAAGACTGATTTGCATATGGCTGGGTTCAAACTGGAACGGCATGGTGAGCAAAAAAACAATGGATTTAGGCACAGATCTCTGTACTGTGGTGAATGTATGACATTGTTCTGCATTCAGTCCATCAACTGTTGTTTTTGCATTTGTCACCCCGAGTGGGAAGGGTAAGCCCAGACGTGGGTCCATGCTCTCCATGCCACTGGAATCAAGCTATCCTGGCGGAAGAGGGGTGAAACCCTGAAACAAGTCCTAGGATGCTTGTTTCCAGTCCAGGGAGGACCTGGCTTCGCTGTTCAGGCTAGACTGTACCCATGAGGCACAGAGTCAAGACTGATTTGCATATGGCTGGGTTCAAACTGGAAGGGCATGGTGAGCAAAAAAACAATGGATTTAGGCCCAGATCTCTGTGCTGTGGTGAATGTAAGACATTGTTCTGCATTCTGTCCATCAACTGTGGTTTTTGATTTTGTCACCCCGTGTGGGAAGGGTATGCCCAGATGTGGGTCCCCTGCTCTAAATGCCACTGGAATCAAGCATTCCTGGCTAAAGAGGGGTGAAACCCTGAAACCGGTCCTAGGATGCTTGTTTCCAGTCCAGGGAGGACCTGGCTTGGCAGTTCGGGCTGGACTGTACCCATGAGGCACAGGGTCAAGGCTGATTTGCATATGACTAGGTTCAAACTGTAACGGCATGGTGAGCAAAAAAACGATGGGTTTAGGCCCAGATCTCTGTACTGGGGTGAATGTATGACATTGTTTTGCATTCTGTCCATCAATTGTTGTTTTTGCATTTGTGATCTCGAGTGGGAAGGGTATGCCCAGACGTGGGTCCCATGCTCTCCATGCCACTGGAATCAAGCTATCCTGGCTGAAGAGGGGTGAAACCCTGAAACCGGTCCTAGGATGCTTGTTTCAAGTGCAGGGAGGACCTGGCTTGAGAGTTCGGGCTGGACTGTACCCATGAGGCACAGGGTCAAGACTGATTTGCATTTTGCTGGGTTCAAACTGGAACGGCATTGTGAGCAAAAACACGATGGATTTAGTCCCAGATGTCTGTACTGGGGTGAATGTCTGACATTGTTCTGCATTCTGTCCATCAACTGTTGTTTTTGCATTTGTCACCCCGAGTGGGAAGGGTATGCCCAGACATGGGTCCCATGCTCTCCATGCCACTGGAATAAAGGTATCCTGGCTGAAGAGGGGTGAAACCCTGACCGGTCCTAGGATGCAGGTTTCCAGTCCAGGGAGTACCTTGCTTGGCAGTTCGGGCTGGACTGTACCCATGAGGCACAGGGTCAAGACTGATATGCATATGGCTGGGTTCAAACTGGAACGGCATGGTGAGCGAAAAAATGATGTATTTAGGCCCAGATCTCTGTACTGAGGTGAATGTATGAGATTGTTCTGCATTCTGTCCATCAACTGCTATTTTTGCATTTGTGACCTCGAGTTGGGATGGTATGCCCAGACGTGGGTCCCATGCTCTCCATGCCACTGGAATCAAGCAATCCTGGCTGAAGAGGGGTGAAACCCTGAAACCGGTCATAGGATGCTATTCCAGGGAGGACCTGGCTTGGCAGTACGGGCTGGACTGTACCCATGAGGCACAGGGTCAAGACTGATTTACATATGGCTGGGTTCAAACTGGAACTGCATGGTGAGCAAAAAAACAATGGATTTAGGCCCAGATCTCTGTACTGGGGTGAATGTATGACATTGTTCTGCATTCTGTGCATCAACTGTTGTTTTTGCATTTGTCACCCCGAGTGGGAAGGGTATGCCCACACGTGGGTCCCATGCTCTCCAGGCCACTGGAATCAAGCTACCCTGGCTGAAGAGGGGTGAAACCCTGAAACCAGTCCTAGGATTCTTGTTTCCAGTCCGGGAGGACCTGGCTTGGCAGTTCGGGCTGGACTGTACCCATGAGGCACAGGGTCAAGACTGATTTGCTTATGGCTGGGTTCAAACTGGAACGGCATGGTGAGCAAAAAAATGATGGATTTAGGCCCAGATCTCTGTACTGGGGTGAATGTATGATATTGTTCTGCATTCTGTCCATCAACTGTTATTTTTGCATTTGTGACCTCGAGTGGGGATGGTATGCCCAGACGTGGGTCCCATGCTCTCCATGCCACTGGAATCAAGCTATCCTGGCTGAAGAGGGGTGAAACCCTGAAACCGTTCCTAGGATGCTTGTTTCCAGTCCAGGGAGGACCTGGCTTGGCAGTTCGGGCTGGACTGTACCCATGAGGCACAGGGTCAAGGCTTATTTGCATATGGCTGGGTTCAAACTGTAACGGCATGGTGAGCAAAAAAACAATGGATTTAGGCCCAGATCTCTGTACTGGGGTGAATGTATGACATTGTTTTGCATTCTGTCCATCAACTGTTGTTTTTGCATTTGTCACCCCGAGTGGGAAGGATATTCCCAGACGTGTGTCCCATGGTCTCCATGCCACTGGAATCAAGCTATGCTGGCTGAAGAGGGGTGAAACCCTGAAACCGGTCCTAGGATGCTTGTTTCCAGTCCAGAGAGGACCTGGCTTGGCAGTTCGGGCTGGACTGTACCCATGAGGCACAGGGTCAAGACTGATTTACATATGGCTGGGTTCAAACTGGAACGGCATGGTGAGCAAAAAAACGATGGATTTAGGCCCAGATCTCTGTACTGGGGTGAATGTATGACATTGTTCTGCATTCTGTGCATCAACTGTTGTTTTTGTATTTGTCACCCCGAGTGGGAAGGGTATGCCCAGACGTGGGTCCCATGCTCTCCATGCCACTGGAATCAAGCTACCCTGGCTGAAGAGGGGTGAAACCCTAAAACCGGTCCTAGGATGCTTGTTTCCAGTCCGGGAGTACCTGGCTTGGCAGCACGGGCTGGACTGTACCCATGAGGCACAGGGTCAAGACTGATTTGCATATGGCTGGGTTCAAACTGGAACGGCATGGTGAGCAAACAAATGATGGATTTAGGCCCAGATCTCTGTACTGGGGTGAATGTATGATATTGTTCTGCATTCTGTCCATCAACTGTTGTTTTTGCATTTGTGACCTCGAGTGGGAAGGGTATGCCCACACGTGGGTCCCATGCTCTCCAGGCCACTGGAATCAAGCTATCCTGGATGAAGAGGGGTGAAACCCTGAAACCGGTCCTAGGATGCTTGTTTCCAGTCCAGGGAGGACCTGGCTTGGCAGTTTGGGCTGGACTGTACCCATGAGGCACAGGGCAAGACTGATTTGCATATGGCTGGGTTCAAACTGGAACGGCATGGTGAGCAAAAAAACAATGGATTTAGGCCCAGATCTCTGTACTGTGGTGAATGTATGACATTGTTGTGCATTCAGTCCATCAACTGTTGTGTTTGCATTTGTCACCCCGAGTGGGAAGGGTATTCCCAGACATGTGTCCCATGCTCTCCATGCCACTGGAATCAAGCTATGCTGGCTGAAGAGGGGTGAAACCCTGAAACCGGTCCTAGGATGCTTGTTTCCAGTCCAGGGAGGACCTGGCTTGGCAGTTTGGGCTGGACTGTACCCATGAGGCACAGGGCAAGACTGATTTGCATATGGCTGGGTTCAAACTGGAACGGCATGGTGAGCAAAAAAACAATGGATTTAGGCCCAGATCTCTGTACTGTGGTGAATGTATGACATTGTTCTGCATTCAGTCCATCAACTGTTGTTTTTGCATTTGTCACCCCGAGTGGGAAGGGTAAGCCCAGACGTGGGTCCATGCTCTCCATGCCACTGGAATCAAGCTATCCTGGCGGAAGAGGGGTGAAACCCTGAAACAAGTCCTAGGATGCTTGTTTCCAGTCCAGGGAGGACCTGGCTTCGCTGTTCAGGCTGGACTGTACCCATGAGGCACAGGGTCAAGACTGATTTGCATATGGCTGGGTTCAAACTGGAAGGGCATGGTGAGCAAAAAAACGATGGATTTAGGCGCAGATCTCTGTACTGTGGTGAATGTAAGACATTGTTCTGCATTCTGTCCATCAACTGTGGTTTTTGATTTTGTCACCCCGTGTGGGAAGGGTATGCCCAGATGTGGGTCCCCTGCTCTAAATGCCACTGGAATCAAGCATTCCTGGCTAAAGAGGGGTGAAACCCTGAAACCGGTCCTAGGATGCTTGTTTCCAGTCCAGGGAGGACCTGGCTCGGCAGTTCGGGCTGGACTGTACCCATGAGGCACAGGGTCAAGGCTGATTTGCATATGACTAGGTTCAAACTGTAATGGCATGGTGAGCAAAAAAAGATGGGTTTAGGCCCAGATCTCTGTACTGGGGTGAATGTATGACATTGTTTTGCATTCTGTCCATCAATTGTTGTTTTTGCATTTGTGACCTCGAGTGGGAAGGGTATTCCCACACGTGGGTCCCATGCTCTCCAGGCCACTGGAATCAAGCTATCCTGGATGAAGAGGGGTGAAACCCTGAAACCGGTCCTAGGATGCTTGTTTCCAGTCCAGGGAGGACCTGGCTTGGCAGTTTGGGCTGGACTGTACCCATGAGGCACAGGGCAAGACTGATTTGCATATGGCTGGGTTCAAACTGGAACGGCATGGTGAGCAAAAAAACAATGGATTTAGGCCCAGATCTCTGTACTGTGGTGAATGTATGACATTGTTCTGCATTCAGTCCATCAACTGTTGTTTTTGCATTTGTCACCCCGAGTGGGAAGGGTAAGCCCAGACGTGGGTCCATGCTCTCCATGCCACTGGAATCAAGCTATCCTGGCGGAAGAGGGGTGAAACCCTGAAACAAGTCCTAGGATGCTTGTTTCCAGTCCAGGGAGGACCTGGCTTCGCTGTTCAGGCTGGACTGTACCCATGAGGCACAGGGTCAAGACTGATTTGCATATGGCTGGGTTCAAACTGGAAGGGCATGGTGAGCAAAAAAACGATGGATTTAGGCGCAGATCTCTGTACTGTGGTGAATGTAAGACATTGTTCTGCATTCTGTCCATCAACTGTGGTTTTTGATTTTGTCACCCCGTGTGGGAAGGGTATGCCCAGATGTGGGTCCCCTGCTCTAAATGCCACTGGAATCAAGCATTCCTGGCTAAAGAGGGGTGAAACCCTGAAACCGGTCCTAGGATGCTTGTTTCCAGTCCAGGGAGGACCTGGCTTGGCAGTTCGGGCTGGACTGTACCCATGAGGCACAGGGTCAAGGCTGATTTGCATATGACTAGGTTCAAACTGTAACGGCATGGTGAGCAAAAAAACGATGGGTTTAGGCCCAGATCTCTGTACTGGGGTGAATGTATGACATTGTTTCGCATTCTGTCCATCAATTGTTGTTTTTGCATTTGTGATCTCGAGTGGGAAGGGTATGCCCAGACGTGGGTCCCATGCTCTCCATGCCACTGGAATCAAGCTATCCTGGCTGAAGAGGGGTGAAACCCTGAAACCGGTCCTAGGATGCTTGTTTCCAGTCCAGGGAGGACCTGGCTTCGCAGTTCAGGCTGGACTGTACCCATGAGGCACAGGGTCAAGACTGATTTGCATATGACTGGGTTCAAACTGGAAGGGCATGGTGAGCATAACAACGATGGATGTAGGCGCAGATCTCTGTACTGGGGTGAATGTAAGACTTTGTTCTGCATTCTGTCCATCAACTTTTGTTTTTGCTTTTGTCACCCAGAGTGGGAAGGGTATGCCCAGATGTGGGTCCCCTGCTCTCCATGCCACTGGAATCAAGCTATCCTGGCTGAAGAGGGGTGAAACCCTGAAACCGGTCCTAGGATGCTTGTTTCCAGTGCAGGGAGGACCTGGCTTGGCAGTTCGGGCTGGACTGTACCCATGAGGCACAGGGTCAAGGCTGATTTGCATATGGCTGGGTTCAAACTGGAACGGCATTGTGAGCAAAAACACGATGAATTTAGTCCCAGATCTCTGTACTGGGGTGAATGTCTGACATTGTTCTGCATTTTGTCCTTCAACTGGTGTGTTTGCATTTGTCACCCCGAGTGGGAAGGGTATGCCCAGACATGGGTCCCATGCTCTCCATGCCACTGGAATAAAGGTATCCTGGCTGAAGAGGGGTGAAACCCTGAAACCGGTCCTAGGATGCAGGTTTCCAGTCCAGGGAGTACCTTGCCTTGCAGTTCGGGCTGGACTGTACCCATGAGGCACAGGGCAAGACTGATTAGCATATGGCTGGGTTCAAACTGGAACGGGATGGTGAGCAAAAAAACAATGGATTTAGGCGCAGATCTCTGTACTGTGGTGAATGTAAGACATTGTTCTGCATTCTGTCAATCAACTGTGGTTTTTGATTTTGTCACCCCGTGTGGGAAGGGTATGCCCAGATGTGGGTCCCCTGCTCTAAATGCCACTGGAATCAAGCATTCCTGGCTAAAGAGGGGTGAAACCCTGAAACCGGTCCTAGGATGCTTGTTTCCAGTCCAGGGAGGACCTGGCTTGGCAGTTCGGGATGGACTGTACCCATGAGGCACAGGGTCAAGGCTGATTTGCATATGACTAGGTTCAAACTGTAACGGCATGGTGAGCAAAAAAACGATGGGTTTAGGCCCAGATCTCTGTACTGGGGTGAATGTATGACATTGTTTTGCATTCTGTCCATCAATTGTTGTTTTTGCATTTGTGATCTCGAGTGGGAAGGGTATGCCCAGACGTGGGTCCCATGCTCTCCATGCCACTGGAATCAAGCTATCCTGGCTGAAGAGGGGTGAAACCCTGAAACCGGTCCTAGGATGCTTGTTTCCAGTCCAGGGAGGACCTGGCTTCGCAGTTCAGGCTGGACTGTACCCATGAGGCACAGGGTCAAGACTTATTTGCATATGACTGGGTTCAAACTGGAAGGGCATGGTGAGCATAACAACGATGGATGTAGGCGCAGATCTCTGTACTGGGGTGAATGTAAGACTTTGTTCTGCATTCTGTCCATCAACTGTTGTTTTTGCTTTTGTCACCCAGAGTGGGAAGGGTATGCCCAGATGTGGGTCCCCTGCTCTCCATGCCACTGGAATCAAGCTATCCTGGCTGAAGAGGGGTGAAACCCTGAAACCGGTCCTAGGATGCTTGTTTCCAGTGCAGGGAGGACCTGGCTTGGCAGTTCGGGCTGGACTGTACCCATGAGGCACAGGGCAAGACTGATTAGCATATGGCTGGGTTCAAACTGGAACGGGATGGTGAGCAAAAAAACAATGGATTTAGGCCCAGATATCTGTACTGGGGTGAATGTATGACATTGTTCTGCATTCAGTCCATCAACTGTTGTTTTTGCATTTGTCACCCCGAGTGGGAAGGGTATGCCCAGACGTGCATCCCATGCTCTCCATGCCACTGGAATTAAGCTATCCCGGCTGAAGAGGGGTGAAACCCTGAAACCGGTCCTAGGATGCTATTCCAGGGAGGACCTGGCTTGGTAGTTCGGGCTGGACTGCACCCATGAGGCCAGGGTCAAGACTGATTTACATATGGCTGGGTTCAAACTGGAACAGCATGGTGATCAAAAACACAATGGATTTAGGCCCAGACCTCTGTACTGGGGTGAATGTATGACATTATTCTGCATTCTGTGCATCAACTGTTGTTTTTGCATTTGTCACCCTGAGTGGGAAGGGTATGCCCAGACGTGGGTCCCATGCTCTCCATGCCACTGGAATCAAGCTACCCTTGTTGAAGAGGGGCGAAACCCTGAAACCGGTCCTAGGATTCTTGTTTCCTGTCCGGGAGGACCTGGCTTGGCAGTTCGGGCTGGACTGTACCCATGAGGCACAGGGTCAAGACTGATTTGCATATGGCTGGGTTCAAACTGGAACGGCATGGTGAGCAAAAAAACGATGGATTTAGGCCCAGATCTCTGTACTGGGGTGAATGTATGACATTATTTTGCATTCTGTCCATCAACTGTTGTTTTTGCATTTGTCACCCCGAGTGGGAAGGGTATTCCCAGATGTGTGTCCCATGCTCTCCATGCCACTGAAATCAAGCTATGCAGGCTGAAGAGGGGTGAAACCGTGAAACCGTTCCAAGGATGCTTGTTTCCAGTCCAGAGAGGACCTGGCTTGACAGTTCGGGCTGGACTGTACCCATGAGGCACAGGGTCAAGACTGATTTACATATGGCTGGGTTCAAACTGGAACGGCATGGTGAGCAAAAAAACGATGGATTTAGGCCCAGATCTCTGTACTGGGGTGAATGTATGACATTGTTCTGCATTCTGTGCATCAACTGTTGTTTTTGCATTTGTCACCCCGAGTGGGAAGGGTATGCCCAGACGTGGGTCCCATGCTCTCCATGCCACTGGAATCAAGCTACCCTGGCTGAAGAAGGGTGAAACCCTGAAACCGGTCCTAGGATGCTTGTTTCCAGTCCGGGAGTACCTGGCTTGGCAGTACGGGCTGGACTGTACCCATGAGGCACAGGGTCAAGACTGATTTGCATATGGCTGGGTTCAAACTGGAACGGCATGGTGAGCAAAAAAATGATGGATTTAGGCCCAGATCTCTGTACTGGGGTGAATGTATGATATTGTTCTGCATTCTGTCCATCAACTGTTGTTTTTGCATTTGTGACCTCGAGTGGGAAGGGTATGCCCACACGTGGGTCCCCTGCTCTCCAGGCCACTGGAATCAAGCTATCCTGGATGAAGAGGGGTGAAACCCTGAAACCGGTCCTAGGATGCTTGTTTCCAGTCAAGGGAGGACCTGGCTTGGCAGTTCGGGCTGGACTGTACCCATGAGGCACAGGGTCAAGACTGATTTGCATATGGCTGGGTTCAAACTGGAACGGCATTGTGAGCAAAAACACAATGGATTTAGGCCCAGATCTCTGTACTGGGGTGAATGTCTGACATTGTTCTGCATTCTGTCCATCAACTGTTGTTTTTGCATTTGTTACCCCGAGTGGGAAGGGTATTCCCAGACATGTGTCCCATGCTCTCCATGCCACTGGAATCAAGCTATGCTGGCTGAAGAGGGGTGAAACCCTGAAACCGGTCCTAGGATGCTTGTTTCCAGTCCAGGGAGGACCTGGCTTGGCAGTTTGGGCTGGACTGTACCCATGAGGCACAGGGCAAGACTGATTTGCATATGGCTGGGTTCAAACTGGAACGGCATGGTGAGCAAAAAAACAATGGATTTAGGCACAGATCTCTGTACTGTGGTGAATGTATGACATTGTTCTGCATTCAGTCCATCAACTGTTGTTTTTGCATTTGTCACCCCGAGTGGGAAGGGTAAGCCCAGACGTGGGTCCATGCTCTCCATGCCACTGGAATCAAGCTATCCTGGCGGAAGAGGGGTGAAACCCTGAAACAAGTCCTAGGATGCTTGTTTCCAGTCCAGGGAGGACCTGGCTTCGCTGTTCAGGCTAGACTGTACCCATGAGGCACAGGGTCAAGACTGATTTGCATATGGCTGGGTTCAAACTGGAAGGGCATGGTGAGCAAAAAAACAATGGATTTAGGCCCAGATCTCTGTGCTGTGGTGAATGTAAGACATTGTTCTGCATTCTGTCCATCAACTGTGGTTTTTGATTTTGTCACCCCGTGTGGGAAGGGTATGCCCAGATGTGGGTCCCCTGCTCTAAATGCCACTGGAATCAAGCATTCCTGGCTAAAGAGGGGTGAAACCCTGAAACCGGTCCTAGGATGCTTGTTTCCAGTCCAGGGAGGACCTGGCTTGGCAGTTCGGGCTGGACTGTACCCATGAGGCACAGGGTCAAGGCTGATTTGCATATGACTAGGTTCAAACTGTAACGGCATGGTGAGCAAAAAAACGATGGGTTTAGGCCCAGATCTCTGTACTGGGGTGAATGTATGACATTGTTTTGCATTCTGTCCATCAATTGTTGTTTTTGCATTTGTGATCTCGAGTGGGAAGGGTATGCCCAGACGTGGGTCCCATGCTCTCCATGCCACTGGAATCAAGCTATCCTGGCTGAAGAGGGGTGAAACCCTGAAACCGGTCCTAGGATGCTTGTTTCAAGTGCAGGGAGGACCTGGCTTGAGAGTTCGGGCTGGACTGTACCCATGAGGCACAGGGTCAAGACTGATTTGCATTTTGCTGGGTTCAAACTGGAACGGCATTGTGAGCAAAAACACGATGGATTTAGTCCCAGATGTCTGTACTGGGGTGAATGTCTGACATTGTTCTGCATTCTGTCCATCAACTGTTGTTTTTGCATTTGTCACCCCGAGTGGGAAGGGTATGCCCAGACATGGGTCCCATGCTCTCCATGCCACTGGAATAAAGGTATCCTGGCTGAAGAGGGGTGAAACCCTGACCGGTCCTAGGATGCAGGTTTCCAGTCCAGGGAGTACCTTGCTTGGCAGTTCGGGCTGGACTGTACCCATGAGGCACAGGGTCAAGACTGATATGCATATGGCTGGGTTCAAACTGGAACGGCATGGTGAGCGAAAAAATGATGTATTTAGGCCCAGATCTCTGTACTGAGGTGAATGTATGAGATTGTTCTGCATTCTGTCCATCAACTGCTATTTTTGCATTTGTGACCTCGAGTTGGGATGGTATGCCCAGACGTGGGTCCCATGCTCTCCATGCCACTGGAATCAAGCAATCCTGGCTGAAGAGGGGTGAAACCCTGAAACCGGTCATAGGATGCTATTCCAGGGAGGACCTGGCTTGGCAGTACGGGCTGGACTGTACCCATGAGGCACAGGGTCAAGACTGATTTACATATGGCTGGGTTCAAACTGGAACTGCATGGTGAGCAAAAAAACAATGGATTTAGGCCCAGATCTCTGTACTGGGGTGAATGTATGACATTGTTCTGCATTCTGTGCATCAACTGTTGTTTTTGCATTTGTCACCCCGAGTGGGAAGGGTATGCCCACACGTGGGTCCCATGCTCTCCAGGCCACTGGAATCAAGCTACCCTGGCTGAAGAGGGGTGAAACCCTGAAACCAGTCCTAGGATTCTTGTTTCCAGTCCGGGAGGACCTGGCTTGGCAGTTCGGGCTGGACTGTACCCATGAGGCACAGGGTCAAGACTGATTTGCTTATGGCTGGGTTCAAACTGGAACGGCATGGTGAGCAAAAAAATGATGGATTTAGGCCCAGATCTCTGTACTGGGGTGAATGTATGATATTGTTCTGCATTCTGTCCATCAACTGTTATTTTTGCATTTGTGACCTCGAGTGGGGATGGTATGCCCAGACGTGGGTCCCATGCTCTCCATGCCACTGGAATCAAGCTATCCTGGCTGAAGAGGGGTGAAACCCTGAAACCGTTCCTAGGATGCTTGTTTCCAGTCCAGGGAGGACCTGGCTTGGCAGTTCGGGCTGGACTGTACCCATGAGGCACAGGGTCAAGGCTTATTTGCATATGGCTGGGTTCAAACTGTAACGGCATGGTGAGCAAAAAAACAATGGATTTAGGCCCAGATCTCTGTACTGGGGTGAATGTATGACATTGTTTTGCATTCTGTCCATCAACTGTTGTTTTTGCATTTGTCACCCCGAGTGGGAAGGATATTCCCAGACGTGTGTCCCATGCTCTCCATGCCACTGGAATCAAGCTATGCTGGCTGAAGAGGGGTGAAACCCTGAAACCGGTCCTAGGATGCTTGTTTCCAGTCCAGAGAGGACCTGGCTTGGCAGTTCGGGCTGGACTGTACCCATGAGGCACAGGGTCAAGACTGATTTACATATGGCTGGGTTCAAACTGGAACGGCATGGTGAGCAAAAAAACGATGGATTTAGGCCCAGATCTCTGTACTGGGGTGAATGTATGACATTGTTCTGCATTCTGTGCATCAACTGTTGTTTTTGTATTTGTCACCCCGAGTGGGAAGGGTATGCCCAGACGTGGGTCCCATGCTCTCCATGCCACTGGAATCAAGCTACCCTGGCTGAAGAGGGGTGAAACCCTAAAACCGGTCCTAGGATGCTTGTTTCCAGTCCGGGAGTACCTGGCTTGGCAGCACGGGCTGGACTGTACCCATGAGGCACAGGGTCAAGACTGATTTGCATATGGCTGGGTTCAAACTGGAACGGCATGGTGAGCAAACAAATGATGGATTTAGGCCCAGATCTCTGTACTGGGGTGAATGTATGATATTGTTCTGCATTCTGTCCATCAACTGTTGTTTTTGCATTTGTGACCTCGAGTGGGAAGGGTATGCCCACACGTGGGTCCCATGCTCTCCAGGCCACTGGAATCAAGCTATCCTGGATGAAGAGGGGTGAAACCCTGAAACCGGTCCTAGGATGCTTGTTTCCAGTCCAGGGAGGACCTGGCTTGGCAGTTTGGGCTGGACTGTACCCATGAGGCACAGGGCAAGACTGATTTGCATATGGCTGGGTTCAAACTGGAACGGCATGGTGAGCAAAAAAACAATGGATTTAGGCCCAGATCTCTGTACTGTGGTGAATGTATGACATTGTTGTGCATTCAGTCCATCAACTGTTGTGTTTGCATTTGTCACCCCGAGTGGGAAGGGTATTCCCAGACATGTGTCCCATGCTCTCCATGCCACTGGAATCAAGCTATGCTGGCTGAAGAGGGGTGAAACCCTGAAACCGGTCCTAGGATGCTTGTTTCCAGTCCAGGGAGGACCTGGCTTGGCAGTTTGGGCTGGACTGTACCCATGAGGCACAGGGCAAGACTGATTTGCATATGGCTGGGTTCAAACTGGAACGGCATGGTGAGCAAAAAAACAATGGATTTAGGCCCAGATCTCTGTACTGTGGTGAATGTATGACATTGTTCTGCATTCAGTCCATCAACTGTTGTTTTTGCATTTGTCACCCCGAGTGGGAAGGGTAAGCCCAGACGTGGGTCCATGCTCTCCATGCCACTGGAATCAAGCTATCCTGGCGGAAGAGGGGTGAAACCCTGAAACAAGTCCTAGGATGCTTGTTTCCAGTCCAGGGAGGACCTGGCTTCGCTGTTCAGGCTGGACTGTACCCATGAGGCACAGGGTCAAGACTGATTTGCATATGGCTGGGTTCAAACTGGAAGGGCATGGTGAGCAAAAAAACGATGGATTTAGGCGCAGATCTCTGTACTGTGGTGAATGTAAGACATTGTTCTGCATTCTGTCCATCAACTGTGGTTTTTGATTTTGTCACCCCGTGTGGGAAGGGTATGCCCAGATGTGGGTCCCCTGCTCTAAATGCCACTGGAATCAAGCATTCCTGGCTAAAGAGGGGTGAAACCCTGAAACCGGTCCTAGGATGCTTGTTTCCAGTCCAGGGAGGACCTGGCTCGGCAGTTCGGGCTGGACTGTACCCATGAGGCACAGGGTCAAGGCTGATTTGCATATGACTAGGTTCAAACTGTAATGGCATGGTGAGCAAAAAAAGATGGGTTTAGGCCCAGATCTCTGTACTGGGGTGAATGTATGACATTGTTTTGCATTCTGTCCATCAATTGTTGTTTTTGCATTTGTGATCTCGAGTGGGAAGGGTATGCCCAGACGTGGGTCCCATGCTCTCCATGCCACTGGAATCAAGCTATCCTGGCTGAAGAGGGGTGAAACCCTGAAACCGGTCCTAGGATGCTTGTTTCCAGTCCAGGGAGGACCTGGCTTCGCAGTTCAGGCTGGACTGTACCCATGAGGCACAGGGTCAAGACTGATTTGCATATGACTGGGTTCAAACTGGAAGGGCATGGTGAGCATAACAACGATGGATGTAGGCGCAGATCTCTGTACTGGGGTGAATGTAAGACTTTGTTCTGCATTCTGTCCATCAACTGTTGTTTTTGCTTTTGTCACCCAGAGTGGGAAGGGTATGCCCAGATGTGGGTCCCCTGCTCTCCATGCCACTGGAATCAAGCTATCCTGGCTGAAGAGGGGTGAAACCCTGAAACCGGTCCTAGGATGCTTGTTTCCAGTGCAGGGAGGACCTGGCTTGGCAGTTCGGGCTGGACTGTACCCATGAGGCACAGGGTCAAGGCTGATTTGCATATGGCTGGGTTCAAACTGGAACGGCATTGTGAGCAAAAACACGATGAATTTAGTCCCAGATCTCTGTACTGGGGTGAATGTCTGACATTGTTCTGCATTTTGTCCATCAACTGTTGTGTTTGCATTTGTCACCCCGAGTGGGAAGGGTATGCCCAGACATGGGTCCCATGCTCTCCATGCCACTGGAATAAAGGTATCCTGGCTGAAGAGGGGTGAAACCCTGAAACCGGTCCTAGGATGCAGGTTTCCAGTCCAGGGAGTACCTTGCCTGGCAGTTCGGGCTGGACTGTACCCATGAGGCACAGGGCAAGACTGATTAGCATATGGCTGGGTTCAAACTGGAACGGGATGGTGAGCAAAAAAACAATGGATTTAGGCCCAGATATCTGTACTGGGGTGAATGTATGACATTGTTCTGCATTCAGTCCATCAACTGTTGTTTTTGCATTTGTCACCCCGAGTGGGAAGGGTATGCCCAGACGTGGATCCCATCGTCTCCATGCCACTGGAATCAAGCTATCCCGGCTGAAGAGGGGTGAAACCCTGAAACTGGTCCTAGGATGCTATTCCAGGGAGGACCTGGCTTGGTAGTTCGGGCTGGACTGCACCCATGAGGCCAGGGTCAAGACTGATTTACATATGGCTGGGTTCAAACTGGAACGGCATGGTGAGCAAAAAAACAATGGATTTAGGCCCAGACCTCTGTACTGGGGTGAATGTATGACATTGTTCTGCATTCTGTGCATCAACTGTTGTTTTTGCATTTGTCACCCTGAGTGGGAAGGGTATGCCCAGACGTGGGTCCCATGCTCTCCGTGCCACTGGAATCAAGCTACCCTGGTTGAAGAGGGGCGAAACCCTGAAACCGGTCCTAGGATTCTTGTTTCCAGTCCGGGAGGACCTGGCTTGGCAGTTCGGGCTGGACTGTACCCATGAGGCACAGGGTCAAGACTGATTTGCATATGGCTGGGTTCAAACTGGAACGGCATGGTGAGCAAAAAAACGATGGATTTAGGCCCAGATCTCTGTACTGGGGTGAATGTATGACATTGTTTTGCATTCTGTCCATCAACTGTTGTTTTTGCATTTGTCACCCCGAGTGGGAAGGGTATTCCCAGACGTGTGTCCCATGCTCTCCATGCCACTGGAATCAAGCTATGCTGGCTGAAGAGGGGTGAAACCGTGAAACCGTTCCAAGGATGCTTGTTTCCAGTCCAGAGAGGACCTGGCTTGGCAGTTCGGGTTGGACTGTACCCATGAGGCACAGGGTCAAGACTGATTTACATATGGCTGGGTTCAAACTGGAACAGCATGGTGAGCAAAAAAACGATGGATTTAGGCCCAGATCTCTGTACTGGGGTGAATGTATGACATTGTTCTGCATTCTGTGCATCAACTGTTGTTTTTGCATTTGTGACCTCGAGTGGGAAGGGTATTCCCACACGTGGGTCCCATGCTCTCCAGGCCACTGGAATCAAGCTATCCTGGATGAAGAGGGGTGAAACCCTGAAACCGGTCCTAGGATGCTTGTTTCCAGTCCAGGGAGGCCCTGGCTTGGCAGTTTGGGCTGGACTGTACCCATGAGGCACAGGGCAAGACTGATTTGCATATGGCTGGGTTCAAACTGGAACGGCATGGTGAGCAAAAAAACAATGGATTTAGGCCCAGATCTCTGTACTGTGGTGAATGTATGACATTGTTCTGCATTCAGTCCATCAACTGTTGTTTTTGCATTTGTCACCCCGAGTGGGAAGGGTAAGCCCAGACGTGGGTCCATGCTCTCCATGCCACTGGAATCAAGCTATCCTGGCGGAAGAGGGGTGAAACCCTGAAACAAGTCCTAGGATGCTTGTTTCCAGTCCAGGGAGGACCTGGCTTCGCTGTTCAGGCTGGACTGTACCCATGAGGCACAGGGTCAAGACTGATTTGCATATGGCTGGGTTCAAACTGGAAGGGCATGGTGAGCAAAAAAACGATGGATTTAGGCGCAGATCTCTGTACTGTGGTGAATGTAAGACATTGTTCTGCATTCTGTCCATCAACTGTGGTTTTTGATTTTGTCACCCCGTGTGGGAAGGGTATGCCCAGATGTGGGTCCCCTGCTCTAAATGCCACTGGAATCAAGCATTCCTGGCTAAAGAGGGGTGAAACCCTGAAACCGGTCCTAGGATGCTTGTTTCCAGTCCAGGGAGGACCTGGCTTGGCAGTTCGGGCTGGACTGTACCCATGAGGCACAGGGTCAAGGCTGATTTGCATATGACTAGGTTCAAACTGTAACGGCATGGTGAGCAAAAAAACGATGGGTTTAGGCCCAGATCTCTGTACTGGGGTGAATGTATGACATTGTTTCGCATTCTGTCCATCAATTGTTGTTTTTGCATTTGTGATCTCGAGTGGGAAGGGTATGCCCAGACGTGGGTCCCATGTTCTCCATGCCACTGGAATCAAGCTATCCTGGCTGAAGAGGGGTGAAACCCTGAAACCGGTCCTAGGATGCTTGTTTCCAGTCCAGGGAGGACCTGGCTTCGCAGTTCAGGCTGGACTGTACCCATGAGGCACAGGGTCAAGACTGATTTGCATATGACTGGGTTCAAACTGGAAGGGCATGGTGAGCATAACAACGATGGATGTAGGCGCAGATCTCTGTACTGGGGTGAATGTAAGACTTTGTTCTGCATTCTGTCCATCAACTTTTGTTTTTGCTTTTGTCACCCAGAGTGGGAAGGGTATGCCCAGATGTGGGTCCCCTGCTCTCCATGCCACTGGAATCAAGCTATCCTGGCTGAAGAGGGGTGAAACCCTGAAACCGGTCCTAGGATGCTTGTTTCCAGTGCAGGGAGGACCTGGCTTGGCAGTTCGGGCTGGACTGTACCCATGAGGCACAGGGTCAAGGCTGATTTGCATATGGCTGGGTTCAAACTGGAACGGCATTGTGAGCAAAAACACGATGAATTTAGTCCCAGATCTCTGTACTGGGGTGAATGTCTGACATTGTTCTGCATTTTGTCCTTCAACTGGTGTGTTTGCATTTGTCACCCCGAGTGGGAAGGGTATGCCCAGACATGGGTCCCATGCTCTCCATGCCACTGGAATAAAGGTATCCTGGCTGAAGAGGGGTGAAACCCTGAAACCGGTCCTAGGATGCAGGTTTCCAGTCCAGGGAGTACCTTGCCTTGCAGTTCGGGCTGGACTGTACCCATGAGGCACAGGGCAAGACTGATTAGCATATGGCTGGGTTCAAACTGGAACGGGATGGTGAGCAAAAAAACAATGGATTTAGGCGCAGATCTCTGTACTGTGGTGAATGTAAGACATTGTTCTGCATTCTGTCAATCAACTGTGGTTTTTGATTTTGTCACCCCGTGTGGGAAGGGTATGCCCAGATGTGGGTCCCCTGCTCTAAATGCCACTGGAATCAAGCATTCCTGGCTAAAGAGGGGTGAAACCCTGAAACCGGTCCTAGGATGCTTGTTTCCAGTCCAGGGAGGACCTGGCTTGGCAGTTCGGGATGGACTGTACCCATGAGGCACAGGGTCAAGGCTGATTTGCATATGACTAGGTTCAAACTGTAACGGCATGGTGAGCAAAAAAACGATGGGTTTAGGCCCAGATCTCTGTACTGGGGTGAATGTATGACATTGTTTTGCATTCTGTCCATCAATTGTTGTTTTTGCATTTGTGATCTCGAGTGGGAAGGGTATGCCCAGACGTGGGTCCCATGCTCTCCATGCCACTGGAATCAAGCTATCCTGGCTGAAGAGGGGTGAAACCCTGAAACCGGTCCTAGGATGCTTGTTTCCAGTCCAGGGAGGACCTGGCTTCGCAGTTCAGGCTGGACTGTACCCATGAGGCACAGGGTCAAGACTTATTTGCATATGACTGGGTTCAAACTGGAAGGGCATGGTGAGCATAACAACGATGGATGTAGGCGCAGATCTCTGTACTGGGGTGAATGTAAGACTTTGTTCTGCATTCTGTCCATCAACTGTTGTTTTTGCTTTTGTCACCCAGAGTGGGAAGGGTATGCCCAGATGTGGGTCCCCTGCTCTCCATGCCACTGGAATCAAGCTATCCTGGCTGAAGAGGGGTGAAACCCTGAAACCGGTCCTAGGATGCTTGTTTCCAGTGCAGGGAGGACCTGGCTTGGCAGTTCGGGCTGGACTGTACCCATGAGACACAGGGCAAGACTGATTAGCATATGGCTGGGTTCAAACTGGAACGGGATGGTGAGCAAAAAAACAATGGATTTAGGCCCAGATATCTGTACTGGGGTGAATGTATGACATTGTTCTGCATTCAGTCCATCAACTGTTGTTTTTGCATTTGTCACCCCGAGTGGGAAGGGTATGCCCAGACGTGCATCCCATGCTCTCCATGCCACTGGAATTAAGCTATCCCGGCTGAAGAGGGGTGAAACCCTGAAACCGGTCCTAGGATGCTATTCCAGGGAGGACCTGGCTTGGTAGTTCGGGCTGGACTGCACCCATGAGGCCAGGGTCAAGACTGATTTACATATGGCTGGGTTCAAACTGGAACAGCATGGTGATCAAAAACACAATGGATTTAGGCCCAGACCTCTGTACTGGGGTGAATGTATGACATTATTCTGCATTCTGTGCATCAACTGTTGTTTTTGCATTTGTCACCCTGAGTGGGAAGGGTATGCCCAGATGTGGGTCCCATGCTCTCCATGCCACTGGAATCAAGCTACCCTTGTTGAAGAGGGGCGAAACCCTGAAACCGGTCCTAGGATTCTTGTTTCCTGTCCGGGAGGACCTGGCTTGGCAGTTCGGGCTGGACTGTACCCATGAGGCACAGGGTCAAGACTGATTTGCATATGGCTGGGTTCAAACTGGAACGGCATGGTGAGCAAAAAAACGATGGATTTAGGCCCAGATCTCTGTACTGGGGTGAATGTATGACATTATTTTGCATTCTGTCCATCAACTGTTGTTTTTGCATTTGTCACCCCGAGTGGGAAGGGTATTCCCAGATGTGTGTCCCATGCTCTCCATGCCACTGAAATCAAGCTATGCAGGCTGAAGAGGGGTGAAACCGTGAAACCGTTCCAAGGATGCTTGTTTCCAGTCCAGAGAGGACCTGGCTTGACAGTTCGGGCTGGACTGTACCCATGAGGCACAGGGTCAAGACTGATTTACATATGGCTGGGTTCAAACTGGAACGGCATGGTGAGCAAAAAAACGATGGATTTAGGCCCAGATCTCTGTACTGGGGTGAATGTATGACATTGTTCTGCATTCTGTGCATCAACTGTTGTTTTTGCATTTGTCACCCCGAGTGGGAAGGGTATGCCCAGACGTGGGTCCCATGCTCTCCATGCCACTGGAATCAAGCTACCCTGGCTGAAGAAGGGTGAAACCCTGAAACCGGTCCTAGGATGCTTGTTTCCAGTCCGGGAGTACCTGGCTTGGCAGTACGGGCTGGACTGTACCCATGAGGCACAGGGTCAAGACTGATTTGCATATGGCTGGGTTCAAACTGGAACGGCATGGTGAGCAAAAAAATGATGGATTTAGGCCCAGATCTCTGTACTGGGGTGAATGTATGATATTGTTCTGCATTCTGTCCATCAACTGTTGTTTTTGCATTTGTGACCTCGAGTGGGAAGGGTATGCCCACACGTGGGTCCCCTGCTCTCCAGGCCACTGGAATCAAGCTATCCTGGATGAAGAGGGGTGAAACCCTGAAACCGGTCCTAGGATGCTTGTTTCCAGTCAAGGGAGGACCTGGCTTGGCAGTTCGGGCTGGACTGTACCCATGAGGCACAGGGTCAAGACTGATTTGCATATGGCTGGGTTCAAACTGGAACGGCATTGTGAGCAAAAACACAATGGATTTAGGCCCAGATCTCTGTACTGGGGTGAATGTCTGACATTGTTCTGCATTCTGTCCATCAACTGTTGTTTTTGCATTTGTTACCCCGAGTGGGAAGGGTATTCCCAGACATGTGTCCCATGCTCTCCATGCCACTGGAATCAAGCTATGCTGGCTGAAGAGGGGTGAAACCCTGAAACCGGTCCTAGGATGCTTGTTTCCAGTCCAGGGAGGACCTGGCTTGGCAGTTTGGGCTGGACTGTACCCATGAGGCACAGGGCAAGACTGATTTGCATATGGCTGGGTTCAAACTGGAACGGCATGGTGAGCAAAAAAACAATGGATTTAGGCACAGATCTCTGTACTGTGGTGAATGTATGACATTGTTCTGCATTCAGTCCATCAACTGTTGTTTTTGCATTTGTCACCCCGAGTGGGAAGGGTAAGCCCAGACGTGGGTCCATGCTCTCCATGCCACTGGAATCAAGCTATCCTGGCGGAAGAGGGGTGAAACCCTGAAACAAGTCCTAGGATGCTTGTTTCCAGTCCAGGGAGGACCTGGCTTCGCTGTTCAGGCTAGACTGTACCCATGAGGCACAGGGTCAAGACTGATTTGCATATGGCTGGGTTCAAACTGGAAGGGCATGGTGAGCAAAAAAACAATGGATTTAGGCCCAGATCTCTGTGCTGTGGTGAATGTAAGACATTGTTCTGCATTCTGTCCATCAACTGTGGTTTTTGATTTTGTCACCCCGTGTGGGAAGGGTATGCCCAGATGTGGGTCCCCTGCTCTAAATGCCACTGGAATCAAGCATTCCTGGCTAAAGAGGGGTGAAACCCTGAAACCGGTCCTAGGATGCTTGTTTCCAGTCCAGGGAGGACCTGGCTTGGCAGTTCGGGCTGGACTGTACCCATGAGGCACAGGGTCAAGGCTGATTTGCATATGACTAGGTTCAAACTGTAACGGCATGGTGAGCAAAAAAACGATGGGTTTAGGCCCAGATCTCTGTACTGGGGTGAATGTATGACATTGTTTTGCATTCTGTCCATCAATTGTTGTTTTTGCATTTGTGATCTCGAGTGGGAAGGGTATGCCCAGACGTGGGTCCCATGCTCTCCATGCCACTGGAATCAAGCTATCCTGGCTGAAGAGGGGTGAAACCCTGAAACCGGTCCTAGGATGCTTGTTTCCAGTCCAGGGAGGACCTGGCTTCGCAGTTCAGGCTGGACTGTACCCATGAGGCACAGGGTCAAGACTGATTTGCATATGACTGGGTTCAAACTGGAAGGGCATGGTGAGCATAACAACGATGGATGTAGGCGCAGATCTCTGTACTGGGGTGAATGTAAGACTTTGTTCTGCATTCTGTCCATCAACTGTTGTTTTTGCTTTTGTCACCCAGAGTGGGAAGGGTATGCCCAGATGTGGGTCCCCTGCTCTCCATGCCACTGGAATCAAGCTATCCTGGCTGAAGAGGGGTGAAACCCTGAAACCGGTCCTAGGATGCTTGTTTCCAGTGCAGGGAGGACCTGGCTTGGCAGTTCGGGCTGGACTGTACCCATGAGGCAGAGGGTCAAGACTGATTTGCATATGGCTGGGTTCAAACTGGAACGGCATTGTGAGCAAAAACACGATGAATTTAGTCCCAGATCTCTGTACTGGGGTGAATGTCTAACATTGTTCTGCATTTTGTCCATCAACTGTTGTTTTTGCATTTGTCACCCCGAGTGGGAAGGGTATGCCCAGACATGGGTCCCATGCTCTCCATGCCACTGGAATAAAGGTATCCTGGTTGAAGAGGGGTGAAACCCTGAAACCGGTCCTAGGATGCAGGTTTCCAGTCCAGGGAGTACCTTGCCTGGCAGTTCGGGCTGGACTGTACCCATGAGGCACAGGGCAAGACTGATTAGCATATGGCTGGGTTCAAACTGGAACGGGATGGTGAGCAAAAAAACAATGGATTTAGGCCCAGATCTCTGTACTGGGGTGAATGTATGACATTGTTCTGCATTCAGTCCATCAACTGTTGTTTTTGCATTTGTCACCCCGAGTGGCAAGGGTATGCCCAGACGTGGATCCCATGCTCTCCATGCCACTGGAATCAAGCTATCCCGGCTGAAGAGGGGTGAAACCCTGAAACCGGTCCTAGGATGCTATTCCAGGGAGGACCTGGCTTGGTAGTTCGGGCTGGACTGCACCCATGAGGCCAGGGTCAAGACTGATTTACATATGGCTGGGTTCAAACTGGACCGGCATGGTGAGCAAAAAAACAATGGATTTAGGCCCAGACCTCTGTACTGGGGTGAATGTATGACATTGTTCTGCATTCTGTGCATCAACTGTTGTTTTTGCATTTGTCACCCTGAGTGGGAAGGGTATGCCCAGACGTGGGTCCCATGCTCTTCATGCCACTGGAATCAAGCTACCCTGGTTGAAGAGGGGCGAAACCCTGAAACCGGTCCTAGGATTCTTGTTTCCAGTCCGGGAGGACCTGGCTTGGCAGTACGGGCTGGACTGTACCCATGAGGCACAGGGTCAAGACTGATTTGCATATGGCTGGGTTCAAACTGGAACGGCATGGTGAGCAAAAAAACGATGGATTTAGGCCCAGATCTCTGTACTGGGGTGAATGTATGACATTGTTTTGCATTCTGTCCATCAACTGTTGTTTTTGCATTTGTCACCCCGAGTGGGAAGGGTATTCCCAGACGTGTGTCCCATGCTCTCCATGCCACTGGAATCAAGCTATGCTGGCTGAAGAGGGGTGCAACCCTGAAACCGGTCCTAGGATGCTTGTTTCCAGTCCAGGGAGGACCTGGCTTGGCAGTTCGGGCTGGACTGTACCCATGAGGCACAGGGTCAAGATTGATTTGCATATGGATGGGTTCAAACTGGAACGGGATGGTGAGCAAAAAAACGATGGATTTAGGCCCAGATCTCTGTACTGGGGTGAATGTATGACATTGTTCTGTATTCTGTCCATCAACTGTTGTTTTTGCATTTGTCACCCCGAGTGGGAATGATATGCCCAGACGTGGGTCCCATGCTCTCCATGCCACTGAAATCAAGCTATCCTGGCTGAAGAGGGGTGAAACCGTGAAACCATTCCAAGGCTGCTTGTTTCCAGTCCAGAGAGGACCTGGCTTGGCAGTTCGGGCTGGACTGTACCCATGAGGCACAGGGTCAAGACTGATCTACATATGGCTGGGTTCAAACTGGAACGGCATGTTGAGCAAAAAAACGATGGATTTAGGCCCAGATCTCTGTATTGGGGTGAATGTATGACATTGTTCTGCATTCTGTGCATCAACTGTTGTTTTTGCATTTGTCACCCCGAGTGGGAAGGGTATGCCCAGACGTGGGTCCCATGCTCTCCATGCCACTGGAATCAAGCTACCCTGGCTGAAGAGGGGTGAAACCCTGAAACCGGTCCTAGGATACTTGTTTCCAGTCCGGGAGGACCTGGCTTGGCACGTCGGGCTGGACTGTACCCATGAGGCACAGGGTCAAGACTGATTTGCATATGGCTGGGTTCAAACTGGAACGGCATGGTGAGCAAAAAAATGATTGATTTAGGCCCAGATCTCTGTACTGGGGTGAATGTATGATATTGTTCTGCATTCTGTCCATCATCTGATGTTTTTGCATTTGTGACCTCGAGTGGGAAGGGTATGCCCACACGTGGGTCCCATGCTCTCCATGCCACTGGAATCAAGCTATCCTGGCTGAAGAGGGGTCAAACCCTGAAACCGGTCCTAGGATGCTTGTTTCCAGTCAAGGGAGGACCTGGCTTGGCAGTTCGGGCTCGACTGTACCCATGAGGCACAGGGTCAAGGCTGATTTGCATATGGCTGGGTTCAAACTGTAACGGCATGATGAGCAAAAAAACGATGGATTTAGGCCCAGATCTCTGTACTGGGGTGAATGTATGACATTGTTTTGCATTCTGTCCATCAACTGTTGTTTTTGCATTTGTCACCCCGAGTGGGAAGGGTATTCCCAGATGTGGGTCCCATGCTCTCCATGCCACTGGAATCAAGCTATCCTGGCTGAAGAGGGGTGAAACCCTGAAACCGGTCCTAGTATACTTGTTTCCAGTGCAGGGAGGACCTGGCTTGGCAGTTCGGGCTGGACTGTACCCATGAGGCACAGGGTCAAGACTGATTTGCATATGGCTGGGTTCAAACTGGAACGGCATTGTGAGCAAAAACACGATGGATTTAGGCCCAGATCTCTGTACTGAGGTGAATGTATGACATTGTTCTGCATTCTGTCCATCAACTGTTGTTTTTGCATTTGTCACCCCGAGTGGGAAGGGTATTCCCAGACATGTGTCCCATGCTCTCCATGCCACTGGAATCAAGCTATGCTGGCTGAAGAGGGGTGAAACCCTGAAACCGGTCCTAGGATGCTTGTTTCCAGTACAGGGAGGACCTGGCTTGGCAGTTTGGGCTGGACTGTACCCATGAGGCTGTGGAAATATGGATTTTTATGATCAGTTATGTCCCCTATCTTGGACCCCAACGGTTTCATGTATGAATCACAAGTACATGTATGTTCCCTCCAGTTCCAGTTATGAAGACGCAAATACATGTGCGTCCACCGTTAACATGTCCTCTTTCAGATCCGCCATGAATGGGCCGGATATTCCATTCCTAAGTACGAAAGGCCACCGGCTTTATATGGTTCACTTATGCCATTTTACAGTCCAGGCAAGTAGGCCCTGATTCTGCCATCAAGCTTTTCCTGCCTTCTGCCTCTGAGAGCTCCAGTCTGAGCCTGCATCTGTATCCATGAACTTTGTCCTCATTCTCTGCGCAGCTAACGGTGCCTGACATCAGCTTGTAGCCTGCCAAAAACTGTATTTCACCTTCGAAATTATCTGCTCCGCTCCCTGCCCAATGCATTCCTGTCTGGTAGTTTAAGTAAACATCCTTCCAGCTACCGAGCAGAGGCCCGGCTTCTCTGTCTTTATGCAAGTAATTCATAGCCCTATTATTATGGAAGACTTCTGCCCTCGCATCTAGTGTAGACACTTAGACGCTTGTACACGCACTAACAGTCAGTATAGTCAGTATAGAATAAGATTCTATTCTAAAAGACCTCTCTTTTTGATAACATAGTTCTTTAAACATAGGATGTTAGATATGATTTGGGATTAGGTTGACTTGACCCTCCAGACATCTGTCGCCACATGTAGAGTTAAATGTCAAATCCCCTTCACCCCCTAGTCGCACGTCAATCATACGTCATGCTGCTGCGCGCGCATTTCTGTCAAGTATTTCTGCTGACATTGCGAAATTCTTTCATGGAACCACCCCATTATGACATCATACCTGATGACGTTCTTTAGTTACACCCAGTTACGCCTACTTTTGCTACGCATGTATGTTTTATCTTCACTATCAATTGTTACGCCTCCTGCATTTGCTTCACTGTAATGCCTATTGTATAAAAGTGATTACTTATCAATAAAATATGTACTTCACTTCCTGAACCTCCGTGGTGATGGAACCTGGAGTCAGCGATTCGAATCGTCCATTGGAATAAAGCCCATTCCGAACCTCTAATATCACGGATTCTGCCTCTTATTTTACTGAGCTATATTTATTATTTTTCTGTATCAAATTAAGTCCCGGTAATTAAATTATTTACCACATGAATGGCGCCCGAACAGGGACACTTTCTCATCTCACGCGCCGGCGGTGCGTTGCAGGCCCGGTCTCCTGCCACAGCTGGACGGACAACAACGCGTACCAGCAGGATTTCCTGTATCTCCCTCCGGTCAAGCGGGGGCGATTGAGGCTGCGATCAACACCCAGACGAGGCGGTGAGAAGTGCGAAGTATCCCGACCAGAGCCTAGCTGAGAGAGCAAGATCCGAGGTATACAGAGGCCCACCAAGTTCCGAAGTTTCCGAGGTTTCCGATGTTCCGAAGTTTCCGAAGTTTTCGAGTCGAGTCCAGTCCAGTTCAGTTCAGTTCCGTTCCGAGGCCTTCCGTTCCGAGCTACCCGGTGAGTACCATTACTGGGGAGGCGTTCTGGCGTGCACATAAGTTGTGCCGGTCCAGACGGGTTTGGGTACACAAATCCGGTCTGCACTGTTTTAGCAGTGTATCTGTACTGTTTAACAGTATATCTAGTATATCAAGTATATAAATTCAGAATAATTCAGTTAATGCCGAGGATTATGTTTTGTGCTTAAGTTTTCTTAGATCGTCATCATCATTGTTGCTCATTTAAACGTTAAATGTTAAATGTGTTAATACGTCCTGCATATTGTGGTGTGAATGACTGTTCATTATTGTGTTTATTGTATTAAGTTTGTTCAAGACCAAGTATCAGATCAGTTCTCAATATGCCGCTCTTTTCGAAACTAAGACAGATCACAACTAGAAAAGGGGTACTCGAAGAAGCTGTTCCCATTCCTCCTAGGGACACTCCAGGGTACTTCATGTATCATAAACATGGCCTAGACGCCATATTATTTCTTGATCTATGGGTAGACTACACTAAGGAATTACCAGAAAGTCAGAGGTGGCCCGCAGCTGGGACCTGGGATGCAGATTGCATCGTGAAAGTAGAGGAAGAATTATGGAAAAGGAAAGCCAGACAGTCACAGAAAGACGCCATTGAATTATGGCGTAAAGAATCGTATAGACGCACAGAAAAAGCACGTAGACAGGAAGAGAAGAGTAAGGAAAATTCAAATAAAGTCCGAGAAAATCTATTAATTGAAGAAGGTACACGAGTGAAATCAGAACAAATAGACAGACAAAGAAATGCCCTTATGAATGGTATGTATCCCCTTCTGGCCGAGGGATTACCTAAGGCTACTCCGGAGATACCAAAAGACTTGCCACCCCCATTATTCCCAATAAAAATGCATCCTAAAGGGCATCCTAGAACAGCAGAAGATGTTTTTCTTTCCTCATACTTAGATGACGCAGCTCCCGAGTATGCTAACTCCGCCCCACATAGACCGTCTGCCGGGGAGGTTCAACGCCAAGATCCAGTATCTGTATCCCTACAGCATCAAATCCTGACACAAGTTCCGGCAAGCACATCTGTTTCCACATCTGTTCCTACAGCTGCTTCTACAGCTGTGTCCACACCTATAGTTGCTGTATCGCGTTCAACGAATCCTTTCACGCCCGATACCCCAGACGGGGCTACCGGAGGTGCTACCAACATTTTTTCTACGCCACCCAGAATAAATAAACTTACTTTTCAAGAATCAGCACATCCACGTACCCCCAAACTCATAAATTCCCGCACGCTTAAGGAACTTCTTGTAGATTGTAGATATGACCCTGTGCCCGGAAAAGAGGACGAAATGATCCTGGCATCATTACGCATCAGACGAGCTGCGGTGTATTTAGGGAAGCTACCAGGAATGACTATGCATCTAGACAATATATATCATTTTGTCCAAACAGGGCGAGATTCTGAATGTATTAACAGAGCTATGGAATACCAGAAAGTGGAGATACAGGGGGAACTGTTACGTTTCCTCATAAACTGTGTGATTAGAAATCAAGACCGACCGGGGGTAGATCCGGAAATAATGCAAACTCTTACCAGATGGAGCCAGAATATATCAGAGGGGAGACATGACAGGCAAAAATGTATAATAGCCATGTGCCGAAAGATCCGTAAAGAAATAGAACGCTTTCACGAAGAGAGATTAGCGGTAGATCAGTTTGAACAAAATGAGGAGGAGGAAGGATCAGGACTGCCCACAGGACAGTCAGAAACCATAGCCTATGTAGGTAAAGGAAGATCTTGTAATAGTACTAGATGTTTCACTGACCCGATACGTCCGATATGTTCAGATAATAACAGGAATTTCCAAACACCTATAATGAATATAAGGTCCCCCGAGCATTCGTTCCAAGCCGCTGACAAATTACTCCGAGAACGAAGGGGTTATCATTTACTCGATTCTATGGATGAACAAGAATTAGCCAGGTCAGCCGTTCATTGGGTTGACAGTCCTGGAAAATATGGTGATGATACAGTAGCACACACGTTTTTGAACCTCACCCCAGATGAACAGCGTTTAGCTGGGATTTATATGATTCAACAACTTCTTATACTTTATCAAAGTCAACATTCCGATCCTGGTCTTTTACCTGATATATTGACTGAATTACTCTCGAATAGATGGAGAGGTTCAGGTACTAAGTTAATTAGAGATATACTAGAATCAAGAAAGCAGTACATTCTTTTTGTATGCCCAGAACATGTCTCAATGCCCATCAAGGAAAGAACGACGTATTACATGGACAGACAGAATCCCTTACGAGAAGTACACCCAATAAAGGGCGAGGACAATCAGTTTAAACGTGTATATGTATATACGCCCATATCGAAAATAGAATTGTTAGAAATGAAGAAAGTGGTACCCAGTCATGACAAAGACCCAGCGGGTTTTCACCGAGAAATTAAAGACATGTTACTCATGGGAGAGTATACCTATCCCGACATTATGACAATATTAAAGGTATTAATGCCTGCTGGCATTTATGAAAAACTCAAGGAAAAAGAGTGGGAGGTGGGAGACCAAAAGATAGACTGGACAGCATTAGAAAATGAAGAAAAGGCCCGAGGTCCAGGTTCGGGGCTTGGGGATAAAACTAAAGCACTACCAGGTTTACTAGTACAGGTACTGCCACGTTTATTAACCACGAAAAAGGAAGACTGGGGTGCAATCTCAGCCTGTAAACAAAAGCAAGATGAAGACACTAGTGATTTCTATGCCCGATTCGAAAAATGTTTTGGTATAAATAGTGGTATAAAAGCAAGTAGCGAGTCATACCCACATCTGTTTGTGACAAAATTAGTTGAAAATTCCTTGCCCCAGGTGAAGAACAGAGTATTAAAATTCGAGAGTACCTGGCAAGGTAATACCCCATCACAAATGTTACAAATGTTACAGTACCATTACAATAGAATTAGAGAGGAACAAGAACATGAACAGAAACGCATGAAAGACACAAAAATGAAAATGCTAGTCTCCCAGACAGTTCCAGCTGAAGGTCATAAAAAGGGTACGACACAGTCCGGTGATTCAGCAGGACCTGTAAAAGGGACATGCAACTATTGCAAACAACCAGGTCATTATATACACGATTGCCCAGTCCTGAAGCGTAATATCGCCACAGGTAAAACACAAGAAAGACCACGGCCACCTAGACAGGATCAGAATGAACAAGGAGCACCGCAGCATGCACAGTCCATGCCAGCTCCACAACAGTCTATACAGTTTGTGCCAGCCGCACCAGCGTTGCCTGTTGCTGCCACACAAACCACGACGCGACAGCTGTACCAGACCGCACAGTATGACTATCCTGATTATCAACGATACGCATGAACCAGCCTAGAGAGGGAAGTTGACTTACCCCTTATCGAGGTCCCTGTAGACCAAGAAGGACCTTATGTACATAGTGAACTATTAGGCCAGGATAGAAAATTTTTACTTGATACAGGGGCAAGTCGAACAACTATAAAACGTAGTGAAGTTCCAGGGGCACCCCTCTCAGGCTCACAGAATATTTCCCTTGGTTTTTCAGGAAAACCTATTGTTAATGAAGTATCACAGCCTCTTCCACTTACGATAGGACCCTTGACCCGAACTACAGATTTATTGCTTACTAAATCATGTCCAGAAAACCTGTTAGGTATAAAAACACTGAAAGCTCTAGGAGCTATAATATGTTGTTCTCCGGAAGGAGTAAGATTGTTTTTACGTGATTTCAAAGGTCACTATGTGTCTCGAGACATGGATCCCCGATTGCAGACTTTACCTACACATTTATGGGCACAAGGCCCTACTGATGTTGGTTGTATGAATATTACACCATACCGAGTTACACTAAAGGCAGGAGTGGTACTACCACGAATGCGACAATATAAGTTACCACCAGATGCTGTAGTGGCTTTACTGCAAATTATTGACGAGCTCATTGTCCAAGGAGTGGTTGTGGAAACAGACTCCAATGTATGTAATTCCCCGATAATTCCGATTCTTAAACGAACAGATCCAAAGGCCCCGCCAGTGTATCGATTGGTTATTGATCTGCGCGAATTGAACAAATGCATTGTGCCACAATTCCCTGTGGTCCCAGATATCTCGTCATTACTGACAGCTATTGATTCCGGAGCAACATTCTTTACTGTAATTGATCTCAAGAATGCCTTTTTCAGCGTCCCAATAGATCCGGAAAGCCAATACTTGTTCGGATTTAGTTTAAATGGACGTAGCTTTAAATTCACACGCGCACCTCAAGGATTTACAGAAAGCCCCAGCATCTATAGCCAAGCACTGAAACGAGAACTCGACAGTATCCACATGCCAGTCAACACTGCCCTGCTTCAATATGTCGATGATCTGCTGATCACCGCTAGAAACGAACCTGAATGCGAGAAAGCATCACTGACGGTATTACAATTTTTGGCCGAAAAGGGGCACAAGGTGTCCCCTTCTAAGCTGCAATTCTGTGTCCAGCGAGTTGTTTACCTTGGTCACTCGCTGTCCAAGGAGGGAAGGCAGCTTACACCAGATCGCATCCAGCTAATTGCAAATATGCCGATACCCAAGACACAAAAGGAGGTGCGGGCTTTCATAGGCCTCACTTCATATTGTAGGCAGTGGATCCCTCAGTATGCATTTCTAGCAAAACCACTCATTCAATTGACAACACAGGAGGCAGCCACATCGACTGTCCTCCCTTGGACTCAGGAACATACACACGTTTTTGAAAGTTTAAAGAAAGCTTTATGTCAAGCACCTGTCCTAGCAACACCATGTTACAATAAACAGTTTACACTCTTTGTTACAGAACGCGAAGGTACTGCTTTGTCAGTACTCACTCAGGAACAAGCAGGATCACACAAACCGTGTGCTTATTTTTCTAGTACATTAGATCCCGTAGCTCAGGCTTTGCCTGCATGCCTAAAATCAGTGGCAGCAACAGCTTTAGCAATCAGACAAAGCGATGCCATAGTATTAGGACATCCATTGACAGTACAAGTACCACATGCAGTAGAGGTTCTCTTGAACCGCACACAAACACAACACTTGACTATAGCACGACTCACCGGTTACGAATTAACATTGTTTCAGCCACATATAGAAATCAGACGTTGTAGTACATTGAATCCTGCCACACTGTTACCTGTAAAGGGAACAGACCCACTTGCACATGATTGTATTGAGGTTATCACTATCACGACGAAACCTAGACAAGACTTGACAGACGTTCCATTGTCAGACCCAGACCTGACGTTGTATGTAGATGGTTCATGTATGAGAACAGGTACAGGAGAGTTAGTGGCCGCTTATGCAGTCACAACAGACGCTGAAATCATTGAAACAAATTGTATAAATACCTTGTCCGCTCAAGCAGCAGAGCTCATCGCTCTGACACAAGCCTGTATTCAAGCCACAAATAAAAAAGTCAACATATACACTGATTCACGTTATGCATTCGGAGTTGTACATGACTTCGGCGTGCTGTGGCGAGAGAGAGGTTATTTATCTTCTCACGGTGCCCACATTCAGCACGGACCCCTCATTCATGCCTTATTAGATGCAATACATCTACCCACTGCCATATCAATTATGAAATGTAAAGCTCATACGAAAGTTACTGATATCATTTCTCAAGGCAATGATCTAGCTGACAGAACAGCTAAACAGACTGCTCAAACTCGAACATCCGACATGACAAAGACAATAGTCCCGACGCCAACACATTGTATGATAGTTAAGGATCCCGCTCTTGACGTAATTGACATACAGACACATGCTACTCCAGACGAAATAAAGAAATGGACTGAATTAGGAGGGATCCAAACGGATCAAGGATGGATGACGAAGGAAAAATCTGTGTGGTTCCTTCCTGATTCAATGGTCCAAGTCATTATTAACACTGTACATAGTCCAGCACATCTAGGAGAAAAAGCTATGCTAGACAGCATCCAGCACATTTGGTTCAACAAACATTTACGAGCAGCAGCTAAACAAAAAGTCCGTACCTGTATGATCTGTTGTCAGTTTAACCCAGGAAAAAGCATTCCCGTAGAACAGGGTGGATTTCAGCCTCCTGATCACCCTTTTGAAGTCCTCCAGATGGATTATATCCAGATGGAACGATGTCGAGGATTCAAATATGTTCTCGTAGTTGTCTGTGCTCTTTCCCGTTGGACAGAGGCATACCCGGTTTCAGATTACACTGCCCCGACTACTGCCAAACAGTTAGTTCGAGAATTCTTCCCACGGTACGGTTTACCACGTGTTGTCTACTCAGATAACGGCCAGCCGTTCTCATCCGAACTAATGAAACACGTTTCACTTTTGTTAGGTTATCAGTGGAAGTTTCACTGTGTCCGACACCCCGAGGCAGCAGGTCTCGTGGAAAGACATAATCAGACCCTGAAAATTAGATTGTCCAAAATTTGTAGAGAGAAAGGTGTCGACTGGGTAGTAGCTTTACCCGTTGCACTCTTTTACATGAGAATGGTAGCACACTCTCGAACAGGGCTATCCCCGTATGAGGTGATCTTTGGTAGACCACCAAATATGTGGGGGACGCCTATACCACGCAAAATAACTGATATTGACTGTAACATGCTGACAGATTACTTGGCTTCCTTGATGTCTGCACTACAATCTTGTCGTTCACAGGTAGCTGCAGCTTTTCCCGACAACACTGAGGTGAAACCCCATGACGTAATTCCAGGAGATCTGGTCTTAGTGAGGAACTTTGATCGGAAGTCTCAGCTGGATCCTAGGTGGAGGTCGCCTCAGCTCGTATTACTAACGACGAGGACAGCCGTGAAGATCGAGGGTCGAAAAGGCTGGATACATTCAAGTCATATCAAGAAATTTCATGGACTACCATCAGATGTAAACGACACACCTTGCGTGTCTTCCCCGAGTGACTCTAAACTTCCTTTTGTTGAATTGAATAGTCGTGAACTATATAAACTAAAACTCAGGTCTAACCAGTCAGGCAATTTGATTGTTTAAGTCCTCTCCAAGGTGAAGCGGTCGAATTTGTCTCTGACATGTATCCCTTAGACCTGTACAGAGAAAGAAACAAAAGGATAAAGCTGAAACGACATGCGTACTGTAAATCACTGCGTAGTCATTGCACAGTGACGTTATTAATTTTGTTTTTCTTAAGCCTTTTAATAATTACTGCAAGTATATTGTTGCACATATATTATCCTATTTCTAGACATGTTTATAATGTTACTGCTGAACATTCTTTTAGTGAATTACCTCCGCATGAATTGTCATATAGATTTGCGCTGCGCAATAACACGTTTATTAGTATGTTACATCATTCCCATCAGGTTAGCAATGCTACAAATTGTTGGATATGTGGCCGACTCCCTCCCTATCAGAATTATAAAGGAATTCTACCTCTCTTTCCATACCCGTTCACACACAACGGCTCCTGTGGAGCATGGTTTAGTTTAATTAATTCCCAAGATTCGAACTCCGCAGTTTATCAAGACAACGGGGTATGGGGAAATCTGAACTTAGTTTTACTTAAGGTCTGCCACCCCAACAAGGAGGGACTTCCCAAAAGAACAGGAACTGATCTAGAAAACGAAGTGTATGGATTAGGTAATTTTACGCTTAATCTTATGATCCTAAATATCGAATCCGAAGCTACTCCAATTTTGCCCGCCATGTCAGTATTTCCAGTAAAAGGTGAATTATGTGTAAGAAAGAATGGTTCCATACATATGGGCCATAGTAGATGCACCACTGTAATAGAATTTAGTGATCAAGGCAAGTCGACATTTAGAGCTTCCCGCCATTCCTATTTTATATGTGGTCAGACGGCATATATACGTCTGCCTCTAGATTGGGATGGTACCTGCTACATTGGATTCCTTTTGCCACCTGTTTTTCTAGCTCCTCCTGATTATCACAGAAATATTCACTTAGTACACAATAGAGAAAGGAGAGATCTCCCAATAGTCGATTACACTGAAACAGCATGGGAAAAATACACAGATTTCAATAAAGGTCTCTTTCCCTATATAGGTACAGTTACCAATAGTAAGCTGATACGTAGATTAACCAGAACCCTTGAAGCAGTAGTGAACGAAACTATTTCCGCCTTAGGCAATTTAACAGAAGAGCAGTCTGCTATGCGGATTGTTGTGCTTCAAAATCGTCTTGTCCTTGACGTCATCCTGGCCGATAGGGGCGGAGCTTGTAGGGTCATCGGATCAAGCTGTTGCATTTTCATACCAGAAAATTCGCCATCTGTATATAAAGCCATAACTCGTCTTCATAAGATTGTAAGCCAGATACACCAGAATCCAGGCACCTGGACTTGGTCCGGTTGGTTTTGGAGTGTATTATCTACCTTTGGATGGAAGGTCCTATCCTTCCTAGGTATTGGCTTTCTCATACTATTCAGTTGCTGTCTATGCCTACAATGTGGACCAGCGATCTGTGGTCTGTGTGCCACATCGTGTATTCCACCACCAAGATTTCGTTCGTCCCAGAAGAAAAAAGAAGAACAAATGATGCTATATGAACAGATCAATGGATTGATGAAGATTGATATCTCTTGACGGGCAAGTAGGGGACAAGGAGGGAATGTGGAAATATGGATTTTTATGATCAGTTATGTCCCCTATCTTGGACCCCAACGGTTTCATGTATGAATCACAAGTACATGTATGTTCCCTCCAGTTCCAGTTATGAAGACGCAAATACATGTGCGTCCACCGTTAACATGTCCTCTTTCAGATCCGCCATGAATGGGCCGGATATTCCATTCCTAAGTACGAAAGGCCACCGGCTTTATATGGTTCACTTATGCCATTTTACAGTCCAGGCAAGTAGGCCCTGATTCTGCCATCAAGCTTTTCCTGCCTTCTGCCTCTGAGAGCTCTAGTCTGAGCCTGCATCTGTATCCATGAACTTTGTCCTCATTCTCTGCGCAGCTAACGGTGCCTGACATCAGCTTGTAGCCTGCCAAAAACTGTATTTCACCTTCGAAATTATCTGCTCCGCTCCCTGCCCAATGCATTCCTGTCTGGTAGTTTAAGTAAACATCCTTCCAGCTACCGAGCAGAGGCCCGGCTTCTCTGTCTTTATGCAAGTAATTCATAGCCCTATTATTATGGAAGACTTCTGCCCTCGCATCTAGTGTAGACACTTAGACGCTTGTACACGCACTAACAGTCAGTATAGTCAGTATAGAATAAGATTCTATTCTAAAAGACCTCTCTTTTTGATAACATAGTTCTTTAAACATAGGATGTTAGATATGATTTGGGATTAGGTTGACTTGACCCTCCAGACATCTGTCGCCACATGTAGAGTTAAATGTCAAATCCCCTTCACCCCCTAGTCGCACGTCAATCATACGTCATGCTGCTGCGCGCGCATTTCTGTCAAGTATTTCTGCTGACATTGCGAAATTCTTTCATGGAACCACCCCATTATGACATCATACCTGATGACGTTCTTTAGTTACACCCAGTTACGCCTACTTTTGCTACGCATGTATGTTTTATCTTCACTATCAATTGTTACGCCTCCTGCATTTGCTTCACTGTAATGCCTATTGTATAAAAGTGATTACTTATCAATAAAATATGTACTTCACTTCCTGAACCTTCGTGGTGATGGAACCTGGAGTCAGCGATTCGAATCGTCCATTGGAATAAAGCCCATTCCGAACCTCTAATATCACGGATTCTGCCTCTTATTTTACTGAGCTATATTTATTATTTTTCTGTATCAAATTAAGTCCCGGTAATTAAATTATTTACCACAAGGCACAGGGCAAGACTGATTTGCATATGGCTGGGTTCAAACTGGAACGGCATGGTGAGCAAAAAAACAATGGATTTAGGCCCAGATCTCTTTACTGTGGTGAATGTATGACATTGTTCTGCATTCAGTCCATCAACTGTTGTTTTTGCATTTGTCACCCCGAGTGGGAAGGGTAAGCCCAGACGTGGGTCCATGCTCTCCATGCCACTGGAATCAAGCTATCCTGGCGGAAGAGGGGTGAAACCCTGAAACAAGTCCTAGGATGCTTCTTTCCAGTTCATGGAGGACCTGGCTTCGCTGTTCAGGCTGGACTGTACCCATGAGGCACAGGGTCAAGACATGACTTGCATATGGCTGGGTTCAAACTGGAAGGGCATGGTGAGCAAAAAACCGATGGATTTAGGCGCAGATCTCTGTACTGTGGTGAATGTAAGACATTGTTCTGCATTCTGTCCATCAACTGTGGTTTTTGATTTTGTCACCCCGTGTGGGAAGGGTATGCCCAGATGTGCGTCCCCTGCTCTAAATGCCACTGGAATCAAGCTATCCTGGCTAAAGAGGGGTGAAACCCTGAAACCGGTCCTAGGATGCTTGTTTCCAGTCCAGGGAGGACCTGGCTTGGCAGTTCGGGCTGGACTGTACCCATGAGGCACTGGGTCAAGGCTGATTTGCATATGACTAGGTTCAAACTGTAACGGTATGGTGAGCAAAAAAACAATGGATTTAGGCCCAGATCTCTGTACTGGGGTGAATGTATGACATTGTTTTGCATTCTGTCCATCAATTGTTGTTTTTGCATTTGTGACCTCGAGTGGGAAGGGTATGCCCAGACGTGGGTCCCATGCTCTCCATGCCACTGGAATAAAGGTATCCTGGCTGAAGAGGGGTGAAACCCTGAAACCGGTCCTAGGATGCTTGTTTCCAGTCCAGGGAGGACCTGGCTTCGCAGTTCAGGCTGGACTGTACCCATGAGGCACAGGGTCAAGACTGATTTGCATATGGCTGGGTTCAAACTGGAAGGGCATGGTGAGCATAACAACGATGGATGTAGGCGCAGATCTCTGTACTGGGGTGAATGTAAGACTTTGTTCTGCATTCTGTCCATCAACTGTTGTTTTTGCTTTTGTCACCCAGAGTGGGAAGGGTATGCCCAGATGTGGGTCCCCTGCTCTCCATGCCACTGGAATCAAGCTATCCTGGCTGAAGAGGGGTGAAACCCTGAAACCGGTCCTAGGATGCTTGTTTCCAGTGCAGGGAGGACCTGGCTTGGCAGTTCGGGCTGGACTGTACCCATGAGGCACAGGGTCAAGACTGATTTGCATATGGCTGGGTTCAAACTGGAACGGCATTGTGAGCAAAAACACGATGGATTTAGTCCCAGATCTCTGTACTGGGGTGAATGTCTGACATTGTTCTGCATTCTGTCCATCAACTGTTGTTTTTGCATTTGTCACCCCGAGTGGGAAGGGTGTGCCCAGACATGGGTCCCATGCTCTCCATGCCACTGGAATAAAGGTATCCTGGCTGAAGAGGGGTGAAACCCTGAAACCGGTCCTAGGAAGCAGGTTTCCAGTCCAGGGAGTACCTTGCTTGGCAGTTTGGGCTGGACTGTACCCATGAGGCACAGGGTCAAGACTGATGCATATGGCTGGGTTCAAACTGGAACGGCATGTCGAGCAAATAAACAATGGATTTAGGCCCAGACCTCTGTACTGGGGTGAATGTATGACATTGTTCTGCATTCTGTGCATCAACTGTTGTTTTTGCATTTGTCACCCCGAGTGGGAAGGGAATGCCCAGACGTGGGTCCCATGCTCTCCATGCCACTGGAATCAAGCTACCCTGGCTGAAGAGGGGTGAAACCCTGAAACCGGTCCTAGGATACTTGTTTCCAGTCCGGGAGGACCTGGCTTGGCAGTTTGGGCTGGACTGTACCCATGAGGCACAAGGTCAAGGCTGATTTGCAGATGGCTGGGTTCAAACTGTAACGGCATGGTGAGCAAAAAAATGATGGATTTAGGCCCAGATCTCTGTACTGGGGTGAATGTATGATATTGTTCTGTATTCTGTCCATCAACTGTTGTTTTTGCATTTGTCACCCCGAGTGGGAATGATATGCCCAGACGTGGGTCCCATGCTCTCCATGCCACTGAAATCAAGCCATCCTGGCTGAAGAGGGGTGAAACCATGAAACCGTTCCAAGGATGCTTGTTTCCAGTCCAGAGAGGACCTGGCTTGGCAGTTCGGGCTGGACTGTACCCATGAGGCACAGGGTCAAGACTGATTTACATATGGCTGGGTTCAAATTGGAACGGCATGGTGAGCAAAAAAACGATGGATTTAGGCCCAGATCTTTGTACTGGGGTGAATGTATGACATTGTTCTGCATTCTGTGCATCAACTGTTGTTTTTGCATTTGTCACCCCGAGTAGGAAGGGTATGCCCAGACGTGGGTCCCATGCTCTCCCTGCCACTGGAATCAAGCTATCCTGGCTGAAGAGGGGTGAAACCCTGAAACCGGTCCTAGGATGCTTGTTTCCAGTCCGGGAGGACCTGGCTTGGCAGTTAGGGCTGGACTTTACCCATGAGGCACAGGGTCAAGACTGATTTGCATATGGCTGGGTTCAAACTGGAATGGCATGGTGATCAAAAAAATGATGGATTTAGGCCCAGATCTCTTTACTGGGGTGAATGTATGATATTGTTCTGCATTCTGTCCATCAACTGCTGTTTTTGCATTTGTGACCTCGAGTGGGAAGGGTGTGCCCACACGTGGGTCCCATGCTCTCCATGCCACTGGAATCAAGCTATCCTGGCTGAAGAGGGGTGAAACCCTGAAACTGGTCCTAGGATGCTTGTTTCCAGTGCAGGGAGGACCTGGCTTGGCAGTTCGGGCTGGACTGTACCCATGAGGCTCAGGGTCAAGACTGATTTGCATATCAAACTGAAACGGCATTGTGAGCAAAAACACGATGGATTTAGGCCTAGATCTCTGTACTGGGGTGAATGTCTGACATTGTTCTGCATTCTGTCCATCAACTGTTGTTTTTGCATTTGTCACCCCGAGTGGGAAGGGTATTCCCAGACATGTGTCCCATGCTCTCCATGCCACTGGAATCAAGCTATGCTGGCTTAAGAGGGGTGAAACCCTGAAACCGGTCCTAGGATGCTTGTTTCCAGTCCAGGGAGGACCTGGCTTGGCAGTTTCGGCTGGACTGTACCCATGAGGCACAGGGCAAGACTGATTTGCATATGGCTGGGTTCAAACTGGAACGGCATGGTGAGCAAAAAAACAATGGATTTAGGCCCAGATATCTGTACTCGGGGGAATGCATGTCATTGTTCTGCATTCAGTCCATCAACTGTTGTTTTTGCATTTGTCATCCCGAGTGGGAAGGGTATGCCCAGACGTGGACCCCATGCTCTCCATGCCACTGGAATCAAGCTATCTTGGCTGAAGAGGGATGAAACCCTGAAACCGGTCCTAGGATGCTATTCCAGGGAGGACCAGGTGTGGTATTTTGGGCTGGACTGTACCCAGGAGGCACAGGGTCAAGACTGATTTGCATATGGCTGGGTTCAAACTGGAACGGCATGGTGAGCAAAAAACGATGGATTTAGGCCCAGATCTCTGTACTGTGGTGAATGTATGACATTGTTCTGCATTCAGTCCATCAACTGTTGTTTTTGCATTTGTCACCCCGAGTGGGAAGGGTAAGCCCGGATGTGGGTCCCCTGCTATCCATGCCACTGGAATCAAGCTATCCTGGCTAAAGAGGGGTGAAACACTGAAACCGGTCCTAGGATGCTTGTTTCCAGTACAGGGAGGACCTGGCTTGGCAGTTCGGGCTGGACTGTACCCATGAGGCACAGGTTCAAGACTGATTTGTATATGACTGTGTTCAAACTGGAAGGGCATGGTGAGCATAACAACAATAGATTTAGGCGCAGATCTCTGTACTGGGGTGAATGTAAGACTTTGTTCTGCATTCTGTCCATCAACTGTTGTTTTTGCTTTTGTCACCCCGAGTGGGAAGGGTATGCCCAGATGTGGGTCCTCTGCTCTCCATGCCACTGGAATCACGCTATCCTGGCTGAAGAGGGGTGAAACCCTGAAACCGGTCCTAGGATGCTTGTTTCCAGTCCAAGGAGGACCTGGCCTGGCAGTTTGGGCTGGACTGTACCCATGAGGCACAGGGCAAGACTGATTTGCATATGGTTGTGTTCAAACTGGAACGGCATGGTGAGCAAAAAAACAATGGATTTAGGCCCAGATATCTGTACTGGGGTGAATGTATGACATTGTTTTGCATTCTGTCCATCAATTTTTGTTTTTGCTTTTGTGACCTCGAGTGGAAAGGGTATGCCCAGACGTGGGTCCCATGCTCTCCATGCCACTGGAATCAAGTTATCCTGGCTGAAGAGGGGTGAAACCCTGAAAAAATTCCTAGGATGCTTGTTTCCAGTCCAGGGAGGACCTGGCTTCGCAGCTCAAGCTGGACCTTACCCATGAGGCACAGGGTCACGACTGATTTGTATATGACTGTGTTCAAACTGGAAGGGCATGGTGAGCATAACAACGATGGATGTAGGCGCAGATCTCTGTACTGGGGTGAATGTAAGACTTTGTTCTGCATTCTGTCCATCAACTGTTGTTTTTGCTTTTGTCACCCAGAGTGGGAAGGGTATGCCCAGATGTGGGTCCCCTGCTCTCCATGCCACTGGAATCAAGCTATCCTGGCTGAAGAGGGGTGAAACCCTGAAACCGGTCCTAGGATGCTTGTTTCCAGTGCAGGGAGGACCTGGCTTGGCAGTTCGGGCTGGACTGTACCCATGAGGCACAGGGTCAAGACTGATTTGCATATGGCTGGGTTCAAACTGGAACGGCATTGTGAGCAAAAACACGATGGATTTAGTCCCAGATCTCTGTACTGGGGTGAATGTCTGACATTGTTCTGCATTCTGTCCATCAACTGTTGTTTTTGCATTTGTCACCCGAGTGGGAAGGGTGTGCCCAGACATGGGTCCCATGCTCTCCATGCCACTGGAATAAAGGTATCCTGGCTGAAGAGGGGTGAAACCCTGAAACCGGTCCTAGGATGCAGGTTTCCAGTCCAGGGAGTACCTTGCTTGGCAGTTTGGGCTGGACTGTACCCATGAGGCACAGGGTCAAGACTGATATGCATATGGCTGGGTTCAAACTGGAACAGCATGGTGAGCAAAAAAATTATGTATTTAGGCCCAGATCTCTGTACTGAGGTGAATGTATGAGATTGTTCTGTATTCTGTCCATCAACTGTTGTTTTTGCATTTGTCACCCCGAGTGGGAAGGGTATTCCCAGACGTGTGTCCCATGGTCTCCATGCCACTGGAATCAAGCTATGCTGGCTGAAGAGGGGTGAAACCCTGAAACCGGTCCAAGGATGCTTGTTTCCAGTCCAGGGAGGACCTGGCCTGGCAGTTCGGGCTGGACTGTACCCATGAGGCACAGGGCAAGACTGATTTGCATATGGCTGGGTTCAAACTGGAACGGGATGGTGAGCAAAAAAACAATGGATTTAGGCCCAGATATCTGTACTGGGGTGAATGTATGACATTCTTCTGCATTCAGTCCATCAACTGTTGTTTTTGCATTTGTCACCCCGAGTGGGAAGGGTATGCCCAGAAGTGGATCCCATGCTCTCCATGCCACTGGAATCAAGTAACCCGGCTGAAGAGGGGTGAAACCCTGAAACCGGTCCTAGGATGCTATTCCAGGGAGGACCTGGCTTGGTAGTTCGGGCTGGACTGCACCCATGAGGCCAGGGTCAAGACTGATTTACATATGGCTGGGTTCAAACTGGAACGGCATGTCGAGCAAATAAACAATGGATTTAGGCCCAGACCTCTGTACTGGGGTGAATGTATGACATTGTTCTGCATTCTGTGCATCAACTGTTGTTTTTGCATTTGTCACCCCGAGTGGGAAGGGAATGCCCAGACGTGGGTCCCATGCTCTCCATGCCACTGGAATCAAGATACCCTGGCTGAAGAGGGGTGAAACCCTGAAACCGGTCCTAGGATTCTTGTTTCCAGTCCGGGAGGACCTGGCTTGGCAGTTTGGGCTGGACTGTACCGATGAGGCACAAGGTCAAGGCTGATTTGCATATGGCTGGGTTCAAACTGTAACGGCATGGTGAGCAAAAAAATGATGGATTTAGGCCCAGATCTCTGTACTGGGGTGAATGTATGATATTGTTCTGTATTCTGTCCATCAACTGTTGTTTTTGCATTTGTCACCCCGAGTGGGAATGATATGCCCAGACGTGGGTCCCATGCTCTCCATGCCACTGAAATCAAGCTATCCTGGCTGAAGAGGGGTGAAACCATGAAACCGTTCCAAGGATGCTTGTTTCCAGTCCAGAGAGGACCTGGCTTGGCAGTTCGGGCTGGACTGTACCCATGAGGCACAGGGTCAAGACTGATTTACATATGGCTGGGTTCAAACTGGAACGGCATGGTGAGCAAAAAAACAATGGATTTAGGCCCAGATCTCTGTACTGGGGTGAATGTATGACATTGTTCTGCATTCTGTGCATCAACTGTTGTTTTTGCATTTGTCACCCCGAGTGGGAAGGGTATGCCCACACGTGGGTCCCATGCTCTCCAGGCCACTGGAATCAAGCTACCCTGGCTGAAGAGGGGTGAAACCCTGAAACCAGTCCTAGGATTCTTGTTTCCAGTCCGGGAGGACCTGGCTTGGCAGTTCGGGCTGGACTGTACCCATGAGGCACAGGGTCAAGACTGATTTGCTTATGGCTGGGTTCAAACTGGAACGGCATGGTGAGCAAAAAAATGATGGATTTAGGCCCAGATCTCTGTACTGGGGTGAATGTATGATATTGTTCTGCATTCTGTCCATCAACTGCTGTTTTTGCATTTGTGACCTCGAGTGGGAAGGGTGTGCCCACACGTGGGTCCCATGCTCTCCATGCCACTGGAATCAAGCTATCCTGGCTGAAGAGGGGTGAAACCCTGAAACTGGTCCTAGGATGCTTGTTTCCAGTGCAGGCAGGACCTGGCTTGGCAGTTCGGGCTGGACTGTACCCATGAGGCACAGGGTCAAGACTGATTTGCATATCAAACTGGAACGGCATTGTGAGCAAAAACACGATGGATTTAGGCCTAGATCTCTGTACTGGGGTGAATGTCTGACATTGTTCTGCATTCTGTCCATCAACTGTTGTTTTTGCATTTGTCACCCCGAGTGGGAAGGGTATTCCCAGACATGTGTCCCATGCTCTCCATGCCACTGGAATCAAGCTATGCTGGCTTAAGAGGGGTGAAACCCTGAAACCGGTCCTAGGATGCTTGTTTCCAGTCCAGGGAGGACCTGGCTTGGCAGTTTCGGCTGGACTGTACCCATGAGGCACAGGGCAAGACTGATTTGCATAAGGCTGGGTTCAAACTGGAACGGCATGGTGAGCAAAAAAACAATGGATTTAGGCCCAGATATCTGTACTCGGGGGAATGTATGTCATTGTTCTGCATTCAGTCCATCAACTGTTGTTTTTGCATTTGTCACCCCGAGTGGGAAGGGTATGCCCAGACGTGGACCCCATGCTCTCCATGCCACTGGAATCAAGCTATCCTGGCTGAAGAGGGATGAAACCCTGAAACCGGTCCTAGGATGCTATTCCAGGGAGGACCTGGTTTGGTATTTCGGGCTGGACTGTACCCAGGAGGCACAGGGTCAAGACTGATTTGCATATGGCTGGGTTCAAACTGGAACGGCATGGTGAGCAAAAAACGATGGATTTAGGCCCAGATCTCTGTACTGTGGTGAATGTATGACATTGTTCTGCATTCAGTCCATCAACTGTTGTTTTTGCATTTGTCACCCCGAGTGGGAAGGGTAAGCCCGGATGTGGGTCCCCTGCTCTCCATGCCACTGGAATCAAGCTATCCTGGCTAAAGAGAGGTGAAACACTGAAACCGGTCCTAGGATGCTTGTTTCCAGTACAGGGAGGACCTGGCTTGGCAGTTCGGGCTGGACTGTACCCATGAGGCACAGGGTCAAGGCTGATTTGCATATGGCTAGGTTCAAACTGTAACGGCATGGTGAGCAAAAAAACGATGGATTTAGGCCCAGATCTCTGTACTGGGGTGAATGTATGACATTGTTTTGCATTCTGTCCATCAATTGTTGTTTTTGCATTTGTGACCTCGAGTGGGAAGGGTATGCCCAGAGGTGGGTCCCATGCTCTCCATGCCACTGGAATCAAGTTATCCTGGCTGAAGAGGGGTGAAACCCTGAAACAAGTCCTAGGATGCTTGTTTCCAGTCCAGGGAGGACCTGGCTTCGCAGCTCAGGCTGGACCTTACCCATGAGGCACAGGTTCAAGACTGATTTGTATATGACTGTGTTCAAACTGGAAGGGCATGGTGAGCATAACAACGATAGATTTAGGCGCAGATCTCTGTACTGGGGTGAATGTAAGACTTTGTTCTGCATTCTGTCCATCAACTGTTGTTTTTGCTTTTGTCACCCCGAGTGGGAAGGGTATGCCCAGATGTGGGTCCCCTGCTCTCCATGCCACTGGAATCACGCTATCCTGGCTGAAGAGGGGTGAAACCCTGAAACCGGTCCTAGGATGCTTGTTTCCAGTCCAAGGAGGACCTGGCCTGGCAGTTTGGGCTGGACTGTACCCATGAGGCACAGGGCAAGATTGATTTGCATATGGTTGTGTTCAAACTGGAACGGCATGGTGAGCAAAAAAACAATGGATTTAGGCCCAGATATCTGTACTGGGGTGAATGTATGACATTGTTTTGCATTCTGTCCATCAATTGTTGTTTTTGCATTTGTGACCTCGAGTGGAAAGGGTATGCCCAGACGTGGGTCCCATGCTCTCCATGCCACTGGAATCAAGTTATCCTGGCTGAAGAGGGGTGAAACCCTGAAATAAGTCCTAGGATGCTTGTTTCCAGTCCAGGGAGGACCTGGCTTCGCAGCTCAAGCTGGACCTTACCCATGAGGCACAGGGTCAAGACTGATTTGTATATGACTGTGTTCAAACTGGAAGGGCATGTTGAGCATAACAACGATGGATTTAGGCGCAGATCTCTGTACTGGGGTGAATGTAAAACTTTGTTCTGCATTCTGTCCATCAACTGTTGTTTTTGCTTTTGTCACCCCGAGTGGGAAGGGTATGCCCAGATGTGGGTCCCCTGCTCTCCATGCCACTGGAATCAAGCTATCCTGGCTGAAGAGGGGTGAAACCCTGAAATTGGTCCTAGGATGCTTGTTTCCAGTCCAGGGAGGACCTGGCCTGGCAGTTTGGGCTAGACTGTACCCATGAGGCACAGGGCAAGACTGATTTGCATATGGTTGTGTTCAAACTGGAACGGCATGGTGAGCAAAAAAACAATGGATTTAGGCCCAGATATCTGTACTGGGGTGAATGTATGACATTGTTCTGCATTCAGTCCATCAACTGTTGTTTTTGCATTTGTCACCCCGAGTGGGAAGGGTATGCCCAGACGTGGATCCCATGCTCTCCATGCCACTGGAATCAAGCTATCCTGGCTGAAGAGGGGTGAAACCCTGAAACCGGTCCTAGGATGCTATTCCAGGGAGGACCTGGCTTGGTAGTTCGGGCTGGACTGCACCCATGAGGGTCAGGGTCAAGACTGATTTGCATATGGCTGGGTTCAAACTGGAACGGCATGGTGAGCAAAAAACGATGGATTAAGGCCCAGATCTCTGTACTGGGGTGAATGTATGACATTGTTCTGCATTCAGTCCATCAACTGTTGTTTTTGATTTTGTCACCCCGAGTGGGAAGGGTATGCCCAGATGTGGGTCCCCTGCTCTCCATGCCACTGGAATCAAGCAATCGTGGCTAAAGAGGGGTGAAACCCTGAAACCAGTCCGAGGATGCTTGTTTCCTGTCCAGGGAGGACCTGGCTTGGCAGTTCGGGCTGGACTGTACCCATGAGGCACAGGGTCAAGGCTGATTTGCATATGGCTGGGTTCAAACTGTAACGGCATGGTGAGCAAAAAAACGATGGATTTAGGCCCAGATCTCTGTACTGGGGTGAATGAATGACATTGTTTTGCATTCTGTCCATCAACTGTTGTTTTTGCATTTGTGACCTCGAGTGGGAAGGGTATGCCCAGACGTGGGTCCCATGCACTCCATGCCACTGGAATCAAGCTATCCTGGCTGAAGAGGGGTGAAACCCTGAAACCGGTCCTAGGATGCTTGTTTCCAGTCCAGGGAGGACTTGGCTTGGTAGTTCGGGCTGGACTGTACCCATGAGGCAAAGGGTCAAGACTGATTTGCATATGGCTGGGTTCAAACTGGAACGGCATGGTGAGCAAAAAAACGATGGATTTAGGCCCAGATCTCTGTACTGGGGTGAATGTATGACATTGTTCTGCATTCAGTCCATCAACTGTTGTTTTTGCATTTGTCACCCTGAGTGGGAAGGGTAAGCCCAGTCGTGGGTCCCATGCTCTCCATGCCACTGGAATCAAGCTATCCTTGCGGAAGAGGGGTGAAACCCTGAAACCGGTCCTAGGATGCTTGTTTCCAGTCCAGGGAGGACCTGGCTTCGCAGTTCAGGCAGGACTGTACCCATGAGGCACAGGGTCAAGACTGATTTGCATATGGCTGGGTTCAAACTGGAAGGGCATGGTGAGCTAAAAAAGGATGGATTTAGGCCCAGATCTCTGTACTGGGGTGAATGTAAGACATTGTTTGCATTCTGTCCATCAACTGTTGTTTTTGCATTTGTCACCCCGATTGAGAAGGGTATTCCCAGATGTGGGTCCCCTGCTCTCCATGCCACTGGAATCAAGCTATCCTGGCTGAAGAGGGGTGAAACCCTGAAAACGGTCCTATGATGCTTGTTTCCAGTCCAGGGAGGACCTGGCTTCGCAGTTCAGGCTGGACTGTACCCATGAGGCACAGGGTCAAGACTGATTTGCATATGACTGGGTTCAAACTGGAAGGGCATGGTGAGCATAACAACGATGGATTTAGGCGCAGATCTCTGTAATGGTGTGAATGTAAGACTTTATCCTGCATTCTGTACATCAACTGTTGTTTTTGCTTTTGTCACCCCGAGTGGGAAGGGTATGCCCAGATGTGGGTCCCCTGCTCTCCATGCCACTGGAATCAAGCTATCCTGGCTGAAGAGGGGTGAAACCCTGAAACCGGTCCTAGGATGCTTGTTTCCAGTCCAGGGAGGACCTGGCTTGGCAGTTCGGGCTGGACTGTACCCATGAGGCACAGGGTCAAGGCTGATTTGCATATGGCTGGGTTCCAACTGTAACGGCATGGTGAGCAAAAACACGATGGATTTAGGCCCAGATCTCTGTACTGGGGTGAATGTATGACATTGTTCTGCATTCTGTCCATCAACTGTTGTTTTTGCATTTGTCACCCCGAGTGGGAAGGGTATTCCCAGACATGTGTCCCATGCTCTCCATGCCACTGGAATAAAGGTATCCTGGCTGAAGAGGGGTGAAACCCTGAAACCGGTCCTAGGATGCAGTTTTCCAGTCCAGGGAGTACCTTGCTTGGCAGTTCGGGCTGGACTGTACCCATGAGGCACAGGGTCAAGACTGATATGCATATGGCTGGGTTCAAACTGGAACAGCATGGTGAGCAAAAAAATTATGTATTTAGGCCCAGATCTCTGTACTGAGGTGAATGTATGAGATTGTTCTGTATTCTGTCCATCAACTGTTGTTTTTGCATTTGTCACCCCGAGTGGGAAGGGTATTCCCAGACGTGTGTCCCATGGTCTCCATGCCACTGGAATCAAGCTATGCTGGCTGAAGAGGGGTGAAACCCTGAAACCGGTCCAAGGATGCTTGTTTCCAGTCCAGGGAGGACCTGGCCTGGCAGTTCGGGCTGGACTGTACCCATGAGGCACAGGGCAAGACTGATTTGCATATGGCTGGGTTCAAACTGGAACGGGATGGTGAGCAAAAAAACAATGGATTTAAGCCCAGATATCTGTACTGGGGTTAATGTATGACATTGTTCTGCATTCAGTCCATCAACTGTTGTTTTTGCATTTGTCACCCCGAGTGGGAAGTGTATGCCCAGAAGTGGATCCCATGTTCTCCATGCCACTGGAATCAAGTAACCCGGCTGAAGAGGGGTGCAACCCTGAAACCGGTCCTAGGATGCTATTCCTGGGAGGACCTGGCTTGGTAGTTCGGGCTGGACTGCACCCATGAGGCCAGGGTCAAGACTGATTTACATATGGCTGGGTTCAAACTGGAACGGCATGTCGAGCAAATAAACAATGGATTTAGGCCCAGACCTCTGTACTGGGGTGAATGTATGACATTGTTCTGCATTCTGTGCATCAACTGTTGTTTTTGCATTTGTCACCCCGAGTGGGAAGGGAATGCCCAGACGTGGGTCCCATGCTCTCCATGCCACTGGAATCAAGCTACCCTGGCTGAAGAGGGGTGAAACCCTGAAACCGGTCCTAGGATTCTTGTTTCCAGTCCGGGAGGACCTGGCTTGGCAGTTCGGGCTGGACTGTACCCATGAGGCACAACGTCAAGGCTGATTTGCATATGGCTGGGTTCAAACTGTAACGGCATGGTGAGCAAAAAAATGATGGATTTAGGCCCAGATCTCTGTACTGGGGTGAATGTATGATATTGTTCTGCATTCTGTCCATCAACTGCTGTTTTTGCATTTGTGACCTCGAGTGGGAAGGGTATGCCCACACGTGGGTCCCATGCTCTCCATGCCACTGGAATCAAGCTATCCTGGCTGAAGAGGGGTGAAACCCTGAAACCGGTCCTAGGATGCTTGTTTCCAGTCCAGTGAGGACCTGTCTTGGCAGTTCGGGCTGGACTGTACCCATGAGGCACAGGGTCAAGATTGATTTGCATATGGATGGGTTCAAACTGAAACGGGATGGTGAGCAAAAAAATGATGGATTTAGGCCCAGATCTCTGTACCGGGGTGAATGTATGACATTGTTCTGTATTCTGTCCATCAACTGTTGTTTTTGCATTTGTCACCCCGAGTGGGAATGATATGCCCAGACGTGGGTCCCATGCTCTCCATGCCACTGAAATCAAGCTATCCTGGCTGAAGAGGGGTGAAACCATGAAACCGTTCCAAGGATGCTTGTTTCCAGTCCAGAGAGGACCTGGCTTGGCAGTTCGGGCTGGACTGTACCCATGAGGCACAGGGTCAAGACTGATTTACATATGGCTGGGTTCAAACTGGAACGGCATGGTGAGCAAAAAAACGATGGATTTAGGCCCAGATCTTTGTACTGGGGTGAATGTATGACATTGTTCTGCATTCTGTGCATCAACTGTTGTTTTTGCATTTGTCACCCCGAGTAGGAAGGGTATGCCCAGACGTGGGTCCCATGCTCTCCCTGCCACTGGAATCAAGCTATCCTGGCTGAAGAGGGGTGAAACCCTGAAACCGGTCCTAGGATGCTTGTTTCCAGTCCGGGAGGACCTGGCTTGGCAGTTAGGGCTGGACTGTACCCATGAGGCACAGGGTCAAGACTGATTTGCATATGGCTGGGTTCAAACTGGAATGGCATGGTGATCAAAAAAATGATGGATTTAGGCCCAGATCTCTTTACTGGGGTGAATGTATGATATTGTTCTGCATTCTGTCCATCAACTGCTGTTTTTGCATTTGTGACCTCGAGTGGGAAGGGTGTGCCCACACGTGGGTCCCATGCTCTCCATGCCACTGGAATCAAGCTATCCTGGCTGAAGAGGGGTGAAACCCTGAAACTGGTCCTAGGATGCTTGTTTCCAGTGCAGGGAGGACCTGGCTTGGCAGTTCGGGCTGGACTGTACCCATGAGGCACAGGGTCAAGACTGATTTGCATATCAAACTGGAACGGCATTGTGAGCAAAAACACGATGGATTTAGGCCTAGATCTCTGTACTGGGGTGAATGTCTGACATTGTTCTGCATTCTGTCCATCAACTGTTGTTTTTGCATTTGTCACCCCGAGTGGGAAGGGTATTCCCAGACATGTGTCCCATGCTCTCCATGCCACTGGAATCAAGCTATGCTGGCTTAAGAGGGGTGAAACCCTGAAACCGGTCCTAGGATGCTTGTTTCCAGTCCAGGGAGGACCTGGCTTGGCAGTTTCGGCTGGACTGTACCCATGAGGCACAGGGCAAGACTGATTTGCATATGGCTGGGTTCAAACTGGAACGGCATGGTGAGCAAAAAAACAATGGATTTAGGCCCAGATATCTGTACTCGGGGGAATGTATGTCATTGTTCTGCATTCAGTCCATCAACTGTTGTTTTTGCATTTGTCACCCCGAGTGGGAAGGGTATGCCCAGACGTGGACCCCATGCTCTCCATGCCACTGGAATCAAGCTATCCTGGCTGAAGAGGGGTAAAACCCTGAAACCGGTCCTAGGATGCTATTCCAGGGAGGACCTGGTTTGGTATTTCGGGCTGGACTGTACCCAGGAGGCACAGGGTCAAGACTGATTTGCATATGGTTGGGTTCAAACTGTAACGGCATGGTGAGCAAAAAAACTATGGATTTAGGCCCAGATCTCTGTACTGGGGTGAATGTATGACATTGTTTTGCATTCTGTCCATCAATTGTTGTTTTTGCATTTGTGACCTCGAGTGGGAAGGGTATGCCCAGACGTGGGTCCCATGCTCTCCATGCCACTGGAATCAAGTTATCCTGGCTGAAGAGGGGTGAAACCCTGAAACAAGTTCTAGGATGCTTGTTTCCAGTCCAGGGAGGACCTGGCTTCGCAGCTCAGGCTGGACCTTACCCATGAGGCACAGGTTCAAGACTGATTTGTATATGACTGTGTTCAAACTGGAAGGGCATGGTGAGCATAACAACGATGGATTTAGGCGCAGATCTCTGTACTGGGGTGAATGTAAGACTTTGTTCTGCATTCTGTCCATCAACTGTTGTTTTTGCTTTTGTCACCCCGAGTGGGAAGGGTATGCCCAGATGTGGGTCCCCTGCTCTCCATGCCACTGGAATCACGCTATCCTGGCTGAAGAGGGGTGAAACCCTGAAACCGGTTCTAGGATGCTTGTTTCCAGTCCAAGGAGGACCTGGCCTGGCAGTTTGGGCTGGACTGTACCCATGAGGCACAGGGCAAGACTGATTTGCATATGGTTGTGTTCAAACTGGAACGGCATGGTGAGCAAAAAAACAATGGATTTAGGCCCAGATATCTGTACTGGGGTAAATGTATAACATTGTTTTGCATTCTGTCCATCAATTGTTGTTTTTGCATTTGTGACCTCGAGTGGAAAGGGTATGCCCAGACGTGGGTCCCATGCTCTCCATGCCACTGGAATCAAGTTATCCTGGCTGAAGAGGGGTGAAACCCTGAAATAAGTCCTAGGATGCTTGTTTCCAGTCCAGGGAGGACCTGGCTTCGCAGCTCAAGCTGGACCTTACCCATGAGGCACAGGGTCAAGACTGATTTGTATATGACTGTGTTCAAACTGGAAGGGCATGGTGAGCATAACAACGATGGATTTAGGCGCAGATCTCTGTACTGGGGTGAATGTAAAACTTTGTTCTGCATTCTGTCCATCAACTGTTGTTTTTGCTTTTGTCACCCCGAGTGGGAAGGGTATGCCCAGATGTGGGTCCCCTGCTCTCCATGCCACTGGAATCAAGCTATCCTGGCTGAAGAGGGGTGAAACCCTGAAACCGGTCCTAGGATGCTTGTTTCCAGTCCAGGGAGGACCTGGCCTGGCAGTTTGGGCTAGACTGTACCCATGAGGCACAGGGCAAGACTGATTTGCATATGGTTGTGTTCAAACTGGAACGGCATGGTGAGCAAAAAAACAATAGATTTAGGCCCAGATATCTGTACTGGGGTGAATGTATGACATTGTTCTGCATTCAGTCCATCAACTGTTGTTTTTGCATTTGTCACCCCGAGTGGGAAGGGTATGCCCAGACGTGGATCCCATGCTCTCCATGCCACTGGAATCAAGCTATCCTGGCTGAAGAGGGGTGAAACCGTGAAACCGGTCCTAGGATGCTATTCCAGGGAGGACCTGGCTTGGTAGTTCGGGGTGGACTGCACCCATGAGGGTCAGGGTCAAGACTGATTTGCATATGGCTGGGTTCAAACTGGAACGGCATGGTGAGCAAAAAACGATGGATTTAGGCCCAGATCTCTGTACTGGGGTGAATGTATGACATTGTTTTGCATTCAGTCCATCAACTGTTGTTTTTGCATTTGTCACCCCGAGTGGGAAGGGTATTCCCAGACATGTGTCCCATGCTCTCCATGCCACTGGAATCAAGCTATCCTGGCGGAAGAAGGGTGAAACCCTGAAATCGGTCCTAGGATGCTTGTTTCCAGTCCAGGGAGGACCTGGCTTCGCAGTTCAGGCTGGACTGTACCCATGAGGCACAGGGTCAAGACTGATTTGCATATGGATGGGTTCAAACTGGAACGGGATGGTGAGCAAAAAAATGATGGATTTAGGCCCAGATCTCTGTACTGGGGTGAATGTATGACATTGTTCTGTATTCTGTCCATCAACTGTTGTTTTTGCATTTGTCACCCTGAGTGGGAATGATATGCCCTTACGTGGGTCCCATGCTCTCCATGCCACTGAAATCAAGCTATCCTGGCTGAAGAGGGGTGAAACCATGAAACCGTTCCAAGGATGCTTGTTTCCAGTCCAGAGAGGACCTGGCTTGGCAGTTCGGGCTGGACTGTACCCATGAGGCACAGGGTCAAGACTGATTTACATATGGCTGGGTTCAAACTGGAACGGCATGGTGAGCAAAAAAACGATGGATTTAGGCCCAGATCTTTGTACTGGGGTGAATGTATGACATTGTTCTGCATTCTGTGCATCAACTGTTGTTTTTGCATTGGTCACCCCGAGTAGGAAGGGTATGCCCAGACGTGGGTCCCATGCTCTCCCTGCCACTGGAATCAAGCTATCCTGGCTGAAGAGGGGTGAAACCCTGAAACCGGTCCTAGGATGCTTGTTTCCAGTCCGGGAGGACCTGGCTTGGCAGTTAGGGCTGGACTGTACCCATGAGGCACAGGGTCAAGACTGATTTGCATATGGCTGGGTTCAAACTGGAATGGCATGGTGATCAAAAAAATGATGGATTTAGGCCCAGATCTCTTTACTGGGGTGAATGTATGATATTGTTCTGCATTCTGTCCATCAACTGCTGTTTTTGCATTTGTGACCTCGAGTGGGAAGGGTGTGCCCACACGTGGGTCCCATGCTCTCCATGCCACTGGAATCAAGCTATCCTGGCTGAAGAGGGGTGAAACCCTGAAACTGGTCCTAGGATGCTTGTTTCCAGTGCAGGGAGGACCTGGCTTGGCAGTTCGGGCTGGACTGTACCCATGAGGCACAGGGTCAAGACTGATTTGCATATCAAACTGGAACGGCATTGTGAGCAAAAACACGATGGATTTAGGCCTAGATCTCTGTACTGGGGTGAATGTCTGACATTGTTCTGCATTCTGTCCATCAACTGTTGTTTTTGCATTTGTCACCCCGAGTGGGAAGGGTATTCCCAGACATGTGTCCCATGCTCTCCATGCCACTGGAATCAAGCTATGCTGGCTTAAGAGGGGTGAAACCCTGAAACCGGTCCTAGGATGCTTGTTTCCAGTCCAGGGAGGACCTGGCTTGGCAGTTTCGGCTGGACTGTACCCATGAGGCACAGGGCAAGACTGATTTGCATATGGCTGGGTTCAAACTGGAACGGCATGGTGAGCAAAAAAACAATGGATTTAGGCCCAGATATCTGTACTCGGGGGAATGTATGTCATTGTTCTGCATTCAGTCCATCAACTGTTGTTTTTGCATTTGTCACCCCGAGTGGGAAGGGTATGCCCAGACGTGGACCCCATGCTCTCCATGCCACTGGAATCAAGCTATCCTGGCTGAAGAGGGGTGAAACCCTGAAACCGGTCCTAGGATGCTATTCCAGGGAGGACCTGGTTTGGTATTTCGGGCTGGACTGTACCCAGGAGGCACAGGGTCAAGACTGATTTGCATATGGCTGGGTTCAAACTGTAACGGCATGGTGAGCAAAAAAACTATGGATTTAGGCCCAGATCTCTGTACTGGGGTGAATGTATGACATTGTTTTGCATTCTGTCCATCAATTGTTGTTTTTGCATTTGTGACCTCGAGTGGGAAGGGTATGCCCAGACGTGGGTCCCATGCTCTCCATGCCACTGGAATCAAGTTATCCTGGCTGAAGAGGGGTGAAACCCTGAAACAAGTCCTAGGATGCTTGTTTCCAGTCCAGGGAGGACCTGGCTTCGCAGCTCAGGCTGGACCTTACCCATGAGGCACAGGTTCAAGACTGATTTGTATATGACTGTGTTCAAACTGGAAGGGCATGGTGAGCATAACAACGATGGATTTAGGCGCAGATCTCTGTACTGGGGTGAATGTAAGACTTTGTTCTGCATTCTGTCCATCAACTGTTGTTTTTGCTTTTGTCACCCCGAGTGGGAAGGGTATGCCCAGATGTGGGTCCCCTGCTCTCCATGCCACTGGAATCACGCTATCCTGGCTGAAGAGGGGTGAAACCCTGAAACCGGTTCTAGGATGCTTGTTTCCAGTCCAAGGAGGACCTGGCCTGGCAGTTTGGGCTGGACTGTACCCATGAGGCACAGGGCAAGACTGATTTGCATATGGTTGTGTTCAAACTGGAACGGCATGGTGAGCAAAAAAACAATGGATTTAGGCCCAGATATCTGTACTGGGGTGAATGTATAACATTGTTTTGCATTCTGTCCATCAATTGTTGTTTTTGCATTTGTGACCTCGAGTGGAAAGGGTATGCCCAGACGTGGGTCCCATGCTCTCCATGCCACTGGAATAAAGTTATCCTGGCTGAAGAGGGGTGAAACCCCGAAATAAGTCCTAGGACGCTTGTTCCCGGTCCAGGGAGGACCTGGCTTCGCAGCTCAAGCTGGACCTTACCCATGAGGCACAGGGTCAAGACTGATTTGTATATGACTGTGTTCAAACTGGAAGGGCATTGTGAGCATAACAACGATGGATTTAGGCGCAGATCTCTGTACTGGGGTGAATGTAAAACTTTGTTCTGCATTCTGTCCATCAACTGTTGTTTTTGCTTTTGTCACCCCGAGTGGGAAGGGTATGCCCAGATGTGGGTCCCCTGCTCTCCATGCCACTGGAATCAAGCTATCCTGGCTGAAGAGGGGTGAAACCCTGAAACTGGTCCTAGGATGCTTGTTTCCAGTCCAGGGAGGACCTGGCCTGGCAGTTTGGGCTAGACTGTACCCATGAGGCACAGGGCAAGACTGATTTGCATATGGTTGTGTTCAAACTGGAACGGCATGGTGAGCAAAAAAACAATGGATTTAGGCCCAGATATCTGTACTGGGGTGAATGTATGACATTGTTCTGCACTCAGTCCATCAACTGTTGTTTTTGCATTTGTCACCCCGAGTGGGAAGGGTATGCCCAGACGTGGATCCCATGCTCTGCATGCCACTGGAATCAAGCTATCCTGGCTGAAGAGGGGTGAAACCCTGAAACCGGTCCTAGGATGCTATTCCAGGGAGGACCTGGCTTGGTAGTTCGGGCTGGACTGCACCCATGAGGGTCAGGGTCAAGACTGATTTGCATATGGCTGGGTTCAAACTGGAACGGCATGGTGAGCAAAAAACGATGGATTTAGGCCCAGATCTCTGTACTGGGGTGAATGTATGACATTGTTCTGCATTCAGTCCATCAACTGTTGTTTTTGCATTTGTCACCCCGAGTGGGAAGGGTATTCCCAGACATGTGTCCCATGCTCTCCATGCCACTGGAATCAAGCTATCCTGGCGGAAGAAGGGTGAAACCCTGAAATCGGTCCTAGGATGCTTGTTTCCAGTCCAGGGAGGACCTGGCTTCGCAGTTCAGGCTGGACTGTACCCATGAGGCACAGGGTCAAGACTGATTTGCATATGGCTGGGTTCAAACTGGAAGGGCATAGTGAGCAAAAAAACGATGGATTTAGGCCCAGATCTCTGTACTGGGTTGAATGAATGACATTGTTTTGCATTCTGTCCATCAACTGTTGTTTTTGCATTTGTGACCTCAAGTGGGAAGGGTATGCCCAGACGTGGGTCCCATGCACTCCATGCCACTGGAATCAAGCTATCCTGGCTGAAGAGGGGTGAAACCCTGAAACCGGTCCTAGGATGCTTGTTTCCAGTCCAGGGAGGACTTGGCTTGGTAGTTCGGGCTGGACTGTACCCATGAGGCAAAGGGTCAAGACTGTTTTGCATATGGCTGGGTTCAAACTGGAACGGCATGGTGAGCAAAAAAACGATGGATTTAGGCCCAGGTCTCTGTACTGGGGTGAATGTATGACATTGTTCTGCATTCAGTCTATCAACTGTTGTTTTTGCATTTGTCACCCTGAATCGGAAGGGTAAGCCCAGTCGTGGGTCCCATGCTCTCCATGCCACTGGAATCAAGCTATCCTTGCGGAAGAGGGGTGAAACCCTGAAACCGGTCCTAGGATGCTTGTTTCCAGTCCAGGGAGGACCTGGCTTCGCAGTTCAGGCAGGACTGTACCCATGAGGCACAGGGTCAAGACTGATTTGCATATGGCTGGGTTCAAACTGGAAGGGCATGGTGAGCTAAAAAACGATGGATTTAGGCGCAGATCTCTGTACTGGGGTGAATGTAAGACATTGTTCTGCATTCTGTCCATCAACTGTTGTTTTTGCATTTGTCACCCCGATTGAGAAGGGTATTCCCAGATGTGGGTCCCCTGCTCTCCATGCCACTGGAATCAAGCTATCCTGGCTGAAGAGGGGTGAAACCCTGAAAACGGTCCTATGATGCTTGTTTCCAGTCCAGGGAGGACCTGGCTTCGCAGTTCAGGCTGGACTGTACCCATGAGGCACAGGGTCAAGACTGATTTGCATATGACTGGGTTCAAACTGGAAGGGCATGGTGAGCATAACAACAATGGATTTAGGCGCAGATCTCTGTACTGGTGTGAATGTAAGACTTTATCCTGCATTCTGTCCATCAACTGTTGTTTTTGCTTTTGTCACCCCGAGTGGGAAGGGTATGCCCAGATGTGGGTCCCCTGCTCTCCATGCCACTGGAATCAAGCTATCCTGGCTGAAGAGGGGTGAAACCCTGAAACCGGTCCTAGGATGCTTGTTTCCAGTCCAGGGAGGACCTGGCTTGGCAGTTCGGGCTGGACTGTACCCATGAGGCACAGGGTCAAGGCTGATTTGCATATGGCTGGGTTCCAACTGTAACGGCATAGTGAGCAAAAAAACGATGGATTTAGGCCCAGATCTCTGTACTGGGGTGAATGTATGACATTGTTCTGCATTCTGTCCATCAACTGTTGTTTTTGCATTTGTCACCCCGAGTGGGAAGGGTATTCCCAGACATGTGACCCATGCTCTCCATGCCACTGGAATCAAGCTATGCTGGCTGAAGAGGGGTGAAACCCTGAAACCGGTCCTAGGATGCTTGTTTCCAGTACAGGGAGGACCTGGCTTGGCAGTTCGGGCTGGACTGTACCCATGAGGCACAGGGCAAGACTGATTTGCATATGGCTGGGTTCAAACTGGAACGGCATTGTGAGCAAAAAAACAATGGATTTAGGCCCAGATCTCTTTACTGTGGTGAATGTATGACATTGTTCTGCATTCAGTCCATCAACTGTTGTTTTTGCATTTGTCACCCCGAGTGGGAAGGGTAAGCCCAGACGTGGGTCCATGCTCTCCATGCCACTGGAATCAAGCTATCCTGGCGGAAGAGGGGTGAAACCCTGAAACAAGTCCTAGGATGCTTCTTTCCAGTTCATGGAGGACCTGGCTTCGCTGTTCAGGCGGGACTGTACCCATGAGGCATAGGGTCAAGACATGACTTGCATATGGCTGGGTTCAAACTGGAAGGGCATGGTGAGCAAAAAACCGATGGATTTAGGCGCAGATCTCTGTACTGTGGTGAATGTAAGACATTGTTCTGCATTCTGTCCATCAACTGTGGTTTTTGATTTTGTCACCCCGTGTGTAAGGGTATGCCCAGATGTGCGTCCCCTGCTCTAAATGCCACTGGAATCAAGCTATCCTGGCTAAAGAGGGGTGAAACCCTGAAACCGGTCCTAGGATGCTTGTTTCCAGTCCAGGGAGGACCTGGCTTGGCAGTTCGGGCTGGACTGTACCCATGAGGCACTGGGTCAAGGCTGATTTGCATATGACTAGGTTCAAACTGTAACGGCATGGTGAGCAAAAAAACGATGGATTTAGGCCCAGATCTCTGTACTGGGGTGAATGTATGACATTGTTTTGCATTCTGTCCATCAATTGTTGTTTTTGCATTTGTGACATCGAGTGGAAAGGGTATGCCCAGACGTGGGTCCCATGCTCTCCATGCCACTGGAATCAAGTTATCCTGGCTGAAGAGGGGTGAAACCCTGAAATAAGTCCTAGGATGCTTGTTTCCAGTCCAGGGAGGACCTGGCTTCGCAGCTCAAGCTGGACCTTACCCATGAGGCACAGGGTCAAGACTGATTTGCATATCAAACTGGAACGGCATTGTGAGCAAAAACACGATGGATTTAGGCCTAGATCTCTGTACTGGGGTGAATGTCTGACATTGTTCTGCATTCTGTGCATCAACTGTTGTTTTTGCATTTGTCACCCCGAGTGGGAAGGGTATTCCCAGACATGTGTCCCATGCTCTCCATGCCACTGGAATCAAGCTATGCTGGCTTAAGAGGGGTGAAACCCTGAAACCGGTCCTAGGATGCTTGTTTCCAGTCCAGGGAGGACCTGGCTTGGCAGTTTCGGCTGGACTGTACCCATGAGGCACAGGGCAAGACTGATTTGCATATGGCTGGGTTCAAACTGGAACGGCATGGTGAGCAAAAAAACAATGGATTTAGGCCCAGATATCTGTACTCGGGGGAATGTATGTCATTGTTCTGCATTCAGTCCATCAACTGTTGTTTTTGCATTTGTCACCCCGAGTGGGAAGGGTATGCCCAGACGTGGACCCCATGCTCTCCATGCCACTGGAATCAAGCTATCCTGGCTGAAGAGGGGTGAAACCCTGAAACCGGTCCTAGGATGCTATTCCAGGGAGGACCTGGTTTGGTATTTCGGGCTGGACTGTACCCAGGAGGCACAGGGTCAAGACTGATTTGCATATGGCTGGGTTCAAACTGTAACGGCATGGTGAGCAAAAAAACTATGGATTTAGGCCCAGATCTCTGTACTGGGGTGAATGTATGACATTGTTTTGCATTCTGTCCATCAATTGTTGTTTTTGCATTTGTGACCTCGAGTGGGAAGGGTATGCCCAGACGTGGGTCCCATGCTCTCCATGCCACTGGAATCAAGTTATCCTGGCTGAAGAGGGGTGAAACCCTGAAACAAGTCCTAGGATGCTTGTTTCCAGTCCAGGGAGGACCTGGCTTCGCAGCTCAGGCTGGACCTTACCCATGAGGCACAGGTTCAAGACTGATTTGTATATGACTGTGTTCAAACTGGAAGGGCATGGTGAGCATAACAACGATGGATTTAGGCGCAGATCTCTGTACTGGGGTGAATGTAAGACTTTGTTCTGCATTCTGTCCATCAACTGTTGTTTTTGCTTTTGTCACCCCGAGTGGGAAGGGTATGCCCAGATGTGGGTCCCCTGCTCTCCATGCCACTGGAATCACGCTATCCTGGCTGAAGAGGGGTGAAACCCTGAAACCGGTTCTAGGATGCTTGTTTCCAGTCCAAGGAGGACCTGGCCTGGCAGTTTGGGCTGGACTGTACCCATGAGGCACAGGGCAAGACTGATTTGCATATGGTTGTGTTCAAACTGGAACGGCATGGTGAGCAAAAAACAATGGATTTAGGCCCAGATATCTGTACTGGGGTGAATGTATAACATTGTTTTGCATTCTGTCCATCAATTGTTGTTTTTGCATTTGTGACCTCGAGTGGAAAGGGTATGCCCAGACGTGGGTCCCATGCTCTCCATGCCACTGGAATCAAGTTATCCTGGCTGAAGAGGGGTGAAACCCCGAAATAAGTCCTAGGACGCTTGTTTCCGGTCCAGGGAGGACCTGGCTTCGCAGCTCAAGCTGGACCTTACCCATGAGGCACAGGGTCAAGACTGATTTGTATATGACTGTGTTCAAACTGGAAGGGCATTGTGAGCATAACAACGATGGATTTAGGCGCAGATCTCTGTACTGGGGTGAATGTAAAACTTTGTTCTGCATTCTGTCCATCAACTGTTGTTTTTGCTTTTGTCACCCCGAGTGGGAAGGGTATGCCCAGATGTGGGTCCCCTGCTCTCCATGCCACTGGAATAAAGCTATCCTGGCTGAAGAGGGGTGAAACCCTGAAACTGGTCCTAGGATGCTTGTTTCCAGTCCAGGGAGGACCTGTCCTGGCAGTTTGGGCTAGACTGTACCCATGAGGCACAGGGCAAGACTGATTTGCATATGGTTGTGTTCAAACTGGAACGGCATGGTGAGCAAAAAAACAATGGATTTAGGCCCAGATATCTGTACTGGGGTGAATGTATGACATTGTTCTGCATTCAGTCCATCAACTGTTGTTTTTGCATTTGTCACCCCGAGTGGGAAGGGTATGCCCAGACGTGGATCCCATGCTCTGCATGCCACTGGAATCAAGCTATCCTGGCTGAAGAGGGGTGAAACCCTGAAACCGGTCCTAGGATGCTATTCCAGGGAGGACCTGGCTTGGTAGTTCGGGCTGGACTGCACCCATGAGGGTCAGGGTCAAGACTGATTTGCATATGGCTGGGTTCAAACTGGAACGGCATGGTGAGCAAAAAACGATGGATTTAGGCCCAGATCTCTGTACTGGGGTGAATGTATGACATTGTTCTGCATTCAGTCCATCAACTGTTGTTTTTGCATTTGTCACCCCGAGTGGGAAGGGTATTCCCAGACATGTGTCCCATGCTCTCCATGCCACTGGAATCAAGCTATCCTGGCGGAAGAAGGGTGAAACCCTGAAATCGGTCCTAGGATGCTTGTTTCCAGTCCAGGGAGGACCTGGCTTCGCAGTTCAGGCTGGACTGTACCCATGAGGCACAGGGTCAAGACTGATTTGCATATGGCTGGGTTCAAACTGGAAGGGCATAGTGAGCAAAAAAACGATGGATTTAGGCCCAGATCTCTGTACTGGGTTGAATGAATGACATTGTTTTGCATTCTGTCCATCAACTGTTGTTTTTGCATTTGTGACCTCAAGTGGGAAGGGTATGCCCAGACGTGGGTCCCATGCACTCCATGCCACTGGAATCAAGCTATCCTGGCTGAAGAGGGGTGAAACCCTGAAACCGGTCCTAGGATGCTTGTTTCCAGTCCAGGGAGGACTTGGCTTGGTAGTTCGGGCTGGACTGTACCCATGAGGCAAAGGGTCAAGACTGTTTTGCATATGGCTGGGTTCAAACTGGAACGGCATGGTGAGCAAAAAAACGATGGATTTAGGCCCAGGTCTCTGTACTGGGGTGAATGTATGACATTGTTCTGCATTCAGTCTATCAACTGTTGTTTTTGCATTTGTCACCCTGAATCGGAAGGGTAAGCCCAGTCGTGGGTCCCATGCTCTCCATGCCACTGGAATCAAGCTATCCTTGCGGAAGAGGGGTGAAACCCTGAAACCGGTCCTAGGATGCTTGTTTCCAGTCCAGGGAGGACCTGGCTTCGCAGTTCAGGCAGGACTGTACCCATGAGGCACAGGGTCAAGACTGATTTGCATATGGCTGGGTTCAAACTGGAAGGGCATGGTGAGCTAAAAAACGATGGATTTAGGCGCAGATCTCTGTACTGGGGTGAATGTAAGACATTGTTCTGCATTCTGTCCATCAACTGTTGTTTTTGCATTTGTCACCCCGATTGAGAAGGGTATTCCCAGATGTGGGTCCCCTGCTCTCCATGCCACTGGAATCAAGCTATCCTGGCTGAAGAGGGGTGAAACCCTGAAAACGGTCCTATGATGCTTGTTTCCAGTCCAGGGAGGACCTGGCTTCGCAGTTCAGGCTGGACTGTACCCATGAGGCACAGGGTCAAGACTGATTTGCATATGACTGGGTTCAAACTGGAAGGGCATGGTGAGCATAACAACAATGGATTTAGGCGCAGATCTCTGTACTGGTGTGAATGTAAGACTTTATCCTGCATTCTGTCCATCAACTGTTGTTTTTGCTTTTGTCACCCCGAGTGGGAAGGGTATGCCCAGATGTGGGTCCCCTGCTCTCCATGCCACTGGAATCAAGCTATCCTGGCTGAAGAGGGGTGAAACCCTGAAACCGGTCCTAGGATGCTTGTTTCCAGTCCAGGGAGGACCTGGCTTGGCAGTTCGGGCTGGACTGTACCCATGAGGCACAGGGTCAAGGCTGATTTGCATATGGCTGGGTTCCAACTGTAACGGCATGGTGAGCAAAAAAACGATGGATTTAGGCCCAGATCTCTGTACTGGGGTGAATGTATGACATTGTTCTGCATTCTGTCCATCAACTGTTGTTTTTGCATTTGTCACCCCGAGTGGGAAGGGTATTCCCAGACATGTGTCCCATGCTCTCCATGCCACTGGAATCAAGCTATGCTGGCTGAAGAGGGGTGAAACCCTGAAACCGGTCCTAGGATGCTTGTTTCCAGTACAGGGAGGACCTGGCTTGGCAGTTCGGGCTGGACTGTACCCATGAGGCACAGGGCAAGACTGATTTGCATATGGCTGGGTTCAAACTGGAACGGCATTGTGAGCAAAAAAACAATGGATTTAGGCCCAGATCTCTTTACTGTGGTGAATGTATGACATTGTTCTGCATTCAGTCCATCAACTGTTGTTTTTGCATTTGTCACCCCGAGTGGGAAGGGTAAGCCCAGACGTGGGTCCATGCTCTCCATGCCACTGGAATCAAGCTATCCTGGCGGAAGAGGGGTGAAACCCTGAAACAAGTCCTAGGATGCTTCTTTCCAGTTCATGGAGGACCTGGCTTCGCTGTTCAGGCGGGACTGTACCCATGAGGCATAGGGTCAAGACATGACTTGCATATGGCTGGGTTCAAACTGGAAGGGCATGGTGAGCAAAAAACCGATGGATTTAGGCGCAGATCTCTGTACTGTGGTGAATGTAAGACATTGTTCTGCATTCTGTCCATCAACTGTGGTTTTTGATTTTGTCACCCCGTGTGTAAGGGTATGCCCAGATGTGCGTCCCCTGCTCTAAATGCCACTGGAATCAAGCTATCCTGGCTAAAGAGGGGTGAAACCCTGAAACCGGTCCTAGGATGCTTGTTTCCAGTCCAGGGAGGACCTGGCTTGGCAGTTCGGGCTGGACTGTACCCATGAGGCACTGGGTCAAGGCTGATTTGCATATGACTAGGTTCAAACTGTAACGGCATGGTGAGCAAAAAAACGATCGATTTAGGCCCAGATCTCTGTACTGGGGTGAATGTATGACATTGTTTTGCATTCTGTCCATCAACTGTTGTTTTTGCATTTGTGACATCGAGTGGAAAGGGTATGCCCAGACGTGGGTCCCATGCTCTCCATGCCACTGGAATCAAGTTATCCTGGCTGAAGAGGGGTGAAACCCTGAAATAAGTCCTAGGATGCTTGTTTCCAGTCCAGGGAGGACCTGGCTTTGCAGCTCAAGCTGGACCTTACCCATGAGGCACAGGGTCAAGACTGATTTGTATATGACTGTGTTCAAACTGGAAGGGCATGGTGAGCATAACAACGATGGATTTAGGCGCAGATCTCTGTACTGGGGTGAATGTAAAACTTTGTTCTGCATTCTGTCCATCAACTGTTGTTTTTGCTTTTGTCACCCCGAGTGGGAAGGGTATGCCCAGATGTGGGTCCCCTGCTCTCCATGCCACTGGAATCAAGCTATCCTGGCTGAAGAGGGGTGAAACCCTGAAACCGGTCCTAGGATGCTTGTTTCCAGTCCAGGGAGGACCTGGCCTGGCAGTTTGGGCTAGACTGTACCCATGAGGCACAGGGCAAGACTGATTTGTATATGGTTGTGTTCAAACTGGAACGGCATGGTGAGCAAAAAAACAATGGATTTAGGCCCAGATATCTGTACTGGGGTGAATGTATGACATTGTTCTGCATTCAGTCCATCAACTGTTGTTTTTGCATTTGTCACCCCGAGTGGGAAGGGTATGCCCAGACGTGGATCCCATGCTCTCCATGCCACTGGAATCAAGCTATCCTGGCTGAAGAGGGGTGAAACCCTGAAACCGGTCCTAGGATGCTATTCCAGGGAGGACCTGGCTTGGTAGTTCGGGCTGGACTGCACCCATGAGGGTCAGGGTCAAGACTGATTTGCATATGGCTGGGTTCAAACTGGAACGGCATGGTGAGCAAAAAACGATGGATTTAGGCGCAGATCTCTGTACTGGGGTGAATGTATGACATTGTTCTGCATTCAGTCCATCAACTGTTGTTTTTGCATTTGTCACCCTGAATGGGAAGGGTAAGCCCAGTCGTGGGTCCCGTGCTCTCCATGCCACTGGAATCAAGCCATCCTTGCGGAAGAGGGGTGAAACCCTGAAACCGGTCCTAGGATGCTTGTTTCCAGTCCAGGGAGGACCTGGCTTCGCAGTTCAGGCAGGACTGTACCCATGAGGCACAGGGTCAAGACTGATTTGCATATGGCTGGGTTCAAACTGGAAGGGCATGGTGAGCTAAAAAACGATGGATTTAGGCGCAGATCTCTGTACTGGGGTGAATGTAAGACATTGTTCTGCATTCTGTCCATCAACTGTTGTTTTTGCATTTGTCACCCCGATTGAGAAGGGTATTCCCAGATGTGGGTCCCCTGCTCTCCATGCCACTGGAATCAAGCTATCCTGGCTGAAGAGGGGTGAAACCCTGAAAACGGTCCTAAGATGCTTGTTTCCAGTCCAGGGAGGACCTGGCTTCGCAGTTCAGGCTGGACTGTACCCATGAGGCACAGGGTCAAGACTGATTTGCATATGACTGGGTTCAAACTGGAAGGGCATGGTGAGCATAACAACGATGGATTTAGGCGCAGATCTCTGTACTGGTGTGAATGTAAGACTTTATCCTGCATTCTGTCCATCAACTGTTGTTTTTGCTTTTGTCACCCCGAGTGGGAAGGGTATGCCCAGATGTGGGTCCCCTGCTCTCCATGCCACTGGAATCAAGCTATCCTGGCTGAAGAGGGGTGAAACCCTGAAACCGGTCCTAGGATGCTTGTTTCCAGTCCAGGGAGGACCTGGCTTGGCAGTTCGGGCTGGACTGTACCCATGAGGCACAGGGTCAAGGCTGATTTGCATATGGCTGGGTTCCAACTGTAACGGCATGGTGAGCAAAAAAACGATGGATTTAGGCCCAGATCTCTGTACTGGGGTGAATGTATGACATTGTTCTGCATTCTGTCCATCAACTGTTGTTTTTGCATTTGTCACCCCGAGTGGGAAGGGTATTCCCAGACATGTGTCCCATGCTCTCCATGCCACTGGAATCAAGCTATGCTGGCTGAAGAGGGGTGAAACCCTGAAACCGGTCCTAGGATGCTTGTTTCCAGTACAGGGAGGACCTGGCTTGGCAGTTCGGGCTGGACTGTACCCATGAGGCACAGGGCAAGACTGATTTGCATATGGCTGGGTTCAAACTGGAACGGCATGGTGAGCAAAAAAACAATGGATTTAGGCCCAGATCTCTTTACTGTGGTGAAAGTATGACATTGTTCTGCATTCAGTCCATCAACTGTTGTTTTTGCATTTGTCACCCCGAGTGGGAAGGGTAAGCCCAGACGTGGGTCCATGCTCTCCATGCCACTGGAATCAAGCTATCCTGGCGGAAGAGGGGTGAAACCCTGAAACAAGTCCTAGGATGCTTCTTTCCAGTTCATGGAGGACCTGGCTTCGCTGTTCAGGCTGGACTGTACCCATGAGGCATAGGGTCAAGACATGACTTGCATATGGCTGGGTTCAAACTGGAAGGGCATGGTGAGCAAAAAAACGATGGATTTAGGCGCAGATCTCTGTACTGTGGTGAATGTAAGACATTGTTCTGCATTCTGTCCATCAACTGTGGTTTTTGATTTTGTCACCCCGTGTGGGAAGGGTATGCCCAGATGTGCGTCCCCTGCTCTAAATGCCACTGGAATCAAGCTATCCTGGCTAAAGAGGGGTGAAACCCTGAAACCGGTCCTAGGATGCTTGTTTCCAGTCCAGGGAGGACCTGGCTTGGCAGTTCGGGCTGGACTGTACCCATGAGGCACTGGGTCAAGGCTGATTTGCATATGACTAGGTTCAAACTGTAATGGCATGGTGAGCAAAAAAACGATGGATTTAGGCCCAGATTTCTGTACTGGGGTGAATGTATGACATTGTTTTGCATTCTGTCCATCAATTGTTGTTTTTGCATTTGTGACCTCGAGTGGGAAGGGTATGCCCAGACGTGTGTCCCATGCTCTCCATGCCACTGGAATAAAGGTATCCTGGCTGAAGAGGGGTGAAACCCTGAAACCGGTCCTAGGATGCTATTCCAGGGAGGACCTGGCTTGGTAGTTCGGGCTGGACTGCACCCATGAGGGTCAGGGTCAAGACTGATTTGCATATGGCTGGGTTCAAACTGGAACGGCATGGTGAGGAAAAAAACGATGGATTTAGGCGCAGATCTCTGTACTGGGGTGAATGTATGACATTGTTCTGCATTCAGACCATCAACTGTTGTTTTTGCATTTGTCACCCTGAATGGGAAGGGTAAGCCCAGTCGTGGGTCCCGTGCTCTCCATGCCACTGGAATCAAGCCATCCTTGCGGAAGAGGGGTGAAACCCTGAAACCGGTCCTAGGATGCTTGTTTCCAGTCCAGGGAGGACCTGGCTTCGCAGTTCAGGCAGGACTGTACCCATGAGGCACAGGGTCAAGACTGATTTGCATATGGCTGGGTTCAAACTGGAAGGGCATGGTGAGCTAAAAAACGATGGATTTAGGCGCAGATCTCTGTACTGGGGTGAATGTAAGACTTTGTTCTGCATTCTGTCCATCAACTGTTGTTTTTGCTTTTGTCACCCAGAGTGGGAAGGGTATGCCCAGATGTGGGTCCCCTGCTCTCCATGCCACTGGAATCAAGCTATCCTGGCTGAAGAGGGGTGAAACCCTGAAACCGGTCCTAGGATGCTTGTTTCCAGTGCAGGGAGGACCTGGCTTGGCAGTTCGGGCTGGACTGTACCCATGAGGCACAGGGTCAAGACTGATTTGCATATGGCTGGGTTCAAACTGGAACGGCATTGTGAGCAAAAACACGATGGATTTAGTCCCAGATCTCTGTACTGGGGTGAATGTCTGACATTGTTCTGCATTCTGTCCATCAACTGTTGTTTTTGCATTTGTCACCCCGAGTGGGAAGGGTATGCCCAGACATGGGTCCCATGCTCTCCATGCCACTGGAATAAAGGTATCCTGGCTGAAGAGGGGTGAAACCCTGAAACCGGTCCTAGGATGCAGGTTTCCAGTCCAGGGAGTACCTTGCTTGGCAGTTCGGGCTAGACTGTACCCATGAGGCACAGGGTCAAGACTGATATGCATATGGCTGGGTTCAAACTGGAACAGGATGGTGAGCAAAAAAACAATGGATTTAGGCGCAGATATCTGTACTGGGGTGAATGTATGACATTGTTCTGCATTCAGTCCATCAACTGTTGTTTTTGCATTTGTCACCCCGAGTGGGAAGGGTATGCCCAGAAGTGGATCCCATGCTCTCCATGCCACTGGAATCAAGTAACCCGGCTGAAGAGGGGTGAAACCCTGAAACCGGTCCTAGGATGCTATTCCAGGGAGGACCTGGCTTGGTAGTTCGGGCTGGACTGCACCCATGAGGCCAGGGTCAAGACTGATTTACATATGGCTGGGTTCAAACTGGAACGGCATGGTGAGCAAATAAACAATGGATTTAGGCCCAGACCTCTGTACTGGGGTGAATGTATGACATTGTTCTGCATTCTGTGCATCAACTGTTGTTTTTGCATTTGTCACCCCGAGTGGGAAGGGAATGCCGAGACGTGGGTCCCATGCTCTCCATGCCACTGGAATCAAGCTACCCTGGCTGAAGAGGGGTGAAACCCTGAAACCGGTCCTAGGATTCTTGTTTCCAGTCCGGGAGGACCTGGCTTGGCAGTTCGGGCTGGACTGTACCCATGAGGCACAGGGTCAAGGATAATTTGCATATGGCTGGGTTCAAACTGTAACGGCATGGTGAGCAAAAAAATGATGGATTTAGGCCCAGATCTCTGTACTGGGGTGAATGTATGATATTGTTCTGCATTCTGTCCATCAACTGCTGTCTTTGCATTTGTGACCTCGAGTGGGAAGGGTATGCCCACACGTGGGTCCCATGCTCTCCATGCCACTGGAATCAAGCTATCCTGGCTGAAGAGGGGTGAAACCCTGAAACTGGTCCTAGGATGCTTGTTTCCAGTCCAGTGAGGACCTGTCTTGGCAGTTCGGGCTGGACTGTAACCATGAGGCACAGGGTCAAGATTGATTTGCATATGGATGGGTTCAAACTGGAACGGGATGGTGAGCAAAAAAATGATGGATTTAGGCCCAGATCTCTGTACTGGGGTGAATGTATGACATTGTTCTGTATTCTGTCCATCAACTGTTGTTTTTGCATTTGTCACCCCGAGTGGGAATGATATGCCCAGACGTGGGTCCCATGCTCTCCATGCCACTGAAATCAAGCTATCCTGGCTGAAGAGGGGTGAAACCGTGAAACCGTTCCAAGGATGCTTGTTTCCAGTCCAGAGAGGACCTGGCATGGCAGTTCGGGCTGGATTGTACCCATGAGGCACAGGGTCAAGACTGATTTACATATGGCTGGGTTCAAACTGGAACGGCATGGTGAGCAAAAAAAGGATGGATTTAGGCCCAGATCTTTGTACTGGGGTGAATGTATGACATTGTTCTGCATTCTGTGCATCAATTGTTGTTTTTGCATTTGTCACCCCGAGTGGGAAGGGTATGCCCAGACGTGGGTCCCATGCTCTCCCTGCCACTGGAATCAAGCTACCCTGGCTGAAGAGGGGTGAAACCCTGAAACCGGTCCTAGGATGCTTGTTTCCAGTCAAGGGAGGACCTGGCTTGGCAGTTCGGGCTGGACTGTACCCATGAGGCACAGGGTCAAGGCTGATTTGCATATGGCTGGGTTCAAACTGGAACGGCATTGTGAGCAAAAACACGATGGATTTAGGCCCAGATCTCTGTACTGAGGTGAAGGTCTGACATTGTTCTGCATTCTGTCCATCAACTGTTGTTTTTGCATTTGTCACCCCGAGTGGGAAGGGTATTCCCAGACATGTGTCCCATGCTCTCCATGCCACTGGAATCAAGCTATGCTGGCTGAAGAGGGGTGAAACCCTGAAACCGGTCCTAGGATGCTTGTTTCCAGTCCAGGGAGGACCTGGCATGGCAGTTTGGGCTGGACCGTACCCATGAGGCACAGGGCAAGACTGATTTGCTTATGGCTGGATTCAAACTGGAACGGCATGGTGAGCAAAAAAACAATGGATTTAGGCCCAGATACCTGTACTGGGGTGAATGTATGACATTGTTCTGCATTCAGTCCATCAACTGTTGTTTTTGCATTTGTCACCCCGAGTGGGAAGGGTATGCCCAGACGTGGACCCCATGCTCTCCATGCCACTAGAATCAAGCTATCCCGGCTGAAGAAGGGTGAAACCCTGAAACCGGTCCTAGGATGCTATTCCAGGGAGGACCTGGTTTGGTATTTCGGGCTGTACTGTACCCAGGAGGCACAGGGTCAAGACTGATTTGCATATGACTGGGTTCAAACTGGAAGGGCATGGTGAGAATAACAACGATGGATTTAGGCGCAGATCTCTGTACTGGGGTGAATGTAAGACTTTGTTCTGCATTCTGTCCATCAACTGTTGTTTTTGCTTTTGTCACCCCGAGTGGGAAGGGTATGCCCAGATGTCGGTCCCCTGCTCTCCATGCCACTGGAATCAAGCTATTCTGGCTGAAGAGGGGTGTAACCCTGAAACCGGTACTAGGATGCTTGTTTCCAGTGCAGGGAGGACCTGGCTTGGCAGTTCGGGCTGGACTGTACCCATGAGGTACAGGGTCAAGACTGATTTGCATATGGCTGGGTTCAAACTGGAACGGCATTGTGAGCAAAAACACGATGGATTTAGGCCCAGATCTCTGTACTGGGGTGAATGTCTGACATTGTTCTGCATTCTGTCCATCAACTGTTGTTTTTGCATTTGTCACCCCGAGTGGGAAGGGTATGCCGAGACATGGGTCCCATGCTCTCCATGCCACTGGAATAAAGGTATCCTGGCTGAAGAGGGGTGAAACCCTGAAACCGGTCCTAGGATGCTTGTTTCCAGTCCAGGGAGGACCTGGCTTGTCAGTTCGGGCTGGACTGTACCCATGAGGCACAGGGCAAGACTGATTTGCATATGGCTGGGTTCAAACTGGAACGGCATGGTGAGCAAAAAAACAATGGATTTAGGCCCAGATATCTGTACTGGGGTGAATGTATGACATTGTTCTGCATTCAGTCCATCAACTGTTGTTTTTGCATTTGTCACCCCGAGTGGGAAGGGTAAGCCCAGACGTGGGTCCATGCTCTCCATGCCACTAGAATCAAGCTATCCTGGCGGAAGAAGGGTGAAACCCTGAAACAAGTCCTAGGATGCTTGTTTCCGGTCCAGGGAGGACCTGGCTTCGCTGTTCAGGCTGGACTGTACCCATGAGGCACAGGGTCAAGACTGATTTGCATATGGCTGGGTTCAAACTGGAAGGGCATGGTGAGCAAAAAAACGATGGATTTATGCGCAGATCTCTGTACTGTGGTGAATGTAAGACATTGTTCTGCATTCTGTCCATCAACTGTGGTTTTTGATTTTGTCACCCCGAGTGGGAAGGGTATGCCCAGATGTGGGTCCCCTGCTCTAAATGCCACTGGAATCAAGCTATCCTGGCTGAAGAGGGGTGAAACCCTGAAACCGGTCCTAGGATGCTTGTTTCCAGTCCAGGGAGGACCTGGCTTCGCAGTTCAGGCTGGACTGTATCCTTGAGGCACAGGGTCAAGACTGATTTGCAAATGACTGGGTTCAAACTGGAAGGTCATGGTGAGCATAACAACGATGGATGTAGGCGCAGACCTCTGTACTGGGGTGAATGTAAGACTTTGTTCTGCATTCTGTCCATCAACTGCTGTTTTTGCTTTTGTCACCCAGAGTGGGAAGGGTATGCCCAGATGTGGGTCCCCTGCTCTTCATGCCACTGGAATCAAGCTATCCTGGCTGAAGAGGGGTGAAACCCTGAAACCGGTCCTAGGATGCTTGTTTCAAGTGCAGGGAGGACCTGGCTTGACAGTTCGGGCTGGACTGTACCCATGAGGCACAGGGTCAAGACTGATTTGCATATGGCTGGGTTCAAACTGGAACGGCATTGTGAGCAAAAACACAATGGATTTAGTCCCAGATCTCTGTACTGGGGTGAATGTCTGACATTGTTCTGCATTCTGTCCATCAACCGTTGTTTTTGCATTTGTCACCCCGAGTGGGAAGGGTATGCCCAGACATGGGTCCCATGCTCTCCATGCCACTGGAATAAAGGTATCCTGGCTGAAGAGGGGTGAAACCCTGACCGGTCCTAGGATGCTTGTTTCCAGTCCAGGGAGGACCTGGCCTGGCAGTTTGGGCTGGACTGTACCCATGAGGCACAGGGCAAGACTGATTTGCATATGGCTGGGTTCAAACTGGAACAGCATGGTGAGCAAACAAATGATGGATTTAGGCCCAGATCTCTGTACTGGGGTGAATGTATGATATTGTTCTGCATTCTGTCCATCAACTGTTATTTTTGCATTTGTGACCTCGAGTTGGGATGGTATGCCCAGACGTGGGTCCCATGCTCTCCATGCCACTGGAATCAAGCTATCCTGGCTGAAGAGGGGTGAAACCCTGAAACCGGTCCTAGGATGCTATTCCAGGGAGGACCTGGCTTGGCAGTACGGGCTGGACTGTACCCATGAGGCACAGGGTCAAGACTGATTTACATATGGCTGGGTTCAAACTGGAACTGCATGGTGAGCAAAAAAACAATGGATTTAGGCCCAGATCTCTGTAGTGGGGTGAATGTATGACATTGTTCTGCATTCTGTGCATCAACTGTTGTTTTTGCATTTGTCACCCCGAGTGGGAAGGGTATGCCCACACGTGGGTCCCATGCTCTCCAGGCCACTGGAATCAAGCTACCCTGGCTGAAGAGGGGTGAAACCCTGAAACCGGTCCTAGGATTCTTGTTTCCAGTCCGGGAGGACCTGGCTTGGCAGTTCGGGCTGGACTGTACCCATGAGGCACAGGGTCAAGACTGATTTGCATATGGCTGGATTCAAACTGGAACGGCATGGTGAGCAAAAAAATGATGGATTTAGGCCCAGATCTCTGTACTGGGGTGAATGTATGACATTGTTTTGCATTCTGTCCATCAACTGTTGTTTTTGCATTTGTCACCCCGAGTGGGAAGGGTATTCCCAGACGTGTGTCCCATGCTCTCCATGCCACTGGAATCAAGCTATGCTGGCTGAAGAGGGGTGAAACCCTGAAACCGGTCCTAGGATGCTTGTTTCCAGTCCAGGGAGGACCTGGCTTGGCAGTTCGGGCTGGACTGTACCGATGAGGCACAGGGTCAAGATTGATTTGCATATGGATGGGTACAAACTGGAACGGGATGGTGAGATAAAAAACGATGGATTTAGGCCCAGATCTCTGTACTGGGGTGAATGTATGACATTGTTCTGTATTCTGTCCATCAACTGTTGTTTTTGCATTTGTCACCCCGAGTGGGAATGATATGCCCAGACGTGGGTCCCATGCTCTCCATGCCACTGAAATCAAGCTATCCTGGCTGAAGAGGGGTGAAACCGTGAAACCGTTCCAAGGATGCTTGTTTCCAGTCCAGAGAGGACCTGGCTTGGCAGTTCGGGCTGGACTGTACCCATGAGGCACAGGGTCAAGACTGATTTGCATATGGCTGGGTTCAAACTGGAACGGCATGGTGAGCAAAAAAATGATGGATTTAGGCCCAGATCTCTGTACTGGGATGAATGTATGATATTGTTCTGCATTCTGTCCATCAACTGTTGTTTTTGCATTTGTGACCTCGAGTGGGAAGGGTATGCCCACACATGGGTCCCATGCTCTCCAGGCCACTGGAATCAAGCTATCCTGGATGAAGAGGGGTGAAACCCTGAAACTGGTCCTAGGATGCTTGTTTCCAGTCAAGGGAGGACCTGGCTTGGCAGTTCGGGCTGGACTGTACCCATGAGGCACAGGGTCAAGACTGATTTGCATATGGCTGGGTTCAAACTGGAACGGCATTGTGAGCAAAAACACAATGGATTTAGGCCCAGATCTCTGTACTGGGGTGAATGTCTGACATTGTTCTGCATTCTGTCCATCAACTGTTGTTTTTGCATTTGTCACCCCGAGTGGGAAGTGTATTCCCAGACATGTGTCCCATGCTCTCCATGCCACTGGAATCAAGCTATGCTGGCTGAAGAGGGGTGAAACCCTGAAACCGGTCCTAGGATGCTTGTTTCCAGTCCAGGGAGGACCTGGCTTGGCAGTTTGGGCTGGACTGTACCCATGAGGCACAGGGCAAGACTGATTTGCATATGGCTGGGTTCAAACTGGAACGGCATGGTGAGCAAAAAAACAATGGATTTCGGCCCAGATCTCTGTACTGTGGTGAATGTATGACATTGTTCTGCATTCAGTCCATCAACTGTTGTTTTTGCATTTGTCACCCCGAGTGGGAAGGGTAAGCCCAGACGTGGGTCCATGCTCTCCATGCCACTGGAATCAAGCTATCCTGGCGGAAGAGGGGTGAAACCCTGAAACAAGTCCTAGGATGCTTGTTTCCAGTCCAGGGAGGACCTGGCTTCGCTGTTCAGGCTGGACTGTACCCATGAGGCACAGGGTCAAGACTGATTTGCATATGGCTGGGTTCAAACTGGAAGGGCATGGTGAGCAAAAAAACGATGGATTTAGGCGCAGATCTCTGTACTGTGGTGAATGTAAGACATTGTTCTGCATTCTGTCCATCAACTGTGGTTTTTGATTTTGTCACCCCGTGTGGGAAGGGTATGCCCAGATGTGGGTCCCCTGCTCTAAATGCCACTGGAATCAAGCTATCCTGGCTAAAGAGGGGTGAAACCCTGAAACCGGTCCTAGGATGCTTGTTTCCAGTCCAGGGAGGACCTGGCTTGGCAGTTCGGGCTGGACTGTACCCATGAGGCACAGGGTCAAGGCTGATTTGCATATGACTAGGTTCAAACTGTAACGGCATGGTGAGCAAAAAAACGATTGGTTTAGGCCCAGATCTCTGTACTGGGGTGAATGTATGACATTGTTTTGCATTCTGTCCATCAATTGTTGTTTTTGCATTTGTGATCTCAAGTGGGAAGGGTATGCCCAGACGTGGGTCCCATGCTCTCCATGCCACTGGAATCAAGCTATCCTGGCTGAAGAGGGGTGAAACCCTGAAACCGGTGATAGGATGCTTGTTTCCAGTCCAGGGAGGACCTGGCTTCGCAGTTCAGGCTGGACTGTACCCATGAGGCACAGGGTCAAGACTGATTTGCATATGACTGGGTTCAAACTGGAAGGGCATGGTGAGCATAACAACGATGGATGTAGGCGCAGATGTCTGTACTGGGGTGAATGTAAGACTTTGTTCTGCATTCTGTCCATCAACTGTTGTTTTTGCTTTTGTCACCCAGAGTGGGAAGGGTATGCCCAGATGTGGGTCCCCTGCTCTCCATGCCACTGGAATCAAGCTATCCTGGCTGAAGAGGGGTGAAACCCTGAAACCGGTCCTAGGATGCTTGTTTCCAGTGCAGGGAGGACCTGGCTTGGCAGTTCGGGCTGGACTGTACCCATGAGGCACAGGGTCAAGACTGATTTGCATATGGCTGGGTTCAAACTGGAACGGCATTGTGAGCAAAAACACGATGAATTTAGTCCCAGATCTCTGTACTGGGGTGAATGTCTGACATTGTTCTGCATTTTGTCCATCAACTGTTGTTGTTGCATTTGTCACCCCGAGTGGGAAGGGTAAGCCCAGACGTGGGTCCCATGCTCTCCATGCCACTGGAATCAAGCTATCCTGGCGGAAGAGGGGTGAAACCCTGAAACAAGTCCTAGGATGCTTGTTTCCAGTCCAGGGAGGACCTGGCTTCGCTGTTCAGGCTGGACTGTACCCATGAGGCACAGGGTCAAGACTGATTTGCATATGGCTGGGTTCAAACTGGAAGGGCATGGTGAGCAAAAAAACGATGGATTTAGGCGCAGATCTCTGTACTGTGGTGAATGTAAGACATTGTTCTGCATTCTGTCCATCAACTGTGGTTTTTGATTTTGTCACCCCGAGTGGGAAGGGTATGCCCAGATGTGGGTCCCCTGCTCTCCATGCCACTGGAATCAAGCTATCCTGGCTAAAGAGGGGTGAAACCCTGAAACCGGTCCTAGGATGCTTGTTTCCAGTACAGGGAGGACCTGGCTTGGCAGTTCGGGCTGGACTGTACCCATGAGGCACAGGGTCAAGGCTGATTTGCATATGGCTAGGTTCAAACTAAAACGGCATGGTGAGCAAAAAAACGATGGATTTAGGCCCAGATCTCTGTACTGTGGTGAATATATGACATTGTTTTGCATTCTGTCCATCAACTGGTGTTTTTGCATTTGTCACCCCGAGTGGGAAGGGTATGCCCAGACGTGGGTCCCATGCTCTCCATGCCACTGGAATCAAGCTACCCTGGCTGAAGAGGGGTGAAACCCTGAAACCGGTCCTAGGAAGCTTGTTTTCAGTCCGGGAGGACCTGGCTTGGCAGTTCGGGCTGGACTGTACCCATGAGGCACAGGGTCAAGACTGATTTGCATATGGCTGGGTTCAAACTGGAATGGCATGGTGAGCAAAAAAATGATGGATTTAGGCCCAGATCTCTGTACTGGGGTGAATGTATGATATTGTTCTGCATTCTGTCCATCAACTGTTGTTTTTACATTTGTGACCTCGAGTGGGAAGGGTATGCCCACACGTGGGTCCCATGCTCTCCATGCCACTGGAATCAAGCTATCCTGGCTGAAGAGGGGTGAAACCCTGAAACCGGTCCTAGGATGCTTGTTTCCAGTCAGGGGAGGACCTGGCTTGGCAGTTCGGGCTGGACTGTACCCATGAGGCACAGGGTCAAGGCTGATTTGCATATGGCTGGGTTCAAACTGTAACGGCATGATGAGCAAAAAAACGATGGATTTAGGCCCAGATCTCTGTACTGGGGTGAATGTATGACATTGTTTTGCATTCTGTCCATCAACTGTTGTTTTTGCATTTGTCACCCCGAGTGGGAAGGGTATTCCCAGACGTGGGTCCCATGCTCTCCATGCCACTGGAATCAAGCTATCCTGGCTATAGAGGGGTGAAACCCTGAAACCGGTCCTAGTATACTTGTTTCCAGTGCAGGGAGGACCTGGCTTGGCAGTTCGGGCTGGACTGTACCCATGAGGCACAGGGTCAAGGCTGATTTGCATATGGCTAGGTTCAAACTGTAACGGCATGGTGAGCAAAAAAAGGATGGATTTAGGCCCAGATCTCTGTACTGGGGTGAATGTATGACATTGTTTTGCATTCTGTCCATCAACTGGTGTTTTTGCATTTGTCACCCCGAGTGGGAAGGGTATTCCCAGCCGTGTGTCCCATGCTCTCCATGCCACTGGAATCAAGCTCTGCTGGCTGAAGAGGGGTGAAACCCTGAAACCGGTCCTAGGATGCATGTTTCCAGTCAAGGGAGGACCTGGCTTGGCAGTTCGGGCTGGACTTTACCCATGAGGCACAGAGCAAGACTGATTTGCATATGGCTGGGTTCAAACTGGAACGGCATCGTGAGAAAAAAAACAATGGATTTAGGCCCAGATATCTGTACTGGGGTGAATGTATGACATTGTTCTGCATTCAGTCCATCAATTGTTGTTTTTGCATTTGTGATCTCAAGTGGGAAGGGTATGCCCAGACGTGGGTCCCATGCTCTCCATGCCACTGGAATCAAGCTATCCTGGCTGAAGAGGGGTGAAACCCTGAAACCGGTGATAGGATGCTTGTTTCTAGTCCAGGGAGGACCTGGCTTCGCAGTTCAGGCTGGACTGTACCCATGAGGCACAGGGTCAAGACTGATTTGCATATGACTGGGTTCAAACTGGAAGGGCATGGTGAGCATAACAACGATGGATGTAGGCGCAGATGTCTGTACTGGGGTGAATGTAAGACTTTGTTCTGCATTCTGTCCATCAACTGTTGTTTTTGCTTTTGTCACCCAGAGTGGGAAGGGTATGCCCAGATGTGGGTCCCCTGCTCTCCATGCCACTGGAATCAAGCTATCCTGGCTGAAGAGGGGTGAAACCCTGAAACCGGTCCTAGGATGCTTGTTTCCAGTGCAGGGAGGACCTGGCTTGGCAGTTCGGGCTGGACTGTACCCATGAGGCACAGGGTCAAGACTGATTTGCATATGGCTGGGTTCAAACTGGAACGGCATTGTGAGCAAAAACATGATGAATTTAGTCCCAGATCTCTGTACTGGGGTGAATGTCTGACATTGTTCTGCATTTTGTCCATCAACTGTTGTTTTTGCATTTGTCACCCCGAGTGGGAAGGGTAAGCCCAGACGTGGGTCCCATGCTCTCCATGCCACTGGAATCAAGCTATCCTGGCGGAAGAGGGGTGAAACCCTGAAACAAGTCCTAGGATGCTTGTTTCCAGTCCAGGGAGGACCTGGCTTCGCTGTTCAGGCTGGACTGTACCCATGAGGCACAGGGTCAAGACTGATTTGCATATGGCTGGGTTCAAACTGGAAGGGCATGGTGAGCAAAAAAACGATGGATTTAGGCGCAGATCTCTGTACTGTGGTGAATGTAAGACATTGTTCTGCATTCTGTCCATCAACTGTGGTTTTTGATTTTGTCACCCCGAGTGGGAAGAGTATGCCCAGATGTGGGTCCCCTGCTCTCCATGCCACTGGAATGAAGCTATCCTGGCTAAAGAGGGGTGAAACCCTGAAACCGGTCCTAGGATGCTTGTTTCCAGTACAGGGAGGACCTGGCTTGGCAGTTCGGGCTGGACTGTACCCATGAGGCACAGGGTCAAGGCTGATTTGCATATGGCTAGGTTCAAACTAAAACGGCATGGTGAGCAAAAAAACTATGGATTTAGGCCCAGATCTCTGTACTGTGGTGAATATATGACATTGTTTTGCATTCTGTCCATCAACTGGTGTTTTTGCATTTGTCACCCCGAGTGGGAAGGGTATGCCCAGACGTGGGTCCCATGCTCTCCATGCCACTGGAATCAAGCTACCCTGGCTGAAGAGGGGTGAAACCCTGAAACCGGTCCTAGGATGCTTGTTTCCAGTCCGGGAGGACCTGGCTTGGCAGTTCGGGCTGGACTGTACCCATGAGGCACAGGGTCAAGACTGATTTGCATATGGCTGGGTTCAAACTGGAATGGCATGGTGAGCAAAAAAATGATGGATTTAGGCCCAGATCTCTGTACTGGGGTGAATGTATGATATTGTTCTGCATTCTGTCCATCAACTGTTGTTTTTACATTTGTGACCTCGAGTGGGAAGGGTATGCCCACACGTGGGTCCCATGCTCTCCATGCCACTGGAATCAAGCTATCCTGGCTGAAGAGGGGTGAAACCCTGAAACTGGTCCTAGGATGCTTGTTTCCAGTCAGGGGAGGACCTGGCTTGGCAGTTCGGGCTGGACTGTACCCATGAGGCACAGGGTCAAGACTGATTTGCATATGACTGGGTTCAAACTGGAAGGGCATGGTGAGCATAACAACGATGGATGTAGGCGCAGATGTCTGTACTGGGGTGAATGTAAGACTTTGTTCTGCATTCTGTCCATCAACTGTTGTTTTTGCTTTTGTCACCCAGAGTGGGAAGGGTATGCCCAGATGTGGGTCCCCTGCTCTCCATGCCACTGGAATCAAGCTATCCTGGCTGAAGAGGGGTGAAACCCTGAAACCGGTCCTAGGATGCTTGTTTCCAGTGCAGGGAGGACCTGGCTTGGCAGTTCGGGCTGGACTGTACCCATGAGGCACAGGGTCAAGACTGATTTGCATATGGCTGGGTTCAAACTGGAACGGCATTGTGAGCAAAAACACGATGAATTTAGTCCCAGATCTCTGTACTGGGGTGAATGTCTGACATTGTTCTGCATTTTGTCCATCAACTGTTGTTTTTGCATTTGTCACCCCGAGTGGGAAGGGTAAGCCCAGACGTGGGTCCCATGCTCTCCATGCCACTGGAATCAAGCTATCCTGGCGGAAGAGGGGTGAAACCCTGAAACAAGTCCTAGGATGCTTGTTTCCAGTCCAGGGAGGACCTGGCTTCGCTGTTCAGGCTGGACTGTACCCATGAGGCACAGGGTCAAGACTGATTTGCATATGGCTGGGTTCAAACTGGAAGGGCATGGTGAGCAAAAAAACGATGGATTTAGGCGCAGATCTCTGTACTGTGGTGAATGTAAGACATTGTTCTGCATTCTGTCCATCAACTGTGGTTTTTGATTTTGTCACCCCGAGTGGGAAGGGTATGCCCAGATGTGGGTCCCCTGCTCTCCATGCCACTGGAATCAAGCTATCCTGGCTAAAGAGGGGTGAAACCCTGAAACCGGTCCTAGGATGCTTGTTTCCAGTACAGGGAGGACCTGGCTTGGCAGTTCGGGCTGGACTGTACCCATGAGGCACAGGGTCAAGGCTGATTTGCATATGGCTAGGTTCAAACTAAAACGGCATGGTGAGCAAAAAAACGATGGATTTAGGCCCAGATCTCTGTACTGTGGTGAATATATGACATTGTTTTGCATTCTGTCCATCAACTGGTGTTTTTGCATTTGTCACCCCGAGTGGGAAGGGTATGCCCAGACGTGGGTCCCATGCTCTCCATGCCACTGGAATCAAGCTACCCTGGCTGAAGAGGGGTGAAACCCTGAAACCGGTCCTAGGAAGCTTGTTTTCAGTCCGGGAGGACCTGGCTTGGCAGTTCGGGCTGGACTGTACCCATGAGGCACAGGGTCAAGACTGATTTGCATATGGCTGGGTTCAAACTGGAATGGCATGGTGAGCAAAAAAATGATGGATTTAGGCCCAGATCTCTGTACTGGGGTGAATGTATGATATTGTTCTGCATTCTGTCCATCAACTGTTGTTTTTACATTTGTGACCTCGAGTGGGAAGGGTATGCCCACACGTGGGTCCCATGCTCTCCATGCCACTGGAATCAAGCTATCCTGGCTGAAGAGGGGTGAAACCCTGAAACCGGTCCTAGGATGCTTGTTTCCAGTCAGGGGAGGACCTGGCTTGGCAGTTCGGGCTGGACTGTACCCATGAGGCACAGGGTCAAGGCTGATTTGCATATGGCTGGGTTCAAACTGTAACGGCATGATGAGCAAAAAAACGATGGATTTAGGCCCAGATCTCTGTACTGGGGTGAATGTATGACATTGTTTTGCATTCTGTCCATCAACTGTTGTTTTTGCATTTGTCACCCCGAGTGGGAAGGGTATTCCCAGACGTGGGTCCCATGCTCTCCATGCCACTGGAATCAAGCTATCCTGGCTATAGAGGGGTGAAACCCTGAAACCGGTCCTAGTATACTTGTTTCCAGTGCAGGGAGGACCTGGCTTGGCAGTTCGGGCTGGACTGTACCCATGAGGCACAGGGTCAAGGCTGATTTGCATATGGCTAGGTTCAAACTGTAACGGCATGGTGAGCAAAAAAAGGATGGATTTAGGCCCAGATCTCTGTACTGGGGTGAATGTATGACATTGTTTTGCATTCTGTCCATCAACTGGTGTTTTTGCATTTGTCACCCCGAGTGGGAAGGGTATTCCCAGCCGTGTGTCCCATGCTCTCCATGCCACTGGAATCAAGCTCTGCTGGCTGAAGAGGGGTGAAACCCTGAAACCGGTCCTAGGATGCATGTTTCCAGTCAAGGGAGGACCTGGCTTGGCAGTTCGGGCTGGACTTTACCCATGAGGCACAGAGCAAGACTGATTTGCATATGGCTGGGTTCAAACTGGAACGGCATCGTGAGAAAAAAAACAATGGATTTAGGCCCAGATATCTGTACTGGGGTGAATGTATGACATTGTTCTGCATTCAGTCCATCAATTGTTGTTTTTGCATTTGTGATCTCAAGTGGGAAGGGTATGCCCAGACGTGGGTCCCATGCTCTCCATGCCACTGGAATCAAGCTATCCTGGCTGAAGAGGGGTGAAACCCTGAAACCGGTGATAGGATGCTTGTTTCTAGTCCAGGGAGGACCTGGCTTCGCAGTTCAGGCTGGACTGTACCCATGAGGCACAGGGTCAAGACTGATTTGCATATGACTGGGTTCAAACTGGAAGGGCATGGTGAGCATAACAACGATGGATGTAGGCGCAGATGTCTGTACTGGGGTGAATGTAAGACTTTGTTCTGCATTCTGTCCATCAACTGTTGTTTTTGCTTTTGTCACCCAGAGTGGGAAGGGTATGCCCAGATGTGGGTCCCCTGCTCTCCATGCCACTGGAATCAAGCTATCCTGGCTGAAGAGGGGTGAAACCCTGAAACCGGTCCTAGGATGCTTGTTTCCAGTGCAGGGAGGACCTGGCTTGGCAGTTCGGGCTGGACTGTACCCATGAGGCACAGGGTCAAGACTGATTTGCATATGGCTGGGTTCAAACTGGAACGGCATTGTGAGCAAAAACATGATGAATTTAGTCCCAGATCTCTGTACTGGGGTGAATGTCTGACATTGTTCTGCATTTTGTCCATCAACTGTTGTTTTTGCATTTGTCACCCCGAGTGGGAAGGGTAAGCCCAGACGTGGGTCCCATGCTCTCCATGCCACTGGAATCAAGCTATCCTGGCGGAAGAGGGGTGAAACCCTGAAACAAGTCCTAGGATGCTTGTTTCCAGTCCAGGGAGGACCTGGCTTCGCTGTTCAGGCTGGACTGTACCCATGAGGCACAGGGTCAAGACTGATTTGCATATGGCTGGGTTCAAACTGGAAGGGCATGGTGAGCAAAAAAACGATGGATTTAGGCGCAGATCTCTGTACTGTGGTGAATGTAAGACATTGTTCTGCATTCTGTCCATCAACTGTGGTTTTTGATTTTGTCACCCCGAGTGGGAAGAGTATGCCCAGATGTGGGTCCGCTGCTCTCCATGCCACTGGAATGAAGCTATCCTGGCTAAAGAGGGGTGAAACCCTGAAACCGGTCCTAGGATGCTTGTTTCCAGTACAGGGAGGACCTGGCTTGGCAGTTCGGGCTGGACTGTACCCATGAGGCACAGGGTCAAGGCTGATTTGCATATGGCTAGGTTCAAACTAAAACGGCATGGTGAGCAAAAAAACTATGGATTTAGGCCCAGATCTCTGTACTGTGGTGAATATATGACATTGTTTTGCATTCTGTCCATCAACTGGTGTTTTTGCATTTGTCACCCCGAGTGGGAAGGGTATGCCCAGACGTGGGTCCCATGCTCTCCATGCCACTGGAATCAAGCTACCCTGGCTGAAGAGGGGTGAAACCCTGAAACCGGTCCTAGGATGCTTGTTTCCAGTCCGGGAGGACCTGGCTTGGCAGTTCGGGCTGGACTGTACCCATGAGGCACAGGGTCAAGACTGATTTGCATATGGCTGGGTTCAAACTGGAATGGCATGGTGAGCAAAAAAATGATGGATTTAGGCCCAGATCTCTGTACTGGGGTGAATGTATGATATTGTTCTGCATTCTGTCCATCAACTGTTGTTTTTACATTTGTGACCTCGAGTGGGAAGGGTATGCCCACACGTGGGTCCCATGCTCTCCATGCCACTGGAATCAAGCTATCCTGGCTGAAGAGGGGTGAAACCCTGAAACTGGTCCTAGGATGCTTGTTTCCAGTCAGGGGAGGACCTGGCTTGGCAGTTCGGGCTGGACTGTACCCATGAGGCACAGGGTCAAGACTGATTTGCATATGGCTGGGTTCAAACTGGAATGGCATGGTGAGCAAAAAAATGATGGATTTAGGCCCAGATCTCTGTACTGGGGTGAATGTATGATATTGTTCTGCATTCTGTCCATCAACTGTTGTTTTTACATTTGTGACCTCGAGTGGGAAGGGTATGCCCACACGTGGGTCCCATGCTCTCCATGCCACTGGAATCAAGCTATCCTGGCTGAAGAGGGGTGAAACCCTGAAACTGGTCCTAGGATGCTTGTTTCCAGTCAGGGGAGGACCTGGCTTGGCAGTTCGGGCTGGACTGTACCCATGAGGCACAGGGTCAAGGCTGATTTGCATATGGCTAGGTTCAAACTGTAACGGCATGATGAGCAAAAAAACGATGGATTTAGGCCCAGATCTCTGTACTGGGGTGAATGTATGACATTGTTTTGCATTCTGTCCATCAACTGTTGTTTTTGCATTTGTCACCCCGAGTGGGAAGGGTATTCCCAGACGTGGGTCCCATGCTCTCCATGCCACTGGAATCAAGCTATCCTGGCTATAGAGGGGTGAAACCCTGAAACCGGTCCTAGTATACTTGTTTCCAGTGCAGGGAGGACCTGGCTTGGCAGTTCGGGCTGGACTGTACCCATGAGGCACAGGGTCAAGGCTGATTTGCATATGGCTAGGTTCAAACTGTAACGGCATGGTGAGCAAAAAAAGGATGGATTTAGGACCAGATCTCTGTACTGGGGTGAATGTATGACATTGTTTTGCATTCTGTCCATCAACTGGTGTTTTTGCATTTGTCACCCCGAGTGGGAAGGGTATTCCCAGCCGTGTGTCCCATGCTCTCCATGCCACTGGAATCAAGCTCTGCTGGCTGAAGAGGGGTGAAACCCTGAAACCGGTCCTAGGATGCATGTTTCCAGTCAAGGGAGGACCTGGCTTGGCAGTTCGGGCTGGACTTTACCCATGAGGCACAGAGCAAGACTGATTTGCATATGGCTGGGTTCAAACTGGAACGGCATAGTGAGAAAAAAAACAATGGATTTAGGCCCAGATATCTGTACTGGGGTGAATGTATGACATTGTTCTGCATTCAGTCCATCAATTGTTGTTTTTGCATTTGTGATCTCAAGTGGGAAGGGTATGCCCAGACGTGGGTCCCATGCTCTCCATGCCACTGGAATCAAGCTATCCTGGCTGAAGAGGGGTGAAACCCTGAAACCGGTGATAGGATGCTTGTTTCCAGTCCAGGGAGGACCTGGCTTCGCAGTTCAGGCTGGACTGTACCCATGAGGCACAGGGTCAAGACTGATTTGCATATGACTGGGTTCAAACTGGAAGGGCATGGTGAGCATAACAACGATGGATGTAGGCGCAGATGTCTGTACTGGGGTGAATGTAAGACTTTGTTCTGCATTCTGTCCATCAACTGTTGTTTTTGCTTTTGTCACCCAGAGTGGGAAGGGTATGCCCAGATGTGGGTCCCCTGCTCTCCATGCCACTGAAATCAAGCTATCCTGGCTGAAGAGGGGTGAAACCCTGAAACCGGTCCTAGGATGCTTGTTTCAGGGTGCAGGGAGGACCTGGCTTGGCAGTTCGGGCTGGACTGTACCCATGAGGCACAGGGTCAAGACTGATTTGCATATGGCTGGGTTCAAACTGGAACGGCATTGTGAGCAAAAACACGATGAATTTAGTCCCAGATCTCTGGACTGGGGTGAATGTCTGACATTGTTCTGCATTTTGTCCATCAACTGTTGTTTTTGCATTTGTCACCCCGAGTGGGAAGGGTAAGCCCAGACGTGGGTCCCATGCTCTCCATGCCACTGGAATCAAGCTATCCTGGCGGAAGAGGGGTGAAACCCTGAAATAAGTCCTAGGATGCTTGTTTCCAGTCCAGAGAGGACCTGGCTTCGCTGTTCAGGCTGGACTGTACCCATGAGGCACAGGGTCAAGACTGATTTGCATATGGCTGGGTTCAAACTGGAAGGGCATGGTGAGCAAAAAAACGATGGATTTAGGCGCAGATCTCTGTACTGTGGTGAATGTAAGACATTGTTCTGCATTCTGTCCATCAACTGTGGTTTTTGATTTTGTCACCTCGAGTGGGAAGGGTATGCGCAGATGTGGGTACCCTGCTCTCCATGCCACTGGAATCAAGCTATCCTGGCTAAAGAGGGGTGAAACCCTGAAACCGGTCCTAGGATGCTTGTTTCCAGTACAGGGAGGACCTGGCTTGGCAGTTCGGGCTGGACTGTACCCATGAGGCACAGGGTCAAGGCTGATTTGCATATGGCTAGGTTCAAACTAAAACGGCATGGTGAGCAAAAAAACGATGGATTTAGGCCCAGATCTCTGTACTGTGGTGAATATATGACATTGTTTTGCATTCTGTCCATCAACTGGTGTTTTTGCATTTGTCACCCCGAGTGGGAAGGGTATGCCCAGACGTGGGTCCCATGCTCTCCATGCCACTGGAATCAAGCTACCCTGGCTGAAGAGGGGTGAAACCCTGAAACCGGTCCTAGGATGCTTGTTTCCAGTCCGGGAGGACCTGGCTTGGCAGTTCGGGCTGGACTGTACCCATGAGGCACAGGGTCAAGACTGATTTGCATATGGCTGGGTTCAAACTGGAATGGCATGGTGAGCAAAAAAATGATGGATTTAGGCCCAGATCTCTGTACTGGGGTGAATGTATGATATTGTTCTGCATTCTGTCCATCAACTGTTGTTTTTACATTTGTGACCTCGAGAGGGAAGGGTATGCCCACACGTGGGTCCCATGCTCTCCATGCCACTGGAATCAAGCTATCCTGGCTGAAGAGGGGTGAAACCCTGAAACCGGTCCTAGGATGCTTGTTTCCAGTCAGGGGAGGACCTGGCTTGGCAGTTCGGGCTGGACTGTACCCATGAGGCACAGGGTCAAGGCTGATTTGCATATGGCTAGGTTCAAACTGTAACGGCATGGTGAGCAAAAAAAGGATGGATTTAGGCCCAGATCTCTGTACTGGGGTGAATGTATGACATTGTTTTGCATTCTGTCCATCAACTGGTGTTTTTGCATTTGTCACCCCGAGTGGGAAGGGTATTCCCAGCCGTGTGTCCCATGCTCTCCATGCCACTGGAATCAAGCTCTGCTGGCTGAAGAGGGGTGAAACCCTGAAACCGGTCCTAGGATGCATGTTTCCAGTCAAGGGAGGACCTGGCTTGGCAGTTCGGACTGGACTGTACCCATGAGGCACAGGGTCAAGGCTGATTTGCATATGGCTGGGTTCAAACTTTAACGGCATGATGAGCAAAAAAACGATGGATTTAGTCCCAGATCTCTGTACTGGGGTGAATGTCTGACATTGTTCTGCATTCTGTCCATCAACTGTTGTTTTTGCATTTGTCACCCAGAGTGGGAAGGGTATTCCCAGACGTGGGTCCCATGCTCTCCATGCCACTGGAATCAAGCTATCCTGGCTGAAGAGGGGTGAAACCCTGAAACCGGTCCTAGGATACTTGTTTCCAGTGCAGGGAGGACCTGTCTTGGCAGTTCGGGCTGTACTGTACCCATGAGGCACAGGGTCAAGACTGATTTGCATATGGCTGGGTTCAAACTGGAGCGGCATTGTGAGCAAAAACACGATGGATTTAGGCCCAGATCTCTGTACTGGGGTGAAGTTCTGACATTGTTCTGCATTCTGTCCATCAACTGTTGTTTTTGCATTTGTCACCCCGAGTGGGAAGGGTATTCCCAGACATGTGTCCCATGCTCTCCATGCCACTGGAATCAAGCTATGCTGGCTGAAGAGGGGTGAAACCCTGAAACCGGTCCTAGGATGCTATTCCAGGGAGGGCCTGGTTTGGTATTTCGGGCTGTACTGTACCCAGGAGGCACAGGGTCAAGACTGATTTGCATATGGCTGGGTTCAAACTGGAACGGCATGGTGAGCAAAAAACGATGGATTTAGGCCCAGATCTCTGCACTGTGGTGAATGTATGACATTGTTCTGCATTCAGTCCATCAACTGTTGTTTTTGCATTTGTCACCCCGAGTGGGAAGGGTAAGCCCAGACGTGGGTCCCATGCTCTCCATGCCACTGGAATCAAGCTATCCTGGCGGAAGAGGGGTGAAACCCTGAAACAAGTCCTAGGATGCTTGTTTCCAGTCCAGGGAGGACCTGGGTTCGCTGTTCAGGCTGGACTGTACCCATGAGGCACAGGGTCAAGACTGATTTGCATATGGCTGGGTTCAAACTTGAAGAGCATGGTGAGCAAAAAAACGATGGATTTAGGCGCAGATCTCTGTACTGTGGTGAATGTAAGACATTGTTCTGCATTCTGTCCATCAACTGTGGTTTTTGATTTTGTCACCCCGAGTGGGAAGGGTATGCCCAGATGTGGGTCCCCTGCTCTCCATGCCACTGGAATCAAGCTATCCTGGCTAAAGAGGGGTGAAACCCTGAAACCGGTCCTAGGATGCTTGTTTCCAGTCCGGGAGGACCTGGCTTGGCAGTTCGGGGTGGACTGTACCCATGAGGCACAGGGTCAAGACTGATTTGCATATGGCTGGGTTCAAACTGGAATGGCATGGTGAGCAAAAAAATGATGGATTTAGGCCCAGATCTCTGTACTGGGGTGAATGTACGATATTGTTCTGCATTCTGTCCATCAACTGTTGTTTTTGCATTTGTGACCTCGAGTGGGAAGGGTATGCCCACACGTGGGTCCCATGCTCTCCATGCCACTGGAATCAAGCTATCCTGGCTGAAGAGGGGTGAAACCCTGAAACCGGTCCTAGGATGCTTGTTTCCAGTCAAGGGAGGACCTGGCTTGGCAGTTCGGGCTGGACTGTACCCATGAGGCACAGGGTCAAGGCTGATTTGCATATGGCTGGGTTCAAACTGTAACGGCATGATGAGCAAAAAAACGATGGATTTAGGCCCAGATCTCTGTACTGTGGTGAATGTATGACATTGTTTTGCATTCTGTCCATCAACTGTTGTTTTTGCATTTGTCACCCCGAGTGGGAAGGGTATTCCCAGACGTGGGTCCCATGCTCTCCATGCCACTGGAATCAAGCTATCCTGGCTGAAGAGGGGTGAAACCCTGAAACCGGTCCTAGTATTCTTGTTTCCAGTGCAGGGAGGACCTGGCTTGGCAGTTCGGGCTGGACTGTACCCATGAGGCACAGGGTCAAGGCTGATTTGCATATGGCTAGGTTCAAACTGTAACGGCATGGTGAGCAAAAAAAGGATGGATCTAGGCCCAGATCTCTGTACTGGGGTGAATGTATGACATTGTTTTGCATTCTGTCCATCAACTGGTGTTTTTGCATTTGTCACCCCGAGTGGGAAGTGTATTCCCAGACGTGTGTCCCATGCTCTCCATGCCACTGGAATCAAGCTCTGCTGGCTGAAGAGGGGTGAAACCCTGAAACCGGTCCTAGGATGCATGTTTCCAGTCAAGGGAGGACCTGGCTTGGCAGTTCGGGCTGGACTTTACCCATGAGGCACAGGGCAAGACTGATTTGCATATGACTGGGTTCAAACTGGAACGGCATCGTGAGCAAAAAAACAATGGATTTAGGCCCAGATATCTGTACTGGGGTGAATGTATGACATTGTTCTGCATTCAGTCCATCAACTGTTGTTTTTGCATTTGTCAACCCAAGTGGGAAGGGTATGCCCAGACGTGGATCCCATGCTCTCCATGCCACTGGAATCAAGCTATCCCGGCTGAAGAGGGGTGAAACCCTGAAACCGGTCCTCGGATGCTATCCCAGGGAGGACCTGGCTTGGAAGTTCGGGCTGGACTGTACCCAGGAGGCACAGGGTCAAGACTGATTTGCATATGGCTGGGTTCAAACTGGAACAGCATGGTGAGCAGAAAACGATGGATTTAGGCCCAGATTTCTGTACTGTGGTGAATGTATGACATTGTTCTGCATTCAGTCCATCAACTGTTGTTTTTGCATTTGTCACCCCGAGTGGGAAGGGTAAGCCCAGACGAGGGTCCCATGCTCTCCATGCCACTGGAATCAAGCTATCCTGGCGGAAGAGGGGTGAAACCCTGAAACCAGTCCTAGGATGCTTGTTTCCAGTCCAGGGAGGACCTGGCTTCGCTGTTCAGGCTGGACTGTACCCATGAGGCACAGGGTCAAGACTGATTTGCATATGGCTGGGTTCAAACTGGAAGGGCATGGTGAGCAAAAAAACGATGCATTTAGGCGCAGATCTCTGTACTGTGGTGAATGTAAGACATTGTTCTGCATTCTGTCCATCAACTGTGGTTTTTGATTTTGTCACCCCGAGTGGGAAGGGTATGCCCAGATGTGGGTCCCCTGCTCTCCATGCCACTGGAATCAATCTATCCTGGCTAAAGAGGGGTGAAACCCTGAAACCGTCCCTAGGATGCTTGTTTCCAGTCCAGGGAGGACGTGGCTTTGCAGTTCGGGCTGGACTGTACCCATGAGGCACAGGGTCAAGGCTCATTTGCATATGGCTAGGTTCAAACTGTAACGGCATGGTGAGCAAAAAAACAATGGATTTAGGCCCAGATCTCTGTACTGGGGTGAATGTATGACATTGTTTTGCATTCTGTCCATCAATTGTTGTTTTTGCATTTGTGACCTCGAGTGGGAAGGGTATGCCCAGACGTGGGTCCCATGCTCTCCATGCCACTGGAATCAAGCTATCCTGGCTGAAGAGGGGTGAAACCCTGAAACCGGTCCTAGGATGCTTGTTTCCAGTCCAGGGAGGACCTTGCTTCGCAGTTCAGGCTGGACTGTACCCAAGAGGCACAGGGCAAGACTGATTTGCATATGGCTGGGTTCAAACTGGAACGGCATGGCGAGCAAAAAAACAATGGATTTAGGCCCAGATCTCTGTACTGGGGTGAATGTATGACATTGTTTTGCATTCTGTCCATCAATTGTTGTTTTTTGCATTTGTGACCTCGAGTGGGAAGGGTATGCCCAGACGTGGATCCCATGCTCTCCATGCCACTGGAATCAAGCTATCCTGGCTGAAGAGGGGTGAAACTCTGAAACCGGTCCTCGGATGCTATTCCAGGGAGGACCTGGCTTGGAAGTTCGGGCTGGACTGTACCCAGGAGGCACAGGGTCAAGACTGATTTACATATGGCTGGGTTCAAACTGGAACGGCATGGTGAGCAAAAAAACGATGGATTTAGGCCCAGATCTCTGTACTGGGGGGAATGTATGACATTGTTCTGCATTCTGTGCTTTAACTGTTGTTTTTGCATTTGTCACCCCGAGTGGGAAGGGTATGCCCAGACGTGGGTCCCATGCTCTCCATGCCACTGGAATCAAGCTACCCTGGCTGAAGAGGGGTGAAACCCTGAAACCGGTCCTAGGATGCTTGTTTCCAGTCCGGGAGGACCTGGCTTGGCAGTTCGGGCTGGACTGTACCCATGAGGCACAGGGTCAAGACTGATTTGCATATGGCTGGGTTCAAACTGGAATGGCATGGTGAGCAAAAAAATAATGGATTTAGGCCCAGATCTCTGTACTGGGGTGAATGTATGATATTGTTCTGCATTCTGTCCATCAACTGTTGTTTTTGCATTTGTGACCTCGAGTGGGAAGGGTATGCCCACACGTGGGTCCCATGCTCTCCATGCCACTGGAATCAAGCTATCCTGGCTGAAGAGGGGTGAAGCCCTGAAACCGGTCCTAGGATGCTTGTTTCCAGTCAAGGGAGGACCTGGCTTGGCAGTTCGGGCTGGACTGTACCCATGAGGCACAGGGTCAAGGCTGATTTGCATATGGCTGGGTTCAAACTGTAACGGCATGATGAGCAAAAAAACGATGGATTTAGGCCCAGATCTCTGTACTGAGGTGAATGTCTGACATTGTTCTGCATTCTGTCCATCAACTGTTGTTTTTGCATTTGTCACCCCGAGTGGGAAGGGTATGCCCAGACGTGGGTCCCATGCTCTCCATGCCACTGGAATCAAGCTACCCTGGCTGAAGAGGGGTGAAACCCTGAAACCGGTCCTAGGATGCTTGTTTCCAGTCAAGGGAGGACCTGGCTTGGCAGTTCGGGCTGGACTGTACCCATGAGGCACAGGGTCAAGACTGATTTACATATGGCTGGGTTCAAACTGGAACGGCATGGTGAGCAAAAAAACGATGGATTTACGCCCAGATCTCTGTACTGGGGGGAATGTATGACATTGTTCTGCATTCTGTCCATCAACTGTTGTTTTTGCATTTGTCACCCCGAGTGGGAAGGGTATGCCCAGACGTGGGTCCCATGCTCTCCATGCCACTGGAATCAAGCTACCCTGGCTGAAGAGGGGTGAAACCCTGAAACCGGTCCTAGGATGCTTGTTTCCAGTCAAGGGAGGACCTGGCTTGGCAGTTCGGGCTGGACTGTACCCATGAGGCACAGGGTCAAGACTGATTTGCATATGGCTGGGTTCAAACTGGAATGGCATGGTGAGCAAAAAAATGATGTATTTAGGCCCAGATCTCTGTACTGGGGTGAATGTATGATATTGTTCTGCATTCTGTCCATCAACTGTTGTTTTTGCATTTGTGACCTCGAGTGGGAAGGGTATGCCCACACGTGGGTCCCATGCTCTCCATGCCACTGAAATCAAGCTATCCTGGCTGAAGAGGGGTGAAACCCTGAAACCGGTCCTAGGATGCTTGTTTCCAGTCAAGGGAGGACCTGGCTTGGCAGTTCGGGCTGGACTGTACCCATGAGGCACAGGGTCAAGGCTGATTTGCATATGGCTGGGTTCAAACTGGAACGGCATTGTGAGCAAAAACACGATGGATTTAGGCGCAGATCTCTGTACTGAGGTGAAGGTCTGACATTGTTCTGCATTCTGTCCATCAACTGTTGTTTTTGCATTTGTCACCCCGAGTGGGAAGGGTATTCCCAGACATGTGTCCCATGCTCTCCATGCCACTGGAATCAAGCTATGCTGGCTGAAGAGGGGTGAAACCCTGCAACCGGTCCTAGGATGCTTGTTTCCAGTCCAGGGAGGACCTGGCTTGGCAGTTTGGGCTGGACCGTACCCATGAGGCACAGGGCAAGACTGATTTGCTTATGGCTGGATTCAAACTGGAACGGCATGGTGAGCAAAAAAACAATGGATTTAGGCCCAGATACCTGTACTGGGGTGAATGTATGACATTGTTCTGCATTCAGTCCATCAACTGTTGTTTTTGCATTTGTCACCCCGAGTGGGAAGGGTATGCCCAGACGTGGACCCCATGCTCTCCATGCCACTAGAATCAAGCTATCCCGGCTGAAGAAGGGTGAAACCCTGAAACCGGTCCTAGGATGCTATTCCAGGGAGGACCTGGTTTGGTATTTCGGGCTGTACTGTACCCAGGAGGCACAGGGTCAAGACTGATTTGCATATTACTGGGTTCAAACTGGAAGGGCATGGTGAGAATAACAACGATGGATTTAGGCGCAGATCTCTGTACTGGGGTGAATGTAAGACTTTGTTCTGCATTCTGTCCATCAACTGTTGTTTTTGCTTTTGTCACCCCGAGTGGGAAGGGTATGCCCAGATGTGGGTCCCCTGCTCTCCATGCCACTGGAATCAAGCTATTCTGGCTGAAGAGGGGTGTAACCCTGAAACCAGTACTAGGATGCTTGTTTCCAGTGCAGGGAGGACCTGGCTTGGCAGTTCGGGCTGGACTGTACCCATGAGGTACAGGGTCAAGACTGATTTGCATATGGCTGGGTTCAAACTAGAACGGCATTGTGAGCAAAAACACGATGAATTTAGGCCCAGATCTCTGTACTGGGGTGAATGTCTGACATTGTTCTGCATTCTGTCCATCAACTGTTGTTTTTGCATTTGTCACCCCGAGTGGGAAGGGTATGCCCAGACATGGGTCCCATGCTCTCCATGCCACTGGAATAAAGGTATCCTGGCTGAAGAGGGGTGAAACCCTAAAACCGGTCCTAGGATGCTTGTTTCCAGTCCAGGGAGGACCTGGCTTGTCAGTTCGGGCTGGACTGTACCCATGAGGCACAGGGCAAGACTGATTTGTATATGGCTGGGTTCAAACTGGAACGGCATGGTGAGCAAAAAAACAATGGATTTAGGCCCAGATATCTGTACTGGGGTGAATGTATGACATTGTTCTGCATTCTGTCCATCAACTGTTGTTTTTGCATTTGTCACCCCGAGTGGGAAGGGTAAGCCCAGACGTGGTTCCATGCTCTCCATGCCACTGGAATCAAGCTATCCTGGCGGAAGAAGGGTGAAACCCTGAAACAAGTCCTAGGATGCTTGTTTCCAGTCCAGGGAGGACCTGGCTTCGCTGTTCAGGCTGGACTGTACCCATGAGGCACAGGGTCAAGACTGATTTGCATATGGCTGGGTTCAAACTGGAAGGGCATGGTGAGCAAAAAAACGATGGATGTATGCGCAGATCCCTGTACTGTGGTGAATGTAAGACATTGTTCTGCATTCTGTCCATCAACTGTGGTTTTTGATTTTGTCACCCCGAGTGGGAAGGGTATGCCCAGATGTGGGTCCCCTGCTCTAAATGCCACTGGAATCAAGCTATCCTGGCTAAAGAGGGGTGAAACCCTGAAACCGGTCCTAGGATGCTTGTTTCCAGTCCAGGGAGGACCTGGCTTCGCAGTTCAGGCTGGACTGTACCCATGAGGCACAGGGTCAAGACTGATTTGCAAATGACTGGGTTCAAACTGGAAGGTCATGGTGAGCATAACAACGATGGATGTAGGCGCAGACCTCTGTACTGGGGTGAATGTAAGACTTTGTTCTGCATTCTGTCCATCAACTGCTGTTTTTGCTTTTGTCACCCAGAGTGGGAAGGGTATGCCCAGATGTGGGTCCCCTGCTCTCCATGCCACTGGAATCAAGCTATCCTGGCTGAAGAGGGGTGAAACCCTGAAACCGGTCCTAGGATGCTTGTTTCAAGTGCAGGGAGGACCTGGCCTGGCAGTTTGGGCTAGACTGTACCCATGAGGCACAGGGTCAAGACTGATTTGCATATGGCTGGGTTCAAACTGGAACGGCATTGTGAGCAAAAACACGATGGATTTAGTCCCAGATCTCTGTACTGGGGTGAATGTCTGACATTGTTCTGCATTCTGTCCATCAACTGTTGTTTTTGCATTTGTCACCCCGAGTGGGAAGGGTGTGCCCAGACATGGGTCCCATGCTCTCCATGCCACTGGAATAAAGGTATCCTGGCTGAAGAGGGGTGAAACCCTGAAACATGTCCTAGGATGCAGGTTTCCAGTCCAGGGAGTACCTTGCTTGGCAGTTTGGGCTGGACTGTACCCATGAGGCACAGGGTCAAGACTGATATGCATATGGCTGGGTTCAAACTGGAACAGCATGGTGAGCAAAAAAATTATGTATTTAGGCCCAGATCTCTGTACTGAGGTGAATGTATGAGATTGTTCTGTATTCTGTCCATCAACTGTTGTTTTTGCATTTGTCACCCCGAGTGGGAAGGGTATTCCCAGACGTGTGTCCCATGGTCTCCATGCCACTGGAATCAAGCTATGCTGGCTGAAGAGGGGTGAAACCCTGAAACCGGTCCAAGGATGCTTGTTTCCAGTCCAGGGAGGACCTGGCCTGGCAGTTCGGGCTGGACTGTACCCATGAGGCACAGGGCAAGACTGATTTGCATATGGCTGGGTTCAAACTGGAACGGGATGGTGAGCAAAAAAACAATGGATTTAGGCCCAGATATCTGTACTGGGGTGAATGTATGACATTGTTCTGCATTCAGTCCATCAACTGTTGTTTTTGCATTTGTCACCCCGAGTGGGAAGGGTATGCCCAGAAGTGGATCCCATGCTCTCCATGCCACTGGAATCAAGTAACCCGGCTGAAGAGGGGTGAAACCCTGAAACCGGTCCTAGGATGCTATTCCAGGGAGGACCTGGCTTGGTAGTTCGGGCTGGACTGCACCCATGAGGCCAGGGTCAAGGCTGATTTACATATGGCTGGGTTCAAACTGGAACGGCATGTCGAGCAAATAAACAATGGATTTAGGCTCAGACCTCTGTACTGGGGTGAATGTATGACATTGTTCTGCATTCTGTGCATCAACTGTTGTTTTTGCATTTGTCACCCCGAGTGGGAAGGGAATGCCCAGACGTGGGTCCCATGCTCTCCATGCCACTGGAATCAAGCTACCCTGGCTGAAGAGGGGTGAAACCCTGAAACCGGTCCTAGGATTCTTGTTTCCAGTCAGGGAGGACCTGGCTTGGCAGTTTGGGCTGGACTGTACCCATGAGGCACAAGGTCAAGGCTGATTTGCATATGGCTGGGTTCAAACTGTAACGGCATGGTGAGCAAAAAAATGATGGATTTAGGCCCAGATCTCTGTACTGGGGTGAATGTATGATATTGTTCTGCATTCTGTCCATCAACTGCTGTTTTTGCATTTGTGACCTCGAGTGGGAAGGGTATGCCCACACGTGGGTCCCATGCTCTCCATGCCACTGGAATCAAGCTATCCTGGCTGAAGAGGGGTGAAACCCTGAAACCGGTCCTAGGATGCTTGTTTCCAGTCCAGTGAGGACCTGTCTTGGCAGTTCGGGCTGGACTGTACCCATGAGGCACAGGGTCAAGATTGATTTGCATATGGATGGGTTCAAACTGGAACGAGATGGTGAACAAAAAAATGATGGATTTAGGCCCAGATCTCTGTACTGGGGTGAATGTATGACATTGTTCTGTATTCTGTCCATCAACTGTTGTTTTTGCATTTGTCACCCCGAGTGGGAATGATATGCCCAGACGTGGGTCCCATGCTCTCCATGCCACTGAAATCAAGCTATCCTGGCTGAAGAGGGGTGAAACCATGAAACCGTTCCAAGGATGCTTGTTTCCAGTCCAGAGAGGACCTGGCTTGGCAGTTCGGGCTGGACTGTACCCATGAGGCACAGGGTCAAGACTGATTTACATATGGCTGGGTTCAAACTGGAACGGCATGGTGAGCAAAAAAACGATGGATTTAGGCCCAGATCTTTGTAGTGGGGTGAATGTATGACATTGTTCTGCATTCTGTGCATCAACTGTTGTTTTTGCATTTGTCACCCCGAGTAGGAAGGGTATGCCCAGACGTGGGTCCCATGCTCTCCCTGCCACTGGAATCAAGCTATCCTGGCTGAAGAGGGGTGAAACCCTGAAACCGGTCCTAGGATGCTTGTTTCCAGTCCGGGAGGACCTGGCTTGGCAGTTAGGGCTGGACTGTACCCATGAGGCACAGGGTCAAGACTGATTTGCATATGGCTGGGTTCAAACTGGAATGGCATGGTGATCAAAAAAATGATGGATTTAGGCCCAGATCTCTTTACTGGGGTGAATGTATGATATTGTTCTGCATTCTGTCCATCAACTGCTGTTTTTGCATTTGGGACCTCGAGTGGGAAGGGTGTGCCCACACGTGGGTCCCATGCTCTCCATGCCACTGGAATCAAGCTATCCTGGCTGAAGAGGGGTGAAACCCTGAAACTGGTCCTAGGATGCTTGTTTCCAGTGCAGGGAGGACCTGGCTTGGCAGTTCGGGCTGGACTGTACCCATGAGGCACAGGGTCAAGAGTGATTTGCATATCAAACTGGAACGGCATTGTGAGCAAAAACACGATGGATTTAGGCCTAGATCTCTGTACTGGGGTGAATGTCTGACATTGTTCTGCATTCTGTCCATCAACTGTTGTTTTTGCATTTGTCACCCCGAGTGGGAAGGGTATTCCCAGACATGTGTCCCATGCTCTCCATGCCACTGGAATCAAGCTATGCTGGCTTAAAAGGGGTGAAACCCTGAAACCGGTCCTAGGATGCTTGTTTCCAGTCCAGGGAGGACCTGGTTTGGCAGTTTCGGCTGGACCGTACCCATGAGGCACAGGGCAAGACTGATTTGCATATGGCTGGGTTCAAACTGGAACGGCATGGTGAGCAAAAAAACAATGGATTTAGGCCCAGATATCTGTACTCGGGGGAATGTATGTCATTGTTCTGCATTCAGTCCATCAACTGTTGTTTTTGCATTTGTCACCCCGAGTGGGAAGGGTATGCCCAGACATGGACCCCATGCTCTCCATGCCACTGGAATCAAGCTATCCTGGCTGAAGAGGGGTGAAACCCTGAAACCGGTAATAGGATGCTATTCCAGGGAGGACCTGGTTTGGTATTTCGGGCTGGACTGTACCCAGGAGGCACAGGGTCAAGACTGATTTGCATATGGCTGGGTTCAAACTGGAACGGCATGGTGAGCAAAAAACGATGGATTTAGGCCCAGATCTCTGTACTGTGGTGAATGTATGACATTGTTCTGCATTCAGTCCATCAACTGTTGTTTTTGCATTTGTCACCCCGAGTGGGAAGGGTAAGCCCGGATGTGGGTCCCCTGCTCTCCATGCCACTGGAATCAAGCTATCCTGGCTAAAGAGGGGTGAAACACTGAAACCGGTCCTAGGATGCTTGTTTCCAGTACAGGGAGGACCTGGCTTGGCAGTTCGGGCTGGACTGTACCCATGAGTCACAGGGTCAAGGCTGATTTGCATATGGCTAGGTTCAAACTGTAACGGCATGGTGAGCAAAAAAACGATGGATTTAGGCCCAGATCTCTGTACTGGGGTGAATGTATGACATTGTTTTGCATTCTGTCCATCAATTGTTATTTTTGCATTTGTGACCTCGAGTGGGAAGGGTATGCCCAGACGTGGGTCCCATGCTCTCCATGCCACTGGAATCAAGTTATCCTGGCTGAAGAGGGGTGAAACCCTGAAACAAGTCCTAGGATGCTTGTTTCCAGTCCAGGGAGGACCTGGCTTCGCAGCTCAGGCTGGACCTTACCCATGAGGCACAGGTTCAAGACTGATTTGTATATGACTGTGTTCAAACTGGAAGGGCATGGTGAGCATAACAACGATAGATTTAGGCGCAGATCTCTGTACTGGGGTGAATGTAAGACTTTGTTCTGCATTCTGTCCATCAACTGTTGTTTTTGCTTTTGTCACCCCGAGTGGGAAGGGTATGCCCAGATGTGGGTCCCCTGCTCTCCATGCCACTGGAATCACGCTATCCTGGCTGAAGAGGGGTGAAACCCTGAAACCGGTCCTAGGATGCTTGTTTCCAGTCCAAGGAGGACCTGGCCTGGCAGTTTGGGCTGGACTGTACCCATGAGGCACAGGGCAAGACTGATTTGCATATGGTTGTGTTCAAACTGGAACGGCATGGTGAGCAAAAAAACAATGGATTTAGGCCCAGATATCTGTACTGGAGTGAATGTATGATATTGTTTTGCATTCTGTCCATCAATTGTTGTTTTTGCATTTGTGACCTCGAGTGGAAAGGGTATGCCCAGACGTGGGTCCCATGCTCTCCATGCCACTGGAATCAAGTTATCCTGGCTGAAGAGGGTTGAAACCCTGAAATAAGTCCTAGGATGCTTGTTTCCAGTCCAGGGAGGACCTGGCTTCGCAGCTCAAGCTGGACCTTACCCATGAGGCACAGGGTCAAGACTGATTTGTATATGACTGTGTTCAAACTGGAAGGGCATGGTGAGCATAACAACGATGGATTTAGGCGCAGATCTCTGTACTGGGGTGAATGTAAAACTTTGTTCTGCATTCTGTCCATCAACTGTTGTTTTTGCTTTTGTCACCCCGAGTGGGAAGGGTATGCCCAGATGTGGGTCCCCTGCTCTCCATGCCACTGGAATCAAGCTATCCTGGCTGAAGAGGGGTGAAACCCTGAAACCGGTCCTAGGATGCTTGTTTCCAGTCCAGGGAGGACCTGGCCTGGCAGTTTGGGCTAGACTGTACCCATGAGGCACAGGGTAAGACTGATTTGCATATGGTTGTGTTCAAACTGGAACGGCATGGTGAGCAAAAAAACAATGGATTTAGGCCCAGATATCTGTACTGGGGTGAATGTATGACATTGTTCTGCATTCAGTCCATCAACTGTTGTTTTTGCATTTGTCACCCCGAGTGGGAAGGATATGCCCAGACGTGGATCCCATGCTCTCCATGCCACTGGAATCAAGCTATCCTGGCTGAAGAGGGGTGAAACCCTGAAACCGGTCCTAGGATGCTATTCCAGGGAGGACCTGGCTTGGTAGTTCGGGCTGGACTGCACCCATGAGGGTCAGGGTCAAGACTGATTTGCATATGGCTGGGTTCAAACTGGAACGGCATGGTGAGCAAAAAACGATGGATTTAGGCCCAGATCTCTGTACTGGGGTGAATGTATGACATTGTTCTGCATTCAGTCCATCAACTGTTGTTTTTGCATTTGTCACCCCGAGTGGGAAGGGTATTCCCAGACATGTGTCCCATGCTCTCCATGCCACTGGAATCAAGCTATCCTGGCGGAAGAAGGGTGAAACCCTGAAATCGGTCCTAGGATGCTTGTTTCCAGTCCAGGGAGGACCTGGCTTCACAGTTCAGGCTGGACTGTACCCATGAGGCACAGGGTCAAGACTGATTTGCATATGGCTGGGTTCAAACTGGAAGGGCATGGTGAGCAAAAAAACGATGGATTTAGGCGCAGATCTCTGTACTGGGGTGAATGTAAGACATTGTTCTGCATTCTGTCCATCAACTGTGGTTTTTGATTTTGTCACCCCGAGTGGGAAGGGTATGCCCAGATGTGGGTCCCCTGCTCTCCATGCCACTGGAATCAAGCAATCGTGGCTAAAGAGGGGTGAAACCCTGAAACCAGTCCGAGGATGCTTGTTTCCTGTCCAGGGAGGACCTGGCTTGGCAGTTCGGGCTGGACTGTACACATGAGGCACAGGGTCAAGGCTGATTTGCATATGGCTGGGTTCAAACTGTAATGGCATGGTGAGCAAAAAAACGATGGATTTAGGCCCAGATCTCTGTACTTGGTTGAATGAATGACATTGTTTTGCATTCTGTCCATCAACTGTTGTTTTTGCATTTGTGACCTCGAGTGGGAAGGGTATGCCCAGATGAGGGTCCCATGCACTCCATGCCACTGGAATCAAGCTATCCTGGCTGAAGAGGGGTGAAACCCTGAAACCGGTCCTAGGATGCTTGTTTCCAGTCCAGGGAGGACTTGGCTTGGTAGTTCGGGCTGGACTGTACCCATGAGGCAAAGGGTCAAGACTGATTTGCATATGGCTGGGTTCAAACTGGAACGGCATGGTGAGCAAAAAAACGATGGATTTAGGCCCAGATCTCTGTACTGGGGTGAATGTATGACATTGTTCTGCATTCAGTCCATCAACTGTTGTTTTTGCATTTGTCACCCTGAGTGGGAAGGGTAAGCCCAGTCGTGGGTCCCATGCTCTCCATGCCACTGGAATCAAGCTATCCTTGCGGAAGAGGGGTGAAACCCTGAAACCGGTCCGAGGATGCTTGTTTCCAGTCCAGGGAGGACCTGGCTTCGCAGTTCAGGCAGGACTGTACCCATGAGGCACAGGGTCAAGACTGATTTGCATATGGCTGGGTTCAAACTGGAAGGGCATGGTGAGCTAAAAAACGATGGATTTAGGCGCAGATCTCTGTACTGGGGTGAATGTAAGACATTGTTTGCATTCTGTCCATCAACTGTTGTTTTTGCATTTGTCACCCCGATTGAGAAGGGTATTCCCAGATGTGGGTCCCCTGCTCTCCATGCCACTGGAATCAAGCTATCCTGGCTGAAGAGGGGTGAAACCCTGAAAACGGTCCTATGATGCTTGTTTCCAGTCCAGGGAGGACCTGGCTTCGCAGTTCAGGCTGGACTGTACCCATGAGGCACAGGGTCAAGACTGATTTGCATATGACTGGGTTCAAACTGGAAGGGCATGGTGAGCATAACAACGATGGATTTAGGCGCAGATCTCTGTACTGGTGTGAATGTAAGACTTTATCCTGCATTCTGTCCATCAACTGTTGTTTTTGCTTTTGTCACCTCGAGTGGGAAGGGTATGCCCAGATGTGGGTCCCCTGCTCTCCATGCCACTGGAATCAAGCTATCCTGGCTGAAGAGGGGTGAAACCCTGAAACCGGTCCTAGGATGCTTGTTTCCAGTCCAGGGAGGACCTGGCTTGGCAGTTCGGGCTGGACTGTACCCATGAGGCACAGGGTCAAGGCTGATTTGCATATGGCTGGGTTCCAACTGTAACGGCATGGTGAGCAAAAAAACGATGGATTTAGGCCCAGATCTCTGTACTGGGGTGAATGTATGACATTGTTCTGCATTCTGTCCATCAACTGTTGTTTTTGCATTTGTCACCCTGAGTGGGAAGGGTATTCCCAGACATGTGTCCCATGCTCTCCATGCCACTGGAATAAAGGTATCCTGGCTGAAGAGGGGTGAAACCCTGAAACCGGTCCTAGGATGCAGGTTTCCAGTCCAGGGAGTACCTTGCTTGGCAGTTCGGGCTGGACTGTACCCATGAGGCACAGGGTCAAGACTGATATGCATATGGCTGGGTTCAAACTGGAACAGCATGGTGAGCAAAAAAATTATGTATTTAGGCCCAGATCTCTGTACTGAGGTGAATGTATGAGATTGTTCTGTATTCTGTCCATCAACTGTTGTTTTTGCATTTGTCACCCCGAGTGGGAAGGGTATGCCCAGAAGTGGATCCCATGCTCTCCATGCCACTGGAATCAAGTAACCCGGCTGAAGAGGGGTGAAACCCTGAAACCGGTCCTAGGATGCTATTCCAGGGAGGACCTGGCTTGGTAGTTCGGGCTGGACTGCACCCATGAGGCCAGGGTCAAGACTGATTTACATATGGCTGGGTTCAAACTGGAACGGCATGTCGAGCAAATAAACAATGGATTTAGGCCCAGACCTCTGTACTGGGGTGAATGTATGACATTGTTCTGCATTCTGTGCATCAACTGTTGTTTTTGCATTTGTCACCCCGAGTGGGAAGGGAATGCCCAGACGTGGGTCCCATGCTCTCCATGCCACTGGAATCAAGCTACCCTGGCTGAAGAGGGGTGAAACCCTGAAACCGGTCCTAGGATTCTTCTTTCCAGTCCGGGAGGACCTGGCTTGGCAGTTCGGGCTGGACTGTACCCATGAGGCACAAGGTCAAGGCTGATTTGCATATGGCTGGGTTCAAACTGTAACGGCATGGTGAGCAAAAAAATGATGGATTTAGGCCCAGATCTCTGTACTGGGGTGAATGTATGATATTGTTCTGCATTCTGTCCATCAACTGCTGTTTTTGCATTTGTGACCTCGAGTGGGAAGGGTATGCCCACACGTGGGTCCCATGCTCTCCATGCCACTGGAATCAAGCTATCCTGGCTGAGGAGGGGTGAAACCCTGAAACCGGTCCTAGGATGCTTGTTTCCAGTCCAGTGAGGACCTGGCTTGGCAGTTAGGGCTGGACTGTACCCATGAGGCACAGGGTCAAGACTGATTTGCATATGGCTGGGTTCAAACTGGAATGGCATGGTGATCAAAAAAATGATGGATTTAGGCCCAGATCTCTTTACTGGGGTGAATGTATGATATTGTTCTGCATTCTGTCCATCAACTGCTGTTTTTGCATTTGTGACCTCGAGTGGGAAGGGTGTGCCCACACGTGGGTCCCATGCTCTCCATGCCACTGGAATCAAGCTATCCTGGCTGAAGAGGGGTGAAACCCTGAAACTGGTCCTAGGATGCTTGTTTCCAGTGCAGGGAGGACCTGGCTTGGCAGTTCGGGCTGGACTGTACCCATGAGGCACAGGGTCAAGACTGATTTGCATATCAAACTGGAACGGCATTGTGAGCAAAAACACGATGGATTTAGGCCTAGATCTCTGTACTGGGGTGAATGTCTGACATTGTTATGCATTCTGTCCATCAACTGTTGTTTTTGCATTTGTCACCCCGAGTGGGAAGGGTATTCCCAGACATGTGTCCCATGCTCTCCATGCCACTGGAATCAAGCTATGCTGGCTGAAGAGGGGTGAAACCCTGAAACCGGTCCTAGGATGCTTGTTTCCAGTACAGGGAGGACCTGGCTTGGCAGTTCGGGCTGGACTGTACCCATGAGGCACAGGGCAAGACTGATTTGCATATGGCTGGGTTCAAACTGGAACGGCATGGTGAGCAAAAAAACAATGGATTTAGGCCCAGATCTCTTTACTGTGGTGAATGTATGACATTGTTCTGCATTCAGTCCATCAACTGTTGTTTTTGCATTTGTCACCCCGAGTGGGAAGGGTAAGCCCAGACGTGGGTCCATGCTCTCCATGCCACTGGAATCAAGCTATCCTGGCGGAAAAGGGGTGAAACCCTGAAACAAGTCCTAGGATGCTTCTTTCCAGTTCATGGAGGACCTGGCTTCGCTGTTCAGGCTGGACTGTACCCATGAGGCATAGGGTCAAGACATGACTTGCATATGGCTGGGTTCAAACTGGAAGGGCATGGTGAGCAAAAAACCGATGGATTTAGGCGCAGATCTCTGTACTGTGGTGAATGTAAGACATTGTTCTGCATTCTGTCCATCAACTGTGGTTTTTGATTTTGTCACCCCGTGTGGGAAGGGTATGCCCAGATGTGCGTCCCCTGCTCTAAATGCCACTGGAATCAAGCTATCCTGGCTAAAGAGGGGTGAAACCCTGAAACCGGTCCTAGGATGCTTGTTTCCAGTCCAGGGAGGACCTGGCTTGGCAGTTCGGGCTGGACTGTACCCATGAGGCACTGGGTCAAGGCTGATTTGCATATGACTAGGTTCAAACTGTAACGGCATGGTGAGCAAAAAAACGATGGATTTAGGCCCAGATCTCTGTACTGGGGTGAATGTATGACATTGTTTTGCATTCTGTCCATCAATTGTTGTTTTTGCATTTGTGACCTCAAGTGGGAAGGGTATGCCCAGACGTGGTTCCCATGCTCTCCATGCCACTGGAATAAAGGTATCCTGGCTGAAGAGGGGTGAAACCCTAAAACCGGTCCTAGGATGCTTGTTTCCAGTCCAGGGAGGACCTGGCTTCGCAGTTCAGGCTGGACTGTACCCATGAGGCACAGGGTCAAGACTGATTTGCATATGACTGGGTTCAAACTGGAAGGGCATGGTGAGCATAACAACGATGGATGTAGGCGCAGATCTCTGTACTGGGGTGAATGTAAGACTTTGTTCTGCATTCTGTCCATCAACTGTTGTTTTTGCTTTTGTCACCCAGAGTGGGAAGGGTATGCCCAGATGTGGGTCCCCTGCTCTCCATGCCACTGGAATCAAGCTATCCTGGCTGAAGAGGGGTGAAACCCTGAAACCGGTCCTAGGATGCTTGTTTCCAGTGCAGGGAGGACCTGGCTTGGCAGTTCGGGCTGGACTGTACCCATGAGGCACAGGGTCAAGACTGATTTGCGTATGGCTGGGTTCAAACTGGAACGGCATTGTGAGCAAAAACACGATGGATTTAGTCCCAGATCTCTGTACTGGGGTGAATGTCTGACATTGTTCTGCATTCTGTCCATCAACTGTTGTTTTTGCATTTGTCACCCCGAGTGGGAAGGGTATGCCCAGACATGGGTCCCATGCTCTCCATGCCACTGGAATAAAGGTATCCTGGCTGAAGAGGGGTGAAACCCTGAAACCGGTCCTAGGATGCAGGTTTCCAGTCCAGGGAGTACCTTGCTTGGCAGTTCGGGCTAGACTGTACCCATGAGGCACAGGGTCAAGACTGATATGCATATGGCTGGGTTCAAACTGGAACGGGATGGTGAGCAAAAAAACAATGGATTTAGGCGCAGATATCTGTACTGGGGTGAATGTATGACATTGTTCTGCATTCAGTCCATCAACTGTTGTTTTTGCATTTGTCACCCCGAGTGGGAAGGGTATGCCCAGAAGTGGATCCCATGCTCTCCATGCCACTGGAATCAAGTAACCCGGCTGAAGAGGGGTAAAACCCTGAAACCGGTCCTAGGATGCTATTCCAGGGAGGACCTGGCTTGGTAGTTCGGGCTGGACTGCACCCATGAGGCCAGGGTCAAGACTGATTTACATATGGCTGGGTTCAAACTGGAACGGCATGGTGAGCAAATAAACAATGGATTTAGGCCCAGACCTCTGTACTGGGGTGAATGTATGACATTGTTCTGCATTCTGTGCATCAACTGTTGTTTTTGCATTTGTCACCCCGAGTGGGAAGGGAATGCCAAGACGTGGGTCCCATGCTCTCCATGCCACTGGAATCAAGCTACCCTGGCTGAAGAGGGGTGAAACCCTGAAACCGGTCCTAGGATTCTTGTTTCCAGTCCGGGAGGACCTGGCTTGGCAGTTCGGGCTGGACTGTACCCATGAGGCACAGGGTCAAGGATGATTTGCATATGGCTGGGTTCAAACTGTAACGGCATGGTGAGCAAAAAAATGATGGATTTAGGCCCAGATCTCTGTACTGGGGTGAATGTATGATATTGTTCTGCATTCTGTCCATCAACTGCTGTTTTTGCATTTGTGACCTCGAGTGGGAAGGGTATGCCCACACGTGGGTCCCATGCTCTCCATGCCACTGGAATCAAGCTATCCTGGCTGAAGAGGGGTGAAACCCAGAAACCGGTCCTAGGATGCTTGTTTCCAGTCCAGTGAGGACCTGTCTTGGCAGTTCGGGCTGGACTGTACCCATGAGGCACAGGGTCAAGATTGATTTGCATATGGATGGGTTCAAACTGGAACGGGATGGTGAGCAAAAAAATGATGGATTTAGGCCCAGATCTCTGTACTGGGGTGAATGTATGACATTGTTCTGTATTCTGTCCATCAACTGTTGTTTTTGCATTTGTCACCCCGAGTGGGAATGATATGCCCAGCCGTGGGTCCCATGCTCTCCATGCCACTGAAATCAAGCTATCCTGGCTGAAGAGGGGTGAAACCGTGAAACCGTTCCAAGGATGCTTGTTTCCAGTCCAGAGAGGACCTGGCATGGCAGTTCGGGCTGGACTGTACCCATGAGGCACAGGGTCAAGACTGATTTACATATGGCTGGGTTCAAACTGGAACGGCATGGTGAGCAAAAAAAGGATGGATTTAGGCCCAGATCTTTGTACTGGGGTGGATGTATGACATTGTTCTGCATTCTGTGCATCAATTGTTGTTTTTGCATTTGTCACCCCAAGTGGGAAGGGTATGCCCAGACGTGGGTCCCATGCTCTCCCTGCCACTGGAATCAAGCTACCCTGGCTGAAGAGGGGTGAAACCCTGAAACCGGTCCTAGGATGCTTGTTTCCAGTCAGGGAGGACCTGGCTTGGCAGTTAGGGCTGGACTGTACCCATGAGGCACAGGGTCAAGACTGATTTGCATATGGCTGGGTTCAAACTGGAACGGCATGGTGATCAAAAAAATGATGGATTTAGGCCCAGATCTCTTTACTGGGGTGAATGTATGATATTGTTCTGCATTCTGTCCATCAACTGCTGTTTTTGCATTTGTGACCTCGAGTGGGAAGGGTGTGCCCACACGTAGGTCCCATGCTCTCCATGCCACTGGAATCAAGCTATCCTGGCTGAAGAGGGGTGAAACCCTGAAACTGGTCCTAGGATGCTTGTTTCCAGTGCAGGGAGGACCTTGCTTGGCAGTTCGGGCTGGACTGTACCCATGAGGCACAGGGTCAAGACTGATTTGCATATCAAACTGGAACGGCATTGTGAGCAAAAACACGATGGATTTAGGCCTAGATCTTTGTACTGGGGTGAATGTCTGACATTGTTCTGCATTCTGTCCATCAACTGTTGTTTTTGCATTTGTCACCCCGAGTGGGAAGGGTATTCCCAGACATGTGTCCCATGCTCTCCATGCCACTGGAATCAAGCTATGCTGGCTGAAGAGGGGTGAAACCCTGAAACCGGTCCTAGGATGCTTGTTTCCAGTCCAGGGAGGACCTGGCTTGGCAGTTTCAGCTGGACTGTACCCATGAGGCACAGGGCAAGACTGATTTGCATATGGCTGGGTTCAAACTGGAACGGCATGGTGAGCAAAAAAACAATGGATTTAGGCCCAGATATCTGTACTGGGGGGAATGTATGTCATTGTTCTGCATTCAGTCCATCAACTGTTGTTTTTGCATTTGTCACCCCGAGTGGGAAGGGTATGCCCAGACGTGGACCCCATGCACTCCATGCCACTGGAATCAAGCTATCCTGGCTGAAGAGGGGTGAAACCCTGAAACCGGTCCTAGGATGCTATTCCAGGGAGGACCTGGTTTGGTATTTCGGGCTGGACTGTACCCAGGAGGCACAGGGTCAAGACTGATTTGCATATGGCTGGGTTCAAACTGGAACGGCATGGTGAGCAAAAAACGATGGATTTAGGCCCAGATCTCTGTACTGTGGTAAATGTATGACATTGTTCTGCATTCAGACCATCAACTGTTGTTTTTGCATTTGTCACCCCGAGTGGGAAGGGTAAGCCCGGATGTGGGTCCCCTGCTCTCCATGCCACTGGAATCAAGCTATCCTGGCTAAAGAGGGGTGAAACCCTGAAACCGGTCCTAGGATGCTTGTTTCCAGTACAGGGAGGACCTGGCTTGGCAGTTCGGGCTGGACTGTACCCATGAGGCACAGGGTCAAGGCTGATTTGCATATGGCTAGGTTCAAACTGTAACGGCATGGTGAGCAAAAAAACGATGGATTTAGGCCCAGATCTCTGTACTGGGGTGAATATATGACATTGTTTTACATTCTGTCCATCAATTGTTGTTTTTGCATTTGTGACCTCGAGTGGAAAGGGTATGCCCAGACGTGGGTCCCATGCTCTCCATGCCACTGGAATCAAGTTATCCTGGCTGAAGAGGGGTGAAACCCTGAAACAAGTCCTAGGATGCTTGTTTCCAGTCCAGGGAGGACCTGGCTTCGCAGCTCAGGCTGGACCTTACCCATGAGGCACAGGTTCAAGACTGATTTGTATATGACTGTGTTCAAACTGGAAGGGCATGGGGAGCATAACAACAATGGATTTAGGTGCAGATCTCTGTACTGGGGTGAATGTAAGACTTTGTTCTGCATTCTGTCCATCAACTGTTGTTTTTGCTTTTGTCACCCTGAGTGGGAAGGGTATGCCCAGATGTGGGTCCCCTGCTCTCCATGCCACTGGAATCACGCTATCCTGGCTGAAGAGGGGTGAAACCCTGAAACCGGTCCTAGGATGCTTGTTTCCAGTCCAAGGAGGACCTGGCCTGGCAGTTTGGGCTGGACTGTACCCATGAGGCACAGGGTAAGACTGATTTGCATATGGTTGTGTTCAAACTGGAACGGCATGGTGAGCAAAAAAAACAATGGATTTAGGCCCAGATATTTGTACTGGGGTGAATGTATGACAGTGTTTTGCATTCTGTCCATCAATTGTTGTTTTTGCATTTGTGACCTCGAGTGGGAAGGGTATGCCCAGACGTGGGTCCCATGCTCTCCATGCCACTGGAATCAAGTTATCCTGGCTGAAGAGGGGTGAAACCCTGAAACAAGTCCTAGGATGCTTGTTTCCAGTCCAGAAAGGACCTGGCTTCGCAGCTCAAGCTGGACCTTACCCATGAGGCACAGGGTCAAGACTGATTTGTATATGACTGTGTTCAAACTGGAAGGGCATGGTGAGCATAACAACGATGGATTTAGGCGCAGATCTCTGTACTGGGTTGAATGTAAAACTTTGTTCTGCATTCTGTCCATCAACTGTTGTTTTTGCTTTTGTCACCCCGAGTGGGAAGGGTATGCCCAGATGTGGGTCCCCTGCTCTCCATGCCACTGGAATCAAGCTATCCTGGCTGAAGAGGGGTGAAATCCTGAAACCGGTCCTAGGATGCTTGTTTCCAGTCCAGGGAGGACCTGGCCTGGCAGTTTGGGCTGGACTGTACCCATGAGGCACAGGGCAAGACTGATTTGCATATGGTTGTGTTCAAACTGGAACGGCATGGTGAGCAAAAAAACAATGGATTTAGGCCCAGATATCTGTACTGGGGTGAATGTATGACATTGTTCTGCATTCAGTCCATCAACGTATGTTTTTGCATTTGTCACCCCGAGTGGGAAGGGTATGCCCAGACGTGGATCCCATGCTCTCCATGCCACTGGAATCAAGCTATCCTGGCTGAAGAGGGGTGAAACCCTGAAACCGGTCCTAGGATGCTATTCCAGGGAGGACCTGGCTTGGTAGTTCGGGCTGGACTGCACCCATGAGGGTCAGGGTCAAGACTGATTTGCATATGGCTGGGTTCAAACTGGAACGGCATGGTGAGCAAAAAACGATGGATTTAGGCCCAGATCTCTGTACTGGGGTGAATGTATGACATTGTTCTGCATTCAGTCCATCATGTTGTTTTTGCATTTGTCACCCCGAGTGGGAAGGGTATTCCCAGACATGTGTCCCATGCTCTCCATGCCACTGGAATCAAGCTATCCTGGCGGAAGAAGGGTGAAACCCTGAAATCGGTCCTAGGATGCTTGTTTCCAGTCCAGGGAGGACCTGGCTTCGCAGTTCAGGCTGGACTGTACCCATGAGGCACAGGGTCAAGACTGATTTGCATATGGCTGGGTTCAAACCGGAAGGGCATGGTGAGCAAAAAAACGATGGATTTAGGCGCAGATCTCTGTACTGGGGTGAATGTAAGACATTGTTCTGCATTCTGTCCATCAACTGTGGTTTTTGATTTTGTCACCCCGAGTGGGAAGGGTATGCCCAGATGTGGGTCCCCTGCTCTCCATGCCACTGGAATCAAGCAATCGTGGCTAAAGAGGGGTGAAACCCTGAAACCGGTCCGAGGATGCTTGTTTCCTGTCCAGGGAGGACCTGGCTTGGCAGTTCGGGCTGGACTGTACCCATGAGGCACAGGGTCAAGGCTGATTTGCATATGGCTGGGTTCAAACTGTAATGGCATGGTGAGCAAAAAAACGATGGATTTAGGCCCAGATCTCTGTACTGGGTTGAATGAATGACATTGTTTTGCATTCTGTCCATCAACTGTTGTTTTTGCATTTGTGACCTCGAGTGGGAAGGGTATGCCCAGACGTGGGTCCCATGCACTCCATGCCACTGGAATCAAGCTATCCTGGCTGAAGAGGGGTGAAACCCTGAAACCGGTCCTAGGATGCTTGTTTCCAGTCCAGGGAGGACTTGGCTTGGTAGTTCGGGCTGGACTGTACCCATGAGGCAAAGGGTCAAGACTGATTTGCATATGGCTGGGTTCAAACTGGAACGGCATGGTGAGTAAAAAAACGATGGATTTAGGCCCAGATCTCTGTACTGGGGTGAATGTATGACATTGTTCTGCATTCTGTCCATCTACTGTTGTTTTTGCATTTGTCACCCCGAGTGTGAAGGGTATGCCCAGACATGGGTCCCATGCTCTCCATGCCACTGGAATAAAGGTATCCTGGCTGAAGAGGGGTGAAACCCTGAAACCGGTCCTAGGATGCTTGTTTCCAGTCCAGTTAGGACCTTGCTTGGCAGTTCGGGCTGGACTGTACCCATGAGGCACAGGGTTAAGACTGATATGCATATGGCTGGGTTCAAACTGAAACATCATGGTGAGCAAAAAAACAATGGATTTAGGCCCAGATATCTGTACTGGGGTGAATGTATGACATTGTTCAGCATTCAGTCCATCAACTGTTGTTTTTGCATTTGTCACCCCGAGTGGGAAGGATATGCCCAGACGTGGATCCCATGCTCTCCATGCCACTGGAATCAAGCTATCCCGGCTGATGAGGGGTGAAACCCTGAAACCGGTCCTAGGATGGTATTCCAGTGAGGACCTGGCTTGGTAGTTTGGGCTGGACTGTACCCATGAGGCACAGGGTCAAGACTGATTTGCATATGGCTGGGTTCAAACTAGAACGGCATGGTGAGCGAAAAAATGATGTATTTAGGCCCAGATCTCTGTACTGGGGTGAATGTATGAGATTGTTCTGCATTCTGTCCATCAACTGGTGTTTTTGCATTTGTCACCCCAAATGGGAAGGATATTCCCAGACGTGTGTCCCATGCTCTCCATGCCACTGGAATCAAGCTATGCTGGCTGAAGAGGGGTGAAACCCTGAAACCGGTCCTAGGATGCTTGTTTCTAGTCCAGGGAGGACCTAGCTTGGCAGTTCGGGCTGGACTTTACCCATGAGGCACAGGGCAAGACTGATTTGCATATGGAAGGGTTCAAACTGGAACGGCATGGTGAGCAAAAAAACAATGGGTTTAGGCCCAGATATCTGTACTGGGGTGAGAGTATGACATTGTTCTGCATTCAGTCCATCAACTGTTGTTTTTGCATTTGTCACCCCGAGTGGGAAGGGTATGCCCAGACGTGGATCCCCTGCTCTCCATGCCAATGGAATCAAGCTATCCCGGCTGAAGAGGGGTGAAACCCTGAAACCGGTTCTAGGATGCTATTCCAGGGAGGACCTGGTTTGGTATTTCGGGCTGGACTGTACCCAGGAGGCACAGGGTCAAGACTGATTTGCATATGGCTGTGTTCAAACTGGATGGCATGGTGAGCAAAAAATGATGGATTTAGGCCCAGATCTCTGTACTGTGGTGAATGTATAACATTGTTCTGCATTCTGTCCATCAACTGTTGTTTTTGCATTTGTCACCCCGAGTGGGAAGGGAAAGCCCAGACGTGGGTCCCACGCTCTCCATGCCACTGAAATCAAGCTATCCTGGCGGAAGAGGGGTGAAACCCTGAAACAAGTCCTAGGATGCTTGTTTCCAGTCCAGGGACGACCTGGCTTCGCTGTTGAGGCTGGACTGTACCCATGAGGCACAGGGTCAAGACTGATTTGCATATGGCTGGGTTCAAACTGGAAGGGCATGGTGAGCAAAAAAACGATGGATTTAGGCGCAGATCTCTGTACTGTGGTGAATGTAAGACATTGTTCTGCATTCTGTCCATCAACTGTGGTTTTTGATTTTGTCACCCCGAGTGGGAAGGGTATGCCCAGATGTGGGTCCCCTGCTCTCCATGCCACTGGAATCAAGCTATCCTGGCTAAAGAGGGGTGAAACCCTGAAACCGGTCCTAGGATGCTTGTTTCCAGTCCAGGGAGGACCTGGCTTGGCAGTTCGGGCTGGACTGTACCCATGAGGCACAGGGTCAAGGCTGATTTGCATATGGCTAGGTTCAAACTGTAACGGCATGGTGAGCAAAAAACGATGGATTTAGGCGCAGATCTCTGTGCTGTGGTGAATGTAAGACATTGTTCTGCATTCTGTCCATCAATTGTTGTTTTTGCATTTGTGACCTCGAGTGGGAAGGGTATGCCCAGACGTGGATCCCATGCTCTCCATGCCACTGGAATCAAGCTATCCCGGCTGAAGAGGGGTAAAACTCTGAAACCGGTCCTCAGATGCTATTCAAGGGAGGACCTGGCTTGGAAGTTCGGGCTGGACTGTACCCAGGAGGCACAGGGTCAAGACTGATTTACATATGGCTGGGTTCAAACTGGAACGGCATGGTGAGCAAAAAAACGATGGATTTAGGCCCAGATCTCTGTACTGGGGGGAATGTATGACATTGTTCTGCATTCTGTGTATCAACTGTTGTTTTTGCATTTGTCACCCCGAGTGGGAAGGGTATGCCCAGACGTGGGTCCCATGCTCTCCATAACAGTGGAATCAAGCTATCCTGGCTGAAGAGGGTGAAACCCTGAAATCGGTCCTAAGATGCTTGTTTCCAGTCCAGGGAGGACCTTGCTTGGCAGTTCGGGCTGGACTGTACCCATGAGGCACAGGGTTAAGACTGATTTGCATATGGCTGGGTTCAAACTGGAAAGGCATGGTGCGCAAAAAAAACGATGGATTTAAGACAGATCCTTGTACTGGGGTGAATGTATGACATTGTTCTGCATGCTGTCCATCAACTGTTGTTTTTGCCTTTGTCACCCCGAGTGGGAAGGGTATTCCCAGACGTGGGTCCCATGCTCTCCATGCCACTGGAATCAAGCTATCCTGGCTGAAGAGGGGTGAAACCCTGAAACCGGTCCTAGTATACTTGTTTCCAGTGCAGGGAGGACCTGGCTTGGCAGTTGGGGCTGGACTGTACCCATGAGGCACAGGGTCAAGGCTGATTTGCATATGGCTAGGTTCAAACTGTAACGGCATGGTGAGCAAAAAAAGGATGGATTTAGGCCCAGATCTCTGTACTGGGGTGAATGTCTGACATTGTTCTGCATTCTGTCCATCAACTGTTGTTTTTGCATTTGTCTCCCCGAGTGGGAAGGGTATTCCCAGACGTGGGTCCCATGCTCTCCATGCCACTGGAATCAAGCTATCCTGGCTGAAGAGGGGTGAAACCCTGAAACCTGTCCTAGGATACTTGTTTCCAGTGCAGGGAGGACCTGGCTTGGCAGTTCGGGCTGGACTGTACCCATGAGGCACAGGGTCAAGACTGATTTGCATATGGCTGGGTTCAAACTGGAACGGCATTGTGAGCAAAAACACGATGGATTTAGGCCCAGATCTCTGTACTGGGGTGAAGGTCTGACATTGTTCTGCATTCTGTCCATCAAATGTTGTTTTTGCATTTGTCACCCCGAGTGGGAAGGGTATTCCCAGACATGTGTCCCATGCTCTCCATGCCACTGGAATCAAGCTATGCTGGCTGAAGAGGGGTGAAACCCTGAAACCGGTACTAGGATGCTTGGTTCCAGTCCAGGGAGGACCTGGCTTGGCAGTTTGGGCTGGACCGTACCCATGAGGCACAGGGCAAGACTGATTTGAATATGGCTGGGTTCAAACTGGAACGGCATGGTGAGCAAAAAAACAATGGATTTAGGCCCAGATACCTGTACTGGGGTGAATGTATGACATTGTTCTGCATTCAGTCCATCAACTGTTGTTTTTGCATTTGTCACCCTGAGTGGGAAGGGTATGCCCAGACGTGGACCCCATGCTCTCCGTGTCACTAGAATCAAGCTATCCTGGCTGAAGAAGGGTGAAACCCTGAAACCGGTCCTAGGATGCTATTCCAGGGAGGACCTGGTTTGGTATTTCGGGCTGTACTGTACCCAGGAGGCACAGGGTCAAGACTGATTTGCATATGGCTGGGTTCAAATTGGAACGGCATGGTGAGCAAAAAACGATGGATTTAGGCCCAGATCTCTGTACTGTGGTGAATGTATGACATTGTTCTGCATTCAGTCCATCAACTGTTGTTTTTGCATTTGTCACCCCGAGTGGGAAGGGTAAGCCCAGACGTGGGTCCCATGTTCTCCATGCCACTGGAATCAAGCTATCCTGGCGGAAGAGGGGTGAAACCCTGAAACAAGTCCTAGGATGCTTGTTTCCAGTCCAGGGAGGACCTGGCTTCGCTGTTCAGGCTGGACTGTACCCATGAGGCACAGGGTCAAGACTGATTTGCATATGGCTGGGTTCAAACTGGAAGGGCATGTGAGCAAAAAAACGATGGATTTAGGCGCAGATCTCTGTACTGTGGTGAATGTAAGACATTGTTCTGCATTCTGTCCATCAACTGTGGTTTTTGATTTTGCCACCCCGAGTGGGAAGGGTATGCCCAGATGTGGGTCCCCTGCTCTCCATGCCACTGGAATCAAGCTATCCTGGCTAAAGAGGGGTGAAACCCTGAAACCGGTCCTAGGATGCTTGTTTCCAGTACAGGGAGGACCTGGCTTGGCAGTTCGGGCTGGACTGTACCCATAAGGCACAGGGTCAAGGCTGATTTGCATATGGCTAGGTTCAAACTGTAAAGGCATGGTGAGCAAAAAAACGATGGATTGAGGCCTAGATCTCTGTACTGGGGTGAATATATGACATTGTTTTGCATTCTGTCCATCAACTGGTGTTTTTGCATTTGTCACCCCGAGTGGGAAGGGTATGCCCAGAAGTGGGTCCCATGCTCTCCATGCCACTGGAATCAAGCTACCCTGGCTGAAGAGGGGTGAAACCATTAAACCGGTCCTAGGATGCTTGTTTCCAGTCCGGGAGGACCTGGCTTGGCAGTTCGGGCTGGACTGTACGCATGAGGCACAGGGTCAAGACTGATTTGCATATGGCTGGGTTCAAACTGGAATGGCATGGTGAGCAAAAAAATGATGGATTTAGGCCCAGATCTCTACACTGGGGTGAATGTATGATATTGTTCTGCATTCTGTCCATCAACTGTTGTTTTTGCATTTGTGACCTCGAGTGGGAAGGGTATGCCCACACGTGGGTCCCATGCTCTCCATGCCACTGGAATCAAGCTATCCTGGCTGAAGAGGGGTGAAACCCTGAAACCGGTCCTAGGATGCTTCTTTCCAGTCAAGCGAGGACCTGGCTTGGCAGTTCGGGCTGGACTGTACCCATGAGGCACAGGGTCAAGGCTGATTTGCATTTGGCTGGGTTCAAACTGTAACGGCATGATGAGCAAAAAAACGATGGATTTAGGCCCAGATCTCTGTACTGGGGTGAATGTATGACATTGTTTTGCATTCTGTCCATCAACTGTTGTTTTTGCATTTGTCACCCCGAGTGGGAAGGGTATTCCCAGACGTGGGTCCCATGCTCTCCATGCCACTGGAATCAAGCTATCCTGGCTGAAGAGGGGTGAAACCCTGAAACCGGTCCTAGTATACTTGTTTCCAGTGCAGGGAGGACCTGGCTTGGCAGTTGGGGCTGGACTGTACCCATGAGGCACAGGGTCAAGGCTGATTTGCATATGGCTAGGTTCAAACTGTAACGGCATGGTGAGCAAAAAAAGGATGGATTTAGGCCCAGATCTCTGTACTGGGGTGAATGTATGACATTGTTTTGCATTCTGTCCATCAACTGGTGTTTTTGCATTTGTCACCCCGAGTGGGAAGGGTATTCCCAGACGTGTGTCCCATGCTCTCCATGCCACTGGAATCAAGCTCTGCTGGCTGAAGAGGGGTGAAACCCTGAAACCGGTCCTAGGATGCATGTTTCCAGTCAAGGGAGGACCTGGCTTGGCAGTTCGGGCTGGACTTTACCCATGAGGCACAGGGCAATACTGATTTGCATATGGCTGGGTTCAAACTGGAACGGCATCGTGAACAAAAAAACAATGGATTTAGGCCCAGATATCTGTACTGTGGTGAATGTATGACATTGTTCTGTATTCAGTCCATCAACTGTTGTTTTTGCATTTGTCACCCTGAGTGGGAAGGGTAAGCCCAGTCGTGGGTCCCATGCTCTCCATGCCACTGGAATCAAGCTATCCTTGCGGAAGAGGGGTGAAACCCTGAAACCGGTCCGAGGATGCTTGTTTCCAGTCCAGGGAGGACCTGGCTTCGCAGTTCAGGCAGGACTGTACCCATGAGGCACAGGGTCAAGACTGATTTGCATATGGCTGGGTTCAAACTGGAAGGGCATGGTGAGCTAAAAAACGATGGATTTAGGCGCAGATCTCTGTACTGGGGTGAATGTAAGACATTGTTTGCATTCTGTCCATCAACTGTTGTTTTTGCATTTGTCACCCCGATTGAGAAGGGTATTCCCAGATGTGGGTCCCATGCTCTCCATGCCACTGGAATCAAGCTATGCTGGCTGAAGAGGGGTGAAACCCTGAAACCGGTACTAGGATGCTTGGTTCCAGTCCAGGGAGGACCTGGCTTGGCAGTTTGGGCTGGACCGTACCCATGAGGCACAGGGCAAGACTGATTTGAATATGGCTGGGTTCAAACTGGAACGGCATGGTGAGCAAAAAAACAATGGATTTAGGCCCAGATACCTGTACTGGGGTGAATGTATGACATTGTTCTGCATTCAGTCCATCAACTGTTGTTTTTGCATTTGTCACCCTGAGTGGGAAGGGTATGCCCAGACGTGGACCCCATGCTCTCCGTGTCACTAGAATCAAGCTATCCTGGCTGAAGAAGGGTGAAACCCTGAAACCGGTCCTAGGATGCTATTCCAGGGAGGACCTGGTTTGGTATTTCGGGCTGTACTGTACCCAGGAGGCACAGGGTCAAGACTGATTTGCATATGGCTGGGTTCAAACTGGAACGGCATGGTGAGCAAAAAACGATGGATTTAGGCCCAGATCTCTGTACTGTGGTGAATGTATGACATTGTTCTGCATTCAGTCCATCAACTGTTGTTTTTGCATTTGTCACCCCGAGTGGGAAGGGTAAGCCCAGACGTGGGTCCCATGTTCTCCATGCCACTGGAATCAAGCTATCCTGGCGGAAGAGGGGTGAAACCCTGAAACAAGTCCTAGGATGCTTGTTTCCAGTCCAGGGAGGACCTGGCTTCGCTGTTCAGGCTGGACTGTACCCATGAGGCACAGGGTCAAGACTGATTTGCATATGGCTGGGTTCAAACTGGAAGGGCATGTGAGCAAAAAAACGATGGATTTAGGCGCAGATCTCTGTACTGTGGTGAATGTAAGACATTGTTCTGCATTCTGTCCATCAACTGTGGTTTTTGATTTTGCCACCCCGAGTGGGAAGGGTATGCCCAGATGTGGGTCCCCTGCTCTCCATGCCACTGGAATCAAGCTATCCTGGCTAAAGAGGGGTGAAACCCTGAAACCGGTCCTAGGATGCTTGTTTCCAGTACAGGGAGGACCTGGCTTGGCAGTTCGGGCTGGACTGTACCCATAAGGCACAGGGTCAAGGCTGATTTGCATATGGCTAGGTTCAAACTGTAAAGGCATGGTGAGCAAAAAAACGATGGATTGAGGCCTAGATCTCTGTACTGGGGTGAATATATGACATTGTTTTGCATTCTGTCCATCAACTGGTGTTTTTGCATTTGTCACCCCGAGTGGGAAGGGTATGCCCAGAAGTGGGTCCCATGCTCTCCATGCCACTGGAATCAAGCTACCCTGGCTGAAGAGGGGTGAAACCATTAAACCGGTCCTAGGATGCTTGTTTCCAGTCCGGGAGGACCTGGCTTGGCAGTTCGGGCTGGACTGTACGCATGAGGCACAGGGTCAAGACTGATTTGCATATGGCTGGGTTCAAACTGGAATGGCATGGTGAGCAAAAAAATGATGGATTTAGGCCCAGATCTCTACACTGGGGTGAATGTATGATATTGTTCTGCATTCTGTCCATCAACTGTTGTTTTTGCATTTGTGACCTCGAGTGGGAAGGGTATGCCCACACGTGGGTCCCATGCTCTCCATGCCACTGGAATCAAGCTATCCTGGCTGAAGAGGGGTGAAACCCTGAAACCGGTCCTAGGATGCTTCTTTCCAGTCAAGCGAGGACCTGGCTTGGCAGTTCGGGCTGGACTGTACCCATGAGGCACAGGGTCAAGGCTGATTTGCATTTGGCTGGGTTCAAACTGTAACGGCATGATGAGCAAAAAAACGATGGATTTAGGCCCAGATCTCTGTACTGGGGTGAATGTATGACATTGTTTTGCATTCTGTCCATCAACTGTTGTTTTTGCATTTGTCACCCCGAGTGGGAAGGGTATTCCCAGACGTGGGTCCCATGCTCTCCATGCCACTGGAATCAAGCTATCCTGGCTGAAGAGGGGTGAAACCCTGAAACCGGTCCTAGTATACTTGTTTCCAGTGCAGGGAGGACCTGGCTTGGCAGTTGGGGCTGGACTGTACCCATGAGGCACAGGGTCAAGGCTGATTTGCATATGGCTAGGTTCAAACTGTAACGGCATGGTGAGCAAAAAAAGGATGGATTTAGGCCCAGATCTCTGTACTGGGGTGAATGTATGACATTGTTTTGCATTCTGTCCATCAACTGGTGTTTTTGCATTTGTCACCCCGAGTGGGAAGGGTATTCCCAGACGTGTGTCCCATGCTCTCCATGCCACTGGAATCAAGCTCTGCTGGCTGAAGAGGGGTGAAACCCTGAAACCGGTCCTAGGATGCATGTTTCCAGTCAAGGGAGGACCTGGCTTGGCAGTTCGGGCTGGACTTTACCCATGAGGCACAGGGCAATACTGATTTGCATATGGCTGGGTTCAAACTGGAACGGCATCGTGAACAAAAAAACAATGGATTTAGGCCCAGATATCTGTACTGTGGTGAATGTATGACATTGTTCTGTATTCAGTCCATCAACTGTTGTTTTTGCATTTGTCACCCCAAGTGGGAAGGGTATGCCCAGACGTGGATCCCATGCTCTCCATGCCACTGGAATCAAGCTATCCCGGCTGAAGAGGGGTGAAACCCTGAAACCGGTCCTCGGATGCTATCCCAGGGAGGGCCTGGCTTGGAAGTTCGGGCTGGACTGTACCCAGGAGGCACAGGGTCAAGACTGATTTGCATATGGCTGGGTTCAAACTGGAACGGCATGGTGAGCAAAAAAACGATGGATTTAGGCGCAGATCTCTGTACTGTGGTGAATGTAAGACATTGTTCTGCATTCTGTCCATCAACTGGTGTTTTTGATTTTGTCACCCCGAGTGGGAAGGGTATGCCCAGATGTGGGTCCCCTGCTCTCCATGCCACTGGAATCAAGCTATCCTGGCTAAAGAGGGGTGAAACCCTGAAACCGGTCCTAGGATGCTTGTTTCCAGTACAGGGAGGACCTGGCTTGGCAGTTCGGGCTGGACTGTACCCATGACGCACAGGGTCAAGGCTGATTTGCATATGGCTAGGTTCAAACTGTAACGGCATGGTGAGCAAAAAAACGATGGATTTAGGCCCAGATCTCTGTACTGGGGTGAATATATGACATTGTTTTGCATTCTGTCCATCAACTGGTGTTTTTGCATTTGTCACCCCGAGTGGGAAGGGTATGCCCAGACGTGGGTCCCATGCTCTCCATGCCACTGGAATCAAGCTACCCTGGCTGAAGAGGGGTGAAACCCTTAAACCGGTCCTAGGATGCTTGTTTCCAGTCCGGGAGGACCTGGCTTGGCAGTTCGGGCTGGACTGTACCCATGACGCACAGGGTCAAGACTGATTTGCATATGGCTGGGTTCAAACTGGAATGGCATGGTGAGCAAAAAAATTATGGATTTAGGCCCAGATCTCTGTACTGGGGTGAATGTATGATATTGTTCTGCAGTCTGTCCATCAACTGTTGTTTTTGCATTTGTGACCTCGAGTGGGAAGGGTATGCCCACACGTGGGTCCCATGCTCTCCATGCCACTGGAATCAAGCTATCCTGGCTGAAGAGGGGTGAAACCCTGAAACCGGTCCTAGGATGCTTGTTTCCAGTCAAGGGAGGACCTGGCTTGGCAGTTCGGGCTGGACTGTACCCATGAGGCACAGGGTCAAGGCTGATTTGCATATGGCTGGGTTCAAACTGTAACGGCATGATGAGCAAAAAAACGATGGATTTAGGCCCAGATCTCTGTACTGGGGTGAATGTATGACATTGTTTTGCATTCTGTCCATCAACTGTTGTTTTTGCATTTGTCACCCCGAGTGGGAAGGGTATTCCCAGACGTGGGTCCCATGCTCTCCATGCCACTGGAATCAAGCTATCCTGGCTGAAGAGGGGTGAAACCCTGAAACCGGTCCTAGTATACTTGTTTCCAGCGCAGGGAGGACCTGGCTTGGCAGTTCGGGCTGGACTGTACCCATGAGGCACAGGGTCAAAGCTGATTTGCATATGGCTAGGTTCAAACTGTAACGGCATGGTGAGCAAAAAAAGGATGGATTTAGGCCCAGCTCTCTGTACTGGGGTGAATGTATGACATTGTTTTGCATTCTGTCCATCAACTGGTGTTTTTGCATTTGTCACCCCGAGTGGGAAGGGTATTCCCAGACGTGTGTCCCATGCTCTCCATGCCACTGGAATCAAGCTCTGCTGGCTGAAGAGGGGTGAAACCCTGAAACCGGTCCTAGGATGCATGTTTCCAGTCAAGGGAGGACCTGGCTTGGCAGTTTGGTCTGGACTTTACCCATGAGGCACAGGGCAAGACTGATTTGCATATGGCTGGGTTCAAACTGGAACGGCATCGTGAGCAAAAAAACAATGGATTTAGGCCCAGATATCTGTACTGGGGTGAATGTATGACATTGTTCTGCATTCAGTCCATCAACTGTTGTTTTTGCATTTGTCACCCCAAGTGGGAAGGGTATGCCCAGACGTGGATCCCATGCTCTCCATGCCACTGGAATCAAGCTATCCCGGCTGAAGAGGGGTGAAACCCTGAAACCGGTCCTCGGATGCTATCCCAGGGAGGACCTGGCTTGGAAGTTCGGGCTGGACTGTACCCAGGAGGCACAGGGTCAAGACTGATTTGCATATGGCTGGGTTCAAACTGTAACGGCATGGTGAGCAGAAAACGATGGATTTAGGCCCAGATTTCTGTACTGTGGTGAATGTATGACATTGTTCTGCATTCAGTCCATCAACTGTTGTTTTTGCATTTGTCACCCCGAGTGGGAAGGGTAAGCCCAGACGAGGGTCCCATGCTCTCCATGCCACTGGAATCAAGCTATCCTGGCGGAAGAGGGGTGAAACCCTGAAACCAGTCCTAGGATGCTTGTTTCCAGTCCAGGGAGGACCTGGCTTCGCTGTCCAGGCTGGACTGTACCCATGAGGCACAGGGTCAAGACTGATTTGCATATGGCTGGGTTCAAACTGGAAGGGCATGGTGAGCAAAAAAACGATGCATTTAGGCGCAGATCTCTGTACTGTGGTGAATGTAAGACATTGTTCTGCATTCTGTCCATCAACTGTGGTTTTTGATTTTGTCACCCGGAGTGGGAAGGGTATGCCCAGATGTGGGTCCCCTGCTCTCCATGCCACTGGAATCAATCTATCCTGGCTAAAGAGGGGTGAAACCCTGAAACCGTCTCTAGGATGCTTGTTTCCATTCCAGGGAGGACGTGGCTTGGCAGTTCGGGCTGGACTGTACCCATGAGGCACAGGGTCAAGGCTCATTTGCATATGGCTAGGTTCAAACTGTAACGGCATGGTGAGCAAAAAAACAATGGATTTAGGCCCAGATCTCTGTACTGGAGTGAATGTATGACATTGTTTTGCATTCTGTCCATCAATTGTTGTTTTTGCATTTGTGACCTCGAGTGGGAAAGGTATGCCCAGACGTGGGTCCCATGCTCTCCATGCCACTGGACTCAAGCTATCCTGGCTGAAGAGGGGTGAAACCCTGAAACCGGTCCTAGGATGCATGTTTCCAGTCAAGGGAGGACCTGGCTTGGCAGTTCGGGCTGGACTTTACCCAAGAGGCACAGGGCAAGACTGATTTGCATATGGCTGGGTTCAAACTGGAACGGCATGGTGAGCAAAAAAACAATGGATTTAGGCCCAGATATCTGTACTGGGGTGAATGTATGACATTGTTCTGCATTCAGTCCATCAACTGTTGTTTTTGCATTTGTCACCCCGAGTGGGAAGGGTATGCCCAGACGTGGATCCCATGCTCTCCATGCCACTGGAATCAAGCTACCCTGGCTGAAGAGGGGTGAAACTCTGAAACCGGTCCTCGGATGCTATTCCAGGGAGGACCTGGCTTGGAAGTTCGGGCTGGACTGTACCCAGGAGGCACAGGGTCAAGACTGATTTACATATGGCTGGGTTCAAACTGGAACGACATGGTGAGCAAAAAAACGATGGATTTAGGCCCAGATCTCTGTACTGGGGGGAATGTATGACATTGTTCTGCATTCTGTGCATCAACTGTTGTTTTTGCATTTGTCACCCCGAGTGGGAAGGGTATGCCCAGACGTGGGTCCCATGCTCTCCATGCCACTGGAATCAAGCTACCCTGGCTGAAGAGGGGTGAAACCCTGAAACCGGTCCTAGGATGCTTGTTTCCAGTCCGGGAGGACCTGGCTTGGCAGTTCGGGCTGGACTGTACCCATGAGGCACAGGGTCAAGACTGATTTGCATATGGCTGGGTTCAAACTGGAATGGCATGGTGAGCAAAAAAATAATGGATTTAGGCCCAGTTCTCTGTACTGGGGTGAATGTATGATATTGTTCTGCATTCTGTCCATCAACTGTTGTTTTTGCATTTGTGACCTCGAGTGGGAAGGGTATGCCCACACGTGGGTCCCATGCTCTCCATGCCACTGGAATCAAGCTATCCTGGCTGAAGAGGGGTGAAACCCTGAAACCGGTCCTAGGATGCTTGTTTCCAGTCAAGGGAGGACCTGGCTTGGCAGTTCGGGCTGGACTGTAACCATGAGGCACAGGGTCAAGGCTGATTTGCATATGGCTGGGTTCAAACTGTAACGGCATGATGAGCAAAAAAACGATGGATTTAGGCCCAGATCTCTGTACTGGGGTGAATGTCTGACATTGTTCTGCATTCTGTCCATCAACTGTTGTTTTTGCATTTGTCACCCCGAGTGGGAAGGGTATTCCCAGACGTGGGTCCCATGCTCTCCATGCCACTGGAATCAAGCTATCCTGGCTGAAGAGGGGTGAAACCCTGAAACCGGTCCTAGGATACTTGTTTCCAGTGCAGGGAGGACCTGGCTTGGCAGTTCGGGCTGGACTGTACCCATGAGGCACAGGGTCAAGACTGATTTGCATATGGCTGGGTTCAAACTGGAACGGCATTGTGAGCAAAAACACGATGGATTTAGGCCCAGATCTCTGTACTGGGGTGAAGGTCTGACATTGTTCTGCATTCTGTCCATCAACTGTTGTTTTTGCATTTGTCACCCCGAGTGGGAAGGGTATTCCCAGACATGTGTCCCATGCTCTCCATGCCACTGGAATCAAGCTATCCCGGCTGAAGAGGGGTGAAACCCTGAAACCGGTCCTCGGATGCTATTCCAGGGAGGACCTGGCTTGGAAGTTCGGGCTGGACTGTACCCAGGAGGCACAGGGTCAAGACTGATTTACATATGGCTGGGTTCAAACTGGAACGGCATGGTGAGCAAAAAAACGATGGATTTACGCCCAGATCTCTGTACTGGGGGGAATGTATGACATTGTCCTGCATTCTGTCCATCAACTGTTGTTTTTGCATTTGTCACCCCGAGTGGGAAGGGTATGCCCAGACGTGGGTCCCATGCTCTCCATGCCACTGGAATCAAGCTACCCTGGCTGAAGAGGGGTGAAACCCTGAAACCGGTCCTAGGATGCTTGTTTCCAGTCCGGGAGGACCTGGCTTGGCAGTTCGGGCTGGACTGTACCCACGAGGCACAGGGTCAATACTGATTTGCATATGGCTGGGTTCAAACTGGAATGGCATGGTGAGCAAAAAAATGATGGATTTAGGCCCAGATCTCTGTACTGGGGTGAATGTATGATATTGTTCTGCATTCTGTCCATCAACTGTTGTTTTTGCATTTGTGACCTCGAGTGGGAAGGGTATGCCCACACGTGGGTCCCATGCTCTCCATGCCACTGGAATCAAGCTATCCTGGCTGAAGAGGGGTGAAACCCTGAAACCGGTCCTAGGATGCTTGTTTCCAGTCAAGGGAGGACCTGGCTTGACATTCGGGCTGGACTGTACCCATGAAGCACAGGGTCAAGGCTGATTTGCATATGGCTGGGTTCAAACTGGAACGGCATTGTGAGCAAAAACACAATGGATTTAGGCCCAGATCTCTGTACAGAGGTGAAGGTCTGACATTGTTCTGCATTCTGTCCATCAACTGTTGTTTTTGCATTTGTCACCCCGAGTGGGAAGGGTATTCCCAGACATGTGTCCCATGCTCTCCATGCCACTGGAATCAAGCTATGCTGGCTGAAGAGGGGTGAAACCCTGAAACCGGTCCTAGGATGCTTGTTTCCAGTCCAGGGAGGACCTGGTTTGATATTTCGGGCTGTACTGTACCCAGGAGGCACAGGGTCAAGACTGATTTGCATATGGCTGGGTTCAAACTGGAACGGCATGGTGAGCAAAAAACGATGGATTTAGGCCCAGATCTCTGTACTGTGGTGAATGTATGACATTGTTCTGCATTCAGTCCATCAACTGTTATTTTTGCATTTGTCACCCCGAGTGGGAAGGGTAAGCCCAGACGTGGGTCCCATGCTCTCCATGCCACTGGAATCAAGCTATCCTGGCGGAAGAGGGGTGAAACCCTGAAACAAGTCCTAGGATGCTTGTTTCCAGTCCAGGGAGGACCTGGCTTCGCTGTTCAGGCTGGACTGTACCCATGAGGCACAGGGTCAAGACTGATTTGCATATGGCTGGGTTCAAACTGGAAGGGCATGGTGAGCAAAAAAACGATGGATTTAGGCGCAGATCTCTGTACTGTGGTGAATGTAAGACATTGTTCTGCATTCTGTCCATCAACTGTGGTTTTTGATTTTGTCACCCCGAGTGGGAAGGGTATGCCCAGATGTGGGTCCCCTGCTCTCCATGCCACTGGAATCAAGCTATCCTGGCTAAAGAGGGGTGAAACCCTGAAACCGGTCCTAGGATGCTAGTTTCCAGTACAGGGAGGACCTAGCTTGGCAGTTCGGGCTGGACTGTACCCATGAGGCACAGGGTCAAGGCTGATTTGCATATGGCTAGGTTCAAACTGTAACGGCATGGTGAGCAAAAAAACGATGGATTTAGGTCCAGATCTCTGTACTGGGGTGAATGTATGACATTGTTTTGCATTCTGTCCATCAACTGGTGTTTTTGCATTTGTCACACCGAGTGGGAAGGGTATTCCCAGACGTGTGTCCCATGCTCTCCATGCCACTGGAATCAAGCTATGCTGGCTGAAGAGGGGTGAAACCCCGAAACCGGTCCTAGGATGCATGTTTCCAGTCAAGGGAGGACCTGGCTTGGCAGTTTGGGCTGGACTTTACCCATGAGGCACAGGGCAAGACTGATTTGCATATGGCTGGGTTCAAACTGGAACGGCATCGTGAGCAAAAAAACAATGGATTTAGGCCCAGATATCTGTACTGGGGTGAATGTATGACATTGTTCTCCATTCAGTCCATCAACTGTTGTTTTTGCATTTGTCACCCCGAGTGGGAAGGGTATGCCCAGACGTGGATCCCATTCTCTCCATGCCACTGGAATCAAGCTATCCCGGCTGAAGAGGGGTGAAACCCTGAAACCGGTCCTCTGATGCTATTCCAGGGAGGACCTGGCTTGGAAGTTCGGGCTGGACTGTATCGAGGAGGCACAGGTTCAAGACTGATTTGCATATGGCTGGGTTCAAACTGGAACGGCATGGTGAGCAGAAAACGATGGATTTAGGCCCAGATTTCTGTACTGTGGTGAATGTATGACATTGTTCTGCATTCAGTCCATCAACTGTTGTTTTTGCATTTGTCACCCCGAGTGGGAAGGGTAAGCCCAGACGAGGGTCCCATGCTCTCCATGCCACTGGAATCAAGCTATCCTGGTGCAAGAGGGTTGAAACCCTGAAACCAGTCCTAGGATGCTTGTTTCCAGTCCAGGGAGGACCTGGCTTCGCTGTTCAGGCTGGCCTGTACCTATGAGGCACAGGGTCAAGACTGATTTGCACATGGCTGGGTTCAAACTGGATGGGCATGGTGAGCAAAAAAACGATGGATTTAGGCGCAGATCTCTGTACTGTGGTGAATGTAAGACATTGTTCTGCATTCTGTCCATCAAATGTGGTTTTTGATTTTATCACCCCGAGTGGGAAGGGTATGCCCAGTTGTGGGTTCCCTGTTCTCCATGCCACTGGAATCAATCTATCCTGGCTGAAGAGGGGTGAAACCCTAACACCGTTCATAGGATGCTTGTTTCCAGTCCAGGGAGGACCTGGCTTGGCAGTTCGGGCTGGACTGTACCCATGAGGCACAGAGTCAAGGCTGATTTGCATAATGCTAGGTTCAAACTGTAACGGCATGGTGAGCAAAAAAACAATGGATTTAGGCCCAGATCTCTGTACTGGGGTGAATGTATGACATTGTTTTGCATTCTGTCCATCAATTGTTGTTTTTGCATTTGTGACCTCGAGTGGGAAGGGTATGCCCAGACGTGGGTCCCATGCTCTCCATGCCACTGGAATCAATCTATCCTGGCTGAAGAGGGGTGAAACCCTGAAACCGGTCCTAGGATGCTTGTTTCCAGTCCAGGGAGGACCTGGCTTCGCAGTTCAGGCTGGTCTGTACCCATGAGGCACAGGGTCAAGACTGATTTGCATATGACTGGGTTCAAACTGGAAGGGCATGGTGAGAATAACAACGATGGATTTAGGCGCAGATCTCTGTACTGGGGTGAATGTAAGACTTTGTTCTGCATTCTGTCCATCAAGTGTTGTTTTTGCTTTTGTCACCCCGAGTGGGAAGGGTATGCCCAGATGTGGGTCCCCTGCTCTCCATGCCACTGGAATCAAGCTATTCTGGCTGAAGAGGGGTGAAACCCTGAAACCGGTCCTAGGATGCTTGTTGCCAGTGCAGGGAGGACCTGGCTTGGCAGTTCGGGCTGGACTGTACCCATGAGGTACAGGGTCAAGACTGATTTGCATATGGCTGGGTTCAAACTGGAACGGCATTGTGAGCAAAAACACGATGGATTTAGGCCCATATCTCTGTACTGGGGTGAATGTCTGACATTGTTCTGCATTCTGTCCATCAACTGTTGTTTTTGCATTTGTCACCCCGAGTGGGAAGGGTATGCCCAGACATGGGTCCCATGCTCTCCATGCCACTGGAATAAAGGTATCCTGGCTGAAGAGGGGTGAAACCCTGAAACCGGTCCTAGGATGCTTTTTTCCAGTCCAGGGAGGACCTGGCTTGTCAGTTCGGGCTGGACTGTACCCATGAGGCACAGGGCAAGACTGATTTGCATATGGCTTTGTTCAAACTGGAACGGCATGGTGAGCAAAAAACAATGGATTTAGGCCCAGATATCTGTACTGGGGTGAATGTATGACATTGTTCTGCATTCAGTCCATCAACTGTTGTTTTTGCATTTGTCACCCCGAGTGGGAAGGGTAAGCCCAGACGTGGGTCCATGCTCTCCATGCCACTGGAATCAAGCTATCCTGGCGGAAGAAGGGTGAAACCCTGAAACAAGTCCTAGGATGCTTGTTTCCAGTCCAGGGAGGACCTGGCTTCGCTGTTCAGGCTGGACTGTACCCATGAGGCACAGGGTCAAGACTGATTTGCATATGGCTGGGTTCAAACTGGAAGGGCATGGTGAGCAAAAAAACGATGGATTTATGCGTAGATCTCTGTACTGTGGTGAATGTAAGACATTGTTCTGCATTCTGTCCATCAACTGTGGTTTTTGATTTTGTCACCCCGAGTGGGAAGGGTATGCCCAGATGAGGGTCCCCTGCTCTAAATGCCACTGGAATCAAGCTATCCTGGCTAAAGAGGGGTGAAACCCTGAAACCGGTCCTAGGATGCTTGTTTCCAGTCCAGGGAGGACCTGGCTTCGTAGTTCAGGCTGGACTGTACCCATGAGTCACAGGGTCAAGACTGATTTGCAAATGACTGGGTTCAAACTGGAAGGTCATGGTGAGCATAACAACGATGGATGTAGGCGCAGAACTCTGTACTGGGGTGAATGTAAGACTTTGTTCTGCATTCTGTCCATCAACTGCTGTTTTTGCTTTTGTCACCCAGAGTGGGAAGCGTATGCCCAGATGTGGGTCCCCTGCTCTCCATGCCACTGGAATCAAGCTATCCTGGCTGAAAAGGGGTGAAACCCTGAAACCGGTCCTAGGATGCTTGTTTCAAGTGCAGGGAGGACCTGGCTTGACAGTTCGGGCTGGACTGTACCCATGAGGCACAGGGTCAAGACTGATTTGCATATGGCTGGGTTCAAACTGGAACGGCATTGTGAGCAAAAACACAATGGATTTAGTCCCAGATCTCTGTACTGGGGTGAATGTCTGACATTGTTCTGCATTCTGTCCATCAACCGTTGTTTTTGCATTTGTCACCCCGAGTGGGAAGGGTATGCCCAGACATGGGTCCCATGCTCTCCATGCCACTGGAATAAAGGTATCCTGGCTGAAGAGGGGTGAAACCCTGACCGGTCCTAGGATGCAGGTTTCCAGTCCAGGGAGTACCTTGCTTGGCAGTTCGGGCTGGACTGTACCCATGAGGCACAGGGTCAAGACTGATATGCATATGGCTGGGTTCAAACTGGAACGGCATGGTGAGCAAAAAAATGATGTATTTAGGCCCAGATCTCTGTACTGAGGTGAATGTATGAGATTGTTCTGCATTCTGTCCATCAACTGTTGTTTTTGCATTTGTCACCCCCAGTGGGAAGGGTATTCCCAGACGTGTGTCCCATGGTCTCCATGCCACTGGAATCAAGCTATGCTGGCTGAAGAGGGGTGAAACCCTGAAACCGGTCCTAGGATGCTTGTTTCCAGTCCAGGGAGGACCTGGCCTGGCAGTTCTGGCTGGACTGTACCCATGAGGCACAGGGCAAGACTGATTTGCATATGGCTGGGTTCAAACTGGAACAGCATGGTGAGCAAAAAAACAATGGATTTAGGCCCAGATATCTGTACTGGGGTGAATGTATGACATTGTTCTGCATTCAGTCCATCAACTGTTGTTTTTGCATTTGTCACCCCGAGTGGGAAGGGTATGCCCAGACGTGGATCCCATGCTCTCCATGCCACTGGAATCAAGCTATCCTGGCTGAAGAGGGGTGAAACTCTGAAACCGGTCCTCGGATGCCATTCCAGGGAGGACCTGGCTTGGAAGTTCGGGCTGGACTGTACCCAGGAGGCACAGGGTCAAGACTGATTTACATATGGCTGGGTTCAAACTGGAACGGCATGGTGAGCAAAAAAACGATGGATTTAGGCCCAGATCTCTGTACTGGGGGGAATGTATGACATTGTTCTGCATTCTGTGCATCAACTGTTGTTTTTGCATTTGTCACCCCGAGTGGGAAGGGTATGCCCAGACGTGGGTCCCATGCTCTCCATGCCACTGGAATCAAGCTACCCTGGCTGAAGAGGGGTGAAACCCTGAAACCGGTCCTAGGATGCTTGTTTCCAGTCCGGGAGGACCTGGCTTGGCAGTTCGGGCTGGACTGTACCCACGAGGCACAGGGTCAAGACTGATTTGCATATGGCTGGGTTCAAACTGGAATGGCATGGTGAGCAAAAAAATGATGGATTTAGGCCCAGATCTCTGTACTGGGGTGAATGTATGATATTGTTCTGCATTCTGTCCATCAACTGTTGTTTTTGCATTTGTGACCTCGAGTGGGAAGGGTATGCCCACACGTGGGTCCCATGCTCTCCATGCCACTGGAATCAAGCTATCCTGGCTGAAGAGGGGTGAAACCCTGAAACCGGTCCTAGGATGCTTGTTTCCAGTCAAGGGAGGACCTGGCTTGACATTCGGGCTGGACTGTACCCATGAAGCACAGGGTCAAGGCTGATTTGCATATGGCTGGGTTCAAACTGGAACGGCATTGTGAGCAAAAACACAATGGATTTAGGCCCAGATCTCTGTACTGAGGTGAAGGTCTGACATTGTTCTGCATTCTGTCCATCAACTGTTGTTTTTGCATTTGTCACCCCGAGTGGGAAGGGTATTCCCAGACATGTGTCCCATGCTCTCCATGCCACTGGAATCAAGCTATGCTGGCTGAAGAGGGGTGAAACCCTGAAACCGGTCCTAGGATGCTTGTTTCCAGTCCAGGGAGGACCTGGCTTGGCAGTTTGGGCTGGACCGTACCCATGAGGCACAGGGCAAGACTGATTTTCTTATGGCTGGATTCAAACTGGAACGGCATGGTGAGCAAAAAAACAATGGATTTAGGCCCAGATACCTGTACTGGGGTGAATGTATGACATTGTTCTGCATTCAGTCCATCAACTGTTGTTTTTGCATTTGTCACCCCGAGTGGGAAGGGTATGCCCAGACATGGACCCCATGCTCTCCATGCCACTAGAATCAAGCTATCCCGGCTGAAGAAGGGTGAAACCCTGAAACCGTTCCTAGGATGCTATTCCAGGGAGGACCTGGTTTGGTATTTCGGGCTGTACTGTACCCAGGAGGCACAGGGTCAAGACTGATTTGCATATGGCTGGGTTCAAACTGGAACGGCATGGTGAGCAAAAAACGATGGATTTAGGCCCAGATCTCTGTACTGTGGTGAATGTATGACATTGTTCTGCATTCAGTCCATCAACTGTTGTTTTTGCATTTGTCACCCCGAGTGGGAAGGGTAAGCCCAGACGTGGGTCCCATGCTCTCCATGCCACTGGAATCAAGCTATCCTGGCGGAAGAGGGGTGAAACCCTGAAACAAGTCCTAGGATGCTTGTTTCCAGTCCAGGGAGGACCTGGCTTCGCTGTTCAGGCTGGACTGTACCCATGAGGCACAGGGTCAAGACTGATTTGCATATGGCTGGGTTCAAACTGGAAGGGCATGGTGAGCAAAAAAATGATGGATTTAGGCGCAGATCTCTGTACTGTGGTGAATGTAAGACATTGTTCTGCATTCTGTCCATCAACTGTGGTTTTTGATTTTGTCACCCCGAGTGGGAAGGGTATGCCCAGATGTGGGTCCCCTGCTCTCCATGCCACTGGAATCAAGCTATCCTGGCTAAAGAGGGTGAAACCCTGAAACCGGTCCTAGGATGCTAGTTTCCAGTACAGGGAGGACCTGGCTTGGCAGTTCGGGCTGGACTGTACCCATGAGGCACAGGGTCAAGGCTGATTTGCATATGGCTAGGTTCAAACTGTAACGGCATGGTGAGCAAAAAAACGATGGATTTAGGTCCAGATCTCTGTACTGGGGTGAATGTATGACATTGTTTTGCATTCTGTCCATCAACTGGTGTTTTTGCATTTGTCACACCGAGTGGGAAGGGTATTCCCAGACGTGTGTCCCATGCTCTCCATGCCACTGGAATCAAGCTATGCTGGCTGAAGAGGGGTGAAACCCCGAAACCGGTCCTAGGATGCATGTTTCCAGTCAAGGGAGGACCTGGCTTGGCAGTTTGGGCTGGACTTTACCCATGAGGCACAGGGCAAGACTGATTTGCATATGGCTGGGTTCAAACTGGAACGGCATCGTGAGCAAAAAAACAATGGATTTAGGCCCAGATATCTGTACTGGGGTGAATGTATGACATTGTTCTCCATTCAGTCCATCAACTGTTGTTTTTGCATTTGTCACCCCGAGTGGGAAGGGTATGCCCAGACGTGGATCCCATTCTCTCCATGCCACTGGAATCAAGCTATCCCGGCTGAAGAGGGGTGAAACCCTGAAACCGGTCCTCTGATGCTATTCCAGGGAGGACCTGGCTTGGAAGTTCGGGCTGGACTGTATCGAGGAGGCACAGGTTCAAGACTGATTTGCATATGGCTGGGTTCAAACTGGAACGGCATGGTGAGCAGAAAACGATGGATTTAGGCCCAGATTTCTGTACTGTGGTGAATGTATGACATTGTTCTGCATTCAGTCCATCAACTGTTGTTTTTGCATTTGTCACCCCGAGTGGGAAGGGTAAGCCCAGACGAGGGTCCCATGCTCTCCATGCCACTGGAATCAAGCTATCCTGGTGCAAGAGGGTTGAAACCCTGAAACCAGTCCTAGGATGCTTGTTTCCAGTCCAGGGAGGACCTGGCTTCACTGTTCAGGCTGGCCTGTACCTATGAGGCACAGGGTCAAGACTGATTTGCACATGGCTGGGTTCAAACTGGATGGGCATGGTGAGCAAAAAAACGATGGATTTAGGCGCAGATCTCTGTACTGTGGTGAATGTAAGACATTGTTCTGCATTCTGTCCATCAAATGTGGTTTTTGATTTTGTCACCCCGAGTGGGAAGGGTATGCCCAGTTGTGGGTTCCCTGTTCTCCATGACACTGGAATCAATCTATCCTGGCTGAAGAGGGGTGAAACCCTAACACCATTCATAGGATGCTTGTTTCCAGTCCAGGGAGGACCTGGCTTGGCAGTTCGGGCTGGACTGTACCCATGAGGCACAGGGTCAAGGCTGATTTGCATAATGCTAGGTTCAAACTGTAACGGCATGGTGAGCAAAAAAACAATGGATTTAGGCCCAGATCTCTGTACTGGGGTGAATGTATGACATTGTTTTGCATTCTGTCCATCAATTGTTGTTTTTGCATTTGTGACCTCGAGTGGGAAGGGTATGCCCAGACGTGGGTCCCATGCTCTCCATGCCACTGGAATCAATCTATCCTGGCTGAAGAGGGGTGAAACCCTGAAACCGGTCCTAGGATGCTTGTTTCCAGTCCAGGGAGGACCTGGCTTCGCAGTTCAGGCTGGACTGTACCCATGAGGCACAGGGTCAAGACTGATTTGCATATGACTGGGTTCAAACTGGAAGGGCATGGTGAGAATAACAACGATGGATTTAGGCGCAGATCTCTGTACTGGGGTGAATGTAAGACTTTGTTCTGCATTCTGTCCATCAAGTGTTGTTTTTGCTTTTGTCACCCCGAGTGGGAAGGGTATGCCCAGATGTGGGTCCCCTGCTCTCCATGCCACTGGAATCAAGCTATTCTGGCTGAAGAGGGGTGAAACCCTGAAACCGGTCCTAGGATGCTTGTTTCCAGTGCAGGGAGGACCTGGCTTGGCAGTTCGGGCTGGACTGTACCCATGAGGTACAGGGTCAAGACTGATTTGCATATGGCTGGGTTCAAACTGGAACGGCATTGTGAGCAAAAACACGATGGATTTAGGCCCATATCTCTGTACTGGGGTGAATGTCTGACATTGTTCTGCATTCTGTCCATCAACTGTTGTTTTTGCATTTGTCACCCCGAGTGGGAAGGGTATGCCCAGACATGGGTCCCATGCTCTCCATGCCACTGGAATAAAGGTATCCTGGCTGAAGAGGGGTGAAACCCTGAAACCGGTCCTAGGATGCTTTTTTCCAGTCCAGGGAGGACCTGGCTTGTCAGTTCGGGCTGGACTGTACCCATGAGGCACAGGGCAAGACTGATTTGCATATGGCTTTGTTCAAACTGGAACGGCATGGTGAGCAAAAAACAATGGATTTAGGCCCAGATATCTGTACTGGGGTGAATGTATGACATTGTTCTGCATTCAGTCCATCAACTGTTGTTTTTGCATTTGTCACCCCGAGTGGGAAGGGTAAGCCCAGACGTGGGTCCATGCTCTCCATGCCACTGGAATCAAGCTATCCTGGCGGAAGAAGGGTGAAACCCTGAAACAAGTCCTAGGATGCTTGTTTCCAGTCCAGGGAGGACCTGGCTTCGCTGTTCAGGCTGGACTGTACCCATGAGGCACAGGGTCAAGACTGATTTGCATATGGCTGGGTTCAAACTGGAAGGGCATGGTGAGCAAAAAAACGATGGATTTATGCGTAGATCTCTGTACTGTGGTGAATGTAAGACATTGTTCTGCATTCTGTCCATCAACTGTGGTTTTTGATTTTGTCACCCCGAGTGGGAAGGGTATGCCCAGATGTGGGTCCCCTGCTCTAAATGCCACTGGAATCAAGCTATCCTGGCTAAAGAGGGGTGAAACCCTGAAACCGGTCCTAGGATGCTTGTTTCCAGTCCAGGGAGGACCTGGCTTCGCAGTTCAGGCTGGACTGTACCCATGAGGCACAGGGTCAAGACTGATTTGCAAATGACTGGGTTCAAACTGGAAGGTCATGGTGAGCATAACAACGATGGATGTAGGCGCAGAACTCTGTACTGGGGTGAATGTAAGACTTTGTTCTGCATTCTGTCCATCAACTGCTGTTTTTGCTTTTGTCACCCAGAGTGGGAAGGGTATGCCCAGATGTGGGTCCCCTGCTCTCCATGCCACTGGAATCAAGCTATCCTGGCTGAAGAGGGGTGAAACCCTGAAACCGGTCCTAGGATGCTTGTTTCAAGTGCAGGGAGGACCTGGCTTGACAGTTCGGGCTGGACTGTACCCATGAGGCACAGGGTCAAGACTGATTTGCATATGGCTGGGTTCAAACTGGAACGGCATTGTGAGCAAAAACACAATGGATTTAGTCCCAGATCTCTGTACTGGGGTGAATGTCTGACATTGTTCTGCATTCTGTCCATCAACCGTTGTTTTTGCATTTGTCACCCCGAGTGGGAAGGGTATGCCCAGACATGGGTCCCATGCTCTCCATGCCACTGGAATAAAGGTATCCTGGCTGAAGAGGGGTGAAACCCTGACCGGTCCTAGGATGCAGGTTTCCAGTCCAGGGAGTACCTTGCTTGGCAGTTCGGGCTGGACTGTACCCATGAGGCACAGGGTCAAGACTGATATGCATATGGCTGGGTTCAAACTGGAACGGCATGGTGAGCAAAAAAATGATGTATTTAGGCCCAGATCTCTGTACTGAGGTGAATGTATGAGATTGTTCTGCATTCTGTCCATCAACTGTTGTTTTTGCATTTGTCACCCCCAGTGGGAAGGGTATTCCCAGACGTGTGTCCCATGGTCTCCATGCCACTGGAATCAAGCTATGCTGGCTGAAGAGGGGTGAAACCCTGAAACCGGTCCTAGGATGCTTGTTTCCAGTCCAGGGAGGACCTGGCCTGGCAGTGCGGGCTGGACTGTACCCATGAGGCACAGGGCAAGACTGATTTGCATATGGCTGGGTTCAAACTGGAACAGCATGGTGAGCAAAAAAATGATGGATTTAAGCCCAGATCTCTGTACTGGAGTGAATGTACGATATTGTTCTGCATTCTGTCCATCAACTGTTATTTTTGCATTTGTGACCTCGAGTGGGGATGGTATGCCCAGACGTGGGTTCCATGCTCTCCATGCCACTGGAATCAAGCTATCCTGGCTGAAGAGGGGTGAAACCCTGAAACCGGTCCTAGGATGCTATTCCAGGGAGGACCTGGCTTGGCAGTACGGGCTGGACTGTACCCATGAGGCACAGGGTCAAGACTGATTTACATATGGCTGGGTTCAAACTGAAACTGCATGGTGAGCAAAAAAACAATGGATTTATGCCCAGATCTCTGTACTGGGGTGAATGTATGACATTGTTCTGCATTCTGTGCATCAACTGTTGTTTTTGCATTTGTCACCCCGAGTGGGAAGGGTATGCCCACACGTGGGTCCCATGCTCTCCAGGCCACTGGAATCAAGCTACCCTGGCTGAAGAGGGGTGAAACCCTGAAACCGGTCCTAGGATTCTTGTTTCCAGTCCGGGAGGACCTGGCTTGGCAGTTCGGGCTGGACTGTACCCATGAGGCACAGGGTCAAGACTGATTTGCATATGGCTGGGTTCAAACTGGAACGGCATGGTGAGCAAAAAAATGATGGATTTAGGCCCAGATCTCTGTACTGGGGTGAATGTATGATATTGTTCTGCATTCTGTCCATCAACTGTTATTTTTGCATTTGTGACCTCGAGTGGGGATGGTATGCCCAGACGTGGGTCCCATGCTCTCCATGCCACTGGAATCAAGCTATCCTGGCTGAAGAGGGGTGAAACCCTGAAACCGGTCCTAGGATGCTTGTTTCCAGTCCAGGGAGGACCTGGCTTGGCAGTTCGGGCTGGACTGTACCCATGAGGCACAGGGTCAAGGCTGATTTGCATATGGCTGGGTTCAAACTGTAACGGCATGGTGAGCAAAAAAACGATGGATTTAGGCCCAGATCTCTGCACTGGGGTGAATGTATGACATTGTTTTACCTTCTGTCCATCAACTGTTGTTTTTGCATTTGTCACCACGAGTGGGAAGGGTATTCCCAGACGTGTGTCCCATGCTCTCCATGCCACTGGAATCAAGCTATGCTGGCTGAAGAGGGGTGAAACCCTGAAACCGGTCCTAGGATGCTTGTTTCCAGTCCAGGGAGGACCTGGCTTGGCAGTTCGGGCTGGACTGTACCCATGAGGCACAGGGTCAAGACTGATTTACATATGGCTGGGTTCAAACTGGAACGGCATGGTGAGCAAAAAAACGATGGATTTAGGCCCAGATCTCTGTACTGGGGTGAATGTATGACATTGTTCTGCATTCTGTGCATCAACTGTTGTTTTTGCATTTGTCAACCCGAGTGGGAAGGGTATGCCCAGACGTGGGTCCCATGCTCTCCATGCCACTGGAATCAAGCTACCCTGGCTGAAGAGGGGTGAAACCCTGAAACCGGTCCTAGGATGCTTGTTTCCAGTCCGGGAGGACCTGGCTTGGCATTACGGGCTGGACTGTACCCATGAGGCACAGGGTCAAGACTGATTTGCATATGGCTGGGTTCAAACTGGAACGGCATGGTGAGCAAAAAAATGATGGATTTAGGCCCAGATCTCTGTACTGGGGTGAATGTATGATATTGTTCTGCATTCTGTCCATCAACTGTTGTTTTTGCATTTGTGACCTCGAGTGGGAAGGGAATGCCCACACGTGGGTCCCATGCTCTCCAGGCCACTGGAATCAAGCTATCCTGGCTGAAGAGGGGTGAAACCCTGAAACCGGTCCTAGGATGCTTGTTTCCAGTCAAGGGTGGACCTGGCTTGGCAGTTCGGGCTGGACTGTACCCATGAGGCACAGGGTCAAGACTGATTTGCATATGGCTGGGTTCAAACTGGAACGGCATTGTGAGCAAAAACACAATGGATTTAGGCCCAGATCTCTGTACTGGGGTGAATGTCTGACATTGTTCTGCATTCTGTCCATCAACTGTTGTTTTTGCATTTGTCACCCCGAGTGGGAAGGGTATTCCCAGACATGTGTCCCATGCTCTCCATGCCACTGGAATCAAGCTATGCTGGCTGAAGAGGGGTGAAACCCTGAAACCGGTCCTAGGATGCTTGTTTCCAGTCCAGGGAGGACCTGGCTTGGCAGTTTGGGCTGGACTGTACCCATGAGGCACAGGGCAAGACTGATTTGCATATGGCTGGGTTCAAACTGGAACGGCATGGTGAGCAAAAAAACAATGGATTTAGGCCCAGATCTCTGTACTGTGGTGAATGTATGACATTTTTCTGCATTCAGTCCATCAACTGTTGTTTTTGCATTTGTCACCCCGAGTGGGAAGGGTAAGCCCAGACGTGGGTCCATGCTCTCCATGCCACTGGAATCAAGCTATCCTGGCGGAAGAGGGGTGAAACCCTGAAACAAGTCCTAGGATGCTTGTTTCCAGTCCAGGGAGGACCTGGCTTCGCTGTTCAGGCTGGACTGTACCCATGAGGCACAGGGTCAAGACTGATTTGCATATGGCTGGGTTCAAACTGGAAGGGCATGGTGAGCAAAAAAACGATGGATTTAGGCGCAGATCTCTGTACTGTGGTGAATGTAAGACATTGTTCTGCATCCTGTCCATCAACTGTGGTTTTTGATTTTGTCAACCCGTGTGGGAAGGGTATGCCCAGATGTGGGTCCCCTGCTCTAAATGCCACTGGAATCAAGCTATCCTGGCTAAAGAGGGGTGAAACCCTGAAACCGGTCCTAGGATGCTTGTTTCCAGTACAGGGAGGACCTGGCTTGGCAGTTCGGGCTGGACTGTACCCATGAGGCACAGGGTCAAGGCTGATTTGCATATGACTAGGTTCAAACTGTAACGGCATGGTGAGCAAAAAAATGATGGGTTTAGGCCCAGATCTCTGTACTGGGGTGAATGTATGACATTGTTTTGCATTCTGTCCATCAATTGTTGTTTTTGCATTTGTGATCTCGAGTGGGAAGGGTATGCCCAGACGTGGGTCCCATGCTCTCCATGCCACTGGAATCAAGCTATCCTGGCTGAAGAGGGGTGAAACCCTGAAAACGGTCCTAGGATGCTTGTTTCCAGTCCAGGGAGGACCTGGCTTCGCAGTTCAGGCTGGACTGTACCCATGAGGCACAGGGTCAAGACTGATTTGCATATGGCTGGGTTCAAACTGGAAGGGCATGGTGAGCAAAAAAACGATGGATTTAGGCGCAGATCTCTGTACTGGTGTGAATGTAAGACATTGTTCTGCATTCTGTCCCTCAACTGTTGTTTTTGATTTTGTCACCCCGAGTGGGAAGGGTATGCCCAGACGTGGGTCCCATGCTCTCCATGCCACTGGAATCAAGCTACCCTGGCTGAAGAGGGGTGAAACCCTGAAACCGGTCCTAGGATACTTGTTTCCAGTCCGGGAGGACCTGGCTTGGCAGGTCGGGCTGGACTGTACCCATGAGGCACAGGGTCAAGACTGATTTGCATATGGCTGGGTTCAAACTGGAACGGCATGGTGAGCAAAAAAATTGTTGATTTAGGCCCAGATCTCTGTACTGGGGTGAATGTATGATATTGTTCTGCATTCTGTCCATCATCTGTTGTTTTTGCATTTGTGACCTCGAGTGGGAAGGGTATGCCCACACGTGGGTCCCATGCTCTCCATGCCACTGGAATCAAGCTATCCTGGCTGAAGAGGGGTGAAACCCTGAAACCGGTCCTAGGATGCTTGTTTCCAGTCAAGGGAGGACCTGGCTTGGCAGTTCAGGCTGGACTGTACCCAGGAGGCACAGGGTCAAGACTGATTTGCATATGGCTGGGTTCAAACTGGAACGGTATGGTGAGCAAAAAACGATAGATTTAGGCCCAGGTCTCTGTACTGTGGTGAATGTATGACATTGTTCTGCATTCAGTCCATCAACTGTCGTTTTTGCATTTGTCACACCGAGTGGGAAGGGTAAGCCCGGATGTGTGTCCCCTGCTCTCCATGCCACTGGAATCAAACTATCCTGGCTAAAGAGGGGTGAAACCCTGAAACCGGTCCTAGGATGCTTGTTTCCAGTACAGGGAGGACCTGGCTTGGCAGTTCGGGCTGGACTGTCCCCATGAGGCACAGGGTCAAGGCTGATTTGCATATGGCTAGGTTCAAACTGTAACGGCATGGTGAGCAAAAAACGATGGATTTAGGCCCAGATCTCAGTACTGGGGTGAATGTATGACATTGTTTTGCATTCTGTCCATCAATTGTTGTTTTTGCATTTGTGACCTCGAGTGGGAAGGGTATGCCCAGACGTGGGTCCCATGCTCTCCATGCCACTGGAATCAAGTTATCCTGGCTGAAGAGGGGTGAAACCCTGAAACAAGTCCTAGGATGCTTGTTTCCAGTCCAGGGAGGACCTGGCTTCGCAGCTCAAGCTGGACCTTACCCATGAGGCACAGGGTCAAGTCTGATTTGTAAATGACTGTGTTCAAACTGGAAGGGCATGGTGAGCAAAAAAACAATGGATTGAGGCCCAGATATCTGTACTGGGGTGAATGTATGACATTGTTCTGCATTCAGTCCATCATCTGTTGTTTTTGCATTTGTCACCCCGAGTGGGAAGGGTATGCCCAGACGTGGATCCCATGCTTTCCATGCCACTGGAATCAAGCTATCCTGGCTGAAGAGGGGTGAAACCCTGAAACCGGTCCTAGGATGCTATTCCAGGGAGAACCTGGCTTGGTAGTTCGGGCTGGACTGCACCCATGAGGGTCAGGGTCAAGACTGATTTGCATATGGCTGGGTTCAAACTGGAACGGCATGGTGAGCAAAAAACAATGGATTTAGGCCCAGATCTCTGTACTGGGGTGAATGTATGACATTGTTCTGCATTCAGTCCATCAACTGTTGTTTTTGCATTTGTCACCCCGAGTGGGAAGGGTATTCCCAGACATGTGTCCAATGCTCTCCATGCCACTGGAATCAAGCTATCCTGGCGGAAGAAGGGTGAAACCCTGAAATCGGTCCTAGGATGCTTGTTTCCAGTCCAGGGAGGACCTGGCTTCGCAGTTCAGGCTGGACTGTACCCATGAGGCACAGGGTCAAGACTGATTTGCATATGGCTGGGTTCAAACTGGAAGGGCATGGTGAGCAAAAAAACGATGGATTTAGGTGCAGATCTCTGTACTGGGGTGAATGTAAGACATTGTTCTGCATTCTGTCCATCAACTGTGGTTTTTGATTTTGTCACCCCGAGTGGGAAGGGTATGCCCAGATGTGGGTCCCCTGCTCTCCATGCCACTGGAATCAAGCAATCGTGGCTAAAGAGGGGTGAAACCCTGAAACCGGTCTGAGGATGCTTGTTTCCTGTCCAGGGAGGACCTGGCTTGGCAGTTCGGGCTGGACTGTACCCATGAGGCACAGGGTCAAGGCTGATTTGCATATGGCTGGATTCAAACTGTAATAGCATGGTGAGCAAAAAAACGATGGATTTAGGCCCAGATCTCTGTACTGGGTTGAATGAATGACATTGTTTTGCATTCTGTCCATCAACTGTTGTTTTTGCATTTGTGATCTCGAGTGGGAAGGGTATGCCCAGACGTGGGTCCCATGCACTCCATGCCACTGGAATCAAGCTATCCTGGCTGAAGAGGGGTGAAACCCTGAAATTGGTCCTAGGATGCTTGTTTCCAGTCCAGGGAGGACTTGGCTTGGCAGTTCGGGCTGGACTGTACCCATGAGGCACAGGGTCAAGACTGATTTGCATATGGCTGGGTTCAAACTGGAACGGCATGGTGAGCAAAAAAACGATGGATTTAGGCCCAGATCTCTGAACTGGGGTGAATGTATGACATTGTTCTGCATTCAGTCCATCAACTGTTGTTTTTGCATTTGTCACCCTGAGTGGGAAGGGTAAGCCCAGACGTGGGTCCCATGCTCTCCATGCCACTGGAATCAAGCTATCCTTGCGGAAGAGGGGTGAAACCCTGAAACCGGTCCTAGGATGCTTGTTTCCAGTCCAGGGAGGACCTGGCTTCGCAGTTCAGGCAGGACTGTACCCATGAGGCACAGGGTCAAGACTGATTTGCATATGGCTAGGTTCAAACTGGAAGGGCATGGTGAGCTAAAAAACGATGGATTTAGGCGCAGATCTCTGTACTGGGGTGAATGTAAGACATTGTTATGCATTCTGTCCATCAACTGTTGTTTTTGCATTTGTCACCCTGATTGAGAAGGGTATTCCCAGATGTGGGTCCCCTGCTCTCCATGCCACTGGAATCAAGCTATCCTGGCTGAAGAGGGGTGAAACCCTGAAACCGGTCCTAGGATGCTTGTTTCCAGTCCAGGGAGGACCTGGCTTCGCAGTTCAGGCTGGACTGTACCCATGAGGCACAGGGTCAAGACTGATTTGCATATGACTGGGTTCAAACTGGAAGGGCATGGTGAGCATGACAACGATGGATTTAGGCGCAGATCTCTGTACTGGGGTGAATGTAAGACTTTATCCTGCATTCTGTCCATCAACTGTTGTTTTTGCTTTTGTCACCCCGAGTGGGAAGGGTATGCCCAGATGTGGGTCCCCTGCTCTCCATGCCACTGGAATCAAGCTATCCTGGCTGAAGAGGGGTGAAACCCTGAAACCGGTCCTAGGATGCTTGTTTCCAGTCCAGGGAGGACCTGGCTTGGCAGTTTGGGCTGGACTGTACCCATGAGGCACAGGGTCAAGGCTGATTTGCATATGGCTGGGTTCCAACTGTAACGGAATGGTGAGCAAAAAAACGATGGATTTAGGCCCAGATCTCTGTACTGGGGTGAATGTATGACATTGTTCTGCATTCTGTCCATCAACTGTTGTTTTTGCATTTGTCACCCCGAGTGTGAAGGGTATGCCCAGACATGGGTCCCATGCTCTCCATGCCACTGGAATAAAGGTATCCTGGCTGAAGAGGGGTGAAACCCTGAAACCGGTCCTAGGATGCTTGTTTCCAGTCCAATTAGGACCTTGCTTGGCAGTTCGGGCTGGACTGTACCCATGAGGCACAGAGTTAAGACTGATATGCATATGGCTGGGTTCAAACTGAAACACCATGGTGAGCAAAAAAACAATGGATTTAGGCCCAGATATCTGTACTGGGGTGAATGTATGACATTGTTCTGCATTCAGTCCATCAACTGTTGTTTTTGCATTTGTCACCCCGAGTGGGAAGGATATGCCCAGACGTGGATCCCATGCTCTCCATGCCACTGGAATCAAGCTATCCCGGCTGAAGAGGGGTGAAACCCTGAAACCGGTCCTAGGATGGTATTCCAGTGAGGACCTGGCTTGGTAGTTTGGGCTGGACTGTACCCATGAGGCACAGGGTCAAGACTGATTTGCATATGGCTGGGTTCAAACTGGAACGGCATGGTGAGCAAAAAAATGATGTATTTAGGCCCAGATCTCTGTACTGGGGTGAATGTATGAGATTGTTCTGCATTCTGTCCATCAACTGGTGTTTTTGCATTTGTCACCCCAAATGGGAAGGATATTCCCAGACGTGTGTCCCATGCTCTCCATGCCACTGGAATAAAGCTATGCTGGCTGAAGCGGGGTGAAACCCTGAAACCGGTCCTAGGATGCTTGTTTCCAGTCCAGGGAGGACCTGGCTTGGCAGTTCGGGCTGGACTTTACCCATGAGGCACAGGGCAAGACTGATTTGCATATGGAAGGGTTCAAACTGGAACGGCATGGTGAGCAAAAAAACAATGTGTTTAGGCCCAGATATCTGTACTGGGGTGAGTGTATGACATTGTTCTGCATTCAGTCCATCAACTGTTGTTTTTGCATTTGTCACCCCGAGTGGGAAGGGTATGCCCAGACGTGGATCCCCTGCTCTCCATGCCAATGGAATCAAGCTATCCCGGCTTAAGAGGGATGAAACCCTGAAACCGGTCCTAGGATGCTATTCCAGGGAGGACCTGGTTTGGTATTTCGGGCTGGACTGTACCCAGGAGGCACAGGGTCAAGACTGATTTGCATATGGCTGTGTTCAAACTGGACGGCATGGTGAGCAAAAAATGATGGATTTAGGCCCAGATCTCTGTACTGTGGTGAATGTATAACATTGTTCTGCATTCTGTCCATCAACTGTTGTTTTTGCATTTGTCACCCCGAGTGGAAAGGGTAAGCCCAGACGTGGGTCCCACGCTCTCCATGCCACTGGAATCAAGCTATCCTGCCGGAAGAGGGGTGAAACCCTGAAACAAGTCCTAGGATGCTTGTTTCCAGTCCAGGGACGACCTGGCTTCGCTGTTGAGGCTGGACTGTACCCATGAGGCACAGGGTCAAGACTGATTTGCATATGGCTGGGTTCAAACTGGAAGGGCATGGTGAGCAAAAAAACGATGGATTTAGGCGCAGATCTCTGTACTGTGGTGAATGTAAGACATTGTTCTGCATTCTGTCCATCAACTGTGGTTTTTGATTTTGTCACCCCGAGTGGGAAGGGTATGCCCAGATGTGGGTCCCCTGCTCTCCATGCCACTGGAATCAAGCTATCCTGGCTAAAGAGGGGTGAAACCCTGAAACCGGTCCTAGGATGCTTGTTTCCAGTCCAGGGAGGACCTGGCTTGGCAGTTCGGGCTGGACTGTACCCATGAGGCACAGGGTCAAGGCTGATTTGCATATGGCTAGGTTCAAACTGTAACGGCATGGTGAGCAAAAAACGATGGATTTAGGCCCAGATCTCTGTACTGGGGTGAATGTATGACATTGTTTTGCATTCTGTCCATCAACTGTTGTTTTTGCATTTGTCACCCCGAGTGGGAAGGGTATTCCCAGACGTGTGTCCCATGCTCTCCATGCCACTGGAATCAAGCTATGCTGGCTGAAGAGGGGTGAAACCCTGAAACCGGTCCTAGGATGCTTGTTTCCAGTCCAGGGAGGACCTGGCTTGGCAGTTCGGGCTGGACTGTACCCATGAGGAACAGGGTCAAGATTGATTTGCATATGGATGGGTTCAAACTGGAACGGGATGGTGAGCAAAAAAACGATGGATTTAGGCCCAGATCTCTGTACTGGGGTGAATGTATGACATTGTTCTGTATTCTGTCCATCAACTGTTGTTTTTGCATTTGTCACCCCGAGTGGGAATGATATGCCCAGACGTGGGTCCCATGCTCTCCATGCCACTGAAATCAAGCTATCCTGGCTGAAGAGGGGTGAAACCGTGGAACCATTCCAAGGCTGCTTGTTTCCAGTCCAGAGAGGACATGGCTTGGCAGTTCGGGCTGGACTGTACCCATGAGGCACAGGGTCAAGACTGATCTACATATGGCTGGGTTCAAACTGGAACGGCATGTTGAGCAAAAAAACGATGGATTTAGGCCCAGATCTCTGTATTGGGGTGAATGTATGACATTGTTCTGCATTCTGTGCATCAACTGTTGTTTTTGCATTTGTCACCCCGAGTGGGAAGGGTATGCCCAGACGTGGGTCCCATGCTCTCCATGCCACTGGAATCAAGCTACCCTGGCTGAAGAGGGGTGAAACCCTGAAACCGGTCCTAGGATACTTGTTTCCAGTCCGGGAGGACCTGGCTTGGCAGGTCGGGCTGGACTGTACCCATGAGGCACAGGGTCAAGACTGATTTGCATATGGCTGGGTTCAAACTGGAACGGCATGGTGAGCAAAAAAATGATTGATTTAGGCCCAGATCTCTGTACTGGGGTGAATGTATGATATTGTTCTGCATTCTGTCCATCATCTGTTGTTTTTGCATTTGTGACCTCGAGTGGGAAGGGTATGCCCACACGTGGGTCCCATGCTCTCCATGCCACTGGAATCAAGCTATCCTGGCTGAAGAGGGGTGAAACCCTGAAACCGGTCCTAGGATGCTTGTTTCCAGTCAAGGGAGGACCTCGCTTGGCAGTTCAGGCTGGACTGTACCCAGGATGCACAGGGTCAAGACTGATTTGCATATGGCTGGGTTCAAACTGGAACGGCATGGTGAGCAAAAAACGATAGATTTAGGCCCAGATCTCTGTACTGTGGTGAATGTATGACATTGTTCTGCATTCAGTCCATCAACTGTCGTTTTTGCATTTGTCACACCGAGTGGGAAGGGTAAGCCCGGATGTGGGTCCCCTGCTCTCCATGCCACTGGAATCAAACTATCCTGGCTAAAGAGGGGTGAAACCCTGAAACCGGTCCTAGGATGCTTGTTTCCAGTACAGGGAGGACCTGGCTTGGCAGTTCGGGCTGGACTGTCCCCATGAGGCACAGGGTCAAGGCTGATTTGCATATGGCTAGGTTCAAACTGTAACGGCATGGTGAGCAAAAAAACGATGGATTTACGCCCAGATCTCAGTACTGGGGTGAATGTATGACATTGTTTTGCATTCTGTCCATCAATTGTTGTTTTTGCATGTGTGACCTCGAGTGGGAAGGGTATGCCCAGACGTGGGTCCCATGCTCTCCATGCCACTGGAATCAAGTTATCCTGGCTGAAGAGGGGTGAAACCCTGAAACAAGTCCTAGGATGCTTGTTTCCAGTCCAGGGAGGACCTGGCTTCGCAGCTCAAGCTGGACCTTACCCATGAGGCACAGGGTCAAGACTGATTTGTATATGACTGTGTTCAAACTGGAAGGGCATGGTGAGCATAACAACGATGGATTTAGGCGCAGATCTCTGTACTGGGGTGAATGTAAAACTTTGTTCTGCATTCTGTCCATCAACTGTTGTTTTTGCTTTTGTCACCCCGAGTGGGAAGGGTATGCCCAGATGTGGGTCCCCTGCTCTCCATGCCACTGGAATCAAGCTATCCTGGCCGAAGAGGGGTGAAACCCTGAAACCGGTCCTAGGATGCTTGTTTCCAGTCCAGGGAGGACCTGGCCTGGCAGTTTGGGCTGGACTGTACCCATGAGGCACAGGGCAAGACTGATTTGCATATGGTTGTGTTCAAACTGGAACGGCATGGTGAGCAAAAAAACAATGGATTTAGGCCCAGATATCTGTACTGGGGTGAATGTATGACATTGTTCTGCATTCAGTCCATCATCTGTTGTTTTTGCATTTGTCACCCCGAGTGGGAAGGGTATGCCCAGACGTGGATCCCATGCTCTCCATGCCACTGGAATCAAGCTATCCTGGCTGAAGAGGGGTGAAACCCTGAAACCGGTCCTAGGATGCTATACCAGGGAGAACCTGGCTTGGTAGTTTGGGCTGGACTGCACCCATGAGGGTCAGGGTCAAGACTGATTTGCATATGGCTGGGTTCAAACTGGAACAGCATGGTGAGCAAAAAACGATGGATTTAGGCCGAGATCTCTGTACTGGGGTGAATGTATGACATTGTTCTGCATTCTGTCCATCAACTGTTGTTTTTGCATTTGTCACCCCGAGTGGGAAGGGTATTCCCAGACATGTGACCCATGCTCTCCATGCCACTGGAATCAAGCTATCCTGGCGGAAGAAGGGTGAAACCCTGAAATCGGTCCTAGGATGCTTGTTTCCAGTCCAGGGAGGACCTGGCTTCGCAGTTCAGGCTGGACTGTACCCATGAGGCACAGGGTCAAGACTGATTTGCATATGGCTGGGTTCAAACTGGAAGGGCATGGTGAGCAAAAAAACGATGGATTTAGGTGCAGATCTCTGTACTGGGGTGAATGTAAGACATTGTTCTGCATTCTGTCCATCAACTGTGGTTTTTGATTTTGTCACCCCGAGTGGGAAGGGTATGCCCAGATGTGGGTCCCCTGCTCTCCATGCCACTGGAATCAAGCAATCGTGGCTAAAGAGGGGTGAAACCCTGAAACCGGTCCGAGGATGCTTGTTTCCTGTCCAGGGAGGACCTGGCTTGTCAGTTCGGGCTGCACTGTACCCATGAGGCACAGGGTCAAGGCTGATTTGCATATGGCTGGATTCAAACTGTAATAGCATGGTGAGCAAAAAAACGATGGATTTAGGCCCAGATCTCTGTACTGGGTTGAATTAATGACATTGTTTTGCATTCTGTCCATCAACTGTTGTTTTTGCATTTGTGACCTCGAGTGGGAAGGGTATGCCCAGACGTGGGTCCCATGCACTCCATGCCACTGGAATCAAGCTATCCTGGCTGAAGAGGGGTGAAACCCTGAAATTGGTCCTAGGATGCTTGTTTCCAGTCCAGGGAGGAATTGGCTTGGCAGTTCGGGCTGGACTGTACCCATGAGGCACAGGGTCAAGACTGATTTGCATATGGCTGGGTTCAAACTGGAACGGCATGGTGAGCAAAACAACGATGGATTTAGGCCCAGATCTCTGAACTGGGGTGAATGTATGACATTGTTCTGCATTCAGTCCATCAACTGTTGTTTTTGCATTTGTCACCCTGAGTGGGAAGGGTAAGCCCAGACGTGGGTCCCATGCTCTCCATGCCACTGGAATCAAGCTATCCTTGCGGAAGAGGGGTGAAACCCTGAAACCGGTCCTAGGATGCTTGTTTCCAGTCCAGGGAGGACCTGGCTTCGCAGTTCAGGCAGGACTGTACCCATGAGGCACAGGGTCAAGACTGATTTGCATATGGCTGGGTTCAAACTGGAACGGCATGGTGAGCAAAAAACGATAGATTTAGGCCCAGATCTCTGTACTGTGGTGAATGTATGACATTGTTCTGCATTCAGTCCATCAACTGTCGTTTTTGCATTTGTCACACCGAGTGGGAAGGGTAAGCCCGGATGTGGGTCCCCTGCTCTCCATGCCACTGGAATCAAACTATCCTGGCTAAAGAGGTGTGAAACCCTGAAACCGGTCCTAGGATGCTTGTTTCCAGTACAGGGAGGACCTGGCTTGGCAGTTCGGGCTGGACTGTCCCCATGAGGCACAGGGTCAAGGCTGATTTGCATATGGCTAGGTTCAAACTGTAACGGCATGGTGAGCAAAAAAACGATGGATTTACGCCCAGATCTCAGTACTGGGGTGAATGTATGACATTGTTTTGCATTCTGTCCATCAATTGTTGTTTTTGCATGTGTGACCTCGAGTGGGAAGGGTATGCCCAGACGTGGGTCCCATGCTCTCCATGCCACTGGAATCAAGTTATCCTGGCTGAAGAGGGGTGAAACCCTGAAACAAGTCCTAGGATGCTTGTTTCCAGTCCAGGGAGGACCTGGCTTCGCAGCTCAAGCTGGACCTTACCCATGAGGCACAGGGTCAAGACTGATTTGTATATGACTGTGTTCAAACTGGAAGGGCATGGTGAGCATAACAACGATGGATTTACGCCCAGATCTCAGTACTGGGGTGAATGTATGACATTGTTTTGCATTCTGTCCATCAATTGTTGTTTTTGCATGTGTGACCTCGAGTGGGAAGGGTATGCCCAGACGTGGGTCCCATGCTCTCCATGCCACTGGAATCAAGTTATCCTGGCTGAAGAGGGGTGAAACCCTGAAACAAGTCCTAGGATGCTTGTTTCCAGTCCAGGGAGGACCTGGCCTGGCAGTTTGGGCTGGACTGTACCCATGAGGCACAGGGCAAGACTGATTTGCATATGGTTGTGTTCAAACTGGAACGGCATGGTGAGCAAAAAAACAATGGATTTAGGCCCAGATATCTGTACTGGGGTGAATGTATGACATTGTTCTGCATTCAGTCCATCATCTGTTGTTTTTGCATTTGTCACCCCGAGTGGGAAGGGTATGCCCAGACGTGGATCCCATGCTCTCCATGCCACTGGAATCAAGCTATCCTGGCTGAAGAGGGGTGAAACCCTGAAACCGGTCCTAGGATGCTATACCAGGGAGAACCTGGCTTGGTAGTTTGGGCTGGACTGCACCCATGAGGGTCAGGGTCAAGACTGATTTGCATATGGCTGGGTTCAAACTGGAACAGCATGGTGAGCAAAAAACGATGGATTTAGGCCCAGATCTCTGTACTGGGGTGAATGTATGACATTGTTCTGCATTCTGTCCATCAACTGTTGTTTTTGCATTTGTCACCCCGAGTGGGAAGGGTATTCCCAGACATGTGACCCATGCTCTCCATGCCACTGGAATCAAGCTATCCTGGCGGAAGAAGGGTGAAACCCTGAAATCGGTCCTAGGATGCTTGTTTCCAGTCCAGGGAGGACCTGGCTTCGCAGTTCAGGCTGGACTGTACCCATGAGGCACAGGGTCAAGACTGATTTGCATATGGCTGGGTTCAAACTGGAAGGGCATGGTGAGCAAAAAAACGATGGATTTAGGTGCAGATCTCTGTACTGGGGTGAATGTAAGACATTGTTCTGCATTCTGTCCATCAACTGTGGTTTTTGATTTTGTCACCCCGAGTGGGAAGGGTATGCCCAGATGTGGGTCCCCTGCTCTCCATGCCACTGGAATCAAGCAATCGTGGCTAAAGAGGGGTGAAACCCTGAAACCGGTCCTAGGATGCTTGTTTCCAGTCCAGGGAGGACCTGGCTTGGCAGTTTGGGCTGGACTGTACCCATGAGGCACAGGGTCAAGGCTGATTTGCATATGGCTGGGTTCCAACTGTAACGGAATGGTGAGCAAAAAAACGATGGATTTAGGCCCAGATCTCTGTACTGGGGTGAATGTATGACATTGTTCTGCATTCTGTCCATCAACTGTTGTTTTTGCATTTGTCACCCCGAGTGTGAAGGGTATGCCCAGACATGGGTCCCATGCTCTCCATGCCACTGGAATAAAGGTATCCTGGCTGAAGAGGGGTGAAACCCTGAAACCGGTCCTAGGATGCTTGTTTCCAGTCCAGTTAGGACCTTGCTTGGCAGTTCGGGCTGGACTGTACCCATGAGGCACAGGGTTAAGACTGATATGCATATGGCTGGGTTCAAACTGAAACACCATGGTGAGCAAAAAAACAATGGATTTAGGCCCAGATATCTGTACTGGGGTGAATGTATGACATTGTTCTGCATTCAGTCCATCAACTGTTGTTTTTGCATTTGTCACCCCGAGTGGGAAGGATATGCCCAGACGTGGATCCCATGCTCTCCATGCCACTGGAATCAAGCTATCCCGGCTGAAGAGAGGTGAAACCCTGAATCCGGTCCTAGGATGGTATTCCAGTGAGGACCTGGCTTGGTAGTTTGGGCTGGACTGTACCCATGAGGCACAGGGTCAAGACTGATTTGCATATGGCTGGGTTCAAACTGGAACGGCATGGTGAGCAAAAAAATGATGTATTTAGGCCCAGATCTCTGTACTGGGGTGAATGTATGAGATTGTTCTGCATTCTGTCCATCAACTGGTGTTTTTGCATTTGTCACCCCAAATGGGAAGGATATTCCCAGACGTGTGTCCCATGCTCTCCATGCCACTGGAATAAAGCTATGCTGGCTGAAGAGGGGTGAAACCCTGAAACCGGTCCTAGGATGCTTGTTTCCAGTCCAGGGAGGACCTGGCTTGGCAGTTCGGGCTGGACTTTACCCATGAGGCACAGGGCAAGACTGATTTGCATATGGAAGGGTTCAAACTGGAACGGCATGGTGAGCAAAAAAACAATGTGTTTAGGCCCAGATATCTGTACTGGGGTGAGTGTATGACATTGTTCTGCATTCAGTCCATCAACTGTTGTTTTTGCATTTGTCACCCCGAGTGGGAAGGGTATGCCCAGACGTGGATCCCCTGCTCTCCATGCCAATGGAATCAAGCTATCCCGGCTGAAGAGGGGTGAAACCCTGAAACCGGTCCTAGGATGCTATTCCAGGGAGGACCTGGTTTGGTATTTCGGGCTGGACTGTACCCAGGAGGCACAGGGTCAAGACTGATTTGCATATGGCTGTGTTCAAACTGGACGGCATGGTGAGCAAAAAATGATGGATTTAGGCCCAGATCTCTGTACTGTGGTGAATGTATAACATTGTTCTGCATTCTGTCCATCAACTGTTGTTTTTGCATTTGTCACCCCGAGTGGGAAGGGTAAGCCCAGACGTGGGTCCCACGCTCTCCATGCCACTGGAATCAAGCTATCCTGGCGGAAGAGGGGTGAAACCCTGAAACAAGTCCTAGGATGCTTGTTTCCAGTCCAGGGGCGACCTGGCTTCGCTGTTGAGGCTGGACTGTACCCATGAGGCACAGGGTCAAGACTGATTTGCATATGGCTGGGTTCAAACTGGAAGGGCATGGTGAGCAAAAAAACGATGGATTTAGGCGCAGATCTCTGTACTGTGGTGAATGTAAGACATTGTTCTGCATTCTGTCCATCAACTGTGGTTTTTGATTTTGTCACCCCGAGTGGGAAGGGTATGCCCAGATGTGGGTCCCCTGCTCTCCATGCCACTGGAATCAAGCTATCCTGGCTAAAGAGGGGTGAAACCCTGAAACCGGTCCTAGGATGCTTGTTTCCAGTCCAGGGAGGACCTGGCTTGGCAGTTCGGGCTGGACTGTACCCATGAGGCACAGGGTCAAGGCTGATTTGCATATGGCTAGGTTCAAACTGTCACGGCATGGTGAGCAAAAAACGATGGAATTAGGCCCAGATCTCTGTACTGGGGTGAATGTATGACATTGTTTTGCATTCTGTCCATCAACTGTTGTTTTTGCATTTGTCACCCCGAGTGGGAAGGGTATTCCCAGACGTGTGTCCCATGCTCTCCATGCCACTGGAATCAAGCTATGCTGGCTGAAGAGGGGTGAAACCCTGAAACCGGTCCTAGGATGCTTGTTTCCAGTCCAGGGAGGACTTGGCTTGGCAGTTCGGGCTGGACTGTACCCATGAGGAACAGGGTCAAGATTGATTTGCATATGGATGGGTTCAAACTGGAACGGGATGGTGAGCAAAAAAACGATGGATTTAGGCCCAGATCTCTGTACTGGGGTGAATGTATGACATTGTTCTGTATTCTGTCCATCAACTGTTGTTTTTGCATTTGTCACCCCGAGTGGGAATGATATACCCAGACGTGGGTCCCATGCTCTCCATGCCACTGAAATCAAGCTATCCTGGCTGAAGAGGGGTGAAACCGTGGAACCATTCCAAGGCTGCTTGTTTCCAGTCCAGAGAGGACCTGGCTTGGCAGTTCGGGCTGGACTGTACCCATGAGGCACAGGGTCAAGACTGATCTACATATGGCTGGGTTCAAACTGGAACGGCATGTTGAGCAAAAAAACGATGGATTTAGGCCCAGATCTCTGTATTGGGGTGAATGTATGACATTGTTCTGCATTCTGTGCATCAACTGTTGTTTTTGCATTTGTCACCCCGAGTGGGAAGGGTATGCCCAGACGTGGGTCCCATGCTCTCCATGCCACTGGAATCAAGCTACCCTGGCTGAAGAGGGGTGAAACCCTGAAACCGGTCCTAGGATACTTGTTTCCAGTCCGGGAGGACCTGGCTTGGCAGGTCGGGCTGGACTGTACCCATGAGGCACAGGGTCAAGACTGATTTGCATATGGCTGGGTTCAAACTGGAACGGCATGGTGAGCAAAAAAATGATTGATTTAGGCCCAGATCTCTGTACTGGGGTGAATGTATGATATTGTTCTGCATTCTGTCCATCATCTGTTGTTTTTGCATTTGTGACCTCGAGTGGGAAGGGTATGCCCACACGTGGGTCCCATGCTCTCCATGCCACTGGAATCAAGCTATCCTGGCTGAAGAGGGGTGAAACCCTGAAACCGGTCCTAGGATGCTTGTTTCCAGTCAAGGGAGGACCTGGCTTGGCAGTTCAGGCTGGACTGTACCCAGGAGGCACAGGGTCAAGACTGATTTGCATATGGCTGGGTTCAAACTGGAACGGCATGGTGAGCAAAAAACGATAGATTTAGGCCCAGATCTCTGTACTGTGGTGAATGTATGACATTGTTCTGCATTCAGTCCATCAACTGTCGTTTTTGCATTTGTCACACCGAGTGGGAAGGGTAAGCCCGGATGTGGGTCCCCTGCTCTCCATGCCACTGGAATCAAACTATCCTGGCTAAAGAGGGGTGAAACCCTGAAACCGGTCCTAGGAAGCTTGTTTCCAGTACAGGGAGGACCTGGCTTGGCAGTTCGAGCTGGACTGTCCCCATGAGGCACAGGGTCAAGGCTGATTTGCATATGGCTAGGTTCAAACTGTAACGGCATGGTGAGCAAAAAAACGATGGATTTACGCCCAGATCTCAGTACTAGGGTGAATGTATGACATTGTTTTGCATTCTGTCCATCAATTGTTGTTTTTGCATGTGTGACCTCGAGTGGGAAGTGTATGCCCAGACGTGGGTCCCATGCTCTCCATGCCACTGGAATCAAGTTATCCTGGCTGAAGAGGGGTGAAACCCTGAAACAAGTCCTAGGATGCTTGTTTCCAGTCCAGGGAGGACCTGGCTTCGCAGCTCAAGCTGGACCTTACCCATGAGGCACAGGGTCAAGACTGATTTTATATGACTGTGTTCAAACTGGAAGGGCATGGTGAGCATAACAACGATGGATTTAGGCGCAGATCTCTGTACTGGGGTGAATGTAAAACTTTGTTCTGCATTCTGTCCATCAACTGTTGTTTTTGCTTTTGTCACCCCGAGTGGGAAGGGTATGCCCAGATGTGGGTCCCCTGCTCTCCATGCCACTGGAATCAAGCTATCCTGGCCGAAGAGGGGTGAAACCCTGAAACCGGTCCTAGGATGCTTGTTTCCAGTCCAGAGAGGACCTGGCCTGGCAGTTTGGGCTGGACTGTACCCATGAGGCACAGGGCAAGACTGATTTGCATATGGTTGTGTTCAAACTGGAACGGCATGGTGAGCAAAAAACCAATGGATTTAGGCCCAGATATCTGTACTGGGGTGAATGTATGACATTGTTCTGCATTCAGTCCATCATCTGTTGTTTTTGCATTTGTCACCCCGAGTGGGAAGGGTATGCCCAGACGTGGATCCCATGCTCTCCATGCCACTGGAATCAAGCTATCCTGGCTGAAGAGGGGTGAAACCCTGAAACCGGTCCTAGGATGCTATTCCAGGGAGAACCTGGCTTGGTAGTTCGGGCTGGACTGCACCCATGAGGGTCAGGGTCAAGACTGATTTGCATATGGCTGGGTTCAAACTGGAACGGCATGGTGAGCAAAAAACGATGGATTTAGGCCCAGATCTCTGTACTGGGGTGAATGTATGACATTGTTCTGCATTCAGTCCATCAACTGTTGTTTTTGCATTTGTCACCCCGAGTGGGAAGGGTATTCCCAGACATGTGACCCATGCTCTCCATGCCACTGGAATCAAGCTATCCTGGCGGAAGAAGGGTGAAACCCTGAAATCGGTCCTAGGATGCTTGTTTCCAGTCCAGGGAGGACCTGGCTTCGCAGTTCAGGCTGGACTGTACCCATGAGGCACAGGGTCAAGACTGATTTGCATATGGCTGGGTTCAAACTGGAAGGGCATGGTGAGCAAAAAAACGATGGATTTAGGTGCAGATCTCTGTACTGGGGTGAATGTAAGACATTGTTCTGCATTCTGTCCATCAACTGTGGTTTTTGATTTTGTCACCCCGAGTGGGAAGGGTATGCCCAGATGTGGGTCCCCTGCTCTCCATGCCACTGGAATCAAGCAATCGTGGCTAAAGAGGGGTGAAACCCTGAAACCGGTCCGAGGATGCTTGTTTCCTGTCCAGGGAGGACCTGGCTTGTCAGTTCGGGCTGGACTGTACCCATGAGGCACAGGGTCAAGGCTGATTTGCATATGGCTGGATTCAAACTGTAATAGCATGGTGAGCAAAAAAACGATGGATTTAGGCCCAGATCTCTGTACTGGGTTGAATGAATGACATTGTTTTGCATTCTGTCCATCAACTGTTGTTTTTGCATTTGTCACCCCGAGTGGGAAGGGTATTCCCAGAGTGTGTCCCATGCTCTCCATGGCACTGGAATCAAGCTATGCTGGCTGAAGAGGGGTGAAACCCTGAAACCGGTCCTAGGATGCTTGTTTCCAGTCCAGGGAGGACCTGGCCTGGCAGTTCGGGCTGGACTATACCCATGAGGCACAGGGCAAGACTGATTTGCATATGGCTGTGTTCAAACTGGAACGGCATGGTGAGCAAAAAACGATGGATTTAGGCCCAGATCTCTGTACTGGGGTGAATGTATGACATTGTTCTGCATTCAGTCCATCAACTGTTGTTTTTGCATTTGTCACCCCGAGTGGGAAGGGTATGCCCAGACGTGGATCCCATGCTCTCCATGCCACTGGAATCAAGCTATCCCGGATGAAGAGGGGTGAAACCCTGAAACCGGTCCTCGGACGCTATTCCAGGGAGGACCTGGCTTGGTAGTTCGGGCTGGACTGCACCCATGAGGCACAGGGTCAAGACTGATTTGCATATGGCTGGGTTCAAACTAGAACGGCATGGCGAGCAAAAAACGATGGATTTAGGCCCAGATCTCTGTACTGGGGTGAATGTATGACATTGTTCTGTATTCAGTCCATCAACTGTTGTTTTTGCATTTGTCACCCCGAGTGGGAAGGGTAAGCCCAGACGTGGGTCCCATGCTCTCCTTGCCACTGGAATCAAGCTATCCTGGCGGAAGAGGGGTGAAACCCTGAAATCGATCCTAGGATGCTTGTTTCCAGTCCAGAGAGGACCTGGCTTCGCAGTTCAGGCTGGACTGTACCCATGAGGCACAGGGTCAAGACTGATTTGCATATGGCTGGGTTCAAACTGGAAGGGCATGGTGAGCAAAAAAACGATGGATTTAGGCGCAGATCTCTGTACTGGTGTGAATGTAAGACATTGTTCTGCATTCTGTCCCTCAACTGTTGTTTTTGATTTTGTCACCCCGAGTGGGAAGGGTATGCCCAGATGTGGGTCCCCTGCTCTCCATGCCACTGGAATCAAGCTATCCTGGCTGAAGAGGGGTGAAACCCTGAAACCGGTCCTAGGATGCTTGTTTGCAGTCCAGGGAGGAACTGGCTTCGCAGTTCAGGCAGGACTGTACCCATGAGGCACAGGGTCAAGACTGATTTGCATATGGCTGGGTTCAAACTGGAAGGGCATGGTGAGCTAAAAAACGATGGATTTAGGCGCAGATCTCTGTACTGGGGTGAATGTAAGACATTGTTATGCATTCTGTCCATCAACTGTTGTTTTTGCATTTGTCACCCCGATTGAGAAGGGTATTCCCAGATGTGGGTTCCCTGCTCTCCATGCCACTGGAATCAAGCTATCCTGGCTGAAGAGGGGTGAAACCCTGAAACCGGTCCTAGGATGCTTGCTTGCAGTCCAGGGAGGACCTGGCTTCGCAGTTCAGGCTGGACTGTACCCATGAGGCACAGGGTCAAGACTGATTTGCATATGACTGGGTTTAAACTGGAAGGGCATGGTGAGCATAACAACGATGGATTTAGGCGCAGATCTCTGTACTGGGGTGAATGTAAGACTTTATCCTGCATTCTGTCCATCAACTGTTGTTTTTGCTTTTGTCACCCCGAGTGGGAAGGATATGCCCAGATGTGGGTCCCCTGCTCTCCATGCCACTGGAATCAAGCTATCCTGGCTAAAGAGGGGTGAAACCCTGAAACCGGTCCTAGGATGCTTGTTTCCAGTCCAGGGAGGACCTGGCTTGGCAGTTCGGGCTGGACTGTACCCATGAGGCACAGGGTCAAGGCTGATTTGCATATGGCTAGGTTCAAACTGTCACGGCATGGTGAGCAAAAAACGATGGATTTAGGCCCAGATCTCTGTACTGGGGTGAATGTATGACATTGTTTTGCATTCTGTCCATCAACTGTTGTTTTTGCATTTGTCACCCCGAGTGGGAAGGGTATTCCCAGACGTGTGTCCCATGCTCTCCATGCCACTGGAATCAAGCTATGCTGGCTGAAGAGGGGTGAAACCCTGAAACCGGTCCTAGGATGCTTGTTTCCAGTCCAGGGAGGACTTGGCTTGGCAGTTCGGGCTGGACTGTACCCATGAGGAACAGGGTCAAGATTGATTTGCATATGGATGGGTTCAAACTGGAACGGGATGGTGAGCAAAAAAACGATGGATTTAGGCCCAGATCTCTGTACTGGGGTGAATGTATGACATTGTTCTGTATTCTGTCCATCAACTGTTGTTTTTGCATTTGTCACCCCGAGTGGGAATGATATACCCAGACGTGGGTCCCATGCTCTCCATGCCACTGAAATCAAGCTATCCTGGCTGAAGAGGGGTGAAACCGTGGAACCATTCCAAGGCTGCTTGTTTCCAGTCCAGAGAGGACCTGGCTTGGCAGTTCGGGCTGGACTGTACCCATGAGGCACAGGGTCAAGACTGATCTACATATGGCTCGGTTCAAACTGGAACGGCATGTTGAGCAAAAAAACGATGGATTTAGGCCCAGATCTCTGTATTGGGGTGAATGTATGACATTGTTCTGCATTCTGTGCATCAACTGTTGTTTTTGCATTTGTCACCCCGAGTGGGAAGGGTATGCCCAGACGTGGGTCCCATGCTCTCCATGCCACTGGAATCAAGCTACCCTGGCTGAAGAGGGGTGAAACCCTGAAACCGGTCCTAGGATACTTGTTTCCAGTCCGGGAGGACCTGGCTTGGCAGGTCGGGCTGGACTGTACCCATGAGGCACAGGGTCAAGACTGATTTGCATATGGCTGGGTTCAAACTGGAACGGCATGGTGAGCAAAAAAATGATTGATTTAGGCCCAGATCTCTGTACTGGGGTGAATGTATGATATTGTTCTGCATTCTGTCCATCATCTGTTGTTTTTGCATTTGTGACCTCGAGTGGGAAGGGTATGCCCACACGTGGGTCCCATGCTCTCCATGCCACTGGAATCAAGCTATCCTGGCTGAAGAGGGGTGAAACCCTGAAACCGGTCCTAGGATGCTTGTTTCCAGTCAAGGGAGGACCTGGCTTGGCAGTTCAGGCTGGACTGTACCCAGGAGGCACAGGGTCAAGACTGATTTGCATATGGCTGGGTTCAAACTGGAACGGCATGGTGAGCAAAAAACGATAGATTTAGGCCCAGATCTCTGTACTGTGGTGAATGTATGACATTGTTCTGCATTCAGTCCATCAACTGTCGTTTTTGCATTTGTCACACCGAGTGGGAAGGGTAAGCCCGGATGTGGGTCCCCTGCTCTCCATGCCACTGGAATCAAACTATCCTGGCTAAAGAGGGGTGAAACCCTGAAACCGGTCCTAGGAAGCTTGTTTCCAGTACAGGGAGGACCTGGCTTGGCAGTTCGAGCTGGACTGTCCCCATGAGGCACAGGGTCAAGGCTGATTTGCATATGGCTAGGTTCAAACTGTAACGGCATGGTGAGCAAAAAAACGATGGATTTACGCCCAGATCTCAGTACTAGGGTGAATGTATGACATTGTTTTGCATTCTGTCCATCAATTGTTGTTTTTGCATGTGTGACCTCGAGTGGGAAGTGTATGCCCAGACGTGGGTCCCATGCTCTCCATGCCACTGGAATCAAGTTATCCTGGCTGAAGAGGGGTGAAACCCTGAAACAAGTCCTAGGATGCTTGTTTCCAGTCCAGGGAGGACCTGGCTTCGCAGCTCAAGCTGGACCTTACCCATGAGGCACAGGGTCAAGACTGATTTTATATGACTGTGTTCAAACTGGAAGGGCATGGTGAGCATAACAACGATGGATTTAGGCGCAGATCTCTGTACTGGGGTGAATGTAAAACTTTGTTCTGCATTCTGTCCATCAACTGTTGTTTTTGCTTTTGTCACCCCGAGTGGGAAGGGTATGCCCAGATGTGGGTCCCCTGCTCTCCATGCCACTGGAATCAAGCTATCCTGGCCGAAGAGGGGTGAAACCCTGAAACCGGTCCTAGGATGCTTGTTTCCAGTCCAGGGAGGACCTGGCCTGGCAGTTTGGGCTGGACTGTACCCATGAGGCACAGGGCAAGACTGATTTGCATATGGTTGTGTTCAAACTGGAACGGCATGGTGAGCAAAAAACCAATGGATTTAGGCCCAGATATCTGTACTGGGGTGAATGTATGACATTGTTCTGCATTCAGTCCATCATTTGTTGTTTTTGCATTTGTCACCCCGAGTGGGAAGGGTATGCCCAGACGTGGATCCCATGCTCTCCATGCCACTGGAATCAAGCTATCCTGGCTGAAGAGGGGTGAAACCCTGAAACCGGTCCTAGGATGCTATTCCAGGGAGAACCTGGCTTGGTAGTTCGGGCTGGACTGCACCCATGAGGGTCAGGGTCAAGACTGATTTGCATATGGCTGGGTTCAAACTGGAACGGCATGGTGAGCAAAAAACGATGGATTTAGGCCCAGATCTCTGTACTGGGGTGAATGTATGACATTGTTCTGCATTCAGTCCATCAACTGTTGTTTTTGCATTTGTCACCCCGAGTGGGAAGGGTATTCCCAGACATGTGACCCATGCTCTCCATGCCACTGGAATCAAGCTATCCTGGCGGAAGAAGGGTGAAACCCTGAAATCGGTCCTAGGATGCTTGTTTCCAGTCCAGGGAGGACCTGGCTTCGCAGTTCAGGCTGGACTGTACCCATGAGGCACAGGGTCAAGACTGATTTGCATATGGCTGGGTTCAAACTGGAAGGGCATGGTGAGCAAAAAAACGATGGATTTAGGTGCAGATCTCTGTACTGGGGTGAATGTAAGACATTGTTCTGCATTCTGTCCATCAACTGTGGTTTTTGATTTTGTCACCCCGAGTGGGAAGGGTATGCCCAGATGTGGGTCCCCTGCTCTCCATGCCACTGGAATCAAGCAATCGTGGCTAAAGAGGGGTGAAACCCTGAAACCGGTCCGAGGATGCTTGTTTCCTGTCCAGGGAGGACCTGGCTTGTCAGTTCGGGCTGGACTGTACCCATGAGGCACAGGGTCAAGGCTGATTTGCATATGGCTGGATTCAAACTGTAATAGCATGGTGAGCAAAAAAACGATGGATTTAGGCCCAGATCTCTGTACTGGGTTGAATGAATGACATTGTTTTGCATTCTGTCCATCAACTGTTGTTTTTGCATTTGTCACCCCGAGTGGGAAGGGTATTCCCAGAGTGTGTCCCATGCTCTCCATGGCACTGGAATCAAGCTATGCTGGCTGAAGAGGGGTGAAACCCTGAAACCGGTCCTAGGATGCTTGTTTCCAGTCCAGGGAGGACCTGGCCTGGCAGTTCGGGCTGGACTATACCCATGAGGCACAGGGCAAGACTGATTTGCATATGGCTGTGTTCAAACTGGAACGGCATGGTGAGCAAAAAACGATGGATTTAGGCCCAGATCTCTGTACTGGGGTGAATGTATGACATTGTTCTGCATTCAGTCCATCAACTGTTGTTTTTGCATTTGTCACCCCGAGTGGGAAGGGTATGCCCAGACGTGGATCCCATGCTCTCCATGCCACTGGAATCAAGCTATCCCGGCTGATGAGGGGTGAAACCCTGAAACCGGTCCTCGGACGCTATTCCAGGGAGGACCTGGCTTGGTAGTTCGGGCTGGACTGCACCCATGAGGCACAGGGTCAAGACTGATTTGCATATGGCTGGGTTCAAACTAGAACGGCATGGCGAGCAAAAAACGATGGATTTAGGCCCAGATCTCTGTACTGGGGTGAATGTATGACATTGTTCTGTATTCAGTCCATCAACTGTTGTTTTTGCATTTGTCACCCCGAGTGGGAAGGGTAAGCCCAGACGTGGGTCCCATGCTCTCCTTGCCACTGGAATCAAGCTATCCTGGCGGAAGAGGGGTGAAACCCTGAAATCGATCCTAGGATGCTTGTTTCCAGTCCAGAGAGGACCTGGCTTCGCAGTTCAGGCTGGACTGTACCCATGAGGCACAGGGTCAAGACTGATTTGCATATGGCTGGGTTCAAACTGGAAGGGCATGGTGAGCAAAAAAACGATGGATTTAGGCGCAGATCTCTGTACTGGTGTGAATGTAAGACATTGTTCTGCATTCTGTCCCTCAACTGTTGTTTTTGATTTTGTCACCCCGAGTGGGAAGGGTATGCCCAGATGTGGGTCCCCTGCTCTCCATGCCACTGGAATCAAGCTATCCTGGCTGAAGAGGGGTGAAACCCTGAAACCGGTCCTAGGATGCTTGTTTGCAGTCCAGGGAGGACCTGGCTTCGCAGTTCAGGCAGGACTGTACCCATGAGGCACAGGGTCAAGACTGATTTGCATATGGCTGGGTTCAAACTGGAAGGGCATGGTGAGCTAAAAAACGATGGATTTAGGCGCAGATCTCTGTACTGGGGTGAATGTAAGACATTGTTATGCATTCTGTCCATCAACTGTTGTTTTTGCATTTGTCACCCCGATTGAGAAGGGTATTCCCAGATGTGGGTTCCCTGCTCTCCATGCCACTGGAATCAAGCTATCCTGGCTGAAGAGGGGTGAAACCCTGAAACCGGTCCTAGGATGCTTGCTTGCAGTCCAGGGAGGACCTGGCTTCGCAGTTCAGGCTGGACTGTACCCATGAGGCACAGGGTCAAGACTGATTTGCATATGACTGGGTTCAAACTGGAAGGGCATGGTGAGCATAACAACGATGGATTTAGGCGCAGATCTCTGTACTGGGGTGAATGTAAGACTTTATCCTGCATTCTGTCCATCAACTGTTGTTTTTGCTTTTGTCACCCCGAGTGGGAAGGATATGCCCAGATGTGGGTCCCCTGCTCTCCATGCCACTGGAATCAAGCTATCCTGGCTGAAGAGGGGTGAAACCCTGAAACCGGTCCTAGGATGCTTGTTTCCAGTTCAGGGAGGACCTGGCTTGGCAGTTTGGGCTGGACTGTACCCATGAGGCACAGGGTCAAGGCTGATTTGCATATGGCTGGGTTCCAACTGTAACGGCATGGTGAGCAAAAAAACGATGGATTTAGGCCCAGATCTCTGTACTGGGGTGAATGTATGACATTGTTCTGCATTCTGTCCATCAACTGTTGTTTTTGCATTTGTCACCCCGAGTGTGAAGGGTATGCCCAGACATGGGTCCCATGCTCTCCATGCCACTGGAATAAAGGTATCCTGGCTGAAGAGGGGTGAAACCCTGAAACCGGTCCGAGGATGCTTGTTTCCAGTCCAGTTAGGACCTTGCTTGGCAGTTCGGGCTGGACTGTACCCATGAGGCACAGGGTTAAGACTGATATGCATATGGCTGGGTTCAAACTGAAACAGCATGGTGAGCAAAAAAACAATGGATTTAGGCCCAGATATCTGTACTGGGGTGAATGTATGACATTGTTCTGCATTCAGTCCATCAACTGTTGTTTTTGCATTTGTCACCCCGAGTGGGAAGGATATGCCCAGACGTGGATCCCATGTTCTCCATGCCACTGGAATCAAGCTATCCCGGCTGAAGAGGGGTGAAACCCTGAAACCGGTCCTAGGATGGTATTCCAGTGAGGACCTGGCTTGGTAGTTTGGGCTGGACTGTACCCATGAGGCACAGGGTCAAGACTGATTTGCATATGGCTGGGTTCAAACTGGAACGGCATTGTGAGCAAAAAAATGATGTATTTAGGCCCAGATCTCTGTACTGGGGTGAATGTATGAGATTGTTCTGCATTCTGTCCATCAACTGTTGTTTTTGCATTTGTCACCCCGAGTGGGAAGGGTAAGCCCAGACGTGGGTCCCACGCTCTCCATGCCACTGGAATCAAGCTATGCTGGCTGAAGAGGGGTGAAACCCTAAAACCGGTCCTAGGATGCTTGTTTCCAGTCCAGGGAGGACCTGGCTTGGCAGTTCGGGCTGGACTTTACCCATGAGGCACAGGGCAAGACTGATTTGCATATGGAAGGGTTAAAACTGGAACGGCATGGTGAGCAAAAAAACAAAGGGTTTAGGCCCAGATATCTGTACTGGGGTGAGTGTATGACATTGTTCTGCATTCAGTCCATCAACTGTTGTTTTTGCATTTGTCACCCCGAGTGGGAAGGGTATGCCCAGACGTGGATCCCCTGCTCTCCATGCCAATGGAATCAAGCTATCCCGGCTGAAGAGGGGTGAAACCCTGAAACCGGTCCTAGGATGCTATTCAAGGGAGGACCTGGTTTGGTATTTCGGGCTGGACTGTACCCAGGAGGCACAGGGTCAAGACTGATTTGCATATGGCTGTGTTCAAACTGGACGGCATGGTGAGCAAAAAATGATGGATTTAGGCCCAGATCTCTGTACTGTGGTGAATGTATAACATTGTTCTGCATTCTGTCCATCAACTGTTGTTTTTGCATTTGTCACCCCGAGTGGGAAGGGTAAGCCCAGACGTGGGTCCCACACTCTCCATGCCACTGGAATCAAGCTATCCTGGCGGAAGAGGGGTGAAACCCTGAAACAAGTCCTAGGATGCTTGTTTCCAGTCCAGGGACGACCTGGCTTCGCTGTTGAGGCTGGACTGTACCCATGAGGCACAGGGTCAAGACTGATTTGCATATGGCTGGGTTCAAACTGGAAGGGCATGGTGAGCAAAAAAACGATGGATTTAGGCGCAGATCTCTGTACTGTGGTGAATGTAAGACATTGTTCTGCATTCTGTCCATCAACTGTGGTTTTTGATTTTGTCACCCCGAGTGGGAAGGGTATGCCCAGATGTGGGTCCCCTGCTCTCCATGCCACTGGAATCAAGCTATCCTGGCTAAATAGGGGTGAAACCCTGAAACCGGTCCTAGGATGCTTGTTTCCAGTCCAGGGAGGACCTGGCTTGGCAGTTCGGGCTGGACTGTACCCATGAGGCACAGGGTCAAGGCTGATTTGCATATGGCTAGGTTCAAACTGTAACGGCATGGTGAGCAAAAAACGATGGATTTAGGCCCAGATCTCTGTACTGGGGTGAATGTATGACATTGTTTTGCATTCTGTCCATCAATTGTTTTTGCATTTGTGACCTCGAGTGGGAAGGGTATGCCCAGACGTGTGTCCAATGCTCTCCATGCCACTGGAATCAAGCTATCCTGGCTGAAGAGGGGTAAAACCCTGAAACCGGTCCTAGGATGCTTGTTTCCAGTCCAGGGAGGACCTGGCTTCGCAGTTCAGGCTGGACTGTACCCATGAGGCACAGGGTCAAGACTGATTTGCATATGACTGGGTTCAAACTGGAAGGGCATGGTGAGCATAACAACGATGGATTTAGGCGCAGATATCTGTACTGGGGTGAATGTAAGACTTTGTTCTGCATTCTGTCCATCAACTGTTGTTTTTGCTTTTGTCACCCCGAGTGGGAAGGGTATGACCAGATGTGGGTCCCATGCTCTCCATGCCACTGGAATCAAGCTATCCTGACTGAAGAGGGGTGAAACCCTGAAACCGGTCCTATGATGCTTGTTTCCAGTGCAGGGAGGACCTGGCTTTGCAGTTCGGGCTGGACTGTACCCATGAGGCACAGGGTCAAGGTTGATTTGCATATGGCTGGGTTCCAACTGTAACGGCATGGTGAGCAAAAAAACGATGGATTTAGGCCCAGATGTCTGTACTGGGGTGAATGTATGACATTGTTTTGCATTCTGTCCATCAACTGTTGTTTTTGCATTTGTCACCCCGATTGGGAAGGGTATTCCCAGACGTGGGTCCCATGCTCTCCATGCCACTGGAATCAAGCTATCCTGGCTGAAGAGGGGTGAAACCCTGAAACCGGTCCTAGGATGCTTGTTTCCAGTGCAGGGAGGACCTGGCTTGGCAGTTTGGGCTGGACTGTACCCTTGAGGTACAGGGTCAAGACTGATTTGCATATGGCTGGGTTCAAACTGGAACGGCATTGTGAGCAAAAACACGATGGATTTAGGCCCAGATCTCTGTACTGAGGTGAATGTCTTACATTGTTCTGCATTCTGTCCATCAACTGTTGTTTTTGCATTAGTCACCTGGAGTGGGAAGTGTATGCCCAGACATGTGTCCCATGCTCTCCATGCCACTGGAATCAAGCTATGCTGGCTGAAGAGGGGTGAAAGCCTGAAACCGGTCCTAGGATGCAGGTTTCCAGTCCAGGGAGTAGCTTGCTTGGCAGTTCGGGCTGGACTGTACCCATGAGGCACAGGGTCAAGACTGATATGCATATGGCTGGGTTCAAACTGGAACGGCATGGTGAGCAAAAAAATGATGTATTTAGGCCCAGATCTCTGTACTGATGTGAATGTATGAGATTGTTCTGCATTCTGTCCATCAACTGTTGTTTTTGCATTTGTCACCCCGAGTGGGAAGGGTATTCCCAGACGTGTGTCCCATGCTCTCCATGCCACTGGAATCAAGCTATGCTGGCTGAAGAGGGGTGAAACCCTGAAACCGGTCCTAGGATGCTTGTTTCCAGTCCAGGGAGGACCTGGCTTCGCAGTTCAGGCTGGACTGTACCCATGAGGCACAGGGTCAAGACTGATTTGCATATGACTGGGTTCAAACTGGAAGGGCATGGTAAGCATAACAACGATGGATTTAGGCGCAGATCTCTGTACTGGGGTGAATGTAAGACTTTGTTCTGCATTCTGTCCATCAACTGTTGTTTTTGCTTTTGTCACCCCGAGTGGGAAGGGTATGCCCAGATGTGGGTCCCATGCTCTCCATGCCACTGGAATCAAGCTATCCTGGCTGAAGAGGGGTGAAACCCTGAAACCGGTCCTATGATGCTTGTTTCCAGTCCAGCGAGGACCTGGCTTGGCAGTTCGGGCTGGACTGTACCCATGAGGAACAGGGTCAAGGTTGATTTGCATATGGCTGGGTTCCAACTGTAACGGCATGGTGAGCAAAAAAACGATGGATTTAGGCCCAGATGTCTGTACTGGGGTGAATGTATGACATTGTTTTGCATTCTGTCCATCAACGTTTGTTTTTGCATTTGTCACCCCGATTGGGAAGGGTATTCCCAGACGTGGGTCCCATGCTCTCCATGCCACTGGAATCAAGCTATCCTGGCTGAAGAGGGGTGAAACCCTGAAACCGGTCCTAGGATGCTTGTTTCCAGTGCAGGGAGGACCTGGCTTGGCAGTTTGGGCTGGACTGTACCCATGAGGTACAGGGTCAAGACTGATTTGCATATGGCTGGGTTCAAACTGGAACGGCATTGTGAGCAAAAACACGATGCATTTAGGCCCAAATTACTGTACTGAGGTGAATGTCTTACATTGTTCTGCATTCTGTCCATCAACTGGTGTTTTTGCATTTGTCACCCCGAGTGGGAAGGGTATGCCCAGACATGGGTCCCATGCTCTCCATGCCACTGGAATAAAGGTATCCTGGCTGAAGAGGGGTGAAACCCTGAAACCGGTCCTAGGATGCAGGTTTCCAGTCCAGGGAGTACCTTGCTTGGCAGTTCGGGCTGGACTGTACCCATGAGGCTGGCAGTTCGGGCTGGACTATACCCATGAGGCACAGGGCAAGACTGATTTGCATATGGCTGTGTTCAAACTGGAACGGCATGGTGAGCAAAAAACGATGGATTTAGGCCCAGATCTCTGTACTGGGGTGAATGTATGACATTGTTCTGCATTCAGTCCATCAACTGTTGTTTTTGCATTTGTCACCCCGAGTGGGAAGGGTATGCCCAGACGTGGATCCCATGCTCTCCATGCCACTGGAATCAAGGTATCCCGGCTGAAGAGGGGTGAAACCCTGAAACCGGTCCTAGGGTGCTTGTTTCCAGTCCAGGGAGGACCTTGCTTGGCAGTTCGGTCTGGACTGTACCCATGAGGCACAGGGTCAAGACTGATATGCATATGGCTGGGTTCAAACTGGAACGGCATGGTGAGCAAAAAAATGATGTATTTAGGCCCAGATCTATGTACTGGGGTGAATGTATGACATTGTTTTGCATTCTGTCCATCAACTGTTATTTTTGCATGTGTCACCCTGAGTGGGAAGGGTATTCCCAGACGTGTGTCCCATGCTCTCCATGCCACTGAAATCAAGCTATGCTGGCTGAAGAGGGGTGAAACCCTGAAACCGGTCCTAGGATGCTTGTTTCCAGTCCAGGGAGGACCTGGCTTGGCAGTTTGGGCTGGACTGTACCCATGAGGCACAGGGCAAGACTGGTTTGCATATGGCTTGGTTCAAACTGGAACGGCATGGTGAGCAAAAAAACAATGGATTTAGGCCCAGATATCTGTACTGGGGTGAATGTATGACATTGTTCTGCATTCAGTCCATCAACTGTTGTTTTTGCATTTGTCAACCTGAGTGGGAAGGGAAAGCCCAGACGTGGATCCCATGCTCTCCATGCCACTGGAATCAAGTTATCCCGGCTGAAGAGGGGTGAAACCCTGAAACCGGTCCTAGGATGCTATTCCCGGGAGGACCTGGCTTGGTAGTTCGGGCTGGACTGTACCCATGAGGCACAGGGTGAAGACTGATTTGCATATGGCTGGGTTCAAACTGGAACGGCATGCGGAGCAAAAAACGATGGATTTAGGCCCATATCTCTGTACTGGGGTGAATGTATGACATTGTTCTGCATTCAGTCCATCAACTGTTGTTTTTGCATTTGTCACCCCGAGTGGGAAGGGTATGCCCAGATGTGGGTCCCCTGCTCTCCATGCCACTAGAATCAAGCTATCCTGGCTGAAGAGGGGTAAAACCCTCAAACCGGTCCGAGGATGCTTGTTTCCAGTCCAGGGAGGACCTGGCTTGGCAGTTCGGGCTGGACTGTACCCATGAGGCACAGGGTCAAGGCTGATTTGCATATGGCTGGGTTCAAACTATAACGGCATGGTGAGCAAAAAAACGATGGATTTAGGCCCAGATCTCTGTACTGGGGTGAATGAATGACATTGTTTTGCATTCTGTCCATCAACTGTTGTTTTTGCATTTGTGACCTCGAGTGGGAAGGGTATGCCCAGACGTGGGTCCCATGCTCTCCATGCCACTAGAATCAAGCTATCCTGGCTGAAGAGGGGTAAAACCCTCAAACCGGTCCTAGGATGCTTGTTTCCAGTCCAGGGAGGACTTGGCTTGGTATTTCGGGCTGGACTGTACCCATGAGGCACAGGGTCAAGACTGATTTGCATATGGCTAGGTTCAACCTAAAACGGCATGGTGAGCAAAAAAACGATGGATTTAGGCCCAGATCTCTGTACTGGGGTAAATGTATGACATTGTTCTGCATTCAGTCCATCAACTGTTGTTTTTGCATTTGTCACCCTGAGTGGGAAGGGTAAGCCCAGACGTGGGTCCCATGCTCTCCATGCCACTGGAATCAAGCTATCCTGGCGGAAGAGGGGTGAAACCCTGAAACCGGTGCTAGGATGCTTGTTTCCAGTCCAGGGAGGACCTGGCTTGGCAGTTCGGGCTGGACTGTACCCATGAGGCACAGGGTCAAGGCTGATTTGCATATGGCTGGGTTCAAACTATAACGGCATGGTGAGCAAAAAAACGATGGATTTAGGCCCAGATCTCTGTACTGGGGTGAATGAATGACATTGTTTTGCATTCTGTCCATCAACTGTTGTTTTTGCATTTGTGACCTCGAGTGGGAAGGGTATGCCCAGACGTGGGTCCCATGCTCTCCATGCCACTAGAATCAAGCTATCCTGGCTGAAGAGGGGTAAAACCCTCAAACCGGTCCTAGGATGCTTGTTTCCAGTCCAGGGAGGACTTGGCTTGGTAGTTCGGGCTGGACTGTACCCATGAGGCACAGGGTCAAGACTGATTTGCATATGGCTAGGTTCAAGCTGGAACGGCATGGTGAGCAAAAAAACGATGGATTTAGGCCCAGATCTCTGTACTGGGGTAAATGTATGACATTGTTCTGCATTCAGTCCATCAACTGTTGTTTTTGCATTTGTCACCCTGAGTGGGAAGGGTAAGCCCAGACGTGGGTCCCATGCTCTCCATGCCACTGGAATCAAGCTATCCTGGCGGAAGAGGGGTGAAACCCTGAAACCGGTCCTAGGATGCTTGTTTCCAGTCCAGGGAGGACCTGGCTTCGCAGTTCAGGCAGGACTGTACCCATGAGGCACAGGGTCAAGACTGATTTGCATATGGCTGGGTTCAAACTGGAAGGGCATGGTGAGCAAAAAAAAGATGGTTTTAGGCGCAGATCTCTGTACTGTGGTGAATGTAAGACATTGTTCTGCATTCTGTCCATCAACTGTTTTTTTGCATTTGTCACCCCGATTGAGAAGGGTATTCCCAGATGTGGGCCCCCTGCTCTCCATGCCACTGAAATCAAGCTATCCTGGCTGAAGAGGGGTGAAACCCTGAAACCGGTCCTAGGATGCTTGTTTCCAGTCCAGGGAGGACCTGGCTTCGCAGTTCAGGCTGGACTGTACCCATGAGGCACAGGGTCAAGACTGATTTGCATATGACTGGGTTCAAACTGGAAGGGCATGGTGAGCATAACAATGATGGATTTAGGCGCAGATCTCTGTACTGGGTTGAATGTAAGACTTTGTTCTGAATTCTGTCCATTAACTGTTGTTTTTGCATTTGTCACCCCGAGTGGGAAGGGTATGCCCAGACATGGGTCCCCTGCTCTCCATGCCACTGGAATCAAGCTATCCTGCCTGAAGAGGGGTGAAACCCTGAAACCGGTGCTAGGATGCTTGTTTCCAGTCCAGGGAGGACCTGGCTTGGCAGTTCGGGCTGGACTGTACCCATGAGGCACAGGGTGAAGGCTGATTTGCATATGGCTGGGTTCAAACTGTAACGGCATGGTGAGCAAAAAAACGATGGATTTAGGCCCAGATCTCTGTACTGGGGTGAATGAATGACTTTGTTTTGCATTCTGTCCATCAACTGTTGTTTTTGCATTTGGGACCTCGAGTGGGAAGGGTATGCCCAGACGTGGGTCCCATGCTCTCCATGCCACTAGAATCAAGCTATCCTGGCTGAAGAGTGGTAAAACCCTCAAACCGGTCCTAGGATGCTTGTTTCCAGTCTAGGGAGGACTTGGCTTGGTAGTTCGGGCTGGACTGTACCCATGAGGCACAAGGTCAAGACTGATTTGCATATGGCTGGGTTCAACCTGGAACGGCATGGTGAGCAAAAAAACGATGGATTTAGGCCCAGATCTCTGTACTGGGGTGAATGTATGACATTGTTCTTCATTCAGTCCATCAACTGTTGTTTTTGCATTTGTCACCCCGAGTGGGAAGGGTATTCCCAGACGTGTGTCCCATGCTCTCCATGCCACTGGAATCAAGCTATGCTGGCTGAAGAGGGGTGAAACCCTGAAACCGGTCCTATGATGCTTGTTTCCAGTCCAGCGAGGACCTGGCTTGGCAGTTCGGGCTGGACTGTACCCATGAGGAACAGGGTCAAGGTTGATTTGCATATGGCTGGGTTCCAACTGTAACGGCATGGTGAGCAAAAAAACGATGGATTTAGGCCCAGATGTCTGTACTGGGGTGAATGTATGACATTGTTTTGCATTCTGTCCATCAACTGTTGTTTTTGCATTTGTCACCCCGATTGGGAAGGGTATTCCCAGACGTGGGTCCCATGCTCTCCATGCCACTGGAATCAAGCTATCCTGGCTGAAGAGGGGTGAAACCCTGAAACCGGTCCTAGGATGCTTGTTTCCAGTGCAGGGAGGACCTGGCTTGGCAGTTTGGGCTGGACTGTACCCATGAGGTACAGGGTCAAGACTGATTTGCATATGGCTGGGTTCAAACTGGAACGGCATTGTGAGCAAAAACACGATGCATTTAGGCCCAGATTACTGTACTGAGGTGAATGTCTTACATTGTTCTGCATTCTGTCCATCAACTGGTGTTTTTGCATTTGTCACCCCGAGTGGGAAGGGTATGCCCAGACATGGGTCCCATGCTCTCCATGCCACTGGAATAAAGGTATCCTGGCTGAAGAGGGGTGAAACCCTGAAACCGGTCCTAGGATGCAGGTTTCCAGTCCAGGGAGTACCTTGCTTGGCAGTTCGGGCTGGACTGTACCCATGAGGCACAGGGTCAAGACTGATATGCATATGGCTGGGTTCAAACTGGAACGGCATGGTGAGCAAAAAAATGATGTATTTAGGCCCAGATCTCTGTACTGACGTGAATGTATGAGATTGTTCTGCATTCTGTCCATCAACTGTTGTTTTTGCATTTGTCACCCCGAGTGGGAAGGGTATTCCCAGACGTGTGTCCCATGCTCTCCATGCCACTGGAATCAAGCTATGCTGACTGAAGAGGGGTGAAACCCTGAAACCGGTCCTAGGATGCTTGTTTCCAGTCCAGGGAGGACCTGGCCTGGCAGTTCGGGCTGGACTATACCCATGAGGCACAGGGCAAGACTGATTTGCATATGGCTGTGTTCAAACTGGAACGGCATGGTGAGCAAAAAACGATGGATTTAGGCCCAGATCTCTGTACTGGGGTGAATGTATGACATTGTTCTGCATTCAGTCCATCAACTGTTGTTTTTGCATTTGTCACCCCGAGTGGGAAGGGTATGCCCAGACGTGGATCCCATGCTCTCCATGCCACTGGAATCAAGCTATCCCGGCTGAAGAGGGGTGAAACCCTGAAACCGGTCCTCGGACGCTATTCCAGGGAGGACCTGGCTTGGTAGTTCGGGCTGGACTGCACCCATGAGGCACAGGGTCAAGACTGATTTGCATATGGCTGGGTTCAAACTAGAACGGCATGGTGAGCAAAAAACGATGGATTTAGGCCCAGATCTCTGTACTGGGGTGAATGTATGACATTGTTCTGCATTCAGTCCATCAACTGTTGTTTTTGCATTTGTCACCCCGAGTGGGAAGGGTAGGCCCAGACGTGGGTCCCATGCTCTCCATGCCACTGGAATCAAGCTATCCTGGCGGAAGAGGGGTGAAACCCTGAAATCGGTCCTAGGATGCTTGTTTCCAGTCCAGAGAGGACCTGGCTTCGCAGTTCAGGCTGGACTGTACCCATGAGGCACAGGGTCAAGACTGATTTGCATATGGCTGGGTTCAAACTGGAAGGGCATGGTGAGCAAAAAAAGATGGATTTAGGCGCAGATCTCTGTACTGGTGTGAATGTAAGACATTGTTCTGCATTCTGTCCCTCAACTGTTGTTTTTGATTTTGTCACCCCGAGTGGGAAGGGTATGCCCAGATGTGGGTCCCCTGCTCTCCATGCCACTGGAATCAAGCTATCCTGGCTGAAGAGGGGTGAAACCCTGAAACCTGTCCTAGGGTGCTTGTTTCCAGTCCAGGGAGGACCTTGCTTGGCAGTTCGGTCTGGACTGTACCCATGAGGCACAGGGTCAAGACTGATATGCATATGGCTGGGTTCAAACTGGAACGGCATGGTGAGCAAAAAAATGATGTATTTAGGCCCAGATCTATGTACTGGGGTGAATGTATGACATTGTTTTGCATTCTGTCCATCAACTGTTATTTTTGCATGTGTCACCCTGAGTGGGAAGGGTATTTCCAGACGTGGGTCCCATGCTCTCCATGTCACTGGAATAAAGCTATCCTGGCTGAAGAGGGGTGAAACCCTGAAAATGGTCCTAGGATGCTTGTTTCGAGTGCAGGGAGGACCTGGCTTGGCAGTTCGGGCTGGACTGTACCCATGAGGCCCAGGGTCAAGACTGATTTGCATATGGCTGGGTTCAAACTGGAACAGCATTGTGAGCAAAAACACGATGGATTTAGGCCCAGATCTCTGTACTGGGGTGAATGTCTGACATTGTTCTGCATTCTGTCCATCAACTGTTGTTTATGCATTTGTCACCCCGAGTGGGAAGGGTATTCCCAGACGTATGACCCATGCTCTCCATGCCACTGGAATCAAGCTATGCTGGCTGAAGAGGGGTGAAACCCTGAAACCGGTCCTAGGATCCTTGTTTCCAGTCCAGGGAGGACCTTGCTTGGCAGTTCGGGCTGGACTGTACCCATGATGCACAGGGTCAAGACTGATGTGCATATGGCTGGGTTCAAACTGGAACGGCATGGTGAGCAAAAAAATGATGTATTTAGGCCCAGATCTCTGTACTGGGGTGAATGTATGAGATTGTTCTGCATTCTGTCCATCAACTGTTGCTTTTTGCATTTGTCACCCCGAGTGGGAAGGGTATTCCCAGACGTGTGTCCCATGCTCTCCATGCCACTGAAATCAAGCTATGCTGGCTGAAGAGGGGTGAAACCCTGAAACCGGTCCTAGGATGCTTGTTTCCAGTCCAGGGAGGACCTGGCTTGGCAGTTTGGGCTGGACTGTACCCATGAGGCACAGGGCAAGACTGGTTTGCATATGGCTTGGTTCAAACTGGAACGGCATGGTGAGCAAAAAAACAATGGATTTAGGCCCAGATATCTGTACTGGGGTGAATGTATGACATTGTTCTGCATTCAGTCCATCAACTGTTGTTTTTGCATTTGTCAACCTGAGTGGGAAGGGAATGCCCAGACGTGGATCCCATGCTCTCCATGCCACTGGAATCAAGTTATCCCGGCTGAAGAGGGGTGAAACCCTGAAACCGGTCCTAGGATGCTATTCCCGGGAGGACCTGGCTTGGTAGTTCGGGCTGGACTGTACCCATGAGGCACAGGGTGAAGACTGATTTGCATATGGCTGGGTTCAAACTGGAACGGCATGCGGAGCAAAAAACGATGGATTTAGGCCCATATCTCTGTACTGGGGTGAATGTATGACATTGTTCTGCATTCAGTCCATCAACTGTTGTTTTTGCATTTGTCACCCCGAGTGGGAAGGGTATGCCCAGATGTGGGTCCCCTGCTCTCCATGCCACTAGAATCAAGCTATCCTGGCTGAAGAGGGGTAAAACCCTCAAACCGGTCCGAGGATGCTTGTTTCCAGTCCAGGGAGGACCTGGCTTGGCAGTTCGGGCTGGACTGTACCCATGAGGCACAGGGTCAAGGCTGATTTGCATATGGCTGGGTTCAAACTATAACGGCATGGTGAGCAAAAAAACGATGGATTTAGGCCCAGATCTCTGTACTGGGGTGAATGAATGACATTGTTTTGCATTCTGTCCATCAACTGTTGTTTTTGCATTTGTGACCTCGAGTGGGAAGGGTATGCCCAGACGTGGGTCCCATGCTCTCCATGCCACTAGAATCAAGCTATCCTGGCTGAAGAGGGGTAAAACCCTCAAACCGGTCCTAGGATGCTTGTTTCCAGTCCAGGGAGGACTTGGCTTGGTATTTCGGGCTGGACTGTACCCATGAGGCACAGGGTCAAGACTGATTTGCATATGGCTAGGTTCAACCTGAAACGGCATGGTGAGCAAAAAAACGATGGATTTAGGCCCAGATCTCTGTACTGGGGTAAATGTATGACATTGTTCTGCATTCAGTCCATCAACTGTTGTTTTTGCATTTGTCACCCTGAGTGGGAAGGGTAAGCCCAGACGTGGGTCCCATGCTCTCCATGCCACTGGAATCAAGCTATCCTGGCGGAAGAGGGGTGAAACCCTGAAACCGGTGCTAGGATGCTTGTTTCCAGTCCAGGGAGGACCTGGCTTGGCAGTTCGGGCTGGACTGTACCCATGAGGCACAGGGTCAAGGCTGATTTGCATATGGCTGGGTTCAAACTATAACGGCATGGTGAGCAAAAAAACGATGGATTTAGTCCCAGATCTCTGTACTGGGGTGAATGAATGACATTGTTTTGCATTCTGTCCATCAACTGTTGTTTTTGCATTTGTGACCTCGAGTGGGAAGGGTATGCCCAGATGTGGGTCCCATGCTCTCCATGCCACTAGAATCAAGCTATCCTGGCTGAAGAGGGGTAAAACCCTCAAACCGGTCCTAGGATGCTTGTTTCCAGTCCAGGGAGGACTTGGCTTGGTAGTTCGGGCTGGACTGTACCCATGAGGCACAGGGTCAAGACTGATTTGCATATGGCTAGGTTCAACCTGGAACGGCATGGTGAGCAAAAAAACGATGGATTTAGGCCCAGATCTCTGTACTGGGGTAAATGTATGACATTGTTCTGCATTCAGTCCATCAACTGTTGTTTTTGCATTTGTCACCCTGAGTGGGAAGGGTAAGCCCAGACGTGGGTCCCATGCTCTCCATGCCACTGGAATCAAGCTATCCTGGCGGAAGAGGGGTGAAACCCTGAAACCGGTCCTAGGATGCTTGTTTCCAGTCCAGGGAGGACCTGGCTTCGCAGTTCAGGCAGGACTGTACCCATGAGGCACAGGGTCAAGACTGATTTGCATATGGCTGGGTTCAAACTGGAAGGGCATGGTGAGCAAAAAAAAGATGGTTTTAGGCGCAGATCTCTGTACTGTGGTGAATGTAAGACATTGTTCTGCATTCTGTCCATCAACTGTTTTTTTGCATTTGTCACCCCGATTGAGAAGGGTATTCCCAGATGTGGGCCCCCTGCTCTCCATGCCACTGAAATCAAGCTATCCTGGCTGAAGAGGGGTGAAACCCTGAAACCGGTCCTAGGATGCTTGTTTCCAGTCCAGGGAGGACCTGGCTTCGCAGTTCAGGCTGGACTGTACCCATGAGGCACAGGGTCAAGACTGATTTGCATATGACTGGGTTCAAACTGGAAGGGCATGGTGAGCATAACAATGATGGATTTAGGCGCAGATCTCTGTACTGGGTTGAATGTAAGACTTTGTTCTGAATTCTGTCCATTAACTGTTGTTTTTGCATTTGTCACCCCGAGTGGGAAGGGTATGCCCAGACATGGGTCCCCTGCTCTCCATGCCACTGGAATCAAGCTATAATGGCGGAAGAGGGGTGAAACCCTGAAACCGGTCCTAGGATGCTTGTTTCCAGTCCAGGGAGGACCTGGACTCGCAGTTCAGGCAGGACTGTACCCATGAGGCACAGGGTCAAGACTGATTTGCATATGGCTGGGTTCAAACTGGAAGGGCACGGTGAGCCAAAAAAAGATGGCTTTAGGCGCAGATCTCTGTACTGGGGTGAATGTAAGACATTGTTCTGCATTCTGTCCATCAACTGTTTTTTTCATTTGTCACCCCGATTGAGAAGGGTATTCCCAGATGTGGGCCCCCTGCTCTCCATGCCACTGGAATCAAGCTATCCTGGCTGAAGAGGGGTGAAACCCTGAAACCGGTCCTAGGATGCTTGTTTCCAGTCCAGGGAGGACCTGGCTTCGCAGTTCAGGCTGGACTGTACCCATGAGGCACAGGGTCAAGACTGATTTGCATATGACTGGGTTCAAACTGGAAGGGCATGGTGAGCATAACAATGATGGATTTAGGCGCAGATCTCTGTACTGGGTTGAATGTTAGACTTTGTTCTGCATTCGGTCCATCAACTGTTGTTTTTGCTTTTGTCACCCCGAGTGGGAAGGGTATGCCCAGATGTGGGTCCCCTGCTCTCCATGCCACTGGAATCAAGCTATCCTGGCTGAAGAGGGGTGAAACCCTGAAACCGGTGCTAGGATGCTTGTTTCCAGTCCAGGGAGGACCTGGCTTGGCAGTTCGGGCTGGACTGTACCCAGGAGGCACAGGGTCAAGGCTGATTTGCATATGGCTGGGTTCCAACTGTAACGGCATGGTGAGCAAAAAAACGATGGATTTAGGCCCAGATCTCTGTACTAGGGTGAATGTATGACATTGTTTTGCATTCTGTCTATCAACTGTTGTTTTTGCATTTGTCACCCCGATTGGGAAGGGTATTCCCAGACGTGGGTCCCATGCTCTCCATGCCACTGGAATCAAGCTATCCTGGCTGAAGAGGGGTGAAACCCTGAAACCGGTCCTAGGATGCTTGTTTCCAGTGCAGGGAGGACCTGGCTTGGCAGTTCGGGCTGGACTGTACCCATGAGGTACAGGGTCAAGACTGATTTGCATATGGCTGGATTCAAACTTGAACGGCATTGTGAGCAAATATGCGATGGCTTTAGGCCCAGATCTCTGTACTCGGGTGAATGTCTGACATTGTTCTGCATTCTGTCCATCAACTGTTGTTTTTGCATTTGTCACCCCGAGTGGGAAGGGTATGCCCAGACATGGGTCCCATGCTCTCCATGCCACTGGACTAAAGGTATCCTGGCTGAAGAGGGGTGAAACCCTGAAACCGGTCCTAGGATGCTTGTTTCCATTCCAGGGAGGACCTGGCTTGTCAGTTCGGGCTGTACTGTACCCATGAGGCACAGGGCAAGACTGATTTGCATATGGCTGGGTTCAAACTGGAACGGCATGGTGAGCAAAAAAACAATGGATTTAGGCCCAGATATCTGTACTGGGGTGAATGTATGACATTGTTCTGCATTCAGTCCATCAACTGTTGTTTTTGCATTTGTCACCCCGAGTGGGAAGGGTATGCCCAGACATGGGTCCCATGCTCTCCATGCCACTGGAATAAAGGTATCCTGGCTGAAGAGGGGTGAAACCCTGAAACCGGTCCTAGGATGCAGGTTTCCATTCCAGGGAGTACCTTGCTTGGCAGTTCGGGCTGGACTGCACGCATGAGGCACAGGGTCAAGAATGATATGCATTTGGCTGGGTTCAAACTGGAACGGCATGGTGAGCAAAAAAATGATGTATTTAGGCCCAGATCTCTGTACTGACGTGAATGTATGAGATTGTTCTGCATTCTGTCCATCAACTGTTGTTTTTGCATTTGTCACCCCGAGTGGGAAGGGTATTCCCAGACGTGTGTCCCATGCTCTCCATGCCACTGGAATCAAGCTATGCTGGCTGAAGAGGGGTGAAACCCTGAAACCGGTCCTAGGATGCTTGTTTCCAGTCCAGGGAGGACCTGGCTTCACAGTTCAGGCTGGACTGTACCCATGAGGCACAGGGTCAAGACTGATTTGCATATGACTGGGTTCAAACTGGAAGGGCATGGTGAGCATAACAACAATGGATTTAGGCGCAGATCTCTGTACTGGGGTGAATGTAAGACTTTGTTCTGCATTCTGTCCCTCAACTGTTGTTTTTGCTTTTGTCACCCCGAGTGGGAAGGGTGTGCCCAGGTGTGGGTCCCATGCTGTCCATGCCACTGGAATAAAGCTATCCTGGCTGAAGAGGGGTGAAACCCTGAAACCGGTCCTATGATGCTTGTTTCCAGTCAAGGGAGGACCTGACTTGGCAGTTCGGGCTGGACTGTACCCATGAGGCACCGGGTCAAGATTGATTTGCATATGGCTGGGTTCCAACTGTAACGGCATGGTGAGCAAAAAAATGATGGATTTAGGCCCAGATGTCTGTACTGGGGTGAATGTATGACATTGTTTTGCATTCTGTCCATCAACTGTTTTTTTGGCATTTGTCACCCCGATTGGGAAGGGTATTCCCAGACGTGGGTCCCATGCTCTCCATGCCACTGGAATCAAGCTATCCCGGCTGAAGAGGGGTGAAACCCTGAAACCGGTCCTAGGATGCTTGTTTCCAGTGCAGGGAGGACCTGGCTTGGCAGTTTGGGCTGGACTGTACCCATGAGGTACAGGGTCAAGGTTGATTTGCATATGGCTGGGTTCCAACTGTAACGGCATGGTGAGCAAAAAAACGATGGATTTAGGCCCAGATGTCTGTACCATGGTGAATGTATGACATTGTTTTGCATTCTGTGCATCAACTGTTGTTTTTGCATTTGTCACCCCGATTGGGGAGGGTATTCCCAGACGTGGGTCCCATGCTCTCCATGCCACTGGAATCAAGCTATCCTGGCTGAAGAGGGGTGAAACCCTGAAACCGGTCCTAGGATGCTTGTTTCCAGTGCAGGGAGGACCTGGCTTGGCAGTTTGGGCTGGACTGTACCCATGAGGTACAGGGTCAAGACTGATTTGCATATGGCTGGGTTCAAACTGGAACGGCATTGTGAGCAAAAACACCATGGATTTAGGCCCAGATCTCTGTACTGAGGTGAATGTCCTACATTGTTCTGCATTCTGTCCATCAACTGTTGTTTTTGCATTTGTCACCCCGAGTGGGAAGGGTATGCCCAGACATGGGTCCCATGCTCTCCATGCCACTGGAATAAAGGTATCCTGGCTGAAGAGGGGTGAAACCCTGAAACCGGTCCTAGGATGCAGGTTTCCAGTCCAGGGAGTACCTTGCTTGGCAGTTCGGGCTGGACTGTACCCATGAGGCACGGGGTCAAGACTGATTTGCATATGACTGGGTTCAAACTGGAAGGGCATGGTGAGCATAACAACAATGGATTTAGGCGCAGATCTCTGTACTGGGGTGAATGTAAGACTTTGTTCTGCATTCTGTCCATCAACTGTTGTTTTTGCTTTTGTCACCCCGAGTGGGAAGGGTATGCCCAGGTGTGGGTCCCATGCTGTCCATGCCACTGGAATCAAGCTATCCTGGCTGAAGAGGGGTGAAACCCTGAAACCGGTCCTATGATGCTTGTTTCCAGTCCAGGGAGGACCTGGCTTGGCAGTTCGGGCTGGACTGTACCCATGAGGCACAGGGTCAAGACTGATATGCATATGGCTGGGTTCAAACTGGAACGGCATGGTGAGCAAAAAAATGATGTATTTAGGCCCAGATCTCTGTACTGGGGGGAATATATGAGATTGTTCTGCATTCTGTCCATCAACTGTTGTTTTTGCATTTGTCACCCCGATTGGGAAGGGTATTCCCAGACGTGGGTCCCATGCTCTCCATGCCACTGGAATCAAGCTATCCAGGCTGAAGAGGGGTGAAACCCTGAAACCGGTCCTAGGATGCTTGTTTCCAGTGCAGGGAGGACCTGGCTTGGCAGTTCGGGCTGGACTGTACCCATGAGGTACAGGGTCAAGACTGATTTGCATATGGCTGGGTTCAAACTGGAACGGCATTGTGAGCAAATACGCGATGGATTTAGGCCCAGATCTCTGTACTCGGGTGAATGTCTGACATTGTTCTGCATTCTGTCCATCAACTGTTGTTTTTGCATTTGTCACCCCGAGTGGGAAGGGTATGCCCAGACATGGGTCCCATGCTCTCCATGCCACTGGAATAAAGGTATCCTGGCTGACGAGGGGTGAAACCCTGAAACCGGTCCTAGGATGCTTGTTTCCAGTCCAGGGAGGACCTGGCTTGTCAGTTCGGGCTGTACTGTACCCATGAGGCACAGGGCAAGACTGATTTGCATATGGCTGGGTTCAAACTGGAACGGCATGGTGAGCAAAAAAACAATGGATTTAAGCCCAGATATCTGTACTGGGGTGAATGTATGACATTGTTCTGCATTCAGTCCATCAACTGTTGTTTTTGCATTTGTCACCCCGAGTGGGAAGGGTATGCCCAGACGTGGATCCCATGCTCTCCATGCCTCTGGAATCAAGCTATCCTGGCTGAAGAGGGGTGAAACCCTGAAACCGGTCCTAGGATGCTATTCCAGGGAGGACCTGGCTTGGTATTTCGGGCTGGACTGTACCCAGGAGGCACAAGGTCAAGACTGATTTGCATATGGCTGGGTTCAAACTGGAACGGCATGGTGAGCAAAAAACGATGGATTTAGGCCCTGATCTCTGTACTGTGGTGAATGTATGACATTGTTCTGCATTCAGTCCATCAACTGTTGTTTTTGCATTTGTCACCCCGAGTGGGAAGGGTATGCCCAGACGTGGGTCCAATGCTCTCCATGCCACTAGAATCAAGCTATCCTGGCTGAAAAGGGGTGAAACCCTGAAACCAGTCCTAGGATGCTTGTTTCCAGTCCAGGGAGGACCTGGCTTCGCAGTTCAGGCTGGACTGTACCCATGAGGCACAGGGTCAAGAATGATTTGCATATGACTGGGTTCAAACTGTAACGGCATGGTGAGCAAAAAACGATGGATTTAGGCCCAGATCTCTGTACTGGGGTGAATGTATGACATTGTTTTGCATTCTGTCCATCAATTGTTGTTTTTGCATTTGTGACCTCGAGTGGGAAGGGTATGCCCAGATGTGGGTCCAATGCTCTCCATGCCACTAGAATCAAGCTATCCTGGCTGAAGAGGGGTGAAACCCTGAAACCAGTCCTAGGATGCTTGTTTCCAGTCCAGGGAGGACCTGGCTTCGCAGTTCAGGCTGGACTGTACCCATGAGGCACAGGGTCAAGACTGATTTGCATATGACTGGGTTCAAACTGGAAGGGCATGGTGAGCATAACAACGATGGATTTAGGCGCAGATCTCTGTACTGGGGTGAATGTAAGACTTTGTTCTGCATTCTGTCCATCAACTGTTGTTTTTGCATTTGTCACCCCAAATGGGAAGGGTATTCCCAGACGTGGGTCCCATGCTCTCCATGCCACTGGAATCAAGCTATCCTGGCTGAAGAGGGGTGAAACCCTGAAACCGGTCCTAGGATGCTTGTTTCCAGTTCAGGGAGGACCTGGCTTGGCAGTTTGGGCTGGACTGTACCCATGAGGTACAGGGTCAAGACTGATTTGCATATGGCTGGGTTCAAACTGGAACGGCATTGTGAGCAAAAACACGATCGATTTAGGCCCAGATCTCTGTACTGAGGTGAATGTCTTACATTGTTCTGTATTCTGTCCATCAACTGTTGTTTTTGCATTTGTCACCCCGAGTGGGAAGGGTATGCCCAGACATGGGTCCCATGCTCTCCATGCCACTGGAATAAAGGTATCCTGGCTGAAGAGGGGTGAAACCCTGAAACCGGTCCTAGGATGCAGGTTTCCAGTCCAGGGAGTACCTTGCTTGGCAGTTCGGGCTGGACTGTACCCATGAGGCACAGGGTCAAGACTGATATGCATTTGGCTGGGTTCAAACTGGAACGGCATGGTGAGCAAAAAAATGATGTATTTAGGCCCAGATCTCTGTACTGACGTGAATGTATGAGATTGTTCTGCATTCTGTCCATCAACTGTTGTTTTTGCATTTGTCACCCCGAGTGGGAAGGGTATTCCCAGACCTGTGTCCCATGCTCTCCTGGCCACTGGAATCAAGCTATGCTGGCTGAAGAGGTGTGAAACCCTGAAACCGGTCCTAGGATGCTTGTTTCCAGTCCAGGGAGGACCTGGCTTCGCAGTTCAGGCTGGACTGTACCCATGAGGCACAGGGTCAAGACTGATTTGCATATGACTGGGTTCAAACTGGAAGGGCATGGTGAGCATAACAACAATGGATTTAGGCGCAGATCTCTCTACTGGGGTGAATGTAAGACTTTGTTCTGCATTCTGTCCATCAACTGTTGTTTTTGCTTTTGTCACCCCGAGTGGGAAGGGTATGCCCAGGTGTGGGTCCCATGCTGTCCATGCCACTGGAATCAAGCTATCCTGGCTGAAGAGGGGTGAAACCCTGAAACCGGTCCTATGATGCTTGTTTCCAGTCCAGGGAGGACCTGGCTTGGCAGTTCGGGCTGGACTGTACCCATGAGGCACAGGGTCAAGGTTGATTTGCATATGGCTGGGTTCCAACTGTAACGGCATGGTGAGCAAAAAAATGATGGATTTAGGCCCAGATGTCTGTACTGGGGTGAATGTATGACATTGTTTTGCATTCTGTCCATCAACTGTTGTTTTGGCATTTGTCACCCCGATTGGGAAGGGTATTCCCAGACGTGGGTCCCATGCTCTCCATGCCACTGGAATCAAGCTATCCTGGCTGAAGAGGGGTGAAACCCTGAAACCAGTCCTAGGATGCTTGTTTCCAGTGCAGCGAGGACCTGGCTTGGCAGTTTGGGCTGGACTGTACCCATGAGGTACAGGGTCAAGACTGATTTGCATATGGCTGGGTTCAAACTGGAACGGCATTGAGAGCAAAAACACGATGGATTTAGGCCCAGATCTCTGTACTGACGTGAATGTATGATATTGTTCTGCATTCTGTCCATCAACTGTTGTTTTTGCATTTGTCACCCCGAGTGGGAAGGGTATTCCCAGACGTGTGTCCCATGCTCTCCATGCCACTGGAATCAAGCTATGCTGGCTGAAGAGGGGTGAAACCCTGAAACCGGTCCTAGGATGCTTGTTTCCAGTCCAGGGAGGACCTGGCCTGGCAGTTCGGGCTGAACTATACCCCTGAGGCACAGGGCAAGACTGATTTGCATATGGCTGTGTTCAAACTGGAACGGCATGGTGAGCAAAAAAACAATGCATTTAGGCCCAGATATCTGTACTGGGGTGAATGTATGACATTGTTCTGCATTCAGTTCATCAACTGTTGTTTTTGCATTTGTCACCCCGAGTGGGAAGGGTATGCCCAGACGTGGATCCCATGCTCTCCATGCTACTGGAATCAAGCTATCCCGGCTGAAGAGGGGTGAAACCCTGAAACCGGTCCTCGGACGCTATTCCAGGGAGGACCTGGCTTGGTAGTTCGGGCTGGACTGCACCCATGAGGCATAGGGTCAAGACTGATTTGCATATGGCTGGGTTCAAACTGGAACGGGATGGTGAGCAAAAAACGATGGATTTAGGCCCAGATCTCTGTACTGGGGTGAATGTATGACATTGTTCTGCATTCAGTCCATCAACTGTTGTTTTTGCATTTGTCACCCCGAGTGGGAAGGGTAAGCCCAGACGTGGGTCCCATGCTCTCCATGCCACTGGAATCAAGCTATCCTGGCGGAAGAGGGGTGAAACCCTGAAATCGGTCCTAGGATGCTTGTTTCCAGTCCAGAGAGGACCTGGCTTCGCAGTTCAGGCTGGACTGTACCCATGAGGCACAGGGTCAAGACTGATTTGCATATGGCTGGGTTCAAACTGGAAGGGCATGGTGAGCAAAAAACGATGGATTTAGGCGCAGATCTCTGTACTGGGGTGAATGTAAGACATTGTTCTGCATTCTGTCCCTCAACTGTTGTTTTTGATTTTGTCACCCTGAGTGGGAAGGGTATGCCCAGATGTGGGTCCCCTGCTCTCCATGCCACTGGAATCAAGCTATCCTGGCTGAGGAGGGGTGAAACCCTGAAACCGGTCCTAGGATGCTTGTTTCCAGTCCAGGGAGGACCTGACTTGGCAGTTCGGGCTGGACTGTACCCATGAGGCACCGGGTCAAGATTGATATGCATTTGGCTGGGTTCAAACTGGAACGGCATGGTGAGCAAAAAAATGATGGATTTAGGCCCAGATGTCTGTACTGGGGTGAATGTATGACATTGTTTTGCAGTCTGTCCATCAACTGTTGTTTTGGCATTTGTCACCCCGATTGGGAAGGGTATTCCCAGACGTGGGTCCCATGCTTTCCATGCCACTGGAATCAAGCTATCCTGGCTGAAGAGGGGTGAAACCCTGAAACCGGTCCTAGGATGCTTGTTTCCAGTGCAGGGAGGACCTGGCTTGGCAGTTTGGGCTGAACTGTACCCATGAGGTACAGGGTCAAGGTTGATTTGCATATGGCTGGGTTCCAACTGTAACAGCATGGTGAGCAAAAAAACGATGGATTTAGGCCCAGATGTCTGTACTGTGGTGAATGTATGACATTGTTTTGCATTCTGTCCATCAACTGTTGTTTTTGCATTTGTCACCCCGATTGGGAAGGGTATTCCCAGACGTGGGTCCCATGCTCTCCATGCCACTGGAATCAAGATATCCTGGCTGAAGAGGGGTGAAACCCTGAAACCGGTCCTAGGATGCTTGTTTCCAGTGCAGGGAGGACCTGGCTTGACAGTTTGGGCTGGACTGTACCCATGAGGTACAGGGTCAAGACTGATTTGCATATGGCTGGGTTCAAACTGGAACGGCATTGGGATCAAAAACACGATGGATTTAGGCCCAGATCTCTGTACTGAGGTGAATGTCTTACATTGTTCTGTATTCTGTCCATCAACTGTTGTTTTTGCATTTGTCACCCCGAGTGGGAAGGGTATGCCCAGACATGGGTCCCATGCTCTCCATGCCACTGGAATAAAGGTATCCTGGCTGAAGAGGGGTGAAACCCTGAAACCGGTCCTAGGATGCTTGTTTCCAGTCCAGGGAGTACCTTGCTTGGCAGTTCGGGCTGGACTGTACCCATGAGGCACAGGGTCAAGACTGATATGCATTTGGCTGGGTTCAAACTGGAACGGCATGGTGAGCAAAAAAATGATGTATTTAGGCCCAGATCTCTGTACTGACGTGAATGTATGAGATTGTTCTGCATTCTGTCCATCAACTGTTGTTTTTGCATTTGTCACCCCGAGTGGGAAGGGTATTCCCAGACGTGTGTCCCATGCTCTCCATGCCACTGGAATCAAGCTATGCTGGCTGAAGAGGTGTGAAACCCTGAAACCGGTCCTAGGATGCTTGTTTCCAGTCCAGGGAGGACCTGGCTTCGCAGTTCAGGCTGGACTGTACCCATGAGGCACAGGGTCAAGACTGATTTGCATATGACTGGGTTCAAACTGGAAGGGCATGGTGAGCATAACAACAATGGATTTAGGCGCAGATCTCTGTACTGGGGTGAATGTAAGACTTTGTTCTGCATTCTGTCCATCAACTGTTGTTTTTGCTTTTGTCACCCCGAGTGGGAAGGGTATGCCCAGGTGTGGGTCCCATGCTGTCAATGCCACTGGAATCAAGCTATCCTGGCTGAAGAGGGGTGAAACCCTGAAACCGGTCCTATGATGCTTGTTTCCAGTCCAGGGAGGACCTGGCTTGGCAGTTCGGGCTGGACTTTACCCATGAGGCACAGGGTCAAGGTTGATTTGCATATGGCTGGGTTCCAACTGTAACGGCATGGTGAGCAAAAAAATGATGGATTTAGGCCCAGATGTCTGTACTGGGGTGAATGTATGACATTGTTTTGCATTCTGTCCATCAACTGTTGTTTTGGCATTTGTCACCCCGATTGGGAAGGGTATTCCCAGACGTGGGTCCCATGCTCTCCATGCCACTGGAATCAAGGTATCCTGGCTGAAGAGGGGTGAAACCCTGAAACCGGTCCTAGGATGCTTGTTTCCAGTGCAGCGAGGACCTGGCTTGGCAGTTTGGGCTGGACTGTACCCATGAGGTACAGGGTCAAGACTGATTTGCATATGGCTGGGTTCAAACTGGAACGGCATTGTGAGCAAAAACACGATGGATTTAGGCCCAGATCTCTGTACTGAGGTGAATGTCTTACATTGTTCTGCATTCTGTCCATCATCTGTTGTTTTTGCATTTGTCACCCCGAGTGGGAAGGGTATGCCCAGACATGGGCCCCATGCTCTCCACGCCACTGGAATAAAGGTATCCTGGCTGAAGAGGGGTGAAACCCTCAAACCGGTCCTAGGATGTAGGTTTACAGTCCAGGGAGTACCTTGCTTGGCAGTTCGGGCTGGACTGTACCCATGAGGCACTGGGTCAAGACTGATATGCATATGGCTGGGTTCAAACTGGAACGGCATGGTGAGCAAAAAAATGATGTATTTAGGCCCAGATCTCTGTACTGACGTGAATGTATGAGATTGTTCTGCATTCTGTCCATCAACTGTTGTTTTTGCATTTGTCACCCCGAGTGGGAAGGGTATTCCCAGACGTGTGTCCCATGCTCTCCATGCCACTGGAATCAAGCTATGCTGGCTGAAGAGGGGTGAAACCCTGAAACCGGTCCTCGGACGCTATTCCAGGGAGGACCTGGCTTGGTAGTTCGGGCTGGACTGCACCCATGAGGCACAGGGTCAAGACTGATTTGCATATGGCTGGGTTCAAACTGGAACGGCATGGTGAGCAAAAAACGATGGATTTAGGCCCAGATCTCTGTACTGGGGTGAATGTATGACATTGTTCTGCATTCAGTCCACCAACTGTTGTTTTTGCATTTGTCACCCCGAGTGGGAAGGGTAAGCCCAGACGTGGGTCCCATGCTCTCCATGCCACTGGAATCAAGCTATCCTGGCGGAAGAGGGGTGAAACCCTGAAATCGGTCCTAGGATGCTTGTTTCCAGTCCAGAGAGGACCTGGCTTCGCAGTTCAGGCTGGACTGTACCCATGAGGCACAGGGTCAAGACTGATTTGCATATGGCTGGGTTCAAACTGGAAGGGCATGGTGAGCAAAAAACGATGGATTTAGGCGCAGATCTCTGTACTCGGGTGAATGTAAGACATTGTTCTGCATTCTGTCCCTCAACTGTTGTTTTTGATTTTGTCACCCTGAGTGGGATGGGTATGCCCAGATGTGGGTCCCCTGCTCTCCATGCCACTGGAATCAAGCTATCCTGGCTGATGAGGGGTGAAACCCTGAAACCGGTCCTAGGATGCTTGTTTCCAGTCCAGGGAGGACCTGGCTTGGCAGTTCGGTCTGGACTGTACCCATGAGGCACAGGGTCAAGACTGATATGCATATGGCTCGGTTCAAACTGGAACGGCATGGTGAGCAAAAAAATGATGTATTTAGGCCCAGATCTATGTACTGGGGTGAATGTATGACATTGTTTTGCATTCTGTCCATCAACTGTTGTTTTTGCATGTGTCACCCTGAGTGGGAAGGGTATTCCCAGATGTGGGTCCCATGCTCTCTATGTCACTGGAATAAAGCTATCCTGGCTGAAGAGGGGTGAAACCCTGAAAATGGTACTAGGATGCTTGTTTCGAGTGCAGGGAGGACCTGGCTTGGCAGTTCGGGCTGGACTGTACCCATGAGGCACAGGGTCAAGACTGATTTGCATATGGCTGGGTTCAAACTGGAACAGCATTGTGAGCAAAAACACAATGGATTTAGGCCCAGATCTCTGTACTGGGGTGAATGTCTGACATTGTTCTGCATTCTGTCCATCAACTGTTTTTTTTGCATTTGTCACCCCGAGTGGGAAGGGTATTCCCAGACGTATGTCCCATGCTCTCCATGCCACTGGAATCAAGCTATGCTGACTGAAGAGGGGTGAAACCCTGAAACCGGTCCTAGGATCCTTGTTTCCAGTCCAGGGAGGACCTTGCTTGGCAGTTCGGGCTGGACTGTACCCATGAGGCACAGGGTCAAGACTGATGTGCATATGGCTGGGTTCAAACTGTAACGGCATGGTGAGCAAAAAAATGATGTATTTAGGTCCAGATCTCTGTACTGGGGTGAATGTATGAGATTGTTCTGCATTCTGTCCATCAACTGTTGTTTTTGCATTTGTCACCCCGAGTGGGAAGGGTATTCCCAGACGTGTGTCCCATGCTCTCCATGCCACTGGAATCAAGCTATGCTGGCTGAAGAGGGGTGAAACCCTGAAACCGGTCCTAGGATGCTTGTTTCCAGTCCAGGGAGGACCTGGCTTGGCAGTTTGGGCAAGACTGGTTTGCATATGGCTTGGTTCAAACTGGAACGGCATGGTGAGCAAAAAAACAATGGATTTAGGCCCAGATATCTGTACTGGGGTGAATGTATGACATTGTTCTGCATTCAGTCCATCAACTGTTGTTTTTGCATTTGTCAACCCGAGTGGGAAGGAAATGCCCAGACGTGGATCCCATGCTCTCCATGCCACTGGAATCAAGTTATCCCGGCTGAAGAGGGGTGAAACCCTGAAACCGGTCCTAGGATGCTATTCCAGGGAGGACCTGGCTTGGTAGTTCGGGCTGGACTGTACCCATGAGGCACAGGGTCAAGATGGATTTGCATATGGCTGGGTTCAAACTGGAACGGCATGGTGAGCAAAAAACGATGGATTTAGGCCCAGATCTCTGTACTGGGGTGAATGTATGACATTGTTCTGCATTCAGTCCATCAACTGTTGTTTTTGCATTTGTCACCCCGAGTGGGATGGTTATGCCCAGATGTGGGTCCACTGCTCTCCATGCCACTGGAATCAAGCTATCCTGGCTAAAGAGGGGTGAAACCCTGAAATCGGTCCGAGGATGCTTGTTTGCAGTCCAGGGAGGACCTGGCTTGGCAGTTCGGGCTGGACTGTACCCATGAGGCACAGGGTCAAGGCTGATTTGCATATGGCTGGGTTCAAACTGTAACGGCATGGTGAGCAAAAAAACAATGGATTTAGGCCCAGATCTCTGTACTGGGGTGAATGAATGACATTGTTTTGCATTCTGTCCATCAACTGTTGTTTTTGCATTTGTGACCTCGAGTGGGAAGGGTATGCCCAGACGTGGGTCCCATGCTCTCCATGCCACTAGAATCAAGCTATCCTGGCTGAAGAGGGGTAAAACCCTGAAACCGGTCCTAGGATGCTTGTTTCCAGTCCAGGGAGGACTTGGCTTGGTAGTTCGGGCTGGACTGTACCCATGAGGCACAGGGTCAAGACTGATTTGCATATGGCTGGGTTCAACCTGGAACGGCATGGTGAGCAAAAAAACGATGGATTTAGGCCCAGATCTCTGTACTAGGGTGAATGTATGACATTGTTTTGCATTCTGTCCATCAACTGTTGTTTTTGCATTTGTCACCCCGATTGGGAAGGGTATTCCCAGACGTGGGTCCCATGCTCTCCATGCCACTGGAATCAAGCTATCCTGGCTGAAGAGGGGTGAAACCATGCAACCGGTCCTAGGATGCTTGTTTCCAGTGCAGGGAGGACCTGGCTTGGCAGTTCGGGCTGGACTGTACCCATGAGGTACAGGGTCAAGACTGATTTGCATATGGCTGGGTTCAAACTGGAACGGCATTGTGAGCAAATACGAGATGGATTTAGGCCCAGATCTCTGTACTGGAGTGAATGTCTGACATTGTTCTGCATTCTGTCCATCAACTGTTGTTTTTGCATTTGTCACCCCGAGTGGGAAGAGTATGCCCAGACATGGGTCCCATGCTCTCCATGCCACTGGAATAAAGGTATCCTGGCTGAAGAGGGGTGAAACCCTGAAACCGGTCCTAGGATGCTTGTTTCCAGTCCAGGGAGGACCTGGCTTGGCAGTTCGGGCTGGACTGTACACAGGAGGCACAGGGTCAAGACTGATTTGCATATGGCTGGGTTCAAACTGGAATGGCATGGTGAGCAAAAAAACGATGGATTTAGGCCCAGATCTCTGTACTGTGGTGAATGTATGACATTGTTCTGCATTCAGTCCATCAACTGTTGTTTTTGCATTTGTCACCCCGAGTGGGAAGGGTAAGCGCAGACGTGGGTCCCATGCTCTCCATGCCACTGGAATCAAGCTATCCTGGCTGAAGAGGGGTGAAACCCTGAAACCGGTCCTAGGATGCTTGTTTCCAGTCCAGGGACGACCTGGCTTGGCAGTTCGGGCTGGACTGTACCCATGAGGTACAGTGTCAAGACTGATTTGCATATGGCTGGGTTCAAACTAGAACGGCATTGTGAGCAAAAACAAGATGGATTTAGGCGCAGATCTCTGTACTGGGGTGAATGTCTGACATTGTTCTGCATTCTGTCCATCAACTGTTGTTTTTGCATTTGTCACCCCTAATGGGAAGGGTATGCCCAGACATCGGTCCCATGCTCTCCATGCCGCTGGAATAAAGGTATCCTGGCTGAAGAGGGGTGAAACCCTGAAATCTGTCCTAGGATGCAGGTTTCCAGTCCAGGGAGTACCTTGCTTGGCAGTTCGGGCTGGACTGTACCCATGAGGCACAGGGTCAAGACTGATATGCATATGGCTGGGTTCAAACTGGAACGGCATGGTGAGCAAAAAAATGATGTATTTAGGCCCAGATTTCTGTACTGAGGTGTATGTATGAGATTGTTCTGCATTCTGTCCATCAACTGTTGTTTTTGCATTTGTCACCCCGAGTGGGAAGGGTATTCTCAGATGTGTGTCCCATGCTCTCCATGCCACTGGAATCAAGCTATGCTGGCTGAAGAGGGGTGAAACCCTGAAACCGGTCCTAGGATGCTTGTTTCCAGTCCAGGGAGGACCTGGCCTGGCAGTTCGGGCTGGACTGTACCCATGAGGCACAGGGCAAGACTGATTTGCATATGGCTGGGTTCAAACTGGAATGGCATGGTGAGCAAAAAAACAATGGATTTAGGCCCAGATATCTGTACTGGGGTGAATGTATGACATTGTTCTGCATTCAGTCCATCAACTGTTGTTTTTGCATTTGTCACCCCGAGTGGAAGGGTATGCCCAGACGTTGATCCCATGCTCTCCATGCCACTGGAATCAAGCTATCCTGGCTGAAGAGGGGTGAAACCCTGAAACCGGTCCTAGGATGCTTGTTTCCAGTCCAGGGAGGACCTGGCTTGGCAGTTCGGGCTGGACTGTACCCATGAGGCACAGCGTCAAGACTGATATGCACATGGCTGAGTTCAAACTGGAACGGCATGGTGAGCAAAAACACTATGGATATAGGCCCAGATCTTTGTACTGGGGTGAATGTATGACATTGTTCTGCATACTGTCCATCAACTGCTGTTTTTGCATTTGTCACCCCGAGTGGGAAGGGTATGCCCAGACGTGGGTCCGATGCTCTCCATGCCACTGGAATCAAGCTGTCCTGGCTGAAGAAGGGTGAAACCCTGACACTGGTCCTAGGATGCTTGTTTCCAGTCCAGGGAGGACCTGGCTTGGCAGTTCGGGCTGGACTGTACCTATGAGGCACAGGGTCAAGACTGATTTGCATATGGCTAGGTTCAAACTGTAACGGCATGGTGTGCAAGAAAACAATGGATTTAGGTCCAGATCTCTGTACTGGGGTGAATGTATGACATTGTTTTTCATTCTGTCCATCAACTGTTGTTTTTGCATTTGTCACCCCGTAGTGGGAAGGGTATGCCCAGACATGGGACCCATGCTTTCCATGCCACTGGAATAAAGGTATCCTGGCTGAAGAGGGGTGAAACCCTGCAACCGGTCCTAGGATGCTTGTTTCCAGTCCAGGGAGGACCTTGCTTGGCAGTTCGGGCTGGACTGTATCCATGAGGCACAGGGTCAAGACTGATATGCAGATGGCTGGGTTCAAACTGGAACGGCATGGTGAGCAAAAAAACAATGGATTTAGGCCCAGATCTCTGTACTGGGGTGAGTGTATGACATTGTTCTGCATTCAGTCCATCAACTGTTGTTTTTGCATTTGTCACCCTGAGTTGGAAGGGTATGCCCAGATGTGGATCCCATGCTCTCCATGCCACTGCAATCATGCTATCCCGGCTGAAGAGGGGTGAAACCCTGAAACCGGTCCTAGGATGCTATTCCAGGGAGGACCTGGCTTGGTAGTTCGGGCAGGACTGCACCCATGAGGCACAGGGTCAAGACTAATTTGCATATGGCTGGGTTCAAACTGGAACGGCATGGTGAGCAAAAAACGATAGATTTAGGCCCAGATATCTGTACTGGGGCGAATGTATGACATTGTTCTGCATTCAGTCCATCAACTGTTGTTTTTGCATTTGTCACCCCGAGTGGGAAGGGTAAGCCCAGACGTGGGTCCCCTGCTCTCCATGCCGCTGGAATCAAGCTATCCTGGCTGAAGAGGGGTGAAACCCTGAAACCGGTCCTAGGATGCTTGTTTCCAGTCCAGGGAGGACCTGGCTTGGCAGTTCGGGCTGGACTGTACCCATGAGGCACAGCGTCAAGACTGATATGCACATGGCTGAGTTCAAACTGGAACGGCATGGTGAGCAAAAAAATGCTGTATTTAGGCCCAGATCTCTGTACTGAGGTGTATGTATGAGATTGTTCTGCATTATGTCCATCAACTGTTGTTTTTGCATTTGTCACCCCGAGTGGGAAGGGTATTCCCAGACGTGTGTCCCATGCTCTCCATGCCACTGGAATCAAGCTATGCTGGCTGAAGAGGGGTGAAACCCTGAAACCGGTCCTAGGATGCTTGTTTCCAGTCCAGGGAGGACCTGGCCTGGCAGTTCGGGCTGGACTGTACCCATGAGGCACAGGGCAAGACTGATTTTCATATGGCTTTGTTCAAACTGGAACGGCATGGTGAGCAAAAAAACAATGGATTTAGGCCCAGATATCTGTACTGGGGTGAATGTATGACATTGTTCTGTATTCAGTCCATCAACTGTAGTTTTTGCATTTGTCACCCCGAGTGGAAGGGTATGCCCAGACGTGGATCCCATGCTCTCCATGCCACTGCAATCATGCTATCCCGGCTGAAGAGGGGTGAAACCCTGAAACCGGTCCTAGGATGCTATTCCAGGGAGGACCTGGCTTGGTAGTTCGGGCAGGCCTGCACCCATGAGGCACAGGGTCAAGACTGATTTGCATATGGCTGGGTTCAAACTGGAACGGCATTGTGAGCAAAAACACGATGGATTTAGGCCCAGATCTCTGTACTGGGGTGAATGTCTGACAGTGTTCTGCATTCTGTCCATCAACTGTTGTTTTTGCATTTGTCACCCGAGTGGGAAGGGTATGCCCAGACATGGGTCCCATGCTCTCTATGCCACTGGAATAAAGGTATCCTGGCTGAAGAAGGGTGAAACCCTGAAACCGGTCCTAGGATGCAGGTTTCCAGTCCAGGGAGTACTTTGCTTGGCAGTTCGGGCTGGACTGTACCCATGAGGCACAGGGTCAAGACTGATATGCATATGGCTGGGTTCAAACTGGAACGGCATGGTGAGCAAAAAAATGATGTATTTAGGCCCAGATCTCTGTACTGAGGTGAATGTATGAGGTTGTTCTGCATTCTGTCCATCAACTGTTGTTTTTGCATTTGTCACCCCGAGTGGGAAGGGTATTCCCAGATGTGTGTCCCCTGCTCTCCATGCCACTGGAATCAAGCTATGCTGGCTGAAGAGGGGTGAAACCCTGAAACCGGTCCTAGGATGCTTGTTTCCAGTCCAGGGGGGACCTGGCCTGGCAGTTCGGGCTGGACTGTACCCATGAGGCACAGGGCAAGACTGATTTGCATATGGCTGGGTTCAAACTGGAACGGCATGGTGAGCAAAAAAACAATGGATTTAGGCCCAGATATCTGTACTGGGGTGAATGTATGACATTGTTCTGCATTCAGTCCATCAACTGTTGTTTTTGCATTTGTCACCCCGAGTGGAAGGGTATGCCCAGAAGTGGATCCCATGCTCTCCATGCCACTGCAATCAAGCTAACCCGGCTGAAGAGGGGTGAAACCCTGAAACCGGTCCTAGGAAGCTATTCCAGGGAGGACCTGGCTTGGTAGTTCGGGCAGGAGTGCACCCATGAGGTACAGGGTCAAGACTGATTTGCATATGGCTGGGTTCAAACTGGAACGGCATGGTGGGCAAAAAACGATGGATTTAGGCCCAGATCTCTGTACTGGGGTGAATGTATGACATTGTTCTGCATTCAGTCCATCAACTGTTGTTTTTGCATTTGTCACCCCGAGTGGGAAGGGTAAGCCCAGACGTGGGTCCCATGCTCTCCATGCCACTGGAATCAAGCTATCCTGGCTGAAGAGGGGTGAAACCCTGAAACCGGTCCTAGGATGCTTGTTTCCAGTCCAGGGAGGACCTGGCTTGGCAGTTCGGGCTGGACTGTACCCATGAGGCACAGGGTCAAGGCTGATTTGCATATGGCTGGGTTCAAACTGTAACGGCATGGTGAGCAAAAACACGATGGATTTAGGCCCAGAACTCTGTACTGGGGTGAATGTCTGACATTGTTCTGCATTCTGTCCATCAACTGTTGTTTTTGCATTTGTCACCCCGAGTGGGAAGGGTATTCCCAGACATGTGTCCCATGCTCTCTATTGCCACTGGAATCAAGCTATGCTGGCTGAAGAGGGGTGAAACCCTGAAACCGGTCCTAGGATGCTTGTTTCCAGTCCAGGGAGGACCTGGCTAGGCAGTTTGGGCTGGACTGTACCCATGAGGCACAGGGCAAGACTGATTTGCATATGGCTGGGTTCAAACTGGAATGGCATGGTGAGCAAAAAAACAATGGATTTAGGCCCAGATATCTGTACTGGGGTGAATGTATGACATTGTTCTGCATTCAGTCCATCAACTGTTGTTTTTGCATTTGTCACCCCGAGTGGAAGGGTATGCCCAGACGTGGATCCCATGCTCTCCATGCCACTGGAATCAAGCTATCCTGGCTGAAGAGGGGTGAAACCCTGAAACCGGTCCTAGGATGCTATTCCAGGAAGGACCTGGCTAGGTAGTTCGGGCTGGACTGTACCCATGAGGCACAGGGTCAAGACTGATTTGCATATGAGTGGGTTCAAACTGGAAGGGCATGGTGAGCAAAAAAACAATGGATTTAGGCCCAGATATCTGTACTGGGGTGAATGTATGACATTGTTCTGCATTCAGTCCATCAACTGTTGTTTTTGCATTTGTCACCCCGAGTGGAAGGGTATGCCCAGACGTGGATCCCATGCTCTCCATGCCACTGGAATCAAGCTATCCTGGCTGAAGAGGGGTGAAACCCTGAAACCGGTCCTAGGATGCTTGTTTCCAGTCCAGGGAGGACCTGGCTTGGCAGTTCGGGCTGGACTGTTCCCATGAGGCACAGGGTCAAGGCTGATTTGCATATGGCTGGGTTCAAACTGTAACGGCATGGTTTGCAAAAAAACGATGGATTTCGGCCCAGATCTCTGTACTGGGGTGAATGAAGGACATTGTTTTGCATTCTGTCCATCAACTGTTGTTTTTGCATTTGTGACCTCGAGTGGGAAGGGTATGCCCAGACATGGGTCCCATGCTCTCCATGCCACTGGAATCAAGCTATCCTGGCTGAAGAGGGGTGAAACCCTGAAACCGGTCCTAGGATGCTTGTTTCCAGTCCAGGGAGGACCTGGTTTTGCAGTTTGGGCTGGACTGTACCCATGAGGCACAGGGCAAGACTGATTTGCATATGGCTGGGTTCAAACTGGAATTGCATGGTGAGCAAAAAAACAATTGATTTAGGCCCAGATATCTGTACTGGTGTGAATGTATGACATTGTTCTGCATTCAGTCCATCAACTGTTGTTTTTGCATTTGTCACCATGAGTGGGAAGGGTATGCCCAGACATGGATCCCATGCTCTCCATGCCACTGGAATCAAGATATCCCGGCTGAAGAGGGGTGAAACCCTGAAACCAGTCCTAGGATGCTATTCCAGGGAGGACCTGGCTAGGTAGTTCGGGCTGGACTGTACCCATGAGGCACAGGGTCAAGACTGATTTGCATATGACTGGGTTCAAACTGGAAGGGCATGGTGAGCAAAAAAACAATGGATTTAGGCCCAGATATCTGTACTGGGGTGAATGTATGACATTGTTCTGCATTCAGTCCATCAACTGTTGTTTTTGCATTTGTCACCCCGAGTGGAAGGGTATGCCCAGACGTGTGTCCCATGCTCTCCATGCCACTGGAATCAAGCTATCCTGGCTGAAGAGGGGTGAAACCCTGAAACCGGTCCTAGGATGCTTGTTTCCAGTCCAGGGAGGACCTGGCTTGGCAGTTCGGGCTGGACTGTTCCCATGAGGCACAGGGTCAAGGCTGATTTGCATATGGCTGGGTTCAAACTGTAACGGCATGGTTTGCAAAAAAACGATGGATTTCGGCCCAGATCTCTGTACTGGGGTGAATGAAGGACATTGTTTTGCATTCTGTCCATCAACTGTTGTTTTTGCATTTTTGACCTCGAGTGGGAAGGGTATGCCCAGACATGGGTCCCATGCTCTCCATGCCACTCGAATCAAGCTATCCTGGCTGAAGAGGGGTGAAACCCTGAAACCGGTCCTAGGATGCTTGTTTCCAGTCCAGGGAGGACCTGGTTTGGCAGTTTGGGCTGGACTGTACCCATGAGGCACAGGGCAAGACTGATTTGCATATGGCTGGGTTCAAACTGGAATGGCATGGTGAGCAAAAAAACAATTGATTTAGGCCCAGATATCTGTACTGGGGTGAATGTATGACATTGTTCTGCATTCAGTCCATCAACTGTTGTTTTTGAATTTGTCACCCCGATTGAGAAGGGTATGCCCAGACGTGTGTCCCATGCTCTCCATGCCACTGGAATCAAGCTATGCTGGCTGAAGAGGGGTAAAACTCTGAAACCGGTCCTAGGATGCTTGTTTCCAGTCCAGGGAGGACCTGGTTTGGCAGTTTGGGCTGGACTGTACCCATGAGGCACAGGGCAAGACTGATTTGCATATGGCTGGGTTCAAACTGGAATGGCATGGTGAGCAAAAAAACAATTGATTTAGGCCCAGATATCTGTACTGGGGTGAATGTATGACATTGTTCTGCATTCAGTCCATCAACTGTGGTTTTTGATTTTGTCACCCCAAGTAGGAAGGGTATGCCCAGATGTGGGTCCCCTGCTCTCCATGCCACTGGAATCAAGCTATCCTGGCTAAAGAGGGGTGAAACCCTGAAACCGGTCCTAGGATGCTTGTTTCCAGTCCAGGGAGGACCTGGCTTGGCAGTTCGGGCTGGACTGTACCCATGAGGCACAGGGTCAAGGCTGATTTGCACATGGCTAGGTTCAAACTGTAACGGCATGGTGAGCAAAAAACGATGGATTTAGGCCCAGATCTCTGTACTGGGGTGAATGTATGACATTGTTCTGCGTTCAGTCCATCAACTGTTGTTTTTGCATTTGTCACCCCGAGTGGGAAGGGTAAGCCCAGACGTGGGCCCCATGCTCTCCATGCCACTGGAATCAAGCTATCCTGGCGGAAGAGGGGTGAAACCCTGAAATCGGTCCTAGGATGCTTGTTTCCAGTCCAGAGAGGACCTGGCTTCGCAGTTCAGGCTGGACTGTACCCATGAGGCACAGGGTCAAGACTGATTTGCATATGGCTGGGTTCAAACTGGAAGGGCATGGTGAGCAAAAAAACGATGGATTTAGGCGCAGATCTCTGTACTGGGGTGAATGTAAGACATTGTTCTGCATTCTGTCTCTCAACTGTTGTTTTTGCATTTGTCACCCCGAGTGGGAAGGGTAAGCCCAGACGTGGGTCCCATGCTCTCCATGCCACTGGAATCAAGCTATCCTGGCGGAAGAGGGGTGAAACCCTGAAATCGGTCCTAGGATGCTTGTTTCCAGTCCAGAGAGGACCTGGCTTCGCAGTTCAGGCTGGACTGTACCCATGAGGCACAGGGTCAAGACTGATTTGCATATGGCTGGGTTCAAACTGGAAGGGCATGGTGAGCAAAAAAACGATGGATTTAGGCGCAGATCTCTGTACTGGGGTGAATGTAAGACATTGTTCTGCATTCTGTCCCTCAACTGTTGTTTTTGATTTTGTCACCCCGCGTGGGAAGGGTGTGCCCAGATGTGGGTCCCCTGCTCTCCATGCCACTGGAATCAAGCTGTCCTGGCGGAAGAGGGGTGAAACCCTGAAACCGGTCCTAGGATGCTTGTTTCCAGTCCAGGGAGGACCTGGCTTCGCAGTTCAGGCAGGACTGTACCCATGAGGCACAGGGTCAAGACTGATTTGGATATGGCTGGGTTCAAACTGGAAGGGCATGGTGAGCCAAAAAAAGATGGATTTAGGCGCAGATCTCTGTACTGGGGTGAATGTAAGACATTGTTCTGCATTCTGTCCATCAACTGTTTTTTTTGCATTTGTCACCCCGATTGAGAAGGGTATTCCCAGATGTGGGCCTCCTGCTCTCCATGCCACTGGAATCAAGCTATCCTGGCTGAAGAGGGGTGAAACCCTGAAACCGGTCCTAGGATGCTTGTTTCCAGTCCATGGAGGACCTGGCTTCGCAGTTCAGGCTGGACTGTACCCATGAGGCACAGGGTCAAGACTGATTTGCATATGACTGGGTTCAAACTGGAAGGGCATGGTGAGCATAACAATGATGGATTTAGGCGCAGATCTCTGTACTGGGTTGAATGTAAGACTTTGTTCTGCATTCTGTCCATCAACTGTTGTTTTTGCTTTTGTCACCCCGAGTGAGAAGGGTATGTCCAGATGTGGGTCCCCTGCTCTCCATGCCACTGGAATCAAGCTATCCTGGCTGAAGAGGGGTGAAACCCTGAAACCGGTCCTAGGATGCTTGTTTCCAGTCCAGGGAGGACCTGGCTTGGCAATTCGGGCTGGACTGTACCCATGAGGCACAGGGTCAAGGCTGATTTGCATATGGCTGGGTTCCAACTGTAACGGCATGGTGAGCAAAAAAAGGATGGATTTAGGCCCATATCTCTGTACTAGGGTGAATGTATGACATTGTTTTGCATTCTGTCCATCAACTGTTGTTTTTGCATTTGTCACCCCGATTGGGAAGGGTATTCCCAGACGTGGGTCCCATGCTCTCCATGCCACTGGAATCAAGCTATCCTGGCTGAAGAGGGGTGAAACCCTGAAACCGGTCCTAGGATGCTTGTTTCCAGTGCAGGGAGGACCTGGCTTGGCAGTTCGGGCTGGACTGTACCCATGAGGTACAGGGTCAAGACTGATTTGCATATGGCTGGGTTCAAACTGGAACGGCATGGTGAGCAAAAAAACAATGGATTTTGGCCCAGATATCTGTACTGGGGTGAATGTATGACATTGTTCTGCATTCAGTCCATCAACTGTTGTTTTTGCATTTGTCACCCCGATTGGGAAGGGTATTCGCAGACATGGGTCCCATGCTCTCCATGCCACTGGAATCAATCTATCCTGGCTGAAGAGGGGTGAAACCCTGAAACCGGTCCTAGGATGCTTGTTTCCAGTGCAGGGAGGACCTGGCTTGGCAGTTCGGGCTGAACTGTACCCATGAGGTACAGGGTCAAGACTCATTTGCATATGGCTGGGTTCAAACTGGAACGGCATTGTGAGCAAAAACACGATGGATTTAGTCCCAGATCTCTGTACTGGGGTGAATGTCTGACATTGTTCTGCATTCTGTCCATCAACTGTTGTTTTTGCATTTGTCACCATGAGTGGGAAGGGTATGCCCAGACATGGATCCCATGCTCTCCATGCCACTGGAATCAAGATATCCCGGCTGAAGAGGGGTGAAACCCTGAAACCGGTCCTAGGATGCTATTCCAGGGAGGACCTGGCTAGGTAGTTCGGGCTGGACTATACCCATGAGGCACAGGGTCAAGACTGATTTGCATATGACTGGGTTCAAACTGGAAGGGCATGGTGAGCAAAAAAACAATGGATTTAGGCGCAGATCGCTGTACTGGGGTGAATGGATGACATTGTTCTGCATTCTGTCCATCAACTGTGGTTTTTGATTTTGTCACCCCGAGTGGGAAGGGTATGCCCAGATGTGGGTCCCCTGCTCTCCATACCACTGGAATCAAGCTATCCTGGCTAAAGAGGGGTGAAACCCTGAAACCGGTCCTAGGATGCTTGTTTCCAGTCCAGGGAGGACCTGGCTTGGCAGTTCGGGCTGGACTGTTCCCATGAGGCACAGGGTCAAGGCTGATTTGCATATGGCTGGGTTCAAACTGTAACGGCATGGTTTGCAAAAAAACGATGGATTTCGGCCCAGATCTCTGTACTGGGGTGAATGAAGGACATTGTTTTGCATTCTGTCCATCAACTGTTGTTTTTGTATTTGTGACCTCGAGTGGGAAGGGTATGCCCAGACATGGGTCCCATGCTCTCCATGCCACTGGAATCAAACTAACCTGGCGGAAGAGGGGTGAAACCCTGAAACCGGTCCTAGGATGCTTGTTTCCAGTCCAGGGAGGACCTGGCTTCGCAGTTCAGGCTGGACTGTACCCATGAGGCACAGGGTCAAGACTGATTTGCATATGACTGGGTTCAAACTGGAAGGGCATGGTGAGCAAAAAAACAATGGATTTAGGTGCAGATCTCTGTACTGGGGTGAATGTAAGACATTGTTCTGCATTCTGTCCATCAACTGCTGTTTTTGAATTTGTCACCCGAGTGGGAAGGGTATGCCCAGACATGGGTACCATGCTCTCTATGCCACTGGAATAAAGGTATCCTGGCTGAAGAGGGGTGAAACCCTGACACCGGTCCTAGGATGCTTGTTTCCAGTGCAGGGAGGACCTGGCTTGGCAGTTCGGGCTGGACTGTACCCATGAGGCAGAGGGTCAAGACTGATTTGCATATGACTGGGTTCAAACTGGAACGGCATTGTGAGCAAAAACACAATGGATTTAGGCCCAGATCTCTGTACTGGGGTGAATGTCTGACATTGTTCTGCATTCTGTCCATCAACTCTTGTTTTTGCATTTGTCACCCCGAGTGGGAAGGGTATTCCCAGACATGTGCCACATGCTCTCTATGCCACTGGAATCAAGCTATGCTGGCTGAAGAGGGGTGAAACCCTGAAACCGGTCCTAGGATGCTTGTTTCCAGTCCAGGGAGGACCTGGCTTGGCAGTTTGGGCTGGACTGTACCCATGAGGCACAGGGCAAGACTGATTTGCATATGGCTGGGTTCAAACTGGAATGGCATGGTGAGCAAAAAAATGATGGATTTAGGCGCAGATCTCTGTACTGGGGTGAATGTAAGACATTGTTCTGCATTCTGTCCATTCACTGTTGTTTTTGCATTTGTCACCCCGATTGAGAAGGGTATTCCCAGACGTGTGTCCCATGCTCTACATGCCACTGGAATCAAGCTATGCTGGCTGAAGAGGGGTGAAACCCTGAAACCGGTCCTAGGATGCTTGTTTCCAGTCCAGGGAGGACCTGGCTTCGCAGTTCAGGCTGGACTGTACCCATGAGGCACAGGGTCAAGACTGATTTGCATATGGATGGGTTCAAACTGGAAGGGCATGGTGAGCTAAAAAATGATGGATTTAGGCGCAGATCTCTGTACTGGGGTGAATGTAAGACATTGTTTTGCATTCTGTCCATTAACTGTTGTTTTTGCATTTGTCACCCCGATTGAGAAGGGTATTCCCAGATGTGGGTCCCCTGCTCTCCATGCCACTGGAATCAAGTTATCCCGGCTGAAGAGGGGTGAAACCCTGAAACCGGTCCTAGGATGCTATTCCAGGGAGGACCTGGCTTGGTAGTTCGGGCTGGACTGTACCCATGAGGCACAGGGTCAAGACTGATTTGCATATGGCTGGGTTCAAACTGGAAGGGCATGGTGAGCTAAAAAATGATGGATTTAGGCGCAGATCTCTGTACTGGGGTGAATGTAAGACATTGTTCTGCATTCTGTCCATTAACTGTTGTTTTTGCATTTGTCACCCTGATTGAGAAGGGTATTCCCAGACGTGTGTCCCATGCTCTACATGCCACTGGAATCAAGCTATGCTGGCTGAAGAGGGGTGAAACCCTGAAACCGGTCCTAGGATGCTTGTTTCCAGTCCAGGGAGGACCTGGCTTCGCAGTTCAGGCTGGACTGTACCCATGAGGCACAGGGTCAAGACTGATTTGCATATGGATGGGTTCAAACTGGAAGGGCATGGTGAGCTAAAAAATGATGGATTTAGGCGCAGATCTCTGTACTGGGGTGAATGTAAGACATTGTTCTGCATTCTGTCCATTAACTGTTGTTTTTGCATTTGTCACCCCGATTGAGAAGGGTATTCCCAGATGTGGGTCCCCTGCTCTCCATGCCACTGGAATCAAGCTGTCCTGGCTGAAGAGGGGTGAAACCCTGAAACCGGTCCTAGGATGCTTGTTTCCAGTGCAGGGAGGACCTGGCTTGGCAGTTCGGGCTGGACTGCACCCATGAGGTACAGGGTCAAGACTGATTTGCATATGGCTGGGTTCAGACTTGAACGGCACTGTGAGCAAAAACACAATGGATTGAGGCCCAGATCTCTGTACTGGGGTGAATGTATGACATTGTTCTGCATTCAGTCCATCAACTGTTGTTTTTGCATTTGTCACCCTGAGTGGGAAGGGTAAGCCCAGACGTGGGTCCCATGCTCTCCATGCCACTGGAATCAAGCTATCCTGGCGGAAGAGGGGTGAAACCCTGAAACCGGTCCTAGGATGCTTGTTTCCAGTCCAGGGAGGACCTGGCTTCGCAGTTCAGGCAGGACTGTACCCATGAGGCACAGGGTCAAGACTGATTTGCATATGGCTGGGTTCAACCTGGAAGGGCATGGTGAGCTAAAAAATGATGGATTTAGGCGCAGATCTCTGTACTGGGTGAATGTAAGACATTGTTCTGCATTCTGTCCTTTAACTGTTGTTTTTGCATTTGTCACCCCGATTAAGAAGGGTATTCCCAGATGTGGGTCCCCTGCTCTCCATGCCACTGGAATCAAGCTATCCTGGCTGAATAGGAGTAAAACCCTGAAACCGGTCCTAGGATGCTTGTTTCCAGTGCAGGGAGGACCTGGCTTGGCAGTTCGGGCTGGACTGCAACCATGAGGTACAGGGTCAAGACTGATTTGCATATGGCTGGGTTCAAACTGGTAGGGCATGGTGAGCAAAAAAACAATGGATTTAGGCCCAGATATCTGTACTGGGGTGAATGTATGACATTGTTCTGCATTCAGTCCATCAACTGTTGTTTTTACATTTGTCACCCCGAGTGGGAAGGGTATGCCCAGATGTGGATCCCATGCTCTCCATGCCACTGGAATCCAGTTTTCCCGGCTGAAGAGGGGTGAAACCCTGAAACCGGTCCTAGGATGCTATTCCAGGGAGGACCTGGCTTGGTAGTTCGGGCTGGACTGTACCCATGAGGCACAGGGTCAAGACTGATTTGCATATGGCTGGGTTCAAACTAAAACGGCATGGTGAGCAAAAAAAACATGGATTTAGGCCCAGATATCTGTACTAGGGTGAATGTATGACATTGTTCTGCATTCAGTCCATCAACTGTTGTTTTTGCATTTGTCACCTCGAGTGGAAGGGTATACCCAGACGTGGATCCCATGCTCTCCATGCCACTCCAATCAAGCTATCCCGGCTGAAGAGGGGTGAAACCCTGAAACCGGTCCTAGGATGCTATTCCAGGGAGGACTTGGCTTGGTAGTTTGGGCAGGACTGCACCCATGAGGCACAGGGTCAAGACTGATTTGCATATGGCTGGGTTCAAACTGGAACGGCATGGTGAGCAAAAAAACTATGGATTTAGGCGCAGATGTCTGTACTGGGGTGAATGTAAGACATTGTTCTGCATTCTGTCCATCAACTGTTGTTTTTGATTTTGTCACCCCGAGTGGGAAGGGTATGCCCAGATGTGGCTCCCCTGCTCTCCATGCCACTGGAATCAAGCTATCCTGGCTGAGGGGTGAAACCCTGAAACCTGTCCTAGGATGCTTGTTTCCAGTCGAGGGAGGACCTTGCTGGGCAGTTCGGGCTGGACTGTACCCATGAGGCACAGGGTCAAGGCTGATTTGCATATGGCTGGGTTCAAACTGTAACGTTATGGTGAGCAAAAAAACGATGGATTTAGGCCCAGATCTCTGTACTGGGGTGAATGTATGACATTGTTCTGCATTCTGTCCATCAACTGTTGTTTTTGATTTTGTCACCCCGAGTTGGAAGGGTATGCCCAGATGTGGCTCCCCTGCTCTCCATGCCACTGGAATCAAGCTATCCTGGCTGAAGAGGGGTGAAACCCTGAAACCGGTCCTAGGATGCTTGTTTCCAGTCGAGGGAGGACCTTGCTTGGCAGTTCGGGCTGGACTGTACCCATGAGGCACAGGGTCAAGGCTGATTTGCATATGGCTGGGTTCAAACTGTAACGTTATGGTGAGCAAAAAAACGATGGATTTAGGCCCAGATCTCTGTACTGGGGTGAATGTATGACATTGTTTTGCATTCTGTCCATCACTTGTTGTTTTTGCATTTGTCACCCTGAGTGGGAAGGGTATTCCCAGACGTGGGTCCCATGCTCTCCATGCCACTGGAATCAAGCTATCCTGGCTGAAGAGGGGTGAAACCCTGAAACCGGTCCTAGGATGCTTGTTTCCAGTGCAGGGAGGACCTGGCTTGGCAGTTCGGGCTGGACTGTACCCATGAGACACAGGGTCAAGACTGATTTGCATATGGCTGGGTTCAAACTGGAACGGCATTGTGAGCAAAAACACAATGGATTTAGGCCCAGATCTCTGTACTGGGGTGAATGTCTGACATTGTTCTGCATTCTGTCCATCAACTGTTGTTTTTGTATTTGTCACCCCGAGTGGGAAGGGTATGCCCAGACATGGGTCCCATGCTCTCCATGCCACTGGAATAAAGGTATCCTGGCTGAAGAGGGGTGAAACCCTGAAACCGGTCCTAGGATGCTTGTTTCCAGTCCAGGGAGGACCTGGCTTGGCAGTTCGGGCTGGACTGTACCCATGAGGCACAGGGCATGACTGATTTGCATATGGCTGGGTTCAAACTGGAACGGCATGGTGAGCAAAAAAATGATGGATTTCGGCCCAGATCTCTGTACTGGGGTGAATGTATGAGATTGGTCTGCATTCTGTCCATCAACTGTTGTTTTTGCATTTGTCACCCGAGTGGGAAGGGTATTCCAAGACGTGTGTCCCATGCTCTCCATGCCGCTGGAATCAAGCTATCCTGGCTGAAGAGGGGTGAAACCCTGAAACCGGTCCAAGGATGCTTGTTTCCAGTCGAGGGAGGACCTTGCTTGGCAGTTCGGGCTGGACTGTACCCATGAGGCACAGGGTCAAGGCTGATTTGCATATGGCTGGGTTCAAACTGTAACGGCATGGTGAGCAAAAAAACGATGGATTTATGCCTAGATCTCTGTACTGGGGTGAATGTATGACATTGTTTTGCATTCTGTCCATCACCTGTTGTTTTTGCATTTGTCACCCTGAGTGGGAAGGGTATTCCCAGACGTGGGTCCCATGCTCTCCATGCCACTGGAATCAAACTATCCTGGCGGAAGAGGGGTAAAACCCTGAAACCGGACCTAGGATGCTTGTTTCCAGTCCAGGGAGGACCTGGATTCGCAGTTCAGGCAGGACTGTACCCATGAGGCACAGGGTCAAGACTGATTTGCATATGGCTGGGTTCAAACTGGAAGGGCACGGTGAGCTAAAAAATGATGGATTTAGGAACAGATCTCTGTACTGGGGTGAATGTAAGACATTGTTCGGCATTCTGTCCATCAACTGTTGTTCTTGCATTTGTCACCCCGATTGAGAAGGGTATTCCCAGATGTGGGTCCCCTGCTCTCCATGCCACTGGAATCAAGCTATCCTGGCTGAAGAGGGGTGAAACCCTGAAACCGGTCCTAGGATGCTTGTTTCCAGTGCAGGGAGGACCTGGCTTGGCAGTTCGGGCTGGACTGCACCCATGAGGTACAGGGTCAAGACTGATTTATATATGGCTGGGTTCAGACTTGAACGGCATTGTGAGCAAAAACACAATGGATTTAGGCCCAGATCTCTGTACTGGGGTGAATGTCTGACATTGTTCTGCATTCTGTCCATCAACTGTTGTTTTTGTATTTGTCACCCCGAGTGGGAAGGGTACGCCCAGACATGGGTCCCATGCTCTCCATGCCACTGGAATAAAGGTATCCTGGCTGAAGAGGGGTGAAACCCTGAAACCGGTCCTAGGATGCTTGTTTCCAGTGCAGGGAGGACCTGGCTTGGCAGTTCGGGCTGGACTGCACCCATGAGGTACAGGGTCAAGACTGATTTATATATGGCTGGGTTCAGACTTGAACGGCATTGTGAGCAAAAACACAATGGATTTAGGCCCAGATCTCTGTACTGGGGTGAATGTCTGACATTGTTCTGCATTCTGTCCATCAACTGTTGTTTTTGTATTTGTCACCCCGAGTGGGAAGGGTACGCCCAGACATGGGTCCCATGCTCTCCATGCCACTGGAATAAAGGTATCCTGGCTGAAGAGGGGTGAAACCCTGAAACCGGTCCTAGGATGCTTGTTTCCAGTCCAGGGAGGACCTGGCTTGGCAGTTCGGGCTGGACTGTACCCATGAGGCACAGGGCATGACTGATTTGCATATGGCTGTGTTCAAACTGGAACGGCATGGTGAGCAAAAAAATGATGGATTTCGGCCCAGATCTCTGTACTGGGGTGAATGTATGAGATTGTTCTGCATTCTGTCCATTAACTGTTGGTTTTGCATTTGTCACCCCGAGTGGGAAGGGTATTCCAAGACGTGTGTCCCATGCTCTCCATGCCGCTGGAATCAAGCTATCCTGGCTGAAGAGGGGTGAAACCCTGAAACCGGTCCAAGGATGCTTGTTTCCAGTCGAGGGAGGACCTTGCTTGGCAGTTCGGGCTGGACTGTACCCATGAGGCACAGGGTCAAGACTGATTTGCATATGGCTGGGTTCAAACTGGAACGGCATTGTGAGCAAAAACACGATGGATTTAGGCCCAGATATCTGTACTGGGGTGAATGTCTGACATTGTTCTGCATTCTGTCCATCAACTGCTGTTTTTGCATTTGTCACCCAGAGTGGGAAGGGTATTCCCAGACATGTGTCCAATGCTCTCCATGCCACTGGAATAAAGGTATCCTGGCTGAAGAGGAGTGAAACCCTGAAACTGGTCCTAGGATGCTTGTTTCCAGTCCAGGGAGGACCTGGCTTGGCAGTTCGGGCTGGACTGTACCCATGAGGCACAGGGCATGACTGATTTGCATATGGCTGGGTTCAAACTCGAACGGCATGGTGAGCAAAAAACTATGGATTTAGGCCCAGATCCCTGTACTGGGGTGAATGAATGACATTGTTCTGCATTCATTCCATCAACTGTTGTTTTTGCATTTGTCACCCCGAGTGTGAAGGGTAAGCCCAGACGTGGGTCCCATGCTCTCCATGCCACTGGAATCAAACTAACCTGGCGGAAGAGGGGTGAAACCCTGAAACCGGTCCTAGGATGCTTGTTTCCAGTGCAGGGAGGACCTGGCTTGGCAGTTCGGGCTGGACTGCAACCATGAGGTACAGGGTCAAAACTGATTTGCATATGGCTGGGTTCAGACTTGAACGGCACTGTGAGCAAAAACACAATGGATTTAGGCCCAGATCTCTGTACTGGGGTGAGTGTAAGACATTGTTCTGCATTCTGTCCATCAACTGTTGTTTTTGCATTTGTCATCCCGATTGAGAAGGGTATGCCCAGACGTGGGTCCCATGCTCTCCATGCCACTGGAATCAAACTAACCTGGCGGAAGAGGGGTGAAACCCTGAAACCGGTTCTTGGATGCTTGTTTCCAGTCCAGGGAGGACCTGGCTTCGCAGTTCAGGCTGGACTGTACCCATGAGGCACAGGGTAAAGACTGATTTGCATATGACTGGGTTCAAACTGGTAGGGCATGGTGAGCAAAAAAACAATGGATTTAGGTGCAGATCTCTGTACTGGGGTGAATGTAAGACATTGTTCTGCATTCTGTCGATCAACTGTTGTTTTTGCATTTGTCACCCCGATTGGGAAGGGTATTCCCAGACATGGGTCCCATGCTCTCCATGCCACTGGAATCAATCTATCCTGGCTGAAGAGGGGTGAAACCCTGAAACCGGTCCTAGGATGCTTGTTTCCAGTGCAGGGAGGAACTGGCTTGGCAGTTCGGGCTGAACTGTACCTATGAGGTACAGGGTCAAGACTGATTTGCATATGGCTGGGTTCAAACTGGAGCGGCATTGTGAGCAAAAACACGATGGATTTAGGCCCAGATCTCTGTACTGGGGTGAATGTCTGACATTGTTCTGCATTCTGTCCATCAACTGTTGTTTTTGAATTTGTCTCCCGAGTGGGAAGGGTATGCCCAGACATGGGTCCCATGCTCTCTATGCCACTGGAATAAAGGTATCCTGGCTGAAGAGGGGTGAAACCCTGAAACCGGTCCTAGGATGCAGGTTTCCAGTCCAGGGAGTACCTTGCTTGGCAGTTCGGGCTGGACTGTACCCATGAGGCACAGGGTCAAGACTGATATGCATATGGCTGGGTTCAAACTGGAACGGCATGGTGAGCAAAAAAATGATGTATTTAGGCCCAGATCTCTGTACTGAGGTGAATGTATGAGATTGTTTTGCATTCTGTCCATCAACTGTTGTTTTTCCATTTGTCACCCCGAGTGGGAAGGGTATTCCCAGACGTGTGTCCCATGCTCTCCATGCCACTGGAATCAAGCTATGCTGGCTGAAGAGGGGTAAAACCCTGAAACTGGTCCTAGGATGCTTGTTTCCAGTCCAGGGAGGACCTGGCTTGGCAGTTCGGGCTGGACTGTACCCATGAGGCACAGGGCAAGACTGATTTGCATATGGCTGGGTTTAAACTGTAACGGCATGATGAGCAAAAAAATTATGGATTTAGGCCCAGATCTCTGTACTGGGGTGAATGTATGACATTGTTTTGCATTCTGTCCATCACCTGTTGTTTTTGCATTTGTCACCCTGAGTGGGAAGGGTATTCCCAGACGTGGGTCCTATGCTCTCCATGCCACTGGAATCAAGCTATCCTGGCTGAAGAGGGGTGAAACCCTGAAACCGGTCCTAGGATGCTTGTTTCCAGTGCAAGGAGGACCTGGCTTGGCAGTTCGGGCTGGACTGTACCCATGAGGCACAGGGTCAAGACTGATTTGCATATGGCTGGGTTCAAACTGGAACGGCATTGTGAGCAAAAACACGATGGATTTAGGCCCAGATCTCTGTACTGGGGTGAATGTCTGACATTGTTCTGCATTCTGTCCATCAACTGCTGTTTTTGCATTTGTCACCCTGAGTGGGAAGGGTATTCCCAGAGGTGGGTCCCATGCTCTCCATGCCACTGGAATCAAGCTATCCTGGCTGAAGAGGGGTGAAACCCTGAAACCGGTCCTAGGATGCTTGTTTCCAGTGCAAGGAGGACCTGGCTTGGCAGTTCGGGCTGGACTGTACCCATGAGGCACAGGGTCAAGACTGATTTGCATATGGCTGGGTTCAAACTGGAACGGCATTGTGAGCAAAAACACGATGGATTTAGGCCCAGATCTCTGTACTGGGGTGAATGTCTGACATTGTTCTGCATTCTGTCCATCAACTGCTGTTTTTGCATTTGTCACCCAGAGTGGGAAGGGTATTCCCAGACATGTGTCCAATGCTCTCCATGCCACTGGAATAAAGGTATCCTGGCTGAAGAGGAGTGAAACCCTGAAACCGGTCCTAGGATGCTTGTTTCCAGTCCAGGGAGGACCTGGCTTGGCAGTTCGGGCTGGACTGTAACCATGAGGCACAGGGCATGACTGATTTGCATATGGCTGGGTTCAAACTCGAACGGCATGGTGAGCAAAAAACGATGGATTTAGGCCCAGATCCCTGTACTGGGGTGAATGAATGACATTGTTCTGCATTCATTCCATCAACTGTTGTTTTTGCATTTGTCACCCCGAGTGTGAAGGGTAAGCCCAGACGTGGGTCCCATGCTCTCCATGCCACTGGAATCAAACTAACCTGGCGGAAGAGGGGTGAAACCCTGAAACCGGTCCTAGGATGCTTGTTTCCAGTGCAGGGAGGACCTGGCTTGGCAGTTCGGGCTGGACTGCAACCATGAGGTACAGGGTCAAAACTGATTTGCATATGGCTGGGTTCAGACTTGAACGGCACTGTGAGCAAAAACACAATGGATTTAGGCCCAGATCTCTGTACTGGGGTGAGTGTAAGACATTGTTCTGCATTCTGTCCATCAACTGTTGTTTTTGCATTTGTCACCCCGATTGAGAAGGGTATGCCCAGACGTGGGTCCCATGCTCTCCATGCCACTGGAATCAAACTAACCTGGCGGAAGAGGGGTGAAACCCTGAAACCGGTTCTTGGATGCTTGTTTCCCGTCCAGGGAGGACCTGGCTTCGCAGTTCAGGCTGGACTGTACCCATGAGGCACAGGGTAAAGACTGATTTGCATATGACTGGGTTCAAACTGGTAGGGCATGGTGAGCAAAAAAACAATGGATTTAGGTGCAGATCTCTGTACTGGGGTGAATGTAAGACATTGTTCTGCATTCTGTCCATCAACTGTTGTTTTTGCATTTGTCTCCCGAGTGGGAAGGGTATGCCCAGACATGGGTCCCATGCTCTCTATGCCACTGGAATAAAGGTATCCTGGCTGAAGAGGGGTGAAACCCTGAAACCGGTCCTAGGATGCAGGTTTCCAGTCCAGGGAGTACCTTGCTTGGCAGTTCGGGCTGGACTGTACCCATGAGGCACAGGGTCAAGACTGATATGCATATGGCTGGGTTCAAACTGGAACGGCATGGTGAGCAAAAAAATGATGTATTTAGGCCCAGATCTCTGTACTGAGGTGAATGTATGAGATTGTTTTGCATTCTGTCCATCAACTGTTGTTTTTCCATTTGTCACCCCGAGTGGGAAGGGTATTCCCAGACGTGTGTCCCATGCTCTCCATGCCACTGGAATCAAGCTATGCTGGCTGAAGAGGGGTAAAACCCTGAAACTGGTCCTAGGATGCTTGTTTCCAGTCCAGGGAGGACCTGGCTTGGCAGTTCGGGCTGGACTGTACCCATGAGGCACAGGGCAAGACTGATTTGCATATGGCTGGGTTCAAACTGTAACGGCATGGTGAGCAAAAAAACAATGGATTTAGGCCCAGATATCTGTACTGGGGTGAATGAATGACATTGTTCTGCATTCAGTCCATCAACTGTTGTTTTTGCATTTGTCACCCCGAGTGGGAAGGGTATGCCCAGATGTGAATCCCATGCTCTCCATGCCACTGGAATCAAGTTTTCCCGGCTGAAGAGGGGTGAAACCCTGAAACCGGTCCTAGGATGCTATTCCAGGTAGGACCTGGCTTGGTAGTTCGGGCTGGACTGTACCCATGAGGCACAGGGTCAAGACTGATTTGCATATGGCTGGGTTCAAACTGGAACGGCATGGTGAGCAAAAAAACAATGGATTTAGGCCCAGATATCTGTACTAGGGTGAATGTATGACATTGTTCTGCATTCAGTCCATCAACTGTTGTTTTTGCATTTGTCACCTCGAGTGGAAGGGTATGCCCAGACATGGATCCCATGCTCTCCATGCCACTCCAATCAAGCTATCCCGGCTGAAGAGGGGTGAAACCCTGAAACCGGTCCTAGGATGCTATTCCAGGGAGGACCTGGCTTGGTAGTTCCGGCAGGACTGCACCCATGAGGCACAGGGTCAAGACTGATTTGCATATGGCTGGGTTCAAACTGGAACGGCATGGTGAGCAAAAAAACGATGGAATTAGGCGCAGATGTCTGTACTGGGGTGAATGTATGACATTGTTTTGCATTCTGTCCATCACCTGTTGTTTTTGCATTTGTCACCCTGAGTGGGAAGGGTATTCCCAGACGTGGGTCCCATGCTCTCCATGCCACTGGAATCAAGCTATCCTGGCTGAAGAGGAGTGAAACCCTGAAACCGGTCCTAGGATGCTTGTTTCCAGTGCAGGGAGGACCTGGCTTGGCAGTTCGGGCTGAACTGTACCCATGAGGCACAGGGTCAAGACTGATTTGCATATGGCTGGGTTCAAACTGGAACGGCATTGTGAGCAAAAACACGATGGATTTAGGCCCAGATCTCTGTACTGGGGTGAATGTCTGACATTGTTCTGCATTCTGTCCATCAACTGCTGTTTTTGCATTTGTCACCCCGAGTGGGAAGGGTATGCCCAGACCTGGGTCCCATGCTCTCCATGCCACTGGAATCAAGCTATGCTGGCTGAAGAGGGGTGAAACCCTGAAACCGGTCCTAGGATGATTGTTTCCAGTCCAGGGAGGACCTGGCTTGGCAGTTTGGGCTGGACTGTACCCATGAGGCACAGGGCAAGACTGATTTGCATATGGCTGGGTTCAAACTGGAACAGCATGGTGAGCAAAAAAACAATGGATTTAGGGCAAGATATCTGTACTGGGGTGAATGTATGACATTGTTCTGCATTCAGTCCATCAACTGTGGTTTTTGATTTTGTCACCCCGAGTGGGAAGGGTATGCCCAGATGTGGGTCCCCTGCTCTCCATGCCACTGGAATCAAGCTATCCTGGCTAAAGAGGGGTGAAACCCTGAAACTGTTCCTAGGATGCTTGTTTCCAGTATAGGGAGGACCTGGCTTGGCAGTTCAGGCTGGACTGTACCCATGAGGCACAGGGTCAAGACTGATTTGCATATGGCTGGGTTCAAACTGGAACGGCATGGTGAGCAAAAAAACGACGGATTTAGGCCCAGATCTCTGTACTGGGGTGAATGTATGACATTGTTCTGCATTCAGTCCATCAACTGTGGTTTTTGATTTTGTCACCCCGAGTGGGAAGGGTATGCCCAGATGTGGGTCCCCTGCTCTCCATGCCACTGGAATCAAGCTATCCTGGCTAAAGAGGGGTGAAACCCTGAAACTGTTCCTAGGATGCTTGTTTCCAGTATAGGGAGGACCTGGCTTGGCAGTTCAGGCTGGACTGTACCCATGAGGCACAGGGTCAAGACTGATTTGCATATGGCTGGGTTCAAACTGGAACGGCATGGTGAGCAAAAAAACGACGGATTTAGGCCCAGATCTCTGTACTGGGGTGAATGTATGACATTGTTCTGCATTTAGTCCATCAACTGTTGTTTTTGCATTTGTCACCCTGAGTGGGAAGGGTAAGCCCAGACGTGGGTCCCATGCTCTCCATGCCACTGGAATCAAGCTATCCTGGCGTAAGAGGGGTAAAACCCTGAAACCGGTCCTAGGATGCTTGTTTCCAGTCCAGGGAGGACCTGGATTCGCAGTTCAGGCAGGACTGTACCCATGAGGCACAGGGTCAAGACTGATTTGCATATGGCTGGGTTCAAACTGGAAGGGCACGGTGAGCTCAAAAATGATGAATTTAGGAACAGATCTCTGTACTGGGGTGAATGTAAGACATTGTTCGGCATTCTGTCCATCAACTGTTGTTCTTGCATTTGTCACCCCGATTGAGAAGGGTATTCCCAGATGTGGGTCCCCTGCTCTCCATGCCACTGGAATCAAGCTATCCTGGCTGAAGAGGGGTGAAACCCTGAAACCGGTCCTAGGATGCTTGTTTCCAGTGCAGGGAGGACCTGGCTTGGCAGTTTGGGCTGGACTGCACCCATGAGGTACAGGGTCAAGACTGATTTGCATATGGCTGGGTTCAGACTTGAACGGCATTGTGAGCAAAAACACAATGGATTTAGGCCCAGATCTCTGTACTGGGGTGAATGTCTGACATTGTTCTGCATTCTGTCCATCAACTGTTGTTTTTGTATTTGTCACCCCGAGTGGGAAGGGTATGCCCAGACATGGGTCCCATGCTCTCCATGCCACTGGAATAAAGGTATCCTGGCTGAAGAGGGGTGAAACCCTGAAAGCGGTCCTAGGATGCTTGTTTCCCGTCCAGGGAGGACCTGGCTTGGCAGTTCGGGCTGGACTGTACCCATGAGGCACAGGGCATGACTGATTTGCATATGGCTGGGTTCAAACTGGAACGGCATGGTGAGCAAAAAAATGATGGATTTCGGCCCAGATCTCTGTACTGGGGTGAATGTATGAGATTGTTCTGCATTCTGTCCATCAACTGTTGTTTTTGCATTTGTCACCCCGAGTGGGAAGGGTATTCCAAGACGTGTGTCCCATGCTCTCCATGCCGCTGGAATCAAGCTATGCTGGCTGAAGAGAGGTGAAACCCTGAAACCGGTCCTAGGATGCTTGTTTCCAGTCCAAGGACGACCTGGCTTGGCAGTTCGGGCTGGACTGTACCTATGAGGCACAGGGCATGACTGATTTGCATATGGCTGGGTTCAAACTGGAACAGCATGGTGAGCAAAAAAACAATGGATTTAGGCCCAGATATCTGTACTGGGGTGAATGTATGACATTGTTCTGCATTCAGTCCATCAACTGTTGTTTTTGCATTTGTCACCCTGAGTGGGAAGGGTATGCCCAGATGTGGATCCCATGCTCTCCATGCCACTGGAATCAAGTTTTCCCGGCTGAAGAGGGGTGAAACCCTGCAACCGGTCCTAGGATGCTATTCCAGGGAGGACCTGGCTTGGTAGTTCGGGCTGGACTGTACCCATGAGGCACAGGGTCAAGACTGATTTGCATATGGCTGGGTTCAAACTGGAACGGCATGGTGAGCAAAAAACGATGGATTTAGGCCCAGATCTCTGTACTGGGGTGAATGTATGACATTGTTCTGCATTCATTCTATCAACTGTGGTTTTGGATTTTGTCACCCCGAGTGGGAAGCGTATGCCCAGATGTGGGTCCCCTGCTCTCCATGCCACTGGAATCAAGCTATCCTGGCTAAAGAGGGGTGAAACCCTGAAACCAGTCCTAGGATGCTTGTTTCCAGTCCAGGGAGGACCTGGCTTGGCAGTTCGCGCTGGACTGTACCCATGAGGCACAGGGTCAAGGCTGATTTGCATATGGCTGGGTTCAAACTGGAACGGCATTGTGAGCAAAAACACGATGGATTTAGGCCCAGATCTCTGTACTGGGGTGAATGTCTGACATTGTTCTGCATTCTGTCCATCAACTGCTGTTTTTGCATTTGTCACCCCGAGTGGGAAGGGTATGCCCAGACCTGGGTCCCATGCTCTCCATGCCACTGGAATCAAGCTATGCTGGCTGAAGAGGGGTGAAACCCTGAAACCGGTCCTAGGATGATTGTTTCCAGTCCAGGGAGGACCTGGCTTGGCAGTTTGGGCTGGACTGTACCCATGAGGCACAGTGCAAGACTGATTTGCATATGGCTGGGTTCAAACTGGAACAGCATGGTGAGCAAAAAAACAATGGATTTAGGGCAAGATATCTGTACTGGGGTGAATGTATGACATTGTTCTGCATTCAGTCCATCAACTGTGGTTTTTGATTTTGTCACCCCGAGTGGGAAGGGTATGCCCAGATGTGGGTCCCCTGCTCTCCATGCCACTGGAATCAAGCTATCCTGGCTAAAGAGGGGTGAAACCCTGAAACTGTTCCTAGGATGCTTGTTTCCAGTATAGGGAGGACCTGGCTTGGCAGTTCAGGCTGGACTGTACCCATGAGGCACAGGGTCAAGACTGATTTGCATATGGCTGGGTTCAAACTGGAACGGCATGGTGAGCAAAAAAACGACGGATTTAGGCCCAGATCTCTGTACTGGGGTGAATGTATGACATTGTTCTGCATTCAGTCCATCAACTGTGGTTTTTGATTTTGTCACCCCGAGTGGGAAGGGTATGCCCAGATGTGGGTCCCCTGCTCTCCATGCCACTGGAATCAAGCTATCCTGGCTAAAGAGGGGTGAAACCCTGAAACTGTTCCTAGGATGCTTGTTTCCAGTATAGGGAGGACCTGGCTTGGCAGTTCAGGCTGGACTGTACCCATGAGGCACAGGGTCAAGACTGATTTGCATATGGCTGGGTTCAAACTGGAACGGCATGGTGAGCAAAAAAACGACGGATTTAGGCCCAGATCTCTGTACTGGGGTGAATGTATGACATTGTTCTGCATTTAGTCCATCAACTGTTGTTTTTGCATTTGTCACCCTGAGTGGGAAGGGTAAGCCCAGACGTGGGTCCCATGCTCTCCATGCCACTGGAATCAAGCTATCCTGGCGTAAGAGGGGTAAAACCCTGAAACCGGTCCTAGGATGCTTGTTTCCAGTCCAGGGAGGACCTGGATTCGCAGTTCAGGCAGGACTGTACCCATGAGGCACAGGGTCAAGACTGATTTGCATATGGCTGGGTTCAAACTGGAAGGGCACGGTGAGCTCAAAAATGATGAATTTAGGAACAGATCTCTGTACTGGGGTGAATGTAAGACATTGTTCGGCATTCTGTCCATCAACTGTTGTTCTTGCATTTGTCACCCCGATTGAGAAGGGTATTCCCAGATGTGGGTCCCCTGCTCTCCATGCCACTGGAATCAAGCTATCCTGGCTGAAGAGGGGTGAAACCCTGAAACCGGTCCTAGGATGCTTGTTTCCAGTGCAGGGAGGACCTGGCTTGGCAGTTTGGGCTGGACTGCACCCATGAGGTACAGGGTCAAGACTGATTTGCATATGGCTGGGTTCAGACTTGAACGGCATTGTGAGCAAAAACACAATGGATTTAGGCCCAGATCTCTGTACTGGGGTGAATGTCTGACATTGTTCTGCATTCTGTCCATCAACTGTTGTTTTTGTATTTGTCACCCCGAGTGGGAAGGGTATGCCCAGACATGGGTCCCATGCTCTCCATGCCACTGGAATAAAGGTATCCTGGCTGAAGAGGGGTGAAACCCTGAAAGCGGTCCTAGGATGCTTGTTTCCCGTCCAGGGAGGACCTGGCTTGGCAGTTCGGGCTGGACTGTACCCATGAGGCACAGGGCATGACTGATTTGCATATGGCTGGGTTCAAACTGGAACGGCATGGTGAGCGAAAAAATGATGGATTTCGGCCCAGATCTCTGTACTGGGGTGAATGTATGAGATTGTTCTGCATTCTGTCCATCAACTGTTGTTTTTGCATTTGTCACCCCGAGTGGGAAGGGTATTCCAAGACGTGTGTCCCATGCTCTCCATGCCGCTGGAATCAAGCTATGCTGGCTGAAGAGAGGTGAAACCCTGAAACCGGTCCTAGGATGCTTGTTTCCAGTCCAAGGACGACCTGGCTTGGCAGTTCGGGCTGGACTGTACCTATGAGGCACAGGGCATGACTGATTTGCATATGGCTGGGTTCAAACTGGAACAGCATGGTGAGCAAAAAAACAATGGATTTAGGCCCAGATATCTGTACTGGGGTGAATGTATGACATTGTTCTGCATTCAGTCCATCAACTGTTGTTTTTGCATTTGTCACCCTGAGTGGGAAGGGTATGCCCAGATGTGGATCCCATGCTCTCCATGCCACTGGAATCAAGTTTTCCCGGCTGAAGAGGGGTGAAACCCTGCAACCGGTCCTAGGATGCTATTCCAGGGAGGACCTGGCTTGGTAGTTCGGGCTGGACTGTACCCATGAGGCACAGGGTCAAGACTGATTTGCATATGGCTGGGTTCAAACTGGAACGGCATGGTGAGCAAAAAACGATGGATTTAGGCCCAGATCTCTGTACTGGGGTGAATGTATGACATTGTTCTGCATTCATTCCATCAACTGTGGTTTTGGATTTTGTCACCCCGAGTGGGAAGCGTATGCCCAGATGTGGGTCCCCTGCTCTCCATGCCACTGGAATCAAGCTATCCTGGCTAAAGAGGGGTGAAACCCTGAAACCAGTCCTAGGATGCTTGTTTCCAGTCCAGGGAGGACCTGGCTTGGCAGTTCGCGCTGGACTGTACCCATGAGGCACAGGGTCAAGGCTGATTTGCATATGGCTGGGTTCAAACTGTAACGTCATGGTGAGCAAAAAAACAATGGATTTAGGCCCAGATCTATGTACTGGGGTGAATGAATGACATTGTTTTGCATTCTGTCCATCAACTGTTGTTTTTGCATTTGTCACCCCGAGTGGGAAGGGTAAGCCCAGACGTGGGTCCCATGCTCTCCATGCCACTGGAATCAAACTAACCTGGCGGAAGAGCGGTGAAACCCTGAAACCGGTCCTAGGAGGCTTGTTTCTAGTCCAGGGAGGACCTGGCTTCGCAGTTCAGGCTGGACTGTACCCATGAGGCACAGGGTCAAGACTGAATTGCATATGACTGGGTTCAAACTGGAAGGGCATGATGAGCAAAAAAACAATGGATTTAGGCGCATATCTCTGTACTGGGGTGAATGTAAGACATTGTTCTGCATTCTGTCCATCAACTGTGGTTTTGGATTTTGTCACCCCGAGTGGGAAGCGTATGCCCAGATGTGGGTCCCCTGCTCTCCATGCCACTGGAATCAAGCTATCCTGGCTAAAGAGGGGTGAAACCCTGAAACCGGTCCTAGGATGCTTGTTTCCAGTCCAGGGAGGACCTGGCTTGGCAGTTCGCGCTGGACTGTACCCATGAGGCACAGGGTCAAGGCTGATTTGCATATGGCTGGGTTCAAACTGTAACGTCATGGTGAGCAAAAAAACAATGGATTTAGGCCCAGATCTATGTACTGGGGTGAATGAATGACATTGTTTTGCATTCTGTCCATCAACTGTTGTTTTTGCATTTGTGACCTCGAGTGGGAAGGGTATGCCCAGACGTGGGTCCCATGCTCTCCATGCCACTGGAATCAAGCTATCCTGGCTGAAGAGGGGTGAAACCCTGAAACCGGTCCTAGGATGCTTGTTTCCAGTCCAGGGTGGACTTGGCTTGGTAGTTCGGGCTGGACTGTACCCATGAGGCACAGGGTCAAGACTGATTTGCATATGGCTGGGTTCAAATTGGAACAGCATGGTGAACAAAAAAGAAGATGGATTGAGGCCCAGATCTCTGTACTGGGGTGAATGTATGACATTTTTCTGCATTCAGTCCATCAATTGTTATTTTTGCATTTGTCACCCTGAGTGGGAAGGGTAAGCCCAGACGTGGGTCCCATGCTCTCCATGCCACTGGAATCAAGCTATCCTGGCGGAAGAGGGGCGAAACCCTGAAACCGGTACTAGTATGCTTGTTTCCAGTCCAGGGAGGACCTGGCTTCGCAGTTTAGGCAGGACTGTACCCATGAGGCACAGGGTCAAGACTGATTTGCATATGGCTGGGTTCAAACAGGAAGGGCATGGTGAGCTAAAAAACGATGGATTTAGGCGCAGATCTCTGTACTGGTGTGAATGTAAGACATTGTTCTGCATTCTGTCCCTCAACTGTTGTTTTTGATTTTGTCACCCCGAGTGGGAAGGGTATGCCCAGATGTGGGTCCCCTGCTCTCCATGCCACTGGAATCAAGCTATCCTGGCTGAAGAGGGGTGAAACCCTGAAACCGGTCCTAGGATGCTTGTTTGCAGTCCAGGGAGGACCTGGCTTCGCAGTTCAGGCAGGACTGTACCCATGAGGCACAGGGTCAAGACTGATTTGCATATGGCTGGGTTCAAACAGGAAGGGCATGGTGAGCTAAAAAACGATGGATTTAGGCGCAGATCTCTGTACTGGGGTGAATGTAAGACATTGTTCTGCATTCTGTCCATCAACTGTTGTTTTTGCATTTGTCAACCCGGTTGAGAAGGGTATTCCCAGATGTGGGTCCCCTGCTCTCCATGCCACTGGAATCAAGCTATCCTGGCTGAAGAGGGGTGAAACCCTGAAACCGGTCCTAGGATGCTTGTTTCCAGTCCAGGGAGGACCTGGCTTGGCAGTTCGGGCTGGACTGTACCCATGAGGCAAAGGGTCAAGGCTGATTTGCATATGACTGGGTTCAAACTGTAACGGCATGGTGAGCAAAAAAACTGATGTATTTAGGTCCACATCTCTGTACTGGGTGAATGTATGAGATTGTTCTGCATTCTGTCCATCAACTGTTGTTTTTGCATGTGTTACCCCGAGTGGGAAGGGTATTCCCAGACGTGTGTCCCATGCTCTCCATGCCACTAGAATCAAGCTATGCTGGCTGAAGAGGGGTAAAACCCTGAAACCGGTCCTATGATGCTTTTTTTCAGTCCAGGGAGAACCTGGCCTGGCAGTTCGGGCTGGACTGTACCCATGAGGCACAGGGCAAGACTGATTTGCACATGTCTGGGTTCAAACTGGAACGGCATGGTGAGCAAAAAAACAATGGATTTAGGCCCAGATATCTGTACTGGGGTGAATGTATGACATTGTTCTGCATTCAGTCCATCAACTGTTGTTTTTGCATTTGTCACCCCGAGTGGGAAAGGTATGCCCAGACGTGGATCCCATGCTCTCCATGCCACTTGAATCAAGCTATCCCGGCTGAAGAGGGGTGAAACCCTGAAACCGGTCCTCGGATGCTATTCCAGGGAGGACCTGGCTTGGAAGTTCGGGCTGGACTGTACCCAGGAGGCACAGGGTCAAGACTGATTTGCATATGGCTGGGTTCAAACTGGAACGGCATGGTGAGCAAAAAAAACGACGGATTTAGGCCCAGATCTCTGTACTGGGGTGAATGTATGACATTGTTCTGCATTCAGTCCATCAACTGTTGTTTTTGCATTTGTCACCCTGAGTGGGAAGAGTAAGCCCAGACGTGGGTCCCATGCTCTCCATGCCACTGGAATCAAGCTATCCTGGCGGAAGAGGGGTAAGACCCTGAAACCGGTCCTAGGATGCTTGTTTCCAGTCCAGGGAGGACCTGGCTTCGCAGTTCAGGCAGGACTGTACCCATGAGGCACAGGGTCAAGACTGATTTGCATATGGCTGGGTTCAAACTGGAAGGGCATGGTGAGCTAAAAAATGATGGATTTAGGAACAGATCTCTGTACTGGGGTGAAAGTAAGACATTGTTCGGCATTCTGTCCATCAGCTGTTGTTCTTGCATTTGTCACCCCGATTGAGAAGGGTATTCCCAGATGTGGGTCCCCTGCTCTCCATGCCACTGGAATCAAGCTATCCTGGCTGAAGAGGGGTGAAACCCTGAAACCGGTCCTAGGATGCTTGTTTCCAGTGCAGGGAGGACCTGGCTTGGCAGTTCGGGCTGGACTGCACCCATGAGGTACAGGGTCAAGACTGATTTGCATATGGCTGGGTTCAGACTTGAACAGCATTGTGAGCAAAAACACAATGGATTTAGGCCCAGATCTCTGTACTGGGGTGAATGTCTGACATTGTTCTGCATTCTGTCCATCAACTGTTGTTTTTGTATTTGTCACCCCGAGTGGGAAGGGTATGCCCAGACATGGGTCCCATGCTCTCCATGCCACTGGAATAAAGGTATCCTGGCTGAAGAGGGGTGAAACCCTGAAACCGGTCCTAGGATGCTTGTTTCCAGTCCAGGGAGGACCTTGCTTGGCAGTTCGAGCTGGACTGTACCCATGAGGCACCGGGCATGACTGATTTGCATATGGCTGGGTTCAAACTGGAATGGCATGGTGAGCAAAAAAACAATGGATTTAGGCCCAGATATCTGTACTGGGGTGAATGTATGACATTGTTCTGCATTCAGTCCATCAACTGTTGTTTTTGCATTTGTCACCCTGAGTGGGAAGGGTATGCCCAGATGTGGATCCCATGCTCTCCATGCCACTGAAATCAAGTTTTCCCGGCTGAAGAGGGGTGAAACCCTGAAACCGGTCCTAGGATGCTATTCCACGGAGGACCTGGCTTGGTAGTTCGGGCTGGACTGTACCTATGAGGCACAGGGTCAAGACTGATTTGCATATGGCTGGGTTCAAACTGGAACGGCATGGTGAGCAAAAAACGATGGATTTAGGCCCAGATCTCTGTACTGGGGTGAATGTATGACATTGTTCTGCATTCTGTCCATCAACTGTTGTTTTTGATTTTGTCACCCCGAGTGGGAAGCGTATGCCCAGGTGTGGGTCCCCTGCTCTCCATGCCACTGGAATCAAGCTATCCTGGCTAAAGAGGGGGCAAACCCTGAAACTGGTCCTCGGATGCTTGTTTCCAGTCCAGGGAGGACCTGGCTTCGCAGTTCAGGCTGGACTGTACCCATGAGGCACAGGGTCAAGACTGATTTGCATATGGCTGGGTCCAAACTGGAAGGGCATGGTGAGCAAAAAAAAGATGGATTTAGGCTCAGATCTCTGTACTGGGGTGAATGTAAGACATTGTTCTGCATTCTGTCCATCAACTGTTGTTTTTGTTTTTGTCACCCCGAGTGGGAAGGGTATGCCAAGATGTGGGTCCCCTGCTCTCCATGCCACTGGAATCAAGCTATCCTGGCTGAAGAGGAGTGAAACCATGAAACCGGTCCTAGGATGCTAGTTTCCAGTCCAGGGAGGACCTGGCTTGGCAGTTCGGGCTGGACTGTACCCATGAGGCACAGGGCATGACTGATTTGCATATGGCTGGGTTCAAACTGGAACGGCATGGTGAGCAAAAAAACAATGGATTTAGGCCCAGATATCTGTACTGGGGTGAATGTATGACATTGTTCTGCATTCAGTCCATCAACTGTTGTTTTTGCATATGTCACCCTGAGTGGGAAGGGTATGCCCAGATGTGGATCCCATGCTCTCCATGCCACTGGAATCAAGTTTTCCCGGCTGAAGAGGGGTGAAACCCTGCAACCGGTCCTAGGATGCTATTCCAGGGAGGACCTGGCTTGGTAGTTCGGGCTGGACTGTACCCATGAGGCACAGGGTCAAGACTGATTTGCATTTGGCTGGGTTCAAACTGGAACGGCATGGTGAGCAAAAAACGATGGATTTAGTCCCAGATCTCTGTACTGGGGTGAATGTATGACATTGTTCTGCGTTCATTCCATCAACTGTTGTTTTTGCATTTGTCACCCCGAGTGGGAAGAGTAAGCCCAGACGTGGGTACCATGCTCTCCATGCCACTGGAATCAAACTAACCTGGCGGAAGAGGGGTGAAACCCTGAAACCGGTCCTAGGATGCTTGTTTCTAGTCCAGGGAGGACCTGGCTTCGCAGTTCAGGCAGGACTGTACCCATGAGGCACAGGGTCAAGACTGATTTGCATATGACTGGGTTCAAACTGGAAGGGCATGATGAGCAAAAAAACAATGGATTTAGGCGCAGATCTCTGTACTGGGTTGAATGTAAGACATTGTTCTGCATTCTGTCCATCAACTGTGGTTTTTGATTTTGTCACCCCGAGTGGGAAGCGTATGCCCAGATGTGGGTCCCCTGCTCTCCATGCCACTGGAATCAAGCTATCCTGGCTAAAGAGGGGTGAAACCCTGAAACCGGTCCTAGGATGCTTGTTTCCAGTCCAGGGAGGACCTGGCTCGGCAGTTCGGGCTGGACTGTACCCATGAGGCACAGGGTCAAGGCTGATTTGCATATGGCTGGGTTCAAACTGTAACATCATGGTGAGCAAAAAAACGATGGATTTAGTCCCAGATCTATGTACTGGGGTGAATGAATGACATTGTTTTGCATTCTGTCCATCAACTGTTGTTTTTGCATTTGTGACCTCGAGTGGGAAGGGTATGCCCAGACGTGTGTCCCATGCTCTCCATGCCACTGGAATCAAGCTATCCTGGCTGAAGAGGGGTGAAACCCTGAAACTGGTCCTAGGATGCTTGTTTCCAGTCCAGGGAGGACTTGGCTTGGTAGTTCAGGCTTGGCTGTACCCATGAGGCACAGGGTCAAGACTGATTTGCATATGGCTGGGTTCAAATTGGAACAGCATGGTGAGCAAAAAAAAGATGGATTGAGGCCCAGATCTCTGTACTGGGGTGAATGTATGACATTGTTCTGCATTCAGTCCATCAATTGTTGTTTTTGCATTTGTCACCCTGAGTGGGAAGGGTAAGCCCAGACGTGGGTCCCATGCTCTCCATGCCACTGGAATCAAGCTATCCTGGCGGAAGAGGGGCGAAACCCTGAAACCGGTACTAGGATGCTTGTTTCCAGTCCAGGGAGGACCTGGCTTCGCAGTTTAGGCAGGACTGTACCCATGAGGCACAGGGTCAAGGTTGATTTGCATATGGCTGGGTTCAAACTGGAAGGGCATGGTGAGCTAAAAAACGATGGATTTAGGCGCAGATCTTTGTACTGGGGTGAATGTAAGACATTGTTCTGCATTCTGTCCATCAACTGTTGTTTTTGCATTTGTCAACCCGATTGAGAAGGGTATTCCCAGATGTGGGTCCCCTGCTCTCCATGATACTGGAATCAAGCTATCCTGGCTGAAGAGGGGTAACCCTGAAACCGGTCCTAGGATGCTTGTTTCCAGTCCAGTGAGGACCTGGCTTGGCAGTTCGGGCTGGACTGTACCCATGAGGCAAAGGGTCAAGGCTGATTTGCATATGACTGGGATCAAACTGTAACGGCATGGTGAGCAAAAAAACTGATGTATTTAGGCCCACATCTCTGTACTGGGGTGAATGTATGAGATTGTTCTGCATTCTGTCCATCAACTGTTGTTTTTGCATTTGTCACCGCGAGTGGGAAGGGTATTCCCAGACGTGTGTCCCATGCTCTCCATGCCACTGGAATCAAGCTATGCTGGCTGAAGAGGGGTAAAACCCTGAAACCAGTCCTAGGATGCTTGTTTCCAGTCCAGGGAGGACCTGGCCTGGCAGTTCGGGCTGGACTGTACCCATGAGGCACAGGGCAAGACTGATTTGCATATGTCTGGGTTCAAACTGGAACGGCATGGTGAGCAAAAAAACAATGGATTTAGGCCCAGATATCTGTACTGGGGTGAATGTATGACATTGTTCTGCATTCAGTCCATCAACTGTTGTTTTTGCATTTGTCACCCCGAGTGGGAAAGGTATGCCTAGACGTGGATCCCATGCTCTCCATGCCACTTGAATCAAGCTATCCCGGCTAAAGAGGGGTGAAACCCTGAAACCGGTCCTAGGATGCTATTCCAGGAAGGACCTGGCTTGGTAGTTCGGGCTGGACTGCACCCATGAGGCACAGGGTCAAGACTGATTTGCATATGGCTGGGTTCAAACTGGAAGGGCATGGTGAGCTAAAAAACGATGGATTTAGGCGCAGATCTCTGTACTGGGGTGAATGTAAGACATTGTTCTGCATTCAGTCCATCAACTGTTGTTTTTGCATTTGTCAGCCCGAGTGGGAAGGGTAAGCCCAGACGTAGGTCCCATGCTCTCCATGCCACTGGAATCAAGCTATTCTGGCGGAAGAGGGGTGAAACCCTGAAACCGGTCCTCGGATGCTATTCCAGGGAGGACCTGGCTTGGAAGTTTGGGCTGGACTGTACCCAGGAGGCACAGGGTCAAGACTGATTTGCATATGGCTGGGTTCAAACTGGAACGGCATGGTGAGCAAAAAAAACGACGGATTTAGGCCCAGATCTCTGTACTGGGGTGAATGTATGACATTGTTCTGCATTCATTCCATCAACTGTTGTTTTTGCATTTGTCACCCCAAGTGGGAAGGGTAAGCCCAGACGTGGGTCAAATGCTCTCCATGCCACTGGAATCAAGCTATCCTGGCGGAAGAGGGGTGAAACCCTGAAACCGGTCCTAGGATGCTTGCTTCCAGTCCAGGGAGGACCTGGCTTTGCAGTTCAGGCTGGACTGTACCCATGAGGCACAGGGTCAAGACTGATTTGCATATGGCTGGGTTCAAACTGGAAAGGCATGGTGAGCAAAAAAACAATGGATTTAGGCCCAGATATCTGTACTGGGGTGAATGTATGACATTGTTCTGCATTCAGTCCATCAACTGTTGTTTTTGCATTTGTCACCCCGAGTGGGAAGGGTATGCCCAGACGTTGATCCCATGCTCTCCATGCCACTGGAATCAAGCTATCCCTTCTGAAGAGGGGTGAAACCCTGAAACCGGTCCTAGGATGCTATTCCAGGGAGGACCTGGCTTGGTAGTTCGGGCTGGACTGCACCCATGAGGCACAGGGTCAAGACTGATTTGCATATGACTGGGTTCAAACTGGAACGGCATGGTGAGCAAAAAACGATGGATTTAGGCCCAGATCTCTGTACTGGGGTGAATGTATGACATTGTTCTGCATTTAGTCCATCAACTGTTGTTTTTGCATTTGTCAGCCCGAGTGGGAAGGGTAAGATCAGACGTGGGTCCCATGCTCTCCATGCCACTGGAATCAAGCTATGCTGGCTGAAGAGGAGTGAAACCCTGAAACCGGTCCTAGAATGCTTGTTTCCAGTGCAGGGAGGACCTTGCTTGGCAGTTCGGGCTGGACTGTACCCATGAGGCACAGGGTCAAGACTGATTTGCATATGGCTGGGTTCAAACTGGAACGGCATGGTGAGCAAAAAAACGATGGATTTAGGCTCAGATCTCTGTACTGGGGTGAATGTAAGACATTGTTCTGCATTCTGTCCATCAACTGTTATTTTTGTTTTTGTCACCCCGAGTGGGAAGGGTATGCCCAGATGTGGGTCCCCTGCTCTCCATGCCACTGGAATCAAGCTATTCTTGCTGAAGAGGGGTGAAAACCTGAAACCAGTCCTAGGATGCTTGTTTCCAGTCCAGGGAGTACCTGACTTGGCAGTTCGGGCTGGACTGTACCCATGAGGCACAGGGTCAAGACTGATTTGCATATGGCTGGGTCCAAACTGGAAGGGCATGTTGAGTGAAAAAACAATGGATTTAGGCTCAGATCTCTGTACTGGGATGAATGTAAGACATTGTTCTGCATTCTGTCCATTAACTGTTGTTTTTGCTTTTGTCACCCCGAGTGGGAAGGGTATGCCCAGATGTGGGTCCCCTGCTCTCCATGCCACTGGAATCAAGCTATTCTTGCTGAAGAGGGGTGAAAACATGAAACTGGTCCTAGGATGCTTGTTTCCAGTCCAGGGAGGACCTGGCTTGGCACTTCGGGCTGGACTGTACCCATGAGGCACAGGGTCAAAGCTGATTTGCATATGGCTGGGTTCAAAATGTAACCGCATGGTGAGCAAAAAAACGATGGATTTAGGCCCAGATCTCTGTACTGGGGTGAATGTATGACATTGTTTTGCATTCTGTCCATCAACTGTTGTTTTTGCATTTGTCACCCCGAGTGGGAAGGGTAAGCCCAGACGTAGGTCCCATGATCTCCATGCCACTGGAATCAAGCTATCCTGGTGGAAGAGGGGTGAAACCCTGAAACCGGTCCTAGGATGCTTGTTTCCAGTCCAAGGAGGACCTGGCTTCGCAGTTCAGGCTGGACTGTACCCATGAGGCACAGGGTCAAGACTGATTTGCATATGGCTGGGTTCAAACTGGAAGGGCACGGTGAGCAAAAAAAGATGGATTTAGGCGCAGATCTCTGTACTGGTGTGAATGTAAGACATTGTTCTGCATTCTGTCCATCAACTGTTGTTTTTGATTTTGTCACCCCGAGTGGGAAGGGTATGCCCAGATGTGGGTCCCCTGCTCTCCATGCCACTGGAATCAAGCTATCCTGGCTGAAGAGGGGTGAAACCCTGAAACCGGTCCTAGGATGCTTGTTTCCAGTCCAGGGAGGACCTGGCTTGGCAGTTTGGGCTCGACTGTACCCATGAGGCACAGGGTCAAGGCTGATTTGCATATGGATGGGTTCAAACTGTAATGGCATGGTGATTAAAAAAACGATGGATTTAGGCCCAGATCTCTGGACTGGGGTGAATGTATGACATTGTTTTGCATTCTGTCCATCAACTGTTGTTTTTGCATTTGTCACCCTGAGGTGGAAGGGTATTCCCAGACGTGGGTCCCATGCTCTCCATGCCACTGGAATCAAGCTATCCTGGCTGAAGAGGGGTGAAACCCTGAAACCGGTCCTAGGATGCTTGTTTCCAATGTAGGGAGGATCTAGCTTGGCAGTTCGGGGTGGACTGTACCCATGAGGCACAGGGTCAGGACTGATTTGCATATCACTGGGTTCAAACTGGAACGGTATTGTGAGCAAAAACACAATGGATTTAGGCCCAGATCTCTGTACTGGGGTGAATGTCTGAGATTGTTCTGCATTCTGTCCACCAACTGTTGTTTTTGCATTTTTCACCCCGAGTGGGAAGGGTATGCCCAGACATGGGTCCCATGCTCTCCATGCCACTGGAATAAAGGTATCCTGGCTGAAGAGGGGTGAAACCCTGAAACCGGTCCTAGGATGCTTGTTTCCAGTCCAGGGAGGACCTTGCTTGGCAGTTCGAGCTGGACTGTACCCATGAGGCACAGGGCATGACTAATTTGCATATGGCTGGGTTCAAACTGGAACGGCATGGTGAGCAAAAAAATGATGGATTTTGGCCCAGATCTCTGTACTGGGGTGAATGTATGAGATTGTTCTGCATTCTGTCCATCAACTGTTGTTTTTGCATTTGTCACCCCGAGTGGGAAGGGTATTCCAAGACGTGTGTCCCATGCTCTCCATGCCGCTGGAATCAAGCTATGCTGGCTGAAGAGGGGTGTAACCCTGAAACCGGTCCTAGGATGCTTGTTTCCAGTCCAGGGAGGACCTGGCTTGGCAGTTCGGGCTGGACTGTACCCATGAGGCACAGGGCATGACTGATTTGGATATGGCTGGGTTCAAACTGGAATGGCATGGTGAGCAAAAAAACAATGGATTTAGGCCCAGATATCTGTACTGGGGTGAATGTATGACATTGTTCTGAATTCAGTCCATCAACTGTTGTTTTTGCATTTGTCACCCTGAGTGGGAAGGGTATGCCCAGATGTGGATCCCATGCTCTCCATGCCACTGAAATCAAGTTTTCCCGGCTGAAGAGGGGTGAAACCCTGAAACCGGTCCTAGGATGCTATTCCACGGAGGACCTGGCTTGGTAGTTCGGGCTGGACTGTACCTATGAGGCACAGGGTCAAGACTGATTTGCATATGGCTGGGTTCAAACTGGAACGGCATGGTGAGCAAAAAACGATGGATTTAGGCCCAGATCTCTGTACTGGGGTGAATGTATGACATTGTTCTGCATTCTGTCCATCAACTGTTGTTTTTGATTTTGTCACCCCGAGTGGGAAGCGTATGCCCAGGTGTGGGTCCCCTGCTCTCCATGCCACTGGAATCAAGCTATCCTGGCTAAAGAGGGGGCAAACCCTGAAACCGGTCCTCGGATGCTTGTTTCCAGTCCAGGGAGGACCTGGCTTCGCAGTTCAGGCTGGACTGTACCCATGAGGCACAGGGTCAAGACTGATTTGCATATGGCTGGGTCCAAACTGGAAGGGCATGGTGAGCAAAAAAAAGATGGATTTAGGCTCAGATCTCTGTACTGGGGTGAATGTAAGACATTGGTCTGCATTCTGTCCATCAACTGTTGTTTTTGTTTTTGTCACCCCGAGTGGGAAGGGTATGCCAAGATGTGGGTCCCCTGCTCTCCATGCCACTGGAATCAAGCTATCCTGGCTGAAGAGGAGTGAAACCATGAAACCGGTCCTAGGATGCTAGTTTCCAGTCAGGGAGGACCTGGCTTGGCAGTTCGGGCTGGACTGTACCCATGAGGCACAGGGCATGACTGATTTGCATATGGCTGGGTTCAAACTGGAACGGCATGGTGAGCAAAAAAACAATGGATTTAGGCCCAGATATCTGTACTGGGGTGAATGTATGACATTGTTCTGCATTCAGTCCATCAACTGTTGTTTTTGCATATGTCACCCTGAGTGGGAAGGGTATGCCCAGATGTGGATCCCATGCTCTCCAGGCCACTGGAATCAAGTTTTCCCGGCTGAAGAGGGGTGAAACCCTGCAACCGGTCCTAGGATGCTATTCCAGGGAGGACCTGGATTGGTAGTTCGGGCTGGACTGTACCCATGAGGCACAGGGTCAAGACTGATTTGCATTTGGCTGGGTTCAAACTGGAACGGCATGGTGAGCAAAAAACGATGGATTTAGGCCCAGATCTCTGTACTGGGGTGAATGTATGACATTGTTCTGCGTTCATTCCATCAACTGTTGTTTTTGCATTTGTCACCCCGAGTGGGAAGAGTAAGCCCAGACGTGGGTACCATGCTCTCCATGCCACTGGAATCAAACTAACCTGGCGGAAGAGGGGTGAAACCCTGAAACCGGTCCTAGGATGCTTGTTTCTAGTCCAGGGAGGACCTGGCTTCGCAGTTCAGGCTGGACTGTACCCATGAGGCACAGGGTCAAGACTGATTTGCATATGACTGGGTTCAAACTGGAAGGGCATGATGAGCAAAAAAACAATGGATTTAGGCGCAGATCTCTGTACTGGGTTGAATGTAAGACATTGTTCTGCATTCTGTCCATCAACTGTGGTTTTTGATTTTGTCACCCCGAGTGGGAAGCGTATGCCCAGATGTGGGTCCCCTGCTCTCCATGCCACTGGAATCAAGCTATCCTGGCTAAAGAGGGGTGAAACCCTGAAACCGGTCCTAGGATGCTTGTTTCCAGTCCAGGGAGGACCTGGCTCGGCAGTTCGGGCTGGACTGTACCCATGAGGCACAGGGTCAAGGCTGATTTGCATATGGCTGGGTTCAAACTGTAACGTCATGGTGAGCAAAAAAACGATGGATTTAGTCCCAGATCTATGTACTGGGGTGAATGAATGACATTGTTTTGCATTCTGTCCATCAACTGTTGTTTTTGCATTTGTGACCTCGAGTGGGAAGGGTATGCCCAGACGTGTGTCCCATGCTCTCCATGCCACTGTAATCAAGCTATCCTGGCTGAAGAGGGGTGAAACCCTGAAACCGGTCCTAGGATGCTTGTTTCCAGTCCAGGGAGGACTTGGCTTGGTAGTTCAGGCTTGGCTGTACCCATGAGGCACAGGGTCAAGACTGATTTGCATATGGCTGGGTTCAAATTGGAACAGCATGGTGAGCAAAAAAAAGATGGATTGAGGCCCAGATCTCTGTACTGGGGTGAATGTATGACATTGTTCTGCATTCAGTCCATCAATTGTTGTTTTTGCATTTGTCACCCTGAGTGGGAAGGGTAAGCCCAGACGTGGGTCCCATGCTCTCCATGCCACTGGAATCAAGCTATCCTGGCGGAAGAGGGGCGAAACCCTGAAACCGGTACTAGGATGCTTGTTTCCAGTCCAGGGAGGACCTGGCTTCGCAGTTTAGGCAGGACTGTACCCATGAGGCACAGGGTCAAGGTTGATTTGCATATGGCTGGGTTCAAACTGGAAGGGCATGGTGAGCTAAAAAACGATGGATTTAGGCGCAGATCTTTGTACTGGGGTGAATGTAAGACATTGTTCTGCATTCTGTCCATCAACTGTTGTTTTTGCATTTGTCAACCCGATTGAGAAGGGTATTCCCAGATGTGGGTCCCCTGCTCTCCATGATACTGGAATCAAGCTATCCTGGCTGAAGAGGGGTGAAACCCTGAAACCGGTCCTAGGATGCTTGTTTCCAGTCCAGGGAGGACCTGGCTTGGCAGTTCGGGCTGGACTGTACCCATGAGGCAAAGGGTCAAGGCTGATTTGCATATGACTGGGATCAAACTGTAACGGCATGGTGAGCAAAAAAACTGATGTATTTAGGCCCACATCTCTGTACTGGGGTGAATGTATGAGATTGTTCTGCATTCTGTCCATCAACTGTTGTTTTTGCATTTGTCACCCCGAGTGGGAAGGGTATTCCCAGACGTGTGTCCCATGCTCTCCATGCCACTGGAATCAAGCTATGCTGGCTGAAGAGGGGTAAAACCCTGAAACCAGTCCTAGGATGCTTGTTTCCAGTCCAGGGAGGACCTGGCCTGGCAGTTCGGGCTGGACTGTACCCATGAGGCACAGGGCAAGACTGATTTGCATATGTCTGGGTTCAACTGGAACGGCATGGTGAGCAAAAAAACAATGGATTTAGGCCCAGATATCTGTACTGGGGTGAATGTATGACATTGTTCTGCATTCAGTCCATCAACTGTTGTTTTTGCATTTGTCACCCCGAGTGGGAAAGGTATGCCTAGACGTGGATCCCATGCTCTCCATGCCACTTGAATCAAGCTATCCCGGCTAAAGAGGGGTGAAACCCTGAAACCGGTCCTAGGATGCTATTCCAGGAAGGACCTGGCTTGGTAGTTCGGGCTGGACTGCACCCATGAGGCACAGGGTCAAGACTGATTTGCATATGGCTGGGTTCAAACTGGAAGGGCATGGTGAGCTAAAAAACGATGGATTTAGGCGCAGATCTCTGTACTGGGGTGAATGTAAGACATTGTTCTGCATTCAGTCCATCAACTGTTGTTTTTGCATTTGTCAGCCCGAGTGGGAAGGGTAAGCCCAGACGTAGGTCCCATGCTCTCCATGCCACTGGAATCAAGCTATTCTGGCGGAAGAGGGGTGAAACCCTGAAACCGGTCCTCGGATGCTATTCCAGGGAGGACCTGGCTTGGAAGTTTGGGCTGGACTGTACCCAGGAGGCACAGGGTCAAGACTGATTTGCATATGGCTGGGTTCAAACTGGAACGGCATGGTGAGCAAAAAAAACGACGGATTTAGGCCCAGATCTCTGTACTGGGGTGAATGTATGACATTGTTCTGCATTCATTCCATCAACTGTTGTTTTTTGCATTTGTCACCCCAAGTGGGAAGGGTAAGCCCAGACGTGGGTCAAATGCTCTCCATGCCACTGGAATCAAGCTATCCTGGCGGAAGAGGGGTGAAACCCTGAAACCGGTCCTAGGATGCTTGCTTCCAGTCCAGGGAGGACCTGGCTTTGCAGTTCAGGCTGGACTGTACCCATGAGGCACAGGGTCAAGACTGATTTTCATATGGCTGGGTTCAAACTGGAAAGGCATGGTGAGCAAAAAAACAATGGATTTAGGCCCAGATATCTGTACTGGGGTGAATGTATGACATTGTTCTGCATTCAGTCCATCAACTGTTGTTTTTGCATTTGTCACCCCGAGTGGGAAGGGTATGCCCAGACGTTGATCCCATGCTCTCCATGCCACTGGAATCAAGCTATCCCTTCTGAAGAGGGGTGAAACCCTGAAACCGGTCCTAGGATGCTATTCCAGGGAGGACCTGGCTTGGTAGTTCGGGCTGGACTGCACCCATGAGGCACAGGGTCAAGACTGATTTGCATATGACTGGGTTCAAACTGGAACGGCATGGTGAGCAAAAAACGATGGATTTAGGCCCAGATCTCTGTACTGGGGTGAATGTATGACATTGTTCTGCATTTAGTCCATCAACTGTTGTTTTTGCATTTGTCACCCCGAGTGGGAAGGGTAAGATCAGACGTGGGTCCCATGCTCTCCATGCCACTGGAATCAAGCTATGCTGGCTGAAGAGGAGTGAAACCCTGAAACCGGTCCTAGAATGCTTGTTTCCAGTGCAGGGAGGACCTTGCTTGGCAGTTCGGGCTGGACTGTACCCATGAGGCACAGGGTCAAGACTGATTTGCATATGGCTGGGTTCAAACTGGAACGGCATGGTGAGCAAAAAAACGATGGATTTAGGCTCAGATCTCTGTACTGGGGTGAATGTAAGACATTGTTCTGCATTCTGTCCATCAACTGTTGTTTTTGTTTTTGTCACCCCGAGTGGGAAGGGTATGCCCAGATGTGGGTCCCCTGCTCTCCATGCCACTGGAATCAAGCTATTCTTGCTGAAGAGGGGTGAAAACCTGAAACCAGTCCTAGGATGCTTGTTTCCAGTCCAGGGAGTACCTGACTTGGCAGTTCGGGCTGGACTGTACCCATGAGGCACAGGGTCAAGACTGATTTGCATATGGCTGGGTCCAAACTGGAAGGGCATGTTGAGTGAAAAAACAATGGATTTAGGCTCAGATCTCTGTACTGGGATGAATGTAAGACATTGTTCTGCATTCTGTCCATTAACTGTTGTTTTTGTTTTTGTCACCCCGAGTGGGAAGGGTATGCCCAGATGTGGGTCCCCTGCTCTCCATGCCACTGGAATCAAGCTATTCTTGCTGAAGAGGGGTGAAAACCTGAAACTGGTCCTAGGATGCTTGTTTCCAGTCCAGGGAGGACCTGGCTTGGCAGTTCGGGCTGGACTGTACCCATGAGGCACAGGGTCAAAGCTGATTTGCATATGGCTGGGTTCAAAATGTAACCGCATGGTGAGCAAAAAAACGATGGATTTAGGCCCAGATCTCTGTACTGGGGTGAATGTATGACATTGTTTTGCATTCTGTCCATCAACTGTTGTTTTTGCATTTGTCACCCCGAGTGGGAAGGGTAAGCCCAGACGTAGGTCCCATGATCTCCATGCCACTGGAATCAAGCTATCCTGGTGGAAGAGGGGTGAAACCCTGAAACCGGTCCTAGGATGCTTGTTTCCAGTCCAAGGAGGACCTGGCTTCGCAGTTCAGGCTGGACTGTACCCATGAGGCACAGGGTCAAGACTGATTTGCATATGGCTGGGTTCAAACTGGAAGGGCACGGTGAGCAAAAAAAGATGGATTTAGGCGCAGATCTCTGTACTGGTGTGAATGTAAGACATTGTTCTGCATTCTGTCCATCAACTGTTGTTTTTGATTTTGTCACCCCGAGTGGGAAGGGTACGCCCAGATGTGGGTCCCCTGCTCTCCATGCCACTGGAATCAAGCTATCCTGGCTGAAGAGGGGTGAAACCCTGAAACCGGTCCTAGGATGCTTGTTTCCAGTCCAGGGAGGACCTGGCTTGGCAGTTTGGGCTCGACTGTACCCATGAGGCACAGGGTCAAGGCTGATTTGCATATGGATGGGTTCAAACTGTAATGGCATGGTGATTAAAAAAACAATGGATTTAGGCCCAGATCTCTGGACTGGGGTGAATGTATGACATTGTTTTGCATTCTGTCCATCAACTGTTGTTTTTGCATTTGTCACCCTGAGGTGGAAGAGTATTCCCAGACGTGGGTCCCATGCTCTCCATGCCACTGGAATCAAGCTATCCTGGCTGAAGAGGGGTGAAACCCTGAAACCGGTCCTAGGATGCTTGTTTCCAATGTAGGGAGGATCTAGCTTGGCAGTTCGGGGTGGACTGTACCCATGAGGCACAGGGTCAGGACTGATTTGCATATCACTGGGTTCAAACTGGAACGGTATTGTGAGCAAAAACATAATGGATTTAGGCCCAGATCTCTGTACTGGGGTGAATGTCTGAGATTGTTCTGCATTCTGTCCACCAACTGTTGTTTTTGCATTTTTCACCCCGAGTGGGAAGGGTATGCCCAGACATGGGTCCCATGCTCTCCATGCCACTGGAATAAAGGTATCCTGGCTGAAGAGGGGTGAAACCCTGAAACCGGTCCTAGGATGCTTGTTTCCAGTCCAGGGAGGACCTGGCTTGGCAGTTCGGGCTGGACTGTACCCATGAGGCACAGGGAAAGACTGATTTGCATATGGCTGGGTTCAAACTGGAACGGCATGGTGAGCAAAAAAACAATGGATTTAGGCCCAGATATCTGTACTGGGGTGAATGTATTACATTGTTCTGCATTCAGTCCATCAACTGTTGCTTTTGCATTTGTCACCCTGAGTGGGTAGGGTATGCCCAGACGTGGATCCCATGCTCTCCATGCCACTGGAATCAAGCTATCCCGGCTGAAGAGGAGTGAAACCCTGAAACCGGTCCTAGGATGCTATTCCAGGGAGGACCTGGCTTGGCAGTTCGGGCTGGACTGTACCCATGAGGCACAGGGCAAGACTGATTTGCATATGGCTGGGTTTAAACTGGAACAGCATGGTGAGCAAAAATACGATGGGTTTAGACCCAGATCTCTGTACTGGTGTGAATGTATGACATGGTTCTGCATTCATTCCATCAACTGTTGTTTTTGCATTTGTCACCCCGAGTGGGAAGGGTAAGCCCAGACGTGGGTCCAATGCTCTCCATGCCACTGGAATCAAGCTATCCTGGCTGAAGAGGGGTGAAACCCTGAAACCGGTCCTAGGATGCTATTCCAGGGAGGACCTGGCTTGGTAGTTCGGGCTGGACTTTACCCATGAGGCATAGGGTCAAGACTGATTTGCATATGGCTGGGTTCAAACTGGAAGGGCATGGTGAGCTAAAAAACGATGGATTTAGGCACAGATCTCTGTACTGGGGTGAATGTAAGACATTGTTCTGCATTCTGTCCATCAACTGTTGTTTTTGCATTTGTCACCCCGATTGGGAAGGGTATTCCCAGATGTGGGTCCCCTGCTCTCCATCCCACTGGAATCAAGCTATCCTGGCTGAAGAGGGGTGAAACCCTGAAACCGGTCCTAGGATGCTTGTTTCCAGTCCAGGGAGGACCTGGCTTGGCAGTTCGGGCCGGACTGTACCCATGAGGCACAGGGTCAAGGCTGATTTGCATATGGCTGGGTTCAAACTGTAACGGCATGGTGAGCAAAAAACGATGGATTTAGGCCCAGATCTCTGTACTGGGGTGAATGTATGACATTGTTCTGCATTCAGTCCATCAACTGTTGTTTTTGCATTTGTCACCCCGAGAGGGAAGGGTAAGCCCAGACGTAGGTCCCATGCTCTCCATGCCTCTGGAATCAAGCTATCCTGGCGGAAAAGGGTGAAACCCTGAAACCGGTCCTAGGATGCTTGTTTCCAGTCCAGGGAGGACCTGGCTTCGCAGTTCAGGCTGGACTGTACCCAAGAGGCACAGGGTCAAGGCTGATTTGCATATAGCTGGGTAAAAACTGTAATGGCATGGTGTATCAAAAAAACGATGGATTTAGGCCCAGATCTCTGTACTGGGGGTGAATGTATGATATTGTTTTGCATTCTGTCCATCAACTGTTGTTTTTGCATTTGTCACCCTGAGTGGGAAGGGTATTCCCAGACGTGGGTCCCATGCTCTCCATGCCACTGGAATCAAGCTATCCTGGCTGAAGAGGGGTGAAACCCTGAAACCGGTCCTAGGATGCTTGTTTCCAATGTAGGACGGATCTAGCTTGGCAGTTCGGGCTGGATTGTACCCATGAGGCACAGGGTCAGGCCTGATTTGCATATGGCTGGGTTCAAACTGGAACGGCATTGTGAGCAAAAACACGATGGATTTAGGCCCAGATCTCTGGACTGGGGTGAATGTATGACATTGTTTTGCATTCTGTCCATCAACTGTTGTTTTTGCATTAGTCACCCTGAGGTGGAAGGGTATTCCCAGACGTAGGTCCCATGCTCTCCATGCCACTGGAATCAAGCTATCCTGGCGGAAGAGGGGTGAAACCCTGAAACCGGTCCTAGGATGCTTGTTTCCAGTCCAAGGAGGACCTGGCTTCGCAGTTCAGGCTGGACTGTACCCATGAGGCACAGGGTCAAGACTGATTTGCATATGGCTGGGTTCAAACTGGAACGGCATTGTGAGGAAAAAAAAAATAGATTTAGGCCCAGATATCTGTACTGGGGTGAATGTATGACATTGTTCTGCATTCAGTCCATCAACTGTTGCATTTGCATTTGTCACCCCGAGTGGGAAAGGTATGCCCAGACGTGGATCCCATGCTCTCCATGCCACTTGAATCAAGCTATCCTGGCTGAAGAGGGGTGAAACCCTGAAACCGGTCCTAGGATGCTATTCCAGGGAGGACCTGGCTTGGTAGTTCGGGCTGGACTGCACCCATGAGGCATAGGGTCAAGACTGATTTTCATATGGCTGGGTTCAAACTGGAAGGGCATGGTGAGCTAAAAAATGATGGATTTAGGAACAGATCTCTGTACTGGGGTGAATGTAAGACATTGTTCAGCATTCTGTCCATCAACTGTTGTTTTTGCATTTGTCACCCCGATTGGGAAGGGTATGACCAGATGGTGGTCCCCTGCTCTCCATGCCACTGGAATCAAGCTATCCTGGCTGAAGAGGGGTGAAACCCTGAAACCGGTCCTAGGATGCTTGTTTCCAGTCCAGGTAGGACCTGGCTTGGCAGTTCGGGCTGGACTGTACCCATGAGGCACAGGGTCAAGACTGATTTGCATATTGCTGGGTTCAAACTGGAATGGCATTGTGAGCAAAAACACGATGGATTTAGGCCCAGATCTCTGTACTGGGGTGAATGTCTGAGATTGTTCTGCATTCTGTCCATCAACTGTTGTTTTTGCATTTGTCACCCCGAGTGGGAAGGGTAAGCCCAGACGTAGGTCCCATGCTCTCCATGCCACTGGAATCAAGCTATCCTGGCGGAAGAGGGGTGAAACCCTGAAACCGGTCCTAGGATGCTTGTTTCCAGTCCAAGGAGGACCTGGCTTCGCAGTTCAGGCTGGACTGTACCCATGAGGCACAGGGTCAAGACTGATTTGCATATGGCTGGGTTCAAACTGGAATGGCATTGTGAGCAAAAACACGATGGATTTAGGCCCAGATCTCTGTACTGGGGTGAATGTCTGAGATTGTTCTGCATTCTGTCCATCAACTGTTGTTTTTGCATTTGTCACCCCGATTGAGAAGGGTATGCCCAGACGTGGGTCCCATGCTCTCCATGCCACTGGAATCAAACTAACCTGGCGGAAGAGGGGTGAAACCCTGAAACCGGTTCTTGGATGCTTGTTTCCAGTCCAGGGAGGACCTGGCTTGGCAGTTCGGGCTGGACTGTACCCATGAGGCACAGGGAAAGACTGATTTGCATATGGCTGGGTTCAAACTGGAACGGCATGGTGAGCAAAAAAACAATGGATTTAGGCCCAGATATCTTTACTGGGGTGAATGTAAGACATTGTTCTGCATTCTGTCCATCAACTGTTGTTTTTGTTTTTGTCACCCTGAGTGGGAAGGGTATGCCCAGATGTGGGTCCCCTGCTCTCCATGCCACTGGAATCAAGCTATCCTGGCAGAAGAGGGGCGAAACCCTGAAACCGGTCCTAGGATGCTTGTTTCCAGTCCAGGGAGGAACTGGCTTCGCAGTTCAGGCTGGACTGTACCCATGAGGCACAGGGTCAAGACTGATTTGCATATGGCTGGGTCCAAACTGGAAGGACATGGTGAGTAAAAAAATGATGGATTTAGGCCCAGATCTCTGTACTGGGGTGAATGTCTGAGATTGTTCTGCATTCTGTCCATCAACTGTTGTTTTTGCATTTGTCACCCCGAGTGGGAAGGGTATTCCCAGACGTGTGTCCCATGCTCTCCATGCCACTGGAATCAAGCTATGCTGGCTGAAGAGGGGTGAAACCCTGAAACCGGTCCTAGGATGCTTGTTTCCAGTCCAGGGAGGACCTGGCCTGGCAGTTCGGGCTGGACTGTATCCATGAGGCACAGGGCAAGACTGATTTGCATATGTCTGGGTTCAAACTGGAACGGCATGGTGAGCAAAAAAGCAATGGATTTAGGCCCAGATATCTGTACTGGGGTGAATGTATGACATTGTTCTGCATTCAGTCCATCAACTGTTGTTTTTGCATTTGTCACCCCGAGTGGGAAAGGTATGCCCAGACGTGGATCCCATGCTCTCCATGCCACTTGAATCAAGCTATCCTGGCTGAAGAGGGGTGAAACCCTGAAACCGGTCCTAGGATGCTATTCCAGGGAGGACCTGGCTTGGTAGTTCGGGCTGGACTGCACCCATGAGGCATAGGTTCAAGACTGATTTGCATATGGCTGGGTTCAAACTGGAAGGGCATGGTGAGCTAAAAAACGATGGATTTAGGCACAGATCTCTGTACTGGGATGAATGTAAGACATTGTTCTGCATTCTGTCCATCAACTGTTGTTTTTGCATTTGTCACCCCGAGAGGGAAGGGTAAGCCCAGACGTAGGTCCCATGCTCTCCATGCCACTGGAATCAAGCTATCCTGGCGGAAGAGGGTGAAACCCTGAAACCGGTCCTAGGATGCTTGTTTCCAGTCTAGGGAGGACCTGGCTTCGCAGTTCAGGCTGGACTGTACCCATGAGGCACAGGGTCAAGACTGATTTGCATATGGCTGGGTTCAAACTGGAAGGGCAAGGTGAGCAAAAAAAGATGGATTTAGGCGCAGATCTCTGTACTGGGGTGAATGTAAGACATTGTTCTGCATTCTGTCCATCAACTGTTGTTTTTGATTTTGTCACCCCGAGTGGGAAGGGTATGCCCAGATGTGGGTCCCCTGCTCTCCATGCAACTGGAATCAAGCTATCCTGGCTGGAGAGGGGTGAAACCCTGAAACCGGTCCTAGGATGCTTGTTTCCAGTCCAGGGAGGACCTGGCTTCGCAGTTCAGGCTGGACTGTACCCATGAGGCACAGGGTCAAGACTGATTTGCATATGGCTGGGTCCAAACTGGAAGGGCATGGTGAGCAAAAAAACGATGGATTTAGGCTCAGATCTCTGTACTGGGGTGAATGTAAGACATTGTTCTGCATTCTGTCCATCAACTGTTGTTTTTGTTTTTGTCACCCTGAGTGGAAAGGGTATGCCCTTATGTGGGTCCCCTGCTCTCCATGCCACTGGAATCAAGCTATTCTTGCTGAAGAGTAGTGAAACCCTGAAACCGGTCCTAGGAGGCTTGTTTCCAGTCCAGGGAGGACCTGGCTTGGCAGTTCGGGCTGGACTGTACCCATGAGGCACAGGGTCAAAGCTGATTTGCATATGGCTGGGTTCAAAATGTAACCGCATGGTGAGCAAAAAAACGATGGATTTAGGCCCAGATCTCTGTACTGGGGTGAATGTAAGACATTGTTCTGCATTCTGTCCATCAACTGTTGTTTTTGCATTTGTCACCCCGATTGGGAAGGGTATTACCAGATGGTGGTCCCCTGCTCTCCATGCCACTGGAATCAAGCTATACTGGCTGAAGAGGGGTGAAACCCTGAAACCGGTCCTAGGATGCTTGTTTCCAGTCCAGGGAGGACCTGGCTTGGCAGTTCGGGCTGGACAGTACCCATGAGGCACAGGGTCAAGACTGATTTGCATATGGCTGGGTTCAAACTGGAATGGCATTGTGAGCAAAAACACGATGGATTTAGGCCCAGATCTCTGTACTAGGGTGAATGTCTGAGATTGTTCTGCATTCTGTCCATCAACTGTTGTTTTTGCATTTGTCACCCCGAGTGGGAAGGGTAAGCCCAGACGTAGGTCCCATGCTCTCCATGCCACTGGAATCAAGCTATCCTGGCGGAAGAGGGGTGAAACCCTGAAACCGGTCCTAGGATGCTTGTTTCCAGTCCAAGGAGGACCTGGCTTCGCAGTTCAGGCTGGACTGTACCCATGAGGCACAGGGTCAAGACTGATTTGAATATGGCTGGGTTCAAACTGGAATGGCATTGTGAGCAAAAACACGATGGATTTAGGCCCAGATCTCTGTACTGGGGTGAATGTCTGAGATTGTTCTGCATTCTGTCCATCAACTGTTGTTTTTGCATTTGTCACCCCGAGTGGGAAGGGTAAGCCCAGACGTAGGTCCCATGCTCTCCATGCCACTGGAATCAAGCTATCCTGGCTGAAGAGGGGTGAAACCCTGAAACCGATCCTAGGATGCTTTTTTCCAGTCCAGGGAGGACCTGGCTTGGCAGTTTGGGCTGGACTGTACCCATGAGGCACAGGGTCAAGGCTGATTTGCATATGGATGGGTTCAAACTGTAACGGCATGGTGATTTAAAAAACGATGGATTTAGACCCAGATATCTGTACTGGGGTGAATGTATGACATTGTTCTGCATTCAGTCCATCAACTGTTGCTTTTCCATTTGTCACCCCGAGTGGGTAGAGTATGCCCAGACATGGATCCCATGCTCTCCATGCCACTGGAATCAATCTATCCCGGCTGAAGAGGGGTGAAACCCTGAAACCGGTCCTAGGATGCTATTCCAGGGAGGACCTGGCTTTGCAGTTCGGGCTGGACTGTACCCATGAGGCACAGGGCAAGACTGATTTGCATATGGCTGGGTTCAAACTGGAACAGCATGGTGAGCAAAAAACGATGGATTTAGACCCAGATATCTGTACTGGGGTGAATGTATGACATTGTTCTGCATTCAGTCCATCAACTGTTGCTTTTCCATTTGTCACCCCGAGTGGGAAGGGTAAGCCCAGACGTGGGTCCCATGCTCTCCATGCCACTGGAATCAAGCTATCCTGGCAGAAGAGGGGCGAAACCCTGAAACCGGTCCTAGGATGCTTGTTTCCAGTCCAGGGAGGACCTGGCTTCGCAGTTCAGGCTGGACTGTACCCATGAGGCACAGGGTCAAGTCTGATTTGCATATGGCTGGGTCCAAACTGGAAGGGCATGGTGAGCAAAAAAACTATGGATTTAGGCTCAGATCTCTGTACTGGGGTGAATGTAAGACATTGTTCTGCATTCTGTCCATCAACTGTTGTTTTTGTTTTTGTCACCCCGAGTGGGAAGGGTATGCCCAGATGTGGGTCCCCTGCTCTCCATGCCACTGGAATCAAGCTATCCTGGCTGAAGAGGGGTGAAACCCTGAAACCGGTCCTAGGATGCTTGTTTCCAGTCCAGGGAGGACCTGGCTTGGCAGTTCGGGCTGGACTGTACCTATGAGGCACAGGGTCAAAGCTGATTTGCATATGGCTAAGGTTCAAACTGTAACGGCATGGTGAGCAAAAAAACGATGGATTTAGGCCCAGATCTCTGTACTGGGGTGAATGCATGACATTGTTTTGCATTCTGTCCATCAACTGTTGTTTTTGCATTTGTCACCCCGAGTGGGAAGGGTATTCCCAGACGTGGGTCCCATGCTCTCCATGCCACTGGAATCAAGCTATCCTGGCTGAAGAGGGGTGAAACCCTGAAACCGGTCCTAGAATGCTTGTTTCCAGTGCAGGTAGGACCTTGCTTGGCAGTTCGGGCTGGACTGTACCCATGAGGCACAGGGTCAAGACTGATTTGCATATGGCTGGGTTCAAACTGGAACGGCATTGTGAGCAAAAACACGATGGATTTAGGCCCAGATCTCTGTACTGGGGTGAATGTCTGAGATTGTTCTGCATTCTGTCCATCAACTATTGTTTTTGCATTTGTCACCCCGAGTGGGAAGGGTATTCTCAGACGTGTGTCCCATGCTCTCCATGCCACTTGAATCAAGCTATGCTGGCTGAGGAGGGGTGAAACCCTGAAACCGGTCCTAGGATGCTTGTTTCCAGTCTAGGGAGGACCTGGCCTGACAGTTCGGGCTGGACTGTACCCATGAGGCACAGGGCAAGACTGATTTGCATATGTCTGGGTTCAAACTGGAACGGCATGGTGAGCAAAAAAACAATAGATTTAGGCCCAGATATCTGTACTGGGGTGAATGTATTACATTGTTCTGCATTCAGTCCATCAACTGTTGTTTTAGCATTTGTCACCCCGAGTGGGAAAGGTATGCCCGGACGTGGATCCCATGCTCTCCATGCCACTTGAATCAAGCTATCCTGGCTGAAGAGGGGTGAAACCCTGAAACCGGTCCTAGGATGCTATTCCAGGGAGGACCTGGCTTGGTAGTTCGGGCTGGACTGCACCCATGAGGCATAGGGTCAAGACTGATTTGCATATGGCTGGGTTCAAACTGGAAGGGCATGGTGAGCTAAAAAACGATGGATTTAGGCACAGATCTCTGTACTGGGGTGAATGTAAGACATTGTTCTGCATTCTGTCCATCAACTGTTGTTTTTGCATTTGTCACCCCGATTGGGAAGGGTATTTACAGATGTGGGTCCCCTGCTCTCCATGCCACTGGAATCAAGCTATCCTGGCTGAAGAGGGGTGAAACCCTGAAACCGGTCCTAGGATGCTTGTTTCCAGTCCAGGGAGGACCTGGCTTGGCAGTTCGGGCTGGACTGTACCCATGAGGCACAGGGTCAAGGCTGATTTGCATATGGCTGGGTTAAACTGTAACGGCATGGTGAGCAAAAAACACGATGGATTTAGGCCCAGATCTCTGTACTGGGGTGAATGTATGACATTGTTCTGCATTCAGTCCATCAACTGTTGTTTCTGCATTTGTCACCCCGAGAGGGAAGGGTATGCCCAGACGTAGGTCCCATGCTCTCCATGCCACTGGAATCAAGCTATCCTGGCGGAAGAGGGTGAAACCCTGAAACCGGTCCTAGGATGCTTGTTTCCAGTCCAGGGAGGACCTGGCTTCGCAGTTCAGGCCGGACTGTACCCTTGAGGCACAGGGTCAAGACTGATTTGCATATGGCTGGGTTCAAACTGGAAGGGCAAGGTGAGCAAAAACAGATGGGTTTAGGCGCAGATCTCTGTACTGGGGGGAATGTAAGACATTGTTCTGCATTCTGTCCATCAACTGTTGTTTTTGATTTTGTCACCCCGAGTGGGAAGGGTATGCCCAGATGTGGGTCCCCTGCTCTCCATGCCACTGGAATCAAGCTATCCTGGCTGAAGAGGGGTGAAACCCTGAAACCGGTCCTAGGATGCTTGTTTCCAGTCCAGGGAGGACCTGGCTTGGCAGTTCGGGCTCGACTGTACCCATGAGGCACAGGGTCAAGGCTGATTTGCATATGGCTGGGTAAAAACTGTAATGGCATGGTGATCATAAAAACGATGGATTTAGGCCCAGATCTCTGTACTGGGGTGAATGTATGACATTGTTTTGCATTTTGTCCATCAACTGTTGTTTTTGCATTTGTCACCCTGAGTGGGAAGGGTATTCCCAGACGTGGGTCCCATGCTCTCCATGCCACTGGAATCAAGCTATCCTGGCTGAAGAGGGGTGAAACCCTGAAACCGATCCTAGGATGCTTGTTTCCAATGTAGGGAGGATCTAGCTTGGCAGTTCGGGCTGGATTGTACCCATGAGGCACAGGGTCAGGACTGATTTGCATATGGCTGGGTTCAAACTGGAACGGCATTGTGAGCATAAACACGATGGATTTAGGCCCAGATCTCTATACTGGGGTGAATGTCTGACATTGTTCTGCATTCTGTCCATCAACTGTTGTTTTTGAATTTGTCACCCCGAGTGGGAAGGGTATGCCCAGACATGGGTCCCATGCTCTCCATGCCACTGGAATAAAGGTATCCTGGCTGAAGAGGGGTGAAACCCTGAAACCGGTCCTAGAATGCTTGTTTCCAGTGCAGGGAGGACCTTGCTTGGCAGTTTGGGCTGGAATGTACCCATGAGGCACAGGGTCAAGACTGATTTGCATATGGCTGGGTTCAAACTGGAACGGCATTGTGAGCAAAAACACGATGGATTTAGGCCCAGATCTCTGTACTTAGGTGAATGTCTGAGATTGTTCTGCATTCTTTCCATCAACTGTTGTTTTTGCATTTTTCACCCCGAGTGGGAAGGGTATTCCCAGACTTGTGTCCCATGCTCTCCATGCCACTGGAATCAAGCTATGCTGGCTGAAGAGGGGTGAAACCCTGAAACCGGTCCTAGGATGCTTGTTTCCAGTCAAGGGAGGACCTGGCCTGGCAGTTCGGGCTGGACTGTACCCATGAGGCACAGGGCAAAACTGATTAAAATATGTCTGGGTTCAAACTGGAACGGCATGGTGAGCAAAAAAACAATGGATTTAGGCCCAGATATCTGTACTGGGGTGAATGTATGACATTGTTCTGCATTCAGTCCATCAACTGTTGATTTTGCATTTGTCATCCCGAGTGGGAAAGGTATGCCCAGACGTGGATCCCATGCTCTCCATGCCACTTGAATCAAGCTATCCTGGCTGAAGAGGGGTGAAACCCTGAAACCGGTCCTAGGATGCTATTCCAGGGAGGACCTGGCTTGGTAGTTCGGGCTGGACTGCACCCATGAGGCATAGGGTCAAGACTGATTTGCATATGGCTGGGTTCAAACTGGAAGGGCATGGTGAGCTAAAAAACGATGGATTTAGGCACAGATCTCTGTACTGGGGTGAATGTAAGACATTGTTCTGCATTCTGTTCATCAACTCTTGTTTTTGCATTTGTCACCCCGATTGGGAAGGGTATTCCCAGATGTGGGTCCCCTGCTCTCCATGCCACTGAAATCAAGCTATCCTGGCTGAAGAGGGGTGAAACCCTGAAACCGGTCCTAGGATGCTTGTTTCCAGTCCAGGGAGGACCTGGCTTGGCAGTTCGGGCTCGACTGTACCCATGAGGCACAGGGTCAAGGCTGATTTGCATATGGCTGGGTAAAAACTGTAATGGCATGGTGATCATAAAAACGATGGATTTAGGCCCAGATCTCTGTACTGGGGTGAATGTATGACATTGTTTTGCATTTTGTCCATCAACTGTTGTTTTTGCATTTGTCACCCTGAGTGGGAAGGGTATTCCCAGACGTGGGTCCCATGCTCTCCATGCCACTGGAATCAAGCTATCCTGGCTGAAGAGGGGTGAAACCCTGAAACCGATCCTAGGATGCTTGTTTCCAATGTAGGGAGGATCTAGCTTGGCAGTTCGGGCTGGATTGTACCCATGAGGCACAGGGTCAGGACTGATTTGCATATGGCTGGGTTCAAACTGGAACGGCATTGTGAGCAAAAACACGATGGATTTAGGCCCAGATCTCTATACTGGGGTGAATGTCTGACATTGTTCTGCATTCTGTCCATCAACTGTTGTTTTTGAATTTGTCACCCCGAGTGGGAAGGGTATGCCCAGACATGGGTCCCATGCTCTCCATGCCACTGGAATAAAGGTATCCTGGCTGAAGAGGGGTGAAACCCTGAAACCGGTCCTAGAATGCTTGTTTCCAGTGCAGGGAGGACCTTGCTTGGCAGTTTGGGCTGGAATGTACCCATGAGGCACAGGGTCAAGACTGATTTGCATATGGCTGGGTTCAAACTGGAACGGCATTGTGAGCAAAAACACGATGGATTTAGGCCCAGATCTCTGTACTTAGGTGAATGTCTGAGATTGTTCTGCATTCTTTCCATCAACTGTTGTTTTTGCATTTTTCACCCCGAGTGGGAAGGGTATTCCCAGACTTGTGTCCCATGCTCTCCATGCCACTGGAATCAAGCTATGCTGGCTGAAGAGGGGTGAAACCCTGAAACCGGTCCTAGGATGCTTGTTTCCAGTCAAGGGAGGACTTGGCCTGGCAGTTCGGGCTGGACTGTACCCATGAGGCACAGGGCAAAACTGATTAAAATATGTCTGGGTTCAAACTGGAACGGCATGGTGAGCAAAAAAACAATGGATTTAGGCCCAGATATCTGTACTGGGGTGAATGTATGACATTGTTCTGCATTCAGTCCATCAACTGTTGATTTTGCATTTGTCATCCCGAGTGGGAAAGGTATGCCCAGACGTGGATCCCATGCTCTCCATGCCACTTGAATCAAGCTATCCTGGCTGAAGAGGGGTGAAACCCTGAAACCGGTCCTAGGATGCTATTCCAGGGAGGACCTGGCTTGGTAGTTCGGGCTGGACTGCACCCATGAGGCATAGGGTCAAGACTGATTTGCATATGGCTGGGTTCAAACTGGAAGGGCATGGTGAGCTAAAAAACGATGGATTTAGGCACAGATCTCTGTACTGGGGTGAATGTAAGACATTGTTCTGCATTCTGTTCATCAACTCTTGTTTTTGCATTTGTCACCCCGATTGGGAAGGGTATTCCCAGATGTGGGTCCCCTGCTCTCCATGCCACTGGAATCAAGCTATCCTGGCTGAAGAGGGGTGAAACCCTGAAACCGGTCCTAGGATGCTTGTTTCCAGTCCAGGGAGGACCTGGCTTGGCAGTTCGGGCTCGACTGTACCCATGAGGCACAGGGTCAAGGCTGATTTGCATATGGCTGGGTTCAAACTGTAATGGCATGGTGATCAAAAAAACGATGGATTTAGGCCCAGATCTCTGTACTGGGGTGAATGTATGACATTGTTTTGCATTCTGTCCATCAACTGTTGTTTTTGCATTTGTCACCCTGAGTGGGAAGGGTATGCCCAGACGTGGGTCCCATGCTCTCCATGCCACTGGAAATAAGCTATCCTGGCTGAAGAGGGGTGAAACCCTGAAAACGGTCCTAGGATGCTTGTTTCCAATGTAGGGAGGATCTAGCTTGGCAGATCGGGCTGGATTGTACCCTTGAGGCACAGGGTCAGGACTGATTTGCATATGGCTGGGTTCAAACTGGAACGGCATTGTGAGCAAAAACACGATGGATTTAGGCCCAGATCTCTATACTGGGGTGAATGTCTGACATTGTTCTGCATTCTGTCCATCAACTGTTGTTTTTGCATTTGTCACCCCGAGTGGGAAGGGTATGCCCAGACATGGGTCCAATGCTCTCCATGCCACTGGAATAAAGGTATCCTGGCTGAAGAGGGGTAAAACCCTGAAACCGGTCCTAGGATGCTTGTTTCCAGTCCAGGGAGGACCTGGCTTGGCAGTTCGGGCTGGACTGTACCCATGAGGCACAGGGCAAGACTGATTTGCATATGGCTGGGGTCAAACTGGAACGGCATGGTGAGCAAAAAAACAATGGATTTAGGCCCAGATATCTGTACTGGGGTGAATGTATGACATTGTTCTGCATTCAGTCCATCAACTGTTGTTTTTGCATTTGTCACCCCGAGTGGGTAGGGTATGCCCAGACGTGGATCCCATGCTCTCCATGCCACTGGAATCAAGCTATCCCGGCTGAAGAGGGGTGAAACCCTGAAACCGGTCCTAGGATGCTATTCCAGGGAGGACCTGGCTTCGCAGTTCAGGCTGGACTGTACCCATGAGGCACAGGGTCAAGACTAATTTGCATATGGCTGGGTCCAAACTGGAAGGGCATGGTGAGCAAAAAAACAATGGATTTAGGCGCAGATCTCTGTACTGGGATGAATGTAAGACATTGTTCTGCATTCTGTCCATCAACTGTTGTTTTTGTTTTTGTCACCCTGAGTGGGAAGGGTATGCCCAGATGTGGGTCCCCTGCTCTCCATGCCACTGGAATCAAGCTATCCTGGCTGAAGAGGGGTGAAACCCTGAAACCGGTCCTAGGATGCTTGTTTCCAGTCCAGGGAGGACCTGGCTTGGCAGTTCGGGCTGGACTGTACCCATGAGGCACAGGGTCAAAGCTGATTTGCATATGGCTGTGTTCAAACTGTAACGGCATGGTGAGCAAAAACACGATGGATTGAGGCCCAGATCTCTGTACTGGGGTGAATGTCTGAGATTGTTCTGCATTCTGTCCATCAACTGTTGTTTTTGCATTTGTCACCCCGAGTGGGAAGGGTATTCCCAGACGGGTGTCCCATGCTCTCCATGCCACTGGAATCAAGCTATGCTGGCTGAAGAGGGGTGAAACCCTGAAACCAGTCCTAGGATGCTTGTTTCCAGTCCAGGGAGGACCTGGCCTGGCAGTTCGGGCTGGACTGTACCCATGAGGCACAGGGCAAGCCTGATTTGCATATGTCTGGGTTCAAACTGGAACGGCATGGTGAGCAAAAAAACAATGGATTTAGGCCCAGATATCTGTACTGGGGTGAATGTATGACATTGTTCTGCATTCAGTCCATCAACTGTTGTTTTTGCATTTGTCACCCCGAGTGGGAAAGGTATGCCCAGACGTGGATCCCATGCTCTCCATGCCACTTGAATCAAGCTATCCTGGCTGTAGAGGGGTGAAACCCTGAAACCGGTCCTAGGATGCTATTCCAGGGAGGACCTGGCTTGGTAGTTCGGGCTGGACTGCACCCATGAGGCATAGGGTCAAGACTGATTTGCATATGGCTGGGTTCAAACTGGAAGGGCATGGTGAGCTAAAAAACGATGGATTTAGGCACAGATCTCTGTACTGGGGTGAATGTAAGACATTGTTCTGCATTCTGTCCATCAACTGTTGTTTTTGCATTTGTCACCCCGAGTGGGAAGGGTATTCCCAGACGTGGGTCCCATGCTCTCCATGCCACTGGAATCAAGCTATGCTGGCTGAAGAGGGGTGAAACCCTGAAACCGGTCCTAGGATGCTTGTTTCCAGTCCAGGGAGGACCTGGCTTGGCAGTTTGGGCTGGACTGTACCCATGAGGCACAGGGCAAGACTGATTTGCATATGGCTGGGTTCAAACTGGAACGGCATGGTGAGCAAAAACACGATGGATTTAGGCCCAGATCTCTGTACTGGGGTGAATGTCTGAGATTGTTCTGCATTCTGTCCATCAACTGTTGTTTTTGCATTTGTCACCCCGAGTGGGAAGGGTATTCCCAGACGTGTGTCCCATGCTCTCCATGCCACTGGAATCAAGCTATGCTGGCTGAAGAGGGGTGAAACCCTGAAACCGGTCCTAGGATGCTTGTTTCCAGTCCAGGGAGGACCTGGCCTGGCAGTTCGGGCTGGACTGTACCCATGAGGCACAGGGTCAAGCCTGATTTGCATATGTCTGGGTTCAAACTGGAATGGCATGGTGAGCAAAAACACGATGGCTTTAGGCCCAGATCTCTGTACTGGGGTGAATGTCTGAGATTGTTCTGCATTCTGTCCATCAACTGTTGTTTTTGCATTTGTCACCCCGAGTGGGAAGGGTATTCCCAGACTTGTGTCCCATGCTCTCCATGCCACTCGAATCAAGCTATGCTGGCTGAAGAGGGGTGAAACCCTGAAACCGGTCCTAGGATGCTTGTTTCCAGTCCAGGGAGGACCTGGCCTGGCAGTTCGGGTTGGACTGTACCCATGAGGCACAGGGCAAGCCTGATTTGCATATGTCTGGGTTCAAACTGGAATGGCATGGTGAGCAAAAAAACAATGGATTTAGGCCCAGTTATCTGTACTGGGGTGAATGTATGACATTGTTCTGCATTCAGTCCATCAACTGTTGTTTTTGCATTTGTCACCCCGAGTGGGAAAGGTATGCCCAGACGTGGATCCCATGCTCTCCATGCCACTTGAATCAAGCTATCCTGGCTGTAGAGGGGTGAAACCCTGAAACCGGTCCTAGGATGCTATTCCAGGGAGGACCTGGCTTGGTAGTTCGGGCTGGACTGCACCCATGAGGCATAGGGTCAAGACTGATTTGCATATGGCTGGGTTCAAACTGGAAGGGCATGGTGAGCTAAAAAACGATGGATTTAGGCACAGATCTCTGTACTGGGGTGAATGTAAGACATTGTTCTGCATTCTGTCCATCAACTGTTGTTTTTGCATTTGTCACCCCGAGTGGGAAGGGTATTCCCAGACGTGGGTCCCATGCTCTCCATGCCACTGGAATCAAGCTATCCTGGCTGAAGAGGGGTGAAACCCTGAAACCGGTCCTAGAATGCTTGTTTCCAGTGCAGGGAGGACCTGGCTTGGCAGTTCGGGTGGACTGTACCCATGAGGCACAGGGTCAAGACTGAATTGCATATGGCTGGGTTCAAACTGGAACGGCATTGTGAGCAAAAACACGATGGATTTAGGCCCAGATCTCTGTAATGGGGTGAATGTCTGAGATTGTTCTGCATTCTGTCCATCAACTGTTGTTTTTGCATTTGTCATCCCGAGTGGGAAGGGTATTCCCAGACGTGTGTCCCATGCTCTCCATGCCACTGGAATCAAGCTATGCTGGCTGAAGAGGGGTGAAACCCTGAAACCGGTCCTAGAATGCTTGTTTCCAGTGCAGGGAGGACCTGGCTTGGCAGTTCGGGGTGGACTGTACCCATGAGGCACAGGGTCAAGACTGAATTGCATATGGCTGGGTTCAAACTGGAACGGCATTGTGAGCAAAAACACGATGGATTTAGGCCCAGATCTCTGTACTGGGGTGAATGTCTGAGATTGTTCTGCATTCTGTCCATCAACTGTTGTTTTTGCATTTGTCACCCCGAGTGGGAAGGGTATTCCCAGACGTGTGTCCCATGCTCTCCATGCCACTGGAATCAAGCTATGCTGGCTGAAGAGGGGTGAAACCCTGAAACCGGTCCTAGAATGCTTGTTTCCAGTGCAGGGAGGACCTTGCTTGGCAGTTCGGGCTGGACTGTACCCATGAGGCACAGGGTCAAGACTGATTTGCATATGGCTGGGTTCAAACTGGAACGGCATTGTGAGCAAAAACACGATGGATTTAGGCCCAGATCTCTGTACTGGGGTGAATGTCTGAGATTGTTCTGCATTCTGTCCATCAACTGTTGTTTTTGCATTTGTCACCCCGAGTGGGAAGGGTATTCCCAGACATGTGTCCCATGCTCTCCATGCCACTGGAATCAAGCTATGCTGGCTGAAGAGGGGTGAAACCCTGAAACCGGTCCTAGGATGCTTGTTTCCAGTCCAGGGAGGACCTGGCCTGGCAGTTCGGGCTGGACTGTACCCATGAGGCACAGGGCAAGCCTGATTTGCATATGTCTGGGTTCTAACTGGAACGGCATGGTGAGCAAAAAAACAATGGATTTAGGCCCAGATATCTGTACTGGGGTGAATGTATGACATTGTTCTGCATTCAGTCCATCAACTGTTGTTTTTGCAGTTGTCACCCGAGTGGGAAAGGTATGCCCAGACGTGGATCCCATGCTCTCCATGCCACTTGAATCAAGCTATCCTGGCTGAAGAGGGGTGAAACCCAGAAACCGGTCCTAGGATGCTATTCCAGGGAGGACCTGGCTTGGTAATTCGGGCTGGACTGCACCCATGAGGCATTGGGTCAAGACGGATTTGCATATGGCTGGGTTCAAACTGGAAGGGCATGGTGAGCTAAAAAACAAAGGATTTAGGCACAGATCTCTGTACTGGGGTGAATGTAAGACATTGTTCTGCATTCTGTCCATCAACTGTTGTTTTTGCATTTGTCACCCCGATTGGGAAGGGTATTCCCAGATGTGGGTCCCCTGCTCTCCATGCCACTGGAATCAAGCTATCCTGGCTGAAGAGGGGTGAAACCCTGAAACCGGTCCTAGGATGCTTGTTTCCAGTCCAGGGAGGACCTGGCTTGGCAGTTCGGGCTGGACTGTACCCATCAGGCACAGGGTCAAGGCTGATTTGCATATGGCTGGGTTAAACTGTAACGGCATGGTGAGCAAAAAAACGTTGGATTTAGGCCCAGATCTCTGTACTGGGGTGAATGTATGACATTGTTCTGCATTCAGTCCATCAACTGATGTTTTTGCATTTTTCACCCCGAGAGGGAAGGGTAAGCCCAGACGTAGGTCCCATGCTCTCCATGCCACTGGAATCAAGCTATCCTGGCGGAAAAGGGTGAAACCCTGAAACCGGTCCTAGGATGCTTGTTTCCAGTCCAGGGAGGACCTGGCTTCGCAGTTCAGGCCGGACTGTACCCATGAGGCACAGGGTCAAGACTGATTTGCATATGGCTGGGTTCAAACTGGAAGGGCAAGGTGAGCAAAAAAAGATGGATTTAGGCGCAGATCTCTGTACTGGGGGGAATGTAAGACATTGTTCTGCATTCTGTCCATCAACTGTTGTTTTTGATTTTGTCACCCCGAGTGGGAAGGGTATGCCCATATGTGCGTCCCCTGCTCTCCATGCCACTGGAATCAAGCTATCCTGGCTGAAGAGGGGTGAAACCCTGAAACCGGTCCTAGGATGCTTGTTTCCAGTCCAGGGAGGACCTGGCTTGGCAGTTCGGGCTCGACTGTACCCATGAGGCACACGGTCAAGGCTGATTTGCATATGGCTGGGTAAAAACTGTAATGGCATGGTGATCAAAAAAACGATGGATTTAGGCCCAGATCTCTCTACTGGGGTGAATGTATGACATTGTTTTGCATTCTGTCCATCAACTGTTGTTTTTGCATTTGTCACCCTGAGTGGGAAGGGTATTCCCAGACGTGGGTCCCATGCTCTCCATGCCACTGGAATCAAGCTATCCTGGCTGAAGAGGGGTGAAACCCTGAAACCGGTCCTAGGATGCTTGTTTCTAATGTAGGGAGGATCTAGCTTGGCAGTTCGGGCAGGATTGTACCCATGAGGCACAGGGTCAAGACTGATTTGCATATGGCTGGGTTCAAACTGGAACGGCATTGTGAGCAAAAACACGATGGATTTAGGCCCAGATCTCTATACTGGGGTGAATGTCTGACATTGTTCTGCATTCTGTCCATCAACTGTTGTTTTTGCATTTGTCACCCTGAGTGGGAAGGGTATGCCCAGACGTGGGTCCCATGCTCTCCATGCCACTGGAATAAAGGTATCCTGGCTGAAGAGGGGTGAAACCCTGAAACCGGTCCTAGAATGCTTGTTTCCAGTAGAGGGAGGACCTTGCTTGGCAGTTCGGGCTGGACTGTACCCATGAGGCACAGGGTCAAGACTGATTTGCATATGGCTGGGTTCAAACTGGAACAACATTGTGAGCAAAAACACGATGGATTTAGACCCAGATCTCTGTACTTAGGTGAATGTCTGAGATTGTTCTGCATTCTGTCCATCAACTGTTGTTTTTGCATTTGTCACCCCGAGTGGGAAGGGTATTCCCAGACGTGTGTCCCATGCTCTCCATGCCACTGGAATCAAGCTATGCTGGCTGAAGAGGGGTGAAACCCTGAAACTGGTCCTAGGATGCTTGTTTCCAGTCAAGGGAGGACCTGGCCTGGCAGTTCGGGCTGGACTGTACCCATGAGGCACAGGGCAAGACTGATTTGCATATGTCTGGGTTCAAACTGGAACGGCATGGTGAGCAAAAAAACAATGGATTTAGGCCCAGATCTCTATACTGGGGTGAATGTCTGACATTGTTCTGCATTCTGTCCATCAACTGTTGTTTTTGCATTTGTCACCCCGAGTGGTAAGGGTATGCCCAGACATGGGTCCCATGCTCTCCATGCCACTGGAATAAAGGTATCCTGGCTGAAGAGGGGTAAAACCCTGAAACCTGTCCTAGGATGCTTGTTTCCAGTCCAGGGAGGACCTGGCTTGGCAGTTCGGGCTGGACTGTACACATGAGGCACAGGGCAATACTGATTTGCATATGGCTGGGGTCAAACTGGAACGGCATGGTGAGCAAAAAAACAATGGATTTAGGCCCAGATATCTGTACTGGGGTGAATGTATGACATTGTTCTGCATTCAGTCCATCAACTGTTGTTTTTGCATTTGTCACCCCGAGTGGGAAGGGTATGCCCAGACGTGGGTCCCATGCTCTCCATGCCACTGGAATCAAGCTATCCTGGCGGAAGAGGGGTGAAACCCTGAAACCGGTCCTAGGATGCTATTCCAGGGAGGACCTGGCTTGGCAGTTCGGGCTGGACTGTACCCATGAGGCACAGGGTCAAGACTGATTTGCAATTGGCTGGGTTCAAAATGGAACGGCATGGTGAGCAAAACACGATGGATTTAGGCCCAGATCTCTGTACTGGGGTGAATGTTTGACATTGTTCTGCATTTAGTCCATCAACTGTTGTTTTTGCATTTGTCACCCCGAGTGGGAAGGGTAAGCCCAGACGTGGGTCCCATGCTCTCGATGCCACTGGAATCAAGCTATCCTGGCGGAAGAGGGGTGAAACCCTAAAACCGGACCTAGGATGCTTGTTTCCAGTCCAGGGAGGACCTGGCTTCGCAGTTCAGGCTGGACTGTACCCATGAGGCACAGGGTCAAGACTAATTTGCATATGGCTGGGTCCAAACTGGAAGGGCATGGTGAGCAAAAAAACAATGGATTTAGGCGCAGATCTCTGTACTGGGGTGAATGTAAGACATTGTTCTGCATTCTGTCCATCAACTGTTGTTTTTGTTTTTGTCACCCCGAGTGGGAAGGGTATGCCCAGATGTGGGTCCCCTGCTCTCCATGCCACTGGAATCAAGCTCTCCTGGCTGAAGAGGGGTGAAACCCTGAAACCAGTCCTAGGATGCTTGTTTCTAGTCCAGGGAGGACGTGGCTTGGCAGTTCGGGCTGGACTGTACCCATGAGGCACAGGGTCAAAGCTGATTTGCATATGGCTGTGTTCAAACTGTAACGGCATGGTGAGCAAAAAAACGATGGATTTAGGCCCAGATCTCTGTACTGGGGTGATTGAATGACATTGTTTTGCATTCTGTCCATCAACTGTTGTTTTTGCATTTGTCACCCCGAGTGGGAAGGGTATTCCCAGACGTGGGACCCATGCTCTCCATGCCACTGGAATGAAGCTATCCTGGCTGAAGAGGGGTGAAACCCTGAAACCGGTCCTAGAATGCTTGTTTCCAGTGCAGGGAGGACCTGGCTTGGCAGTTCGGGGTGGACTGTACCCATGAGGCACAGGGTCAAGACTGAATTGCATATGACTGGGTTCAAACTGGAACGGCATTGTGAGCAAAAACACGATGGATTTAGGCCCAGATCTCTGTACTGGGGTGAATGTCTGAGATTGTTCCGCATTCTGTCCATCAACTGTTGTTTTTGCATTTGTCACCCCGAGTGGGAAGGGTATTCCCAGACGTGTGTCCCATGCTCTCCATGCCACTGGAATCAAGCTATGCTGGCTGAAGAGGGGTGAAACCCTGAAACCGGTCCTAGGATGCTTGTTTCCAGTCCAGGGAGGACCTGGCTTGGCAGTTCGGGCTGGATTGTACCCATGAGGCACAGGGCAAGACTGATTTGCATATGGCTGGGTTCAAACTGGAACGGCATGGTGAGCAGAAACACAATGGATTTAGGCCCAGATATCTGTACTGGGGTGAATGTATAACATTGTTCTGCATTCAGTCCATCAACTGTTGTTTTTTCATTTGTCACCCTGAGTGGGAAGGGTATGCCCAGACATGGGTCCCATGCTCTCCATGCCACTGGAATAAAGGTATCCTGGCTGAAGAGGGGTGAAACCCTGAAACCGGTCCTAGAATGCTTTTTTCCAGTGCAGGGAGGACCTTGCTTGGCAGTTCGGGCTGGACTGTACCCATGAGGCACAGGGTCAAGACTGATTTGCATATGGCTGGGTTCAAACTGGAACGGCATTGTGAGCAAAAACACGATGGATTTAGGCCCAGATCTCTATACTGGGGTGAATGTCTGAGATTGTTCTGCATTCTGTCCATCAACTGTTGTTTTTGCATTTGTCACCCCGAGTGGGAAGGGTATTCCCAGACGTGTGTCCCATGCTTTCCATGCCACTGGAATCAAGCTATGCTGGCTGAAGAGGGGTGAAAACCTGAAACCGGTCCTAGGATGCTTGTTTCCAGTCCAAGGAGGACCTGGCCTGGCAGTTCGGGCTGGACTGTACCCATGAGGCACAGGGCAAGACTGATTTGCATATGTCTGGGTTCAAACTGGAACGGCATGGTGAGCAAAAAAACAATGGATTTAGGACCAGATATCTGTACTGGGGTGAATGTATGACATTGTTCTGCATTCAGTCCATCAACTGTGTTTTTTGCATTTGTCACCCCGAGTGGGAAAGGTATGCCCAGACGTGGATCCCATGCTCTCCATGCCACTTGAATCAAGCTATCCTGGCTGAAGAGGGGTGAAACCCTGAAACCGGTCCTAGGATGCTATTCCAGGGAGGACCTGGCTTGGTAGTTCGGGCTGGACTGCACCCATGAGGCATAGGGTAAAGACTGATTTGCATATGGCTGGGTTAAAACTGGAAGGGCATGGTGAGCTAAAAAACGATGGATTTAGGCACATATCTCTGTACTGGGGTGAATGTAAGACATTGTTCTGCATTCTGTCCATCAACTGTTGTTTTTGCATTTGTCACCCCGATTGGGAAGGGTATTCCCAGATGTGGGTCCCCTGCTCTCCATGCCACTGGAATCAAGCTATCCTGGCTGAAGAGGGGTGAAACCCTGAAACCGGTCCTAGGATGCTTGTTTCCAGTCCAGGGAGGACCTGGCTTGGCAGTTCGGGCTGGACTGTACCCATGAGGCACAGGGTCAAGGCTGATTTGCATATGGCTGGGTTCAAACTGTAACGGCATGGTGAGCAAAAAAACGATGGATTTAGGCCCAGATCTCTGTACTGGGGTGAATGTATGACATTGTTCTGCATTCAGTCCATCAACTGTTGTTTTTGCATTTGTCACCCCGAGAGGGAAGGGTAAGCCCAGACGTAGGTCCCATGCTCTCCATGCCACTGCAATCAAGCTATCCTGGTGGAAGAGGATGAAACCCTGAAACCGGTCCTAGGATGCTTGTTTCCAGTCCAGGGAGGACCTGGCTTCGCAGTTCAGGCTGGACTGTACCCATGAGGCACAGGGTCAAGACTGATTTGCATATGGCTGGGTTCAAACTGGAAGGGCAAGGTGAGCAAAAAAAGATGGATTTAGGCGCAGATCTCTGTACTGGGGTGAATGTAAGACATTGTTCTGCATTCTGTCCATCAACTGTTGTTTTTGATTTTGTCACCCCGAGTGGGAATGGTATGCCCAGATGTGGATCCCCTGCTCTCCATGCCACTGGAATCAAGCTATCCTGGCTGAAGAGGGGTGAAACCCTGAAACCAGTCCTAGGATGCTTGTTTCCAGTCCAGGGAGGACCTGGCTTGGCAGTTCGGGCTCGACTGTACCCATGAGGCACAGGGTCAAGGCTGATTTGCATATGGCTGGGTTCAAACTGTAATGTCATGGTGATCAAAAAAACGATGGATTTAGGCCCAGATCTCTGTACTGGGGTGAATGTATGACATTGTTTTGCATTCTGTCCATCAACTGTTGTTTTTGCATTTGTCACCCTGAGTGGGAAGGGTATTCCCAGACGTGGGACCCATGCTCTCCATGCCACTGGAATCAAGCTATCCTGGCTGAAGAGGGGTGAAACCCTGAAACCAGTCCTAGGATGCTTGTTTCCAATGTAGGGAGGATCTAGCTTGGCAGTTCGGGCTGGATTGTACCCATGAGGCACAGGGTCAGGACTGATTTGCATATGGCTGGGTTCAAACTGGAACGGCATTGTGAGCAAAAACACGATGGATTTAGGCCCAGATCTCTGTACTGGGGTGAATGTATGACATTGTTTTGCATTCTGTCCATCAACTGTTGTTTTTGCATTTGTCACCCTGAGTGGGAAGGGTATTCCCAGACGTGGGACCCATGCTCTCCATGCCACTGGAATCAAGCTATCCTGGCTGAAGAGGGGTGAAACCCTGAAACCGGTCCTAGGATGCTTGTTTCCAATGTAGGGAGGATCTAGCTTGGCAGTTCGGGCTGGATTGTACCCATGAGGCACAGGGTCAGGACTGATTTGCATATGGCTGGGTTCAAACTGGAACGGCATTGTGAGCAAAAACACGATGGATTTAGGCCCAGATCTCTATACTGGGGTGAATGTCTGACATTGTTTTGCATTCTGTCCATCAACTGTTGTTTTTGCATTTGTCACCCCGAGTGGGAAGGGTATGCCCAGACATGGGTCCCATGCTCTCCATGCCACTGGAATAAAGGTATCCTGGCTGAAGAGGGGTAAAACCCTGAAACCGGTCCTAGGATGCTTGTTTCCAGTCCAGGGAAGACCTGGCTTGGCAGTTCGGGCTGGACTGTACCCATGAGGCACAGGGCAAGACTGATTTGCATATGGCTGGGGTCAAACTGGAACGGCATGGTGAGCAAAAAAACAATGGATTTAGGCCCAGATATCTGTACTGGGGTGAATGTATGACATTGTTCTGCATTCAGTCCATCAACTGTTGTTTTTGCATTTGTCACCCCGAGTGGGTAGGGTATGCCGAGACGTGGATCCCATGCTCTCCATGCCACTGGAATCAAGCTATCCCGGCTGAAGAGGGGTGAAACCCTGAAACCGGTTAGGATGCTATTCCAGGGAGGACCTGGCTTGGCAGTTCGGGCTGGACTGTACCCATGAGGCACAGGGTCAAGACTGATTTGCAATTGGCTGGGTTCAAAATGGAACGGCATGGTGAGCAAAAAACGATGGATTTAGGCCCAGATCTCTGTACTGGGGTGAATGTTTGACATTGTTCTGCATTTAGTCCATCAACTGTTGTTTTTGCATTTGTCACCCCGAGTGGGAAGGGTAAGCCCAGACGTGGGTCCCATGCTCTCCATGCAACTGGAATCAAGCTATCCTGGCGGAAGAGGGGTGAAACCCTGAAACCGGTCCTAGGATGCTTGTTTCCAGTCCAGGGAGGACCTGGCTTCGCAGGTCAGGCTGGACTGTACCCATGAGGCACAGGGTCAAGACTAATTTGCATATGGCTGGGTCCAAACAGGAAGGGCATGGTGAGCAAAAAAACAATGGATTTAGGCGCAGATCTCTGTACTGGGGTGAATGTAAGACATTGTTCTGCATTCTGTCCATCAACTGTTGTTTTTGTTTTTGTCACCCCGAGTGGGAAGGGTATGCCCAGATGTGTGTCCCCTGCTCTCCATGCCACTGGAATCAAGCTATCCTGGCTGAAGAGGGGTGAAACCCTGAAACCGGTCCTAGGATTCTTGTTTCCAGTCCAGGGAGGACCTGGCTTGGCAGTTCGGGCTGGACTGTACCCATGAGGCACAGGGTCAAAGCTGATTTGCATATGGCTGTGTTCAAACTGTAACGGCATGGTGCGCAAAAAAACGATGGATTTAGGCCCAGATCTCTGTACTGGGGTGATTGTATGACATTGTTTTGCATTCTGTCCATCAACTGTTGTTTTTGCATTTGTCACCCCGAGTGGGAAGGGTATTCCCAGACGTGGGTCCCATGCTCTCCATGCCACTGGAATCAAGCTATCCTGGCTGAAGAGGGGTGAAACCCTGAAACCGGTCCTAGAATGCTTGTTTCCAGTGCAGGGAGGACCTGGCTTGGCAGTTCGGGGTGGACTGTACCCATGAGGCACAGGGTCAAGACTGAATTGCATATGGCTGGGTTCAAACTGGAACGGCATTGTGAGCAAAAACACGATGGATTTAGGCCCAGATCTCTGTACTGGGGTGAATGTCTGAGATTGTTCTGCATTCTGTCCATCAACTGTTGTTTTTGCATTTGTCACCCCGAGTGGGAAGGGTATTCCCAGACGTGTGTCCCATGCTCTCCATGCCACTGGAATCAAGCTATGCTGGCTGAAGAGGGGTGACACCCTGAAACCGGTCCTAGAATGCTTGTTTCCAGTGCAGGGAGGATCTGGCTTGGCAGTTCGGGCTGGACTGTACCCATGAGGCACAGGGTCAGACTGATTTGCATATGGCTGGGTTCAAACTGGAACGGCATTGTGAGCAAAAACACGATGGATTTAGGCCCAGATCTCTGTACTGGGGTGAATGTCTGACATTGTTCTGCATTCTGTCCATCAACTGTTGTTTTTGCATTTGTCACCCCGAGTGGGAAGGGTATGCCCAGACATGGGTCCCATGCTCTCCATTCCACTGGAATAAAGGTATCCTGGCTGAAGAGGGGTGAAACCCTGAAACTGGTTCTAGGATGCTTGTTTCCAGTCAAGGGAGGACCTTGCTTGGCAGTTCGGGCTGGACTGTAGCCATGAGGCACAGGGTCATGACTGATGTGCATATGGCTGGGTTCAAACTGGAACGGCATGGTGAGCAAAAAAATGATGTATTTAGTCTCAGATCTCTGTACTGGGGTGAATGTATGAGATTGTTCTGCATTCTGTCCATCAACAGTTGTTTTTGCATTTGTCACCCCGAGTGGGAAGGGTATGCCCAGACATGGATCCCATGCTCTCCATGCCACTGGAATATAGGTATCTTGGCTGAAGAGGGGTGAAACCCTGACACCGGTCCTAGGATGCTTGTTTCCAGTCCAGGGAGGACCTTGCTTTTCAGTTCGGGCTGGACTGTACCCATGAGGCACAGGGTCAAGACTGATGTGCATATGGCTGGGTTCAAACTGGAACGGCATGGTGAGCAAAAAAATGGTGTATTTATGCCCAGATCTCTGTACTGGGGTGAATGTATGAGATTATTCTGCATTCTGTCCATCAACTGTTGTTTTTGCATTTGTCACCCCGAGTGGTAAGGGTATTCCCAGATGTGTGTCCCATGCTCTCCATGCCACTGGAATCAAGCTATGCTGGCTGAAGAGGGGTGAAACCCTGAAACCGGTCTAGGATGCTTGTTTCCATTCTAGGGAGTACCTGGCTTGGCAGTTCGGGCTGAACTGTACCCATGAGGCACAGGGCAAGACTGATTTGCATATGGCTGGGTTGAAACTGGAACGGCATGGTGAGCAAAAAAACAATGGATTAAGGCCCAGATATCTGTACTGGGGTGAATGTATGACATTGTTCTGCATTCAGTCCATCAACTGTTGTTTTTGCATTTGTCACCCCGAGTGGGAAGGGTATGCCCAGACGTGGATCCCATGCTCTCCATGCCACTGGAATCAAGCTATGCCGGCTGAAGAGGGGTGAAACCCTGAAACCGGTCCTAGGATGCTATTCCAGGGAGGACCTGGCTTGGCAGTTCGGGCTGGACTGCACCCATGATGCACAGGGCAAGACTGATGTGCATATGGCTTGGTTCAAACTGGAACAGCATGGTGAGCAAAAAACGATGGATTTAGACCCAGATCTCCGTACTGGGGTGAATGTATGACATTGTTCTGCATTCATTCCATCAACTGTTGTTTTTGCATTTGTCACCCCGAGTGGGAAGGGTATGCCCAGACTTGGATCCCATGCTCTCCATGCCACTGGAATCAAGCTATCCCGGCTGAAGAGGGGTGAAACCCTGAAACCGGTCCTAGGATGCTATTCCAGGGAGGACCTGGCTTGGTAGTTTGGGCTGGACTGCACCCATGAGGCACAAGGTCAAGACTGATTTGCATATGGCTGGGTTCAAACGGGAACGGCATGGTGAGCAAAAAACGATGGATTTACGCCCAGATCTCTGTACTGGGGTGAATGTATGACATTGTTCTGCATTCTGTCCATCAACTGTTGTTTTTGCATTTGTCACCCCGAGTGGGAAGGGTAAGCCCAGACGTGGGTCCCATGCTCTCCATGCCACTGGAATCAAGCTATCCTGGCGGAAGAGGGGTGAAACCCTGAAACCGATCCTAGGATGCTTGTTTCCAGTCCAGGGAGGACCTGGCTGCGCAGTTCAGGCTGGACTGTACCCATGAGGCACAGGGTCAAGACTGATTTGCATATGGCTGGGTTCAAACTGTAACGGCATGGTGAGCAAAAAAACGATGGATTTAGGCCCAGATCTCTGTACTGGGGTGAATGTCTGACATTGTTCTGCATTCTGTCCATCAACTGTTGTTTTTGCATTTGTCACCCCGAGTGGGAAGGGTATGCCCAGACATGGGTCCCACGCTCTCCATTCCACTGGAATAAAGGTATCCTGGCTGAAGAGGGGTGAAACCCTGAAACTGGTTCTAGGATGCTTGTTTCAAGTCCAGGGAGGACCTTGCTTGGCAGTTCGGGCTGGACTGTAGCCATGAGGCACAGGGTCATGACTGATGTGCATATGGCTGGGTTCAAACTGGAACGGCATGGTGAGCAAAAAAATGATGTATTTAGTCCCAGATCTCTGTACTGGGGTGAATGTCTGACATTGTTCTGCATTCTGTCCATCAACTGTTGTTTTTGCATTTGTCACCCCGAGTGGGAAGGGTATGCCCAGACATGGGTCCCACGCTCTCCATTCCACTGGAATAAAGGTATCCTGGCTGAAGAGGGGTGAAACCCTGAAACCGGTCCTAGGATGCTTGTTTCCAGTCCACGGAGGACCTTGCTTTTCAGTTCGGGCTGGACTGTACCCATGAGGCACAGGGTCAAGACTGATGTGCATATGGCTGTGTTCAAACTGGAACGGCATGGTGAGCAAAAAAATTGTGTATTTATGCCCAGATCTCTGTACTGGGGTGAATGTATGAGATTATTCTGCATTCTGTCCATCAACTGTTGTTTTTGCATTTGTCACCCCGAGTGGTAAGGGTATTCCCAGATGTGTGTCCCATGCTCTCCATGCCACTGGAATCAAGCTATGCTGGCTGAAGAGGGGTGAAACCCTAAAACCGGTCTAGGATGCTTGTTTCCAGTCTAGGGAGGACCTGGCTTGGCAGTTCGGGCTGAACTGTACCCATGAGGCACAGGGCAAGACTGATTTGCATATGGCTGGGTTGAAACTGGAACGGCATGGTGAGCAAAAAAACAATGGATTTAGGACCAGATATCTGTACTGGGGTGAATGTATGACATTGTTCTGCATTCAGTCCATCAACTGTTGTTTTTGCATTTGTCACCCCGAGTGGGAAGGGTATGCCCAGACGTGGATCCCATGCTCTCCATGCCACTGGAATCAAGCTATCCCGGCTGAAGAGGGGTGAAACCCTGAAACCGGTCCTAGGATGCTATTCCAGGGAGGACCTGGCTTGGTAGTTTGGGCTGGACTGCACCCATGAGGCACAAGGTCAAGACTGATTTGCATATGGCTGGGTTCAAACGGGAACGGCATGGTGAGCAAAAAAACGATAGATTTAGGCCCAGATCTCTGTACTGGGGTGAATGTCTGACATTGTTCTGCATTCTGTCCATCAACTGTTGCTTTTGCATTTGTCACCCCGAGTGGTAAGGGTATTCCCAGATGTGTGTCCCATGCTCTCCATGCCACTGGAATCAAGCTATCCTGGCGGAAGAGGGGTGAAACCCTGAAACCGGTCCTAGGATGCTTGTTTCCAGTCCAGGGAGGACCTGGCTTCGCAGTTCAGGCTGGACTGTACCCATGAGGCTCAGGGTCAAGACTGATTCGCATATGGCTGGGTTCAAACTGTAACGGCATGGTGAGCAAAAAAACGATGGATTTAGGCCCAGATCTCTGTACTGGGGTGAATGTCTGACATTGTTCTGCATTCTGTCCATCAACTGTTGCTTTTGCATTTGTCACCCCGAGTGGGAAGGGTATGCCCAGATATGGGTCCCACGCTCTCCATTCCACTGGAATAAAGGTATCCTGGCTGAAGAGGGGTGAAACCCTGAAACTGGTCCTAGGATGCTTGTTTCCAGTCCAGGGAGGACGTTGCTTGGCAGTTCGGGCTGGACTGTAGCCATGAGGCACAGGGTCAAGTCTGATGTGCATATGGCTGGGTTCAAACTGGAACGGCATGGTGAGCAAAAAAATGATGTATTTAGTTCCAGATCTCTGTACTGGGGTGAATGTATGACATTGTTTTGCATTCTGTCCATCAACAGTTGTTTTTGCATTTGTCACCCTGACTGGTAAGGGTAATCCCAGACGTGGGTCCCATGCTCTCCATGCCACTGGAATCAAGCTATCCTGGCTGAAGAGGGGTGAAACCCTGAAACCGGTCCTAGAATGCTTGTTTCCAGTGCAGGGAGGACCTGGCTTGGCAGTTCGGGCTGGACTGTACCCATGAGGCACAGGGTCAAGACTGATTTGCATGTGGCTGGGTACAAACTGTAACGGCATTGTGAGCAAAAACACGATGGATTTAGGCCCAGATCTCTGTACTGGGGTGAATGTCTGAGATTGTTCTGCATTCTGTCCATCAACTGTTGTTTTTGCATTTGTCACCCTGAGTGGGAAGGGTATGCCCAGACGTGAATCCCATGCTCTCCATGCCACTGGAATCAAGCTATCCCGGCTGAAGAGGAGTGAAACCTTGAAACCGGTCCTAGGTTGCTATTCCAGGGAGGACCTGGCTTGGCAGTTCGGGCTGGACTGTACCCATGAGGGACAGGGCAAGACTGATTTGCATTTGGCTGGGTTCAAACTGGAACAGCATGGTGAGCAAACAACGATGGATTTAGACCCAGATCTCTGTACTGGGGTGAATGTATGACATTGTTCTGCATTCAGTCCATCAACTGTTGTTTTTGCATTTGTCACCCCGAGTGGGAAGGGTAAGCCCAGACATGAGTCCCTTGCTCTCCATGCCACTGGAATCAAGCTATACTGCCGGAAGAGGGGTGAAACCCTGAAACCGGTCCTAGGATGCTTGTTTCCAGTCCAGGGAGGACCTGGATTAGCATTTCGGGCTGGACTGTACCCATGAGGCACAGGGTCAAGGCTGATTTGCATATGGCTGGGTTCAAACTGTTACGGCATGGTGAGCAAAAAAACGATGGATTTAAGCCCAGATCTCTGTACTGGGGTGAATGTATGACATTGTTTTGCATTCTGTCCATCAACTGTTGTTTTTGCATTTGTCACCTTGAGTGGGAAGGGTATGCCCAGACATGGGTCCCATGCTCTCCATGCCACTGGAATAAAGGTATCCTGGCTGAAGAGGGGTGAAACCCTGAAACCGGTCCTAGAATGCTTGTTTCCAGTGCAAGGAGGACCTTGCTTGGCAGTTCGGGCTGGACTGTACCCATGAGGCACAGGGTCAAGAATGATTTGCATATGGCTGGGTTCAAACTGGAACGGCATTGTGAGCAAAAACACGATGGATTTAGGCCCAGATCTCTGTACTGGGGTGAATGTCTGAGATTGTTCTGCATTCTGTCCATCAACTGTTGTTTTTGCATTTGTCACCCCGAGTGGGAAGGGTATTCCCAGACGTGTGTCCCATGCTCTCCATGCCACTGGAATCAAGCGATGCTGGCTGAAGAGGGGTGAAACCCTGAAACCGGTCCTAGGATGCTTGTTTCCAGTCAAGGGAGTACCTGGCCTGGCAGTTCGGGCTGGACTGTACCCATGAGGCACAGGGCAAGACTGATTTGCATATGTCTGGGTTCAAACTGGAACGGCATGGTGAGCAAAAAAACAATGGATTTAGGCCCAGATATCTGAACTGGGGTGAATGTATGACATTGTTCTGCATTCAGTCCATCAACTGTTGTTTTTGCATTTGTCACCCCGAGTGGGAAAGGTATGCCCAGACGTGGATCCCATGCTCTCCATGCCACATGAATCAAGCTATCCTGGCTGAAGAGGGGTGAAACCCTGAAACCGGTCCTAGGATGCTATTCGAGGGAGGACCTGGCTTGGTAGTTCGGGCTGGAGTGCACCCATGAGGCATAGGGTCACGACTGATTTGCATATGGCTGGGTTCAAACTGGAAGGGCATGGTGAGCTAAAAAACGATGGATTTAGGCACAGATCTCTGTACTGGGGTGAATGTAAGACATTGTTCTGCATTCTGTCCATCAACTGTTGTTTTTGCATTTGTCACCCCGAGAGGGAAGGGTATTCCCAGATGTGGGTCCCCTGCTCTCCATGCCACTGGAATCAAGCTATCCTGGCGGAAGAGGGTGAAACCCTGAAACCGGTCCTAGGATGCTTGTTTCCAGTCCAGGGAGGACCTGGCTTCGCAGTTCAGGCTGGACTGTACCCATGAGGCACAGGGTCAAGACTGATTTGCATATGGCTGGGTTCAAACTGGAAGGGCAAGGTGAGCAAAAAAAGATGGATTTAGGCGCAGATCTCTGTACTGTGGTGAATGTAAGACATTGTTCTGCATTCTGTCCATCAACTGTTGTTTTTGATTTTGTCACCCCGAGTGGGAAGGATATGCCCAGATGTGGATCCCCTGCTCTCCATGCCACTGGAATCAAGCTATCCTGGCTGAAGAGGGGTGAAACCCTGAAACCGGTCCTAAGATGCTTGTTTCCAGTCCAGGGAGGACCTGGCTTGGCAGTTCAGGCTCGACTGTACCCATGAGGCACAGGGTCAATGCTGATTTGCATATGGCTGGGTTCAAACTGTAATGTCATGGTGATCAAAAAAACGATGGATTTAGGCCCAGATCTCTGTACTGGGGTGAATGTATGACATTGTTTTGCATTCTGTCCATCAACTGTTGTTTTTGCATTTGTCACCCTGAGTGGGAAGGGTATTCCCAGACGTGGGACCCATGCTCTCCATGCCACTGGAATCAAGCTATCCTGGCTGAAGAGGGGTGAAACCCTGAAACCGGTCCTAGGATGCTTGTTTCCAATGTAGGGAGGATCTAGCTTGGCAGTTCGGGCTGGATTGTACCCATGAGGCACAGGGTCAGGACTGATTTGCATATGGCTGGGTTCAAACTGGAACGGCATGGTGAGCAAAAAAACAATGGATTTAGGCCCAGATATCTGTACTGGGGTGAATGTATGACATTGTTTTGCATTCAGTCCATCAACTGTTGTTTTTGCATTTGTCACCCCGAGTGGGTAGGGTATGCCCAGACGTGGATCCCATGCTCTCCATGCCACTGGAATCAAGCTATCCCGGCTGAAGAGGAGTGAAACCTTGAAACCGGTCCTAGGTTGCTATTCCAGGGAGGACCTGGCTTGGCAGTTCGGGCTGGACTGTACCCATGAGGGACAGGGCAAGACTGATTTGCATTTGGCTGGGTTCAAACTGGAACAGCATGGTGAGCAAACAACGATGGATTTATACCCAGATCTCTGTACTGGGGTGAATGTATGACATTGTTTTGCATTCAGTCCATCAACTGTTGTTTTTGCATTTGTCACCCCGAGTGGGAAGGGTAAGCCCAGACATGGGTCCCTTGCTCTCCATGCCACTGGAATCAAGCTATACTGGCGGAAGAGGGGTGAAACCCTGAAACCGGTCCTAGGATGCTTGTTTCCAGTCCAGGGAGGACCTGGATTGGCATTTCGGGCTGGACTGTACCCATGAGGCACAGGGTCAAGGCTGATTTGCATATGGCTGGGTTCAAACTGTAACGGCATGGTGAGCAAAAAAACGATGGATTTAAGCCCAGATCTCTGTACTGGGGTGAATGTATGACATTGTTTTGCATTCTGTCCATCAACTGTTGTTTTTGCATTTGTCACCCTGAGTAGGAAGGGTATGCCCAGACATGGGTCCCATGCTCTCCATGCCACTGGAATAAAGGTATCCTGGCTGAAGAGGGGTGAAACCCTGAAACCGGTCCTAGAATGCTTGTTTCCAGTGCAAGGAGGACCTTGCTTGGCAGTTTCGGGCTGGACTGTACCCATGAGGCACAGGGCAAGACTGATTTGCATATGTCTGGGTTCAAACTGGAACGGCATGGTGAGCAAAAAAACAATGGATTTAGGCCCAGATATCTGTACTGGGGTGAATGTATGACATTGTTCTGCATTCCGTCCATCAACTGTTGTTTTTGCATTTGTCACCCCGAGTGGGAAAGGTATGCCCAGACGTGGATCCTATGCTCTCCATGCCACTTGAATCAAGCTATCCTGGCTGAAGAGGGGTGAAACCCTGAAACCGGTCCTAGGATGCTATTCCAGGGAGGACCTGGCTTGGTAGTTCAGGCTGGAGTGCACCCATGAGGCATAGGGTCAAGACTGATTTGCATATGGCTGGGTTCAAACTGGAAGGGCATGGTGAGCTAAAAAACGATGGATTTAGGCACAGATCTCTGTACTGGGGTGAATGTAAGACATTGTTCTGAATTCTGTCCATCAACTGTTGTTTTTGCATTTGTCATCCCGATTGGGAAGGGTATTCCCAGATGTGGGTCCCCTGCTCTCCATGCCACTGGAATCAAGCTATCCTGGCTAAAAAGGGGTGAAACCCTGAAACCGGTCCTAGGATGGTTGTTTCCAGTCCAGGGAGGACCTGGCTTGGCAGTTCGGGCTGGACTGTACCCATGAAGCACAGGGTCAAGGCTGATTTGCATATGGCTGGGTTCAAACTGTAACGGCATGGTGAGCAAAAAAACGATGGATTTAGGCCCAGATCTCTGTACTGGGGTGAATGTATGACATTGTTCTGCGTTCAGTCCATCAACTGTTGTTTTTGTATTTGTCACCCCGAGAGGGAAGGGTAAGCCCAGACGTTGGTCCCATGCTCTCCATGCCACTGCAATCAAGCTATCCTGGCGGAAGAGGGTGAAACCCTGAAACCGGTCCTAGGATGCTTGTTTCCAGTCCAGGGAGGACCTGGCTTCGCAGTTCAGGCTGGACTGTACCCATGAGGCACAGGGTCAAGACTGATTTGCATATGGCTGGGTTCAAACTGGAAGGGCAAGGTGAGCAAAAAAAGATGGATTTAGGCGCAGATCTCTGTACTGGGGTGAATGTAAGACATTGTTCTGCATTCTGTCCATCAACTGTTGTTTTTGATTTTGTCACCCCGAGTGGGAAGGGTATGCCCAGATGTGGATCCCCTGCTCTCCGTGCCACTGGAATCAAGCTATCCTGGCTGAAGAGGGGTGAAACCCTGAAACCGGTCCTAGTATGCTTTTTTCCAGTCCAGGGAGGACCTGGCTTGGCAGTTCGGGCTCGACTGTACCCATGAGGCACAGGGTTAGGGCTGATTTGCATATGGCTGGGTTCAAACTGTAATGTCATGGTGATCAAAAAAACGATGGATTTAGGCCCAGATCTCTGTACTGGGGTGAATGTATGACATTGTTTTGCATTCTGTCCATCAACTGTTGTTTTTGCATTTGTCACCCTGAGTGGGAAGGGTATTCCCAGACATGGGACCCATGCTCTCCATGCCACTGGAATCAAGCTATCCTGGCTGAAGAGGGGTGAAACCCTGAAACCGGTCCTAGGATGCTTGTTTCCAATGTAGGGAGGATCTAGCTTGGCAGTTCGGGCTGGATTGTACCCATGAGGCACAGGGTCAGGACTGATTTGCATATGGCTGGGTTCAAACTGGAACGGCATTGTGAGCAAAAACACGATGGATTTAGGCCCAGATCTCTATACTGGGGTGAATGTCTGACATTGTTCTGCATTCTGTCCATCAACTGTTGTTTTTCCATTTGTCACCCCGAGTGGGAAGGGTATGCCCAGACATGGGTCCCATGCTCTCCATGCCACTGGAATAAAGGTATCCTGGCTGAAGAGGGGTAAAACCCTGAAACCGGTCCTAGGATGCTTGTTTCCAGTCCAGGGAAGACCTGGCTTGGCAGTTCGGGCTGGACTGTACCCATGAGGCACAGGGCAAGACTGATTTGCATATGGCTGGGGTCAAACTGGAACGGCATGGTGAGCAAAAAAACAATGGATTTAGGCCCAGATATCTGTACTGGGGTATATGTATGACATTGTTCTGCATTCAGTCCATCAACTGTTGTTTTTGCATTTGTCACCCCGAGTGGGTAGGGTATGCCCAGACGTGGATCCCATGCTCTCCATGCCACTGGAATCAAGCTATCCCGGCTGAAGAGGGGTGAAACCCTGAAACCGGTTAGGATGCTATTCCAGGGAGGACCTGGCTTGGCAGTTCGGGCTGGACTGTACCCATGAGGCACAGGGTCAAGACGGATTTGCAATTAGCTGGGTTCAAAATGGAACGGCATGGTGAGCAAAAAACGATGGATTTAGGCCCAGATCTCTGTACTGGGGTGAATGTTTGACATTGTTCTGCATTTAGTCCATCAACTGTTGTTTTTGCATTTGTCACCCCGAGTGGGAAGGGTAAGCCCAGACGTGGGTACCATGCTCTCCCTGCCACTGGAATCAAGCTATCCTGGCGGAAGAGGGGTGAAACCCTGAAACCGGTCCTAGGATGCTTGTTTCCAGTCCAGGGAGGACCTGGCTTCGCAGTTCAGGCTGGACTGTACCCATGAGGCACAGGGTCAGGACTAATTTGCATATGGCTGGGTCCAAACTGGAAGGGCATGGTGAGCAAAAAAACAATGGATTTAGGCGCAGATCTCTGTACTGGGGTGAATGTAAGACATTGTTCTGCATTCTGTCCATCAACTGTTGTTTTTGTTTTTGTCACCCCGAGTGGGAAGGGTATGCCCAGATGTGGGTCCCCTGCTCTCCATGCCACTGGAATCAAGCTATCCTGGCTGAAGAGGGGTGAAACCCTGAAACCGGTCCTAGGATGCTTGTTTCCAGTCCAGGGAGGACCTGGCTTGGCAGTTCGGGCTGGACTGTACCCATGAGGCACAGGGTCAAAGCTGATTTACAGATGGCTGTGTTCAAACTGGAACGGCATTGTGAGCAAAAACACGATGGATTTAGGCCCAGATCTGTGTACTGGGGTGAATGTCTGAGATTGTTCTGCATTCTGTCCATCAACTGTTGTTTTTGCATTTGTCACCCCGAGTAGGAAGGGTATTCCCAGACGTGTGTCCCATGCTCTCCATGCCACTGGAATCAAGCTATGCTGGCTGAAGAGGGGTGACACCCTGAAACCGGTCATAGAATGCTTGTTTCCAGTGCAGGGAGGACCTGGCTTGGCAGTTCGGGCTGGACTGTACCCATGAGGCACAGGGTCAGACTGATTTGCATATGGCTGGGTTCAAACTGGAACGGCATGGTGAGCAAAAAAATGATGTATTTAGTCCCAGATCTCTGTACTGGGGTGAATGTATGAGATTGTTCTGCATTCTGTCCATCAACAGTTGTTTTTGCATTTGTCACCCCGAGTGGGAAGGGTATGCCCAGACATGGATCCCATGCTCTCCATGCCACTGGAACATAGGTATCTTGGCTGAAGAGGGGTGAAACCCTGAAACCGGTCCTAGGATGCTTGTTTCCAGTCCAGGGAGGACCTTGCTTTTCAGTTCGGGCTGGACTGTACCCATGAGGCACAGGGTCAAGACTGATGTGCATATGGCTGGGTTCAAACTGGAACGGCATGGTGAGCAAAAAAATGGTGTATTTATGCCCAGATCTCTGTACTGGTGTGACTGTATGAGATTATTCTGCATTCTGTCCATCAACTGTTGTTTTTGCATTTGTCACCCCGAGTGGTAAGGGTATTCCCAGATGTGTGTCCCATGCTCTCCATGCCACTGGAATCAAGCTATGCTGGCTGAAGAGGGGTGAAACCCTGAAACCGGTCTAGGATGCTTGTTTCCAGTCTAGAGAGGACCTGGCTTGGCAGTTCGGGCTGAACTGTACCCATGAGGCACAGGGCAAGACTGATTTGCATATGGCTGGGTTGAAACTGGAACAGCATGGTGAGCAAAAAAACAATGGATTTAGGCCCAGATATCTGTACTGGGGTGAATGTATGACATTGTTCTGCATTCAGTCCATCAACTGTTGTTTTTGCATTTGTCACCCCGAGTGGGAAGGGTATGCCCAGACGTGGATCCCATGCTCTCCATGCCACTGGAATCAAGCTATGCCGGCTGAAGAGGGGTGAAACCCTGAAACCGGTCCTAGGATGCTATTCGAGGGAGGACCTGGCTTGGTAGTTTGGGCTGGACTGCACCCATGAGGCACAAGGTCAAGACTGATTTGCATATGGCTGGGTTCAAACGGGAACGGCATGGTGAGCAAAAAACGATGGATTTAGGCCCAGATCTCTGTACTGGGGTGAATGTATGACATTGTTTTGCATTCTGTCCATCAACTGTTGTTTTTGCATTTGTCACCCCGAGTGGGAAGGGTATTCCCAGACGTGGGTCCCATGCTCTCCATGCCACTGGAATCAAGCTATCCTGGCTGAAGAGGGGTGGATCCCTGAAACCGGTCCTAGAATGCTTGTTTCCAGTGCAGGGAGGACCTGGCTTGGCAGTTCGGGGTGGACTGTACCCATGAGGCACAGGGTCAAGACTGAATTGCATATGGCTGGGTTCAAACTGGAACGGCATTGTGAGCAAAAACACGATGGATTTAGGCCCAGATCTCTGTACTGGGGTGAATGTCTGAGATTGTTCTGCATTCTGTCCATCAACTGTTGTTTTTGCATTTGTCACCCCGAGTAGGAAGGGTATTCCCAGACGTGTGTCCCATGCTCTCCATGCCACTGGAATCAAGCTATGCTGGCTGAAGAGGGGTGACACCCTGAAACCGGTCATAGAATGCTTGTTTCCAGTGCAGGGAGGACCTGGCTTGGCAGTTCGGGCTGGACTGTAGCCATGAGGCACAGGGTCATGACTGATGTGCATATGGCTGGGTTTAAACTGGAACGGCATGGTGAGCAAAAAAATGATGTATTTAGTCCCAGATCTCTGTACTGGGGTGAATGTATGAGATTGTTCTGCATTCTGTCCATCAACAGTTGTTTTTGCATTTGTCACCCCGAGTGGGAAGGGTATGCCCAGACATGGATCCCATGCTCTCCATGCCACTGGAATATAGGTATCTTGGCTGAAGAGGGGTGAAACCCTGAAACCGGTCCTAGGATGCTTGTTTCCAGTCCAGGGAGGACCTTGCTTTTCATTTCGGGCAGGACTGTACCCATGAGGCACAGGGTCAAGACTGATGTGCATATGGCTGGGTTCAAACTGGAACGGCATGGTGAGAAAAAAAATGGTGTATTTATGCCCAGATCTCTGTACTGGGGTGACTGTATGAGATTATTCTGCATTCTGTCCATCAACTGTTGTTTTTGCATTTGTCACCCCGAGTGGTAAGGGTATTCCCAGATGTGTGTCCCTTGCTCTCCATGCCACTGGAATCAAGCTATGCTGGCTGAAGAGGGGTGAAACCCTGAAACCGGTCTAGGATGCTTGTTTCCAGTCTAGAGAGGACCTGGCTTGGCAGTTCGGGCTGAACTGTACCCATGAGGCACAGGGCAAGACTGATTTGCATATGGCTGGGTTGAAACTGGAACAGCATGGTGAGCAAAAAAACAATGGATTTAGGCCCAGATATCTGTACTGGGGTGAATGTATGACATTGTTCTGCATTCAGTCCATCAACTGTTGTTTTTGCATTTGTCACCCCGAGTGGGAAGGGTATGCCCAGACGTGGATTCCATGCTCTCCATGCCACTGGAATCAAGCTATGCCGGCTGAAGAGGGGTGAAACCCTGAAACCGGTCCTAGGATGCTATTCGAGGGAGGACCTGGCTTGGTAGTTTGGGCTGGACTGCACCCATGAGGCACAAGGTCAAGACTGATTTGCATATGGCTGGGTTCAAACGGGAACGGCATGGTTAGCAAAAAACGATGGATTTAGGCCCAGATCTCTGTACTGGGGTGAATGTATGACATTGTTCTGCATTCAGTCCATCAACTGTTGTTTTTGCATTTGTCACCCCGAGTGGGAAGGGTAAGCCCAGACGTGGGTCCCATGCTCTCCATGCCACTGGAATCAAGCTATCCTGGCGGAAGAGGGGTGAAACCCTGAAACCGGTCCTAGGATGCTTGTTTCCAGTCCAGGGAGGACCTGGCTTCGCAGTTCAGGCTGGACTGTACCCATGAGGCACAGGGTCAAGACTGATTTGCATATGGCTGGGTTCAAACTGTAACGGCATGGTGAGCAAAAAAACGATGGATTTAGGCCCAGATCTCTGTACTGGGGTGAATGTCTGACACTGTTCTGCATTCTGTCCATCAACTGTTGTTTTTGCATTTGTCACCCCGAGTGGGAAGGGTATGCCCAGACATGGGTCCCACGCTCTCCATTCCACTGGAATAAAGGTATCCTGGCTGAAGAGGGGTGAAACCCTGAAACTAGTTCTAGGATGCTTGTTTCCAGTCCAGGGAGGACCTTGCTTGGCAGTTCGGGCTGGACTGTAGCCATGAGGCACAGGGTCATGACTGATGTGCAAATGGCTGGGTTCAAACTGGAACGGCATGGTGAGCAAAAAAATGATGTATTTAGTCCCAGATCTCTGTACTGGGGTGAATGTATGAGATTATTCTGCATTCTGTCCATCAACTGTTGTTTTTGCATTTGTCACCCCGAGTGGTAAGTGTATTCCCAGATGTGTGTCCCATGCTCTCCATGCCACTGGAATCAAGCTATGCTGGCTGAAGAGGGGTGAAACCCTGAAACCGGTCTAGGATGCTTGTTTCTAGTCTAGGGAGGACCTGGCTTGGCAGTTCGGGCTGAACTGTACCCATGAGGCACAGGGCAAGACTGATTTGCATATGGCTGGGTTGAAACTGGAACGGCATGGTGAGCAAAAAAACAATGGATTTAGGCCCAGATATCTGTACTGGGGTGAATGTATGACATTGTTCTGCATTCAGTCCATCAACTGTTGTTTTTGCATTTGTCACCCCGAGTGGGAAGGGTATGCCCAGACGTGGATCCCATGCTCTCCATGCCACTGGAATCAAGCTATCCTGGCTGAAGAGGGGTGAAACCCTGAAACCGGTCCTAGGATGCTATTCCAGGGAGGACCTGGCTTGGTAGTTTGGGCTGGACTGCACCCATGAGGCACAAGGTCAAGACTGATTTGCATATGGCTGGGTTCAAACGGGAACGACATGGTGAGCAAAAAACGATGGATTTAGGCACAGATCTCTGTACTGGGGTGAATGTATGACATTGTTCTGCATTCAGTCCATCAACTGTTGTTTTTGCATTTGTCACCCCGAGTGGGAAGGGTAAGCCCAGACGTGGGTCCCATGCTCTCCATGCCACTGGAATAAAGGTATCCTGGCTGAAGAGGGGTGAAACCCTGAAACTGGTCCTAAGATGCTTGTTTCCAGTCCAGGGAGGACCTTGCTTGGCAGTTCGGGCTGGACTGTAGCCATGAGGCACAGGGTTAAGACTGATGTGCATATGGCTGGGTTCAAACTGGAACGGCATGGTGAGCAAAAAAATGATGTATTTAGTCCCAGATCTCTGTACTGGGGTGAATGTATGAGATTGTTCTACATTCTGTCCATCAACAGTTGTTTTTGCATTTGTCACAACGAGTGGGAAGGGTATGCCCAGACATGGGTCCCATGCTCTCCATGCCACTGGAATAAAGGTATCTTGGCTGAAGAGGGGTGAAACCCTGAAACCGGTCCTAGGATGCTTGTTTCCAGTCCAGGGAGGACCTTGCTTGGCAGTTCGGGCTGGACTGTACCCATGAGGCACAGGGTCAAGACTGATTTGCATATGGCTGGGTTCAAACTGGAACGGCATGGTGAGCAAAAAAATGATGTATTTAGGCCCAGATCTCCGTACTGGGGTGAATGTATGAGATTATTCTGCATTCTGTCAATCAACTGTTGTTTTTGCATTTGTCACCCCGAGTGGTAAGGGTATTCCCAGACGTGTGTCCCATGCTCTCCATGCCACTGGAATCAAGCTATGCTTGCTGAAGAGGGGTGAAACCCTGAAACCGGTCTAGGATGCTTGTTTCCAGTCTAGGGAGGACCTGGCTTGGCAGTTCGGGCTGAACTGTACCCATGAGGCACAGGGCAAGACTGATTTGCATATGGCTGGGTTCAAACTAGAACGGCATGGTTAGCAAAAACAACAATGGATTTAGGCCCAGATATCTGTACTGGGGTGAATGTATGACATTGTTCTGCATTCAGTCCATCAACTGTTGTTTTTGCATTTGTCACCCGGAGTGGGAAGGGTAAGCACAGACGTGGGTCCCATGCTCTCCATGCCACTGGAATCAAGCTATCCTGGCGGAAGAGGGGTGAAACCCTGAAACCTGTCCTAGGATGCTTGTTTCCAGTCCAGGGAGGACCTGGCTTTGCAGTTCAGGCTGGACTGTACCCATGAGGCACAGGGTCAAGACTGATTTGCATATGGCTGGGTTCAAACTGGAACGGCATGGTGAGCAAAAAAATGATGTATTTAGGCCCAGATCTCCGTACTGGGGTGAACGTATGAGATTATTCTGCATTCTGTCAATCAACTGTTGTTTTTGCATTTGTCACCCCGAGTGGTAAGGATATTCCCAGACGTGTGTCCCATGCTCTCCATGCCACTGGAATCAAGCTATGCTTGCTGAAGAGGGGTGAAACCCTGAAACCGGTCTAGGATGCTTGTTTCCAGTCTAGGGAGGACCTGGCTTGGCAGTTCGGGCTGAACTGTACCCATGAGGCACAGGGCAAGACTGATTTGCATATGGCTGGGTTCAAACTAGAACGGCATGGTTAGCAAAAACAACAATGGATTTAGGCCCAGATATCTGTACTGGGGTGAATGTATGACATTGTTCTGCATTCAGTCCATCAACTATTGTTTTTGCATTTGTCACCCCGAGTGGGAAGGGTATGCCCAGACTTTGATCCCATGCTCTCCATGCCACTGGAATCAAGCTATCCCGGCTGAAGAGGGGTGAAACCCTGAAACCGGTCCTAGGATGGTATTCTAGGGAGGACCTGGCTTGGTAGTTTGGGCTGTACTGCACCCATGAGGCACAGGGTCAAGACTGATTTGCATATGGCTGGGTTCAAACGGGAACGGCATGGTGAGCAAAAAACGATGGATTTAGGCCCAGATCTCTGTACTGGGGTGAATGTATGACATTGTTTTGCATTCAGTCCATCAACTGTTGTTTTTGCATTTGTCACCCCGAGTTGGAAGGGTAAGCCCAGACGTGGGTCCCATGCTCTCCATGCAACTGGAATCAAGCTATCCTGGCGAAAGAGGGGTGAAACCCTGAAACCGGTCCTAGGATGCTTGTTTCCAGTCCAGGAAGGACCTGGCTTCGCAGTTCAGGCTGGACTGTACCCATGAGGCACAGGGTCAAGACTGATTTGCATATGGCTGGGTTCAAACTGGAAGGGCATGGTGAGCAAAAAAACGATGGATTTAGGCGCAGATCTCTGTACTGGGGTGAATGTAAGACATTGTTCTGCATTCTGTCCATCAACTGTTGTTTTTGATTTTGTCACCCCGAGTGGGAAGGGTATGCCCAGATGTGGGTCCCCTGCTCTCCATGCCACTGGAATCAAGCTATCCTGGCTGAAGAGGGGTAAAACCCTGAAACCGGTCCTAGGATGCTTGTTTCCAGTCCAGGGAGGACCTGGCTTGGCAGTTCGGGCTGGACTGTACCCATGAGGCACAGGGTCAAAGCTGATTTGCATATGGCTGGGATCAAACTGTAACGGCATGGTGAGCAAAAAAACGATGGATTAAGGCCCAGAACTCTGTACTGGGGTGAATGTATGACATTGTTTTGCATTCTGTCCATCAACTGTTGTTTTTGCATTTGTCACCCTGACTGGGAAGGGTAATCCCAGACGTGGGTCCCATGCTCTCCATGCCACTGGAATCAAGCTATCCTGGCTGAAGAGGGGTGAAACTCTGAAACCGGTCCTAGAATGCTTGTTTCCAGTGCAGGGAGGACCTGGCTTGGCAGTTCGGGCTGGACTCTACCCATGAGGCACAGGGTCAAGACTGATTTGCATGTGGCTGGGTACAAACTGGAACGGCATTGTGAGCAAAAACACGATGGATTTAGGCCCAGATCTCTGTACTGGGGTGAATGTCTGAGATTGTTCTGCATTCTGTCCATCAACTGTTGTTTTTGCATTTGTCACCCCGAGTGGGAAGGGAATACCCAGACGTGTGTCCCATGCTCTCCATGCCACTGGAATCAAGCTATGCTGGTTGAAGAGGGGTGAAACCCTGAAACCGGTCCTAGGATGCTTGTTTCCAGTCCAGGGAGGACCTGGCTTGGCAGTTCGGGCTGGACTGTACCCAAGAGGTACAGGGTCAAGACTGATTTGCAAATGGCTGGGTTCAAACTGGAACGGCATGGTGAGCAAAAAAACAATGGATTTAGGCCCAGATATCTGTACTGGGGTGAATGTATAACATTGTTCTGCATTCAGTCCATCAACTGTTGTTTTTGCATTTGTCACCCTGAGTGGGAAGGGTATGCCCAGACGTGAATCCCATGCTCTCCATGCCACTGGAATCAAGCTATCCCGGCTGAAGAGGAGTGAAACCCTGAAACCGGTCCTAGGTTGCTATTCCAGCGAGGACCTGGCTTGGCAGTTCGGGCTGGACTGTACCCATGAGGCACAGGGCAATACTGATTTGCATTTGGCTGGGTTCAAACTGGAACAGCATGGTGAGCAAACAACGATGGATTTAGACCCAGATCTCTGTACTGGGGTGAATGTATGACATTGTTCTGCATTCAGTCCATCAACTGTTGTTTTTGCATTTGTCACCCCGAGTGGGAAGGGTAAGCCCAGACATGGGTCCCTTGCTCTCCATGCCACTGGAATCAAGCTATACTGGCGGAAGAGGGGTGAAACCCTGAAACCGGTCCTAGGATGCTTGTTTCCAATCCAGGGAGGACCTGGATTGGCAGTTCGGGCTGGACTGTACCCATGAGGCACAGGGTCAAGGCTGATTTGCATATGGCTGGGTTCAAACTGTAACGGCATGGTGAGCAAAAAAACGATGGATTTAAGCCCAGATCTCTGTACTGGGGTGAATGTATGACATTGTTTTGAATTCTGTCCATCAACTGTTGTTTTTGCATTCATCACCCCGAGTGAGAAGGGTATTCCCAGACGTGGGTCCCATGCTCTCCATGCCACTGGACTCAAGCTATCCTGGCTGAAGAGAGGTGAAACCTGGAAACCGGTCCTAGAATGCTTGTTTCCAGTGCAGGGAGGACCTGGCTTGGCAGTTCGGGCTGGACTGTACCCATGAGGCACAGGGTCAAGACTGATTTGCATGTGGCTGGGTACAAACTGGAACGGCATTGTGAGCAAAAACACGATGGATTTAGGCCCAGATCTCTGTACTGGGGTGAATGTCTGAGATTGTTCTGCATTCTGTCCATCAACTGTTGTTTTTGCATTTGTCACCCCGAGTGGGAAGGGAATTCCCAGACGTGTGTCCCATGCTCTCCATGCCACTGGAATCAAGCTATGCTGGCTGAAGAGGGGTGAAACCCTGAAACCGGTCCTAGGATGCTTGTTTCCAGTCCAGGGAGGACCTGGCTTGGCAGTTCGGGCTGGACTGTACCCAAGAGGTACAGGGTCAAGACTGATTTGCATATGGCTGGGTTCAAACTGGAACGGCATGGTGAGCAAAAAAACAATGGATTTAGGCCCAGATATCTGTACTGGGGTGAATGTATGACATTGTTCTGCATTCAGTCCATCAACTGTTGTTTTTGCATTTGTCACCCTGAGTGGGAAGGGTATGCCCAGACGTGAATCCCATGCTCTCCATGCCACTGGAATCAAGCTATCCCGGCTGAAGAGGAGTGAAACCCTGAAACCGGTCCTAGGTTGCTATTCCAGGGAGGACCTGGCTTGGCAGTTCGGGCTGGACTGTACCCATGAGGCACAGGGCAATACTGATTTGCATTTGGCTGGGTTCAAACTGGAACAGCATGGTGAGCAAACAACGATGGATTTAGACCCAGATCTCTGTACTGGGGTGAATGTATGACATTGTTCTGCATTCAGTCCATCAACTGTTGTTTTTGCATTTGTCACCCCGAGTGGGAAGGGTAAGCCCGGACATGGGTCCCTTGCTCTCCATGCCACTGGAATCAAGCTATACTGGCGGAAGAGGGGTGAAACCCTGAAACCGGTCCTAGGATGCTTGTTTCCAATCCAGGGAGGACCTGGATTGGCAGTTCGGGCTGGACTGTACCCATGAGGCACAGGGTCAAGGCTGATTTGCATATGGCTGGGTTCAAACTGTAACGGCATGGTGAGCAAAAAAACGATGGATTTAAGCCCAGATCTCTGTACTGGGGTGAATGTATGACATTGTTTTCTATTCTGTCCATCAACTGTTGTTTTTGCATTCATCACCCCGAGTGAGAAGGGTATTCCCAGACGTGGGTCCCATGCTCTCCATGCCACTGGAATCAAGCTATCCTGGCTGAAGAGAGGTGAAACCTGGAAACCGGTCCTAGAATGCTTGTTTCCAGTGCAGGGAGGACCTGGCTTGGCAGTTCGGGCTGGACTGTACCCATGAGGCACAGGGTCAAGACTGATTTCCATATGGCTGGGTTCAAACTGGAACGGCATTGTGAGCAAAAACACAATGGATTTAGGCCCAGATCTCTGTACCAGGGTGAAAGTCTGACATTGTTCTGCATTCTGTCCATCAACAGTTGTTTTTGCATTTGTCACCCCGAGTGGGAAGGGTATGCCCAGACATGGGTCCCATTCTCTCCATGCCACTGGAATAAAGGTATCTTGGCTGAAGAGGGGTGAAACCCTGAAACCGGTCCTAGGATGCTTGTTTCCAGTCCAGGGAGGACCTTACTTGGCAGTTCGGGTTGGACTGTACCCATGAGGCACAGGGTCAAAGCTGATTTGCATATGGCTGGGTTCAAACTGGAAGGGCATGGTGAGCAAAAAAACAATGGATTTAGGCGCAGATCTCTGTAGTGGGGTGAATGTAAGACATTGTTCTGCATTCTGTCCATCAACTGTTGTTTTTGATTTTGTCACCCCGAGTGGGAAGGGTATGCCCAGATGTGGGTCCCCTGCTCTCCATGCCACTGGAATCAAGCTATCCTGGCTGAAGAGGGGTGAAACCCTGAAACCGGTCCTAGGATGCTTGTTTCCAGTCTAGGGAGGACCTGGCTTGGCAGTTCGGGCTGGACTGTACCCATGAGGCACAGGGTCAAAGCTGATTTGCATATGGCTGGGTTCAAACTGTAAAGGCATGGTGAGCAAAAAAAACGATGGATTTAGGCCCAGATCTCTGTACTGGGGTAAATGTATGACATTGGTCTGCATTCTGTCCATCAACTGTTGTTTTTGCATTTGTCACCCGGAGTGGGAAGGGTATGCCCAGACATGGGTCCCATGCTCTCCATTCCACTGGAATAAAGGTATCCTGGCTGAAGAGGGGTGAAACCCTGAAACTGGTCCTAGGATGCTTGTTTCCAGTCCAGGGAGGACCTTGCTTGGCAGTTCGGGCTGGGCTGTAGCCATGAGGCACAGGGTCAAGACTGATGTGCATATGGCTGGGTTCAAACTGGAACGGCATGGTGAGCAAAAAAATGATGTATTTAGTCCCAGATCTCTGTACTGGGGTGAATGTATGAGATTGTTCTGCATTCTGTCCATCAACTGTTGTTTTTGCATTTGTCACCCTGAGTGGGAAGGGTATGCCCAGACGTGGGTCCCATGCTCTCCATGCCACTGGAATCAAGCTATCCTGGCTGAAGAAGGGTGAAACCCTGAAACCGGTCCTAGGATGCTTGTTTCCATTGTAGGGAGGATCTAGCTTGGCAGTTCGGGCTGGATTGTACCCATGAGGCACAGGGTCAGGACTGATTTGCATATGGCTGGGTTCAAACTGGAACGGCATTGTGAGCAAAAACACGATGGATTTAGGCCCAAATCTCTATACTGGGGTGAATGTCTGACATTGTTCTGCATTCTGTCCATCAACTGTTGTTTTTGCATTTGTCACCCCGAGTGGGAAGGGTATGCCCAGACATGGGTCCCATGCTCTCCATGCCACTGGAATAAAGGTATCCTGGCTGAAGAGGGGTGAAACCCTGAAACCGGTCCTAGGATGCTTGTTTCCAGTCCAGGGAGGACCTTGCTTCGCAGTTCAGGCTGGACTGTACCCATGAGGCACAGGGTCAAGACTGATTTGCATATGGCTGGGTTCAAACTGAAAGGGCATGGTGAGCAAAAAAATGATGGATTTAGGCGCAGATCTCTGTACTGGGGTGAATGTAAGACATTGTTCTGCATTCTGTCCATCAACTGTTGTTTTTGATTTTGTCACCCCGAGTGGGTATGGTATGCCCAGACGTGGATCCCATGCTCTCCATGCCACTGGAATCAAGCTATCCCGGCTGAAGAGGGGTGAAACCCTGAAACCGGTCCTAGGATGCTATTCCAGGGAGGACCTGGCTTGGCAGTTCGGGCTGGACTGTACCCATGAGGCACAGGGTCAAGACTGATTTGCAATTGGCTGGGTTCAAAACGGAACGGCATGGTGAGCAAAAAACGATGGATTTAGGCCCAGATCTCTGTACTGGGGTGAATGTTTGACATTGTTCTGCATTTAGTCCATCAACTGTTGTTTTTGCATTTGTCACCCCGAGTGGGAAGGGTAAGCCCAGACGTGGGTCCCATGCTCTCCATGCCACTGGAATCAAGCTATCCTGGCGGAAGAGGGGTGAAACCCTGAAACCGGTCCTAGGATGCTTGTTTCCAGTCCAGGGAGGACCTTGCTTCGCAGTTCAGGCTGGACTGTACCCATGAGGCACAGGGTCAAGACTGATTTGCATATGGCTGGGTTCAAACTGAAAGGGCATGGTGAGCAAAAAAATGATGGATTTAGGCGCAGATCTCTGTACTGGGGTGAATGTAAGACATTGTTCTGCATTCTGTCCATCAACTGTTGTTTTTGATTTTGTCACCCCGAGTGGGAAGGGTATGCCCAGATGTGGGTCCCCTGCTCTCCATGCCACTGGAATCAAGCTATCCTGGCTGAAGAGGGGTGAAACCCTGAAACCGGTCCTAGGATGCTTGTTTCCAGTCCAGGGAGGACCTGGCTTGGCAGTTCGGGCTGGACTGTACCCATGAGGCACAGGGTCAAAGCTGATTTGCATATGGCTGGGTTCAAACTGTAACGGCATGGTGAGCAAAAAAACGATGGATTTAGGCCCAGATCTCTGTACCGGGGTGAATGTATGACATTGTTTTGCATTCTGTCCATCAACTGTTGTTTTTGCATTTGTCACCCCGACTGGGAAGGGTAATCCCAGACGTGGGTCCCATGCTCTCCATGCCACTGGAATCAAGCTATCCTGGCTGAAGAGGGGTGAAACCCTGAAACCGGTCCTAGAATGCTTGTTTCCAGTGCAGGGAGGACCTGGCTTGGCAGTTCGGGCTGGACTGTACCCATGAGGCACAGGGTCAAGACTGATTTGCATGTGGCTGGGTACAAACTGGAACGGCGTTGTGAGCAAAAACACGATGGATTTAGGCCCAGATCTCTGTACTGGGGTGAATGTCTGAGATTGTTCTGCATTCTGTCCATCAACTGTTGTTTTTGCATTTGTCACCCCGAGTGGGAAGGGAATTCCCAGACGTGTGTCCCATGCTCTCCATGCCACTGGAATCAAGCTATGCTGGCTGAAGAGGGGTGAAACCCTGAAACCGGTCCTAGGATGCTTGTTTCCAGTCCAGGGAGGACCTTGCTTGGCAGTTCGGGCTGGGCTGTAGCCATGAGGCACAGGGTCAAGACTGATGTGCATATGGCTGGGTTCAAACTGGAACGGCATGGTGAGCAAAAAAATGATGTATTTAGTCCCAGATCTCTGTACTGGGGTGAATGTATGAGATTGTTCTGCATTCTGTCCATCAACTGTTGTTTTTGCATTTGTCACCCTGAGTGGGAAGGGTATGCCCAGACGTGGGTCCCATGCTCTCCATGCCACTGGAATCAAGCTATCCTGGCTGAAGAAGGGTGAAACCCTGAAACCGGTCCTAGGATGCTTGTTTCTATTGTAGGGAGGATCTAGCTTGGCAGTTCGGGCTGGATTGTACCCATGAGGCACAGGGTCAGGACTGATTTGCATATGGCTGGGTTCAAACTGGAACGGCATTGTGAGCAAAAACACGATGGATTTAGGCCCAAATCTCTATACTGGGGTGAATGTCTGACATTGTTCTGCATTCTGTCCATCAACTGTTGTTTTTGCATTTGTCACCCCGAGTGGGAAGGGTATGCCCAGACATGGGTCCCATGCTCTCCATGCCACTGGAATAAAGGTATCCTGGCTGAAGAGGGGTAAAACCCTGAAACCGGTCCTAGGATGCTTGTTTCCAGTCCAGGGAGGACCTGGCTTGGCAGTTCGGGCAGGACTGTACCCATGAGGCACAGGGCAAGACTGATTTGCATATGAATGGGGTCAAACTGGAACGGCATGGTGAGCAAAAAAACAATGGATTTAGGCCCAGATATCTGTACTGGGGTGAATGTATGACATTGTTCTGCATTCAGTCCATCAACTTTTGTTTTTGCATTTGTCACCCCGAGTGGGTATGGTATGCCCAGACGTGGATCCCATGCTCTCCATGCCACTGGAATCAAGCTATCCCGGCTGAAGAGGGGTGAAACCCTGAAACCGGTCCTAGGATGCTATTCCAGGGAGGACCTGGCTTGGCAGTTCGGGCTGGACTGTACCCATGAGGCACAGGGTCAAGACTGATTTGCAATTGGCTGGGTTCAAAACGGAACGGCATGGTGAGCAAAAAACGATGGATTTAGGCCCAGATCTCTGTACTGGGGTGAATGTTTGACATTGTTCTGCATTTAGTCCATCAACTGTTGTTTTTGCATTTGTCACCCCGAGTGGGAAGGGTAAGCCCAGACGTGGGTCCCATGCTCTCCATGCCACTGGAATCAAGCTATCCTGGCGGAAGAGGGGTGAAACCCTGAAACCGGTCCTAGGATGCTTGTTTCCAGTCCAGGGAGGACCTGGCTTGGCAGTTCGGGCTGGACTGTACCCATGAGGCACAGGGTCAAGACTGATTTGCATATGGCTGGGTTCAAACTGAAAGGGCATGGTGAGCAAAAAAATGATGGATTTAGGCGCAGATCTCTGTACTGGGGTGAATGTAAGACATTGTTCTGCATTCTGTCCATCAACTGTTGTTTTTGATTTTGTCACCCCGAGTGGGAAGGGTATGCCCAGATGTGGGTCCCCTGCTCTCCATGCCACTGGAATCAAGCTATCCTGGCTGAAGAGGGGTGAAACCCTGAAACCGGTCCTAGGATGCTTGTTTCCAGTCCAGGGAGGACCTGGCTTGGCAGTTCGGGCTGGACTGTACCCATGAGGCACAGGGTCAAAGCTGATTTGCATATGGCTGGGTTCAAACTGTAACGGCATGGTGAGCAAAAAAACGATGGATTTAGGCCCAGATCTCTGTACCGGGGTGAATGTATGACATTGTTTTGCATTCTGTCCATCAACTGTTGTTTTTGCATTTGTCACCCCGACTGGGAAGGGTAATCCCAGACGTGGGTCCCATGCTCTCCATGCCACTGGAATCAAGCTATCCTGGCTGAAGAGGGGTGAAACCCTGAAACCGGTCCTAGAATGCTTGTTTCCAGTGCAGGGAGGACCTGGCTTGGCAGTTCGGGCTGGACTGTACCCATGAGGCACAGGGTCAAGACTGATTTGCATGTGGCTGGGTACAAACTGGAACGGCGTTGTGAGCAAAAACACGATGGATTTAGGCCCAGATCTCTGTACTGGGGTGAATGTCTGAGATTGTTCTGCATTCTGTCCATCAACTGTTGTTTTTGCATTTGTCACCCCGAGTGGGAAGGGAATTCCCAGACGTGTGTCCCATGCTCTCCATGCCACTGGAATCAAGCTATGCTGGCTGAAGAGGGGTGAAACCCTGAAACCGGTCCTAGGATGCTTGTTTCCAGTCCAGGGAGGACCTGGCTTGGCAGTTCGGGCTGGACTGTATCCATGAGGTACAGGGTCAAGACTGATTTGCATATGGCTGGGTTCAAACTGGAACGGCATGGTGAGCAAAAAAACAATGGATTTAGGCCCAGATATCTGTACTGGGGTGAATGTATGACATTGTTCTGCATTCAGTCCATCAACTGTTGTTTTTGCATTTGTCACCCTGAGTGGGAAGGGTATGCCCAGACGTGAATCCCATGCTCTCCATGCCACTGGAATCAAGCTATCCCGGCTGAAGAGGAATGAAACCCTGAAACCGGTCCTAGGTTGGTATTCCAGGGAGGACCTGGCTTGGCAGTTCGGGCTGGACTGTACCCATGAGGCACAGGGCAAGACTGATTTGCATTTGGCTGGGTTCAAACTGGAACAGCATGGTGAGCAAACAACGATGGATTTAGACCCAGATCTCTGTACTGGGGTGAATGTATGACATTGTTCTGCATTCAGTCCATCAACTGTTGTTTTTGCATTTGTCACCCCGAGTGGGAAGGGTATGCCCAGACATGGGTCCCATGCTCTCCATGCCACTGGAATAAAGGTATCCTGGCTGAAGAGGGGTAAAACCCTGAAACCGGTCCTAGGATGCTTGTTTCCAGTCCAGGGAGGACCTGGCTTGGCAGTTCGGGCAGGACTGTACCCATGAGGCACAGGGCAAGACTGATTTGGATATGGCTGGGGTCAAACTGGAATGGCATGGTGAGCAAAAAAACAATGGATTTAGGCCCAGATATCTGTACTGGGGTGAATGTATGACATTGTTCTGCATTCAGTCCATCAACTTTTGTTTTTGCATTTGTCACCCCGAGTGGGTAGGGTATGCCCAGACGTGGATCCCATGCTCTCCATGCCACTGGAATCAAGCTATCCTGGCGGAAGAGGGGTGAAACCCTGAAACCGGTCCTAGGATGCTTGTTTCCAGTCCAGGGAGGACCTGGCTTCGCAGTTCAGGCTGGACTGTACCCATGAGGCACAGGGTCAAGACTGATTTGCATATGGCTGGGTTCAAACTGGAAGGGCATGGTGAGCAAAAAAACGATGGATTTAGGTGCAGATCTCTGTGCTGGGGTGAATGTAAGACATTGTTCTGCATTCTGTCCATCAACTGTTGTTTTTGATTTTGTCACCCCGAGTGGGAAGGGTATGCCCAGATGTGGGTCCCCTGCTCTCCATGCCACTGGAATCAAGCTATCCTGGCTGAAGAGGAGTGAAACCCTGAAACCGGTCCTAGGATGCTTGTTTCCAGTCCAGGGAGGACCTGGCTTGGCAGTTCGGGCTGGACTGTACCCATGAGGCACAGGGTCAAAGCTGATTTGCATATGGCTGGGTTCAAACTGTAACGGCATGGTGAGCAAAAAAACGATGGATTTAGGCCCAGATCTCTGTACCGGGGTGAATGTATGACATTGTTTTGCATTCTGTCCATCAACTGTTGTTTTTGCATTTGTCACCCCGACTGGAAAGGGTAATCCCAGACGTGGGTCCCATGCTCTCCATGCCACTGGAATCAAGCTATCCTGGCTGAAGAGGGGTGAAACCCTGAAACCGGTCCTAGAATGCTTGTTTCCAGTGCAGGGAGGACCTGGCTTGGCAGTTCGGGCTGGACTGTACCCATGAGGGACAGGGTCAAGACTGATTTGCATGTGGCTGGGTACAAACTGGAACGGCATTGTGAGCAAAAACACGATGGATTTAGGCCCAGATCTCTGTACTGGGATGAATGTCTGAGATTGTTCTGCATTCTGTCCATCAACTGTTGTTTTTGCATTTGTCACCCCGAGTGGGAAGGGAATTCCCAGACGTGTGTCCCATGCTCTCCATGCCACTGGAATCAAGCTATGCTGGCTGAAGAGGGGTGAAACCCTGAAACCGGTCCTAGGATGCTTGTTTCCGGTCCAGGGAGGACATGGCTTGGCAGTTCGGGCTGGACTGTACCCATGAGGTACAGGGTCAAGACTGATTTGCATATGGCTGGGTTCAAACTGGAACGGCATGATGAGCAAAAAAACAATGGATTTAGGCCCAGATATCTGTACTGGGGTGAATGTATGACATTGTTCTGCATTTAGTCCATCAACTGTTGTTTTTGCATTTGTCACCCTGAGTGGGAAGGGTATGCCCAGACGTGAATCCCATGCTCTCCATGCCACTGGAATCAAGCTATCCCGGCTGAAGAGGAATGAAACCCTGACACCGGTCCTAGGTTGCTATTCCAGGGAGGACCTGGCTTGGCAGTTCGGGCTGGACTGTACCCATGAGGCACAGGGCAATACTGATTTGCATTTGGCTGGGTTCAAACTGGAACAGCATGGTGAGCAAACAACGATGGATTTAGACCCAGATCTCTGTACTGGGGTGAATGTATGACATTGTTCTGCATTCAGTCCATCAACTGTTGTTTTTGCATTTGTCACCCCGAGTGGGAAGGGTAAGCCCAGACATGGGTCCCTTGCTCTCCATGCCACTGGAATCAAGCTATACTGGCGGAAGAGGGGTGAAACCCTGAAACCGGTCCTAGGATGCTTGTTTCCAATCCAGGGAGGACCTGGATTGGCAGTTCGGGCTGGACTGTACCCATGAGGCACAGGGTCAAGGCTGATTTGCATATGGCTGGGTTCAAACTGTAACGGCATGGTGAGCAAAAAAACGATGGATTTAAGCCCAGATCTCTGTACTGGGGTGAATGTATGACATTGTTTTCTATTCTGTCCATCAACTGTTGTTTTTGCATTCATCACCCCGAGTGAGAAAGGTATTCCCAGACGTGGGTCCCATGCTCTCCATGCCACTGGAATCAAGCTATCCTGGCTGAAGAGAGGTGAAACCTGGAAACCGGTCCTAGAATGCTTGTTTCCAGTGCAGGGAGGACCTGGCTTGGCAGTTTGGGCTGGACTGTACCCATGAGGCACAGGGTCAAGACTGATTTCCATATGGCTGGGTTCAAACTGGAACGGCATTGTGAGCAAAAACACAATGGATTTAGGCCCAGATCTCTGTACCAGGGTGAAAGTCTGACATTGTTCTGCATTCTGTCCATCAACAGTTGTTTTTGCATTTGTCACCCCGAGTGGGAAGGGTATGCCCAGACATGGGTCCCATGCTCTCCATGCCACTGGAATAAAGGTATCTTGGCTGAAGAGGGGTGAAACCCTGAAACCGGTCCTAGGATGCTTGTTTCCAGTCCAGGGAGGACCTTGCTTGGCAGTTCGGGTTGGACTGTACTCATGAGGCACAGGGTCAAAGCTGATTTGCATATGGCTGGGTTCAAACTGGAAGGGCATGGTGAGCAAAAAAACGATGGATTTAGGCGCAGATCTCTGTAGTGGGGTGAATGTAAGACATTGTTCTGCATTCTGTCCATCAACTGTTGTTTTTGATTTTGTCACCCCGAGTGGGAAGGGTATGCCCAGATGTGGGTCCCCTGCTCTCCATGCCACTGGAATCAAGCTATCCTGGCTGAAGAGGGGTGAAACCCTGAAACCGGTCCTAGGATGCTTGTTTCCAGTCTAGGGAGGACCTGGCTTGGCAGTTCGGGCTGGACTATACCCATGAGGCACAGGGTCAAAGCTGATTTGCATATGGCTGGGTTCAAACTGTAAAGGCATGGTGAGCAAAAAAACGATGGATTTAGGCCCAGATCTCTGTACTGGGGTAAATGTATGACATTGTTCTGCATTCTGTCCATCAACTGTTGTTTTTGCATTTGTCACCCGGAGTGGGAAGGGTATGCCCAGACATGGGTCCCATGCTCTCCATTCCACTGGAATAAAGGTATCCTGGCTGAAGAGGGGTGAAACCCTGAAACTGGTCCTAGGATGCTTGTTTCCAGTCCAGGGAGGACCTTGCTTGGCAGTTCGGGCTGGGCTGTAGCCATGAGGCACAGGGTCAAGACTGATGTGCATATGGCTGGGTTCAAACTGGAACGGCATGGTGAGCAAAAAAATGATGTATTTAGTCCCAGATCTCTGTACTGGGGTGAATGTATGAGATTGTTCTGCATTCTGTCCATCAACTGCCGTTTTTGCATTTGTCACCCTGAGTGGGAAGGGTATGCCCAGACGTGGGTCCCATGCTCTCCATGCCACTGGAATCAAGCTATCCTGGCTGAAGAAGGGTGAAACCCTGAAACCGGTCCTAGGATGCTTGTTTCCATTGTAGGGAGGATCTAGCTTGGCAGTTCGGGCTGGATTGTACCCATGAGGCACAGGGTCAGGACTGATTTGCATATGGCTGGGTTCAAACTGGAACGGCATTGTGAGCAAAAACACGATGGATTTAGGCCCAAATCTCTATACTGGGGTGAATGTCTGACATTGTTCTGCATTCTGTCCATCAACTGTTGTTTTTGCATTTGTCACCCCGAGTGGGAAGGGTATGCCCAGACATGGGTCCCATGCTCTCCATGCCACTGGAATAAAGGTATCCTGGCTGAAGAGGGGTAAAACCCTGAAACCGGTCCTAGGATGCTTGTTTCCAGTCCAGGGAGGACCTGGCTTGGCAGTTCGGGCAGGACTGTACCCATGAGGCACAGGGCAAGACTGATTTGCATATGAATGGGGTCAAACTGGAACGGCATGGTGAGCAAAAAAACAATGGATTTAGGCCCAGATATCTGTACTGGGGTGAATGTATGACATTGTTCTGCATTCAGTCCATCAACTTTTGTTTTTGCATTTGTCACCCCGAGTGGGTATGGTATGCCCAGACGTGGATCCCATGCTCTCCATGCCACTGGAATCAAGCTATCCCGGCTGAAGAGGGGTGAAACCCTGAAACCGGTCTTAGGATGCTATTCCAGGGAGGACCTGGCTTGGCAGTTCGGGCTGGACTGTACCCATGAGGCACAGGGTCAAGACTGATTTGCAATTGGCTGGGTTCAAAACGGAACGGCATGGTGAGCAAAAAACGATGGATTTAGGCCCAGATCTCTGTACTGGGGTGAATATTTGACATTGTTCTGCATTTAGTCCATCAACTGTTGTTTTTGCATTTGTCACCCCGAGTGGGAAGGGTAAGCCCAGACGTGGGTCCCATGCTCTCCATGCCACTGGAATCAAGCTATCCTGGCGGAAGAGGGGTGAAACCCTGAAACCGGTCCTAGGATGCTTGTTTCCAGTCCAGGGAGGACCTGGCTTCGCAGTTCAGGCTGGACTGTACCCATGAGGCACAGGGTCAAGACTGATTTGCATATGGCTGGGTTCAAACTGAAAGGGCATGGTGAGCAAAAAAATGATGGATTTAGGCGCAGATCTCTGTACTGGGGTGAATGTAAGACATTGTTCTGCATTCTGTCCGTCAACTGTTGTTTTTGATTTTGTCACCCCGAGTGGGAAGGGTATGCCCAGATGTGGGTCCCCTGCTCTCCATGCCACTGGAATCAAGCTATCCTGGCTGAAGAGGGGTGAAACCCTGAAACCGGTCCTAGGATGCTTGTTTCCAGTCCAGGGAGGACCTGGCTTGGCAGTTCGGGCTGGACTGTACCCATGAGGCACAGGGTCAAAGCTGATTTGCATATGGCTGGGTTCAAACTGTAACGGCATGGTGAGCAAAAAAACGATGGATTTAGGCCCAGATCTCTGTACCGGGGTGAATGTATGACATTGTTTTGCATTCTGTCCATCAACTGTTGTTTTTGCATTTGTCACCCCGACTGGGAAGGGTAATCCCAGACGTGGGTCCCATGCTCTCCATGCCACTGGAATCAAGCTATCCTGGCTGAAGAGGGGTGAAACCCTGAAACCGGTCCTAGAATGCTTGTTTCCAGTGCAGGGAGGACCTGGCTTGGCAGTTCGGGCTGGACTGTACCCATGAGGCACAGGGTCAAGACTGATTTGCATGTGGCTGGGTACAAACTGGAACGGCATTGTGAGCAAAAACACGATGGATTTAGGCCCAGATCTCTGTACTGGGGTGAATGTCTGAGATTGTTCTGCATTCTGTCCATCAACTGTTGTTTTTGCATTTGTCACCCCGAGTGGGAAGGGAATTCCCAGACGTGTGTCCCATGCTCTCCATGCCACTGGAATCAAGCTATGCTGGCTGAAGAGGGGTGAAACCCTGAAACCGGCCCTAGGATGCTTGTTTCCAGTCCAGGGAGGACCTGGCTTGGCAGTTCGGGCTGGACTGTATCCATGAGGTACAGGGTCAAGACTGATTTGCATATGGCTGGGTTCAAACTGTAACGGCATGGTGAGCAAAAAAACGATGGATTTAAGCCCAGATCTCTGTACTGGGGTGAATGTATGACATTGTTCTGCATTCAGTCCATCAACTGTTGTTTTTGCATTTGTCACCCTGAGTGGGAAGGGTATGCCCAGACGTGAATCCCATGCTCTCCATGCCACTGGAATCAAGCTATCCCGGCTGAAGAGGAATGAAACCGGTCCTAGGTTGGTATTCCAGGGAGGACCTGGCTTGGCAGTTCGGGCTGGACTGTACCCATGAGGCACAGGGCAAGACTGATTTGCATTTGGCTGGGTTCAAACTGGAACAGCATGGTGAGCAAACAACGATGGATTTAGACCCAGATCTCTGTACTGGGGTGAATGTATGACATTGTTCTGCATTCAGTCCATCAACTGTTGTTTTTGCATTTGTCACCCCGAGTGGGAAGGGTATGCCCAGACATGGGTCCCATATTCTCCATGCCACTGGAATAAAGGTATCCTGGCTGAAGAGGGGTAAAACCCTGAAACCGGTCCTAGGATGCTTGTTTCCAGTCCAGGGAGGACCTGGCTTGGCAGTTCGGGCAGGACTGTACCCATGAGGCACAGGGCAAGACTGATTTGCATATGGCTGGGGTCAAACTGGAATGGCATGGTGAGCAAAAAAACAATGGATTTAGGCCCAGATATCTGTACTGCGGTGAATGTATGACATTGTTCTGCATTCAGTCCATCAACTTTTGTTTTTGCATTTGTCACCCCGAGTGGGTAGGGTATGCCCAGACGTGGATCCCATGCTCTCCATGCCACTGGAATCAAGCTATCCTGGCGGAAGAGGGGTGAAACCCTGAAACCGGTCCTAGGATGCTTGTTTCCAGTCCAGGGAGGACCTGGCTTCGCAGTTCAGGCTGGACTGTACCCATGAGGCACAGGGTCAAGACTGATTTGCATATGGCTGGGTTCAAACTGGAAGGGCATGGTGAGCAAAAAAACGATGGATTTAGGTGCAGATCTCTGTGCTGGGGTGAATGTAAGACATTGTTCTGCATTCTGTCCATCAACTGTTGTTTTTGATTTTGTCACCCCGAGTGGGAAGGGTATGCCCAGATGTGGGTCCCCTGCTCTCCATGCCACTGGAATCAAGCTATCCTGGCTGAAGAGGAGTGAAACCCTGAAACCGGTCCTAGGATGCTTGTTTCCAGTCCAGGGAGGACCTGGCTTGGCAGTTCGGGCTGGACTGTACCCATGAGGCACAGGGTCAAAGCTGATTTGCATATGGCTGGGTTCAAACTGTAACGGCATATTGAGCAAAAAAACGATGGATTTAGGCCCAGATCTCTGTACGGGGGTGAATGTATGACATTGTTTTGCATTCTGTCCATCAACTGTTGTTTTTGCATTTGTCACCCCGACTGGAAAGGGTAATCCCAGACGTGGGTCCCATGCTCTCCATGCCACTGGAATCAAGCTATCCTGGCTGAAGAGGGGTGAAACCCTGAAACCGGTCCTAGAATGCTTGTTTCCAGTGCAGGGAGGACCTGGCTTGGCAGTTCGGGCTGGACTGTACCCATGAGGGACAGAGTCAAGACTGATTTGCATGTGGCTGGGTACAAACTGGAACGGCATTGTGAGCAAAAACACGATGGATTTAGGCCCAGATCTCTGTACTGGGATGAATGTCTGAGATTGTTCTGCATTCTGTCCATCAACTGTTGTTTTTGCATTTGTCACCCCGAGTGGGAAGGGAATTCCCAGACGTGTGTCCCATGCTCTCCATGCCACTGGAATCAAGCTATGCTGGCTGAAGAGGGGTGAAACCCTGAAACCGGTCCTAGGATGCTTGTTTCCGGTCCAGGGAGGACATGGCTTGGCAGTTCGGGCTGGACTGTACCCATGAGGTACAGGGTCAAGACTGATTTGCATATGGCTGGGTTCAAACTGGAACGGCATGGTGAGCAAAAAAACAATGGATTTAGGCCCAGATATCTGTACTGGGGTGAATGTATGACATTGTTCTGCATTTAGTCCATCAACTGTTGTTTTTGCATTTGTCACCCTGAGTGGGAAGGGTATGCCCAGACGTGAATCCCATGCTCTCCATGCCACTGGAATCAAGCTATCCCGGCTGAAGAGGAATGAAACCCTGACACCGGTCCTAGGTTGCTATTCCAGGGAGGACCTGGCTTGGCAGTTCGGGCTGGACTGTACCCATGAGGCACAGGGCAAGACTGATTTGCATTTGGCTGGGTTCAAACTGGAACAGCATGGTGAGCAAACAACGATGGATTTAGACCCAGATCTCTGTACTGGGGTGAATGTATGACATTGTTCTGCATTCAGTCCATCAACTGTTGTTTTTGCATTTGTCACCCCGAGTGGGAAGGGTGAGCCCAGAAATGGGTCCCTTGCTCTCCATGCCACTGGAATCAAGCTATACTGGCGGAAGAGGGGTGAAACCCTGAAACCGGTCCTAGGATGCTTGTTTCCAGTCCAGGGAGGACCTGGCTTGGCAGTTCGGGCTGGACTGTACCCATGAGGTACAGGGTCAAGACTGATTTGCATATGGCTGGGTTCAAACTGGAACGGCATGGTGAGCAAAAAAATGATGTATTTAGGCCCAGATCTCCGTACTGGGGTGAATGTATGAGATTATTCTGCATTCTGTCAATCAACTGTTGTTTTTGCATTTGTCACCCCGAGTGGTAAGGGTATTCCCAGACGTGTGTCCCATGCTCTCCATGCCACTGGAATCAAGCTATGCTTGCTGGAGAGGGTTGAAACCCTGAAACCGGTCTAGGATGCTTGTTTCCAGTCCAGGGAGGACCTTGCTTGGCAGTTCGGGCTGGACAGTACCCATGAGGCACAGGGTCAAGACTGATTTGCATATCGCTAGGTTCAAACTGGAACGGCATGGTGAGCAAAAAAATGATGTATTTAGGCCCAGATCTCCGTACTGGGGTGAATGTATGAGATTATTCTGCATTCTGTCAATCAACTGTTGTTTTTGCATTTGTCACCCCGAGTGGTAAGGGTATTCCCAGACGTGTGTCCCATGCTCTCCATGCCACTGGAATCAAGCTATGCTTGCTGAAGAGGGGTGAAACCCTGAAACCGGTCTAGGATGCTTGTTTCCAGTCTAGGGAGGACCTGGCTTGGCAGTTCGGGCTGAACTGTACCCATGAGGCACAGGGCAAGACTGATTTGCATATGGCTGGGTTCAAACTAGAACGGCATGGTTAGCAAAAACACCAATGGATTTAGGCCCAGATATCTGTACTGGGGTGAATGTATGATATTGTTCTGCATTCAGTCCATCAACTGTTGTTTTTGCATTTGTCACCCCGAGTGGGAAGGGTAAGCCCAGACGTGGGTCCCATGCTCTCCATGCCACTGGAATCAAGCTATCCTGGCGGAAGAGGGGTGAAACCCTGAAACCTGTCCTAGGATGCTTGTTTCCAGTCCAGGGAGGACCTGGCTTTGCAGTTCAGGCTGGACTGTACCCATGAGGCACAGGGTCAAGACTGATTTGCATATGGCTGGGTTCAAACTGGAAAGGCATGGTGAGCAAAAAAACAATGGATTTAGGCCCAGATATCTGTACTGGGGTGAATGTATGACATTGTTCTGCATTCAGTCCATCAACTATTGTTTTTGCATTTGTCACCCCGAGTGGGAAGGGTATGCCCAGACTTTGATCCCATGCTCTCCATGCCACTGGAATCAAGCTATCCCGGCTGAAGAGGGGTGAAACCCTGAAACCGGTCCTAGGATGGTATTCCAGGGAGGACCTGGCTTGGTAGTTTGGGCTGTACTGCACCCATGAGGCACAGGGTCAAGACTGATTTGCATATGGCTGGGTTCAAACGGGAACGGCATGGTGAGCAAAAAACGATGGATTTAGGCCCAGATCTCTGTACTGGGGTGAATGTATGACATTGTTTTGCATTCAGTCCATCAACTGTTGTTTTTGCATTTGTCACCCCGAGTTGGAAGGGTAAGCCCAGACGTGGGTCCCATGCTCTCCATGCAACTGGAATCAAGCTATCCTGGCTGAAGAGGGGTAAAACCCTGAAACCGGTCCTAGGATGCTTGTTTCCAGTCCAGGGAGGACCTGGCTTGGCAGTTCGGGCTGGACTGTACCCATGAGGCACAGGGTCAAAGCTGATTTGCATATGGCTGGGATCAAACTGTAACGGCCGGGTGAGCAAAAAAACGATGGATTAAGGCCCAGATCTCTGTACGGGGGTGAATGTATGACATTGTTTTGCATTCTGTCCATCAACTGTTGTTTTTGCATTTGTCACCCTGACTGGGAAGGGTAATCCCAGACGTGGGTCCCATGCTCTCCATGCCACTGGAATCAAGCTATCCTGGCTGAAGAGGGGTGAAACTCTGAAACCGGTCCTAGAATGCTTGTTTCCAGTGCAGGGAGGACCTGGCTTGGCAGTTCGGGCTGGACTCTACCCATGAGGCACAGGGTCAAGACTGATTTGCATGTGGCTGGGTACAAACTGGAACGGCATTGTGAGCAAAAACACGATGGATTTAGGCCCAGATCTCTGTACTGGGGTGAATGTCTGAGATTGTTCTGCATTCTGTCCATCAACTGTTGTTTTTGCATTTGTCACCCCGAGTGGGAAGGGAATTCCCAGACGTGTGTCCCATGCTCTCCATGCCACTGGAATCAAGCTATGCTGGCTGAAGAGGGGTGAAACCCTGAAACCGGTCCTAGGATGCTTGTTTCCAGTCCAGGGATGACCTGGCTTGGCAGTTCGGGCTGGACTGTACCCAAGAGGTACAGGGTCAAGACTGATTTGCATATGGCTGGGTTCAAACTGGAACGGCATGGTGAGCAAAAAAACAATGGATTTAGGCCCAGATATCTGTACTGGGGTGAATGTATAACATTGTTCTGCATTCAGTCCATCAACTGTTGTTTTTGCATTTGTCACCCTGAGTGGGAAGGGTATGCCCAGACGTGAATCCCATGCTCTCCATGCCACTGGAATCAAGCTATCCCGGCTGAAGAGAAGTGAAACCCTGAAACCGGTCCTAGGTTGCTATTCCAGGGAGGACCTGGCTTGGCAGTTCGGGCTGGACTGTACCCATGAAGCACAGGGCAATACTGATTTGCATTTGGCTGGGTTCAAACTGGAACAGCATGGTGAGCAAACAATGATGGATTTAGACCCAGATCTCTGTACTGGGGTGAATGTATGACATTGTTCTGCATTCAGTCCATCAACTGTTGTTTTTGCATTTGTCACCCCGAGTGGGAAGGGTAAGCCCAGACATGGGTCCCTTGCTCTCCATGCCACTGGAATCAAGCTATACTGGCGGAAGAGGGGTGAAACCCTGAAACCGGTCCTAGGATGCTTGTTTCCAATCCAGGGAGGACCTGGATTGGCAGTTCGGGCTGGACTGTACCCATGAGGCACAGGGTCAAGGCTGATTTGCATATGGCTGGGTTCAAACTGTAACGGCATGGTGAGCAAAAAAACAATGGATTTAAGCCCAGATCTCTGTACTGGGGTGAATGTATGACATTGTTTTGCATTCTGTCCATCAACTGTTGTTTTTGCATTCATCACCCCGAGTGAGAAGGGTATTCCCAGACTTGGGTCCCATGCTCTCCATGCCACTGGAATCAAGCTATCCAGGCTGAAGAGAGGTGAAACCTGGAAACCGGTCCTAGAATGCTTGTTTCCAGTGCAGGGAGGACCTGGCTTGGCAGTTCGGGCTGGACTGTACCCATGAGGCACAGGGTCAAGACTGATTTGCATGTGGCTGGGTACAAACTGGAACGGCATTGTGAGCAAAAACACGATGGATTTAGGCCCAGATCTCTGTACTGGGGTGAATGTCTGAGATTGTTCTGCATTCTGTCCATCAACTGTTGTTTTTGCATTTGTCACCCCGAGTGGGAAGGGAATTCCCAGACGTGTGTCCCATGCTCTCCATGCCACTGGAATCAAGCTATGCTGGCTGAAGAGGGGTGAAACCCTGAAACCGGTCCTAGGATGCTTGTTTCCAGTCCAGGGAGGACCTGGCTTGGCAGTTCGGGCTGGACTGTACCCATGAGGTACAGGGTCAAGACTGATTTGCATATGGCTGGGTTCAAACTGGAACGGCATGGTGAGCAAAAAAACAATGGATTTAGGCCCAGATATCTGTACTGGGGTGAATGTATGACATTGTTCTACATTCAGTCCATCAACTGTTGTTTTTGCATTTGTCACCCCGAGTGGGAAGGGTAAGCCCAGACGTGGGTCCCATGCTCTCCATGCCACTGGAATCAAGCTATCCTGGCGGAAGAGGGGTGAAACCCTGAAACCGGTCCTAGGATGCTTGTTTCCAGTCCAGGGAGGACCTGGCTTCGCAGTTCAGGCTGGACTGTACCCATGAGGCACAGGGTCAAGACTGATTTGCATATGGCTGGGTTCAAACTGTAACGGCATGGTGAGCAAAAAACGATGGATTTAGGCCCAGATCTCTGTACTGGGGTGAATGTCTGACACTGTTCTGCATTCTGTCCATCAACTGTTGTTTTTGCATTTGTCACCCCGAGTGGGAAGGGTATGCCCAGACATGGGTCCCACGCTCTCCATTCCACTGGAATATAGGTATCCTGGCTGAAGAGGGGTGAAACCCTGAAACTAGTTCTAGGATGCTTGTTTCCAGTCCAGGGAGGACCTTGCTTGGCAGTTCGGGCTGGACTGTAGCCATGAGGCACAGGGTCATGACTGATGTGCAAATGGCTGGGTTCAAACTGGAACGGCATGGTGAGCAAAAAAATGATGTATTTAGTCCCAGATCTCTGTACTGGGGTGAATTTATGAGATTATTCTGCATTCTGTCCATCAACTGTTGTTTTTGCATTTGTCACCCCGAGTGGTAAGGGTATTCCCAGATGTGTGTCCCATGCTCTCCATGCCACTGGAATCAAGCTATGCTGGCTGAAGAGGGGTGAAACCCTGAAACCGGTCTAGGATGCTTGTTTCTAGTCTAGGGAGGACCTGGCTTGGCAGTTCGGGCTGAACTGTACCCATGAGGCACAGGGCAAGACTGATTTGCATATGGCTGGGTTGAAACTGGAACGGCATGGTGAGCAAAAAAACAATGGATTTAGGCCCAGATATCTGTACTGGGGTGAATGTATGACATTGTTCTGCATTCAGTCCATCAACTGTTGTTTTTGCATTTGTCACCCCGAGTGGGAAGGGTATACCAAGACGTGGATCCCATGCTCTCCATGCCACTGGAATCAAGCTATCCCTGCTGAAGAGGGGTGAAACCCTGAAACCGGTCCTAGGATGCTATTCCAGGGAGGACCTGGCTTGGTAGTTTGGGCTAGACTGCACCCATGAGGCACAAGGTCAAGACTGATTTGCATATGGCTGGGTTCAAACGGGAACGGCATGGTGAGCAAAAAACGATGGATTTAGGCACAGATCTCTGTACTGGGGTGAATGTATGACATTGTTCTGCATTCAGTCCATCAACTGTTGTTTTTGCATTTGTCACCCCGAGTGGGAAGGGTAAGCCCAGACGTGGGTCCCATGCTCTCCATGCCACTGGAATCAAGCTATCCTGGCGGAAGAGGGGTGAAACCCTGAAACCGGTCCTAGGATGCTTGTTTCCAGTCCAGGGAGGACCTGGCTTCGCAGTTCAGGCTGGACTGTACCCATGAGGCACAGGGTCAAGACTGATTTGCATATGGCTGGGTTCAAACTGTAACGGCATGGTGAGCAAAAAAACGATGGATTTAGGCCCAGATCTCTGTACTGGGGTGAATGTCTGACATTGGTCTGCATTCTGTCCATCAACTGTTGTTTTTGCATTTGTCACCCCGAGTGGGAAGGGTATGCCCAGATATGGGTCCCACGCTCTCCATTCCACTGGAATAAAGGTATCCTGGCTGAAGAGGGGTGAAACCCTGAAACTGGTCCTAAGATGCTTGTTTCCAGTCCAGGGAGGACCTTGCTTGGCAGTTCGGGCTGGACTGTAGCCATGAGGCACAGGGTCAAGACTGATGTGCATATGGCTGGGTTCAAACTGGAACGGCATGGTGAGCAAAAAAATGATGTATTTAGTCCCAGATCTCTGTACTGGGGTGAATGTATGAGATTGTTCTACATTCTGTCCATCAACAGTTGTTTTTGCATTTGTCACCCCGAGTGGGAAGGGTATGCCCAGACATGGGTCCCATGCTCTCCATGCCACTGGAATAAAGTTATCTTGGCTGAAGAGGGGTGAAACCCTGAAACCGGTCCTAGGATGCTTGTTTCCAGTCCAGGGAGGACCTTGCTTGGCAGTTCGGGCTGGACTGTACCCATGAGGCACAGGGTCAAGACTGATTTGCATATGGCTGGGTTCAAACTGGAACGGCATGGTGAGCAAAAAAATGATGTATTTATGCCCAGATCTCCGTACTGGGGTGAATGTATGAGATTATTCTGCATTCTGTCAATCAACTGTTGTTTTTGCATTTGTCACCCTGAGTGGTAAGGGTATTCCCAGACGTGTGTCCCATGCTCTCCATGCCACTGGAATCAAGCTATGCTTGCTGAAGAGGGGTGAAACCCTGAAACCGGTCCTAGAATGCTTGTTTCCAGTGCAGGGAGGACCTGGCTTGGCAGTTCGGGCTGGACTGTACCCATGAGGCACAGGGTCAAGACTGATTTGCATGTGGCTGGGTACAAACTGGAACGGCATTGTGAGCAAAAACACGATGGATTTAGGCCCAGATCTCTGTACTGGGGTGAATGTCTGAGATTGTTCTGCATTCTGTCCATCAACTGTTGTTTTTGCATTTGTCACCCCGAGTGGGAAGGGAATTCCCAGACGTGTGTCCCATGCTCTCCATGCCACTGGAATCAAGCTATGCTGGCTGAAGAGGGGTGAAACCCTGAAACCGGTCCTAGGATGCTTGTTTCCAGTCCAGGGAGGACCTGGCTTGGCAGTTCGGGCTGGACTGTATCCATGTGGTACAGGGTCAAGACTGATTTGCATATGGCTGGGTTCAAACTGGAACGGCATGGTGAGCAAAAAAACAATGGATTTAGGCCCAGATATCTGTACTGGGGTGAATGTATGACATTGTTCTGCATTCAGTCCATCAACTGTTGTTTTTGCATTTGTCACCCTGAGTGGGAAGGGTATGCCCAGACGTGAATCCCATGCTCTCCATGCCACTGGAATCAAGCTATCCCGGCTGAAGAGGAATGAAACCCTGAAACCGGTCCTAGGTTGGTATTCCAGGGAGGACCTGGCTTGGCAGTTCGGGCTGGACTGTACCCATGAGGCACAGGGCAAGACTGATTTGCATTTGGCTGGGTTCAAACTGGAACAGCATGGTGAGCAAACAACGATGGATTTAGACCCAGATCTCTGTACTGGGGTGAATGTATGACATTGTTCTGCATTCAGTCCATCAACTGTTGTTTTTGCATTTGTCACCCCGAGTGGGAAGGGTATGCCCAGACATGGGTCCCATATTCTCCATGCCACTGGAATAAAGGTATCCTGGCTGAAGAGGGGTAAAACCCTGAAACCGGTCCTAGGATGCTTGTTTCCAGTCCAGGGAGGACCTGGCTTGGCAGTTCGGGCAGGACTGTACCCATGAGGCACAGGGCAAGACTGATTTGCATATGGCTGGGGTCAAACTGGAATGGCATGGTGAGCAAAAAAACAATGGATTTAGGCCCAGATATCTGTACTGGGGTGAATGTATGACATTGTTCTGCATTCAGTCCATCAACTTTTGTTTTTGCATTTGTCACCCCGAGTGGGTAGGGTATGCCCAGACGTGGATCCCATGCTCTCCATGCCACTGGAATCAAGCTATCCTGGCGGAAGAGGGGTGAAACCCTGAAACCGGTCCTAGGATGCTTGTTTCCAGTCCAGGGAGGACCTGGCTTCGCAGTTCAGGCTGGACTGTACCCATGAGGCACAGGGTCAAGACTGATTTGCATATGGCTGGGTTCAAACTGGAAGGGCATGGTGAGCAAAAAAACGATGGATTTAGGTGCAGATCTCTGTGCTGGGGTGAATGTAAGACATTGTTCTGCATTCTGTCCATCAACTGTTGTTTTTGATTTTGTCACCCCGAGTGGGAAGGGTATGCCCAGATGTGGGTCCCCTGCTCTCCATGCCACTGGAATCAAGCTATCCTGGCTGAAGAGGAGTGAAATCCTGAAACCGGTCCTAGGATGCTTGTTTCCAGTCCAGGGAGGACCTGGCTTGGCAGTTCGGGCTGGACTGTACCCATGAGGCACAGGGTCAAAGCTGATTTGCATATGGCTGGGTTCAAACTGTAACGGCATATTGAGCAAAAAAACGATGGATTTAGGCCCAGATCTCTGTACCGGGGTGAATGTATGACATTGTTTTGCATTCTGTCCATCAACTGTTGTTTTTGCATTTGTCACCCCGACTGGAAAGGGTAATCCCAGACGTGGGTCCCATGCTCTCCATGCCACTGGAATCAAGCTATCCTGGCTGAAGAGGGGTGAAACCCTGAAACCGGTCCTAGAATGCTTGTTTCCAGTGCAGGGAGGACCTGGCTTGGCAGTTCGGGCTGGACTGTACCCATGAGGGACAGGGTCAAGACTGATTTGCATGTGGCTGGGTACAAACTGGAACGGCATTGTGAGCAAAAACACGATGGATTTAGGCCCAGATCTCTGTACTGGGATGAATGTCTGAGATTGTTCAGCATTCTGTCCATCAACTGTTGTTTTTGCATTTGTCACCCCGAGTGGGAAGGGAATTCCCAGACGTGTGTCCCATGCTCTCCATGCCACTGGAATCAAGCTATGCTGGCTGAAGAGGGGTGAAACCCTGAAACCGGTCCTAGGATGCTTGTTTCCGGTCCAGGGAGGACATGGCTTGGCAGTTCGGGCTGGACTGTACCCATGAGGTACAGGGTCAAGACTGATTTGCATATGGCTGGGTTCAAACTGGAACGGCATGGTGAGCAAAAAAACAATGGATTTAGGCCCAGATATCTGTACTGGGGTGAATGTATGACATTGTTCTGCATTTAGTCCATCAACTGTTGTTTTTGCATTTGTCACCCTGAGTGGGAAGGGTATGCCCAGACGTGAATCCCATGCTCTCCATGCCACTGGAATCAAGCTATCCCGGCTGAAGAGGAATGAAACCCTGACACCGGTCCTAGGTTGCTATTCCAGGGAGGACCTGGCTTGGCAGTTCGGGCTGGACTGTACCCATGAGGCACAGGGCAAGACTGATTTGCATTTGGCTGGGTTCAAACTGTAACAGCATGGTGAGCAAACAACGATGGATTTAGACCCAGATCTCTGTACTGGGGTGAATGTATGACATTGTTCTGCATTCAGTCCATCAACTGTTGTTTTTGCATTTGTCACCCCGAGTGGGAAGGGTGAGCCCAGAAATGGGTCCCTTGCTCTCCATGCCACTGGAATCAAGCTATACTGGCGGAAGAGGGGTGAAACCCTGAAACCGGTCCTAGGATGCTTGTTTTCAGTCCAGGGAGGACCTGGATTGGCAGTTCGGGCTGGACTGTACCCATGAGGCACAGGGTCAAGGCTGATTTGCATATGGCTGGGTTCAAACTGTAACGGCATGGTGAGCAAAAAAACGATGGATTTAAGCCCAGATCTCTGTACTGGGGTGAATGTATGACATTGTTTTGCATTCTGTCCATCAACTGTTGTTTTTGCATTCGTCACCCCGAGTGAGAAGGATATTCCCAGACGTGGGTCCCATGCTCTCCATGCCACTAGAATCAAGCTATCCTGGCTGAAGAGAGGTGAAACCTGGAAACCGGTCTTAGAATGCTTGTTTCCAGTGCAGGGAGGACCTGGCTTGGCAGTTCGGGCTGGACTGTACCCATGAGGCACTGGGTCAAGACTGATTTCCATATGGCTGGGTTCAAACTGGAACGGCATTGTGAGCAAAAACACGATGGATTTAGGCCCAGATCTCTGTACTGGGGTGAATGTCTGAGATTGTTCTGCATTCTGTCCATCAACTGTTGTTTTTGCATTTGTCACCCCGAGTGGGAAGGGAATTCCCAGACGTGTGTCCCATGCTCTCCATGCCACTGGAATCAAGCTATGCTGGCTGAAGAGGGGTGAAACCCTGAAACCGGTCCTAGGATGCTTGTTTCCAGTCCAGGGAGGACCTGGCTTGGCAGTTCGGGCTGGACTGTACCCATGAGGTACAGGGTCAAGACTGATTTGCATATGGCTGGGTTCAAACTGGAACGGCATGGTGAGCAAAAAAATGATGTATTTAGGCCCAGATCTCCGTACTGGGGTGAATGTATGAGATTATTCTGCATTCTGTCAATCAACTGTTGTTTTTGCATTTGTCACCCCGAGTGGTAAGGGTATTCCCAGACGTGTGTCCCATGCTCTCCATGCCACTGGAATCAAGCTATGCTTGCTGAAGAGGGGTGAAACCCTGAAACCGGTCTAGGATGCTTGTTTCCAGTCCAGGGAGGACCTTGCTTGGCAGTTCGGGCTGGACAGTACCCATGAGGCACAGGGTCAAGACTGATTTGCATATCGCTAGGTTCAAACTGGAACGGCATGGTGAGCAAAAAAATGATGTATTTAGGCCCAGATCTCCGTACTGGGGTGAATGTATGAGATTATTCTGCATTCTGTCAATCAACTGTTGTTTTTGCATTTGTCACCCCGAGTGGTAAGGGTATTCCCAGACGTGTGTCCCATGCTCTCCATGCCACTGGAATCAAGCTATGCTTGCTGAAGAGGGGTGAAACCCTGAAACCGGTCTAGGATGCTTGTTTCCAGTCTAGGGAGGACCTGGCTTGGCAGTTCGGGCTGAACTGTACCCATGATTCACAGGGCAAGACTGATTTGCATATGGCTGGGTTCAAACTAGAACGGCATGGTTAGCAAAAACACCAATGGATTTAGGCCCAGATATCTGTACTGGGGTGAATGTATGATATTGTTCTGCATTCAGTCCATCAACTGTTGTTTTTGCATTTGTCACCCCGAGTGGGAAGGGTAAGCCCAGACGTGGGTCCCATGCTCTCCATGCCACTGGAATCAAGCTATCCTGGCGGAAGAGGGGTGAAACCCTGAAACCTGTCCTAGGATGCTTGTTTCCAGTCCAGGGAGGACCTGGCTTTGCAGTTCAGGCTGGACTGTACCCATGAGGCACAGGGTCAAGACTGATTTGCATATGGCTGGGTTCAAACTGGAAAGGCATGGTGAGCAAAAAAACAATGGATTTAGGCCCAGATATCTGTACTGGGGTGAATGTATGACATTGTTCTGCATTCAGTCCATCAACTATTGTTTTTGCATTTGTCACCCCGAGTGGGAAGGGTATGCCCAGACTTTGATCCCATGCTCTCCATGCCACTGGAATCAAGCTATCCCGGCTGAAGAGGGGTGAAACCCTGAAACCGGTCCTAGGATGGTATTCCAGGGAGGACCTGGCTTGGTAGTTTGGGCTGTACTGCACCCATGAGGCACAGGGTCAAGACTGATTTGCATATGGCTGGGTTCAAACGGGAACGGCATGGTGAGCAAAAAACGATGGATTTAGGCCCAGATCTCTGTACTGGGGTGAATGTATGACATTGTTTTGCATTCAGTCCATCAACTGTTGTTTTTGCATTTGTCACCCCGAGTTGGAAGGGTAAGCCCAGACGTGGGTCCCATGCTCTCCATGCAACTGGAATCAAGCTATCCTGGCTGAAGAGGGGTAAAACCCTGAAACCGGTCCTAGGATGCTTGTTTCCAGTCCAGGGAGGACCTGGCTTGGCAGTTCGGGCTGGACTGTACCCATGAGGCACAGGGTCAAAGCTGATTTGCATATGGCTGGGATCAAACTGTAACGGCCGGGTGAGCAAAAAAACGATGGATTAAGGCCCAGATCTCTGTACTGGGGTGAATGTATGACATTGTTTTGCATTCTGTCCATCAACTGTTGTTTTTGCATTTGTCACCCTGACTGGGAAGGGTAATCCCAGACGTGGGTCCCATGCTCTCCATGCCACTGGAATCAAGCTATCCTGGCTGAAGAGGGGTGAAACTCTGAAACCGGTCCTAGAATGCTTGTTTCCAGTGCAGGGAGGACCTGGCTTGGCAGTTCGGGCTGGACTCTACCCATGAGGCACAGGGTCAAGACTGATTTGCATGTGGCTGGGTACAAACTGGAACGGCATTGTGAGCAAAAACACGATGGATTTAGGCCCAGATCTCTGTACTGGGGTGAATGTCTGAGATTGTTCTGCATTCTGTCCATCAACTGTTGTTTTTGCATTTGTCACCCCGAGTGGGAAGGGAATTCCCAGACGTGTGTCCCATGCTCTCCATGCCACTGGAATCAAGCTATGCTGGCTGAAGAGGGGTGAAACCCTGAAACCGGTCCTAGGATGCTTGTTTCCAGTCCAGGGATGACCTGGCTTGGCAGTTCGGGCTGGACTGTACCCAAGAGGTACAGGGTCAAGACTGATTTGCATATGGCTGGGTTCAAACTGGAACGGCATGGTGAGCAAAAAAACAATGGATTTAGGCCCAGATATCTGTACTGGGGTGAATGTATAACATTGTTCTGCATTCAGTCCATCAACTGTTGTTTTTGCATTTGTCACCCTGAGTGGGAAGGGTATGCCCAGACGTGAATCCCATGCTCTCCATGCCACTGGAATCAAGCTATCCCGGCTGAAGAGAAGTGAAACCCTGAAACCGGTCCTAGGTTGCTATTCCAGGGAGGACCTGGCTTGGCAGTTCGGGCTGGACTGTACCCATGAAGCACAGGGCAATACTGATTTGCATTTGGCTGGGTTCAAACTGGAACAGCATGGTGAGCAAACAACGATGGATTTAGACCCAGATCTCTGTACTGGGGTGAATGTATGACATTGTTCTGCATTCAGTCCATCAACTGTTGTTTTTGCATTTGTCACCCCGAGTGGGAAGGGTAAGCCCAGACATGGGTCCCTTGCTCTCCATGCCACTGGAATCAAGCTATACTGGCGGAAGAGGGGTGAAACCCTGAAACCGGTCCTAGGATGCTTGTTTCCAATCCAGGGAGGACCTGGATTGGCAGTTCGGGCTGGACTGTACCCATGAGGCACAGGGTCAAGGCTGATTTGCATATGGCTGGGTTCAAACTGTAACGGCATGGTGAGCAAAAAAACAATGGATTTAAGCCCAGATCTCTGTACTGGGGTGAATGTATGACATTGTTTTGCATTCTGTCCATCAACTGTTGTTTTTGCATTCATCACCCCGAGTGAGAAGGGTATTCCCAGACGTGGGTCCCATGCTCTCCATGCCACTGGAATCAAGCTATCCTGGCTGAAGAGAGGTGAAACCTGGAAACCGGTCCTAGAATGCTTGTTTCCAGTGCAGGGAGGACCTGGCTTGGCAGTTCGGGCTGGACTGTACCCATGAGGCACAGGGTCAAGACTGATTTGCATGTGGCTGGGTACAAACTGGAACGGCATTGTGAGCAAAAACACGATGGATTTAGGCCCAGATCTCTGTACTGGGGTGAATGTCTGAGATTGTTCTGCATTCTGTCCATCAACTGTTGTTTTTGCATTTGTCACCCCGAGTGGGAAGGGAATTCCCAGACGTGTGTCCCATGCTCTCCATGCCACTGGAATCAAGCTATGCTGGCTGAAGAGGGGTGAAACCCTGAAACCGGTCCTAGGATGCTTGTTTCCAGTCCAGGGAGGACCTGGCTTGGCAGTTCGGGCTGGACTGTACCCATGAGGTACAGGGTCAAGACTGATTTGCATATGGCTGGGTTCAAACTGGAACGGCATGGTGAGCAAAAAAACAATGGATTTAGGCCCAGATATCTGTACTGGGGTGAATGTATGACATTGTTCTACATTCAGTCCATCAACTGTTGTTTTTGCATTTGTCACCCCGAGTGGGAAGGGTAAGCCCAGACGTGGGTCCCATGCTCTCCATGCCACTGGAATCAAGCTATCCTGGCGGAAGAGGGGTGAAACCCTGAAACCGGTCCTAGGATGCTTGTTTCCAGTCCAGGGAGGACCTGGCTTCGCAGTTCAGGCTGGACTGTACCCATGAGGCACAGGGTCAAGACTGATTTGCATATGGCTGGGTTCAAACTGTAACGGCATGGTGAGCAAAAAACGATGGATTTAGGCCCAGATCTCTGTACTGGGGTGAATGTCTGACACTGTTCTGCATTCTGTCCATCAACTGTTGTTTTTGCATTTGTCACCCCGAGTGGGAAGGGTATGCCCAGACATGGGTCCCACGCTCTCCATTCCACTGGAATATAGGTATCCTGGCTGAAGAGGGGTGAAACCCTGAAACTAGTTCTAGGATGCTTGTTTCCAGTCCAGGGAGGACCTTGCTTGGCAGTTCGGGCTGGACTGTAGCCATGAGGCACAGGGTCATGACTGATGTGCAAATGGCTGGGTTCAAACTGGAACGGCATGGTGAGCAAAAAAATGATGTATTTAGTCCCAGATCTCTGTACTGGGGTGAATGTATGAGATTATTCTGCATTCTGTCCATCAACTGTTGTTTTTGCATTTGTCACCCCGAGTGGTAAGGGTATTCCCAGATGTGTGTCCCATGCTCTCCATGCCACTGGAATCAAGCTATGCTGGCTGAAGAGGGGTGAAACCCTGAAACCGGTCTAGGATGCTTGTTTCTAGTCTAGGGAGGACCTGGCTTGGCAGTTCGGGCTGAACTGTACCCATGAGGCACAGGGCAAGACTGATTTGCATATGGCTGGGTTGAAACTGGAACGGCATGGTGAGCAAAAAAACAATGGATTTAGGCCCAGATATCTGTACTGGGGTGAATGTATGACATTGTTCTGCATTCAGTCCATCAACTGTTGTTTTTGCATTTGTCACCCCGAGTGGGAAGGGTATACCCAGACGTGGATCCCATGCTCTCCATGCCACTGGAATCAAGCTATCCCTGCTGAAGAGGGGTGAAACCCTGAAACCGGTCCTAGGATGCTATTCCAGGGAGGACCTGGCTTGGTAGTTTGGGCTAGACTGCACCCATGAGGCACAAGGTCAAGACTGATTTGCATATGGCTGGGTTCAAACGGGAACGGCATGGTGAGCAAAAAACGATGGATTTAGGCACAGATCTCTGTACTGGGGTTAATGTATGACATTGTTCTGCATTCAGTCCATCAACTGTTGTTTTTGCATTTGTCACCCCGAGTGGGAAGGGTAAGCCCAGACGTGGGTCCCATGCTCTCCATGCCACTGGAATCAAGCTATCCTGGCGGAAGAGGGGTGAAACCCTGAAACCGGTCCTAGGATGCTTGTTTCCAGTCCAGGGAGGACCTGGCTTCGCAGTTCAGGCTGGACTGTACCCATGAGGCACAGGGTCAAGACTGATTTGCATATGGCTGGGTTCAAACTGTAACGGCATGGTGAGCAAAAAAACGATGGATTTAGGCCCAGATCTCTGTACTGGGGTGAATGTCTGACATTGGTCTGCATTCTGTCCATCAACTGTTGTTTTTGCATTTGTCACCCCGAGTGGGAAGGGTATGCCCAGACATGGGTCCCACGCTCTCCATTCCACTGGAATAAAGGTATCCTGGCTGAAGAGGGGTGAAACCCTGAAACTGGTCCTAAGATGCTTGTTTCCAGTCCAGGGAGGACCTTGCTTGGCAGTTCGGGCTGGACTGTAGCCATGAGGCACAGGGTCAAGACTGATGTGCATATGGCTGGGTTCAAACTGGAACGGCATGGTGAGCAAAAAAATGATGTATTTAGTCCCAGATCTCTGTACTGGGGTGAATGTATGAGATTGTTCTACATTCTGTCCATCAACAGTTGTTTTTGCATTTGTCACCCCGAGTGGGAAGGGTATGCCCAGACATGGGTCCCATGCTCTCCATGCCACTGGAATAAAGTTATCTTGGCTGAAGAGGGGTGAAACCCTGAAACCGGTCCTAGGATGCTTGTTTCCAGTCCAGGGAGGACCTTGCTTGGCAGTTCGGGCTGGACTGTACCCATGAGGCACAGGGTCAAGACTGATTTGCATATGGCTGGGTTCAAACTGGAACGGCATGGTGAGCAAAAAAATGATGTATTTATGCCCAGATCTCCGTACTGGGGTGAATGTATGAGATTATTCTGCATTCTGTCAATCAACTGTTGTTTTTGCATTTGTCACCCTGAGTGGTAAGGGTATTCCCAGACGTGTGTCCCATGCTCTCCATGCCACTGGAATCAAGCTATGCTTGCTGAAGAGGGGTGAAACCCTGAAACCGGTCTAGGATGCTTGTTTCCAGTCTAGGGAGGACCTGGCTTGGCAGTTCGGGCTGAACTGTACCCATGAGGCACAGGGCAAGACTGATTTGCATATGGTGGGTTCAAACTAGAACGGCATGGTTAGCAAAAACACCAATGGATTTAGGCCCAGATATCTGTACTGGGTTGAATGTATGACATTGTTCTGCATTCAGTCCATCAACTGTTGTTTTTGCATTTGTCACCCAGAGTGGGAAGGGTAAGCCCAGACGTGGGTCCCATGCTCTCCATGCCACTGGAATCAAGCTATCCTGGCGGAAGAGGGGTGAAACCCTGAAACCTGTCCTAGGATGCTTGTTTCCAGTCCAGGGAGGACCTGGCTTTGCAGTTCAGGCTGGACTGTACCCATGAGGCACAGGGTCAAGACTGATTTGCATATGGCTGGGTTCAAACTGGAAAGGCATGGTGAGCAAAAAAACAATGGATTTAGGCCCAGATATCTGTACTGGGGTGAATGTATGACATTGTTCTGCATTCAGTCCATCAACTGTTGTTTTTGCATTTGTCACCCCGAGTGGGAAGGGAATTCCCAGACGTGTGTCCCATGCTCTCCATGCCACTGGAATCAAGCTATGCTGGCTGAAGAGGGGTGAAACTCTGAAACCGGTCCTAGAATGCTTGTTTCCAGTGCAGGGAGGACCTGGCTTGGCAGTTCGGGCTGGACTCTACCCATGAGGCACAGGGTCAAGACTGATTTGCATGTGGCTGGGTACAAACTGAAACGGCATTGTGAGCAAAAACACGATGGATTTAGGCCCAGATCTCTGTACTGGGGTGAATGTCTGAGATTGTTCTGCATTCTGTCCATCAACTGTTGTTTTTGCATTTGTCACCCCGAGTGGGAAGGGAATTCCCAGACGTGTGTCCCATGCTCTCCATGCCACTGGAATCAAGCTATGCTGGCTGAAGAGGGGTGAAACCCTGAAACCGGTCCTAGGATGCTTGTTTCCAGTCCAGGGAGGACCTGGCTTGGCAGTTCGGGCTGGACTGTACCCAAGAGGTACAGGGTCAAGACTGATTTGCATATGGCTGGGTTCAAACTGGAACGGCATGGTGAGCAAAAAAACAATGGATTTAGGCCCAGATATCTGTACTGGGGTGAATGTATAACATTGTTCTGCATTCAGTCCATCAACTGTTGTTTTTGCATTTGTCACCCTGAGTGGGAAGGGTTTGCCCAGACGTGAATCCCATGCTCTCCATGCCACTGGAATCAAGCTATCCCGGCTGAAGAGGAGTGAAACCCTGAAACCGGTCCTAGGTTGCTATTCCAGGGAGGACCTGGCTTGGCAGTTCGGGCTGGACTGTACCCATGAGGCACAGGGCAATACTGATTTGCATTTGGCTGGGTTCAAACTGGAACAGCATGGTGAGCAAACAACGATGGATTTAGACCCAGATCTCTGTACTGGGGTGAATGTATGACATTGTTCTGCATTCAGTCCATCAACTGTTGTTTTTGCATTTGTCACCCCGAGTGGGAAGGGTAAGCCCAGACATGGGTCCCTTGCTCTCCATGCCACTGGAATCAAGCTATACTGGCGGAAGAGGGGTGAAACCCTGAAACCGGTCCTAGGATGCTTGTTTCCAATCCAGGGAGGACCTGGATTTGCAGTTCGGGCTGGACTGTACCCATGAGGCACAGGGTCAAGGCTGATTTGCATATGGCTGGGTTCAAACTGTAACGGCATGGTGAGCAAAAAAACGATGGATTTAAGCCCAGATCTCTGTACTGGGGTGAATGTATGACATTGTTTTGCATTCTGTCCATCAACTGTTGTTTTTGCATTCATCACCCCGAGTGAGAAGGGTATTCCCAGACGTGGGTCCCATGCTCTCCATGCCACTGGAATCAAGCTATCCTGGCTGAAGAGAGGTGAAACCTGGAAACCGGTCCTAGAATGCTTGTTTCCAGTGCAGGGAGGACCTGGCTTGGCAGTTCGGGCTGGACTGTACCCATGAGGCACAGGGTCAAGACTGATTTGCATGTGGCTGGGTACAAACTGGAACGGCATTGTGAGCAAAAACACGATGGATTTAGGCCCAGATCTCTGTACTGGGGTGAATGTCTGAGATTGTTCTGCATTCTGTCCATCAACTGTTGTTTTTGCATTTGTCACCCCGAGTGGGAAGGGAATTCCCAGACGTGTGTCCCATGCTCTCCATGCCACTGGAATCAAGCTATGCTGGCTGAAGAGGGGTGAAACCCTGAAACCGGTCCTAGGATGCTTGTTTCCAGTCCAGGGAGGACCTGGCTTGGCAGTTCGGGCTGGACTGTACCCAAGAGGTACAGGGTCAAGACTGATTTGCATATGGCTGGGTTCAAACTGGAACGGCATGGTGAGCAAAAAAACAATGGATTTAGGCCCAGATATCTGTACTGGGGTGAATGTATGACATTGTTCTGCATTCAGTCCATCAACTGTTGTTTTTGCATTTGTCACCCTGAATGGGAAGGGTATGCCCAGACGTGAATCCCATGCTCTCCATGCCACTGGAATCAAGCTATCCCGGCTGAAGAGGAGTGAAACCCTGAAACCGGTCCTAGGTTGCTATTCCAGGGAGGACCTGGCTTGGCAGTTCGGGCTGGACTGTACCCATGAGGCACAGGGCAATACTGATTTGCATTTGGCTGGGTTCAAACTGGAACAGCATGGTGAGCAAACAACGATGGATTTAGACCCAGATCTCTGTACTGGGGTGAATGTATGACATTGTTCTGCATTCAGTCCATCAACTGTTGTTTTTGCATTTGTCACCCCGAGTGGGAAGGGTAAGCCCAGACATGGGTCCCTTGCTCTCCATGCCACTGGAATCAAGCTATACTGGCGGAAGAGGGGTGAAACCCTGAAACCGGTCCTAGGATGCTCGTTTCCAATCCAGGGAGGACCTGGATTGGCAGTTCGGGCTGGACTGTACCCATGAGGCACAGGGTCAAGGCTGATTTGCAGATGGCTGGGTTCAAACTGTAACGGCATGGTGAGCAAAAAAACGATGGATTTAAGCCCAGATCTCTGTACTGGGGTGAATGTATGACATTGTTTTCTATTCTGTCCATCAACTGTTGTTTTTGCATTCATCACCCCGAGTGAGAACGGTATTCCCAGACGTGGGTCCCATGTTCTCCATGCCACTGGAATCAAGCTATCCTGGCTGAAGAGAGGTGAAACCTGGAAACCGGTCCTAGAATGCTTGTTTCCAGTGCAGGGAGGACCTGGCTTGGCAGTTCGGGCTGGACTGTACCCATGAGGCACAGGGTCAAGACTAATTTCCATATGGCTGGGTTCAAACTGGAACGGCATTGTGAGCAAAAACACAATGGATTTAGGCCCAGATCTCTGTACCAGGGTGAAAGTCTGACATTGTTCTGCATTCTGTCCATCAACAGTTGTTTTTGCATTTGTCACCCCGAGTGGGAAGGGTATGCCCAGATGTGGGTCCCCTGCTCTCCATGCCACTGGAATCAAGCTATCCTGGCTGAAGAGGGGTGAAACCCTGAAACCGGTCCTAGGATGCTTGTTTCCAGTCCAGGGAGGACCTTGCTTGGCAGTTCGGGCTGGGCTGTAGCCATGAGGCACAGGGTCAGGACTGATGTGCATATGGCTGGGTTCAAACTGGAACGGCATGGTGAGCAAAAAAATTATGTATTTAGTCCCAGATCTCTGTACTGGGGTGAATGTATGAGATTGTTCTGCATTCTGTCCATCAACTGTTGTTTTTGCATTTGTCACCCTGAGTGGGAAGGGTATGCCCAGACGTGGGTCCCATGCTCTCCATGCCACTGGAATCAAGCTATCCTGGCTGAAGAAGGGTGAAACCCTGAAACCGGTCCTAGGATGCTTGTTTCCAATGTAGGGAGGATCTAGCTTGGCAGTTCGGGCTGGATTGTACCCATGAGGCACAGGGTCAGGACTGATTTGCATATGGCTGGGTTCAATCTGGAACGGCATTGTGAGCAAAAACACGATGGATTTAGGCCCAGATATCTGTACTGGGGTGAATGTATGACATTGTTCTGCATTCAGTCCATCAACTTTTGTTTTTGCATTTGTCACCCCGAGTGGGTAGGGTATGCCCAGACGTGGATCCCATGCTCTCCATGCCACTGGAATCAAGCTATCCCGGCTGAAGAGGAGTGAAACCCTGAAACCGGTCCTAGGATGCTATTCCAGGGAGGACCTGGCTTGGCAGTTCGGGCTGGACTGTACCCATGAGGCACAGGGTCAAGACTGATTTGCAATTGGCTGGGTTCAAAACGGAACGGCATGGTGAGCAAAAAACGATGGATTTAGGCCCAGATCTCTGTACTGGGGTGAATGTTTGACATTGTTCTGCATTTAGTCCATCAACTGTTGTTTTTGCATTTGTCACCCCGAGTGGGAAGGGTAAGCCCAGACGTGGGTCCCATGCTCTCCATGCCACTGGAATCAAGCTATCCTGGCGGAAGAGGGGTGAAACCCTGAAACCGGTCCTAGGATGCTTGTTTCCAGTCCAGGGAGGACCTGGCTTCGCAGTTCAGGCTGGACTGTACCCATGAGGCACAGGGTCAAGACTGATTTGCATATGGCTGGGTTCAAACTGAAAGGGCATGGTGAGCAAAAAAACGATGGATTAAGGCGCAGATCTCTGTACTGGGGTGAATGTAAGACATTGTTCTGCATTCTGTCCATCAACTGTTGTTTTTGATTTTGTCACCCCGAGTGGGAAGGGTATGCCCAGATGTGGGTCCCCTGCTCTCCATGCCACTGGAATCAAGCTATCCTGGCTGAAGAGGGGTGAAACCCTGAAACCGGTCCTAGGATGCTTGTTTCCAGTCCAGGGAGGACCTGGCTTGGCAGTTCGGGCTGGACTGTACCCATGAGGCACAGGGTCAAAGCTGATTTGCATATGGCTGGGTTCAAACTGTAACGGCATGGTGAGCAAAAAAACGATGGATTTAGGCCCAGATCTCTGTACCGGGGTGAATGTATGACATTGTTTTGCATTCTGTCCATCAACTGTTGTTTTTGCATTTGTCACCCCGACTGGGAAGGGTAATCCCAGACATGGGTCCCATGCTCTCATGCCACTGGAATCAAGCTATCCTGGCTGAAGAGGGGTGAAACCCTGAAACCGGTCCTAGAATGCTTGTTTCCAGTGCAGGGAGGACCTGGCTTGGCAGTTCGGGCTGGACTGAACCCATGAGGCACAGGGTCAAGACTGATTTGCATGTGGCTGAGTACAAACTGGAACGGCATTGTGAGCAAAAACACGATGGATTTAGGCCCAGATCTCTGTACTGGGGTGAATGTCTGAGATTGTTCTGCATTCTGTCCATCAACTGTTGTTTTTGCATTTGTCATCCCGAGTGGGAAGGGAATTCCCAGACGTGTGTCCCATGCTCTCCATGCCACTGGAATCAAGCTATGCTGGCTGAAGAGGGGTGAAACCCTGAAACCGGTCCTAGGATGCTTGTTTCCAGTCCAGGGAGGACCTGGCTTGGCAGTTCGGGCTGGACTGTATCCATGAGGTACAGGGTCAAGACTGATTTGCATATGGCTGGGTTCAAACTGGAATGGCATGGTGAGCAAAAAAACAATGGATTTAGGCCCAGATATCTGTACTGGGGTGAATGTATGACATTGTTCTGCATTCAGTCCATCAACTGTTGTTTTTGCATTTGTCACCCTGAGTGGGAAGGGTATGCCCAGACGTGAATCCCATGCTCTCCATGCCACTGGAATCAAGCTATCCCGGCTGAAGAGGAATGAAACCCTGAAACCGGTCCTATGTTGGTATTCCAGGGAGGACCTGGCTTGGCAGTTCGGGCTGGACTGTACCCATGAGGCACAGGGCAAGACTGATTTGCATTTGGCTGGGTTCAAACTGGAACAGCATGGTGAGCAAACAACGATGGATTTAGACCCAGATCTCTGTACTGGGGTGAATGTATGACATTGTTCTGCATTCAGTCCATCAACTGTTGTTTTTGCATTTGTCACCCCGAGCGGGAAGGGTATGCCCAGACATGGGTCCCATGCTCTCCATGCCACTGGAATAAAGGTATCCTGGCTGAAGAGGGGTAAAACCCTGAAACCGGTCCTAGGATGCTTGTTTCCAGTCCAGGGAGGACCTGGCTTGGCAGTTCGGGCAGGACTGTACCCATGAGGCACAGGGCAAGACTGATTTGCATATGGCTGGGGTCAAACTGGAACAGCATGGTGAGCAAAAAAACAATGGATTTAGGCCCAGATATCTGTACTGGGGTGAATGTATGACATTGTTCTGCATTCAGTCCATCAACTTTTGTTTTTGCATTTGTCACCCCGAGTGGGTAGGGTATGCCCAGACGTGGATCCCATGCTCTCCATGCCACTGGAATCAAGCTATCCTGGCGGAAGAGGGGTGAAACCCTGAAACCGGTCCTAGGATGCTTGTTTCCAGTCCAGGGAGGACCTGGCTTCGCAGTTCAGGCTGGACTGTACCCATGAGGCACAGGGTCAAGACTGATTTGCATATGGCTGGGTTCAAACTGGAAGGGCATGGTGAGCAAAAAAACGATGGATTTAGGTGCAGATCTCTGTGCTGGGGTGAATGTAAGACATTGTTCTGCATACTGTCCATCAACTGTTGTTTTTGATTTTGTCACCCCGAGTGGGAAGGGTATGCCCAGATGTGGGTCCCCTGCTCTCCATGCCACTGGAATCAAGCTATCCTGGCTGAAGAGGAGTGAAACCCTGAAACCGGTCCTAGGATGCTTGTTTCCAGTCCAGGGAGGACCTGGCTTGGCAGTTCGGGCTGGACTGTACCCATGAGGCACAGGGTCAAAGCTGATTTGCATATGGCTGGGTTCAAACTGTAACGGCATGGTGAGCAAAAAAACGATGGATTTAGGCCCAGATCTCTGTACCGGGGTGAATGTATGACATTGTTTTGCATTCTGTCCATCAACTGTTGTTTTTGCATTTGTCACCCCGACTGGAAAGGGTAATCCCAGACGTGGGTCCCATGCTCTCCATGCCACTGGAATCAAGCTATCCTGGCTGAAGAGGGGTGAAACCCTGAAACCGGTCCTAGAATGCTTGTTTCCAGTGCAGGGAGGACCTGGCTTGGCAGTTCGGGCTGGACTGTACCCATGAGGGACAGGGTCAAGACTGATTTGCATGTGGCTGGGTACAAACTGGAACGGCATTGTGAGCAAAAACACGATGGATTTAGGCCCAGATCTCTGTACTGGGATGAATGTCTGAGATTGTTCTGCATTCTGTCCATCAACTGTTGTTTTTGCATTTGTCACCCCGAGTGGGAAGGGAATTCCCAGACGTGTGTCCCATGCTCTCCATGCCACTGGAATCAAGCTATGCTGGCTGAAGAGGGGTGAAACCCTGAAACCGGTCCTAGGATGCTTGTTTCCGGTCCAGGGAGGACCTGGCTTGGCAGTTCGGGCTGGACTGTACCCATGAGGTACAGGGTCAAGACTGATTTGCATATGGCTGGGTTCAAACTGGAACGGCATGGTGAGCAAAAAAACAATGGATTTAGGCCCAGATATCTGTACTGGGGTGAATGTATGACATTGTTCTGCATTCAGTCCATCAACTGTTGTTTTTGCATTTGTCACCCTGAGTGGGAAGGGTATGCCCAGACGTGAATCCCATGCTCTCCATGCCACTGGAATCAAGCTATCCCGGCTGAAGAGGAATGAAACCCTGAAACCGGTCCTAGGTTGCTATTCCAGGGAGGACCTGGCTTGGCAGTTCGGGCTGGACTGTACCCATGAGGCACAGGGTCAAAGCTGATTTGCATATGGCTGGGTTCAAACTGTAACGGCATGGTGAGCAAAAAAACGATGGATTTAGGCCCAGATCTCTGTACTGGGGTAAATGTATGACATTGTTCTGCATTCTGTCCATCAACTGTTGATTTTGCATTTGTCACCCGAGTGGGAAGGGTATGCCCAGACATGGGTCCCATGCTCTCCATTCCACTGGAATAAAGAAATCCTGGCTGAGGAGGGGTGAAACCCTGAAACTGGTCCTAGGATGCTTGTTTCCAGTCCAGGGAGGACCTTGCTTGGCAGTTCGGGCTGGGCTGTAGCCATGAGGCACAGGGTCAAGACTGATGTGCATATGGCTGGGTTCAAACTGGAACGGCATGGTGAGCAAAAAAATGATGGGGCAGATTCATGACGACTGGCGCATCCCTGCATATCAGCAGGGATGCGCCAGTTATTATGCGCCACCATGGATGCGCCGCATTTATAATGCGGCGCACCATGGGGCAAAAACGGCACAGATGCGTGAAGCATCTGTGCCGAAAAGTGGCGCATTGCTGGAGTTGCGTCGCAAGCGCGACGCAGCTCCAGCAATGATCTGGGGGGCCCTATCTGTACAATGCTGCGTCAATCCTTACGCCTGCTTCAAGCAGGCGCAGGGTTTTGACGCAGCATGGGCCTAAAAGTGACTGAGTGAAATCTTGTAGATTTCACTCAGCCACTTTTAGGAGGCGTTCCTGCGCCGGAACGCCCCCACCTGCCCTGGAACGCCTACATGTGGCGCAGGGCTTTACAACGTGACGCATCTGGGAGATGCGTCACGTTTGTAAATGCCCCGCACCATGGCGCAGGATTTGCGCCGCTGCTGCGTCACAAAAGTGACGCAACGGCGGCGCAAAAGTGCCGCAAGTGCAACATAAATCTGCCCCGATGTATTTAGTCCCAGATCTCTGTACTGGGGTGAATGTATGAGATTGTTCTGCATTCTGTCCATCAACTGTTGTTTTTGCATTTGTCACCCTGAGTGGGAAGGGTATGCCCAGACGTGGGTCCCATGCTCTCCATGCCACTGGAATCAAGCTATCCTGGCTGAAGAGAGGTGAAACCTGGAAACCGGTCCTAGAATGCTTGTTTCCAGTGCAGGGAGGACCTGGCTTGGCAGTTCGGGCTGGACTGTACCCATGAGGCACTGGGTCAAGACTGATTTCCATATGGCTGGGTTCAAACTGGAACGGCATTGTGAGCAAAAACACGATGGATTTAGGCCCAGATCTATGTACTGGGGTGAAAGTCTGACATTGTTCTGCATTCTGTCCATCAACAGTTGTTTTTGCATTTGTCACCCGAGTGGGAAGGGTATGCCCAGACATGGGTCCCATGCTCTCCATGCCACTGGAATAAAGGTATCTTGGCTGAAGAGGGGTGAAACCCTGAAACCGATCCAGGGAGGACCTTGCTTGGCAGTTCGGGTTGGACTGTACCCATGAGGCACAGGGTCAAAGATTTGCATATGGCTGGGTTCAAACTGGAAGGGCATAGTGAGCAAAAAAACGATGGATATAGGCGCAGATCTCTGTAGTGGGGTGAATGTAAGACATTGTTCTGCATTCTGTCCATCAACTGTTGTTTTTGCATTTGTCACCCGAGTGGGAAGGGTATGCCCAGACATGGGTCCCATGCTCTCCATGCCACTGGAATCAAGCTATCCTGGCTGAAGAGGGGTGAAACCCTGAGACCGGTCCTAGGATGCTTGTTTCCAGTCCAGGGAGGACCTGGCTTGGCAGTTCGGGCTGGACTGTACCCATGAGGCACAGGGTCAAAGCTGATTTGCATATGGCTGGGTTCAAACTGTAACGGCATGGTGAGCAAAAAAACGATGGATTTAGGCCCAGATCTCTGTACTGGGGTAAATGTATGACATTGTTCTGCATTCTGTCCATCAACTGTTGTTTTTGCATTTGTCACCCGAGTGGGAAGGGTATGCCCAGACATGGGTCCCATGCTCTCCATTCCACTGGAATAAAGATATCCTGGCTGAGGAGGGGTGAAACCCTGAAACTGGTCCTAGGATGCTTGTTTCCAGTCCAGGGAGGACCTTGCTTGGCAGTTCGGGCTGGGCTGTAGCCATGAGGCACAGGGTCAAGACTGATGTGCATATGTCTGGGTTCAAACTGGAACGGCATGGTGAGCAAAAAAATGATGTATTTAGTCCCAGATCTCTGTACTGGGGTGAATGTATGAGATTGTTCTGCATTCTGTCCTTCAACTGTTGTTTTTGCATTTGTCACCCTGAGTGGGAAGGGTATGCCCAGACGTGGGTCCCATGCTCTCCATGCCACTGGAATCAAGCTATCCTGGCTGAAGAGGGGTGAAACCCTGAAACCGGTCCTAGGATGCTTGTTTCCAATGTAGGGAGGATCTAGCTTGGCAGTTTGGGCTGGATTGTACCCATGAGGCACAGGGTCAGGACTGATTTGCATATGGCTGGGTTCAAACTGGAACGGCATTGTGAGCAAAAACACGATGGATTTAGGCCCAGATCTCTATACTGGGGTGAATGTCTGATATTGTTCTGCATTCTGTCCATCAACTGTTGTTTTTGCATTTGTCACCCCGAGTGGGAAGGGTATGCCCAGACATGGGTCCCATGCTCTCCATGCCACTGGAATAAAGGTATCCTGGCTGAAGAGGGGTAAAACCCTGAAACAGGTCCTAGGATGCTTGTTTCCAGTCCAAGGAGGACCTGGCTTGGCAGTTCGGGCTGGACTGTACCCATGAGGCACAGGGCAAGACTGATTTGCATATGGCTGGGGTCAAACTGAAACGGCATGGTGAGCAAAAAAACAATGGATTTAGGCCCAGATATCTGTACTGGGGTGAATGTATGACATTGTTCTGCATTCAGTCCATCAACTGTTGTTTTTGCATTTGTCACCCCGAGTGGGTAGGGTATGCCCAGACGTGGATCCCATGCTCTCCATGCCACTGGAATCAAGCTATCCCGGCTGAAGAGGGGTGAAACCCTGAAACCGGTCCTAGGATGCTATTCCAGGGAGGACCTGGCTTGGCAGTTTGGGCTGGACTGTACCCATGAGGCACAGGGTCAAGGCTGATTTGCATATGGCTGGGTTCAAACTGTAACGGCATGGTGAGCAAAAAAACGATGGATTTAAGCCCAGATCTCTCTACTGGGGTGAATGTATGACATTGTTTTGCATTCTGTCCATCAACTGTTGTTTTTGCATTCGTCACCCCGAGTGAGAAGGGTATTCCCAGACGTGGGTCCCATGCTCTCCATGCCACTGGAATCAAGCTATCCTGGCTGAAGAGAGGTGAAACCTGGAAACCGGTCCTAGAATGCTTGTTTCCAGTGCAGGGAGGACCTGGCTTGGCAGTTCGGGCTGGACTGTACCCATGAGGCACTGGGTCAAGACTGATTTCCATATGGCTGGGTTCAAACTGGAACGGCATTGTGAGCAAAAACACGATGGATTTAGGCCCAGATCTCTGTACTGGGGTGAATGTCTGAGATTGTTCTGCATTCTGTCCATCAACTGTTGTTTTTGCATTTGTCACCCCGAGTGGGAAGGGAATTCCCAGACGTGTGTCCCATGCTCTCCATGCCACTGGAATCAAGCTATGCTGGCTGAAGAGGGGTGAAACCCTGAAACCGGTCCTAGGATGCTTGTTTCCAGTCCAGGGAGGACCTGGCTTGGCAGTTCGGGCTGGACTGTACCCATGAGGTACAGGGTCAAGACTGATTTGCATATGGCTGGGTTCAAACTGGAACGGCATGGTGAGCAAAAAAACAATGGATTTAGGCCCAGATATCTGTACTGGGGTGAATGTATGACATTGTTCTGCATTCAGTCCATCAACTGTTGTTTTTGCATTTGTCACCCTGAGTGGGAAGGGTATGCCCAGACGTGAATCCCATGCTCTCCATGCCACTGGAATCAAGCTATCCCGGCTGAAGAGGAATGAAACCCTGAAACCGGTCCTAGGTTGCTATTCCAGGGAGGACCTGGCTTGGCAGTTCAGGCTGGACTGTACCCATGAGGCACAGGGTCAAGGCTGATTTGCGTATGGCTGGTTTCAAACTGTAATGGCATGGTGAGCAAAAAAACGATGGATTTAAGCCCAGATCTCTGTACTGGGGTGAATGTATTACATTGTTTTGCATTCTGTCCATCAACTGTTGTTTTTGCATTCGTCACCCCGAGTGAGAAGGGTATTCCCAGACGTGGGTCCCATGCTCTCCATGCCACTGGAATCAAGCTATCCTGGCTGAAGAGAGGTGAAACCTGGAAACCGGTCCTAGAATGCTTGTTTCCAGTGCAGGGAGGACCTGGCTTGGCAGTTCGGGCTGGACTGTACCCATGAGGCACTGGGTCAAGACTGATTTCCATATGGCTGGGTTCAAACTGGAACGGCATTGTGAGCAAAAACACGATGGATTTAGGCCCAGATCTATGTACTGGGGTGAAAGTCTGACATTGTTCTGCATTCTGTCCATCAACAGTTGTTTTTGCGTTTGTCACCCCGAGTGAGAAGGGTATGCCCAGACATGGGTCCCATGCTCTCCATGCCACTGGAATAAAGGTATCTTGGCTGAAGAGGGGTGAAACCCTGAAACCGGTCCAGGGAGGACCTTGCTTGGCAGTTCGGGTTGGACTGTACCCATGAGGCACAGGGTCAAAGATTTGCATATGGCTGGGTTCAAACTGGAAGGGCATAGTGAGCAAAAAAACGATGGATTTAGGCGCAGATCTCTGTAGTGGGGTGAATGTAAGACATTGTTCTGCATTCTGTCCATCAACTGTTGTTTTTGCATTTGTCACCCGAGTGGGAAGGGTATGCCCAGACATGGGTCCCATGCTCTCCATGCCACTGGAATCAAGCTATCCTGGCTGAAGAGGGGTGAAACCCTGAAACCGGTCCTAGGATGCTTTTTTCCAGTCCAGGGAGGACCTGGCTTGGCAGTTCGGGCGGGACTGTACCCATGAGGCACAGGGTCAAAGCTGATTTGCATATGGCTGGGTTCAAACTGTAACGGCATGGTGAGCAAAAAAACGATGGATTTAGGCCCAGATCTCTGTACTGGGGTAAATGTATGACATTGTTCTGCATTCTGTCCATCAACTGTTGATTTTGCATTTGTCACCCGAGTGGGAAGGGTATGCCCAGACATGGGTCCCATGCTCTCCATTCCACTGGAATAAAGAAATCCTGGCTGAGGAGGGGTGAAACCCTGAAACTGGTCCTAGGATGCTTGTTTCCAGTCCAGGGAGGACCTTGCTTGGCAGTTCGGGCTGGGCTGTAGCCATGAGGCACAGGGTCAAGACTGATGTGCATATGGCTGGGTTCAAACTGGAACGGCATGGTGAGCAAAAAAATGATGTATTTAGTCCCAGATCTCTGTACTGGGGTGAATGTATGAGATTGTTCTGCATTCTGTCCATCAACTGTTGTTTTTGCATTTGTCACCCTGAGTGGGAAGGGTATGCCCAGACGTGGGTCCCATGCTCTCCATGCCACTGGAATCAAGCTATCCTGGCTGAAGAGAGGTGAAACCTGGAAACCGGTCCTAGAATGCTTGTTTCCAGTGCAGGGAGTACCTGGCTTGGCAGTTCGGGCTGGACTGTACCCATGAGGCACTGGGTCAAGACTGATTTCCATATGGCTGGGTTCAAACTGGAACGGCATTGTGAGCAAAAACACGATGGATTTAGGCCCAGATCTATGTACTGGGGTGAAAGTCTGACATTGTTCTGCATTCTGTCCATCAACAGTTGTTTTTGCATTTGTCACCCGAGTGGGAAGGGTATGCCCAGACATGGGTCCCATGCTCTCCATGCCACTGGAATAAAGGTATCTTGGCTGAAGAGGGGTGAAACCCTGAAACCGGTCCAGGGAGGACCTTGCTTGGCAGTTCGGGTTGGACTGTACCCATGAGGCACAGGGTCAAAGATTTGCATATGGCTGGGTTCAAACTGGAAGGGCATAGTGAGCAAAAAAACGATGGATATAGGCGCAGATCTCTGTAGTGGGGTGAATGTAAGACATTGTTCTGCATTCTGTCCATCAACTGTTGTTTTTGCATTTGTCACCCGAGTGGGAAGGGTATGCCCAGACATGGGTCCCATGCTCTCCATGCCACTGGAATCAAGCTATCCTGGCTGAAGAGGGGTGAAACCCTGAAACCGGTCCTAGGATGCTTGTTTCCAGTCCAGGGAGGACCTGGCTTGGCAGTTCGGGCTGGACTGTACCCATGAGGCACAGGGTCAAAGCTGATTTGCATATGGCTGGGTTCAAACTGTAACGGCATGGTGAGCAAAAAAACGATGGATTTAGGCCCAGATCTCTGTACTGGGGTAAATGTATGACATTGTTCTGCATTCTGTCCATCAACTGTTGTTTTTGCATTTGTCACCCGAGTGGGAAGGGTATGCCCAGACATGGGTCCCATGCTCTCCATTCCACTGGAATAAAGATATCCTGGCTGAGGAGGGGTGAAACCCTGAAACTGGTCCTAGGATGCTTGTTTCTAGTCCAGGGAGGACCTTGCTTGGCAGTTCGGGCTGGGCTGTAGCCATGAGGCACAGGGTCAAGACTGATGTGCATATGGCTGGGTTCAAACTGGAACGGCATGGTGAGCATAAAAATGATGTATTTAGTCCCAGATCTCTGTACTGGGGTGAATGTATGAGATTGTTCTGCATTCTGTCCTTCAACTGTTGTTTTTGCATTTGTCACCCTGAGTGGGAAGGGTATGCCCAGACGTGGGTCCCATGCTCTCCATGCCACTGGAATCAAGCATACTGGCTGAAGAGGGGTGAAACCCTGAAACCGGTCCTAGGATGCTTGTTTCCAATGTAGGGAGGATCTAGCTTGGCAGTTCGGGCTGGATTGTACCCATGAGGCACAGGGTCAGGACTGATTTGCATATGGCTGGGTTCAAACTGGAACGGCATTGTGAGCAAAAACACGATGGATTTAGGCCCAGATCTCTATACTGGGGTGAATGTCTGACATTGTTCTGCATTCTGTCCATCAACTGTTGTTTTTGCATTTGTCACCCCGAGTGGGAAGGGTATGCCCAGACATGGGTCCCATGCTCTCCATGCCACTGGAATAAAGGTATCCTGGCTGAAGAGGGGTAAAACCCTGAAACCGGTCCTAGGATGCTTGTTTCCAGTCCAAGGAGGACCTGGCTTGGAAGTTCGGGCTGGACTGTACCCATGAGGCACAGGGCAAGACTGATTTGCATATGGCTGGGGTCAAACTGAAACGGCATGGTGAGCAAAAAAACAATGGATTTAGGCCCAGATATCTGTACTGGGGTGAATGTATGACATTGTTCTGCATTCAGTCCATCAACTGTTGTTTTTGCATTTGTCACCCCGAGTGGGTAGGGTATGCCCAGACGTGGATCCCATGCTCTCCATGCCACTGGAATCAAGCTATCCCGGCTGAAGAGGGGTGAAACCCTGAAACCGGTCCTAGGATGCTATTCCAGGGAGGACCTGGCTTGGCAGTTCGGGCTGGACTGTACCCATGAGGCACAGGGTCAAGACTGATTTGCAATTGGCTGGGTTCAAAACGGAACGGCATGGTGAGCAAAAAACGATGGATTTAGGCCCAGATCTCTGTACTGGGGTGAATGTTTGACATTGTTCTGCATTTAGTCCATCAACTGTTGTTTTTGCATTTGTCACCCTGAGTGGGAAGGGTAAGCCCAGACGTCGGTCCCATGCTCTCCATGCCACTGGAATCAAGCTATCATGGCGGAAGAGGGGTGAAACCCTGAAACCGGTCCTAGGATGCTTGTTTCCAGTCCAGGGAGGACCTGGCTTCGCAGTTCAGGCTGGACTGTACCCATGAGGCACAGGGTCAAGACTAATTTGCATATGGCTGGGTCCAAACTGGAAGGGCATGGTGAGCAAAAAAACAATGGATTTAGGCGCAGATCTCTGTACTGGGGTGAATGTAAGACATTGTTCTGCATTCTGTCCATCAACTGTTGTTTTTGTTTTTGTCACCCCGAGTGGGAAGGGTATGCCCAGATGTGGGTCCCCTGCTCTCCATGCCACTTGAATCAAGCTATCCTGGCTGAAGAGGGGTGAAACCCTGAAACCGGTCCTAGGATGCTTGTTTCCAGTCCACTGAGGACCTGGCTTGGCAGTACGGGCTGGACTGTACCCATGAGGCACAGGGTCAAAGCTGATTTGCATATGGCTGTGTTCAAACTGTAACGGCATGGTGAGCAAAAAAACGATGGATTTAGGCCCAGATCTCTGTACTGGGGTGATTGAATGACATTGTTTTGCATTCTGTCCATCAACTGTTGTTTTTGCAATTGTCACCCCGAGTGGGAAGGGTATTCCCAGACGTGGGTCCCATGCTCTCCATGCCACTGGAATCAAGCTATCCTGGCTGAAGAGCGGTGAAACCCTGAAACCGGTCCTAGAATGCTTGTTTCCAGTGCAGGGAGGACCTGGCTTGGCAGTTCGGGGTGGACTGTACCCATGAGGCACAGGGTCAAGACTGAATTGCATATGGCTGGGTTCAAACTGGAACGGCATTGTGAGCAAAAACACGATGGATTTAGGCCCAGATCTCTGTACTGGGGTGAATGTCTGAGATTGTTCTGCATTCTGTCCATCAACTGTTGTTTTTGCATTTGTCACCCCGAGTGGGAAGGGTATTCCCAGACGTGTGTCCCATGCTCTCCATGCCACTGGAATCAAGCTATGCTGGCTGAAGAGGGGTGAAACCCTGAAACCGGTCCTAGGATGCTTGTTTCCAGTCCAGGGAGGACCTGGCTTGGCAGTTTGGGCTGGACTGTACCCATGAGGCACAGGGCAAAACTGATTTGCATATGGCTGGGTTCAAACTGGAACGGCATGGTGAGCAGAAAAACAATGGATTTAGGCCCAGATATCTGTACTGGGGTGAATGTATGACATTGTTCTGCATTCAGTCCATCAACTGTTGTTTTTGCATTTGTCACCCCGAGTGGGAAGGGTATTCCCAGACGTGTGTCCCATGCTCTCCATGCCACTGGAATCAAGCTATGCTGGCTGAAGAGGGGTGAAACCCTGAAACCGGTCCTAGGATGCTTGTTTCCAGTCCAGGGAGGACCTGGCCTGGCAGTTCGGGCTGGACTGTACCCATGAGGCACAGGGCAAGACTGATTTGCATATGTCTGGGTTCAAACTGGAACGGCATGGTGAGCAAAAAAACAATGGATTTAGGCCCAGATATCTGTACTGGGGTGAATGTATGACATTGTTCTGCATTCAGTCCATCAACTGTTGTTTTCGCATTTGTCACCCCGAGTGGGAAAGGTATGCCCAGACGTGGATCCCATGCTCTCCATGCCACTTGAATCAAGCTATCCTGGCTGAAGAGGGGTGAAACCCTGAAACCGGTCCTAGGATGCTATTCCAGGGAGGACCTGGCTTGGTAGTTCGGGCTGGACTGCACCCATGAGGCATAGGGTCAAGACTGATTTGCATATGGCTGGGTTCAAACTGGAAGGGCATGGTGAGATAAAAAACGATGGATTTAGGCACAGATCTCTGTACTGGGGTGAATGTAAGACATTGTTCTGCATTCTGTCCATCAACTGTTGTTTTTGCATTTGTCACCCCGATTGGGAAGGGTATTCCCAGATGTGGGTCCCCTGCTCTCCATGCCACTGGAATCAAGCTATCCTGTCTGAAGAGGGGTGAAACCCTGAAACCGGTCCTAGGATGCTTGTTTCCAGTCCAGGGAGGACCTGGCTTGGCAGTTCGGGCTGGACTGTACCCATGAGGCACAGGGTCAAGGCTGATTTGCATATGGCTGGGTTCAAACTGTAACGGCATGGTGAGCAAAAAAACGATGGATTTAGGCCCAGATCTCTGTACTGGGGTGAATGTATGACATTGTTCTGCATTCAGTCCATCAACTGTTGTTTTTGCATTTGTCACCCCGAGAGGGAAGGGTAGCCCAGACGTAGGTCCCATGCTCTCCATGCCACTGGAATCAAGCTATCCTGGCGGAAGAGGGTGAAACCCTGAAACCGGTCCTAGGATGCTTGTTTCCAGTCCAGGGAGGACCTGGCTTCGCAGTTAAGGCTGGACTGTACCCATGAGGCACAGGGTCAAGACTGATTTGCATATGGCTGGGTTCAAACTGGAAGGGCAAGGTGAGCAAAAAAAGATGGATTTAGGCGCAGATCTCTGTACTGGGGTGAATGTAAGACATTGTTCTGCATTCTGTCCATCAACTGTTGTTTTTGATTTTGTCACCCCGAGTGGGAAGGGTATGCCCAGATGTGGGTCCCCTGCTCTCCATGCCACTGGAATCAAGCTATCCTGGCTGAAGAGGGGTGAAACCCTGAAACCGGTCCTAGGATGCTTTTTTCCAGTCCAGGGAGGACCTGGCTTGGCAGTTCGGGCTCGACTGTACCCATGAGGCACAGGGTCAAGGCTGATTTGCATATGGCTGGGTTCAAACTGTAATGTCATGGTGATCAAAAAAACGATGGATTTAGGCCCAGATCTCTGTACTGGGGTGAATGTATGACATTGTTTTGCATTCTGTCCATCAACTGTTGTTTTTGCATTTGTCACCCTGAATGGGAAGGGTATTCCCAGACGTGGGTCCCATGCTCTCCATGCCACTGGAATCAAGCTATCCTGGCTGAAGAGGGGTGAAACCCTGAAACTGGTCCTAGGATGCTTGTTTCCAATGTAGGGAGGATCTAGCTTGGCAGTTCGGGCTGGATTGTACCCATGAGGCACAGGGTCAGGACTGATTTGCATATGGCTGGGTTCAAACTGGAACGGCATTGTGAGCAAAAACACAATGGATTTAGGCCCAGATCTCTATACTGGGGACCCCGAGTGGGAAGGGTATGCCCAGACATGGGTCCCATGCTCTCCATGCCACTGGAATAAAGGTATCCTGGCTGAAGAGGGGTAAAACCCTGAAACCGGTCCTAGGATGCTTGTTTCCAGTCCAGGGAGGACCTGGCTTGGCAGTTCGGGCTGGACTGTACCCATGAGGCACAGGGCAAGACTGATTTGCATATGGCTGGGGTCAAACTGGAACGGCATGGTGAGCAAAAAAACAATGGATTTAGGCCCAGATATCTGTACTGGGGTGAATGTATGACATTGTTCTGCATTCAGTCCATCAACTGTTGTTTTTGCATTTGTCACCCCGAGTGGGTAGGGTATGCCCAGACGTGGATCCCATGCTCTCCATGCCACTGGAATCAAGCTATCCCGGCTGAAGAGGGGTGAAACCCTGAAACCGGTTAGGATGCTATTCCAGGGAGGACCTGGCTTGGCAGTTCGGGCTGGACTGTACCCATGAGGCACAGGGTCAAGACTGATTTGCAATTGGCTGGGTTCAAAATGGAACGGGATGGTGAGCAAAAAACGATGGATTTAGGCCCAGATCTCTGTACTGGGGTGAATGTTTGACATTGTTCTGCATTTAGTCCATCAACTGTTGTTTTTGCATTTGTCACCCCGAGTGGGAAGGGTAAGCCCAGACGTGGGTCCCATGCTCTCCATGCCACTGGAATCAAGCTATCCTGGCGGAACAGGGGTGAAACCCTGAAACCGGTCCTAGGATGCTTGTTTCCAGTCCAGGAAGGACCTGGCTTCGCAGTTCAGGCTGGACTGTACCCATGAGGCACACGGTCAAGACTAATTTGCATATGGCTGGGTCCAAACTGGAAGGGCATGGTGAGCAAAAAAACAATGGATTTAGGCGCAGATCTCTGTACTGGGGTGAATGTAAAACATTGTTCTGCATTCTGTCCATCAACTGTTGTTTTTGTTTTTGTCACCCCGAGTGGGAAGGGTATGCCCAGATGTGGGTCCCCTGCTCTCCATGCCTCTGGAATCAAGCTATCCTGGCTGAAGAGGGGTGAAAACCTGAAACCGGTCCTAGGATGCTTGTTTCCAGTCCAGGGAAGACCTGGCTTGGCAGTTCGGGCTGGACTGTACCCATGAGGCACAGGGTCAAAGCTGATTTGCATATGGCTGTGTTCAAACTGTAACGGCATGGTGAGCAAAAAAACGATGGATTTAGGCCCAGATCTCTGTACTGGCGTGATTGTATGACATTGTTTTGCATTCTGTCCATCAACTGTTGTTTTTGCATTTGTCACCCCGAGTGGGAAGGGTATTCCCAGACGTGGGTCCCATGCTCTCCATGCCACTGGAATCAAGCTATCCTGGCTGAAGAGGGGTGAAACCCTGAAACCGGTCCTAGAATGCTTGTTTCCAGTGCAGGGAGGACCTGGCTTGGCAGTTCGGGGTGGACTGTACCCATGAGGTACAGGGTCAAGACTGAATTGCATATGCTGGGTTCAAACTGGAACGGCATTGTGAGCAAAAACACGATGGATTTAGGCCCAGATCTCTGTACTGGGGTGAATGTCTGACATTGTTCTGCATTCTGTCCATCAACTTGTTTTTGCATTTGTCACCCCGAGTGGGAAGGGTATTCCCAGACGTGGGTCCCATGCTCTCCATGCCACTGGAATCAAGCTATCCTGGCTGAAGAGCGGTGAAACCCTGAAACCGGTCCTAGAATGCTTGTTTCCAGTGCAGGGAGGACCTGGCTTGGCAGTTCGGGGTGGACTGTACCCATGAGGCACAGGGTCAAGACTGAATTGCATATGGCTGGGTTCAAACTGGAACGGCATTGTGAGCAAAAACACGATGGATTTAGGCCCAGATCTCTGTACTGGGGTGAATGTCTGAGATTGTTCTGCATTCTGTCCATCAACTGTTGTTTTTGCATTTGTCACCCCGAGTGGGAAGGGTATTCCCAGACGTGTGTCCCATGCTCTCCATGCCACTGGAATCAAGCTATGCTGGCTGAAGAGGGGTGAAACCCTGAAACCGGTCCTAGGATGCTTGTTTCCAGTCCAGGGAGGACCTGGCTTGGCAGTTTGGGCTGGACTGTACCCATGAGGCACAGGGCAAAACTGATTTGCATATGGCTGGGTTCAAACTGGAACGGCATGGTGAGCAGAAAAACAATGGATTTAGGCCCAGATATCTGTACTGGGGTGAATGTATGACATTGTTCTGCATTCAGTCCATCAACTGTTGTTTTTGCATTTGTCACCCCGAGTGGGAAGGGTATTCCCAGACGTGTGTCCCATGCTCTCCATGCCACTGGAATCAAGCTATGCTGGCTGAAGAGGGGTGAAACCCTGAAACCGGTCCTAGGATGCTTGTTTCCAGTCCAGGGAGGACCTGGCCTGGCAGTTCGGGCTGGACTGTACCCATGAGGCACAGGGCAAGACTGATTTGCATATGTCTGGGTTCAAACTGGAACGGCATGGTGAGCAAAAAAACAATGGATTTAGGCCCAGATATCTGTACTGGGGTGAATGTATGACATTGTTCTGCATTCAGTCCATCAACTGTTGTTTTCGCATTTGTCACCCCGAGTGGGAAAGGTATGCCCAGACGTGGATCCCATGCTCTCCATGCCACTTGAATCAAGCTATCCTGGCTGAAGAGGGGTGAAACCCTGAAACCGGTCCTAGGATGCTATTCCAGGGAGGACCTGGCTTGGTAGTTCGGGCTGGACTGCACCCATGAGGCATAGGGTCAAGACTGATTTGCATATGGCTGGGTTCAAACTGGAAGGGCATGGTGAGATAAAAAACGATGGATTTAGGCACAGATCTCTGTACTGGGGTGAATGTAAGACATTGTTCTGCATTCTGTCCATCAACTGTTGTTTTTGCATTTGTCACCCCGATTGGGAAGGGTATTCCCAGATGTGGGTCCCCTGCTCTCCATGCCACTGGAATCAAGCTATCCTGTCTGAAGAGGGGTGAAACCCTGAAACCGGTCCTAGGATGCTTGTTTCCAGTCCAGGGAGGACCTGGCTTGGCAGTTCGGGCTGGACTGTACCCATGAGGCACAGGGTCAAGGCTGATTTGCATATGGCTGGGTTCAAACTGTAACGGCATGGTGAGCAAAAAAACGATGGATTTAGGCCCAGATCTCTGTACTGGAGTGAATGTATGACATTGTTCTGCATTTAGTCCATCAACTGTTGTTTTTGCATTTGTCACCCCGAGAGGGAAGGGTAGCCCAGACGTAGGTCCCATGCTCTCCATGCCACTGGAATCAAGCTATCCTGGCGGAAGAGGGTGAAACCCTGAAACCGGTCCTAGGATGCTTGTTTCCAGTCCAGGGAGGACCTGGCTTCGCAGTTAAGGCTGGACTGTACCCATGAGGCACAGGGTCAAGACTGATTTGCATATGGCTGGGTTCAAACTGGAAGGGCAAGGTGAGCAAAAAAAGATGGATTTAGGCGCAGATCTCTGTACTGGGGTGAATGTAAGACATTGTTCTGCATTCTGTCCATCAACTGTTGTTTTTGATTTTGTCACCCCGAGTGGGAAGGGTATGCCCAGATGTGGGTCCCCTGCTCTCCATGCCACTGGAATCAAGCTATCCTGGCTGAAGAGGGGTGAAACCCTGAAACCGGTCCTAGGATGCTTTTTTCCAGTCCAGGGAGGACCTGGCTTGGCAGTTCGGGCTCGACTGTACCCATGAGGCACAGGGTCAAGGCTGATTTGCATATGGCTGGGTTCAAACTGTAATGTCATGGTGATCAAAAAAACGATGGATTTAGGCCCAGATCTCTGTACTGGGGTGAATGTATGACATTGTTTTGCATTCTGTCCATCAACTGTTGTTTTTGCATTTGTCACCCTGAATGGGAAGGGTATTCCCAGACGTGGGTCCCATGCTCTCCATGCCACTGGAATCAAGCTATCCTGGCTGAAGAGGGGTGAAACCCTGAAACTGGTCCTAGGATGCTTGTTTCCAATGTAGGGAGGATCTAGCTTGGCAGTTCGGGCTGGATTGTACCCATGAGGCACAGGGTCAGGACTGATTTGCATATGGCTGGGTTCAAACTGGAACGGCATTGTGAGCAAAAACACAATGGATTTAGGCCCAGATCTCTATACTGGGGACCCCGAGTGGGAAGGGTATGCCCAGACATGGGTCCCATGCTCTCCATGCCACTGGAATAAAGGTATCCTGGCTGAAGAGGGGTAAAACCCTGAAACCGGTCCTAGGATGCTTGTTTCCAGTCCAGGGAGGACCTGGCTTGGCAGTTCGGGCTGGACTGTACCCATGAGGCACAGGGCAAGACTGATTTGCATATGGCTGGGGTCAAACTGGAACGGCATGGTGAGCAAAAAAACAATGGATTTAGGCCCAGATATCTGTACTGGGGTGAATGTATGACATTGTTCTGCATTCAGTCCATCAACTGTTGTTTTTGCATTTGTCACCCCGAGTGGGTAGGGTATGCCCAGACGTGGATCCCATGCTCTCCATGCCACTGGAATCAAGCTATCCCGGCTGAAGAGGGGTGAAACCCTGAAACCGGTTAGGATGCTATTCCAGGGAGGACCTGGCTTGGCAGTTCGGGCTGGACTGTACCCATGAGGCACAGGGTCAAGACTGATTTGCAATTGGCTGGGTTCAAAATGGAACGGGATGGTGAGCAAAAAACGATGGATTTAGGCCCAGATCTCTGTACTGGGGTGAATGTTTGACATTGTTCTGCATTTAGTCCATCAACTGTTGTTTTTGCATTTGTCACCCCGAGTGGGAAGGGTAAGCCCAGACGTGGGTCCCATGCTCTCCATGCCACTGGAATCAAGCTATCCTGGCGGAACAGGGGTGAAACCCTGAAACCTGTCCTAGGATGCTTGTTTCCAGTCCAGGAAGGACCTGGCTTCGCAGTTCAGGCTGGACTGTACCCATGAGGCACACGGTCAAGACTAATTTGCATATGGCTGGGTCCAAACTGGAAGGGCATGGTGAGCAAAAAAACAATGGATTTAGGCGCAGATCTCTGTACTGGGGTGAATGTAAAACATTGTTCTGCATTCTGTCCATCAACTGTTGTTTTTGTTTTTGTCACCCCGAGTGGGAAGGGTATGCCCAGATGTGGGTCCCCTGCTCTCCATGCCTCTGGAATCAAGCTATCCTGGCTGAAGAGGGGTGAAACCCTGAAACCGGTCCTAGGATGCTTGTTTCCAGTCCAGGGAGGACCTGGCTTGGCAGTTCGGGCTGGACTGTACCCATGAGGCACAGGGTCAAAGCTGATTTGCATATGGCTGTGTTCAAACTGTAACGGCATGGTGAGCAAAAAAACGATGGATTTAGGCCCAGATCTCTGTACTGGCGTGATTGTATGACATTGTTTTGCATTCTGTCCATCAACTGTTGTTTTTGCATTTGTCACCCCGAGTGGGAAGGGTATTCCCAGACGTGGGTCCCATGCTCTCCATGCCACTGGAATCAAGCTATCCTGGCTGAAGAGGGGTGAAACCCTGAAACCGGTCCTAGAATGCTTGTTTCCAGTGCAGGGAGGACCTGGCTTGGCAGTTCGGGGTGGACTGTACCCATGAGGTACAGGGTCAAGACTGAATTGCATATGCTGGGTTCAAACTGGAACGGCATTGTGAGCAAAAACACGATGGATTTAGGCCCAGATCTCTGTACTGGGGTGAATGTCTGACATTGTTCTGCATTCTGTCCATCAACTTGTTTTTGCATTTGTCACCCCGAGTGGGAAGGGTATGCCCTGACATGGGTCCCATGCTCTCCATTCCACTGGAATAAAGGTATCCTGGCTGAAGAGGGGTGAAACCCTGAAACTGGTTCTAGGATGCTTGTTTCCAGTCCAGGGAGGACCTTGCTTGGCAGTTCGGGCTGGACTGTAGCCATGAGGCACAGGGTCATGACTGATGTGCATATGGCTGGGTTCAAACTGGAACGGCATGGTGAGCAAAAAAATGATGTATTTAGTCCCAGATCTCTGTACTGGGGTGAATGTATAAGATTGTTCTGCATTCTGTCCATCAACAGTTGTTTTTGCATTTGTCACCCCGAGTGGGAAGGATATGCCCAGACATGGATCCCATGCTCTCCATGCGACTGGAATATAGGTATCTTGGCTGAAGAGGGGTGAAACCCTGAAACCGGTCCTAGGATGCTTGTTTCCAGTCCAGGAAGTACCTGGCTTCGCAGTTCAGGCTGGACTGTACCCATGAGGTACACGGTCAAGACTAATTTGCATATGGCTGGGTCCAAACTGGAAGGGCATGGTGAGCAAAAAAACAATGGATTTAGGCGCAGATCTCTGTACTGGGGTGAATGTAAGACATTGTTCTGCATTCTGTCCATCAACTGTTGTTTTTCTTTTTGTCACCCCGAGTGGGAATGGTATGCCCAGATGTGGGTCCCCTGCTCTCCATGCCACTGGAATCAAGCTATCCTGGCTGAAGAGGGGTGAAACCCTGAAACCGGTCCTAGGATGCTTGTTTCCAGTCCAGGGAGGACCTGGCTTGGCAGTTCGGGCTGGACTGTACCCATGAGGCACAGGGTCAAAGCTGATTTGCATATGGCTGTGTTCAAACTGTAACGGCATGGTGAGCAAAAAAACGATGGATTTAGGCCCAGATCTCTGTACTGGGGTGATTGTATGACATTGTTTTGCATTCTGTCCATCAACTGTTGTTTTTGCATTTGTCACCCCGAGTGGGAAGGGTATTCCCAGACGTGGGTCCCATGCTCTCCATGCCACTGGAATCAAGCTATCCTGGCTGAAGAGGGGTGAAACCCTGAAACCGGTCCTAGAATGCTTGTTTCCAGTGCAGGGAGGACCTGGCTTGGCAGTTCGGGGTGGACTGTACCCATGAGGCACAGGGTCAAGACTGAATTGCATATGGCTGGGTTCAAACTGGAACGGCATTGTGAGCAAAAATACGATGGATTTAGGCCCAGATCTCTGTACTGGGGTGAATGTCTGACATTGTTCTGCATTCTGTCCATCAACTGTTGTTTTTGCATTTGTCACCCCGAGTGGGAAGGGTATGCCCTGACATGGGTCCCATGCTCTCCATTCCACTGGAATAAAGGTATCCTGGCTGAAGAGGGGTGAAACCCTGAAACTGGTTCTAGGATGCTTGTTTCCAGTCCAGGGAGGACCTTGCTTGGCAGTTCGGGCTGGACTGTAGCCATGAGGCACAGGGTCATGACTGATGTGCATATGGCTGGGTTCAAACTGGAACGGCATGGTGAGCAAAAAAATGATGTATTTAGTCCCAGATCTCTGTACTGGGGTGAATGTATGAGATTGTTCTGCATTCTGTCCATCAACAGTTGTTTTTGCATTTGTCACCCCGAGTGGGAAGGGTATGCCCAGACATGGATCCCATGCTCTCCATGCGACTGGAATATAGGTATCTTGGCTGAAGAGGGGTGAAACCCTGAAACCGGTCCTAGGATGCTTGTTTCCAGTCCAGGGAGGACCTTGCTTTTCAGTTCGGGCTGGACTGTACCCATGAGGCACAGGGTCAAGACTGATGTGCATATGGCTGGGTTCAAACTGGAACGGCATGGTGAGCAAAAAAATGGTGTATTTATGCCCAGATCTCTGTACTGGGGTGAATGTATGAGATTATTCTGCATTCTGTCCATCAACTGTTGTTTTTGCATTTGTCACCCCGACTGGGAAGGGTAATCCCAGACGTGGGTCCCATGCTCTCCATGCCACTGGAATCAAGCTATCCTGGCTGAAGAGGGGTGAAACCCTGAAACCGGTCCTAGAATGCTTGTTTCCAGTGCAGGGAGGACCTGGCTTGGCAGTTCGGGCTGGACTGTACCCATGAGGCACAGGGTCAAGACTGATTTGCATGTGGTTGAGTACAAACTGGAACGGCATTGTGAGCAAAAACACGATGGATTTAGGCCCAGATCTCTGTACTGGGGTGAATGTCTGAGATTGTTCTGCATTCTGTCCATCAACTGTTGTTTTTACATTTGTCACCCCGAGTGGGAAGGGAATTCCCAGACGTGTGTCCCATGCTCTCCATGCCACTGGAATCAAGCTATGCTGGCTGAAGAGGGGTGAAACCCTGAAACCGGTCCTAGGATGCTTGTTTCCAGTCCAGGGAGGACCTGGCTTGGCAGTTCGAGCTGGACTGTATCCATGAGGTACAGGGTCAAGACTGATTTGCATATGGCTGGGTTCAAACTGGAACGGCATGGTGAGCAAAAAAACAATGGATTTAGGCCCAGATATCTGTACTGGGGTGAATGTATGACATTGTTCTGCATTCAGTCCATCAACTGTTGTTTTTGCATTTGTCACCCTGAGTGGGAAGGGTATGCCCAGACGTGAATCCCATGCTCTCCATGCCACTGGAATCAAGCTATCCCGGCTGAAGAGGAATGAAACCCTGAAACCGGTCCTAGGTTGGTATTCCAGGGAGGACCTGGCTTGGCAGTTCGGGCTGGACTGTACCCATGAGGCACAGGGCAAGACTGATTTGCATTTGGCTGGGTTCAAACTGGAACAGCATGGTGAGCAAACAACGATGGATTTAGACCCAGATCTCTGTACTGGGGTGAATGTATGACATTGTTCTGCATTCAGTCCATCAACTGTTGTTTTTGCATTTGTCACCCCGAGTGGGAAGGGTATGCCCAGACATGGGTCCCATGCTCTCCATGCCACTGGAATAAAGGTATCCTGGCTGAAGAGGGGTAAAACCCTGAAGCCGGTCCTAGGATGCTTGTTTCCAGTCCAGGGAGGACCTGGCTTGGCAGTTCGGGCAGGACTGTACCCATGAGGCACAGGGCAAGACTGATTTCCATATGGCTGGGTTCAAACTGGAACGGCATTGTGAGCAAAAACACGATGGATTTAGGCCCAGATCTATGTACTGGGGTGAAAGTCTGACATTGTTCTGCATTCTGTCCATCAACAGTTGTTTTTGCGTTTGTCACCCCGAGTGAGAAGGGTATGCCCAGACATGGGTCCCATGCTCTCCATGCCACTGGAATAAAGGTATCTTGGCTGAAGAGGGGTGAAACCCTGAAACCGGTCCAGGGAGGACCTTGCTTGGCAGTTCGGGTTGGACTGTACCCATGAGGCACAGGGTCAAAGATTTGCATATGGCTGGGTTCAAACTGGAAGGGCATAGTGAGCAAAAAAACGATGGATTTAGGCGCAGATCTCTGTAGTGGGGTGAATGTAAGACATTGTTCTGCATTCTGTCCATCAACTGTTGATTTTGCATTTGTCACCCGAGTGGGAAGGGTATGCCCAGACATGGGTCCCATGCTCTCCATGCCACTGGAATAAAGCTATCCTGGCTGAAGAGGGGTGAAACCCTGAAACCGGTCCTAGGATGCTTGTTTCCAGTCCAGGGAGGACCTGGCTTGGCAGTTCGGGCTGGACTGTACCCATGAGGCACAGGGTCAAAGCTGATTTGCATATGGCTGGGTTCAAACTGTAACGGCATGGTGAGCAAAAAAACGATGGATTTAGGCCCAGATCTCTGTACTGGGGTAAATGTATGACATTGTTCTGCATTCTGTCCATCAACTGTTGATTTTGCATTTGTCACCCGAGTGGGAAGGGTATGCCCAGACATGGGTCCCATGCTCTCCATTCCACTGGAATAAAGAAATCCTGGCTGAGGAGGGGTGAAACCCTGAAACTGGTCCTAGGATTAGGGGTGGGCGGAATTTGCGGAATTAACCTTCGCAAATTATCGCGAGAATGTTTAAAATTATCGCAAACAAGCAGAAATATCGCGAAGATGCGGAAGTTTTTTTCCGGCATGTTCGCGAGATTTTCTGCATGGTTGCGGGTCGCCAACTTACCCATGTGGTTGCTTGCGGGCGCGGCCATCTTGTTTTGAGTTGTTCTCGCGGTGCATGATCGCGAGAAGAAAGACGTGATCGCGCGACGCATGACGTCACTGCGGGCGCAAACTGTCGCGAGACAGCGCAAATGGCTAAAAACAATACAACATCTCATGGAGAACGCGACCGGATCAAGAAAACTTGTCGGCGAACGCAGGGATTCAGGTAAGGCGATCGCGCGCGCGCGAGAATGTATCATTTTACAGCGCGAGCAAGAAACAAATTATCGCCAAGCTGCGGAAACCGGAATTTTTGACATTTTCGCGCTCTCCGCGGAACGCAAAAATGTCAAATTATCGCAATTTCCACGAACGGAACGAAATTTTTGCCCAGGCCTACCTAGGATGCTTGTTTCCAGTCCAGGGAGGACCTTGCTTGGCAGTTCGGGCTGGGCTGTAGCCATGAGGCACAGGGTCAAGACTGATGTGCATATGGCTGGGTTCAAACTGGAACGGCATGGTGAGCAAAAAAATGATGTATTTAGTCCCAGATCTCTGTACTGGGGTGAATGTATGAGATTGTTCTGCATTCTGTCCTTCAACTGTTATTTTTGCATTTGTCACCCTGAGTGGGAAGGGTATGCCAAGACGTGGGTCCCATGCTCTCCATGCCACTGGAATCAAGCTATCCTGGCTGAAGAGGGGTGAAACCCTGAAACCGGTCCTAGGATGCTTGTTTCCAATGTAGGGAGGATCTAGCTTGGCAGTTCGGGCTGGATTGTACCCATGAGGCACAGGGTCAGGACTGATTTGCATATGGCTGGGTTCAAACTGGAACGGCATTGTGAGCAAAAACACGATGGATTTAGGCCCAGATCTCTATACTGGGGTGAATGTCTGACATTGTTCTGCATTCTGTCCATCAACTGTTGTTTTTGCATTTGTCACCCCGAGTGGGAAGGGTATGCCCAGACATGGGTCCCATGCTCTCCATGCCACTGGAATAAAGGTATCCTGGCTGAAGAGGGGTAAAACCCTGAAACCGGTCCTAGGATGCTTGTTTCCAGTCCAAGGAGGACCTGGCTTGGCAGTTCGGGCTGGACTGTACCCATGAGGCACAGGGCAAGACTGATTTGCATATGGCTGGGGTCAAACTGAAACGGCATGGTGAGCAAAAAAACAATGGATTTAGGCCCAGATATCTGTACTGGGGTGAATGTATGACATTGTTCTGCATTCAGTCCATCAACTGTTGTTTTTGCATTTGTCACCCCGAGTGGGTAGGGTATGCCCAGACGTGGATCCCATGCTCTCCATGCCACTGGAATCAAGCTATCCCGGCTGAAGAGGGGTGAAACCCTGAAACCGGTCCTAGGATGCTATTCCAGGGAGGACCTGGCTTGGCAGTTCGGGCTGGACTGTACCCATGAGGCACAGGGTCAAGACTGATTTGCAATTGGCTGGGTTCAAAACGGAACGGCATGGTGAGCAAAAAACGATGGATTTAGGCCCAGATCTCTGTACTGGGGTGAATGTTTGACATTGTTCTGCATTCTGTCCATCAACTGTTGATTTTGCATTTGTCACCCGAGTGGGAAGGGTATGCCCAGACATGGGTCCCATGCTCTCCATTCCACTGGAATAAAGAAATCCTGGCTGAGGAGGGGTGAAACCCTGAAACTGGTCCTAGGATTAGGGGTGGGCGGAATTTGCGGAATTAACCTTCGCAAATTATCGCGAGAATGTTTAAAATTATCGCAAACAAGCAGAAATATCGCGAAGATGCGGAAGTTTTTTTCCGGCATGTTCGCGAGATTTTCTGCATGGTTGCGGGTCGCCAACTTACCCATGTGGTTGCTTGCGGGCGCGGCCATCTTGTTTTGAGTTGTTCTCGCGGTGCATGATCGCGAGAAGAAAGACGTGATCGCGCGACGCATGACGTCACTGCGGGCACAAACTGTCGCGAGACAGCGCAAATGGCTAAAAACAATACAACATCTCATGGAGAACGCAACCGGATCAAGAAAACTTGTCGGCGAACGCAGGGATTCAGGTAAGGCGATCGCGCGCGCGCGAGAATGTATCATTTTACAGCGCGAGCAAGAAACAAATTATCGCCAAGCTGCGGAAACCGGAATTTTTGACATTTTCGCGCTCTCCGCGGAACGCAAAAATGTCAAATTATCGCAATTTCCACGAACGGAACGAAATTTTTGCCCAGGCCTACCTAGGATGCTTGTTTCCAGTCCAGGGAGGACCTTGCTTGGCAGTTCGGGCTGGGCTGTAGCCATGAGGCACAGGGTCAAGACTGATGTGCATATGGCTGGGTTCAAACTGGAACGGCATGGTGAGCAAAAAAATGATGTATTTAGTCCCAGATCTCTGTACTGGGGTGAATGTATGAGATTGTTCTGCATTCTGTCCTTCAACTGTTATTTTTGCATTTGTCACCCTGAGTGGGAAGGGTATGCCAAGACGTGGGTCCCATGCTCTCCATGCCACTGGAATCAAGCTATCCTGGCTGAAGAGGGGTGAAACCCTGAAACCGGTCCTAGGATGCTTGTTTCCAATGTAGGGAGGATCTAGCTTGGCAGTTCGGGCTGGATTGTACCCATGAGGCACAGGGTCAGGACTGATTTGCATATGGCTGGGTTCAAACTGGAACGGCATTGTGAGCAAAAACACGATGGATTTAGGCCCAGATCTCTATACTGGGGTGAATGTCTGACATTGTTCTGCATTCTGTCCATCAACTGTTGTTTTTGCATTTGTCACCCCGAGTGGGAAGGGTATGCCCAGACATGGGTCCCATGCTCTCCATGCCACTGGAATAAAGGTATCCTGGCTGAAGAGGGGTAAAACCCTGAAACCGGTCCTAGGATGCTTGTTTCCAGTCCAAGGAGGACCTGGCTTGGCAGTTCGGGCTGGACTGTACCCATGAGGCACAGGGCAAGACTGATTTGCATATGGCTGGGGTCAAACTGAAACGGCATGGTGAGCAAAAAAACAATGGATTTAGGCCCAGATATCTGTACTGGGGTGAATGTATGACATTGTTCTGCATTCAGTCCATCAACTGTTGTTTTTGCATTTGTCACCCCGAGTGGGTAGGGTATGCCCAGACGTGGATCCCATGCTCTCCATGCCACTGGAATCAAGCTATCCCGGCTGAAGAGGGGTGAAACCCTGAAACCGGTCCTAGGATGCTATTCCAGGGAGGACCTGGCTTGGCAGTTCGGGCTGGACTGTACCCATGAGGCACAGGGTCAAGACTGATTTGCAATTGGCTGGGTTCAAAACGGAACGGCATGGTGAGCAAAAAACGATGGATTTAGGCCCAGATCTCTGTACTGGGGTGAATGTTTGACATTGTTCTGCATTTAGTCCATCAACTGTTGTTTTTGCATTTGTCACCCCGAGTGGGAAGGGTAAGCCCAGACGTCGGTCCCATGCTCTCCATGCCACTGGAATCAAGCTATCATGGCGGAAGAGGGGTGAAACCCTGAAACCGGTCCTAGGATGCTTGTTTCCAGTCCAGGGAGGACCTGGCTTCGCAGTTCAGGCTGGACTGTACCCATGAGGCACAGGGTCAAGACTAATTTGCATATGGCTGGGTCCAAACTGGAAGGGCATGGTGAGCAAAAAAACAATGGATTTAGGCGCAGATCTCTGTACTGGGGTGAATGTAAGACATTGTTCTGCATTCTGTCCATCAACTGTTGTTTTTGTTTTTGTCACCCCGAGTGGGAAGGGTATGCCCAGATGTGGGTCCCCTGCTCTCCATGCCACTGGAATCAAGCTATCCTGGCTGAAGAGGGGTGAAACCCTGAAACCGGTCCTAGGATGCTTGTTTCCAGTCCACTGAGGACCTGGCTTGGCAGTACGGGCTGGACTGTACCCATGAGGCACAGGGTCAAAGCTGATTTGCATATGGCTGTGTTCAAACTGTAACGGCATGGTGAGCAAAAAAACGATGGATTTAGGCACAGATCTCTGTACTGGGGTGATTGAATGACATTGTTTTGCATTCTGTCCATCAACTGTTGTTTTTGCAATTGTCACCCTGAGTGGGAAGGGTATTCCCAGACGTGGGTCCCATGCTCTCCATGCCACTGGAATCAAGCTATCCTGGCTGAAGAGCGGTGAAACCCTGAAACCGGTCCTAGAATGCTTGTTTCCAGTGCAGGGAGGACCTGGCTTGGCAGTTCGGGGTGGACTGTACCCATGAGGCACAGGGTCAAGACTGAATTGCATATGGCTGGGTTCAAACTGGAACGGCATTGTGAGCAAAAACACGATGGATTTAGGCCCAGATCTCTGTACTGGGGTGAATGTCTGAGATCGTTCTGCATTCTGTCCATCAACCGTTGTTTTTGCATTTGTCACCCCGAGTGGGAAGGGTATTCCCAGACGTGTGTCCCATGCTCTCCATGCCACTGGAATCAAGCTATGCTGGCTGAAGAGGGGTGAAACCCTGAAACCGGTCCTAGGATGCTTGTTTCCAGTCCAGGGAGGACCTGGCTTGGCAGTTTGGGCTGGACTGTACCCATGAGGCACAGGGCAAAACTGATTTGCATATGGCTGGGTTCAAACTGGAACGGCATGGTGAGCAGAAAAACAATGGATTTATGCCCAGATATCTGTACTGGGGTGAATGTATGACATTGTTCTGCATTCAGTCCATCAACTGTTGTTTTTGCATTTGTCACCCCGAGTGGGAAGGGTATTCCCAGACGTGTGTCCCATGCTCTCCATGCCACTGGAATCAAGCTATGCTGGCTGAAGAGGGGTGAAACCCTGAAACCGGTCCTAGGATGCTTGTTTCCAGTCCAGGGAGGACCTGGCCTGGCAGTTCGGGCTGGACTGTACCCATGAGGCACAGGGCAAGACTGATTTGCATATGTCTGGGTTCAAACTGGAACGGCATGGTGAGCAAAAAAACAATGGATTTAGGCCCAGATATCTGTACTGGGGTGAATGTATGACATTGTTCTGCATTCAGTCCATCAACTGTTGTTTTCGCATTTGTCACCCCGAGTGGGAAAGGTATGCCCAGACGTGGATCCCATGCTCTCCATGCCACTTGAATCAAGCTATCCTGGCTGAAGAGGGGTGAAACCCTGAAACCGGTCCTAGGATGCTATTCCAGGGAGGACCTGGCTTGGTAGTTCGGGCTGGACTGCACCCATGAGGCATAGGGTCAAGACTGATTTGCATATGGCTGGGTTCAAACTGGAAGGGCATGGTGAGCTAAAAAACGATGGATTTAGGCACAGATCTCTGTACTGGGGTGAATGTAAGACATTGTTCTGCATTCTGTCCATCAACTGTTGTTTTTGCATTTGTCACCCCGATTGGGAAGGGTATTCCCAGATGTGGGTCCCCTGCTCTCCATGCCACTGGAATCAAGCTATCCTGCCTGAAGAGGGGTGAAACCCTGAAACCGGTCCTAGGATGCTTGTTTTCAGTCCAGGGAGGACCTGGCTTGGCAGTTCGGGCTGGACTGTACCCATGAGGCACAGGGTCAAGGCTGATTTGCATATGGCTGGGTTCAAACTGTAACGGCATGGTGAGCAAAAAAACGATGGATTTAGGCCCAGATCTCTGTACTGGGGTGAATGTATGACATTGTTCTGCATTCAGTCCATCAACTTTTGTTTTTGCATTTGTCACCCCGAGAGGGAAGGGTAGCCCAGACGTAGGTCCCATGCTCTCCATGCCACTGGAATCAAGCTATCCTGGCGGAAGAGGGTGAAACCCTGAAACCGGTCCTAGGATGCTTGTTTCCAGTCCAGGGAGGACCTGGCTTCGCAGTTAAGGCTGGACTGTACCCATGAGGCACAGGGTCAAGACTGATTTGCATATGGCTGGGTTCAAACTGGAAGGGCAAGGTGAGCAAAAAAAGATGGATTTAGGCGCAGATCTCTGTACTGGGGTGAATGTAAGACATTGTTCTGCATTCTGTCCATTCGCTGTTGTTTTTGATTTTGTCACCCCGAGTGGGAAGGGTATGCCCAGATGTGGGTCCCCTGCTCTCCATGCCACTGGAATCAAGCTATCCTGGCTGAAGAGGGGTGAAACCCTGAAACCGGTCCTAGGATGCTTTTTTCCAGTCCAGGGAGGACCTGGCTTGGCAGTTCGGGCTCGACTGTACCCATGAGGCACAGGGTCAAGGCTGATTTGCATATGGCTGGGTTCAAACTGTAATGTCATGGTGATCAAAAAAACGATGGATTTAGGCCCAGATCTCTGTACTGGGGTGAATGTATGACATTGTTTTGCATTCTGTCCATCAACTGTTGTTTTTGCATTTGTCACCCTGAATGGGAAGGGTATTCCCAGACGTGGGTCCCATGCTCTCCATGCCACTGGAATCAAGCTATCCTGGCTGAAGAGGGGCGAAACCCTGAAACTGGTCCTAGGATGCTTGTTTCCAATGTAGGGAGGATCTAGCTTGGCAGTTCGGGCTGGATTGTACCCATGAGGCACAGGGTCAGGACTGATTTGCATATGGCTGGGTTCAAACTGGAACGGCATTGTGAGCAAAAACACAATGGATTTAGGCCCAGATCTCTATACTGGGGTGAATGTCTGACATTGTTCTGCATTCTGTCCATCAACTGTTGTTTTTGCATTTGTCACCCCGAGTGGGAAGGGTATGCCCAGACATGGGTCCCATGCTCTCCATGCCACTGGAATAAAGGTATCCTGGCTGAAGAGGGGTAAAACCCTGAAACCGGTCCTAGGATGCTTGTTTCCAGTCCAGGGAGGACCTGGCTTGGCAGTTCGGGCTGGACTGTACCCATGAGGCACAGGGCAAGACTGATTTGCATATGGCTGGGGTCAAACTGGAACGGCATGGTGAGCAAAAAAACAATGGATTTAGGCCCAGATATCTGTACTGGGGTGAATGTATGACATTGTTCTGCATTCAGTCCATCAACTGTTGTTTTTGCATTTGTCACCCCGAGTGGGTAGGGTATGCCCAGACGTGGATCCCATGCTCTCCATGCCACTGGAATCAAGCTATCCCGGCTGAAGAGGGGTGAAACCCTGAAACCGGTTAGGATGCTATTCCAGGGAGGACCTGGCTTGGCAGTTCGGGCTGGACTGTACCCATGAGGCACAGGGTCAAGACTGATTTGCAATTGGCTGGGTTCAAAATGGAACGGGATGGTGAGCAAAAAACGATGGGTTTAGGCCCAGATCTCTGTACTGGGGTGAATGTTTGACATTGTTCTGCATTTAGTCCATCAACTGTTGTTTTTGCATTTGTCACCCCGAGTGGGAAGGGTAAGCCCAGACGTGGGTCCCATGCTCTCCATGCCACTGGAATCAAGCTATCCTGGCGGAACAGGGGTGAAACCCTGAAACCGGTCCTAGGATGCTTGTTTCCAGTACAGGAAGGACCTGGCTTCGCAGTTCAGGCTGGACTGTACCCATGAGGCACACGGTCAAGACTAATTTGCATATGGCTGGGTCCAAACTGGAAGGGCATGGTGAGCAAAAAAACAATGGATTTAGGCGCAGATCTCTGTACTGGGGTGAATGTAAAACATTGTTCTGCATTCTGTCCATCAACTGTTGTTTTTGTTTTTGTCACCCCGAGTGGGAAGGGTATGCCCAGATGTGGGTCCCCTGCTCTCCATGCCACTGGAATCAAGCTATCCTGGCTGAAGAGGGGTGAAACCCTGAAACCGGTCCTAGGATGCTAGTTTTCAGTCCAGGGAGGACCTGGCTTGGCAGTTCGGGCTGGACTGTACCCATGAGGCACAGGGTCAAAGCTGATTTGCATATGGCTGTGTTCAAACTGTAACGGCATGGTGAGCAAAAAAACGATGGATTTAGGCCCAGATCTCTGTACTGGGGTGATTGTATGACATTGTTTTGCATTCTGTCCATCAACTGTTGTTTTTGCATTTGTCACCCCGAGTGGGAAGGGTATTCCCAGACGTGGGTCCCATGCTCTCCATGCCACTGGAATCAAGCTATCCTGGCTGAAGAGGGGTGAAACCCTGAAACCGGTCCTAGAATGCTTGTTTCCAGTGCAGGGAGGACCTGGCTTGGCAGTTCGGGGTGGACTGTACCCATGAGGCACAGGGTCAAGACTGAATTGCATATGGCTGGGTTCAAACTGGAACGGCATTGTGAGCAAAAACACGATGGATTTAGGCCCAGATCTCTGTACTGGGGTGAATGTCTGACATTGTTCTGCATTCTGTCCATCAACTTGTTTTTGCATTTGTCACCCCGAGTGGGAAGGGTATGCCCTGACATGGGTCCCATGCTCTCCATTCCACTGGAATAAAGGTATCCTGGCTGAAGAGGGGTGAAACCCTGAAACTGGTTCTAGGATGCTTGTTTCCAGTCCAGGGAGGACCTTGCTTGGCAGTTCGGGCTGGACTGTAGCCATGAGGCACAGGGTCATGACTGATGTGCATATGGCTGGGTTCAAACTGGAACGGCATGGTGAGCAAAAAAATGATGTATTTAGTCCCAGATCTCTGTACTGGGGTGAATGTATAAGATTGTTCTGCATTCTGTCCATCAACAGTTGTTTTTGCATTTGTCACCCCGAGTGGGAAGGATATGCCCAGACATGGATCCCATGCTCTCCATGCGACTGGAATATAGGTATCTTGGCTGAAGAGGAGTGAAACCCTGAAACCGGTCCTAGGATGCTTGTTTCCAGTCCAGGAAGTACCTGGCTTCGCAGTTCAGGCTGGACTGTACCCATGAGGCACACGGTCAAGACTAATTTGCATATGGCTGGGTCCAAACTGGAAGGGCATGGTGAGCAAAAAAACAATGGATTTAGGCGCAGATCTCTGTACTGGGGTGAATGTAAGACATTGTTCTGCATTCTGTCCATCAACTGTTGTTTTTGTTTTTGTCACCCCGAGTGGGAAGGGTATGCCCAGATGTGGGTCCCCTGCTCTCCATGCCACTGGAATCAAGCTATCCTGGCTGAAGAGGGGTGAAACCCTGAAACCGGTCCTAGGATGCTTGTTTCCAGTCCAGGGAGGACCTGGCTTGGCAGTTCGGGCTGGACTGTACCCATGAGGCACAGGGTCAAAGCTGATTTGCATATGGCTGTGTTCAAACTGTAACGGCATGGTGAGCAAAAAAACGATGGATTTAGGCCCAGATCTCTGTACTGGGGTGATTGTATGACATTGTTTTGCATTCTGTCCATCAACTGTTGTTTTTGCATTTGTCACCCCGAGTGGGAAGGGTATTCCCAGACGTGGGTCCCATGCTCTCCATGCCACTGGAATCAAGCTATCCTGGCTGAAGAGGGGTGAAACCCTGAAACCGGTCCTAGAATGCTTGTTTCCAGTGCAGGGAGGACCTGGCTTGGCAGTTCGGGGTGGACTGTACCCATGAGGCACAGGGTCAAGACTGAATTGCATATGGCTGGGTTCAAACTGGAACGGCATTGTGAGCAAAAACACGATGGATTTAGGCCCAGATCTCTGTACTGGGGTGAATGTCTGAGATTGTTCTGCATTCTGTCCATCAACTGTTGTTTTTGCATTTGTCACCCCGAGTGGGAAGGGTATTCCCAGACGTGTGTCCCATGCTCTCCATGCCACTGGAATCAAGCTATGCTGGCTGAAGAGGGGTGAAACCCTGAAACCGGTCCTAGGATGCTTGTTTCCAGTCCAGGGAGGACCTGGCTTGGCAGTTTGGGCTGGACTGTACCCATGAGGCACAGGGCAAAACTGATTTGCATATGGCTGGGTTCAAACTGGAACGGCATGGTGAGCAGAAAAACAATGGATTTAGGCCCAGATATCTGTACTGGGGTGAATGTATGACATTGTTCTGCATTCAGTCCATCAACTGTTGTTTTTGCATTTGTCACCCCGAGTGGGAAGGGTATTCCCAGACGTGTGTCCCATGCTCTCCATGCCACTGGAATCAAGCTATGCTGGCTGAAGAGGGGTGAAACCCTGAAACCGGTCCTAGGATGCTTGTTTCCAGTCCAGGGAGGACCTGGCCTGGCAGTTCGGGCTGGACTGTACCCATGAGGCACAGGGCAAGACTGATTTGCATATGTCTGGGTTCAAACTGGAACGGCATGGTGAGCAAAAAAACAATGGATTTAGGCCCAGATATCTGTACTGGGGTGAATGTATGACATTGTTCTGCATTCAGTCCATCAACTGTTGTTTTCGCATTTGTCACCCCGAGTGGGAAAGGTATGCCCAGACGTGGATCCCATGCTCTCCATGCCACTTGAATCAAGCTATCCTGGCTGAAGAGGGGTGAAACCCTGAAACCGGTCCTAGGATGCTATTCCAGGGAGGACCTGGCTTGGTAGTTCGGGCTGGACTGCACCCATGAGGCATAGGGTCAAGACTGATTTGCATATGGCTGGGTTCAAACTGGAAGGGCATGGTGAGCTAAAAAACGATGGATTTAGGCACAGATCTCTGTACTGGGGTGAATGTAAGACATTGTTCTGCATTCTGTCCATCAACTGTTGTTTTTGCATTTGTCACCCCGATTGGGAAGGGTATTCCCAGATGTGGGTCCCCTGCTCTCCATGCCACTGGAATCAAGCTATCCTGTCTGAAGAGGGGTGAAACCCTGAAACCGGTCCTAGGATGCTTGTTTCCAGTCCAGGGAGGACCTGGCTTGGCAGTTCGGGCTGGACTGTACCCATGAGGCACAGGGTCAAGGCTGATTTGCATATGGCTGGGTTCAAACTGTAACGGCATGGTGAGCAAAAAAACGATGGATTTAGGCCCAGATCTCTGTACTGGGGTGAATGTATGACATTGTTCTGCATTCAGTCCATCAACTGTTGTTTTTGCATTTGTCACCCCGAGAGGGAAGGGTAGCCCAGACGTAGGTCCCATGCTCTCCATGCCACTGGAATCAAGCTATCCTGGCGGAAGAGGGTGAAACCCTGAAACCGGTCCTAGGATGCTTGTTTCCAGTCCAGGGAGGACCTGGCTTCGCAGTTAAGGCTGGACTGTACCCATGAGGCACAGGGTCAAGACTGATTTGCATATGGCTGGGTTCAAACTGGAAGGGCAAGGTGAGCAAAAAAAGATGGATTTAGGCGCAGATCTCTGTACTGGGGTGAATGTAAGACATTGTTCTGCATTCTGTCCATCAACTGTTGTTTTTGATTTTGTCACCCCGAGTGGGAAGGGTATGCCCAGATGTGGGTCCCCTGCTCTCCATGCCACTGGCATCAAGCTATCCTGGCTGAAGAGGGGTGAAACCCTGAAACCGGTCCTAGGATGCTTTTTTCCAGTCCAGGGAGGACCTGGCTTGGCAGTTCGGGCTCGACTGTACCCATGAGGCACAGGGTCAAGGCTGATTTGCATATGGCTGGGTTCAAACTGTAATGTCATGGTGATCAAAAAAACGATGGATTTAGGCCCAGATCTCTGTACTGGGGTGAATGTATGACATTGTTTTGCATTCTGTCCATCAACTGTTGTTTTTGCATTTGTCACCCTGAATGGGAAGGGTATTCCCAGACGTGGGTCCCATGCTCTCCATGCCACTGGAATCAAGCTATCCTGGCTGAAGAGGGGTGAAACCCTGAAACTGGTCCTAGGATGCTTGTTTCCAATGTAGGGAGGATCTAGCTTGGCAGTTCGGGCTGGATTGTACCCATGAGGCACAGGGTCAGGACTGATTTGCATATGGCTGGGTTCAAACTGGAACGGCATTGTGAGCAAAAACACAATGGATTTAGGCCCAGATCTCTATACTGGGGTGAATGTCTGACATTGTACTGCATTCTGTCCATCAACTGTTGTTTTTGCATTTGTCACCCCGAGTGGGAAGGGTATGCCCAGACATGGGTCCCATGCTCTCCATGCCACTGGAATAAAGGTATCCTGGCTGAAGAGGGGTAAAACCCTGAAACCGGTCCTAGGATGCTTGTTTCCAGTCCAGGGAGGACCTGGCTTGGCAGTTCGGGCTGGACTGTACCCATGAGGCACAGGGCAAGACTGATTTGCATATGGCTGGGGTCAAACTGGAACGGCATGGTGAGCAAAAAAACAATGGATTTAGGCCCAGATATCTGTACTGGGGTGAATGTATGACATTGTTCTGCATTCAGTCCATCAACTGTTGTTTTTGCATTTGTCACCCCGAGTGGGTAGGGTATGCCCAGACGTGGATCCCATGCTCTCCATGCCACTGGAATCAAGCTATCCCGGCTGAAGAGGGGTGAAACCCTGAAACCGGTTAGGATGCTATTCCAGGGAGGACCTGGCTTGGCAGTTCGGGCTGGACTGTACCCATGAGGCACAGGGTCAAGACTGATTTGCAATTGGCTGGGTTCAAAATGGAACGGGATGGTGAGCAAAAAACGATGGGTTTAGGCCCAGATCTCTGTACTGGGGTGAATGTTTGACATTGTTCTGCATTTAGTCCATCAACTGTTGTTTTTGCATTTGTCACCCCGAGTGGGAAGGGTAAGCCCAGACGTGGGTCCCATGCTCTCCATGCCACTGGAATCAAGCTATCCTGGCGGAACAGGGGTGAAACCCTGAAACCGGTCCTAGGATGCTTGTTTCCAGTCCAGGAAGGACCTGGCTTCGCAGTTCAGGCTGGACTGTACCCATGAGGCACACGGTCAAGACTAATTTGCATATGGCTGGGTCCAAACTGGAAGGGCATGGTGAGCAAAAAAACAATGGATTTAGGCGCAGATCTCTGTACTGGGGTGAATGTAAAACATTGTTCTGCATTCTGTCCATCAACTGTTGTTTTTGTTTTTGTCACCCCGAGTGGGAAGGGTATGCCCAGATGTGGGTCCCCTGCTCTCCATGCCACTGGAATCAAGCTATCCTGGCTGAAGAGGGGTGAAACCCTGAAACCGGTCCTAGGATGCTTGTTTCCAGTCCAGGGAGGACCTGGCTTGGCAGTTCGGGCTGGACTGTACCCATGAGGCACAGGGTCAAAGCTGATTTGCATATGGCTGTGTTCAAACTGTAACGGCATGGTGAGCAAAAAAACGATGGATTTAGGCCCAGATCTCTGTACTGGGGTGATTGTATGACATTGTTTTGCATTCTGTCCATCAACTGTTGTTTTTGCATTTGTCACCCCGAGTGGGAAGGGTATTCCCAGACGTGGGTCCCATGCTCTCCATGCCACTGGAATCAAGCTATCCTGGCTGAAGAGGGGTGAAACCCTGAAACCGGTCCTAGAATGCTTGTTTCCAGTGCAGGGAGGACCTGGCTTGGCAGTTCGGGGTGGACTGTACCCATGAGGCACAGGGTCAAGACTGAATTGCATATGGCTGGGTTCAAACTGGAACGGCATTGTGAGCAAAAACACGATGGATTTAGGCCCAGATCTCTGTACTGGGGTGAATGTCTGACATTGTTCTGCATTCTGTCCATCAACTTGTTTTTGCATTTGTCACCCCGAGTGGGAAGGGTATGCCCTGACATGGGTCCCATGCTCTCCATTCCACTGGAATAAAGGTATCCTGGCTGAAGAGGGGTGAAACCCTGAAACTGGTTCTAGGATGCTTGTTTCCAGTCCAGGGAGGACCTTGCTTGGCAGTTCGGGCTGGACTGTAGCCATGAGGCACAGGGTCATGACTGATGTGCATATGGCTGGGTTCAAACTGGAACGGCATGGTGAGCAAAAAAATGATGTATTTAGTCCCAGATCTCTGTACTGGGGTGAATGTATAAGATTGTTCTGCATTCTGTCCATCAACAGTTGTTTTTGCATTTGTCACCCCGAGTGGGAAGGATATGCCCAGACATGGATCCCATGCTCTCCATGCGACTGGAATATAGGTATCTTGGCTGAAGAGGAGTGAAACCCTGAAACCGGTCCTAGGATGCTTGTTTCCAGTCCAGGAAGTACCTGGCTTCGCAGTTCAGGCTGGACTGTACCCATGAGGCACACGGTCAAGACTAATTTGCATATGGCTGGGTCCAAACTGGAAGGGCATGGTGAGCAAAAAAACAATGGATTTAGGCGCAGATCTCTGTACTGGGGTGAATGTAAGACATTGTTCTGCATTCTGTCCATCAACTGTTGTTTTTGTTTTTGTCACCCCGAGTGGGAAGGGTATGCCCAGATGTGGGTCCCCTGCTCTCCATGCCACTGGAATCAAGCTATCCTGGCTGAAGAGGGGTGAAACCCTGAAACCGGTCCTAGGATGCTTGTTTCCAGTCCAGGGAGGACCTGGCTTGGCAGTTCGGGCTGGACTGTACCCATGAGGCACAGGGTCAAAGCTGATTTGCATATGGCTGTGTTCAAACTGTAACGGCATGGTGAGCAAAAAAACGATGGATTTAGGCCCAGATCTCTGTACTGGGGTGAATGTCTGACATTGTTCTGCATTCTGTCCATCAACTGTTGTTTTTGCATTTGTCACCCCGAGTGGGAAGGGTATGCCCTGACATGGGTCCCATGCTCTCCATTCCACTGGAATAAAGGTATCCTGGCTGAAGAGGGGTGAAACCCTGAAACTGGTTCTAGGATGCTTGTTTCCAGTCCAGGGAGGACCTTGCTTGGCAGTTCGGGCTGGACTGTAGCCATGAGGCACAGGGTCATGACTGATGTGCATATGGCTGGGTTCAAACTGGAACGGCATGGTGAGCAAAAAAATGATGTATTTAGTCCCAGATCTCTGTACTGGGGTGAATGTATGAGATTGTTCTGCATTCTGTCCATCAACAGTTGTTTTTGCATTTGTCACCCCGAGTGGGAAGGGTATGCCCAGACATGGATCCCATGCTCTCCATGCGACTGGAATATAGGTATCTTGGCTGAAGAGGGGTGAAACCCTGAAACCGGTCCTAGGATGCTTGTTTCCAGTCCAGGGAGGACCTTGCTTTTCAGTTCGGGCTGGACTGTACCCATGAGGCACAGGGTCAAGACTGATGTGCATATGGCTGGGTTCAAACTGGAACGGCATGGTGAGCAAAAAAATGGTGTATTTATGCCCAGATCTCTGTACTGGGGTGAATGTATGAGATTATTCTGCATTCTGTCCATCAACTGTTGTTTAGGTCTCGCCTGAGCCAGCGCTTTAGCGCTGCTCTGGCGAGAGCTAAAGAAAGCGAGATTTGGAAGTGCAAACAGGCTGCCAACTACAGTGCATGTGCGCCGGGCACGCGCACCATTTGTCTGCCTGCTGATCACTTTCGCGGCAGCTTTGATTTTCTCAGTGAGCCGCGCGGCCACTGAGAACATCAAAGCGGCCGCGAAAGTGATCACCATTTGCCACCCCCCTCCCTGCTTGTTTTTTTTCTTATAAATTGTGCTCTGCTTGGAAGTAGCAGAGGATAGATCTTTGGTGGAGATTAGCTGCTTCCAATGTCTGTACTACTCCCACTACGGAGGTGCACTATGGGGAACAGCCTTCGCTAATTTACACTGCACTGATCAGTTAAACTGATTCTAGTTAATTTAACTGTGGCATAAGGAATTTTGAATAACGGGCTGCACATAACCAGTAGAAGAAATGAGATATTTTACCGATTTAACAAGAATCCCCAAGTGAAATTAATGGACAGCAACAAAAAAAAATGCATTAAAAACCAGTTCCACTGTAACCGGGATCACGCAGGATATCACAATCGATAAACTCAGCGCGCACTTAACCTGCATGCTGTGTTATCATGTGCCGACCTCTCACAGCTGAGGGAATACAGGCACGAAGTGTGATTACCAGACAACAAGGGAGCAAAGCCTGCCATGCCTCCGCCCACCTGGAAGAGGCAGGGCCGATCTATTATCTTTCTACTTTCCCCTGCAGCAGGTAAGCAGGCGTTGCAATGAGTAGTCTGACCAGACTGCTGCAACCTATGCACCTTGCCCCATACAGTGGTGGTCAATAGTCGCCACCGCCTTACCTGTGGACCCCATGCATCTTCTCAGCCTAGCGCTCAAAACCTAATAGCTCCCACAACAGCAACCTCTTCTCAGCCGCTCTGCGTGCACCCGGCAGGTAAGACTAGCACACACTGGTACTCCAGGCCATGGAGCGACTCTTCTGCCCGAGCAGCCAGGCAGAAAGAGCGATTCGTCTGCTTGACTTCTGCCCACGGAGTCTTGCTGCCTTGGGACCCGTCTGCCTCTCCTGCCCCCTCCTCCCCGAGCACGAGAGCCGTGCTACAGCCCATCCCTCACAGTGGCATCCTCCGTGCGTGCTCCTCTGCCATCCGCATGTGCCTAAGCCCTAACCCTCGTCCACCCTACGGTGACCTCCTGTTCAAAAATAATTAGAGAGGCCGTAGGCTTGGGCCTCTCTCTCTCACCCGACTGGCAGCCCCTCTGTGAATCCATCTCCGAGCCACCCTGGGTCTCCCAATTATCCAACGGCCTCACCATATGGCTGCGTCTTTGTTCACGAGCCCTATCACTACTTCACAGCCTCCCTTTTAATCGCTCCCTCTTCTCCTTTCTCTGCCACTTTCTCTCACTCATACATACTCTGTCACTCCCTTTCTCTTTCTTCCTCTAAATTTGTCTCTCCTCCCTCTGCTTTTCTCTCTCTCACATTTCCTCTAACGCTCGATCCATCTCTCCTCCTCTTTCGCCCCACCTTCTCATTTTCCATATGCGGGTAGATACAATTCATATTGCACTTAGAGTGGTACCGTAAAACGCAACTTTTTAGATTCCGCTTTAACTCCCGCTCGTGCTGTCAAATTATGGCCCTTTTATTACCCAACCCAGGCTGCCTTCTGATGGAAAAGTGGGACCAAAGGGCAATTACACAGTCACTGCATCCGACAATATAATGAGGTGTTGGGGGAGCGGTGGTATTAGCAAGATGTTGTCAGGAAAGGGTGCTAAGGGCCTCACATCAAGAATTCATCGGAATAGAGGTCCCCTTGTCTATAGTGACACTCCCCCCGCCACCTCCCCAAAGTTGACTTCCACTGTTCTGCGGCATGATTTACTGTGAACAGATAGGGACACTTAAAATGTACCCCCATTTCAAGTTGGAGCTATCTCACAGTATTTCAGGCACTGGGAACCCAAAGCTGGCGGGCAAATTTGTCGGACCAGCTCCCTGGAGGAGCGGGTGGCGTGCAAGTTGAGCTATTGGCATTGCCCACACACTGCCCCCCTCGCACACAGCCGGCACACTGCCCCCCTCTCACGCAGACCACACACTGCCCCCCTCTCACACAGACCACACACACACTGGCCCCTTCTCACACAGACCACACACATACTGCCCCCTCTCACACAGACCACACACTCTGCACCCCCCACACTCTGCACCCTCGCACACTCTGCACCCCCCCTCACACTCTGCACCCCCTCACACTCTGTACCCCCCTCACTCTGCACCCCTCTCACACTGCCTCACTACCCCTATACACTCTGCACCCTCACACATACACTACTTTAGGCCACACACACTGCACCCTTACAGCCCACACCCTTATACACTCACACTTTGCCCTCATACAATGCCCCCTCACACACTGCCCTCTTACACACTGCCCCTTATTTTGTACGATGTCAGTAGGTGCATTTTCACGTTTTTTTAAAAGTCACAAACGTTACAGGAACAAAACGTTTCCAAAACGCATTTTACGCATTTTTTTTTGTTTTTGGTCAATGTTTGTCGGTGCTATGTACTTGGTGCGAAAGTTAAAACTATTGGAATTGGAAATGACAAAGCTATTAATTTAGCTATTTTCAAAACCAACACATAAATAAAAAATTTGGCATTTCCAATACCAATAGCTCAAACTTTCCTAAAGCGAGACCTATTGCATTGCAAATGCTTGTTTTGCATTTGGCACCCCGAGTGGTAAGGGTATTCCCAGATGAGTGTCCCATGCTCTCCCTGCCACTAGAATCAAGCTATGCTGGCTGAAGAGGGGTGAAACCCTGAAACCGGTCTAGGATGCTTGTTTCCAGTCTAGGGAGGACCTGGCTTGGCAGTTCGGGCTGAACTATACCCATGAGGCACAGGGCAAGACTGATTTGCATATGGCTGGGTTGAAACTGGAACGGCATGGTGAGCAAAAAAACAATGGATTTAGGCCCAGATATCTGTACTGGGGTGAATGTATGACATTGTTCTGCATTCAGTCCATCAACTGTTGTTTTTGCATTTGTCACCCCGAGTGGGAAGGGTATGCCCAGACGTGTGTCCCATGCTCTTCATGCCACTGGAATCAAGCTATCCCGGCTGAAGAGGGGTGAAACCCTGAAACCGGTCCTAGGATGCTATTCCAGGGAGGACCTGGCTTGGCAGTTCGGGCTGGACTGTACCCATGATGCACAGGGCAAGACTAATGTGCATATGGCTTGGTTCAAACTGGAACAGCATGGTGAGCAAAAAACGATGGATTTAGACCCAGATCTCTGTACTGGGGTGAATGTATGACATTGTTCTGCATTCATTCCATCAACTGTTGTTTTTGCATTTGTCACCCCGAGTGGGAAGGGTATGCCCAGACTTGGATCCCATGCTCTCCATGCCACTGGAATCAAGCTATCCCGGCTGAAGAGGGGTGAAACCCTGAAACCGGTCCTAGGATGCTATTCCAGGGAGGACCTGACTTGGTAGTTTGGGCTGGACTGCACCCATGAGGCACAAGGTCAAGACTGATTTGCATATGGCTGGGTTCAAACGGGAACGGCATGGTGAGCAAAAAACGATGGATTTAGGCCCAGATCTCTGTACTGGGGTGAATGTATGACATTGTTCTGCATTCAGTCCATCAACTGTTGTTTTTGCATTTGTCACCCCGAGTGGGAAGGGTAAGCCCAGACGTGGGTCCCATGCTCTCCATGCCACTGGAATCAAGCTATCCTGGCGGAAGAGGGGTGAAATCCTGAAACCGGTCCTGGGATGCTTGTTTCCAGTCCAGGGAGGACCTGGCTTCGCAGTTCAGGCTGGACTGTACCCATGAGGCACAGGGTCAAGACTGATTTGCATATGGCTGGGTTCAAACTGTAACGGCATGGTGAGCAAAAAAACGATGGATTTAGGCCCAGATCTCTATACTGGGGTGAATGTCTGACATTGTTCTGCATTCTGTCCATCAACTGTTGTTTTTGCATTTGTCACCCCGAGTGGGAAGGGTATGCCCAGACATGGGTCCCACGCTCTCCATTCCACTGGACTAAAGGTATCCTGGCTGAAGAGGGGTGAAACCCTGAAACTGGTTCTAGGATGCTTGTTTCCAGTCCAGGGAGGACCTTGCTTGGCAGTTCGGGCTGGACTGTAGCCATGAGGCACAGGGTCATGACTGATGTGCATATGGCTGGGTTCAAACTGGAACGGCATGGTGAGCAAAAAAATGATGTATTTAGTCCCAGATCTCTGTACTGGGGTGAATGTATGAGATTGTTCTGCATTCTGTCCATCAACAGTTGTTTTTGCATTTGTCACCCCGAGTGGGAAGGGTATGCCCAGACATGGATCCCATGCTCTCCATGCCACTGGAATATAGGTATCTTGGCTGAAGAGGGGTGAAACCCTGAAACCGGTCCTAGGATGCTTGTTTCCAGTCCAGGGAGGACCTTGCTTTTCAGTTCGGGCTGGACTGTACCCATGAGGCACAGGGTCAAGACTGATGTGCATATGGCTGGGTTCAAACTGGAACGGCATGGTGAGCAAAAAAATTGTGTATTTATGCCCAGATCTCTGTACTGGGGTGAATGTATGAGAATATTCTGCATTCTGTCCATCAACTGTTGTTTTTGCATTTGTCACCCCGAGTGGTAAGGGTATTCCCAGATGTGTGTCCCATGCTCTCCATGCCACTGGAATCAAGCTATGCTGGCTGAAGAGGGGTGAAACCCTGAAACCGGTTTAGGATGCTTGTTTCCAGTCTAGGGAGGACCTGGCTTGGCAGTTCGGGCTGAACTGTACCCATGAGGCACAGGGCAAGACTGATTTGCATATGGCTGGGTTGAAACTGGAACGGCATGGTGAGCAAAAAAACAATGGATTTAGGCCCAGATATCTGTACTGGGGTGAATGTATGACATTGTTCTGCATTCAGTCCATCAACTGTTGTTTTTGCATTTGTCACCCCGAGTGGGAAGGGTATGCCCAGATGTGGATCCCATGCTCTCCATGCCACTGGAATCAAGCTATCCCGGCTGAAGAGGGGTGAAACCCTGAAACCGGTCCTAGGATGCTATTCCAGGGAGGACCTGGCTTGGCAGTTCGGGCTGGACTGTACCCATGATGCACAGGGCAAGACTGATGTGCGTATGGCTTGGTTCAAACTGGAACAGCATGGTGAGCAAAAAACGATGGATTTAGACCCAGATCTCTGTACTGGGGTGAATGTATGACATTGTTCTGCATTCATTCCATCAACTGTTGTTTTTGCATTTGTCACCCCGAGTGGGAAGGGTATGCCCAGACTTGGATCCCATGCTCTCCATGCCACTGGAATCAAGCTATCCCGGCTGAAGAGGGGTGAAACCCTGAAACCGGTCCTAGGATGCTATTCCAGGGAGGACATAGCTTGGTAGTTTGGGCTGGAAAGCACCCATGAGGCACAAGGTCAAGACTGATTTGCATTTGGCTGGGTTCAAACGGGAACGGCATGGTGAGCAAAAAACCATGGATTTAGGCCCAGATCTCTGTACTGGGGTGAATGTATGACATTGTTCTGCATTCAGTCCATCAACTGTTGTTTTTGCATTTGTCACCCCGAGTGGGAAGGGTAAGCCCAGACGTGGGTCCCATGCTCTCCATGCCACTGGAATCAGGCTATCCTGGCGGAAGAGGGGTGAAACCCTGAAACCGGTCCTAGGATGCTTGTTTCCAGTCCAGGAAGGACCTGGCTTCGCAGTTCAGGCTGGACTGTACCCATGAGGCACAGGGTCAAGACTGATTTGCATATGGCTGGGTTCAAACTGTAACGGCATGGTGAGCAAAAAAACAATGGATTTAGGCCCAGATCTCTGTACTGGGGTGAATGTCTGACATTGTTCTGCATTCTGTCCTTCAACTGTTGTGTTTGCATTTGTCACCCCGAGTGGGAAGGGTATGCCCAGACATGGGTCCCACGCTCTCCATTCCACTGGAATAAAGGTATCCTGGCTGAAGAGGGGTGAAACCCTGAAACCGGTCCTAGGATGCTTGTTTCCAGTCCAGGGAGGACCTTGCTATCCAGTTCGGGCTGGACTGTACCCATGAGGCACAGGGTCAAGACTGATGTGCATATAGCTGGGTTCAAACTGGAACGGCATGGTGAGCAAAAAAATGGTGTATTTATGCCCAGATCTCTGTACTGGGGTGAAAGTATGAGATTATTCTGCATTCTGTCCATCAACTGTTGTTTTTGCATTTGTCACCCCGAGTGGTAAGAGTATTCCCAGATGTGTGTCCCATGCACTCCATACCACTGGAATCAAGCTATGCTGGCTGAAGAGGGGTGAAACCCTGAAACCGGACTAGGATGCTTGTTTCCAGTCTAGGGAGGACCTGGCTTGGCAGTTCGGGCTGAACTGTACCCATGAGGCACAGGGCAAGACTGATTTGCATATGGCTGGGTTGAAACTGGAACGGCATGGTGAGCAAAAAAACAATGGATTTAGGCCCAGATATCTGTACTGGGGTGAATGTATGACATTGTTCTGCATTCAGTCCATCAACTGTTGTTTTTGCATTTGTCACCCCGAGTGGGAAGGGTATGCCCAGACGTGGATCCCATGCTCTCCATGCCACTGGAATCAAGCTATCCCGGCTGAAGAGGGGTGAAACTGGTCCTAGGATGCTATTCCATGGAGGACCTGACTTGACAGTTCGGGCTGGACTGTACCCATGATGCACAGGGCAAGACTGATGTGGATATGGCTTGGTTCAAACCGGAACGGCATGGTGAGCAAAAAAACAATGGATTTAGGCCCAGATATCTGTACTGGGGTGAATGTATGACATTGTTCTGCATTCATTCCATCAACTGTTGTTTTGCATTTGTCACCCCGAGTGGGAAGGGTATGCCCAGACTTGGATCCCATGCTCTCCATGCCACTGGAATCAAGCTATCCCAGCTGAAGAGGGGTGAAACCCTGAAACCGGTCCTAGGATGCTATTCCAGGGAGGACCTGGCTTGGTAGTTTGGGCTGGACTGCACCCATGAGGCACAAGGTCAAGACTGATTTGCATATGGCTGGGTTCAAACGGGAACGGCATGGTGAGCAAAAAACGATGGATTTAGGCCCGGATCTCTGTACTGGGGTGAATGTATGACATTGCTCTGCATTCAGTCCATCAACTGTTATTTTTGCATTTGTCACCCCGAGTGGGAAGGGTAAGCCCAGACGTGGGTCCCATGCTCTCCATGCCACTGGAATCAAGCTATCCTGGCGGAAGAGGGGTGAAATCCTGAAACCGGTCCTAGGATGCTTGTTTCCAGTCCAGGGAGGACCTGGCTTCGCAGTTCAGGCTGGACTGTACCCATGAGGCACAGGGTCAAGACTGATTTGCATATGGCTGGGTTCAAACTGTAACGGCATGGTGAGCAAAAAAACGATGGATTTAGGCCCAGATCTCTGTACTGGGGTGAATGTCTGACATTGTTCTGCATTCTGTCCATCAACTGTTGTTTTTGCATTTGTCACCCCGAGTGGGAAGGGTATGCCCAGACATGGGTCCCACGCTCTCCATTCCACTGGAATAAAGGTATCCTGGCTGAAGAGGGGTGAAACCCTGAAACTGGTCCTAGGATGCTTGTTTCCAGTCCAGGGAGGACCTTGCTTGGCAGTTCGGGCTGGACTGTAGCCATGAGGCACAGGGTCAAGACTGATGTGCATATGGCTGGGTTCAAACTGGAACGGCATGGTGAGCAAAAAAATGATGTATTTAGTCCCAGATCTCTGTACTGGGGTGAATGTATGAGATTGTTCTGCATTCTGTCCATCAACAGTTGTTTTTGCATTTGTCACCCTGAGTGGGAAGGGTATGCCCAGACATGGGTCCCATGCTCTCCATGCCACTGGAATAAAGGTATCTTGGCTGAAGAGGGGTGAAAACCTGAAACCGGTCCTAGGATGCTTGTTTCCAGTCCAGGGAGGACCTTGCTTGGCAGTTCGGGCTGGACTGTACCCATGAGGCACAGGGTCAAGACTGATGTGAATATGGCTGGGTTTAAATTGGAACGGCATGGTGAGCAAAAAAATGATGTATTTAGGCCCAGATCTCTGTACTGGGGTGAATGTATGAGATTATTCTGCATTCTGTCAATCAACTGTTGTTTTTGCATTTGTCACCCCGAGTGGTAAGGGTATTCCCAGGCGTGTGTGCCATGCTGTCCATGCCACTGGAAACAAACTATGCTTGCTGAAGAGGGGTGAAACCCTGAAACCGGTCTAGGATGCTTGTTTCCAGTCTAGGGAGGACCTGGCTTGGCAGTTCGGGCTGAACTGTACCTATGAGGCACAGGGTCAAGACTGATTTGCATATGGCTGTGTTCAAACTGGAACGGCATGGTGAGCAAAAACAACAATGGATTTAGGCCCTGATATCTGTACTGGGGTGAATGTATGACATTGTTCTGCATTCAGTCCATCAACTGTTGTTTTTGCATTTGTCACCCCGAGTGGGAAGGGTATGCCCAGACTTGGATCCCATGCTCTCCATGCCACTGGAATCAAGCTATCCCGGCTGAAGAGGGGTGAAACCCTGAAACCGGTCCTAGGATGGTATTCCAGGGAGGACCTGGCTTGGTAGTTTGGGCTGGACTGCACCCATGAGGCACAGGGTCAAGACTGATTTGCATATGGCTGGGTTCAAACGGGAACGGCATGGTGAGCAAAAAACGATGGATTTAGGCCCAGATCTCTGTACTGGGGTGAATGTATGACATTGTTCTGCATTCAGTCCATCAACTGTTGTTTTTGCATTTGTCACCCCGAGTGGGAAGGGTAAGCCCAGACGTGGGTCCCATGCTCTCCATGCCACTGGAATCAAGCTATCCTGGCGGAAGAGGGGTGAAATCCTGAAACCGGTCCTGGGATGCTTGTTTCCAGTCCAGGGAGGACCTGGCTTCGCAGTTCAGGCTGGACTGTACCCATGAGGCACAGGGTCAAGCCTGATTTGCATATGGCTGGGTTCAAACTGTAACGGCAGGGTGAGCAAAAAAACGATGGATTTAGGCCCAGATCTCTATACTGGGGTGAATGTCTGACATTGTTCTGCATTCTGTCCATCAACTGTTGTTTTTGCATTTGTCACCCCGAGTGGGAAGGGTATGCCCAGACATGGGTCCCACGCTCTCCATTCCACTGGACTAAAGGTATCCTGGCTGAAGAGGGGTGAAACCCTGAAACTGGTTCTAGGATGCTTGTTTCCAGTCCAGGGAGGACCTTGCTTGGCAGTTCGGGCTGGACTGTAGCCATGAGGCACAGGGTCATGACTGATGTGCATATGGCTGGGTTCAAACTGGAACGGCATGGTGAGCAAAAAAATGATGTATTTAGTCCCAGATCTCTGTACTGGGGTGAATGTATGAGATTGTTCTGCATTCTGTCCATCAACAGTTGTTTTTGCATTTGTCACCCCGAGTGGGAAGGGTATGCCCAGACATGGATCCCATGCTCTCCATGCCACTGGAATATAGGTATCTTGGCTGAAGAGGGGTGAAACCCTGAAACCGGTCCTAGGATGCTTGTTTCCAGTCCAGGGAGGACCTTGCTTTTCAGTTCGGGCTGGACTGTACCCATGAGGCACAGGGTCAAGACTGATGTGCATATGGCTGGGTTCAAACTGGAACGGCATGGTGAGCAAAAAAATTGTGTATTTATGCCCAGATCTCTGTACTGGGGTGAATGTATGAGAATATTCTGCATTCTGTCCATCAACTGTTGTTTTTGCATTTGTCACCCCGAGTGGTAAGGGTATTCCCAGATGTGTGTCCCATGCTCTCCATGCCACTGGAATCAAGCTATGCTGGCTGAAGAGGGGTGAAACCCTGAAACCGGTCTAGGATGCTTGTTTCCAGTCTAGGGAGGACCTGGCTTGGCAGTTCGGGCTGAACTGTACCCATGAGGCACAGGGCAAGACTGATTTGCATATGGCTGGGTTGAAACTGGAACGGCATGGTGAGCAAAAAAACAATGGATTTAGGCCCAGATATCTGTACTGGGGTGAATGTATGACATTGTTCTGCATTCAGTCCATCAACTGTTGTTTTTGCATTTGTCACCCCGAGTGGGAAGGGTATGCCCAGATGTGGATCCCATGCTCTCCATGCCACTGGAATCAAGCTATCCCGGCTGAAGAGGGGTGAAACCCTGAAACCGGTCCTAGGATGCTATTCCAGGGAGGACCTGGCTTGGCAGTTCGGGCTGGACTGTACCCATGATGCACAGGGCAAGACTGATGTGCGTATGGCTTGGTTCAAACTGGAACAGCATGGTGAGCAAAAAACGATGGATTTAGACCCAGATCTCTGTACTGGGGTGAATGTATGGCATTGTTCTGCATTCATTCCATCAACTGTTGTTTTTGCATTTGTCACCCCGAGTGGGAAGGGTATGCCCAGACTTGGATCCCATGCTCTCCATGCCACTGGAATCAAGCTATCCCGGCTGAAGAGGGGTGAAACCCTGAAACCGGTCCTAGGATGCTATTCCAGGGAGGACCTGACTTGGTAGTTTGGGCTGGACTGCACCCATGAGGCACAAGGTCAAGACTGATTTGCATATGGCTGGGTTCAAACGGGAACGGCATGGTGAGCAAAAAACGATGGATTTAGGCCCAGATCTCTGTACTGGGGTGAATGTATGACATTGTTCTGCATTCAGTCCATCAACTATTGTTTTTGCATTTGTCACCCCGAGTGGGAAGGGTAAGCCCAGACGTGGGTCCCATGCTCTCCATGCCACTGGAATATAGGTATCTTGGCTGAAGAGGGGTGAAACCCTGAAACCGGTCCTAGGATGCTTGTTTCCAGTCCAGGGAGGACCTTGCTTTTCAGTTCGGGCTGGACTGTACCCATGAGGCACAGGGTCAAGACTGATGTGCATATGGCTGGGTTCAAACTGGAACGGCATGGTGAGCAAAAAAATTGTGTATTTATGCCCAGATCTCTGTACTGGGGTGAATGTATGAGAATATTCTGCATTCTGTCCATCAACTGTTGTTTTTGCATTTGTCACCCCGAGTGGTAAGGGTATTCCCAGATGTGTGTCCCATGCTCTCCATGCCACTGGAATCAAGCTATGCTGGCTGAAGAGGGGTGAAACCCTGAAACCGGTCTAGGATGCTTGTTTCCAGTCTAGGGAGGACCTGGCTTGGCAGTTTGGGCTGAACTGTACCCATGAGGCACAGGGCAAGACTGATTTGCATATGGCTGGGTTGAAACTGGAACGGCATGGTGAGCAAAAAAACAATGGATTTAGGCCCAGATATCTGTACTGGGGTGAATGTATGACATTGTTCTGCATTCAGTCCATCAACTGTTGTTTTTGCATTTGTCACCCCGAGTGGGAAGGGTATGCCCAGATGTGGATCCCATGCTCTCCATGCCACTGGAATCAAGCTATCCCGGCTGAAGAGGGGTGAAACCCTGAAACCGGTCCTAGGATGCTATTCCAGGGAGGACCTGGCTTGGCAGTTCGGGCTGGACTGTACCCATGATGCACAGGGCAAGACTGATGTGCGTATGGCTTGGTTCAAACTGGAACAGCATGGTGAGCAAAAAACGATGGATTTAGACCCAGATCTCTGTACTGGGGTGAATGTATGACATTGTTCTGCATTCATTCCATCAACTGTTGTTTTTGCATTTGTCACCCCGAGTGGGAAGGGTATGCCCAGACTTGGATCCCATGCTCTCCATGCCACTGGAATCAAGCTATCCCGGCTGAAGAGGGGTGAAACCCTGAAACCGGTCCTAGGATGCTATTCCAGGGAGGACATGGCTTGGTAGTTTGGGCTGGAAAGCACCCATGAGGCACAAGGTCAAGACTGATTTGCATTTGGCTGGGTTCAAACGGGAACGGCATGGTGAGCAAAAAACCATGGATTTAGGCCCAGATCTCTGTACTGGGGTGAATGTATGACATTGTTCTGCATTCAGTCCATCAACTGTTGTTTTTGCATTTGTCACCCCGAGTGGGAAGGGTAAGCCCAGACGTGGGTCCCATGCTCTCCATGCCACTGGAATCAGGCTATCCTGGCGGAAGAGGGGTGAAACCCTGAAACCGGTCCTAGGATGCTTGTTTCCAGTCCAGGAAGGACCTGGCTTCGCAGTTCAGGCTGGACTGTACCCATGAGGCACAGGGTCAAGACTGATTTGCATATGGCTGGGTTCAAACTGTAACGGCATGGTGAGCAAAAAAACAATGGATTTAGGCCCAGATCTCTGTACTGGGGTGAATGTCTGACATTGTTCTGCATTCTGTCCTTCAACTGTTGTGTTTGCATTTGTCACCCCGAGTGGGAAGGGTATGCCCAGACATGGGTCCCACGCTCTCCATTCCACTGGAATAAAGGTATCCTGGCTGAAGAGGGGTGAAACCCTGAAACCGGTCCTAGGATGCTTGTTTCCAGTCCAGGGAGGACCTTGCTATCCAGTTCGGGCTGGACTGTACCCATGAGGCACAGGGTCAAGACTGATGTGCATATAGCTGGGTTCAAACTGGAACGGCATGGTGAGCAAAAAAATGGTGTATTTATGCCCAGATCTCTGTACTGGGGTGAAAGTATGAGATTATTCTGCATTCTGTCCATCAACTGTTGTTTTTGCATTTGTCACCCCGAGTGGTAAGAGTATTCCCAGATGTGTGTCCCATGCACTCCATACCACTGGAATCAAGCTATGCTGGCTGAAGAGGGGTGAAACCCTGAAACCGGACTAGGATGCTTGTTTCCAGTCTAGGGAGGACCTGGCTTGGCAGTTCGGGCTGAACTGTACCCATGAGGCACAGGGCAAGACTGATTTGCATATGGCTGGGTTGAAACTGGAACGGCATGGTGAGCAAAAAAACAATGGATTTAGGCCCAGATATCTGTACTGGGGTGAATGTATGACATTGTTCTGCATTCAGTCCATCAACTGTTGTTTTTGCATTTGTCACCCCGAGTGGGAAGGGTATGCCCAGACGTGGATCCCATGCTCTCCATGCCACTGGAATCAAGCTATCCCGGCTGAAGAGGGGTGAAACTGGTCCTAGAATGCTATTCCATGGAGGACCTGACTTGACAGTTCGGGCTGGACTGTACCCATGATGCACAGGGCAAGACTGATGTGGATATGGCTTGGTTCAAACCGGAACGGCATGGTGAGCAAAAAAACAATGGATTTAGGCCCAGATATCTGTACTGGGGTGAATGTATGACATTGTTCTGCATTCATTCCATCAACTGTTGTTTTGCATTTGTCACCCCGAGTGGGAAGGGTATGCCCAGACTTGGATCCCATGCTCTCCATGCCACTGGAATCAAGCTATCCCAGCTGAAGAGGGGTGAAACCCTGAAACCTGTCCTAGGATGCTATTCCAGGGAGGACCTGGCTTGGTAGTTTGGGCTGGACTGCACCCATGAGGCACAAGGTCAAGACTGATTTGCATATGGCTGGGTTCAAACGGGAACGGCATGGTGAGCAAAAAACGATGGATTTAGGCCCGGATCTCTGTACTGGGGTGAATGTATGACATTGCTCTGCATTCAGTCCATCAACTGTTATTTTTGCATTTGTCACCCCGAGTGGGAAGGGTAAGCCCAGACGTGGGTCCCATGCTCTCCATGCCACTGGAATCAAGCTATCCTGGCGGAAGAGGGGTGAAATCCTGAAACCGGTCCTAGGATGCTTGATTCCAGTCCAGGGAGGACCTGGCTTCGCAGTTCAGGCTGGACTGTACCCATGAGGCACAGGGTCAAGACTGATTTGCATATGGCTGGGTTCAAACTGTAACGGCATGGTGAGCAAAAAAACGATGGATTTAGGCCCAGATCTCTGTACTGGGGTGAATGTCTGACATTGTTCTGCATTCTGTCCATCAACTGTTGTTTTTGCATTTGTCACCCCGAGTGGGAAGGGTATGCCCAGACATGGGTCCCACGCTCTCCATTCCACTGGAATAAAGGTATCCTGGCTGAAGAGGGGTGAAACCCTGAAACTGGTCCTAGGATGCTTGTTTCCAGTCCAGGGAGGACCTTGCTTGGCAGTTCGGGCTGGACTGTAGCCATGAGGCACAGGGTCAAGACTGATGTGCATATGGCTGGGTTCAAACTGGAACGGCATGGTGAGCAAAAAAATGATGTATTTAGTCCCAGATCTCTGTACTGGGGTGAATGTATGAGATTGTTCTGCATTCTGTCCATCAACAGTTGTTTTTGCATTTGTCACCCTGAGTGGGAAGGGTATGCCCAGACATGGGTCCCTTGCTCTCCATGCCACTGGAATAAAGGTATCTTGGCTGAAGAGGGGTGAAAACCTGAAACCGGTCCTAGGATGCTTGTTTCCAGTCCAGGGAGGACCTTGCTTGGCAGTTCGGGCTGGACTGTACCCATGAGGCACAGGGTCAAGACTGATGTGAATATGGCTGGGTTTAAATTGGAACGGCATGATGAGCAAAAAAATGATGTATTTAGGCCCAGATCTCTGTACTGGGGTGAATGTATGAGATAATTCTGCATTCTGTCAATCAACTGTTGTTTTTGCATTTGTCACCCCGAGTGGTAAGGGTATTCCCAGACGTGTGTGCCATGCTGTCCATGCCACTGGAATCAAACTATGCTTGCTGAAGAGGGGTGAAACCCTGAAACCGGTCTAGGATGCTTGTTTCCAGTCTAGGGAGGACCTGGCTTGGCAATTCGGGCTGAACTGTACCTATGAGGCACAGGGTCAAGACTGATTTGCATATGGCTGTGTTCAAACTGGAACGGCATGGTGAGCAAAAACAACAATGGATTTAGGCCCTGATATCTGTACTGGGGTGAATGTATGACATTGTTCTGCATTCAGTCCATCAACTGTTGTTTTTGCATTTGTCACCCCGAGTGGGAAGGGTATGCCCAGACTTGGATCCCATGCTCTCCATGCCACTGGAATCAAGCTATCCCGGCTGAAGAGGGGTGAAACCCTGAAACCGGTCCTAGGATGGTATTCCAGGGAGGACCTGGCTTGGTAGTTTGGGCTGGACTGCACCCATGAGGCACAGGGTCAAGACTGATTTGCATATGGCTGGGTTCAAACGGGAACGGCATGGTGAGCAAAAAACGATGGATTTAGGCCCAGATCTCTGTACTGGGGTGAATGTATGACATTGTTCTGCATTCAGTCCATCAACTGTTGTTTTTGCATTTATCACCCCGAGTGGGAAGGGTAAGCCCAGACGTGGGTCCCATGCTCTCCATGCCACTGGAATCAAGCTATCCTGGCGGAAGAGGGGTGAAATCCTGAAACCGGTCCTGGGATGCTTGTTTCCAGTCCAGGGAGGACCTGGCTTCGCAGTTCAGGCTGGACTGTACCCATGAGGCACAGGGTCAAGACTGATTTGCATATGGCTGGGTTCAAACTGTAACGGCATGGTGAGCAAAAAAACGATGGATTTAGGCCCAGATCTCTATACTGGGGTGAATGTCTGACATTGTTCTGCATTCTGTCCATCAACTGTTGTTTTTGCATTTGTCACCCCGAGTGGGAAGGGTATGCCCAGACATGGGTCCCACGCTCTCCATTCCACTGGACTAAAGGTATCCTGGCTGAAGAGGGGTGAAACCCTGAAACTGGTTCTAGGATGCTTGTTTCCAGTCCAGGGAGGACCTTGCTTGGCAGTTCGGGCTGGACTGTAGCCATGAGGCACAGGGTCATGACTGATGTGCATATGGCTGGGTTCAAACTGGAACGGCATGGTGAGCAAAAAAATGATGTATTTAGTCCCAGATCTCTGTACTGGGGTGAATGTATGAGATTGTTCTGCATTCTGTCCATCAACAGTTGTTTTTGCAATTGTCACCCCGAGTGGGAAGGGTATGCCCAGACATGGATCCCATGCTCTCCATTCCACTGGAATAAAGGTATCCTGGCTGAAGAGGGGTGAAACCCTGAAACCGGTCCTAGGATGCTTGTTTCCAGTCCAGGGAGGACCTTGCTAACCAGTTCGGGCTGGACTGTACCCATGAGGCACAGGGTCAAGACTGATGTGCATATAGCTGGGTTCAAACTGGAACGGCATGGTGAGCAAAAAAATGGTGTATTTATGCCCAGATCTCTGTACTGGGGTGAAAGTATGAGATTATTCTGCATTCTGTCCATCAACTGTTGTTTTTGCATTTGTCACCCCGAGTGGTAAGGGTATTCCCAGATGTGTGTCCCATGCTCTCCATACCACTGGAATCAAGCTATGCTGGCTGAAGAGGGGTGAAACCCTGAAACCGGACTAGGATGCTTGTTTCCAGTCTAGGGAGGACCTGGCTTGGCAGTTCGGGCTGAACTGTACCCATGAGGCACAGGGCAAGACTGATTTGCATATGGCTGGGTTGAAACTGGAACGGCATGGTGAGCAAAAAAACAATGGATTTAGGCCCAGATATCTGTACTGGGGTGAATGTATGACATTGTTCTGCATTCAGTCCATCAACTGTTGTTTTTGCATTTGTCACCCCGAGTGGGAAGGGTATGCCCAGACGTGGATCCCATGCTCTCCATGCCACTGGAATCAAGCTATCCCGGCTGAAGAGGGGTGAAACTGGTCCTAGGATGCTATTCCATGGAGGACCTGACTTGACAGTTCGGGCTGGACTGTACCCATGATGCACAGGGCAAGACTGATGTGGATATGGCTTGGTTCAAACCGGAACGGCATGGTGAGCAAAAAAACAATGGATTTAGGCCCAGATATCTGTACTGGGGTGAATGTATGACATTGTTCTGCATTCATTCCATCAACTGTTGTTTTGCATTTGTCACCCCGTGTGGGAAGGGTATGCCCAGACTTGGATCCCATGCTCTCCATGCCACTGGAATCAAGCTATCCCAGCTGAAGAGGGGTGAAACCCTGAAACCGGTCCTAGGATGCTATTCCAGGGAGGACCTGGCTTGGTAGTTTGGGCTGGACTGCACCCATGAGGCACAGGGTCAAGACTGATTTGCATATGGCTGGGTTCAAACGGGAACGGCATGGTGAGCAAAAAACGATGGATTTAGGCCCGGATCTCTGTACTGGGGTGAATGTATGACATTGCTCTGCATTCAGTCCATCAACTGTTATTTTTGCATTTGTCACCCCGAGTGGGAAGGGTAAGCCCAGACGTGGGTCCCATGCTCTCCATGCCACTGGAATCAAGCTATCCTGGCGGAAGAGGGGTGAAATCCTGAAACCGGTCCTAGGATGCTTGTTTCCAGTCCAGGGAGGACCTGGCTTCGCAGTTCAGGCTGGACTGTACCCATGAGGCACAGGGTCAAGACTGATTTGCATATGGCTGGGTTCAAACTGTAACGGCATGGTGAGCAAAAAAACGATGGATTTAGGCCCAGATCTCTGTACTGGGGTGAATGTCTGACATTGTTCTGCATTCTGTCCATCAACTGTTGTTTTTGCATTTGTCACCCCGAGTGGGAAGGGTATGCCCAGACATGGGTCCCACGCTCTCCATTCCACTGGAATAAAGGTATCCTGGCTGAAGAGGGGTGAAACCCTGAAACTGGTCCTAGGATGCTTGTTTCCAGTCCAGGGAGGACCTTGCTTGGCAGTTCGGGCTGGACTGTAGCCATGAGGCACAGGGTCAAGACTGATGTGCATATGGCTGGGTTCAAACTGGAACGGCATGGTGAGCAAAAAAATGATGTATTTAGTCCCAGATCTCTGTACTGGGGTGAATGTATGAGATTGTTCTGCATTATGTCCATCAACAGTTGTTTTTGCATTTGTCACCCTGAGTGGGAGGGGTATGCCCAGACATGGGTCCCGTGCTCTCCATGCCACTGGAATAAAGGTATCTTGGCTGAAGAGGGGTGAAAACCTGAAACCGGTCCTAGGATGCTTGTTTCCAGTCCAGGGAGGACCTTGCTTGGCAGTTCGGGCTGGACTGTACCCATGAGGCACAAGGTCAAGACTGATGTGAATATGGCTCGGTTTAAATTGGAACGGCATGGTGAGCAAAAAAATGATGTATTTAGGCCCAGATCTCTGTACTGGGGTGAATGTATGAGATTATTCTGCATTCTGTCAATCAACTGTTGTTTTTGCATTTGTCACCCCGAGTGGTAAGGGTATTCCCAGACGTGTGTGCCATGCTGTCCATGCCACTGGAATCAAACTATGCTTGCTGAAGAGGGGTGAAACCCTGAAACCGGTCTAGGATGCTTGTTTCCAGTCTAGGGAGGACCTGGCTTGGCAGTTCGGGCTGAACTGTGCCTATGAGGCACAGGGTCAAGACTGATTTGCATATGGCTGTGTTCAAACTGGAACGGCATGGTGAGCAAAAAAACGATGGATTTAGGCCCAGATCTCTGTACTGGGGTGAATGTATGACATTGTTTTGCATTCAGTCCATCAACTGTTGTTTTTGCATTTGTCACCCCGAGTTGGAAGGGTAAGCCCAGACGTGGGTCCCATGCTCTCCATGCAACTGGAATCAAGCTATCCTGGCGGAAGAGGGGTGAAACCCTGAAACCAGTCCTAGGATGCTTGTTTCCAGTCCAGGGAGGACCTGGCTTCGCAGTTCAGGCTGGACTGTACCCATGAGGCACAGGGTCAAGACTGATTTGCATATGGCTGGGTTCAAACTGGAAGGGCATGGTGAGCAAAAAAACGATGGATTTAGGCGCAGATCTCTGTACTGGGGTGAATGTATGACATTGTTTTGCATTCTGTCCATCAACTGTTGTTTTTGCATTTGTCACCCCGACTGGGAAGGGTAATCCCAGACGTGGGTCCCATGCTCTCCATGCCACTGGAATCAAGCTATCCTGGCTGAAGAGGGGTGAAACCCTGAAACCGGTCCTAGAATGCTTGTTTCCAGTGCAGGGAGGACCTGGCTTGGCAGTTCAGGCTGGACTGTACCCATGAGGCACAGGGTCAAGACTGATTTGCATGTGGCTGGGTACAAACTGGAACGGCATTGTGAGCAAAAACACAATGGATTTAGGCCCAGATCTCTGTACTGGGGTGAATGTCTGAGATTGTTCTGCATTCTGTCCATCAACTGTTGTTTTTGCATTTGTCACCCCGAGTGGGAAGGGAATTCCTAGATGTGTGTCCCATGCTCTCCATGCCACTGGAATCAAGCTATGCTGGCTGAAGAGGGGTGAAACCCTGAAACCGGTCCTAGGATGCTTGTTTCCAGTCCAGGGAGGACCTGGCTTGGCAGTTCGGGCTGGACTGTACCCATGAGGTACAGGGTCAAGACTGATTTGCATATGGCTGGGTTCAAACTGGAACGGCATGGTGAGCAAAAAAACAATGGATTTAGGCCCAGATATCTGTACTGGGGTGAATGTATGACATTGTTCTGCATTCAGTCCATCAACTGTTGTTTTTGCATTTGTCACCCTGAGTGAGAAGGGTATGCCCAGACGTGAATCCCATGCTCTCCATGCCACTGGAATCAAGCTATCCCGGCTGAAGAGGAGTGAAACCCTGAAACCGGTCCTAGGTTGCTATTCCAGGGAGGACCTGGCTTGGCAGTTCGGGCTGGACTGTACCCATGAGGCACAGGGCAAGACTGATTTGCATTTGGCTGGGTTCAAACTGGAACAGCATGGTGAGCAAACAACGATGGATTTAGACCCAGATCTCTGTACTGGGGTGAAAGTCTGACATTGTTCTGCATTCTGTCCATCAACAGTTGTTTTTGCATTTGTCACCCCGAGTGGGAAGGGTATGCCCAGACATGGGTCCCATGCTCTCCATGCCACTAGAATAAAGGTATCTTGGCTGAAGAGGGGTGAAACCCTGAAACCGGTCCTAGGATGCTTGTTTCCAGTCCAGGGAGGACCTTGCTTGGCAGTTTGGGTTGGACTGTACCCATGAGGCACAGGGTCAAAGCTGATTTGCATATGGCTGGGTTCAAACTGGAAGGGCATGGTGAGCAAAAAAACGATGGATTTAGGCGCAGATCTCTGTAGTGGGGTGAATGTAAGACATTGTTCTGCATTCTGTCCATCAACTGTTGTTTTTGATTTTGTCACCCGGAGGGGGAAGGGTATGCCCAGATGTGGGTCCCCTGCTCTCCATGCCACTGGAATCAGGCTATCCTGGCTGAAGAGGGGTGAAACCCTGAAACCGGTCCTAGGATGCTTGTTTCCAGTCCAGGGAGGACCTGGCTTGGCAGTTCGGGCTGGACTGTACCCATGAGGCACAGGGTCAAAGCTGATTTGCATATGGCTGGGTTCAAACTGTAACGGCATGGTGAGCAAAAAAACAATGGATTTAGGCCCAGATCTCTGTACTGGGGTAAATGTATGACATTGTTCTGCATTCTGTCCACCAACTGTTGTTTTTACATTTGTCACCCCGAGTGGGAAGGGTATGCCCAGACATGGGTCCCATGCTCTCCATTCCATTGGAATAAAGGTATCCTGGCTGAAGAGGGGTGAAACCCTGAAACTGGTCCTAGGATGCTTGTTTCCAGTCCAGGGAGGACCTTGCTTGGCAGTTCGGGCTGGGCTGTAGCCATGAGGCACAGGGTCAAGACTGATGTGCATATGGCTGGGTTCAATTTGGAACGGCATGGTGAGCAAAAACATGATGTATTTAGTCCCAGATCTCTGTACTGGGGTGAATGTATGAGATTGTTCTGCATTCTGTCCATCAACAGTTGTTTTTGCATTTGTCACCCCGAGTGGGAAGGGTATGCCCTGACATGGGTCCCATGCTCTCCATGCCACTGGAATCAAGCTATGCTGGCTGAAGAGGGGTGAAACCCTGAAACCGGTCCTAGGATGCTTGTTTCCAGTCCAGGGAGGACCTGGCTTGGCAGTTCGGGCTGAACTGTACCCATGAGGCACAGGGCAAGACTGATTTGCATATTGTTGGGTTCAAACTGGAACGGCATGGTGAGCAAAAAAACTATGGATTTAGGCCCAGATATCTGTACTGGGGTGAATGTATGACATTGTTCTGCATTCAGTCCATCAACTATTGTTTTTGCATTTGTCACCCCGAGTGGGAAGGGTATGCCCAGACGTGGATCCCATGCTCTCCATGCTACTGGAATCAAGCTATCCCGGCTGAAGAGGGGTGAAACCCTGAAACTGGTCCTAGGATGCTATTCCAGGGAGGACCTTGCTTGGTAGTTCGGGCTGGACTGCACCCATGAGGCACAGGGTTAAGACTGATTTGCATATGGCTGGGTTCAAACTGGAACGGCATGGTGAGCAAAAAACAATGAATTTAGGCCCAGATCTTTGTACTGGGGTGAATGTATGACATTGTTCTGCATTCAGTCCATCAACATGTTGTTTTTGCATTTGTCACCCCGAGTGGGAAGGGTAAGCAAAGACGTGGGTCCCATGCTCTCCATGCCACTGGAATCAAGCTATCCTGGCGGAAGAGGGGTGAAACCCTGAAACCGGTCCTAGGATGCTTGTTTCTAGTCCAGGGAGGACCTGGCTTTGCAGTTCAGGCTTGACTGTACCCATGAGGCACAGGGTCAAGACTGATTTGCATATGGATGGGTTCAAACTGGAAGGGCATGGTGAGCAAAAAAACGATGGATTTAGGCGCAGATCTCTGTACTGGGGTGAATGTAAGACATTGTTCTGCATTCTGTCCATCAACTGTTGTTTTTGATTTTGTCACCCCGAGTGGGAAGGGTATGCCCAGATGTGGGTCCCCTGCTCTCCATGCCACTGGAATCAAGCTATCCGGTCCTAGAATGCTTTTTTCCAGTGCAGGGAGGACCTGGCTTGGCAGTTCGGGCTGGACTGTACCCATGAGGCACAGGGTCAAGACTGATTTGCATATGCCTGGGTTCAAACTGGAACGGCATTGTGAGCAAACATACGATGGATTTAGGCCCAGATCTCTGTACTGGGGTGAATGTCTGAGATTGTTCTGCATTCTGTCCATCAACTGTTGTTTTTCCATTTGTCACCCTGAGTGGGAAGGGTATTCCCAGACGTTTGTCCCATGCTCTCCATGCCACTGGAATCAAGCTATGCTGGTTGAAGAGGGGTAAAACCCTGAAACCGGTCCTAGGATGCTTGTTTCCAGTCCAGGGAGGACCTGGCTTGGCAGTTCGGGCTGGACTGTACCCACGAGGCACAGGGCAAGACTGATTTGCACATGGCTGGGTTCAAACTGGAACAGCATGGTGAGCAAAAAAACAATGGATTTAGGCCCAGATATCTGTACTGGGGTGAATGTATGACATTGTTCTGCATTCAGTCCATCAACTGTTGTTTTTGCATTTGTCACCCCGAGTGGGAAGGGTATGTCAAGACGTGGATCCCATGCTCTCCATGCCACTGGAATGAAGCTATCCCGGCTGAAGAGGGGTGAAACCCTGACACCGGTCGTAGGATGCTATTCCAGGGAGGACCTGGCTTGGCAGTTCGAGCTGGACTGTACCCATGAGGCACAGGGCAAGACTGATTTGCATATGGCTGGGTTCAAAGTGGAACAGCATCAGCATAGTGAGCAAAATACGATGGATTTAGACCCAGATCTCTGTACTGGAGTGAATGTATGACATAGTCTGCATTCAGTCCATCAACTGTTGTTTTTGCATTTGTCACCCCGAGTGGGAAGGGTAAGCCCAGACATGGGTCCCATGCTCTCCATGCCACTGGAATCAAGCTATACTGGCGGAAGAGGGATGAAACCCTGAAACCGGTCCTAGGATGCTTGTTTCCAGTCCAGGGAGGACCTGGCTATGCAGTTCAGGCTGGACTGTACCCATGAGGCACAGGGTCAAGACTGATTTGCATATGGCTGGGTTCAAACTGGAAAGGCATGGTGAGCAAAAAAACAATGGATTTAGGCCCAGATATCTGTCCTGGGGTGAATGTATGACATTGTTCTGCATTCAGTCCATCAACTATTGTTTTTGCATTTGTCACCCCGAGTGGGAAAGGTATGCCCAGACGTGGATCCCATGCTCTCCAAGCCACTGGAATCAAGCTATCCCGGCTGAAGAGGGGTGAAACCCTGAAACCGGTCCTAGGATGCTATTCCAGGGAGGACCTGGCTTGGTAGTTTGGGCTGGACTGCACCCATGAGGCACAAGGTCAAGACTGATTTGCATATGGCTGGGTTCAAACGGGAACGGCATGGTGAGCAAAAAACGATGGATTTAGGCCCAGATCTCTGTACTGGAGTGAATGTATGACATTGTTCTGCATTCAGTCCATCAACAGTTGTTTTTGCATTTGTCACCCCGAGTGGGAAGGGTAAGCCCAGACGTGGCTCCCATGCTCTCCATGCCACTGGAATCAAGCTATCCTGGCGGAAAAGGGGTGAAACCCTGAAACCGGTCCTAGGATGCTTGTTTCCAGTCCAGGGAGGACCTGGCTTCGCAGTTCAGGCTGGACTGTACCCATGAGGCACAGGGTCAAGACTGATTTGCATATGGCTGGGTTCAAACTGTAACGGCATGGTGAGCAAAAAAACGATGGATTTAGGCCCAGATCTCTGTACTGGGGTGAATGTCTGACATTGTTCTGCATTCTGTCCATCAACTGTTGTTTTTGCATTTGTCACCCCGAGTGGGAAGGGTATGCCCAGACATGGGTCCCACGCTCTCCATTCCACTGGAATAAAGGTATCCTGGCTGAAGAGGGGTGAAACCCTGAAACTGGTCCTAGGATGCTTGTTTCCAGTCCAGGGAGGACCTTGCTTGGCAGTTCGGGCTGGACTGTAGCCATGAGGCACAGGGTCAAGACTGATGTGCATATGGCTGGGTTCAAACTGGAACGGCATGGTGAGCAAAAAAATGATGTATTTAGTCCCAGATCTCTGTACTGGGGTGAATGTATGAGATTGTTCTGCATTATGTCCATCAACAGTTGTTTTTGCATTTGTCACCCTGAGTGGGAAGGGTATGCCCAGACATGGGTCCCATGCTCTCCATGCCACTGGAATAAAGGTATCTTGGCTGAAGAGGGGTGAAAACCTGAAACCGGTCCTAGGATGCTTGTTTCCAGTCCAGGGAGGACCTTGCTTGGCAGTTCGGGCTGGACTGTACCCATGAGGCACAGGGTCAAGACTGATGTGAATATGGCTGGGTTTAAATTGGAACGGCATGGTGAGCAAAAAAATGATGTATTTAGGCCCAGATCTCTGTACTGGGGTGAATGTATGAGATTATTCTGCATTCTGTCAATCAACTGTTGTTTTTGCATTTGTCACCCCGAGTGGTAAGGGTATTCCCAGACGTGTGAGCCATGCTGTCCATGCCACTGGAATCAAACTATGCTTGCTGAAGAGGGGTGAAACCCTGAAACCGGTCTAGGATGCTTGTTTCCAGTCTAGGGAGGACCTGGCTTGGCAGTTCGGGCTGAACTGTGCCTATGAGGCACAGGGTCAAGACTGATTTGCATATGGCTGTGTTCAAACTGGAACGGCATGGTGAGCAAAAACAACAATGGATTTAGGCCCTGATATCTGTACTGGGGTGAATGTATGACATTGTTCTGCATTCAGTCCATCAACTGTTGTTTTTGCATTTGTCACCCCGAGTGGGTAGGGTATGCCCAGACGTGGATCCCATGCTCTCCATGCCACTGGAATCAAGCTATCCCGGCTGAAGAGGGGTGAAACCCTGAAACCGGTCCTAGGATGGTATTCCAGGGAGGACCTGGCTTGGTAGTTTGGGCTGGACTGCACCCATGAGGCACAGGGTCAAGACTGATTTGCATATGGCTGGGTTCAAACGGGAACGGCATGGTGAGCAAAAAACGATGGATTTAGGCCCAGATCTCTGTACTGGGGTGAATGTATGACATTGTTTTGCATTCAGTCCATCAACTGTTGTTTTTGCATTTGTCACCCCGAGTTGGAAGGGTAAGCCCAGACGTGGGTCCCATGCTCTCCATGCAACTGGAATCAAGCTATCCTGGCGGAAGAGGGGTGAAACCCTGAAACCAGTCCTAGGATGCTTGTTTCCAGTCCAGGGAGGACCTGGCTTCGCAGTTCAGGCTGGACTGTACCCATGAGGCACAGGGTCAAGACTGATTTGCATATGGCTGGGTTCAAACTGGAAGGGCATGGTGAGCAAAAAAACGATGGATTTAGGCGCAGATCTCTGTACTGGGGTGAATGTAAGACATTGTTCTGCATTCTGTCCATCAACTGTTGTTTTTGATTTTGTCACCCCGACTGGGAAGGGTAATCCCAGACGTGGGTCCCATGCTCTCCATTCCACTGGAATCAAGCTATGCTGGCTGAAGAGGGGTGAAACCCTGAAACCGGTCCTAGAATGCTTGTTTCCAGTGCAGGGAGGACCTGGCTTGGCAGTTCAGGCTGGACTGTACCCATGAGGCACAGGGTCAAGACTGATTTGCATGTGGCTGGGTACAAACTGTAACGGCATGGTGAGCAAAAAAACGATGGATTTAGGCACAGATCTCTGTACTGGGGTGAATGTATGACATTGTTTTGCATTCTGTCCATCAACTGTTGTTTTTGCATTTGTCACCCCGACTGGGAAGGGTAATCCCAGACGTGGGTCCCATGCTCTCCATGCCACTGGAATCAAGCTATCCTGGCTGAAGAGGGGTGAAACCCTGAAACCGGTCCTAGAATGCTTGTTTCCAGTGCAGGGAGGACCTGGCTTGGCAGTTCAGGCTGGACTGTACCCATGAGGCACAGGGTCAAGACTGATTTGCATGTGGCTGGGTACAAACTGGAACGGCATTGTGAGCAAAAACACAATGGATTTAGGCCCAGATCTCTGTACTGGGGTGAATGTCTGAGATTGTTCTGCATTCTGTCCATCAACTGTTGTTTTTGCATTTGTCACCCCGAGTGGGAAGGGAATTCCTAGATGTGTGTCCCATGCTCTCCATGCCACTGGAATCAAGCTATGCTGGCTGAAGAGGGGTGAAACCCTGAAACCGGTCCTAGGATGCTTGTTTCCAGTCCAGGGAGGACCTGGCTTGGCAGTTCGGGCTGGACTGTACCCATGAGGTACAGGGTCAAGACTGATTTGCATATGGCTGGGTTCAAACTGGAACGGCATGGTGAGCAAAAAAACAATGGATTTAGGCCCAGATATCTGTACTGGGGTGAATGTATGACATTGTTCTGCATTCAGTCCATCAACTGTTGTTTTTGCATTTGTCACCCTGAGTGAGAAGGGTATGCCCAGACGTGAATCCCATGCTCTCCATGCCACTGGAATCAAGCTATCCCGGCTGAAGAGGAGTGAAACCCTGAAACCGGTCCTAGGTTGCTATTCCAGGGAGGACCTGGCTTGGCAGTTCGGGCTGGACTGTACCCATGAGGCACAGGGCAAGACTGATTTGCATTTGGCTGGGTTCAAACTGGAACAGCATGGTGAGCAAACAACGATGGATTTAGACCCAGATCTCTGTACTGGGGTGAAAGTCTGACATTGTTCTGCATTCTGTCCATCAACAGTTGTTTTTGCATTTGTCACCCCGAGTGGGAAGGGTATGCCCAGACATGGGTCCCATGCTCTCCATGCCACTAGAATAAAGGTATCTTGGCTGAAGAGGGGTGAAACCCTGAAACCGGTCCTAGGATGCTTGTTTCCAGTCCAGGGAGGACCTTGCTTGGCAGTTCGGGTTGGACTGTACCCATGAGGCACAGGGTCAAAGCTGATTTGCATATGGCTGGGTTCAAACTGGAAGGGCATGGTGAGCAAAAAAACGATGGATTTAGGCGCAGATCTCTGTAGTGGGGTGAATGTAAGACATTGTTCTGCATTCTGTCCATCAACTGTTGTTTTTGATTTTGTCACCCCGAGTGGGAAGGGTATGCCCAGATGTGGGTCCCCTGCTCTCCATGCCACTGGAATCAGGCTATCCTGGCTGAAGAGGGGTGAAACCCTGAAACCGGTCCTAGGATGCTTGTTTCCAGTCCAGGGAGGACCTGGCTTGGCAGTTCGGGCTGGACTGTACCCATGAGGCACAGGGTCAAAGCTGATTTGCATATGGCTGGGTTCAAACTGTAACGGCATGGTGAGCAAAAAAACAATGGATTTAGGCCCAGATCTCTGTACTGGGGTAAATGTATGACATTGTTCTGCATTCTGTCCACCAACTGTTGTTTTTACATTTGTCACCCCGAGTGGGAAGGGTATGCCCAGACATGGGTCCCATGCTCTCCATTCCATTGGAATAAAGGTATCCTGGCTGAAGAGGGGTGAAACCCTGAAACTGGTCCTAGGATGCTTGTTTCCAGTCCAGGGAGGACCTTGCTTGGCAGTTCGGGCTGGGCTGTAGCCATGAGGCACAGGGTCAAGACTGATGTGCATATGGCTGGGTTCAATTTGGAACGGCATGGTGAGCAAAAACATGATGTATTTAGTCCCAGATCTCTGTACTGGGGTGAATGTATGAGATTGTTCTGCATTCTGTCCATCAACAGTTGTTTTTGCATTTGTCACCCCGAGTGGGAAGGGTATGCCCTGACATGGGTCCCATGCTCTCCATGCCACTGGAATCAAGCTATGCTGGCTGAAGAGGGGTGAAACCCTGAAACCGGTCCTAGGATGCTTGTTTCCAGTCCAGGGAGGACCTGGCTTGGCAGTTCGGGCTGAACTGTACCCATGAGGCACAGGGCAAGACTGATTTGCATATTGTTGGGTTCAAACTGGAACGGCATGGTGAGCAAAAAAACTATGGATTTAGGCCCAGATATCTGTACTGGGGTGAATGTATGACATTGTTCTGCATTCAGTCCATCAACTATTGTTTTTGCATTTGTCACCCCGAGTGGGAAGGGTATGCCCAGACGTGGATCCCATGCTCTCCATGCTACTGGAATCAAGCTATCCCGGCTGAAGAGGGGTGAAACCCTGAAACTGGTCCTAGGATGCTATTCCAGGGAGGACCTTGCTTGGTAGTTCGGGCTGGACTGCACCCATGAGGCACAGGGTTAAGACTGATTTGCATAAGGCTGGGTTCAAACTGGAACGGCATGGTGAGCAAAAAACAATGAATTTAGGCCCAGATCTTTGTACTGGGGTGAATGTATGACATTGTTCTGCATTCAGTCCATCAACTGTTGTTTTTGCATTTGTCACCCCGAGTGGGAAGGGTAAGCAAAGACGTGGGTCCCATGCTCTCCATGCCACTGGAATCAAGCTATCCTGGCGGAAGAGGGGTGAAACCCTGAAACCGGTCCTAGGATGCTTGTTTCTAGTCCAGGGAGGACCTGGCTTTGCAGTTCAGGCTTGACTGTACCCATGAGGCACAGGGTCAAGACTGATTTGCATATGGATGAGTTCAAACTAGAAGGGCATGGTGAGCAAAAAAACAATGGATTTAGGCGCAGATCTCTGTACTGGGGTGAATGTAAGACATTGTTCTGCATTCTGTCCATCAACTGTTGTTTTTGATTTTGTCACCCCGAGTGGGAAGGGTATGCCCAGATGTGGGTCCCCTGCTCTCCATGCCACTGGAATCAAGCTATCCGGTCCTAGAATGCTTTTTTCCAGTGCATGGAGGACCTGGCTTGGCAGTTCGGGCTGGACTGTACCCATGAGGCACAGGGTCAAGACTGATTTGCATATGCCTGGGTTCAAACTGGAACGGCATTGTGAGCAAACATACGATGGATTTAGGCCCAGATCTCTGTACTGGGGTGAATGTCTGAGATTGTTCTGCATTCTGTCCATCAACTGTTGTTTTTCCATTTGTCACCCTGAGTGGGAAGGGTATTCCCAGACGTTTGTCCCATGCTCTCCATGCCACTGGAATCAAGCTATGCTGGTTGAAGAGGGGTAAAACCCTGAAACCGGTCCTAGGATGCTTGTTTCCAGTCCAGGGAGGACCTGGCTTGGCAGTTCGGGCTGGACTGTACCCACGAGGCACAGGGCAAGACTGATTTGCATATGGCTGGGTTCAAACTGGAACAGCATGGTGAGCAAAAAAACAATGGATTTAGGCCCAGATATCTGTACTGGGGTGAATGTATGACATTGTTCTGCATTCAGTCCATCAACTGTTGTTTTTGCATTTGTCACCCCGAGTGGGAAGGGTATGTCAAGACGTGGATCCCATGCTCTCCATGCCACTGGAATGAAGCTATCCCGGCTGAAGAGGGGTGAAACCCTGACACCGGTCGTAGGATGCTATTCCAGGGAGGACCTGGCTTGGCAGTTCGAGCTGGACTGTACCCATGAGGCACAGGGCAAGACTGATTTGCATATGGCTGGGTTCAAAGTGGAACAGCATCAGCATAGTGAGCAAAATACGATGGATTTAGACCCAGATCTCTGTACTGGAGTGAATGTATGACATAGTCTGCATTCAGTCCATCAACTGTTGTTTTTGCATTTGTCACCCCGAGTGGGAAGGGTAAGCCCAGACATGGGTCCCATGCTCTCCATGCCACTGGAATCAAGCTATACTGGCGGAAGAGGGATGAAACCCTGAAACCGGTCCTAGGATGCTTGTTTCCAGTCCAGGGAGGACCTGGCTATGCAGTTCAGGCTGGACTGTACCCATGAGGCACAGGGTCAAGACTGATTTGCATATGGCTGGGTTCAAACTGGAAAGGCATGGTGAGCAAAAAAACAATGGATTTAGGCCCAGATATCTGTCCTGGGGTGAATGTATGACATTGTTCTGCATTCAGTCCATCAACTATTGTTTTTGCATTTGTCACCCCGAGTGGGAAAGGTATGCCCAGACGTGGATCCCATGCTCTCCATGCCACTGGAATCAAGCTATCCCGGCTGAAGAGGGGTGAAACCCTGAAACCGGTCCTAGGATGCTATTCCAGGGAGGACCTGGCTTGGTAGTTTGGGCTGGACTGCACCCATGAGGCACAAGGTCAAGACTGATTTGCATATGGCTGGGTTCAAACGGGAACGGCATGGTGAGCAAAAAACGATGGATTTAGGCCCAGATCTCTGTACTGGAGTGAATGTATGACATTGTTCTGCATTCAGTCCATCAACAGTTGTTTTTGCATTTGTCACCCCGAGTGGGAAGGGTAAGCCCAGACGTGGGTCCCATGCTCTCCATGCCACTGGAATCAAGCTATCCTGGCGGAAAAGGGGTGAAACCCTGAAACCGGTCCTAGGATGCTTGTTTCCAGTCCAGGGAGGACCTGGCTTCGCAGTTCAGGCTGGACTGTACCCATGAGGCACAGGGTCAAGACTGATTTGCATATGGCTGGGTTCAAACTGTAACGGCATGGTGAGCAAAAAAACGATGGATTTAGGCCCAGATCTCTGTACTGGGGTGAATGTCTGACATTGTTCTGCATTCTGTCCATCAACTGTTGTTTTTGCATTTGTCACCCCGAGTGGGAAGGGTATGCCCAGACATGGGTCCCACGCTCTCCATTCCACTGGAATAAAGGTATCCTGGCTGAAGAGGGGTGAAACCCTGAAACTGGTCCTAGGATGCTTGTTTCCAGTCCAGGGAGGACCTTGCTTGGCAGTTCGGGCTGGACTGTAGCCATGAGGCACAGGGTCAAGACTGATGTGCATATGGCTGGGTTCAAACTGGAACGGCATGGTGAGCAAAAAAATGATGTATTTAGTCCCAGATCTCTGTACTGGGGTGAATGTATGAGATTGTTCTGCATTATGTCCATCAACAGTTGTTTTTGCATTTGTCACCCTGAGTGGGAAGGGTATGCCCAGACATGGGTCCCATGCTCTCCATGCCACTGGAATAAAGGTATCTTGGCTGAAGAGGGGTGAAAACCTGAAACCGGTCCTAGGATGCTTGTTTCCAGTCCAGGGAGGACCTTGCTTGGCAGTTCGGGCTGGACTGTACCCATGAGGCACAGGGTCAAGACTGATGTGAATATGGCTGGGTTTAAATTGGAACGGCATGGTGAGCAAAAAAATGATGTATTTAGGCCCAGATCTCTGTACTGGGGTGAATGTATGAGATTATTCTGCATTCTGTCAATCAACTGTTGTTTTTGCATTTGTCACCCCGAGTGGTAAGGGTATTCCCAGACGTGTGTGCCATGCTGTCCATGCCACTGGAATCAAACTATGCTTGCTGAAGAGGGGTGAAACCCTGAAACCGGTCTAGGATGCTTGTTTCCAGTCTAGGGAGGACCTGGCTTGGCAGTTCGGGCTGAACTGTGCCTATGAGGCACAGGGTCAAGACTGATTTGCATATGGCTGTGTTCAAACTGGAACGGCATGGTGAGCAAAAACAACAATGGATTTAGGCCCTGATATCTGTACTGGGGTGAATGTATGACATTGTTCTGCATTCAGTCCATCAACTGTTGTTTTTGCATTTGTCACCCCGAGTGGGTAGGGTATGCCCAGACGTGGATCCCATGCTCTCCATGCCACTGGAATCAAGCTATCCCGGCTGAAGAGGGGTGAAACCCTGAAACCGGTCCTAGGATGGTATTCCAGGGAGGACCTGGCTTGGTAGTTTGGGCTGGACTGCACCCATGAGGCACAGGGTCAAGACTGATTTGCATATGGCTGGGTTCAAACGGGAACGGCATGGTGAGCAAAAAACGATGGATTTAGGCCCAGATCTCTGTACTGGGGTGAATGTATGACATTGTTTTGCATTCAGTCCATCAACTGTTGTTTTTGCATTTGTCACCCCGAGTTGGAAGGGTAAGCCCAGACGTGGGTCCCATGCTCTCCATGCAACTGGAATCAAGCTATCCTGGCGGAAGAGGGGTGAAACCCTGAAACCAGTCCTAGGATGCTTGTTTCCAGTCCAGGGAGGACCTGGCTTCGCAGTTCAGGCTGGACTGTACCCATGAGGCACAGGGTCAAGACTGATTTGCATATGGCTGGGTTCAAACTGGAAGGGCATGGTGAGCAAAAAAACGATGGATTTAGGCGCAGATCTCTGTACTGGGGTGAATGTAAGACATTGTTCTGCATTCTGTCCATCAACTGTTGTTTTTGATTTTGTCACCCCGACTGGGAAGGGTAATCCCAGACGTGGGTCCCATGCTCTCCATTCCACTGGAATCAAGCTATGCTGGCTGAAGAGGGGTGAAACCCTGAAACCGGTCCTAGAATGCTTGTTTCCAGTGCAGGGAGGACCTGGCTTGGCAGTTCAGGCTGGACTGTACCCATGAGGCACAGGGTCAAGACTGATTTGCATGTGGCTGGGTACAAACTGTAACGGCATGGTGAGCAAAAAAACGATGGATTTAGGCACAGATCTCTGTACTGGGGTGAATGTATGACATTGTTTTGCATTCTGTCCATCAACTGTTGTTTTTGCATTTGTCACCCCGACTGGGAAGGGTAATCCCAGACGTGGGTCCCATGCTCTCCATGCCACTGGAATCAAGCTATCCTGGCTGAAGAGGGGTGAAACCCTGAAACCGGTCCTAGAATGCTTGTTTCCAGTGCAGGGAGGACCTGGCTTGGCAGTTCAGGCTGGACTGTACCCATGAGGCACAGGGTCAAGACTGATTTGCATGTGGCTGGGTACAAACTGGAACGGCATTGTGAGCAAAAACACAATGGATTTAGGCCCAGATCTCTGTACTGGGGTGAATGTCTGAGATTGTTCTGCATTCTGTCCATCAACTGTTGTTTTTGCATTTGTCACCCCGAGTGGGAAGGGAATTCCTAGATGTGTGTCCCATGCTCTCCATGCCACTGGAATCAAGCTATGCTGGCTGAAGAGGGGTGAAACCCTGAAACCGGTCCTAGGATGCTTGTTTCCAGTCCAGGGAGGACCTGGCTTGGCAGTTCGGGCTGGACTGTACCCATGAGGTACAGGGTCAAGACTGATTTGCATATGGCTGGGTTCAAACTGGAACGGCATGGTGAGCAAAAAAACAATGGATTTAGGCCCAGATATCTGTACTGGGGTGAATGTATGACATTGTTCTGCATTCAGTCCATCAACTGTTGTTTTTGCATTTGTCACCCTGAGTGAGAAGGGTATGCCCAGACGTGAATCCCATGCTCTCCATGCCACTGGAATCAAGCTATCCCGGCTGAAGAGGAGTGAAACCCTGAAACCGGTCCTAGGTTGCTATTCCAGGGAGGACCTGGCTTGGCAGTTCGGGCTGGACTGTACCCATGAGGCACAGGGCAAGACTGATTTGCATTTGGCTGGGTTCAAACTGGAACAGCATGGTGAGCAAACAACGATGGATTTAGACCCAGATCTCTGTACTGGGGTGAAAGTCTGACATTGTTCTGCATTCTGTCCATCAACAGTTGTTTTTGCATTTGTCACCCCGAGTGGGAAGGGTATGCCCAGACATGGGTCCCATGCTCTCCATGCCACTAGAATAAAGGTATCTTGGCTGAAGAGGGGTGAAACCCTGAAACCGGTCCTAGGATGCTTGTTTCCAGTCCAGGGAGGACCTTGCTTGGCAGTTCGGGTTGGACTGTACCCATGAGGCACAGGGTCAAAGCTGATTTGCATATGGCTGGGTTCAAACTGGAAGGGCATGGTGAGCAAAAAAACGATGGATTTAGGCGCAGATCTCTGTAGTGGGGCGGATGTAAGACATTGTTCTGCATTCTGTCCATCAACTGTTGTTTTTGATTTTGTCACCCCGAGTGGGAAGGGTATGCCCAGATGTGGGTCCCCTGCTCTCCATGCCACTGGAATCAGGCTATCCTGGCTGAAGAGGGGTGAAACCCTGAAACCGGTCCTAGGATGCTTGTTTCCAGTCCAGGGAGGACCTGGCTTGGCAGTTCGGGCTGGACTGTACCCATGAGGCACAGGGTCAAAGCTGATTTGCATATGGCTGGGTTCAAACTGTAACGGCATGGTGAGCAAAAAAACAATGGATTTAGGCCCAGATCTCTGTACTGGGGTAAATGTATGACATTGTTCTGCATTCTGTCCACCAACTGTTGTTTTTACATTTGTCACCCCGAGTGGGAAGGGTATGCCCAGACATGGGTCCCATGCTCTCCATTCCATTGGAATAAAGGTATCCTGGCTGAAGAGGGGTGAAACCCTGAAACTGGTCCTAGGATGCTTGTTTCCAGTCCAGGGAGGACCTTGCTTGGCAGTTCGGGCTGGGCTGTAGCCATGAGGCACAGGGTCAAGACTGATGTGCATATGGCTGGGTTCAATTTGGAACGGCATGGTGAGCAAAAACATGATGTATTTAGTCCCAGATCTCTGTACTGGGGTGAATGTATGAGATTGTTCTGCATTCTGTCCATCAACAGTTGTTTTTGCATTTGTCACCCCGAGTGGGAAGGGTATGCCCTGACATGGGTCCCATGCTCTCCATGCCACTGGAATCAAGCTATGCTGGCTGAAGAGGGGTGAAACCCTGAAACCGGTCCTAGGATGCTTGTTTCCAGTCCAGGGAGGACCTGGCTTGGCAGTTCGGGCTGAACTGTACCCATGAGGCACAGGGCAAGACTGATTTGCATATTGTTGGGTTCAAACTGGAACGGCATGGTGAGCAAAAAAACTATGGATTTAGGCCCAGATATCTGTACTGGGGTGAATGTATGACATTGTTCTGCATTCAGTCCATCAACTATTGTTTTTGCATTTGTCACCCCGAGTGGGAAGGGTATGCCCAGACGTGGATCCCATGCTCTCCATGCTACTGGAATCAAGCTATCCCGGCTGAAGAGGGGTGAAACCCTGAAACTGGTCCTAGGATGCTATTCCAGGGAGGACCTTGCTTGGTAGTTCGGGCTGGACTGCACCCATGAGGCACAGGGTTAAGACTGATTTGCATATGGCTGGGTTCAAACTGGAACGGCATGGTGAGCAAAAAACAATGAATTTAGGCCCAGATCTTTGTACTGGGGTGAATGTATGACATTGTTCTGCATTCAGTCCATCAACTGTTGTTTTTGCATTTGTCACCCCGAGTGGGAAGGGTAAGCAAAGACGTGGGTCCCATGCTCTCCATGCCACTGGAATCAAGCTATCCTGGCGGAAGAGGGGTGAAACCCTGAAACCGGTCCTAGGATGCTTGTTTCTAGTCCAGGGAGGACCTGGCTTTGCAGTTCAGGCTTGACTGTACCATGAGGCACAGGGTCAAGACTGATTTGCATATGGATGGGTTCAAACTGGAAGGGCATGGTGAGCAAAAAAACGATGGATTTAGGCGCAGATCTCTGTACTGGGGTGAATGTAAGACATTGTTCTGCATTCTGTCCATCAACTGTTGTTTTTGATTTTGTCACCCCGAGTGGGAAGGGTATGCCCAGATGTGGGTCCCCTGCTCTCCATGCCACTGGAATCAAGCTATCCGGTCCTAGAATGCTTTTTTCCAGTGCAGGGAGGACCTGGCTTGGCAGTTCGGGCTGGACTGTACCCATGAGGCACAGGGTCAAGACTGATTTGCATATGCCTGGGTTCAAACTGGAACGGCATTGTGAGCAAACATACGATGGATTTAGGCCCAGATCTCTGTACTGGGGTGAATGTCTGAGATTGTTCTGCATTCTGTCCATCAACTGTTGTTTTTCCATTTGTCACCCTGAGTGGGAAGGGTATTCCCAGACGTTTGTCCCATGCTCTCCATGCCACTGGAATCAAGCTATGCTGGTTGAAGAGGGGTAAAACCCTGAAACCGGTCCTAGGATGCTTGTTTCCAGTCCAGGGAGGACCTGGCTTGGCAGTTCGGGCTGGACTGTACCCACGAGGCACAGGGCAAGACTGATTTGCATATGGCTGGGTTCAAACTGGAACAGCATGGTGAGCAAAAAAACAATGGATTTAGGCCCAGATATCTGTACTGGGGTGAATGTATGACATTGTTCTGCATTCAGTCCATCAACTGTTGTTTTTGCATTTGTCACCCCGAGTGGGAAGGGTATGTCAAGACGTGGATCCCATGCTCTCCATGCCACTGGAATGAAGCTATCCCGGCTGAAGAGGGGTGAAACCCTGACACCGGTCGTAGGATGCTATTCCAGGGAGGACCTGGCTTGGCAGTTCGAGCTGGACTGTACCCATGAGGCACAGGGCAAGACTGATTTGCATATGGCTGGGTTCAAAGTGGAACAGCATCAGCATAGTGAGCAAAATACGATGGATTTAGACCCAGATCTCTGTACTGGAGTGAATGTATGACATAGTCTGCATTCAGTCCATCAACTGTTGTTTTTGCATTTGTCACCCCGAGTGGGAAGGGTAAGCCCAGACATGGGTCCCATGCTCTCCATGCCACTGGAATCAAGCTATACTGGCGGAAGAGGGATGAAACCCTGAAACCGGTCCTAGGATGCTTGTTTCCAGTCCAGGGAGGACCTGGCTATGCAGTTCAGGCTGGACTGTACCCATGAGGCACAGGGTCAAGACTGATTTGCATATGGCTGGGTTCAAACTGGAAAGGCATGGTGAGCAAAAAAACAATGGATTTAGGCCCAGATATCTGTCCTGGGGTGAATGTATGACATTGTTCTGCATTCAGTCCATCAACTATTGTTTTTGCATTTGTCACCCCGAGTGGGAAAGGTATGCCCAGACGTGGATCCCATGCTCTCCATGCCACTGGAATCAAGCTATCCCGGCTGAAGAGGGGTGAAACCCTGAAACCGGTCCTAGGATGCTATTCCAGGGAGGACCTGGCTTGGTAGTTTGGGCTGGACTGCACCCATGAGGCACAAGGTCAAGACTGATTTGCATATGGCTGGGTTCAAACGGGAACGGCATGGTGAGCAAAAAACGATGGATTTAGGCCCAGATCTCTGTACTGGAGTGAATGTATGACATTGTTCTGCATTCAGTCCATCAACAGTTGTTTTTGCATTTGTCACCCCGAGTGGGAAGGGTAAGCCCAGACGTGGGTCCCATGCTCTCCATGCCACTGGAATCAAGCTATCCTGGCGGAAAAGGGGTGAAACCCTGAAACCGGTCCTAGGATGCTTGTTTCCAGTCCAGGGAGGACCTGGCTTCGCAGTTCAGGCTGGACTGTACCCATGAGGCACAGGGTCAAGACTGATTTGCATATGGCTGGGTTCAAACTGTAACGGCATGGTGAGCAAAAAAACGATGGATTTAGGCCCAGATCTCTGTACTGGGGTGAATGTCTGACATTGTTCTGCATTCTGTCCATCAACTGTTGTTTTTGCATTTGTCACCCCGAGTGGGAAGGGTATGCCCAGACATGGGTCCCACGCTCTCCATTCCACTGGAATAAAGGTATCCTGGCTGAAGAGGGGTGAAACCCTGAAACTGGTCCTAGGATGCTTGTTTCCAGTCCAGGGAGGACCTTGCTTGGCAGTTCGGGCTGGACTGTAGCCATGAGGCACAGGGTCAAGACTGATGTGCATATGGCTGGGTTCAAACTGGAACGGCATGGTGAGCAAAAAAATGATGTATTTAGTCCCAGATCTCTGTACTGGGGTGAATGTATGAGATTGTTCTGCATTATGTCCATCAACAGTTGTTTTTGCATTTGTCACCCTGAGTGGGAAGGGTATGCCCAGACATGGGTCCCATGCTCTCCATGCCACTGGAATAAAGGTATCTTGGCTGAAGAGGGGTGAAAACCTGAAACCGGTCCTAGGATGCTTGTTTCCAGTCCAGGGAGGACCTTGCTTGGCAGTTCGGGCTGGACTGTACCCATGAGGCACAGGGTCAAGACTGATGTGAATATGGCTGGGTTTAAATTGGAACGGCATGGTGAGCAAAAAAATGATGTATTTAGGCCCAGATCTCTGTACTGGGGTGAATGTATGAGATTATTCTGCATTCTGTCAATCAACTGTTGTTTTTGCATTTGTCACCCCGAGTGGTAAGGGTATTCCCAGACGTGTGTGCCATGCTGTCCATGCCACTGGAATCAAACTATGCTTGCTGAAGAGGGGTGAAACCCTGAAACCGGTCTAGGATGCTTGTTTCCAGTCTAGGGAGGACCTGGCTTGGCAGTTCGGGCTGAACTGTGCCTATGAGGCACAGGGTCAAGACTGATTTGCATATGGCTGTGTTCAAACTGGAACGGCATGGTGAGCAAAAACAACAATGGATTTAGGCCCTGATATCTGTACTGGGGTGAATGTATGACATTGTTCTGCATTCAGTCCATCAACTGTTGTTTTTGCATTTGTCACCCCGAGTGGGTAGGGTATGCCCAGACGTGGATCCCATGCTCTCCATGCCACTGGAATCAAGCTATCCCGGCTGAAGAGGGGTGAAACCCTGAAACCGGTCCTAGGATGGTATTCCAGGGAGGACCTGGCTTGGTAGTTTGGGCTGGACTGCACCCATGAGGCACAGGGTCAAGACTGATTTGCATATGGCTGGGTTCAAACGGGAACGGCATGGTGAGCAAAAAACGATGGATTTAGGCCCAGATCTCTGTACTGGGGTGAATGTATGACATTGTTTTGCATTCAGTCCATCAACTGTTGTTTTTGCATTTGTCACCCCGAGTTGGAAGGGTAAGCCCAGACGTGGGTCCCATGCTCTCCATGCAACTGGAATCAAGCTATCCTGGCGGAAGAGGGGTGAAACCCTGAAACCAGTCCTAGGATGCTTGTTTCCAGTCCAGGGAGGACCTGGCTTCGCAGTTCAGGCTGGACTGTACCCATGAGGCACAGGGTCAAGACTGATTTGCATATGGCTGGGTTCAAACTGGAAGGGCATGGTGAGCAAAAAAACGATGGATTTAGGCGCAGATCTCTGTACTGGGGTGAATGTAAGACATTGTTCTGCATTCTGTCCATCAACTGTTGTTTTTGATTTTGTCACCCCGACTGGGAAGGGTAATCCCAGACGTGGGTCCCATGCTCTCCATTCCACTGGAATCAAGCTATGCTGGCTGAAGAGGGGTGAAACCCTGAAACCGGTCCTAGAATGCTTGTTTCCAGTGCAGGGAGGACCTGGCTTGGCAGTTCAGGCTGGACTGTACCCATGAGGCACAGGGTCAAGACTGATTTGCATGTGGCTGGGTACAAACTGTAACGGCATGGTGAGCAAAAAAACGATGGATTTAGGCACAGATCTCTGTACTGGGGTGAATGTATGACATTGTTTTGCATTCTGTCCATCAACTGTTGTTTTTGCATTTGTCACCCCGACTGGGAAGGGTAATCCCAGACGTGGGTCCCATGCTCTCCATGCCACTGGAATCAAGCTATCCTGGCTGAAGAGGGGTGAAACCCTGAAACCGGTCCTAGAATGCTTGTTTCCAGTGCAGGGAGGACCTGGCTTGGCAGTTCAGGCTGGACTGTACCCATGAGGCACAGGGTCAAGACTGATTTGCATGTGGCTGGGTACAAACTGACGGCATGGTGAGCAAAAAAAATGATGTATTTAGGCCCAGATCTCTGTACTGGGGTGAATGTATGAGATTATTCTTCATTCTGTCCATCAACTGTTGTTTTTGCATTTGTCACCCCGAGTGGTAAGGGTATTCCCAGACGTGTGTCCCATGCTCTCCATGCCACTGGAATCAAGCTATGCTTGCCGAAGAGGGGTGAAACCCTGAAACCGGTCTAGGATGCTTGTTTCCAGTCTAGGGAGGACCTGGCTTAGCAGTTCGGGCTGAACTGAACCCATGAGGCACAGGGCAAGACTGATTTGCATATGGTTGGGTTCAAACTGGAACGGCATGGTGAGCAAAAAAACAATGGATTTAGGCCCAGATATCTGTACTGGGGTGAATGTATGACATTGTTCTGCATTCATTCCATCAACTGTTGTTTTTGCATTTGTCACCCCGAATGGGAAGGGTATGCCCAGACGTGGATCCCATGCTCTCCATGCCACTGGAATCAAGCTATCCCGGCTGAAGAGGGGTGAAACCCTTAAACCGGTCCTAGGATGCTATTCCAGGGAGGACCTGGCTTGGTAGTTTGGGCTGGACTGCACCCATGAGGCACAGGGTCAAGACTGATTTGCATATGGCTGGGTTCAAACGGGAATGGCATGGTGAGCAAAAAACGATGGATTTAGGCCCAGATCTCTACTGGGGTGAATGTATGACATTGTTCTGCATTCAGTCCATCAACTGTTGTTTTTGCATTTGTCACTCCGAGTGGGAAGGGTAAGCCCAGACGTGGGTCCCATGCTCTCCTTGCCACTGGAATCAAGCTATCCTGGTGGAAGAGGGATGAAACCCTGAAACCGGTCCTAGGATGCTTATTTCCAGTCCAGGGAGGACCTGGCTTGACAGTTCGGGCTGGACTGTACCCATGAGGCACATGGTCAAAGCTGATTTGCATATGGCTGGGTTCAAACTGTAACGGCATGGTGAGCAAAAAAACGATGGATTTAGGCCCAGATCTCTGTACTGGGGTGAATGTATGACTTTGTTTTACATTCTGTCCATCAACTGTTGGTTTTGCATTTGTCACCCCGACTGGGAAGGGTATTCCCAGACGTGTGTCCCATGCTCTCCATGCCACTGGAATCAAGCTATGCTGACTGAAGAGGGGTGAAACCCTGAAACCGGTCCTAGGATGCTTGTTTCCAGTCCGGGGAGGACCTGGCTTGGCAGTTCGGGCTGGACTGTACCCATGAGGCACAGGGCAAGACTGATTTGCATAAGGCTGGGTTCAAACTGGAACGGCATGGTGAGCAAAAAAACAATGGATTTAGGCCCAGATATCTGTACTGGAGTGAATGTATGACATTGTTCTGCATTCAGTCCATCAACTGCTGTTTTTGCATTTGTCACCCGGAGTGGGAAGGGTATGCCCAGACGTGAATCCCATGCTCTCCATGCCACTGGAATCAAGCTCTCCCGGCTGAAGAGGGGTGAAACCCTGAAACCGGTCCTAGGTTGCTATTCCAGGGAGGACCTGGCTTGGCAGTTCGGGCTGGACTGTACCCATGAGGCACAGGGCAAGACTGATTTGCATATGGCTGGGTTCAAACTGGAACAGCATGGTGAGCAAACAACGATGGATTTAGACCCAGATCTCTGTACTGGGGTGAATGTATGACATTGTTCTGCATTCAGTCCATCAACTGTTGTTTTTGCATTTGTCACCCCGAGTGGGAAGGGTAAGCCCAGACATGGGTCCCATGCTCTCCATGCCACTGGAATCAAGCTATTCTGGCGGAAGATGGGTGAAACCCTGAAACCGGTCCTAGGATGCTTGTATCCAGTCCAGGGAGGACCTGGCTTGGCAGTTCGGGCTGAACTGTACCCATGAGGCACAGGGTCAAGGCTGATTTGCATATGGCTGGGTTCAAACTGTAACGGCATGGTGAGCAAAAAAACGATGGATTTAAGCCCAGATGTCAGTCCTGGGGTGAATGTATGACATTGTTTTGAATTCTGTCCATCAACTGTTGTTTTTGCATTTGTCACCCCGAGTGAGAAGGGTATTCCCAGATGTGGGTCCCATGCTCTCCATGCCACTGGAATCAAGCTATCCTGGCTGAAGAGAGGTGAAACCTGGAAACCGGTCCTAGAATGCTTGTTTCCAGTGCAGGGAGGACCTGGCTTGGCAGTTCGGGCTGGACTGTACCCATGAGGCACAGGGTCAAGACTGATTTCCAAATGGCTGGGTTCAAACTGGAATGGCATTGTGAGCAAAAACACGATGGATTTAGGCCCAGATCTCTGTACTGGGGTGAAAGTCTGACATTGTTCTGCATTCTGTCCATCAACAGTTGTTTTTGCATTTGTCACCCTGAGTGGGAAGGGTATGCGAGACTTGGGTCCCATGCTCTCCATGCCACTGGAATAAAGGTATCTTGGCTGAAGAGGGGTGAAACCCTGAAACCGGTCCTAGGATGCTTGTTTTCAGTCCAGGGAGGACCTTGCTTGGCAGTTCGGGTTGGACTGTACCCATGAGGCACAGGGTCAAGACTGATGTGCATGTGGCTGGCTTCAAACTGGAATGGCATGATGAGCAAAAAAATGATGTATTTAGGCCCAGATCTCTGTACTGGGGTGAATGTATGAGATTGTTCTGCATTCTGTCAATCAACTGTTGTTTTTGCATTTGTCACCCCGAGTGGGAAGGGTATTCCCAGACGTAGGTCCCATGCTCTCCGTTCCACTGGAATCAACCTATCCTGGCTGAAGAGAGGTGAAACCCTGATACCGGTCCTAGGATGCCTGTTTCCAGTCCAGGGAGGACCTGGCTTGGCAGTTCGGGCTGAACTATACCCATGAGGCACAGGGAAGACTGATTTGCATATGGCTGGGTTCAAACTGGAACGGCATGGTGAGCAAAAAAACAATGGATTTAGGCCTAGATATCTGTACTGGGGTGAATGTATGACATTGTTCTGCATTCAGTCCATCAACTGCTGTTTTTGCATTTGTCACCCTGAGTGGGAAGGGTAAGCCCAGACGTGGGTCCTATGCACTCCATGCCACTGGAATCAAGCTATCCTGGCGGAAGAGGGGTGAAACCCTGAAACCGGTCCTAGGATGCTTGTTTCCAGTCCAGGGAGGACCTGGCTTTGCAGTTCAGGCTGGACTGTACCCATGACGCACAGGGAAGACTGATTTGCATATGGCTGGGTTCAAACTGGAACGGCATGGTGAGCAAAAAAACAATGGATTTAGGCCTAGATATCTGTACTGGGGTGAATGTATGACATTGTTCTGCATTCAGTCCATCAACTGTTGTTTTTGCATTTGTCACCCTGAGTGGGAAGGGTATGCCCAGACGTGGATCCCATGCTCTCCATGCCACTGGAATCAAGCTATCCCGGCTGAAGAGTGGTGAAACCCTGAAACCGGTCCTAGGATGCTATTCCAGGGAGGACCTGGCTTGGCAGTTTGGGCTGTACTGTACCCATGAGGCACAGGGCAAGACTGATTTGCATATGGCTGGGTTCAAACTGGAACAGCATGGTGAGCAAAAAACGATGGATTTAGACCCAGATCTCTGTACTGGGGTGAATGTATTACATTGTTCTGCATTCATTCCATCAACTGTTTTTTTTGCATTTGTCACCCTGAGTGGGAAGGGTAAGCCCAGACGTGGGTCCTATGCACTCCATGCCACTGGAATCAAGCTATCCTGGCGGAAGAGGGGTGAAACCCTGAAACCGGTCCTAGGATGCTTGTTTCCAGTCCAGGGAGGACCTGGCTTTGCAGTTCAGGCTGGACTGTACCCATGACGCACAGGGTCAAGACTGATTTGCATATGGCTGGGTTCAAATTGGAAAGGCATGGTAATCAAAAAAACAATGGATTTAGGCCCAGATATCTGTACTGGGGTGAATGTATGACATTGTTCTGCATTCAGTCCATCAACTATTGTTTTTGCATTTGTCACCACGAGTGGGAAGGGTATGCCCAGACGTGGATCCCATGCTCTCCATGCCACTGGAATCAAGCTATCCCGGCTGAAGAGGGGTGAAACCCTGAAACCGGTCCTAGGATGCTATTCCAGGGAGGACCTGGCTTGGTAGTTCGGGCTGGACTGTACACATGAGGCTGGGGTGAATGTATGACATTGTTCTGCATTCAGTCCTTCAACTGTTGTTTTTGCATTTGTCACCCCGAGTGGGAAGGGTAGACCAAGACGTGGGTCCCATGGTCTCCATGTCACTGGAATCAAGCTATCCTGGTGGAAGAGGGATGAAACCCTGAAACCGGTCATAGGATGCTTTGTTCCAGACCAGGAGGACCTGGCTTGGCAGTTCGTGCTGGACTGTACCCATGAGGCACAGGGTCAAGACTGATTTGCATATGGCTGGGTTCAAACTGGAACGGCATGGTGAGCAAAAAAACGATGGATTTAGGCCCAGATCTCTGTACTGGGGTGAATGTATGATATTGTTCTGCATTCTGTCCATCAACTGTTGTTTTTGCATTTGTCACCCCGAGTGGGAAGGGTATGCCCAGACGTGGATCCCATGCTCTCCATACCACTGGAATCAAGCTATAACGGCTGAATAGGGGTGAAACTCTCAATCCGGTCCTAGAATGCTATTCCAGGGAGGACCTGGCCTGGCAGTTTGGGCTGGACTGTACCAATGAGGCAGAGGGTCAAGACTGATTTGCATATGGCTGGGTTCAAACTGGAAAGGCATGGTGAGCATAAAAACAATGGATTTAGGCCCAGATTTCTGTACTGGGGTGAATGTATGACATTGTTCTGCATTCTGTCCATCAACTGTTGTTTTCCTTTGTCACCCCGAGTGGGAAGGGTATACCCAGACGTGGGTCCCATGCTCTCCATGCCACTGGAATCAAGCTATCCTGGCTGAAGAGGGGTGAAACCCTGAAACCGGTCCTAGGATGCTTGTTTCCAGTACAGGGAGGACCTGGCTTGGCAGTTCGGGCTGGACTGTACCTATGAGGAACAGGGTCAAGACTGATTTGCATATGGCTGGGTTCAAACTGTAACGGCATGGTGAGCAAGAAAACAATGGATTAAGGCCCAGATCTCTGTACTGGGGTGAATGTATGACATTGTTTTGCATTCTGTCCATCAACTGTTGTTTTTGCATTTGTCACCCCGAGTGGGAAGGGTATGCCCAGACGTGGGTCCCATGCTCTCCATGCCACTGGAATCAAGCTATCCTGGCTGAAGTGGGGTGAAACCCCGAAACCGGTCCTAGGATGCTTGTTTCCAGTGCAGGGAGGACCTGGCTTGGCAGTTTGAGCTGGACTGTACCCATGAGGTACAGGGTCAAGACTGATTTGCATATGGCTGGGTTGAAACTGGAACGGCATTGTGAGTAAAAACACTATGGATTTAGTCCCAGATATCTGTACTGGGGTGAATGTATAACATTGTTCTGCATTCAGTCCATCAACTGTTGTTTTTGCATTTGTCACCCCGAGTGGGAAGGGTATGCCCAGACGTGGATCTCATGCTCTCCATGCCACTGGAATCAAGCTATCCCGGCTGAAGAGGGGTGAAACCCTGAAACCGGTCCTAGTATGCTATTCCAGGGAGGACCTTGCTTGGCAGTTCAGGTTGGACTGTACCCATGAGGCACAGGGTCAAGACTGATGTGCATGTGGCTGGCTTCAAACTGGAATGGCATGATGAGCAAAAAAATGATGTATTTAGGCCCAGATCTCTGTACTGGGGTGAATGTATGAGATTGTTCTGCATTCTGTCAATCAACTGTTGTTTTTGCATTTGTCACCCCGAGTGGGAAGGGTATTCCCAGACGTAGGTCCCATGCTCTCCGTTCCACTGGAATCAACCTATCCTGGCTGAAGAGAGGTGAAACCCTGATACCGGTCCTAGGATGCCTGTTTCCAGTCCAGGGAGGACCTGGCTTGGCAGTTCGGGCTGAACTATACCCATGAGGCACAGGGAAGACTGATTTGCATATGGCTGGGTTCAAACTGGAACGGCATGGTGAGCAAAAAAACAATGGATTTAGGCCTAGATATCTGTACTGGGGTGAATGTATGACATTGTTCTGCATTCAGTCCATCAACTGTTGTTTTTGCATTTGTCACCCTGAGTGGGAAGGGTAAGCCCAGACGTGGGTCCTATGCACTCCATGCCACTGGAATCAAGCTATCCTGGCGGAAGAGGGGTGAAACCCTGAAACCGGTCCTAGGATGCTTGTTTCCAGTCCAGGGAGGACCTGGCTTTGCAGTTCAGGCTGGACTGTACCCATGACGCACAGGGAAGACTGATTTGCATATGGCTGGGTTCAAACTGGAACGGCATGGTGAGCAAAAAAACAATGGATTTAGGCCTAGATATCTGTACTGGGGTGAATGTATGACATTGTTCTGCATTCAGTCCATCAACTGTTGTTTTTGCATTTGTCACCCTGAGTGGGAAGGGTATGCCCAGACGTGGATCCCATGCTCTCCATGCCACTGGAATCAAGCTATCCCAGCTGAAGAGGGGTGAAACCCTGAAACCGGTCCTAGGATGCTATTCCAGGGAGGACCTGGCTTGGCAGTTTGGGCTGTACTGTACCCATGAGGCACAGGGCAAGACTGATTTGCATATGGCTGGGTTCAAACTGGAACAGCATGGTGAGCAAAAAACGATGGATTTAGACCCAGATCTCTGTACTGGGATGAATGTATTACATTGTTCTGCATTCATTCCATCAACTGTTTTTTTTGCATTTGTCACCCTGAGTGGGAAGGGTAAGCCCAGACGTGGGTCCTATGCACTCCATGCCACTGGAATCAAGCTATCCTGGCGGAAGAGGGGTGAAACCCTGAAACCGGTCCTAGGATGCTTGTTTCCAGTCCAGGGAGGACCTGGCTTTGCAGTTCAGGCTGGACTGTACCCATGACGCACAGGGTCAAGACTGATTTGCATATGGCTGGGTTCAAATTGGAAAGGCATGGTGAGCAAAAAAACAATGGATTTAGGCCCAGATATCTGTACTGGGGTGAATGTATGACATTGTTCTGCATTCAGTCCATCAACTATTGTTTTTGCATTTGTCACCACGAGTGGGAAGGGTATGCCCAGACGTGGATCCCATGCTCTCCATGCCACTGGAATCAAGCTATCCCGGCTGAAGAGGGGTGAAACCCTGAAACCGGTCCTAGGATGCTATTCCAGGGAGGACCTGGCTTGGTAGTTCGGGCTGGACTGTACACATGAGGCTGGGGTGAATGTATGACATTGTTCTGCATTCAGTCCTTCAACTGTTGTTTTTGCATTTGTCACCCCGAGTGGGAAGGGTAGACCAAGACGTGGGTCCCATGGTCTCCATGTCACTGGAATCAAGCTATCCTGGTGGAAGAGGGATGAAACCCTGAAACCGGTCCTAGGATGCTTTGTTCCAGACCAGGAGGACCTGGCTTGGCAGTTCGTGCTGGACTGTACCCATGAGGCACAGGGTCAAGACTGATTTGCATATGGCTGGGTTCAAACTGGAACGGCATGGTGAGCAAAAAAACGATGGATTTAGGCCCAGATCTCTGTACTGGGGTGAATGTATGATATTGTTCTGCATTCTGTCCATCAACTGTTGTTTTTGCATTTGTCACCCCGAGTGGGAAGGGTATGCCCAGACGTGGATCCCATGCTCTCCATACCACTGGAATCAAGCTATAACGGCTGAATAGGGGTGAAACTCTCAATCCGGTCCTAGAATGCTATTCCAGGGAGGACCTGGCCTGGCAGTTTGGGCTGGACTGTACCAATGAGGCAGAGGGTCAAGACTGATTTGCATATGGCTGGGTTCAAACTGGAAAGGCATGGTGAGCATAAAAACAATGGATTTAGGCCCAGATTTCTGTACTGGGGTGAATGTATGACATTGTTCTGCATTCTGTCCATCAACTGTTGTTTTCCTTTGTCACCCCGAGTGGGAAGGGTATACCCAGACGTGGGTCCCATGCTCTCCATGCCACTGGAATCAAGCTATCCTGGCTGAAGAGGGGTGAAACCCTGAAACCGGTCCTAGGATGCTTGTTTCCAGTACAGGGAGGACCTGGCTTGGCAGTTCGGGCTGGACTGTACCTATGAGGAACAGGGTCAAGACTGATTTGCATATGGCTGGGTTCAAACTGTAACGGCATGGTGAGCAAGAAAACAATGGATTAAGGCCCAGATCTCTGTACTGGGGTGAATGTATGACATTGTTTTGCATTCTGTCCATCAACTGTTGTTTTTGCATTTGTCACCCCGAGTGGGAAGGGTATGCCCAGACGTGGGTCCCATGCTCTCCATGCCACTGGAATCAAGCTATCCTGGCTGAAGTGGGGTGAAACCCCGAAACCGGTCCTAGGATGCTTGTTTCCAGTGCAGGGAGGACCTGGCTTGGCAGTTTGAGCTGGACTGTACCCATGAGGTACAGGGTCAAGACTGATTTGCATATGGCTGGGTTGAAACTGGAACGGCATTGTGAGTAAAAACACTATGGATTTAGTCCCAGATATCTGTACTGGGGTGAATGTATAACATTGTTCTGCATTCAGTCCATCAACTGTTGTTTTTGCATTTGTCACCCCGAGTGGGAAGGGTATGCCCAGACGTGGATCTCATGCTCTCCATGCCACTGGAATCAAGCTATCCCGGCTGAAGAGGGGTGAAACCCTGAAACCGGTCCTAGTATGCTATTCCAGGGAGGACCTGGCTTGGCAGTTCGGGCTGGACTGTACCCATGAGGCACAGGGCAAGACTGATTTGCATATGGCTGGGTTCAAACTGGAACAGCATGGTGAGCAAAAAACGATGGAGTTAGACCCAGATCTCTGTACTGGGGTGAATGTATGACATTGTTCTGCATTCAGTCCATCAACTGTTGTTTTTTGCATTTGTCACCCCGAGTGGGAAGGGTATGGCCAGACATGGGTCCCATGCTCTCCATGCCACTGGAATCAAGAAATCCTGGCTGAAGAGGGGTGAAACCCTGAAACTGGCCCTAGGATGCTTGTTACCAGTAGTTCGGGCTGGACTGTACCCATGAGGCAAAGGGTCAAGACTGATTTGCATATGGCTGGGTTCAAACTGGAACGGCATGGTGTGTAAAATAACAATGTATTTAGGCCTAGATCTCTGTACTGGGGTGAATGTATGACATTCTTCTGTATTCTGTCCCTCAACTGTTGTTTTTGCATTTGTCACCCCGAGTGGAATGGTATGCCCAGACGTGGGTCCCATGATCTCCATGCCACTGGAATCAAGCTATCCTGTCTGAAGATGGGTGAAACCCTGAAACCGTTCCTAGGATGCTTGTTTCCAGTCCAGGGAGGACCTGGCCTGGCAGTTCGGGCTGGACTGTACCCATGAGGCACAGTGTCAAGACTGATTTGCATATGGCTGGGTTCAAACTGGAACGGCATGGTGAGCAAACAAACGATGGATTTAGGCCCAGATCTCTCTACTGGGGTGAATGTATGACATTGTTCAGCATTTTGTCCATCAACTGTTGTTTTTTCCTTTGTCACCCAGAGTGGGAAGGGTATGCCCAGACGTGGGTCCCATGCTCTCCGTGCCACTGGAATCAAGCTATCCTGGCTGAAGAGGGCTGAAACCCTGAAACCGGTCCTAGGTTGCTTGTTTCCAGTCCAGGGAGGACCTGGCTTGACAGTTCGGGCTGAACTGTACCCATAAGGCACAAGGTCAAGACTGATTTGCATATGGCTGGGTTCAAACTGGAACGGCATGGTGAGCAAAAAAATGATGGATTTAGGCCCAGATCTCTGTACTGGGGTAAATGTATGACATTGTTCTGCATTCTGTCCATCAACTGTTGTTTGTGCATTTGTGACCTTGAGTGGGAAGGGTATGCCCAGACGTGGGTCCCATGCTCTCCATGCCACTGGAATCAACCTATCCTGGCTGAAGAGATGTGAAACCCTGAAACCGGTCCTAGGATGCTTGTTTCCAGTTCAGGGAGAACCTGGCTTGGTGGTTCAGGCTGGACTGTACCCATGAGGCACAGGGTCAAGACTGATTTGCATATGGCTGGGTTCAAACTGGAACGGCATGGTGAGCAAAAAAACAATGGATTTAGGCCCAGATCTCTGTACTGGGGTGAATGTATGACATTGTTCTGCATTCAGTCCATCACCTGTTGTTTTTGTATTTGTCACCCCGAGTGGGAAGGGTAAGCCCAGACGTGGGTCCCATGCTCTCCATGCCACTGGAATCAAGCTATGCTGGCTGAAGGGGGGTCAAACCTGAAACCGGTCCTAGAATGCTAGTTTCCAGTCCAGGGAGGACCTGGCTTGGCAGTTCGGGCTGGGCTGTACCCATGAGGCACAGGGTCAAGACTGATTTGCATATCGCTGGGTTCAAACTGGAAGGGCATGGTGAGCAAAAAAACGATGGATTTAGGCGCAGATCTCTGTACTGGGGTGAATGTAAGACATTGTTCTGCATTCTGTTCATCAACTGTTGTTTTTGCCTTTGTCACCCCGAGTGGGAGGGGTATGCCCAGAAGTGGGCCCCATGCTCTCCGTGCCAATGGAATCAACCTATCCTGGCTGAAGAGGGGTGAAACCCTGAAACCGCTCCTAGGATTCTTGTTTCCAGTCCAGGGAGGACCTGGCTTGGCAGTTCGGGCTGGACTGTACCCATGAGGCACAGGGTCAAGACTGATTTGCATATGGCTGGGTTCCAACTGGAACGGCATTGTGAGCAAAAAAACGATGGATTTATGCCCAGATCTCTCTACTGGGGTGAATGCATGACATTGTTCTGCATTCTGTCTATCAACTGTTGTTTTTGCATTTGTCATCCCGAGTGGGAAGGGTATGCCCAGATGTGGGTCCAATGCTCTCCATGCCACTGGAATCAAGCTATCCTGGCTGAAGAGGGGTGAAACCCTAAAACCGTTCGAAGTATGCTTGTTTCCAGTCCAGGGAGGACCCAGCTTGGCAGTTCGGGCTGGACTGTACCCATGAGGCACAGGGTCAAGACTGATTTGCATATGGCTGGGTTCAAACTGGAACGGCACGGTGAGCAAAAAAACAATGGATTTAGACCCAGATCTCTGTACTGGGGTGAATGTATGACATTGTTCTGCATTCTGTCCATCAACTATTGTTTTTGCCTTTGTCAACCCGAGTGGGATGGGTATGCCCAGACATAGGTCCCATGCTCTCCGTGCCACTGGAATCAACCTATCCTGGCTGAAGAGGGTTGAAACCCTGATACCGGTCCTAGGATACTTGTTTCCAATCCAGGGAGGACCAGGCTTGGCAGTTCGGGCTAGACTGGACCCATGAGGCACAGGGTCAAGACTGATTTGCATATGGCTGGGTTCAAACTGGAACGGCACGGTGAGCAAAAAAACAATGGCTTTAGACCCAGATCTCTGTACTGGGGTGAATGTATGACATTGTTCTGCATTCTGTCCATCAACTGTTGTTTTTGCCTTTGTCAACCCGAGTGGGATGGGTATGCCCAGACGTAGGTCCCATGCTCTCCGTGCCACTGGAATCAACCTATCCTGGCTGAAGAGGGTTGAAACCCTGATACCGGTCCTAGGATACTTGTTTCCAATCCAGGGAGGACCAGGCTTGGCAGTTCGGGCTAGACTGTACCCATGAGGCACAGGGTCAAGACTGATTTGCATATGGCTAGGTGCAAACTGGAACGGCATGGTGAGCAAAAATACGATGGATTTAGGCCCAGATCTCTGTACTGGGGTGAATGTATGACACTGTTCTGCATTCTGTCCATCAACTTTTGTTTTTGCATTTGTGACCTCGAGTGGGAAGGGTATGCCCAGACGTGGGTCCCACGCTCTCCATGCCACTGGAATCAAGCTATCCTGGCTGAGAGGGGTGAAACCCTGAACCCAGACCTAGAATGCTTGTTTCCAGTTCAGGGAGGACCTGGCTTGGCAGTTCGGGCTAGACTGTACCCATGAGGCACAGGGTCAAAACTGATTTGCATATGGCTGGGTTGAAACTGGAACGGCATGGTGAGCAAAAAAACAATGGATTTAGGTGCAGATCGCTGTACTTGGGTGAATGTATGACATTGTTCTGCATTCTGTCCATCAACTGTTGTTTTTGCATTTGTGACCTCGAGTGAGAAGGGTATGCCCAGACGTGGGTCCCATGCTCTCCGTGCCACTGGAATCAAGCTATCCTGGCTGAGAGGGGTAAAACCCTGAACCCGGTCCTAGGATGCTTGTTTCCAGTCCAGGGAGGACCTGGCTTGGCAGTTCGGGCTGGACTGTACCCATGAGGCACAGGGTTAATACTGATTTGCATATGTCTGGGTTCAAACTGGAACGGCATGGTGAGCAACAAAACGATGGATTTAGGCCCAGATCTCTGTACTGGGGTGAATGTATGACATTGTTCTGCATGCTGTCCATCAACTGTCGTTTTTGCATTTGACACCCCAAGTGGGAAAGGTATGCCCAGATGTGGGTCCCCTGCTCTCCATGCCACTGGAATCAAGCTATCCTGGCTGAGAGGGGTGAAACCCTGAACCCGGTTCTAGGATGCTTGTTTCCTGTCCAGGGAGGACTTGGCTTGGCAGTTCGAGCTGGACTGTACCCATGTGGCACAGGGTCAAGACTGATTTGCATATGACTAGGTTCAAACTGGAACGGCATTTTGAGCAAAAAAATGATGGATTTAGGCCCAGACCTCTCTACTGGGGTGAATGCATGACATTGTTATGCATTCTGTCTATCAACTGTTGTTTTTGCATTTGTCACCCCGAGTGGGATGGGTATGCCCAGACTTGTGTCCCATGCTCTCCATGCCACTGGAATCAAGCTATCCTGGCTGAAGAGGGGTGAAACCCTGAAACCGTTCCTAGGATGTTTGTTTCCAGTCCAGGGACGATCTGGCTTGGCAGGTCGGGCTGGACTGTACCCATGAGGCACAGGGTCAAGACTGATTTGCATATGGCTGGGTTCAAACTGGAACGGCATGGTGAGCAAAATAACGATGTATTTAGGCCCAGATCTCTGTACTGGGGTGAATGTATGACATTGTTCTGCATTCTGTCCATCAACTGTTGTTTTTGCCTTTGTCACCCCGAGTGGGAGGGGTATGCCCAGACGTGGGTCCTATGCTCTCCATGCCACTGGAATCAAGCTATCCTGTCTGAAGAGGGGTGAAACCCTGAAATCGTTCCTAGGATGCTTGTTTCCAGTCCAGGGAGTTCCTTGCTTGGCAGTTGGGGCTAGACTGTACCCATGAGGCACAGGGTCAAGACTGATTTGCATATGGCTGGGTTCAAACTGGAACGGCATGGTGAGCAAACAAATGATGGATTTAGGCCCAGATCTCTGTACTGGGGTGAATGTATGACATTGTTCTGCATTCTGTCTATCAACTGTTGTTTTTGCATTTGTCACCCCGAGTGGGAAGGGTATGGCCAGACATGGGTCCCATGCTCTCCATGCCACTGGAATCAAGCAATCCTGGCTGAAGAGGGGTGAAACCCTGAAACTGGCCCTAGGATGCTTGTTACCAGTAGTTCGGGCTGGACTGTACCCATGAGGCAAAGGGTCAAGACTGATTTGCATATGGCTGGGTTCAAACTGGAACGGCATGGTGAGCAAAATAACGATGTATTTAGGCCCAGATCTCTGTACTGGGGTGAATGTATGACATTGTTCTGCATTCTGTCCATCAACTGTTGTTTTTGCCTTTGTCACCCCGAGTGGGAGGGGTATGCCCAGACGTGGGTCCTATGCTCTCCATGCCACTGGAATCAAGCTATCCTGTCTGAAGAGGGGTGAAACCCTGAAATCGTTCCTAGGATGCTTGTTTCCAGTCCAGGGAGTTCCTTGCTTGGCAGTTGGGGCTAGACTGTACCCATGAGGCACAGGGTCAAGACTGATTTGCATATGGCTGGGTTCAAACTGGAACGGCATGGTGAGCAAACAAATGATGGATTTAGGCCCAGATCTCTGTACTGGGGTGAATGTATGACATTGTTCTGCATTCTGTCTATCAACTGTTGTTTTTGCATTTGTCACCCCGAGTGGGAAGGGTATTCCCAGACGTGGGTCCCATGCTCTCCATGCCTCTGGAATCAAGCTATCCTGTCTGAAGATGGATGAAACCCTGAAACCGTTCCTAGGATGCTTGTTTCCATTCCAGGGAGGACCCGGCTTGGCAGTTCGGGCTGGACCGTACCCATGAGGCACAGGGTCAAGACTGATTTGCATATGGCTAGGTGCAAACTGGAACGGCATGGTGAGCAAAAATACGATAGATTTAGGCCCAGATCTCTGTACTGGGGTGAATGTATGACACTGTTCTGCATTCTGTCCATCAACTTTTGTTTTTGCATTTGTGACCTCGAGTGGGATGGGTATGCCCAGACGTAGGTCCCATGCTCTCCGTGCCACTGGAATCAACCTATCCTGGCTGAAGAGGGTTGAAACCCTGATACCGGTCCTAGGATACTTGTTTCCAATCCAGGGAGGACCAGGCTTGGCAGTTCGGGCTAGACTGTACCCATGAGGCACAGGGTCAAGACTGATTTGCATATGGCTAGGTGCAAACTGGAACGGCATGGTGAGCAAAAATACGATGGATTTAGGCCCAGATCTCTGTACTGGGGTGAATGTATGACACTGTTCTGCATTCTGTCCATCAACTTTTGTTTTTGCATTTGTGACCTCGAGTGGGAAGGGTAAGCCCAGACGTGGGTCCCATGCTCTCCATGCCACTGGAATCAAGCTATGCTGGCTGAAGGGGGGTCAAACCTGAAACCGGTCCTAGAATGCTAGTTTCCAGTCCAGGGAGGACCTGGCTTGGCAGTTCGGGCTGGGCTGTACCCATGAGGCACAGGGTCAAGACTGATTTGCATATCGCTGGGTTCAAACTGGAAGGGCATGGTGAGCAAAAAAACGATGGATTTAGGCGCAGATCTCTGTACTGGGGTGAATGTAAGACATTGTTCTGCATTCTGTTCATCAACTGTTGTTTTTGCCTTTGTCACCCCGAGTGGGAGGGGTATGCCCAGAAGTGGGTCCCATGCTCTCCGTGCCAATGGAATCAACCTATCCTGGCTGAAGAGGGGTGAAACCCGGAAACCGCTCCTAGGATTCTTGTTTCCAGTCCAGGGAGGACCTGGCTTGGCAGTTCGGGCTAGACTGTACCCATGAGGCACAGGGTCAAGACTGATTTGCATATGGCTGGGTTCCAACTGGAACGGCATTGTGAGCAAAAAAATGATGGATTTATGCCCAGATCTCTCTACTGGGGTGAATGCATGACATTGTTCTGCATTCTGTCTATCAACTGTTGTTTTTGCATTTGTCATCCCGAGTGGGAAGGGTATGCCCAGATGTGGGTCCAATGCTCTCCATGCCACTGGAATCAAGCTATCCTGGCTGAAGAGGGGTGAAACCCTAAAACCGTTCGAAGTATGCTTGTTTCCAGTCCAGGGAGGACCCAGCTTGGCAGTTCGGGCTGGACTTTACCCATGAGGCACAGGGTCAAGACTGATTTGCATATGGCTGGGTTCAAACTGGAACGGCACGGTGAGCAAAAAAACAATGGATTTAGACCCAGATCTCTGTACTGGGGTGAATGTATGACATTGTTCTGCATTCTGTCCATCAACTATTGTTTTTGCCTTTGTCAACCCGAGTGGGATGGGTATGCCCAGACGTAGGTCCCATGCTCTCCGTGCCACTGGAATCAACCTATCCTGGCTGAAGAGGGTTGAAACCCTGATACCGGTCCTAGGATACTTGTTTCCAATCCAGGGAGGACCAGGCTTGGCAGTTCGGGCTAGACTGGACCCATGAGGCACAGGGTCAAGACTGATTTGCATATGGCTGGGTTCAAACTGGAACGGCACGGTGAGCAAAAATACAATGGATTTAGACCCAGATCTCTGTACTGGGGTGAATGTATGACATTGTTCTGCATTCTGTCCATCAACTGTTGTTTTTGCCTTTGTCAACCCGAGTGGGATGGGTATGCCCAGACGTAGGTCCCATGCTCTCCGTGCCACTGGAATCAACCTATCCTGGCTGAAGAGGGTTGAAACCCTGATACCGGTCCTAGGATACTTGTTTCCAATCCAGGGAGGACCAGGCTTGGCAGTTCGGGCTAGACTGTACCCATGAGGCACAGGGTCAAGACTGATTTGCATATGGCTAGGTGCAAACTGGAACGGCATGGTGAGCAAAAATACGATGGATTTAGGCCCAGATCTCTGTACTGGGGTGAATGTATGACACTGTTCTGTATTCTGTACATCAACTTTTGTTTTTGCATTTATGACCTCGAGTGGGAAGGGTATGCCCAGACGTGGGTCCCATGCTCTCCATGCCACTGGAATCAAGCTATCCTGGCTGAGAGGGGTGAAACCCTGAACCCTGACCTAGAATGCTTGTTTCCAGTCCAGGGAGGACCTGGCTTGGCAGTTCGGGCTAGACTGTACCCATGAGGCACAGGGTCAAAACTGATTTGCATATGGCTGGGTTGAAACTGGAACGGCATGGTGAGCAAAAAAACAATGGATTTAGGTGCAGATCGCTGTACTTGGGTGAATGAATGACATTGTTCTGCATTCTGTCCATCAACTGTTGTTTTTGCATTTGTGACCTCGAGTGAGAAGGGTATGCCCAGACGTGGGTCCCATGCTCTCCGTGCCACTGGAATCAAGCTATCCTGGCTGAGATGGGTGAAACCCTGAACCCGGTCCTAGGATGCTTGTTTCCAGTCCAGGGAGGACCTGGCTTGGCAGTTCGGGCTGGACTGTACCCATGAGGCACAGGGTTAATACTGATTTGCATATGGCTGGGTTCAAACTGGAACGGCATGGTGAGCAACAAAACGATTGATTTAGGCCCAGATCTCTGTACTGGGGTGAATGTATGACATTGTTCTGCATGCTGTCCATCAACTGTCGTTTTTGCATTTGACACCCCAAGTGGGAAAGGTATGCCCAGATGTGGGTCCCTTGCTCTCCATGCCACTGGAATCAAGCTATCCTGGCTGAGAGGGGTGAAACCCTGAACCCGGTTCTAGGATGCTTGTTTCCTGTCCAGGGAGGACCTGGCTTGGCAGTTCGAGCTGGACTGTACCCATGTGGCACAGGGTCAAGACTGATTTGCATATGACTAGGTTCAAACTGGAACGGCATTTTGAGCAAAAAAATGATAGATTTAGGCCCAGACCTCTCTACTGGGGTGAATGCATGACATTGTTATGCATTCTGTCTATCAACTGTTGTTTTTGCATTTGTCACCCCGAGTGGGATGGGTATGCCCAGACTTGTGTCCCATGCTCTCCATGCCACTGGAATCAAGCTATCCTGGCTGAAGAGGGGTGAAACCCTGAAACCGTTCCTAGGATGTTTTTTCCAGTCCAGGGACGATCTGGCTTGGCAGGTCGGGCTGGACTGTACCCATGAGGCACAGGGTCAAGACTGATTTGCATATGGCTGGGTTCAAACTGGAACGGCATGGTGAGCAAAATAACGATGTATTTAGGCCCAGATCTCTGTACTGGGGTGAATGTATGACATTGTTCTGCATTCTGTCCATCAACTGTTGTTTTTGCCTTTGTCACCCCGAGTGGGAGGGGTATGCCCAGACGTGGGTCCTATGCTCTCCATGCCACTGGAATCAAGCTATCCTGTCTGAAGAGGGGTGAAACCCTGAAATCGTTCCTAGAATGCTTGTTTCCAGTCCAGGGAGGACCTTGCTTGGCAGTTCGGGCTGGACTGTACCCATGAGGCACAGGGTCAAGACTGATTTGCATATGGCTGGGTTCAACCTGGAATGGCATGGTGAGCAAACAAATGATGGATTTAGGCCCAGATCTCTGTACTGGGGTGAATGTATGACATTGTTCTGCATTCTGTCTATCAACTGTTGTTTTTGCATTTGTCACCCCGAGTGGGAAGGGTATGGCCAGACATGGGTCCCATGCTCTCCATGCCACTGGAATCAAGCAATCCTGGCTGAAGAGGGGTGAAATCCTGAAACTGGCCCTAGGATGCTTGTTACCAGTAGTTCGGGCTGGACTGTACCCATGAGGAAAAGGGTCAAGACTGATTTGCATATGGCTGGGTTCAAACTGGAACGGCATGGTGTGTAAAATAACAATGTATTTAGGACTAGATCTCTGTACTGGGGTGAATGTATGACATTCTTCTGTATTCTGTCCCTCAACTGTTGTTTTTGCATTTGTCACCCCGAGTGGAATGGTATGCCCAGACGTGGGTCCCATGATCTCCATGCCACTGGAATCAAGCTATCCTGTTTGAAGATGGGTGAAACCCTGAAACCGTTCCTAGGATGCTTGTTTCCAGTCCAGGGAGGACCTGGCCTGGCAGTTCGGGCTGGACTGTACCCATGAGGCACAGTGTCAAGACTGATTTGCATATGGCTGGGTTCAAACTGGAACGGCATGGTGAGCAAACAAACAATGGATTTAGGCCCAGATCTCTCTACTGGGGTGAATGTATGACATTGTTCAGCATTTTGTCCATCAACTGTTGTTTTTTCCTTTGTCACCCAGAGTGGGAAGGGTATGCCCAGACGTGGGTCCCATGCTCTCCGTGCCACTGGAATCAAGCTATCCTGGCTGAAGAAGGCTGAAACCCTGAAACCGGTCCTAGGTTGCTTGTTTCCAGTCCAGGGAGGACCTGGCTTGACAGAGGTGTGGCTCACTGGTTAGAGGCGGCAGATCCGTAAGCAGAGAATCGGCTAGGGACCAGGGTTCAATTCCCGACGCGGCAGGGTCGTGGACCAGGGTCAAAACAGACTCGATAATTCTCGCCTTGGTACCTACTCTAACCAGGAACACACTCGGCAACTCTGGGCATTAAGCTTGCCTCATCTCTACAACGGCCCCCCACAGACGCCGGGGATGCCTGGTTTCACCTTGGAGATACCCAGAAAGGGACCATCTCACAGGGAAAACCAGGACGGGTTCCCCAGTGGTCTTCAGTGCCAGGATACTCCATGGAGTCACAGTGCGCTTTACAAGTACACCCACATTTACATTTACAACTGTACCCATAAGGCACAGGGTCAAGACTGATTTGCATATGGCTGGGTTCAAACTGGAACGGCATGGTGAGCAAAAAAATGATGGATTTAGGCCCAGATCTCTGTACTGGGGTAAATGTATGACATTGTTCTGCATTCTGTCCATCAACTGTTGTTTGTGCATTTGTGACCTTGAGTGGGAAGGGTATGCCCAGACGTGGGTCCCATGCTCTCCATGCCACTGGAATCAACCTATCCTGGCTGAAGAGATGTGAAACCCTGAAACCGGTCCTAGGATGCTTGTTTACAGTTCAGGGAGAACCTGGCTTGGTGGTTCAGGCTGGACTGTACCCATGAGGCACAGGGTCAAGACTGATTTGCATATGGCTGGGTTCAAACTGGAACGGCATGGTGAGCAAAAAAACAATGGATTTAGGCCCAGATCTCTGTACTGGGGTGAATGTATGACATTGTTCTGCATTCAGTCCATCACCTGTTGTTTTTGTATTTGTCACCCCGAGTGGGAAGGGTAAGCCCAGACGTGGGTCCCATGCTCTCCATGCCACTGGAAACAAGCTCTGCTGGCTGAAGGGGGGTCAAACCTGAAACCGGTCCTAGAATGCTAGTTTCCAGTCCAGGGAGGACCTGGCTTGGCAGTTCGGGCTGGGCTGTACCCATGAGGCACAGGGTCAAGACTGAATTGCATATCGCTGGGTTCAAACTGGAAGGGCATGGTGAGCAAAAAAACGATGGATTTAGGCGCAGATCTCTGTACTGGGATGAATGTAAGACATTGTTCTGCATTCTGTTCATCAACTGTTGTTTTTGCCTTTGTCACCCCGAGTGGGAGGGGTATGCCCAGAAGTGGGTCCCATGCTCTCCGTGCCAATGGAATCAACCTATCCTGGCTGAAGAGGGGTGAAACCCTGAAACCGCTCCTAGGATTCTTGTTTCCAGTCCAGGGAGGACCTGGCTTGGCAGTTCGGGCTGGACTGTACCCATGAGGCACAGGGTCAAGACTGATTTGCATATGGCTGGGTTCCAACTGGAACGGCATTGTGAGCAAAAAAACGATGGATTTATGCCCAGATCTCTCTACTGGGGTGAATGCATGACATTGTTCTGCATTCTGTCTATCAACTGTTGTTTTTGTATTTGTCATCCCGAGTGGGAAGGGTATGCCCAGATGTGGGTCCAATGCTCTCCATGCCACTGGAATCAAGCTATCCTGGCTGAAGAGGGGTGAAACCCCAAAAACCGTTCGAAGTATGCTTGTTTCCAGTCCAGGGAGGACCCAGCTTGGCAGTTCGGGCTGGACTGTACCCATGAGGCACAGGGTCAAGACTGATTTGCATATGGCTGGGTTCAAACTGGAACGGCACGGTGAGCAAAAAAACAATGGATTTAGACCCAGATCTCTGTACTGGGGTGAATGTATGACATTGTTCTGCATTCTGTCCATCAACTATTGTTTTTGCCTTTGTCAACCCGAGTGGGATGGGTATGCCCAGACGTAGGTCCCATGCTCTCCGTGCCACTGGAATCAACCTATCCTGGCTGAAGAGGGTTGAAACCCTGATACCGGTCCTAGGATACTTGTTTCCAATCCAGGGAGGACCAGGCTTGGCAGTTCGGGCTAGACTGGACCCATGAGGCACAGGGTCAAGACTGATTTGCATATGGCTGGGTTCAAACTGGAACGGCACGGTGAGCAAAAAAACAATGGCTTTAGACCCAGATCTCTGTACTGGGGTGAATGTATGACATTGTTCTGCATTCTGTCCATCAACTGTTGTTTTTGCCTTTGTCAACCCGAGTGGGATGGGTATGCCCAGACGTAGGTCCCATGCTCTCCGTGCCACTGGAATCAACCTATCCTGGCTGAAGAGGGTTGAAACCCTGATACCGGTCCTAGGATACTTGTTTCCAATCCAGGGAGGACCAGGCTTGGCAGTTCGGGCTAGACTGTACCCATGAGGCACAGGGTCAAGACTGATTTGCATATGGCTAGGTGCAAACTGGAACGGCATGGTGAGCAAAAATACGATGGATTTAGGCCCAGATCTCTGTACTGGGGTGAATGTATGACACTGTTCTGCATTCTGTCCATCAACTTTTGTTTTTGCATTTGTGACCTCGAGTGGGAAGGGTATGCCCAGACGTGGGTCCCACGCTCTCCATGCCACTGGAATCAAGCTATCCTGGCTGAGAGGGGTGAAACCCTGAACCCAGACCTAGAATGCTTGTTTCCAGTCCAGGGAGGACCTGGCTTGGCAGTTCGGGCTAGACTGTACCCATGAGGCACAGGGTCAAAACTGATTTGCATATGGCTGGGTTGAAAATGGAACGGCATTTTGAGCAAAAAAATTATGGATTTAGGCCCAGACCTCTCTACTGGGGTGAATGCATGACATTGTTATGCATTCTGTCTATCAACTGTTGTTTTTGCATTTGTCACCCCGAGTGGGATGGGTATGCCCAGACTTGTGTCCCATGCTCTCCATGCCACTGGAATCAAGCTATCCTGGCTGAAGAGGGGTGAAACCCTGAAACCGTTCCTAGGATGTTTTTTCCAGTCCAGGGACGATCTGGCTTGGCAGGTCGGGCTGGACTGTACCCATGAGGCACAGGGTCAAGACTGATTTGCATATGGCTGGGTTCAAACTGGAACGGCATGGTGAGCAAAATAACGATGTATTTAGGCCCAGATCTCTGTACTGGGGTGAATGTATGACATTGTTCTGCATTCTGTCCATCAACTGTTGTTTTTGCCTTTGTCACCCCGAGTGGGAGGGGTATGCCCAGACGTGGGTCCTATGCTCTCCATGCCACTGGAATCAAGCTATCCTGTCTGAAGAGGGGTGAAACCCTGAAATCGTTCCTAGAATGCTTGTTTCCAGTCCAGGGAGGACCTTGCTTGGCAGTTCGGGCTGGACTGTACCCATGAGGCACAGGGTCAAGACTGATTTGCATATGGCTGGGTTCAAACTGGAATGGCATGGTGAGCAAACAAATGATGGATTTAGGCCCAGATCTCTGTACTGGGGTGAATGTATGACATTGTTCTGCATTCTGTCTATCAACTGTTGTTTTTGCATTTGTCACCCCGAGTGGGAAGGGTATGGCCAGACATGGGTCCCATGCTCTCCATGCCACTGGAATCAAGCAATCCTGGCTGAAGAGGGGTGAAACCCTGAAACTGGCCCTAGGATGCTTGTTACCAGTAGTTCGGGCTGGACTGTACCCATGAGGCAAAGGGTCAAGACTGATTTGCATATGGCTGGGTTCAAACTGGAACGGCATGGTGTGTAAAATAACAATGTATTTAGGACTAGATCTCTGTACTGGGGTGAATGTATGACATTCTTCTGTATTCTGTCCCTCAACTGTTGTTTTTGCATTTGTCACCCCGAGTGGAATGGTATGCCCAGACGTGGGTCCCATGATCTCCATGCCACTGGAATCAAGCTATCCTGTCTGAAGATGGGTGAAACCCTGAAACCGTTCCTAGGATGCTTGTTTCCAGTCCAGGGAGGACCTGGCCTGGCAGTTCGGGCTGGACTGTACCCATGAGGCACAGTGTCAAGACTGATTTGCATATGGCTGGGTTCAAACTGGAACGGCATGGTGAGCAAACAAACAATGGATTTAGGCCCAGATCTCTCTACTGGGGTGAATGTATGACATTGTTCAGCATTTTGTCCATCAACTGTTGTTTTTTCCTTTGTCACCCAGAGTGGGAAGGGTATGCCCAGACGTGGGTCCCATGCTCTCCGTGCCACTGGAATCAAGCTATCCTGGCTGAAGAAGGCTGAAACCCTGAAACCGGTCCTAGGTTGCTTGTTTCCAGTCCAGGGAGGACCTGGCTTGACAGAGGTGTGGCTCACTGGTTAGAGGCGGCAGATCCGTAAGCAGAGAATCGGCTAGGGACCAGGGTTCAATTCCCGACGCGGCAGGGTCGTGGACCAGGGTCAAAACGGACTCGATAATTCTCGCCTTGGTACCTACTCTAACCAGGAACACACTCGGCAACTCTGGGCATTAAGCTTGCCTCATCTCTACAACGGCCCCCCACAGACGCCGGGGATGCCTGGTTTCACCTTGGAGATACCCAGAAAGGGACCATCTCACAGGGAAAACCAGGACGGGTTCCCCAGTGGTCTTCAGCGCCAGGATACTCCATGGAGTCACAGTGCGCTTTACAAGTACACCCACATTTACATTTACAACTGTACCCATAAGGCACAGGGTCAAGACTGATTTGCATATGGCTGGGTTCAAACTGGAACGGCATGGTGAGCAAAAAAATGATGGATTTAGGCCCAGATCTCTGTACTGGGGTAAATGTATGACATTGTTCTGCATTCTGTCCATCAACTGTTGTTTGTGCATTTGTGACCTTGAGTGGGAAGGGTATGCCCAGACGTGGGTCCCATGCTCTCCATGCCACTGGAATCAACCTATCCTGGCTGAAGAGATGTGAAACCCTGAAACCGGTCCTAGGATGCTTGTTTACAGTTCAGGGAGAACCTGGCTTGGTGGTTCAGGCTGGACTGTACCCATGAGGCACAGGGTCAAGACTGATTTGCATATGGCTGGGTTCAAACTGGAACGGCATGGTGAGCAAAAAAACAATGGATTTAGGCCCAGATCTCTGTACTGGGGTGAATGTATGACATTGTTCTGCATTCAGTCCATCACCTGTTGTTTTTGTATTTGTCACCCCGAGTGGGAAGGGTAAGCCCAGACGTGGGTCCCATGCTCTCCATGCCACTGGAAACAAGCTCTGCTGGCTGAAGGGGGGTCAAACCTGAAACCGGTCCTAGAATGCTAGTTTCCAGTCCAGGGAGGACCTGGCTTGGCAGTTCGGGCTGGGCTGTACCCATGAGGCACAGGGTCAAGACTGATTTGCATATCGCTGGGTTCAAACTGGAAGGGCATGGTGAGCAAAAAAACGATGGATTTAGGCGCAGATCTCTGTACTGGGATGAATGTAAGACATTGTTCTGCATTCTGTTCATCAACTGTTGTTTTTGCCTTTGTCACCCCGAGTGGGAGGGGTATGCCCAGAAGTGGGTCCCATGCTCTCCGTGCCAATGGAATCAACCTATCCTGGCTGAAGAGGGGTGAAACCCTGAAACCACTCCTAGGATTCTTGTTTCCAGTCCAGGGAGGACCTGGCTTGGCAGTTCGGGCTGGACTGTACCCATGAGGCACAGGGTCAAGACTGATTTGCATATGGCTGGGTTCCAACTGGAACGGCATTGTGAGCAAAAAAACGATGGATTTATGCCCAGATCTCTCTACTGGGGTGAATGTTGACATTGTTCTGCATTCTGTCTATCAACTGTTGTTTTTGCATTTGTCATCCCGAGTGGGAAGGGTATGCCCAGATGTGGGTCCAATGCTCTCCATGCCACTGGAATCAAGCTATCCTGGCTGAAGAGGGGTGAAACCCTAAAACCGTTCGAAGTATGCTTGTTTCCAGTCCAGGGAGGACCCAGCTTGGCAGTTCGGGCTGGACTGTACCCATGAGGCACAGGGTCAAGACTGATTTGCATATGGCTGGGTTCAAACTGGAACGGCACGGTGAGCAAAAAAACAATGGATTTAGACCCAGATCTCTTTACTGGGGTGAATGTATGACATTGTTCTGCATTCTGTCCATCAACTATTGTTTTTGCCTTTGTCAACCCGAGTGGGATGGGTATGCCCAGACGTAGGTCCCATGCTCTCCGTGCCACTGGAATCAACCTATCCTGGCTGAAGAGGGTTGAAACCCTGATACCGGTCCTAGGATACTTGTTTCCAATCCAGGGAGGACCAGGCTTGGCAGTTCGGGCTAGACTGGACCCATGAGGCACAGGGTCAAGACTGATTTGCATATGGCTGGGTTCAAATTGGAACGGCACGGTGAGCAAAAAAACAATGGCTTTAGACCCAGATCTCTGTACTGGGGTGAATGTATGACATTGTTCTGCATTCTGTCCATCAACTGTTGTTTTTGCCTTTGTCAACCCGAGTGGGATGGGTATGCCCAGACGTAGGTCCCATGCTCTCCGTGCCACTGGAATCAACCTATCCTGGCTGAAGAGGGTTGAAACCCTGATACCGGTCCTAGGATACTTGTTTCCAATCCAGGGAGGACCAGGCTTGGCAGTTCGGGCTAGACTGTACCCATGAGGCACAGGGTCAAGACTGATTTGCATATGGCTAGGTGCAAACTGGAACGGCATGGTGAGCAAAAATACGATGGATTTAGGCCCAGATCTCTGTACTGGGGTGAATGTATGACACTGTTCTGCATTCTGTCCATCAACTTTTGTTTTTGCATTTGTGACCTCGAGTGGGAAGGGTATGCCCAGACGTGGGTCCCACGCTCTCCATGCCACTGGAATCAAGCTATCCTGGCTGAGAGGGGTGAAACCCTGAACCCAGACCTAGAATGCTTGTTTCCAGTCCAGGGAGGACCTGGCTTGGCAGTTCGGGCTAGACTGTACCCATGAGGCACAGGGTCAAAACTGATTTGCATATGGCTGGGTTGAAACTGGAACGGCATGGTGAGCAAAAAAACAATGGATTTAGGTGCAGATCGCTGTACTTGGGTGAATGTATGACATTGTTCTGCATTCTGTCCATCAACTGTTGTTTTTGCATTTGTGACCTCGAGTGAGAAGGGTATGCCCAGACGTGGGTCCCATGCTCTCCGTGCCACTGGAATCAAGCTATCCTGGCTGAGAGGGGTAAAACCCTGAACCCGGTCCTAGGATGCTTGTTTCCAGTCCAGGGAGGACCTGGCTTGGCAGTTCGGGCTGGACTGTACCCATGAGGCACAGGGTTAATACTGATTTGCATATGGCTGGGTTCAAACTGGAACGGCATGGTGAGCAACAAAACGATGGATTTAGGCCCAGATCTCTGTACTGGGGTGAATGTATGACATTGTTCTTCATGCTGTCCATCAACTGTCGTTTTTGCATTTGACACACCAAGTGGGAAAGGTATGCCCAGATGTGGGTCCCCTGCTCTCCATGCCACTGGAATCAAGCTATCCTGGCTGAGAGGGGTGAAACCCTGAACCCGGTTCTAGGATGCTTGTTTCCTGTCCAGGGAGGACTTGGCTTGGCAGTTCGAGCTGGACTGTACCCATGTGGCACAGGGTCAAGACTGATTTGCATATGACTAGGTTCAAACTGGAACGGCATTTTGAGCAAAAAAATGATGGATTTAGGCCCAGACCTCTCTACTGGGGTGAATGCATGACATTGTTATGCATTCTGTCTATCAACTGTTGTTTTTGCATTTGTCACCCCGAGTGGGATGGGTATGCCCAGACTTGTGTCCCTTGCTCTCCATGCCACTGGAATCAAGCTATCCTGGCTGAAGAGGGGTGAAACCCTGAAACCGTTCCTAGGATGTTTGTTTCCAGTCCAGGGATGATCTGGCTTGGCAGGTCGGGCTGGACTGTACCCATGAGGCACAGGGTCAAGACTGAATTGCATATGGCTGGGTTCAAACTGGAACGGCATGGTGAGCAAAATAACGATGTATTTAGGCCCAGATCTCTGTACTGGGGTGAATTTATGACATTGTTCTGCATTCTGTCCATCAACTGTTGTTTTTGCCTTTGTCACCCCGAGTGGGAGGGGTATGCCCAGACGTGGGTCCTATGCCCTCCATGCCACTGGAATCAAGCTATCCTGTCTGAAGAGGGGTGAAACCCTGAAATCGTTCCTAGGATGCTTGTTTCCAGTCCAGGGAGGACCTTGCTTGGCAGTTGGGGCTAGACTGTACCCATGAGGCACAGGGTCAAGACTGATTTGCATATGGCTGGGTTCAAACTGGAACGGCATGGTGAGCAAACAAATGATGGATTTAGGCCCAGATCTCTGTACTGGGGTGAATGTATGACATTGTTCTGCATTCTGTCTATCAAATGTTGTTTTTGCATTTGTCACCCCGAGTGGGAAGGGTATGGCCAGACATGGGTCCCATGCTCTCCATGCCACTGGAATCAAGCAATCCTGGCTGAAGAGGGGTGAAACCCTGAAACTGGCCCTAGGATGCTTGTTACCAGTAGTTCGGGCTGGACTGTACCCATGAGGCAAAGGGTCAAGACTGATTTGCATATGGCTGGGTTCAAACTGGAACGGCATGGTGAGCAAAAAAACGATGGATTTAGGCCCAGATCTCTCTACTGGGGTGTATGTATGACATTGTTTTGCATTCTGTCCCTCAACTGTTGTTTTTGCATTTGTCACCCCGAGTGGGAACGGTATTCCCAGACGTGGGTCCCATGCTCTCCATGCCTCTGGAATCAAGCTATCCTGTCTGAAGATGGGTGAAACCCTGAAACCGTTCCTAGGATGCTTGTTTCCAGTCCAGGGAGGACCCGGCTTGGCAGTTCGGGCTGGACTGTACCCATGAGGCACAGGGTCAAGACTGATTTGCATATGGCTAGGTGCAAACTGGAACGGCATGGTGAACAAAAATACGATGGATTTAGGCCCAGATCTCTGTACTGGGGTGAATGTATGACACTGTTCTGCATTCTGTCCATCAACTTTTGTTTTTGCATTTGTGACCTCGAGTGGGATGGGTATGCCCAGACGTAGGTCCCATGCTCTCCGTGCCACTGGAATCAACCTATCCTGGCTGAAGAGGGTTGAAACCCTGATACCGGTCCTAGGATACTTGTTTCCAATCCAGGGAGGACCAGGCTTGGCAGTTCGGGCTAGACTGTACCCATGAGGCACAGGGTCAAGACTGATTTGCATATGGCTAGGTGCAAACTGGAACGGCATGGTGAGCAAAAATACGATGGATTTAGGCCCAGATCTCTGTACTGGGGTGAATGTATGACACTGTTCTGCATTCTGTCCATCAACTTTTGTTTTTGCATTTGTGACCTCGAGTGGGAAGGGTAAGCCCAGACGTGGGTCCCATGCTCTCCATGCCACTGGAATCAAGCTATGCTGGCTGAAGGGGGGTCAAACCTGAAACCGGTCCTAGAATGCTAGTTTCCAGTCCAGGGAGGAGCTGGCTTGGCAGTTCGGGCTGGGCTGTAACCATGAGGCACAGGGTCAAGACTGATTTGCATATCGCTGGGTTCAAACTGGAAGGGCATGGTGAGCAAAAAAACGATGGATTTAGGCGCAGATCTCTGTACTGGGGTGAATGTAAGACATTGTTCTGCATTCTGTTCATCAACTGTTGTTTTTGCCTTTGTCACCCCGAGTGGGAGGGGTATGCCCAGAAGTGGGTCCCATGCTCTCCGTGCCAATGGAATCAACCTATCCTGGCTGAAGAGGGGTGAAACCCGGAAACCGCTCCTAGGATTCTTGTTTCCAGTCCAGGGAGGACCTAGCTTGGCAGTTCGGGCTGGACTGTACCCATGAGGCACAGGGTCAAGACTGATTTGCATATGGCTGGGTTCCAACTGGAACGGCATTGTGAGCAAAAAAATGATGGATTTATGCCCAGATCTCTCTACTGGGGTGAATGCATGACATTGTTCTGCATTCTGTCTATCAACTGTTGTTTTTGCATTTGTCATCCCGAGTGGGAAGGGTATGCCCAGATGTGGGTCCAATGCTCTCCATGCCACTGGAATCAAGCTATCCTGGCTGAAGAGGGGTAAAACCCTAAAACCGTTCGAAGTATGCTTGTTTCCAGTCCAGGGAGGACCCAGCTTGGCAGTTCGGGCTGGACTGTACCCATGAGGCACAGGGTCAAGACTGATTTGCATATGGCTGGGTTCAAACTGGAACGGCACGGTGAGCAAAAAAACAATGGATTTAGACCCAGATCTCTGTACTGGGGTGAATGTATGACATTGTTCTGCATTCTGTCCATCAACTATTGTTTTTGCCTTTGTCAACCCGAGTGGGATGGGTATGCCCAGACGTAGGTCCCATGCTCTCCGTGCCACTGGAATCAACCTATCCTGGCTGAAGAGGGTTGAAACCCTGATACCGGTCCTAGGATACTTGTTTCCAATCCAGGGAGGACCAGGCTTGGCAGTTCGGGCTAGACTGGACCCATGAGGCACAGGGTCAAGACTGATTTGCATATGGCTGGGTTCAAACTGGAACGGCACGGTGAGCAAAAATACAATGGATTTAGACCCAGATCTCTGTACTGGGGTGAATGTATGACATTGTTCTGCATTCTGTCCATCAACTGTTGTTTTTGCCTTTGTCAACCCGAGTGGGATGGGTATGCCCAGACGTAGGGCCCATGCTCTCCGTGCCACTGGAATCAACCTATCCTGGCTGAAGAGGGTTGAAACCCTGATACCGGTCCTAGGATACTTGTTTCCAATCCAGGGAGGACCAGGCTTGGCAGTTCGGGCTAGACTGTACCCATGAGGCACAGGGTCAAGACTGATTTGCATATGGCTAGGTGCAAACTGGAACGGCATGGTGAGCAAAAATACGATGGATTTAGGCCCAGATCTCTGTACTGGGGTGAATGTATGACACTGTTCTGCATTCTGTCCATCAACTTTTGTTTTTGCATTTGTGACCTCGAGTGGGAAGGGTATGCCCAGACGTGGGTCCCATGCTCTCCATGCCACTGGAATCAAGCTATCCTGGCTGAGAGGGGTGAAACCCTGAACCCAGACCTAGAATGCTTGTTTCCAGTCCAGGGAGGACCTGGCTTGGCAGTTCGGGCTAGACTGTACCCATGAGGCACAGGGTCAAAACTGATTTGCATATGGCTGGGTTGAAACTGGAACGGCATGGTGAGCAAAAAAACAATGGATTTAGGTGCAGATCGCTGTACTTGGGTGAATGTATGACATTGTTCTGCATTCTGTCCATCAGCTGTTGTTTTTGCATTTGTGACCTCGAGTGAGAAGGGTATGCCCAGACGTGGGTCCCATGCTCTCCGTGCCACTGGAATCAAGCTATCCTGGCTGAGAGGGGTGAAACCCTGAACCCGGTCCTAGGATGCTTGTTTCCAGTCCAGGGAGGACCTGGCTTGGCAGTTCGGGCTGGACTGTACCCATGAGGCACAGGGTTAATACTGATTTGCATATGGCTGGGTTCAAACTGGAACGGCATGGTGAGCAACAAAACGATGGATTTAGGCCCAGATCTCTGTACTGGGGTGAATGTATGACATTGTTCTGCATGCTGTCCATCAACTGTCGTTTTTGCATTTGACACCCCAAGTGGGAAAGGTATGCCCAGATGTGGGTCCCCTGCTCTCCATGCCACTGGAATCAAGCTATCCTGGCTGAGAGGGGTGAAACCCTGAACCCGGTTCTAGGATGCTTGTTTCCTGTCCAGGGAGGACCTGGCTTGGCAGTTCGAGCTGGACTGTACCCATGTGGCACAGGGTCAAGACTGATTTGCATATGACTAGGTTCAAACTGGAACGGCATTTTGAGCAAAAAAATGATGGATTTAGGCCCAGACCTCTCTACTGGGGTGAATGCATGACATTGTTATGCATTCTGTCTATCAACTGTTGTTTTTGCATTTGTCACCCCGAGTGGGATGGGTATGCCCAGACTTGTGTCCCATGCTCTCCATGCCACTGGAATCAAGCTATCCTGGCTGAAGAGGGGTGAAACCCTGAAACCGTTCCTAGGATGTTTTTTCCAGTCCAGGGACGATCTGGCTTGGCAGGTCGGGCTGGACTGTACCCATGAGGCACAGGGTCAAGACTGATTTGCATATGGCTGGGTTCAAACTGGAACGGCATGGTGAGCAAAATAACGATGTATTTAGGCCCAGATCTCTGTACTGGGGTGAATGTATGACATTGTTCTGCATTCTGTCCATCAACTGTTGTTTTTGCCTTTGTCACCCCGAGTGGGAAGGGTATACCCAGACGTGGGTCCCATGCTCTCCATGCCACTGGAATCAAGCTATCCTGGCTGAAGAGGGGTGAAACCCTGAAACCGGTCCTAGGATGCTTGTTTCCAGTACAGGGAGGACCTGGCTTGGCAGTTCGGGCTGGACTGTACCTATGAGGAACAGGGTCAAGACTGATTTGCATATGGCTGGGTTCAAACTGTAACGGCATGGTGAGCAAGAAAACAATGGATTAAGGCCCAGATCTCTGTACTGGGGTGAATGTATGACATTGTTTTGCATTCTGTCCATCAACTGTTGTTTTTGCATTTGTCACCCCGAGTGGGAAGGGTATGCCCAGACGTGGGTCCCATGCTCTCCATGCCACTGGAATCAAGCTATCCTGGCTGAAGTGGGGTGAAACCCCGAAACCGGTCCTAGGATGCTTGTTTCCAGTGCAGGGAGGACCTGGCTTGGCAGTTTGAGCTGGACTGTACCCATGAGGTACAGGGTCAAGACTGATTTGCATATGGCTGGGTTGAAACTGGAACGGCATTGTGAGTAAAAACACTATGGATTTAGTCCCAGATATCTGTACTGGGGTGAATGTATAACATTGTTCTGCATTCAGTCCATCAACTGTTATTTTTGCATTTGTCACCCCGAGTGGGAAGGGTATGCCCAGACGTGGATCTCATGCTCTCCATGCCACTGGAATCAAGCTATCCCGGCTGAAGAGGGGTGAAACCCTGAAACCGGTCCTAGTATGCTATTCCAGGGAGGACCTGGCTTGGCAGTTCGGGCTGGACTGTACCCATGAGGCACAGGGCAAGACTGATTTGCATATGGCTGGGTTCAAACTGGAACAGCATGGTGAGCAAAAAACGATGGAGTTAGACCCAGATCTCTGTACTGGGGTGAATGTATGACATTGTTCTGCATTCAGTCCATCAACTGTTGTTTTTTGCATTTGTCACCCCGAGTGGGAAGGGTATGGCCAGACATGGGTCCCATGCTCTCCATGCCACTGGAATCAAGCAATCCTGGCTGAAGAGGGGTGAAACCCTGAAACTGGCCCTAGGATGCTTGTTACCAGTAGTTCGGGCTGGACTGTACCCATGAGGCAAAGGGTCAAGACTGATTTGCATGTGGCTGGGTTCAAACTGGAACGGCATGGTGTGTAAAATAACAATGTATTTAGGCCTAGATCTCTGTACTGGGGTGAATGTATGACATTCTTCTGTATTCTGTCCCTCAACTGTTGTTTTTGCATTTGTCACCCCGAGTGGAATGGTATGCCCAGACGTGGGTCCCATGATCTCCATGCCACTGGAATCAAGCTATCCTGTCTGAAGATGGGTGAAACCCTGAAACCGTTCCTAGGATGCTTGTTTCCAGTCCAGGGAGGACCTGGCCTGGCAGTTCGGGCTGGACTGTACCCATGAGGCACAGTGTCAAGACTGATTTGCATATGGCTGGGTTCAAACTGGAACGGCATGGTGAGCAAACAAACGATGGATTTAGGCCCAGATCTCTCTACTGGGGTGAATGTATGACATTGTTCAGCATTTTGTCCATCAACTGTTGTTTTTTCCTTTGTCACCCAGAGTGGGAAGGGTATGCCCAGACGTGGGTCCCATGCTCTCCGTGCCACTGGAATCAAGCTATCCTGGCTGAAGAGGGCTGAAACCCTGAAACCGGTCCTAGGTTGCTTGTTTCCAGTCCAGGGAGGACCTGGCTTGACAGTTCGGGCTGAACTGTACCCATAAGGCACAAGGTCAAGACTGATTTGCATATGGCTGGGTTCAAACTGGAACGGCATGGTGAGCAAAAAAATGATGGATTTAGGCCCAGATCTCTGTACTGGGGTAAATGTATGACATTGTTCTGCATTCTGTCCATCAACTGTTGTTTGTGCATTTGTGACCTTGAGTGGGAAGGGTATGCCCAGACGTGGGTCCCATGCTCTCCATGCCACTGGAATCAACCTATCCTGGCTGAAGAGATGTGAAACCCTGAAACCGGTCCTAGGATGCTTGTTTCCAGTTCAGGGAGAACCTGGCTTGGTGGTTCAGGCTGGACTGTACCCATGAGGCACAGGGTCAAGACTGATTTGCATATGGCTGGGTTCAAACTGGAACGGCATGGTGAGCAAAAAAACAATGGATTTAGGCCCAGATCTCTGTACTGGGGTGAATGTATGACATTGTTCTGCATTCAGTCCATCACCTGTTGTTTTTGTATTTGTCACCCCGAGTGGGAAGGGTAAGCCCAGACGTGGGTCCCATGCTCTCCATGCCACTGGAATCAAGCTATGCTGGCTGAAGGGGGGTCAAACCTGAAACCGGTCCTAGAATGCTAGTTTCCAGTCCAGGGAGGACCTGGCTTGGCAGTTCGGGCTGGGCTGTACCCATGAGGCACAGGGTCAAGACTGATTTGCATATCGCTGGGTTCAAACTGGAAGGGCATGGTGAGCAAAAAAACGATGGATTTAGGCGCAGATCTCTGTACTGGGGTGAATGTAAGACATTGTTCTGCATTCTGTTCATCAACTGTTGTTTTTGCCTTTGTCACCCCGAGTGGGAGGGGTATGCCCAGAAGTGGGCCCCATGCTCTCCGTGCCAATGGAATCAACCTATCCTGGCTGAAGAGGGGTGAAACCCTGAAACCGCTCCTAGGATTCTTGTTTCCAGTCCAGGGAGGACCTGGCTTGGCAGTTCGGGCTGGACTGTACCCATGAGGCACAGGGTCAAGACTGATTTGCATATGGCTGGGTTCCAACTGGAACGGCATTGTGAGCAAAAAAACGATGGATTTATGCCCAGATCTCTCTACTGGGGTGAATGCATGACATTGTTCTGCATTCTGTCTATCAACTGTTGTTTTTGCATTTGTCATCCCGAGTGGGAAGGGTATGCCCAGATGTGGGTCCAATGCTCTCCATGCCACTGGAATCAAGCTATCCTGGCTGAAGAGGGGTGAAACCCTAAAACCGTTCGAAGTATGCTTGTTTCCAGTCCAGGGAGGACCCAGCTTGGCAGTTCGGGCTGGACTGTACCCATGAGGCACAGGGTCAAGACTGATTTGCATATGGCTGGGTTCAAACTGGAACGGCACGGTGAGCAAAAAAACAATGGATTTAGACCCAGATCTCTGTACTGGGGTGAATGTATGACATTGTTCTGCATTCTGTCCATCAACTATTGTTTTTGCCTTTGTCAACCCGAGTGGGATGGGTATGCCCAGACATAGGTCCCATGCTCTCCGTGCCACTGGAATCAACCTATCCTGGCTGAAGAGGGTTGAAACCCTGATACCGGTCCTAGGATACTTGTTTCCAATCCAGGGAGGACCAGGCTTGGCAGTTCGGGCTAGACTGGACCCATGAGGCACAGGGTCAAGACTGATTTGCATATGGCTGGGTTCAAACTGGAACGGCACGGTGAGCAAAAAAACAATGGCTTTAGACCCAGATCTCTGTACTGGGGTGAATGTATGACATTGTTCTGCATTCTGTCCATCAACTGTTGTTTTTGCCTTTGTCAACCCGAGTGGGATGGGTATGCCCAGACGTAGGTCCCATGCTCTCCGTGCCACTGGAATCAACCTATCCTGGCTGAAGAGGGTTGAAACCCTGATACCGGTCCTAGGATACTTGTTTCCAATCCAGGGAGGACCAGGCTTGGCAGTTCGGGCTAGACTGTACCCATGAGGCACAGGGTCAAGACTGATTTTCATATGGCTAGGTGCAAACTGGAACGGCATGGTGAGCAAAAATACGATGGATTTAGGCCCAGATCTCTGTACTGGGGTGAATGTATGACACTGTTCTGCATTCTGTCCATCAACTTTTGTTTTTGCATTTGTGACCTCGAGTGGGAAGGGTATGCCCAGACGTGGGTCCCACGCTCTCCATGCCACTGGAATCAAGCTATCCTGGCTGAGAGGGGTGAAACCCTGAACCCAGACCTAGAATGCTTGTTTCCAGTCCAGGGAGGACCTGGCTTGGCAGTTCGGGCTAGACTGTACCCATGAGGCACAGGGTCAAAACTGATTTGCATATGGCTGGGTTGAAACTGGAACGGCATGGTGAGCAAAAAAACAATGGATTTAGGTGCAGATCGCTGTACTTGGGTGAATGTATGACATTGTTCTGCATTCTGTCCATCAACTGTTGTTTTTGCATTTGTGACCTCGAGTGAGAAGGGTATGCCCAGACGTGGGTCCCATGCTCTCCGTGCCACTGGAATCAAGCTATCCTGGCTGAGAGGGGTAAAACCCTGAACCCGGTCCTAGGATGCTTGTTTCCAGTCCAGGGAGGACCTGGCTTGGCAGTTCGGGCTGGACTGTACCCATGAGGCACAGGGTTAATACTGATTTGCATATGTCTGGGTTCAAACTGGAACGGCATGGTGAGCAACAAAACGATGGATTTAGGCCCAGATCTCGGTACTGGGGTGAATGTATGACATTGTTCTGCATGCTGTCCATCAACTGTCGTTTTTGCATTTGACACCCCAAGTGGGAAAGGTATGCCCAGATGTGGGTCCCCTGCTCTCCATGCCACTGGAATCAAGCTATCCTGGCTGAGAGGGGTGAAACCCTGAACCCGGTTCTAGGATGCTTGTTTCCTGTCCAGGGAGGACTTGGCTTGGCAGTTCGAGCTGGACTGTACCCATGTGGCACAGGGTCAAGACTGATTTGCATATGACTAGGTTCAAACTGGAACGGCATTTTGAGCAAAAAAATGATGGATTTAGGCCCAGACCTCTCTACTGGGGTGAATGCATGACATTGTTATGCATTCTGTCTATCAACTGTTGTTTTTGCATTTGTCACCCCGAGTGGGATGGGTATGCCCAGACTTGTGTCCCATGCTCTCCATGCCACTGGAATCAAGCTATCCTGGCTGAAGAGGGGTGAAACCCTGAAACCGTTCCTAGGATGTTTGTTTCCAGTCCAGGGACGATCTGGCTTGGCAGGTCGGGCTGGACTGTACCCATGAGGCACAGGGTCAAGACTGATTTGCATATGGCTGGGTTCAAACTGGAACGGCATGGTGAGCAAAATAACGATGTATTTAGGCCCAGATCTCTGTACTGGGGTGAATGTATGACATTGTTCTGCATTCTGTCCATCAACTGTTGTTTTTGCCTTTGTCACCCCGAGTGGGAGGGGTATGCCCAGACGTGGGTCCTATGCTCTCCATGCCACTGGAATCAAGCTATCCTGTCTGAAGAGGGGTGAAACCCTGAAATCGTTCCTAGGATGCTTGTTTCCAGTCCAGGGAGTTCCTTGCTTGGCAGTTGGGGCTAGACTGTACCCATGAGGCACAGGGTCAAAACTGATTTGCATATGGCTGGGTTCAAACTGGAACGGCATGGTGAGCAAACAAATGATGGATTTAGGCCCAGATCTCTGTACTGGGGTGAATGTATGACATTGTTCTGCATTCTGTCTATCAACTGTTGTTTTTGCATTTGTCACCCCGAGTGGGAAGGGTATGGCCAGACATGGGTCCCATGCTCTCCATGCCACTGGAATCAAGCAATCCTGGCTGAAGAGGGGTGAAACCCTGAAACTGGCCCTAGGATGCTTGTTACCAGTAGTTCGGGCTGGACTGTACCCATGAGGCAAAGGGTCAAGACTGATTTGCATATGGCTGGGTTCAAACTGGAACGGCATGGTGAGCAAAATAACGATGTATTTAGGCCCAGATCTCTGTACTGGGGTGAATGTATGACATTGTTCTGCATTCTGTCCATCAACTGTTGTTTTTGCCTTTGTCACCCCGAGTGGGAGGGGTATGCCCAGACGTGGGTCCTATGCTCTCCATGCCACTGGAATCAAGCTATCCTGTCTGAAGAGGGGTGAAACCCTGAAATCGTTCCTAGGATGCTTGTTTCCAGTCCAGGGAGTTCCTTGCTTGGCAGTTGGGGCTAGACTGTACCCATGAGGCACAGGGTCAAGACTGATTTGCATATGGCTGGGTTCAAACTGGAACGGCATGGTGAGCAAACAAATGATGGATTTAGGCCCAGATCTCTGTACTGGGGTGAATGTATGACATTGTTCTGCATTCTGTCTATCAACTGTTGTTTTTGCATTTGTCACCCCGAGTGGGAAGGGTATTCCCAGACGTGGGTCCCATGCTCTCCATGCCTCTGGAATCAAGCTATCCTGTCTGAAGATGGATGAAACCCTGAAACCGTTCCTAGGATGCTTGTTTCCATTCCAGGGAGGACCCGGCTTGGCAGTTCGGGCTGGACTGTACCCATGAGGCACAGGGTCAAGACTGATTTGCATATGGCTAGGTGCAAACTGGAACGGCATGGTGAGCAAAAATACGATAGATTTAGGCCCAGATCTCTGTACTGGGGTGAATGTATGACACTGTTCTGCATTCTGTCCATCAACTTTTGTTTTTGCATTTGTGACCTCGAGTGGGATGGGTATGCCCAGACGTAGGTCCCATGCTCTCCGTGCCACTGGAATCAACCTATCCTGGCTGAAGAGGGTTGAAACCCTGATACCGGTCCTAGGATACTTGTTTCCAATCCAGGGAGGACCAGGCTTGGCAGTTCGGGCTAGACTGTACCCATGAGGCACAGGGTCATGACTGATTTGCATATGGCTAGGTGCAAACTGGAACGGCATGGTGAGCAAAAATACGATGGATTTAGGCCCAGATCTCTGTACTGGGGTGAATGTATGACACTGTTCTGCATTCTGTCCATCAACTTTTGTTTTTGCATTTGTGACCTCGAGTGGGAAGGGTAAGCCCAGACGTGGGTCCCATGCTCTCCATGCCACTGGAATCAAGCTATGCTGGCTGAAGGGGGGTCAAACCTGAAACCGGTCCTAGAATGCTAGTTTCCAGTCCAGGGAGGACCTGGCTTGGCAGTTCGGGCTGGGCTGTACCCATGAGGCACAGGGTCAAGACTGATTTGCATATCGCTGGGTTCAAACTGGAAGGGCATGGTGAGCAAAAAAACGATGGATTTAGGCGCAGATCTCTGTACTGGGGTGAATGTAAGACATTGTTCTGCATTCTGTTCATCAACTGTTGTTTTTGCCTTTGTCACCCCGAGTGGGAGGGGTATGCCCAGAAGTGGGTCCCATGCTCTCCGTGCCAATGGAATCAACCTATCCTGGCTGAAGAGGGGTGAAACCCGGAAACCGCTCCTAGGATTCTTGTTTCCAGTCCAGGGAGGACCTGGCTTGGCAGTTCGGGCTAGACTGTACCCATGAGGCACAGGGTCAAGACTGATTTGCATATGGCTGGGTTCCAACTGGAACGGCATTGTGAGCAAAAAAATGATGGATTTATGCCCAGATCTCTCTACTGGGGTGAATGCATGACATTGTTCTGCATTCTGTCTATCAACTGTTGTTTTTGCATTTGTCATCCCGAGTGGGAAGGGTATGCCCAGATGTGGGTCCAATGCTCTCCATGCCACTGGAATCAGGCTATCCTGGCTGAAGAGGGGTGAAACCCTAAAACCGTTCGAAGTATGCTTGTTTCCAGTCCAGGGAGGACCCAGCTTGGCAGTTCGGGCTGGACTTTACCCATGAGGCACAGGGTCAAGACTGATTTGCATATGGCTGGGTTCAAACTGGAACGGCACGGTGAGCAAAAAAACAATGGATTTAGACCCAGATCTCTGTACTGGGGTGAATGTATGACATTGTTCTGCATTCTGTCCATCAACTATTGTTTTTGCCTTTGTCAACCCGAGTGGGATGGGTATGCCCAGACGTAGGTCCCATGCTCTCCGTGCCACTGGAATCAACCTATCCTGGCTGAAGAGGGTTGAAACCCTGATACCGGTCCTAGGATACTTGTTTCCAATCCAGGGAGGACCAGGCTTGGCAGTTCGGGCTAGACTGGACCCCTGAGGCACAGGGTCAAGACTGATTTGCATATGGCTGGGTTCAAACTGGAACGGCACGGTGAGCAAAAATACAATGGATTTAGACCCAGATCTCTGTACTGGGGTGAATGTATGACATTGTTCTGCATTCTGTCCATCAACTGTTGTTTTTGCCTTTGTCAACCCGAGTGGGATGGGTATGCCCAGACGTAGGTCCCATGCTCTCCGTGCCACTGGAATCAACCTATCCTGGCTGAAGAGGGTTGAAACCCTGATACCGGTCCTAGGATACTTGTTTCCAATCCAGGGAGGACCAGGCTTGGCAGTTCGGGCTAGACTGTACCCATGAGGCACAGGGTCAAGACTGATTTGCATATGGCTAGGTGCAAACTGGAACGGCATGGTGAGCAAAAATACGATGGATTTAGGCCCAGATCTCTGTACTGGGGTGAATGTATGACACTGTTCTGCATTCTGTCCATCAACTTTTGTTTTTGCATTTATGACCTCGAGTGGGAAGGGTATGCCCAGACGTGGGTCCCATGCTCTCCATGCCACTGGAATCAAGCTATCCTGGCTGAGAGGGGTGAAACCCTGAACCCTGACCTAGAATGCTTGTTTCCAGTCCAGGGAGGACCTGGCTTGGCAGTTCGGGCTAGACTGTACCCATGAGGCACAGGGTCAAAACTGATTTGCATATGGCTGGGTTGAAACTGGAACGGCATGGTGAGCAAAAAAACAATGGATTTAGGTGCAGATCGCTGTACTTGGGTGAATGAATGACATTGTTCTGCATTCTGTCCATCAACTGTTGTTTTTGCATTTGTGACCTCGAGTGAGAAGGGTATGCCCAGACGTGGGTCCCATGCTCTCCGTGCCACTGGAATCAAGCTATCCTGGCTGAGATGGGTGAAACCCTGAACCCGGTCCTAGGATGCTTGTTTCCAGTCCAGGGAGGACCTGGCTTGGCAGTTCGGGCTGGACTGTACCCATGAGGCACAGGGTTAATACTGATTTGCATATGGCTGGGTTCAAACTGGAACGGCATGGTGAGCAACAAAACGATGGATTTAGGCCCAGATCTCTGTACTGGGGTGAATGTATGACATTGTTCTGCATGCTGTCCATCAACTGTCGTTTTTGCATTTGACACCCCAAGTGGGAAAGGTATGCCCAGATGTGGGTCCCTTGCTCTCCATGCCACTGGAATCAAGCTATCCTGGCTGAGAGGGGTGAAACCCTGAACCCGGTTCTAGGATGCTTGTTTCCTGTCCAGGGAGGACCTGGCTTGGCAGTTCGAGCTGGACTGTACCCATGTGGCACAGGGTCAAGACTGATTTGCATATGACTAGGTTCAAACTGGAACGGCATTTTGAGCAAAAAAATGATGGATTTAGGCCCAGACCTCTCTACTGGGGTGAATGCATGACATTGTTATGCATTCTGTCTATCAACTGTTGTTTTTGCATTTGTCACCCCGAGTGGGATGGGTATGCCCAGACTTGTGTCCCATGCTCTCCATGCCACTGGAATCAAGCTATCCTGGCTGAAGAGGGGTGAAACCCTGAAACCGTTCCTAGGATGTTTTTTCCAGTCCAGGGACGATCTGGCTTGGCAGGTCGGGCTGGACTGTACCCATGAGGCACAGGGTCAAGACTGATTTGCATATGGCTGGGTTCAAACTGGAACGGCATGGTGAGCAAAATAACGATGTATTTAGGCCCAGATCTCTGTACTGGGGTGAATGTATGACATTGTTCTGCATTCTGTCCATCAACTGTTGTTTTTGCCTTTGTCACCCCGAGTGGGAGGGGTATGCCCAGACGTGGGTCCTATGCTCTCCATGCCACTGGAATCAAGCTATCCTGTCTGAAGAGGGGTGAAACCCTGAAATCGTTCCTAGAATGCTTGTTTCCAGTCCAGGGAGGACATTGCTTGGCAGTTCGGGCTGGACTGTACCCATGAGGCACAGGGTCAAGACTGATTTGCATATGGCTGGGTTCAACCTGGAATGGCATGGTGAGCAAACAAATGATGGATTTAGGCCCAGATCTCTGTACTGGGGTGAATGTATGACATTGTTTTGCATTCTGTCTATCAACTGTTGTTTTTGCATTTGTCACCCCGAGTGGGAAGGGTATGGCCAGACATGGGTCCCATGCTCTCCATGCCACTGGAATCAAGCAATCCTGGCTGAAGAGGGGTGAAACCCTGAAACTGGCCCTAGGATGCTTGTTACCAGTAGTTCGGGCTGGACTGTACCCATGAGGAAAAGGGTCAAGACTGATTTGCATATGGCTGGGTTCAAACTGGAACGGCATGGTGTGTAAAATAACAATGTATTTAGGACTAGATCTCTGTACTGGGGTGAATGTATGACATTCTTCTGTATTCTGTCCCTCAACTGTTGTTTTTGCATTTGTCACCCCGAGTGGAATGGTATGCCCAGACGTGTGTCCCATGATCTCCATGCCACTGGAATCAAGCTATCCTGTCTGAAGATGGGTGAAACCCTGAAACCGTTCCTAGGATGCTTGTTTCCAGTCCAGGGAGGACCTGGCCTGGCAGTTCGGGCTGGACTGTACCCATGAGGCACAGTGTCAAGACTGATTTGCATATGGCTGGGTTCAAACTGGAACGGCATGGTGAGCAAACAAACAATGGATTTAGGCCCAGATCTCTCTACTGGGGTGAATGTATGACATTGTTCAGCATTTTGTCCATCAACTGTTGTTTTTTCCTTTGTCACCCAGAGTGGGAAGGGTATGCCCAGACGTGGGTCCCATGCTCTCCGTGCCACTGGAATCAAGCTATCCTGGCTGAAGAAGGCTGAAACCCTGAAACCGGTCCTAGGTTGCTTGTTTCCAGTCCAGGGAGGACCTGGCTTGACAGAGGTGTGGCTCACTGGTTAGAGGCGGCAGATCCGTAAGCAGAGAATCGGCTAGGGACCAGGGTTCAATTCCCGACGCGGCAGGGTCGTGGACCAGGGTCAAAACGGACTCGATAATTCTCGCCTTGGTACCTACTCTAACCAGGAACACACTCGGCAACTCTGGGCATTAAGCTTGCCTCATCTCTACAACGGCCCCCCACAGACGCCGGGGATGCCTGGTTTCACCTTGGAGATACCCAGAAAGGGACCATCTCACAGGGAAAACCAGGACGGGTTCCCCAGTGGTCTTCAGCGCCAGGATACTCCATGGAGTCACAGTGCGCTTTACAAGTACACCCACATTTACATTTACAACTGTACCCATAAGGCACAGGGTCAAGACTGATTTGCATATGGCTGGGTTCAAACTGGAACGGCATGGTGAGCAAAAAAATGATGGATTTAGGCCCAGATCTCTGTACTGGGGTAAATGTATGACATTGTTCTGCATTCTGTCCATCAACTGTTCTTTGTGCATTTGTGACCTTGAGTGGGAAGGGTATGCCCAGACGTGGGTCCCATGCTCTCCATGCCACTGGAATCAACCTATCCTGGCTGAAGAGATGTGAAACCCTGAAACCGGTCCTAGGATGCTTGTTTACAGTTCAGGGAGAACCTGGCTTGGTGGTTCAGGCTGGACTGTACCCATGAGGCACAGGGTCAAGACTGATTTGCATATGGCTGGGTTCAAACTGGAACGGCATGGTGAGCAAAAAAACAATGGATTTAGGCCCAGATCTCTGTACTGGGGTGAATGTATGACATTGTTCTGCATTCAGTCCATCACCTGTTGTTTTTGTATTTGTCACCCCGAGTGGGAAGGGTAAGCCCAGACGTGGGTCCCATGCTCTCCATGCCACTGGAAACAAGCTCTGCTGGCTGAAGGGGGGTCAAACCTGAAACCGGTCCTAGAATGCTAGTTTCCAGTCCAGGGAGGACCTGGCTTGGCAGTTCGGGCTGGGCTGTACCCATGAGGCACAGGGTCAAGACTGATTTGCATATCGCTGGGTTCAAACTGGAAGGGCATGGTGAGCAAAAAAACGATGGATTTAGGCGCAGATCTCTGTACTGGGATGAATGTAAGACATTGTTCTGCATTCTGTTCATCAACTGTTGTTTTTGCCTTTGTCACCCCGAGTGGGAGGGGTATGCCCAGAAGTGGGTCCCATGCTCTCCGTGCCAATGGAATCAACCTATCCTGGCTGAAGAGGGGTGAAACCCTGAAACCGCTCCTAGGATTCTTGTTTCCAGTCCAGGGAGGACCTGGCTTGGCAGTTCGGGCTGGACTGTACCCATGAGGCACAGGGTCAAGACTGATTTGCATATGGCTGGGTTCCAACTGGAACGGCATTGTGAGCAAAAAAACGATGGATTTATGCCCAGATCTCTCTACTGGGGTGAATGCATGACATTGTTCTGCATTCTGTCTATCAACTGTTGTTTTTGCATTTGTCATCCCGAGTGGGAAGGGTATGCCCAGATGTGGGTCCAATGCTCTCCATGCCACTGGAATCAAGCTATCCTGGCTGAAGAGGGGTGAAACCCTAAAACCGTTCGAAGTATGCTTGTTTCCAGTCCAGGGAGGACCCAGCTTGGCAGTTCGGGCTGGACTGTACCCATGAGGCACAGGGTCAAGACTGATTTGCATATGGCTGGGTTCAAACTGGAACGGCACGGTGAGCAAAAAAACAATGGATTTAGACCCAGATCTCTGTACTGGGGTGAATGTATGACATTGTTCTGCATTCTGTCCATCAACTATTGTTTTTGCCTTTGTCAACCCGAGTGGGATGGGTATGCCCAGACGTAGGTCCCATGCTCTCCGTGCCACTGGAATCAACCTATCCTGGCTGAAGAGGGTTGAAACCCTGATACCGGTCCTAGGATACTTGTTTCCAATCCAGGGAGGACCAGGCTTGGCAGTTCGGGCTAGACTGGACCCATGAGGCACAGGGTCAAGACTGATTTGCATATGGCTGGGTTCAAACTGGAACGGCACGGTGAGCAAAAAAACAATGGCTTTAGACCCAGATCTCTGTACTGGGGTGAATGTATGACATTGTTCTGCATTCTGTCCATCAACTGTTGTTTTTGCCTTTGTCAACCCGAGTGGGATGGGTATGCCCAGACGTAGGTCCCATGCTCTCCGTGCCACTGGAATCAACCTATCCTGGCTGAAGAGGGTTGAAACCCTGATACCGGTCCTAGGATACTTGTTTCCAATCCAGGGAGGACCAGGCTTGGCAGTTCGGGCTAGACTGTACCCATGAGGCACAGGGTCAAGACTGATTTGCATATGGCTAGGTGCAAACTGGAACGGCATGGTGAGCAAAAATACGATGGATTTAGGCCCAGATCTCTGTACTGGGGTGAATGTATGACACTGTTCTGCATTCTGTCCATCAACTTTTGTTTTTGCATTTGTGACCTCGAGTGGGAAGGGTATGCCCAGACGTGGGTCCCACGCTCTCCATGCCACTGGAATCAAGCTATCCTGGCTGAGAGGGGTGAAACCCTGAACCCAGACCTAGAATGCTTGTTTCCAGTCCAGGGAGGACCTGGCTTGGCAGTTCGGGCTAGACTGTACCCATGAGGCACAGGGTCAAAACTGATTTGCATATGGCTGGGTTGAAAATGGAACGGCATTTTGAGCAAAAAAATGATGGATTTAGGCCCAGACCTCTCTACTGGGGTGAATGCATGACATTGTTATGCATTCTGTCTATCAACTGTTGTTTTTGCATTTGTCACCCCGAGTGGGATGGGTATGCCCAGACTTGTGTCCCATGCTCTCCATGCCACTGGAATCAAGCTATCCTGGCTGAAGAGGGGTGAAACCCTGAAACCGTTCCTAGGATGTTTTTTCCAGTCCAGGGACGATCTGGCTTGGCAGGTCGGGCTGGACTGTACCCATGAGGCACAGGGTCAAGACTGATTTGCATATGGCTGGGTTCAAACTGGAACGGCATGGTGAGCAAAATAACGATGTATTTAGGCCCAGATCTCTGTACTGGGGTGAATGTATGACATTGTTCTGCATTCTGTCCATCAACTGTTGTTTTTGCCTTTGTCACCCCGAGTGGGAGGGGTATGCCCAGACGTGGGTCCTATGCTCTCCATGCCACTGGAATCAAGCTATCCTGTCTGAAGAGGGGTGAAACCCTGAAATCGTTCCTAGAATGCTTGTTTCCAGTCCAGGGAGGACCTTGCTTGGCAGTTCGGGCTGGACTGTACCCATGAGGCACAGGGTCAAGACTGATTTGCATATGGCTGGGTTCAAACTGGAATGGCATGGTGAGCAAACAAATGATGGATTTAGGCCCAGATCTCTGTACTGGGGTGAATGTATGACATTGTTCTGCATTCTGTCTATCAATTGTTGTTTTTGCATTTGTCACCCCGAGTGGGAAGGGTATGGCCAGACATGGGTCCCATGCTCTCCATGCCACTGGAATCAAGCAATCCTGGCTGAAGAGGGGTGAAACCCTGAAACTGGCCCTAGGATGCTTGTTACCAGTAGTTCGGGCTGGACTGTACCCATGAGGCAAAGGGTCAAGACTGATTTGCATATGGCTGGGTTCAAACTGGAACGGCATGGTGTGTAAAATAACAATGTATTTAGGACTAGATCTCTGTACTGGGGTGAATGTATGACATTCTTCTGTATTCTGTCCCTCAACTGTTGTTTTTGCATTTGTCACCCCGAGTGGAATGGTATGCCCAGACGTGGGTCCCATGATCTCCATGCCACTGGAATCAAGCTATCCTGTCTGAAGATGGGTGAAACCCTGAAACCGTTCCTAGGATGCTTGTTTCCAGTCCAGGGAGGACCTGGCCTGGCAGTTCGGGCTGGACTGTACCCATGAGGCACAGTGTCAAGACTGATTTGCATATGGCTGGGTTCAAACTGGAACGGCATGGTGAGCAAACAAACAATGGATTTAGGCCCAGATCTCTCTACTGGGGTGAATGTATGACATTGTTCAGCATTTTGTCCATCAACTGTTGTTTTTTCCTTTGTCACCCAGAGTGGGAAGGGTATGCCCAGACGTGGGTCCCATGCTCTCCGTGCCACTGGAATCAAGCTATCCTGGCTGAAGAAGGCTGAAACCCTGAAACCGGTCCTAGGTTGCTTGTTTCCAGTCCAGGGAGGACCTGGCTTGACAGAGGTGTGGCTCACTGGTTAGAGGCGGCAGATCCGTAAGCAGAGAATCGGCTAGGGACCAGGGTTCAATTCCCGACGCGGCAGGGTCGTGGACCAGGGTCAAAACGGACTCGATAATTCTCGCCTTGGTACCTACTCTAACCAGGAACACACTCGGCAACTCTGGGCATTAAGCTTGCCTCATCTCTACAACGGCCCCCCACAGACGCCGGGGATGCCTGGTTTCACCTTGGAGATACCCAGAAAGGGACCATCTCACAGGGAAAACCAGGACGGGTTCCCCAGTGGTCTTCAGCGCCAGGATACTCCATGGAGTCACAGTGCGCTTTACAAGTACACCCACATTTACATGTACAACTGTACCCATAAGGCACAGGGTCAAGACTGATTTGCATATGGCTGGGTTCAAACTGGAACGGCATGGTGAGCAAAAAAATGATGGATTTAGGCCCAGATCTCTGTACTGGGGTAAATGTATGACATTGTTCTGCATTCTGTCCATCAACTGTTGTTTGTGCATTTGTGACCTTGAGTGGGAAGGGTATGCCCAGACGTGGGTCCCATGCTCTCCATGCCACTGGAATCAACCTATCCTGGCTGAAGAGATGTGAAACCCTGAAACCGGTCCTAGGATGCTTGTTTACAGTTCAGGGAGAACCTGGCTTGGTGGTTCAGGCTGGACTGTACCCATGAGGCACAGGGTCAAGACTGATTTGCATATGGCTGGGTTCAAACTGGAACGGCATGGTGAGCAAAAAAACAATGGATTTAGGCCCAGATCTCTGTACTGGGGTGAATGTATGACATTGTTCTGCATTCAGTCCATCACCTGTTGTTTTTGTATTTGTCACCCCGAGTGGGAAGGGTAAGCCCAGACGTGGGTCCCATGCTCTCCATGCCACTGGAAACAAGCTCTGCTGGCTGAAGGGGGGTCAAACCTGAAACCGGTCCTAGAATGCTAGTTTCCAGTCCAGGGAGGACCTGGCTTGGCAGTTCGGGCTGGGCTGTACCCATGAGGCACAGGGTCAAGACTGATTTGCATATCGCTGGGTTCAAACTGGAAGGGCATGGTGAGCAAAAAAACGATGGATTTAGGCGCAGATCTCTGTACTGGGATGAATGTAAGACATTGTTCTGCATTCTGTTCATCAACTGTTGTTTTTGCCTTTGTCACCCCGAGTGGGAGGGGTATGCCCAGAAGTGGGTCCCATGCTCTCCGTGCCAATGGAATCAACCTATCCTGGCTGAAGAGGGGTGAAACCCTGAAACCGCTCCTAGGATTCTTGTTTCCAGTCCAGGGAGGACCTGGCTTGGCAGTTCGGTCTGGACTGTACCCATGAGGCACAGGGTCAAGACTGATTTGCATATGGCTGGGTTCCAACTGGAACGGCATTGTGAGCAAAAAAACGATGGAGTTATGCCCAGATCTCTCTACTGGGGTGAATGTTGACATTGTTCTGCATTCTGTCTATCAACTGTTGTTTTTGCATTTGTCATCCCGAGTGGGAAGGGTATGCCCAGATGTGGGTCCAATGCTCTCCATGCCACTGGAATCAAGCTATCCTGGCTGAAGAGGGGTGAAACCCTAAAACCGTTCGAAGTATGCTTGTTTCCAGTCCAGGGAGGACCCAGCTTGGCAGTTCAGGCTGGACTGTACCCATAAGGCACAGGGTCAAGACTGATTTGCATATGGCTGGGTTCAAACTGGAACGGCACGGTGAGCAAAAAAACAATGGATTTAGACCCAGATCTCTTTACTGGGGTGAATGTATGACATTGTTCTGCATTCTGTCCATCAACTATTGTTTTTGCCTTTGTCAACCCGAGTGGGATGGGTATGCCCAGACGTAGGTCCCATGCTCTCCGTGCCACTGGAATCAACCTATCCTGGCTGAAGAGGGTTGAAACCCTGATACCGGTCCTAGGATACTTGTTTCCAATCCAGGGAGGACCAGGCTTGGCAGTTCGGGCTAGACTGGACCCATGAGGCACAGGGTCAAGACTGATTTGCATATGGCTGGGTTCAAATTGGAACGGCACGGTGAGCAAAAAAACAATGGCTTTAGACCCAGATCTCTGTACTGGGGTGAATGTATGACATTGTTCTGCATTCTGTCCATCAACTGTTGTTTTTGCCTTTGTCAACCCGAGTGGGATGGGTATGCCCAGACGTAGGTCCCATGCTCTCCGTGCCACTGGAATCAACCTATCCTGGCTGAAGAGGGTTGAAACCCTGATACCGGTCCTAGGATACTTGTTTCCAATCCAGGGAGGACCAGGCTTGGCAGTTCGGGCTAGACTGTACCCATGAGGCACAGGGTCAAGACTGATTTGCATATGGCTAGGTGCAAACTGGAAAGGCATGGTGAGCAAAAATACGATGGATTTAGGCCCAGATCTCTGTACTGGGGTGAATGTATGACACTGTTCTGCATTCTGTCCATCAACTTTTGTTTTTGCATTTGTGACCTCGAGTGGGAAGGGTATGCCCAGACGTGGGTCCCACGCTCTCCATGCCACTGGAATCAAGCTATCCTGGCTGAGAGGGGTGAAACCCTGAACCCAGACCTAGAATGCTTGTTTCCAGTCCAGGGAGGACCTGGCTTGGCAGTTCGGGCTAGACTGTACCCATGAGGCACAGGGTCAAAACTGATTTGCATATGGCTGGGTTGAAACTGGAACGGCATGGTGAGCAAAAAAACAATGGATTTAGGTGCAGATCGCTGTACTTGGGTGAATGTATGACATTGTTCTGCATTCTGTCCATCAACTGTTGTTTTTGCATTTGTGACCTCGAGTGAGAAGGGTATGCCCAGACGTGGGTCCCATGCTCTCCGTGCCACTGGAATCAAGCTATCCTGGCTGAGAGGGGTAAAACCCTGAACCCGGTCCTAGGATGCTTGTTTCCAGTCCAGGGAGGACCTGGCTTGGCAGTTCGGGCTGGACTGTACCCATGAGGCACAGGGTTAATACTGATTTGCATATGGCTGGGTTCAAACTGGAACGGCATGGTGAGCAACAAAACGATGGATTTAGGCCCAGATCTCTGTACTGGGGTGAATGTATGACATTGTTCTGCATGCTGTCCATCAACTGTCGTTTTTGCATTTGACACCCCAAGTGGGAAAGGTATGCCCAGATGTGGGTCCCCTGCTCTCCATGCCACTGGAATCAAGCTATCCTGGCTGAGAGGGGTGAAACCCTGAACCCGGTTCTAGGATGCTTGTTTCCTGTCCAGGGAGGACTTGGCTTGGCAGTTCGAGCTGGACTGTACCCATGTGGCACAGGGTCAAGACTGATTTGCATATGACTAGGTTCAAACTGGAACGGCATTTTGAGCAAAAAAATGATGGATTTAGGCCCAGACCTCTCTACTGGGGTGAATGCATGACATTGTTATGCATTCTGTCTATCAACTGTTGTTTTTGCATTTGTCACCCCGAGTGGGATGGGTATGCCCAGACTTGTGTCCCTTGCTCTCCATGCCACTGGAATCAAGCTATCCTGGCTGAAGAGGGGTGAAACCCTGAAACCGTTCCTAGGATGTTTGTTTCCAGTCCAGGGATGATCTGGCTTGGCAGGTCGGGCTGGACTGTCCCCATGAGGCACAGGGTCAAGACTGAATTGCATATGGCTGGGTTCAAACTGGAACGGCATGGTGAGCAAAATAACGATGTATTTAGGCCCAGATCTCTGTACTGGGGTGAATTTATGACATTGTTCTGCATTCTGTCCATCAACTGTTGTTTTTGCCTTTGTCACCCCGAGTGGGAGGGGTATGCCCAGACGTGGGTCCTATGCCCTCCATGCCACTGGAATCAAGCTATCCTGTCTGAAGAGGGGTGAAACCCTGAAATCGTTCCTAGGATGCTTGTTTCCAGTCCAGGGAGGACCTTGCTTGGCAGTTGGGGCTAGACTGTACCCATGAGGCACAGGGTCAAGACTGATTTGCATATGGCTGGGTTCAAACTGGAACGGCATGGTGAGCAAACAAATGATGGATTTAGGCCCAGATCTCTGTACTGGGGTGAATGTATGACATTGTTCTGCATTCTGTCTATCAAATGTTGTTTTTGCATTTGTCACCCCGAGTGGGAAGGGTATGGCCAGACATGGGTCCCATGCTCTCCATGCCACTGGAATCAAGCAATCCTGGCTGAAGAGGGGTGAAACCCTGAAACTGGCCCTAGGATGCTTGTTACCAGTAGTTCGGGCTGGACTGTACCCATGAGGCAAAGGGTCAAGACTGATTTGCATATGGCTGGGTTCAAACTGGAACGGCATGGTGAGCAAAAAAACGATGGATTTAGGCCCAGATCTCTCTACTGGGGTGTATGTATGACATTGTTTTGCATTCTGTCCCTCAACTGTTGTTTTTGCATTTGTCACCCCGAGTGGGAAGGGTATTCCCAGACGTGGGTCCCATGCTCTCCATGCCTCTGGAATCAAGCTATCCTGTCTGAAGATGGGTGAAACCCTGAAACCGTTCCTAGGATGCTTGTTTCCAGTCCAGGGAGGACCCGGCTTGGCAGTTCGGGCTGGACTGTACCCATGAGGCACAGGGTCAAGACTGATTTGCATATGGCTAGGTGCAAACTGGAACGGCATGGTGAGCAAAAATACGATGGATTTAGGCCCAGATCTCTGTACTGGGGTGAATGTATGACACTGTTCTGCATTCTGTCCATCAACTTTTGTTTTTGCATTTGTGACCTCGAGTGGGATGGGTATGCCCAGACGTAGGTCCCATGCTCTCCGTGCCACTGGAATCAACCTATCCTGGCTGAAGAGGGTTGAAACCCTGATACCGGTCCTAGGATACTTGTTTCCAATCCAGGGAGGACCAGGCTTGGCAGTTCGGGCTAGACTGTACCCATGAGGCACAGGGTCAAGACTGATTTGCATATGGCTAGGTGCAAACTGGAACGGCATGGTGAGCAAAAATACGATGGATTTAGGCCCAGATCTCTGTACTGGGGTGAATGTATGACACTGTTCTGCATTCTGTCCATCAACTTTTGTTTTTGCATTTGTGACCTCGAGTGGGAAGGGTAAGCCCAGACGTGGGTCCCATGCTCTCCATGCCACTGGAATCAAGCTATGCTGGCTGAAGGGGGGTCAAACCTGAAACCGGTCCTAGAATGCTAGTTTCCAGTCCAGGGAGGAGCTGGCTTGGCAGTTCGGGCTGGGCTGTAACCATGAGGCACAGGGTCAAGACTGATTTGCATATCGCTGGGTTCAAACTGGAAGGGCATGGTGAGCAAAAAAACGATGGATTTAGGCGCAGATCTCTGTACTGGGGTGAATGTAAGACATTGTTCTGCATTCTGTTCATCAACTGTTGTTTTTGCCTTTGTCACCCCGAGTGGGAGGGGTATGCCCAGAAGTGGGTCCCATGCTCTCCGTGCCAATGGAATCAACCTATCCTGGCTGAAGAGGGGTGAAACCCGGAAACCGCTCCTAGGATTCTTGTTTCCAGTCCAGGGAGGACCTAGCTTGGCAGTTCGGGCTGGACTGTACCCATGAGGCACAGGGTCAAGACTGATTTGCATATGGCTGGGTTCCAACTGGAACGGCATTGTGAGCAAAAAAATGATGGATTTATGCCCAGATCTCTCTACTGGGGTGAATGCATGACATTGTTCTGCATTCTGTCTATCAACTGTTGTTTTTGCATTTGTCATCCCGAGTGGGAAGGGTATGCCCAGATGTGGGTCCAATGCTCTCCATGCCACTGGAATCAAGCTATCCTGGCTGAAGAGGGGTAAAACCCTAAAACCGTTCGAAGTATGCTTGTTTCCAGTCCAGGGAGGACCCAGCTTGGCAGTTCGGGCTGGACTGTACCCATGAGGCACAGGGTCAAGACTGATTTGCATATGGCTGGGTTCAAACTGGAACGGCACGGTGAGCAAAAAAACAATGGATTTAGACCCAGATCTCTGTACTGGGGTGAATGTATGACATTGTTCTGCATTCTGTCCATCAACTGTTGTTTTTGCCTTTGTCAACCCGAGTGGGATGGGTATGCCCAGACGTAGGGCCCATGCTCTCCGTGCCACTGGAATCAACCTATCCTGGCTGAAGAGGGTTGAAACCCTGATACCGGTCCTAGGATACTTGTTTCCAATCCAGGGAGGACCAGGCTTGGCAGTTCGGGCTAGACTGTACCCATGAGGCACAGGGTCAAGACTGATTTGCATATGGCTAGGTGCAAACTGGAACGGCATGGTGAGCAAAAATACGATGGATTTAGGCCCAGATCTCTGTACTGGGGTGAATGTATGACACTGTTCTGCATTCTGTCCATCAACTTTTGTTTTTGCATTTGTGACCTCGAGTGGGAAGGGTATGCCCAGACGTGGGTCCCATGCTCTCCATGCCACTGGAATCAAGCTATCCTGGCTGAGAGGGGTGAAACCCTGAACCCAGACCTAGAATGCTTGTTTCCAGTCCAGGGAGGACCTGGCTTGGCAGTTCGGGCTAGACTGTACCCATGAGGCACAGGGTCAAAACTGATTTGCATATGGCTGGGTTGAAACTGGAACGGCATGGTGAGCAAAAAAACAATGGATTTAGGTGCAGATCGCTGTACTTGGGTGAATGTATGACATTGTTCTGCATTCTGTCCATCAGCTGTTGTTTTTGCATTTGTGACCTCGAGTGAGAAGGGTATGCCCAGACGTGGGTCCCATGCTCTCCGTGCCACTGGAATCAAGCTATCCTGGCTGAGAGGGGTGAAACCCTGAACCCGGTCCTAGGATGCTTGTTTCCAGTCCAGGGAGGACCTGGCTTGGCAGTTCGGGCTGGACTGTACCCATGAGGCACAGGGTTAATACTGATTTGCATATGGCTCGGTTCAAACTGGAACGGCATGGTGAGCAACAAAACGATGGATTTAGGCCCAGATCTCTGTACTGGGGTGAATGTATGACATTGTTCTGCATGCTGTCCATCAACTGTCGTTTTTGCATTTGACACCCCAAGTGGGAAAGGTATGCCCAGATGTGGGTCCCCTGCTCTCCATGCCACTGGAATCAAGCTATCCTGGCTGAGAGGGGTGAAACCCTGAACCCGGTTCTAGGATGCTTGTTTCCTGTCCAGGGAGGACCTGGCTTGGCAGTTCGAGCTGGACTGTACCCATGTGGCACAGGGTCAAGACTGATTTGCATATGACTAGGTTCAAACTGGAACGGCATTTTGAGCAAAAAAATGATGGATTTAGGCCCAGACCTCTCTACTGGGGTGAATGCATGACATTGTTATGCATTCTGTCTATCAACTGTTGTTTTTGCATTTGTCACCCCGAGTGGGATGGGTATGCCCAGACTTGTGTCCCATGCTCTCCATGCCACTGGAATCAAGCTATCCTGGCTGAAGAGGGGTGAAACCCTGAAACCGTTCCTAGGATGTTTTTTCCAGTCCAGGGACGATCTGGCTTGGCAGGTCGGGCTGGACTGTACCCATGAGGCACAGGGTCAAGACTGATTTGCATATGGCTGGGTTCAAACTGGAACGGCATGGTGAGCAAAATAACGATGTATTTAGGCCCAGATCTCTGTACTGGGGTGAATGTATGACATTGTTCTGCATTCTGTCCATCAACTGTTGTTTTTGCCTTTGTCACCCCGAGTGGGAGGGGTATGCCCAGACGTGGGTCCTATGCTCTCCATGCCACTGGAATCAAGCTATCCTATCTGAAGAGGGGTGAAACCCTGAAATCGTTCCTAGGATGCTTGTTTCCAGTCCAGGGAGGACCTTGCTTGGCAGTTCGGGGTGGACTGTACCCATGAGGCACAGGGTCAAGACTGATTTGCATATGGCTGGGTTCAAACTGGAACGGCATGGTGAGCAAACAAATGATGGATTTAGGCCCAGATCTCTGTACTGGGGTGAATGTATGACATTGTTCTGCATTCTGTCTATTAACTGTTGTTTTTGCATTTGTCACCTCGAGTGGCAAGGGTATGGCCAGACATGGGTCCCATGCTCTCCATGCCACTGGAATCAAGCAATCCTGGCTGAAGAGGGGTGAAACCCTGAAACTGGCCCTAGGATGCTTGTTACCAGTAGTTCGGGCTGGACTGTACCCATGAGGCAAAGGGTCAAGACTGATTTGCATATGGCCGGGTTCAAACTGGAACGGCATGGTGTGTAAAATAACAATGTATTTAGGCCTAGATCTCTGTACTGGGGTGAATGTATGACATTCTTCTGTATTCTGTCCCTCAACTGTTGTTTTTGCATTTGTCACCCCGAGTGGAATGGTATGCCCAGACGTGGGTCCCATGATCTCCATGCCACTGGAATCAAGCTATCCTGTCTGAAGATGGGTGAAACCCTGAAACCGTTCCTAGGATGCTTGTTTCCAGTCCAGGGAGGACCTGGCCTGGCAGTTCGGGCTGGACTGTACCCATGAGGCACAGTGTCAAGACTGATTTGCATATGGCTGGGTTCAAACTGGAACGGCATGGTGAGCAAACAAACGATGGATTTAGGCCCAGATCTCTCTACTGGGGTGAATGTATGACATTGTTCAGCATTTTGTCCATCAACTGTTGTTTTTTCCTTTGTCACCCAGAGTGGGAAGGGTATGCCCAGACGTGGGTCCCATGCTCTCCGTGCCACTGGAATCAAGCTATCCTGGCTGAAGAGGGCTGAAACCCTGAAACCGGTCCTAGGTTGCTTGTTTCCAGTCCAGGGAGGACCTGGCTTGACAGTTCGGGCTGAACTGTACCCATAAGGCACAGGGTCAAGACTGATTTGCATATGGCTGGGTTCAAACTGGAACGGCATGGTGAGCAAAAAAATGATGGATTTAGGCCCAGATCTCTGTACTGGGGTAAATGTATGACATTGTTCTGCATTCTGTCCATCAACTGTTGTTTGTGCATTTGTGACCTTGAGTGGGAAGGGTATGCCCAGACGTGGGTCCCATGCTCTCCATGCCACTGGAATCAACCTATCCTGGCTGAAGAGATGTGAAACCCTGAAACCGGTCCTAGGATGCTTGTTTCCAGTTCAGGGAGAACCTGGCTTGGTGGTTCAGGCTGGACTGTACCCATGAGGCACAGGGTCAAGACTGATTTGCATATGGCTGGGTTCAAACTGGAACGGCATGGTGAGCAAAAAAACAATGGATTTAGGCCAAGATCTCTGTACTGGGGTGAATGTATGACATTGTTCTGCATTCAGTCCATCACCTGTTGTTTTTGTATTTGTCACCCCGAGTGGGAAGGGTAAGCCCAGACGTGGGTCCCATGCTCTCCATGCCACTGGAATCAAGCTATGCTGGCTGAAGGGGGGTCAAACCTGAAACCGGTCCTAGAATGCTAGTTTCCAGTCCAGGGAGGACCTGGCTTGGCAGTTCGGGCTGGGCTGTACCCATGAGGCACAGGGTCAAGACTGATTTGCATATCGCTGGGTTCAAACTGGAAGGGCATGGTGAGCAAAAAAACGATGGATTTAGGTGCAGATCTCTGTACTGGGGTGAATGTAAGACATTGTTCTGCATTCTGTTCATCAACTGTTGTTTTTGCCTTTGTCACCCCGAGTGGGAGGGGTATGCCCAGAAGTGGGTCCCATGCTCTCCGTGCCAATGGAATCAACCTATCCTGGCTGAAGAGGGGTGAAACCCTGAAACCGCTCCTAGGATTCTTGTTTCCAGTCCAGGGAGGACCTGGCTTGGCTGTTCGGGCTGGACTGTACCCATGAGGCACAGGGTCAAGACTGATTTGCATATGGCTGGGTTCCAACTGGAACGGCATTGTGAGCAAAAAAACGATGGATTTATGCCCTGATCTCTCTACTGGGGTGAATGCATGACATTGTTCTGCATTCTGTCTATCAACTGTTGTTTTTGCATTTGTCATCCCGAGTGGGAAGGGTATGCCCAGATGTGGGTCCAATGCTCTCCATACCACTGGAATCAAGCTATCCTGGCTGAAGAGGGGTGAAACCCTAAAACCGTTCGAAGTATGCTTGTTTCCAGTCCAGGGAGGACCCAGCTTGGCTGTTCGGGCTGGACTGTACCCATGAGGCACAGGGTCAAGACTGATTTGCATATGGCTGGGTTCCAACTGGAACGGCATTGTGAGCAAAAAAACGATGGATTTATGCCCAGATCTCTCTACTGGGGTGAATGTATGACATTGTTCTGCATTCTGTCCATCAACTATTGTTTTTGCCTTTGTCAACCCGAGTGGGATGGGTATGCCCAGACGTAGGTCCCATGCTCTCCGTGCCACTGGAATCAAGCTATCCTGGCTGAAGAGGGTTGAAACCCTGATACCGGTCCTAGGATACTTGTTTCCAATCCAGGGAGGACCAGGCTTGGCAGTTCGGGCTAGACTGGACCCATGAGGCACAGGGTCAAGACTGATTTGCATATGGCTGGGTTCAAACTGGAACGGCACGGTGAGCAAAAAAACAATGGCTTTAGACCCAGATCTCTGTACTGGGGTGAATGTATGACATTGTTCTGCATTCTGTCCATCAACTGTTGTTTTTGCCTTTGTCAACCCGAGTGGGATGGGTATGCCCAGACGTAGGTCCCATGCTCTCCGTGCCACTGGAATCAACCTATCCTGGCTGAAGAGGGTTGAAACCCTGATACCGGTCCTAGGATACTTGTTTCCAATCCAGGGAGGACCAGGCTTGGCAGTTCGGGCTAGACTGTACCCATGAGGCACAGGGTCAAGACTGATTTGCATATGGCTAGGTGCAAACTGGAACGGCATGGTGAGCAAAAATACGATGGATTTAGGCCCAGATCTCTGTACTGGGGTGAATGTATGACACTGTTCTGCATTCTGTCCATCAACTTTTGTTTTTGCATTTGTGACCTCGAGTGGGAAGGGTATGCCCAGACGTGGGTCCCATGCTCTCCATGCCACTGGAATCAAGCTATCCTGGCTGAGAGGGGTGAAACCCTGAACCCAGACCTAGAATGCTTGTTTCCAGTCCAGGGAGGACCTGGCTTGGCAGTTCGGGCTAGACTGTACCCATGAGGCACAGGGTCAAAACTGATTTGCATATGGCTGGGTTGAAACTGGAACGGCATGGTGAGCAAAAAAACAATGGATTTAGGTGCAGATCGCTGTACTTGGGTGAATGTATGACATTGTTCTGCATGCTGTCCATCAACTGTCGTTTTTGCATTTGACACCCCAAGTGGGAAAGGTATGCCCAGATGTGGGTCCCCTGCTCTCCATGCCACTGGAATCAAGCTATCCTGGCTGAGAGGGGTGAAACCCTGAACCCGGTTCTAGGATGCTTGTTTCCTGTCCAGGGAGGACTTGGCTTGGCAGTTCGAGCTGGACTGTACCCATGTGGCACAGGGTCAAGACTGATTTGCATATGACTAGGTTCAAACTGGAACGGCATTTTGAGCAAAAAAATGATGGATTTAGGCGCAGACCTCTCTACTGGGGTGAATGCATGACATTGTTATGCATTCTGTCTATCAACTGTTGTTTTTGCATTTGTCACCCCGAGTGGGATGGGTATGCCCAGACTTGTGTCCCATGCTCTCCATGCCACTGGAATCAAGCTATCCTGGCTGAAGAGGGGTGAAACCCTGAAACCGTTCCTAGGATGTTTGTTTCCAGTCCAGGGACGATCTGGCTTGGCAGGTCGGGCTGGACTGTACCCATGAGGCACAGGGTCAAGACTGATTTGCATATGGCTGGGTTCAAACTGGAACGGCATGGTGAGCAAAATAACGATGTATTTAGGCCCAGATCTCTGTACTGGGGTGAATGTATGACATTGTTCTGCATTCTGTCCATCAACTGTTGTTTTTGCCTTTGTCACCCCGAGTGGGAGGGGTATGCCCAGACGTGGGTCCTATGCTCTCCATGCCACTGGAATCAAGCTATCCTGGCTGAAGAGGGGTGAAACCCTGAAACCGTTCCTTGGATGTTTGTTTCCAGTCCAGGGACGATCTGGCTTGGCAGGTCGGGCTGGACTGTACCCATGAGGCACAGGGTCAAGACTGATTTGCATATGGCTGGGTTCAAACTGGAACGGCATGGTGAGCAAACAAATGATGGATTTAGGCCCAGATCTCTGTACTGGGGTGAATGATTGACATTGTTCTGCATTCTGTCTATCAACTGTTGTTTTTGCATTTGTCACCCCGAGTGGGAAGGGTATTGCCAGACATGGGTCCCATGCTCTCCATGCCACTGGAATCAAGCAATCCTGGCTGAAGAGGGGTGAAACCCTGAAACTGGCCCTAGGATGCTTGTTACCAGTAGTTCGGGCTGGACTGTACCCATGAGGCAAAGGGTCAAGACTGATTTGCATATGGCTGGGTTCAAACTGGAACGGCATGGTGAGCAAAAAAACGATGGATTTAGGCCCAGATCTCTCTACTGGGGTGTATGTATGACATTGTTTTGCATTCTGTCCCTCAACTGTTGTTTTTGCATTTGTCACCCCGAGTGGGAAGGGTATTCCCAGACGTGGGTCCCATGCTCTCCATGCCTCTGGAATCAAGCTATCCTGTCTGAAGATGGGTGAAACCCTGAAACCGTTCCTAGGATGCTTGTTTCCAGTCCAGGGAGAACCTGGCTTGGCTGTTCGGGCTGGACTGTACCAATGAGGCACAGGGTTAAAACTGATTTGCATATGGCTGTGTTCATGCTGGAACGGCATGGTGAGCAAGAAAACGATGGATTTAGGCCTAGATCTTTGTACTGGGGTGAATGTATGACATTGTTTTGCATTCTGTCCCTCAACTGTTGTTTTTGCATTTGTCACCCCGAGTGGGAAGGGTATTCCCAGACGTGGGTCCCATGCTCTCCATGTCTCTGGAATCAAGCTATCCTGTCTGAAGATGGGTGAAACCCTGAAACCGTTCCTAGGATGCTTGTTTCCAGTCCAGGGAGGACCTGGCCTGGCAGTTCGGGCTGGACTGTACCCATGAGGCACAGTGTCAAGACTGATTTGCATATGGCTGGGTTCAAACTGGAATGGCATGGTGAGCAAACAAATGATGGATTTAGGCCCAGATCTCTGTACTGGGGTGAATGTATGACATTGTTCAGCATTCTGTCCATCAACTGTTGTTTTTTCCTTTGTCACCCAGAGTGGGAAGGGTATGCCCAGACGTGGGTCCCATGCTCTCCGTGCCACTGGAATCAAGCTATCCTGGCTGAAGAGGGCTGAAACCGGTCCTAGGTTGCTTGTTTCCAGTCCAGGGATGACCTGGCTTGACAGTTCGGGCTGAACTGTACCCATAAGGCACAGGGTCAAGACTGATTTGCATATGGCTGGGTTCAAACTGGAACGGCATGGTGAGCAAAGAAATGATGGATTTAGGCCCAGATCTCTGTACTGGGGTGAATGTATGACATTGTTCTGCATTCTGTCCATCAACTGTTGTTTGTGCATTTGTGACCTTGAGTGGGAAGGGTATGCCCAGACGTGGGTCCCATGCTCTCCATGCCACTGGAATCAACCTATCCTGGCTAAAGAGATGTGAAACCCTGAAACCGGTCCTAGGATGCTTGTTTCCAGTTCAGGGAGAACCTGGCTTGGTAGTTCAGGCTGGACTGTACCCATGAGGCACAGGGTCAAGACTGATTTGCATATGGCTGGGTTCAAACTGGAACGGCATGGTGAGCAAAAAAACAATGGATTTAGGCCCAGATCTCTGTACTGGGGTGAATGTATGACATTGTTCTGCATTCAGTCCATCACCTGTTGTTTTTGTATTTGTCACCCCGAGTGGGAAGGGTAAGCCCAGACGTGGGTCCCATGCTCTCCATGCCACTGGAATCAAGCTATGCTGGCTGAAGGGGGGTCAAACCTGAAACTGGTCCTAGAATGCTTGTTTCCAGTCCAGGGAGGACCTGGCTTGGCAGTTCGGGCTGGGCTGTACCCATGAGGCACAGGGTCAAGACTGATTTGCATATGGCTGGGTTCAAACTGGAAGGGCATGGTGAGCAAAAAAACGATGGATTTAGGCGCAGATCTCTGTACTGGGGTGAATGTAAGACATTGTTCTGCATTCTGTTCATCAACTGTTGTTTTTGCCTTTGTCACCCCGAGTGGGAGGGGTATGCCCAGAAGTGGGTCCCATGCTCTCCGTGCCAATGGAATCAACCTATCCTGGCTGAAGAGGGGTGAAACCCTGAAACCGCTCCTAGGATTCTTGTTTCCAGTCCAGGGAGGACCTGGCTTGGCAGTTCGGGCTGGACTGTACCCATGAGGCACAGGGTCAAGACTGATTTGCATATGGCTGGGTTCCAACTGTTACGGCATTGTGAGCAAAAATACGATGGATTTATGTCCAGATCTCTCTACTGGGGTGAATGCATGACATTGTTCTGCATTCTGTCTATCAACTGTTGTTTTTGCATTTGTCATCCCGAGTGAGAAGGGTATGCCCAGATGTGGGTCCAATGCTCTCCATGCCACTGGAATCAAGCTATCCTGGCTGAAGAGGAGTGAAACCCTGAAACCGTTCGAAGTATGCTTGTTTCCAGTCCAGGGAGGACCCAGCTTGGCAGTTCGGGCTGGAATGTACCCATGAGGCACAGGGTCAAGACTGATTTGCATATGGCTAGGTGCAAACTGGAACGGCATGGTGAGCAAAAATACGATGGATTTAGGCCCAGATCTCTGTACTGGGTGAATGTATGACACTGTTCTGCATTCTGTCCATCAACTTTTGTTTTTGCATTTGTGACCTCGAGTGGGAAGGGTATGCCCAGACGTGGGTCCCATGCTCTCCATGCCACTGGAATCAAGCTATCCTGGCTGAGAGGGGTGAAACCCTGAACCCAGACCTAGAATGCGTTTTTCCAGTCCAGGGAGGACCTGGCTTGGCAGTTCGGGCTAGACTGTACCCATGAGGCACAGGGTCAAAACTGATTTGCATATGGCTGGGTTGAAACTGGAATGGCATGGTGAGCAAAAAAACAATGGATTTAGGTGCAGATCGCTGTACTTGGGTGAATGTATGACATTGTTCTGCATTCTGTCCATCAACTGTTGTTTTTGCATTTGTGACCTCGAGTGGGAAGGGTATGCTCAGACGTGGGTCCCATGCTCTCCGTGCCACTGGAATCAAGCTATCCTGGCTGAGAGGGGTGAAACCCTGAACCCGGTCTTAGGATGCTTGTTTCCAGTCCAGGGAGGACCTGGCTTGGCAGTTCGGGCTGGACTGTACCCATGAGGCACAGGGTTAATACTGATTTGCATATGGCTGGGTTCAAACTGGAACGGCATGGTGAGCAACAAAACGATGGATTTAGGCCCAGATCTCTGTACTGGGGTGAATGTATGACATTGTTCTGCATGCTGTCCATCAACTGTCGTTTTTGCATTTGACACCCCAAGTGGGAAAGGTATGCCCAGATGTGGGTCCCATGCTCTCCATGCCACTGGAATCAAGCTATCCTGGCTGAGAGGGGTGAAACCCTGAACCCGGTTCTAGGATGCTTGTTTCCTGTCCAGGGAGGACCTGGCTTGGCAGTTGGAGCTGGACTGTACCCATGAGGCACAGGGTCAAGACTGATTTGCATATGACTGGGTTCAAACTGGAACGGCATTTTGAGCAAAAAAATGATGGATTTAGGCCCAGACCTCTCTACTGGGGTTAATGCATGACATTGTTCTGCATTCTGTCCATCAACTGTTGTTTTTGCCTTTGTCACCCCGAGTGGGAGGGCTATGCCCAGACGTGGGTCCTATGCTCTCCATGCCACTGGAATCAAGCTATCCTGTCTGAAGAGGGGTGAAACCCTGAAACCGTTCCTAGGATGCTTGTTTCCAGTCCATGGAGGACCTTGCTTGGCAGTTCGGGCTGGACTGTACCCATGAGGCACAGGGTCAAGACTGATTTGCATATGGCTGGGTTCAAACTGGAACGGCATGGTGAGCAAACAAATGATGGATTTAGGCCCAGATCTCTGTACTGGGGTGAATGTATGACATTGTTCTGCATTCTGTCTATCAACTGTTGTTTTTGCATTTGTCACCCCGAGTGTGAAGGGTATGGCCAGACATGGGTCCCATGCTCTCCATGCCACTGGAATCAAGCAATCCTGGCTGAAGAGGGGTGAAACCCTGAAACCGGCCCTAGGATGCTTGTTACCAGTAGTTCGGGCTGGACTGTACCCATGAGGCAAAGGGTCAAGACTGATTTGCATATGGCTGGGTTCAAACTGGAACGGCATGGTGAGCAAAAAACGATGGATTTAGGCCCAGATCTCTCTACTGGGGTGAATGTATGACATTCTTCTGCATCCTGTCCATCAACTGTTGTTTTTGTATTTGTCACCCCGAGTGGGAAGGGTATGCCCAGACATGGGCCCCATGCTCTCCATGCCACTGGAATCAAGGTATCTTGGCTGAGGAGGGGTGAAACCCTGAACCCGGTCCTAGAATGCTTGTTTCCAGTCCAGGGAGAACCTGGCTTGGCTGTTCGGGCTGGACTGTACCAATGAGGCACAGGGTTAAAACTGATTTGCATATGGCTGTGTTCAAGCTGGAACGGCATGGTGAGCAAGAAAACGATGGATTTAGGCCCAGATCTTTGTACTGGGGTGAATGTATGACATTGTTTTGCATTCTGTTCATCAACTGTTGTTTTTGCATTTGTCACCCCGAGTGGGAAGGGTATTCCCAGACGTGGGTCCCATGCTCTCCATGCCTCTGGAATCAAGCTATCCTGGCTGAAGAGGGGTGAAACCCTGAAACCGTTCCTAGGATGCTTGTTTCCAGTCCAGGGAGGACCCGGCTTGGCAGTTCGGGCTGGACTGTACCCATGAGGTACAGGGTCAAGACTGATTTGCATATGGCTGGGTTCAAACTGGAACAGCATGGTGAGCAAAAAAATGATGGATTGAGGCCCAGATCTCTTTACTGGGGTGCATGTATGACATTGTTCTGTATTCTGTCCATCAACTGTTGTTTTTGCATTTGTCACCTCGAGTGGAAAGGGTATGCCCAGACGTGTGTCCCATGCTCTCCGTGCCACTGGAATCAACCTATCCTGGCTGAGGGGTGAAACCCTGAACCCGGTCCTAGGATGCTTGTTTCCAGTCCAGGGAGGCCCTGGCTTGGCAGTTCGGGCTGGACTGTACCCATGAGGCACAGGGTTAAGACTGATTTGCATATGTCTGGGTTGAAACTGGAACGGCATGGTGAGCAAAAAAACAATGGATTTAGGCCCAGATCTCTGTACGGGTGTGAATGTATGACATTGTTCTGCATGCTGTCCATCAACTGTTGTTTTTGCATTTGTCACCCCGAGTGGGAAGGGTATGCCCAGACGTGGGTCCCGTGCTCTCCATGCCACTGGAATCAAGCTATCCTGGCTGAAGAGTGGTGAAACCCTGAAACCGGTCCTAGGATTCTTGTTTGCAGTGCAGGGAGGACCTGGCTTGGCAGTTCGGGCTGGACTTTACCCATGAGGCACAGGGTCAAGACTGATTTGCATATGGCTGGGTTCAAACTGGAACGGCATTGTGAGCGAAAAAAGGATGGATTTAGGCCCAGATCTCTCTACTGGGGTGAATGCATGACATTGTTCTGCATTCTGTCTATCAACTGTTGTTTTTGTCATTGTCACCCCGTGTGAGAAGGGTATGCCCAGACATGGGTCCCATGCTCTCCATGCCACTGGATTCAAGCTATCCTGGCTGAAGAGGTGTGAAACCCTGAAACCGGTCCTAGGACGCTTGTTTCCAGTGCAGGGAGGACCTGGCTTGGCAGTTTGGGCTGGACTGTACTCATGAGGCACAGGGTCAAGACTGATTTGCATATGGCTGGGTTCAAACTGGAACGGCATTGTGAGCAAAAAAACGATGGATTTAGGCCCAGATCTCTCTACAGGGGTGAATGCATGACATTGTTCTGCATTCTGTCTATCAACTGTTCTTTTTGTATTTGTCACCCCGAGTGGGAAGGGTATGCCCAGACATGGGTCCCATGCTCTCCATGCCACTGGAATCAAGCTATCCTGGCTGAAGAGGGGTGAAACCCTGAAACCGGTCCTAGGATGCTTGTTTCCAGTCCAGAGAAGACCTTGCTTGGTACTTCGGGCTGGACTGTACCCATGAGGCACAGGGTCAAGACTGATTTGCATATGGCTGGGTTCAAACTGGAACGGCATTGTGAGCAAAAAAACGATGGATTTATGCCCAGATCTCTCTACTGGGGTGAATGCATGACATTGTTCTGCATTCTGTCTATCAACTGTTGCTTTTGTATTTGTCATCCCGAGTGGGAAGGGTATGCCCAGATGTGGGTCCAATGCTCTCCATGCCACTGGAATCAATCTATCCTGGCTGAAGAGGAGTGAAACCCTGAAACCGTTCGAAGTATGCTTGTTTCCAGTCCAGGGAGGACCCAGCTTGGCAGTTCTGGCTGGACTGTACCCATGAGGCACAGGGTCAAGACTGATTTGCATATGGCTAGGTGCAAACTGGAACGGCATGGTGAGCAAAAATACGATGGATTTAGGCCCAGATCTCTGTACTGGGGTGAATGTATGACACTGTTCTGCATTCTGTCCATCAGCTTTTGTTTTTGCATTTGTGACTTCGAGTGGGAAGGGTATGCCCAGACGTGGGTCCCATGCTCTCCATGCCACTGGAATCAAGCTATCCTGGCTGAGAGGGGTGAAACCCTGAACCCGGTCCTAGGATGCTTGTTCCAAGTCCAGGGAGGACCTGGCTTGGCAGTTCGGGCTGGACTGTACCCATGAGGCACAGGGTTAATACTGATTTGCATATGGCTGGGTTCAAACTGGAACGGCATGGTGAGCAACAAAACGATGGATTTAGGCCCAGATCTCTGTACTGGGGTGAATGTATGATATTGTTCTGCATGCTGTCCATCAACTGTCGTTTTTGCATTTGACACCCCAAGTGGGAAAGGTATGCCCAGATGTGGGTCCCATGCTCTCCATGCCACTGGAATCAAGCTATCCTGGCTGAGAGGGGTGAAACCCTGAACCCGGTCCTAGGATGCTTGTTTCCAGTCCAGGGAGGACCTGGCTTGGCAGTTCGGGCTGGACTGTACCCATGAGGCACAGGGTTAATACTGATTTGCATATGGCTGGGTTCAAACTGGAACGGCATGGTGAGCAACAAAACGATGGATTTAGGCCCAGATCTCTGTACTGGGGTGAATGTATGATATTGTTCTGCATGCTGTCCATCAACTGTCGTTTTTGCATTTGACACCCCAAGTGGGAAAGGTATGCCCAGATGTGGGTCCCATGCTCTCCATGCCACTGGAATCAAGCTATCCTGGCTGAAAGGGGTGAAACCCTGAACCCGGTTCTAGGATGCTTGTTTCCTGTCCAGGGAGGACCTGGCTTGGCAGTTGGAGCCGGACTGTACCCATGAGGCACAGGGTCAAGACTGATTTGCATATGACTGGGTTCAAACTGGAACGGCATTTTGAGCAAAAAAATGATGGATTTAGGCCCAGACCTCTCTACTGGGGTGAATGCATGACATTGTTATGCATTCTGTCTATCAACTGTTGTTTTTGCATTTGTCACCCCGAGTGGGATGGGTATGCCCAGACATGTGTCCCATGCTCTCCATGCCACTGGAATCAAGCTATCCTGGCTGAAGAGGGGTGAAACCCTGAAACCGTTCCTAGGATGTTTGTTTCCAGTCCAGGGACGATCTGGCTTGGCAGGTCGGGCTGGACTGTACCCATGAGGCACAGGGTCAAGACTGATTTTCATATGGCTGGGTTCAAACTGGAACGGCATGGTGAGCAAAATAACGATGTATTTAGGCCCAGATCTCTGTACTGGGGTGAATGTATGACATTGTTCTGCATTCTGTCCATCAACTGTTGTTTTTGCCTTTGTCACCCCGAGTGGGAGGGCTATGCCCAGACGTGGGTCCTATGCTCTCCATGCCACTGGAATCAAGCTATCCTGTCTGAAGAGGGGTGAAACCCTGAAACCGTTCCTAGGATGCTTGTTTCCAGTCCATGGAGGACCTTGCTTGGCAGTTCGGGCTGGACTGTACCCATGAGGCACAGGGTCAAGACTGATTTGCATATGGCTGGGTTCAAACTGGAACGGCATGGTGAGCAAACAAATGATGGATTTAGGCCCATATCTCTGTACTGGGGTGAATGTATGACATTGTTCTGCATTCGGTCTATCAACTGTTGTTTTTGCATTTGTCACCCCGAGTGGGAAGGGTATGGCCAGACATGGGTCCCATGCTCTCCATGCCACTGGAATCAAGCAATCCTGGCTGAAGAGGGGTGAAACCCTGAAACCGGCCCTAGGATGCTTGTTACCAGTAGTTCGGGCTGGACTGTACCCATGAGGCAAAGGGTCAAGACTGATTTGCATATGGCTGGGTTCAAACTGGAACGGCATGGTGAGCAAAAAACGATGGATTTAGGCCCAGATCTCTCTACTGGGGTGAATGTATGACATTCTTCTGCATCCTGTCCATCAACTGTTGTTTTTGTATTTGTCACCCCGAGTGGGAAGGGTATGCCCAGACATGGGCCCCATGCTCTCCATGCCACTGGAATCAAGGTATCTTGGCTGAGGAGGGGTGAAACCCTGAACCCGGTCCTAGAATGCTTGTTTCCAGTCCAGGGAGAACCTGGCTTGGCTGTTCGGGCTGGACTGTACCAATGAGGCACAGGGTTAAAACTGATTTGCATATGGCTGTGCTCAAGCTGGAACGGCATGGTGAGCAAGAAAACGATGGATTTAGGCCTAGATCTTTGTACTGGGCTGAATGTATGACATTGTTTTGCATTCTGTTCATCAACTGTTGTTTTTGCATTTGTCACCCCGAGTGGGAAGGGTATTCCCAGACGTGGGTCCCATGCTCTCCATGCCTCTGGAATCAAGCTATCCTGGCTGAAGAGGGGTGAAACCCTGAAACCGTTCCTAGGATGCTTGTTTCCAGTCCAGGGAGGACCCGGCTTGGCAGTTCGGGCTGGACTGTACCCATGATGTACAGGGTCAAGACTGATTTGCATATGGCTGGGTTCAAACTGGAACAGCATGGTGAGCAAAAAAATGATGGATTGAGGCCCAGATCTCTTTACTGGGGTGCATGTATGACATTGTTCTGTATTCTGTCCATCAACTGTTGTTTTTGCATTTGTCACCTCGAGTGGAAAGGGTATGCCCAGACGTGTGTCCCATGCTCTCCGTGCCACTGGAATCAACCTATCCTGGCTGAGGGGTGAAACCCTGAACCCGGTCCTAGGATGCTTGTTTCCAGTCCAGGGAGGCCCTGGCTTGGCAGTTCGGGCTGGACTGTACCCATGAGGCACAGGGTTAAGACTGATTTGCATATGTCTGGGTTGAAACTGGAACGGCATGGTGAGCAAAAAAACAATGGATTTAGGCCCAGATCTCTGTACGGGTGTGAATGTATGACATTGTTCTGCATGCTGTCCATCAACTGTTGTTTTTGCATTTGTCACCCCGAGTGGGAAGGGTATGCCCAGACGTGGGTCCCGTGCTCTCCATGCCACTGGAATCAAGCTATCCTGGCTGAGAGGGGTGAAACCCTGAACCCGGTCCTAGGATGCTTGTTTCCAGTCCAGGGAGGACCTGGCTTGGCAGTTCGGGCTGGACTGTACCCATGAGGCACAGGGTTAATACTGATTTGCATATGGCTGGGTTCAAACTGGAACGGCATGGTGAGCAACAAAACGATGGATTTAGGCCCAGATCTCTGTACTGGGGTGAATGTATGATATTGTTCTGCATGCTGTCCATCAACTGTCGTTTTTGCATTTGACACCCCAAGTGGGAAAGGTATGCCCAGATGTGGGTCCCATGCTCTCCATGCCACTGGAATCAAGCTATCCTGGCTGAGAGGGGTGAAACCCTGAACCCGGTCCTAGGATGCTTGTTTCCAGTCCAGGGAGGACCTGGCTTGGCAGTTCGGGCTGGACTGTACCCATGAGGCACAGGGTTAATACTGATTTGCATATGGCTGGGTTCAAACTGGAACGGCATGGTGAGCAACAAAACGATGGATTTAGGCCCAGATCTCTGTACTGGGGTGAATGTATGATATTGTTCTGCATGCTGTCCATCAACTGTCGTTTTTGCATTTGACACCCCAAGTGGGAAAGGTATGCCCAGATGTGGGTCCCATGCTCTCCATGCCACTGGAATCAAGCTATCCTGGCTGAAAGGGGTGAAACCCTGAACCCGGTTCTAGGATGCTTGTTTCCTGTCCAGGGAGGACCTGGCTTGGCAGTTGGAGCCGGACTGTACCCATGAGGCACAGGGTCAAGACTGATTTGCATATGACTGGGTTCAAACTGGAACGGCATTTTGAGCAAAAAAATGATGGATTTAGGCCCAGACCTCTCTACTGGGGTGAATGCATGACATTGTTATGCATTCTGTCTATCAACTGTTGTTTTTGCATTTGTCACCCCGAGTGGGATGGGTATGCCCAGACATGTGTCCCATGCTCTCCATGCCACTGGAATCAAGCTATCCTGGCTGAAGAGGGGTGAAACCCTGAAACCGTTCCTAGGATGTTTGTTTCCAGTCCAGGGACGATCTGGCTTGGCAGGTCGGGCTGGACTGTACCCATGAGGCACAGGGTCAAGACTGATTTTCATATGGCTGGGTTCAAACTGGAACGGCATGGTGAGCAAAATAACGATGTATTTAGGCCCAGATCTCTGTACTGGGGTGAATGTATGACATTGTTCTGCATTCTGTCCATCAACTGTTGTTTTTGCCTTTGTCACCCCGAGTGGGAGGGCTATGCCCAGACGTGGGTCCTATGCTCTCCATGCCACTGGAATCAAGCTATCCTGTCTGAAGAGGGGTGAAACCCTGAAACCGTTCCTAGGATGCTTGTTTCCAGTCCATGGAGGACCTTGCTTGGCAGTTCGGGCTGGACTGTACCCATGAGGCACAGGGTCAAGACTGATTTGCATATGGCTGGGTTCAAACTGGAACGGCATGGTGAGCAAACAAATGATGGATTTAGGCCCATATCTCTGTACTGGGGTGAATGTATGACATTGTTCTGCATTCGGTCTATCAACTGTTGTTTTTGCATTTGTCACCCCGAGTGGGAAGGGTATGGCCAGACATGGGTCCCATGCTCTCCATGCCACTGGAATCAAGCAATCCTGGCTGAAGAGGGGTGAAACCCTGAAACCGGCCCTAGGATGCTTGTTACCAGTAGTTCGGGCTGGACTGTACCCATGAGGCAAAGGGTCAAGACTGATTTGCATATGGCTGGGTTCAAACTGGAACGGCATGGTGAGCAAAAAACGATGGATTTAGGCCCAGATCTCTCTACTGGGGTGAATGTATGACATTCTTCTGCATCCTGTCCATCAACTGTTTTTTTGTATTTGTCACCCCGAGTGGGAAGGGTATGCCCAGACATGGGCCCCATGCTCTCCATGCCACTGGAATCAAGGTATCTTGGCTGAGGAGGGGTGAAACCCTGAACCCGGTCCTAGAATGCTTGTTTCCAGTCCAGGGAGAACCTGGCTTGGCTGTTCGGGCTGGACTGTACCAATGAGGCACAGGGTTAAAACTGATTTGCATATGGCTGTGTTCAAGCTGGAACGGCATGGTGAGCAAGAAAACGATGGATTTAGGCCTAGATCTTTGTACTGGGCTGAATGTATGACATTGTTTTGCATTCTGTTCATCAACTGTTGTTTTTGCATTTGTCACCCCGAGTGGGAAGGGTATTCCCAGACGTGGGTCCCATGCTCTCCATGCCTCTGGAATCAAGCTATCCTGGCTGAAGAGGGGTGAAACCCTGAAACCGTTCCTAGGATGCTTGTTTCCAGTCCAGGGAGGACCCGGCTTGGCAGTTCGGGCTGGACTGTACCCATGATGTACAGGGTCAAGACTGATTTGCATATGGCTGGGTTCAAACTGGAACAGCATGGTGAGCAAAAAAATGATGGATTGAGGCCCAGATCTCTTTACTGGGGTGCATGTATGACATTGTTCTGTATTCTGTCCATCAACTGTTGTTTTTGCATTTGTCACCTCGAGTGGAAAGGGTATGCCCAGACGTGTGTCCCATGCTCTCCGTGCCACTGGAATCAACCTATCCTGGCTGAGGGGTGAAACCCTGAACCCGGTCCTAGGATGCTTGTTTCCAGTCCAGGGAGGCCCTGGCTTGGCAGTTCGGGCTGGACTGTACCCATGAGGCACAGGGTTAAGACTGATTTGCATATGTCTGGGTTGAAACTGGAACGGCATGGTGAGCAAAAAAACAATGGATTTAGGCCCAGATCTCTGTACGGGTGTGAATGTATGACATTGTTCTGCATGCTGTCCATCAACTGTTGTTTTTGCATTTGTCACCCCGAGTGGGAAGGGTATGCCCAGACGTGGGTCCCGTGCTCTCCATGCCACTGGAATCAAGCTATCCTGGCTGAAGAGTGGTGAAACCCTGAAACCGGTCCTAGGATTCTTGTTTGCAGTGCAGGGAGGACCTGGCTTGCCAGTTCGGGCTGGACTCTACCCATGAGGCACAGGGTCAAGACTGATTTGCATATGGCTGGGTTCAAACTGGAACGGCATTGTGAGCGAAAAAAGGAAGGATTTAGGCCCAGATCTCTGTACTGGGGTGAATGCATGACATTGTTCTGCATTCTGTCTATCAACTGTTGTTTTTGTCATTGTCACCCCGAGTGAGAAGGGTATGCCCAGACATGGGTCCCATGCTCTCCATGCCACTGGATTCAAGCTATCCTGGCTGAAGAGGTGTGAAACCCTGAAACCGGTCCTAGGACGCTTGTTTCCAGTGCAGGGAGGACCTGGCTTGGCAGTTTGGGCTGGACTGTACTCATGAGGCACAGGGTCAAGACTGATTTGCATATGGCTGGGTTCAAACTGTAACGGCATTGTGAGCAAAAAAACGATGGATTTAGGCCCAGATCTCTCTACAGGGGTGAATGCATGACATTGTTCTGCATTCTGTCTATCAACTGTTGTTTTTGTATTTGTCACCCCGAGTGGGAAGGGTATGCCCAGACATGGGTCCCATGCTCTCCATGCCACTGGAATCAAGCTATCCTGGCTGAAGAGGGGTGAAACCCTGAAACCGGTCCTAGGATGCTTGTTTCCAGTCCAGAGAAGACCTTGCTTGGCACTTCGGGCTGGACTGTACCCATGAGGCACAGGGTCAAGACTGATTTGCATATGGCTGGGTTCAAACTGGAACGGCATGGTGAGCAAAAAAACGATGTATTTAGGCCCAGATCTCTGTACTGGGGTGAATGAATGACATTGTTCTGTATTCTGTCCATCAACTGTTGTTTTTGCATTTGTCACCCGAGTGGGAAGGGTATGCCCAGATGTGGGTCCAATGCTCTCCGTGCCAATGGAATCAACCTATCCTGGCTGAAGAGGGGTGAAACCCTGAAACCGTTCCTAGGATTCTTGTTTCCAGTCCAGGGAGGACCCAGCTTGGCAGTTTGGGCTGGACTGTACCCATGAGGCACAGGGTCAAGACTGATTTGCATATGGCTAGGTGCAAACTGGAACGGCATGGTGAGCAAAAATACGATGGATTTAGGCCCAGATCTCTGTACTGGGGTGAATGTATGACACTGTTCTGCATTCTGTCCATCAACTTTTGTTTTTGCATTTGTGACCTCGAGTGGGAAGGGTATGCCCAGACGTGGGTCCCATGCTCTCCATGTCACTGGAATCAAGCTATCCTGGCTGAGAGGGGTGAAACCCTGAACCCAGACCTAGAATGCTTGTTTCCAGTCCAGGGAGGACCTGGCTTAGCAGTTCGGACTAGACTGTACCCATGAGGCACAGGGTCAAAACTGATTTGCATATGGCTGGGTTGAAACTGGAATGGCATGGTGAGCAAAAAAACAATGGATTTAGGTGCAGATCGCTGTACTTGGGTGAATGTATGACATTGTTCTGCATTCTGTCCATCAACTGTTTTTTTTGCATTTGTGACCTCGAGTGGGAAGGGTATGCTCAGACGTGGGTCCCATGCTCTCCGTGCCACTGGAATCAAGCTATCCTGGCTGAGAGGGGTGAAACCCTGAACCCGGTCCTAGGATGCTTGTTTCCAGTCCAGGGAGGACCTGGCTTGGCAGTTCGGGCTGGACTGTACCCATGAGGCACAGGGTTAATACTGATTTGCATATGGCTGGGTTCAAACTGGAACAGCATGGTGAGCAACAAAACGATGGATTTAGGCCCAGATCTCTGTACTGGGGTGAATGTATGATATTGTTCTGCATGCTGTCCATCAACTGTCGTTTTTGCATTTGACACCCCAAGTGGGAAAGGTATGCCCAGATGTGGGTCCCATGCTCTCCATGCCACTGGAATCAAGCTATCCTGGCTGAGAGGGGTGAAACCCTGAACCCGGTCCTAGGATGCTTGTTTCCAGTCCAGGGAGGCCCTGGCTTGGCAGTTCGGGCTGGACTGTACCCATGAGGCACAGGGTTAAGACTGATTTGCATATGTCTGGGTTGAAACTGGAACGGCATGGTGAGCAAAAAAACAATGGATTTAGGCCCAGATCTCTGTACGGGTGTGAATGTATGACATTGTTCTGCATGCTGTCCATCAACTGTTGTTTTTGCATTTGTCACCCCGAGTGGGAAGGGTATGCCCAGACGTGGGTCCCGTGCTCTCCATGCCACTGGAATCAAGCTATCCTGGCTGAAGAGTGGTGAAACCCTGAAACCGGTCCTAGGATTCTTGTTTGCAGTGCAGGGAGGACCTGGCTTGCCAGTTCGGGCTGGACTCTACCCATGAGGCACAGGGTCAAGACTGATTTGCATATGGCTGGGTTCAAACTGGAACGGCATTGTGAGCGAAAAAAGGAAGGATTTAGGCCCAGATCTCTGTACTGGGGTGAATGCATGACATTGTTCTGCATTCTGTCTATCAACTGTTGTTTTTGTCATTGTCACCCCGAGTGAGAAGGGTATGCCCAGACATGGGTCCCATGCTCTCCATGCCACTGGATTCAAGCTATCCTGGCTGAAGAGGTGTGAAACCCTGAAACCGGTCCTAGGACGCTTGTTTCCAGTGCAGGGAGGACCTGGCTTGGCAGTTTGGGCTGGACTGTACTAATGAGGCACAGGGTCAAGACTGATTTGCATATGGCTGGGATCAAACTGTAACGGCATTGTGAGCAAAAAAACGATGGATTTAGGCCCAGATCTCTCTACAGGGGTGAATGCATGACATTGTTCTGCATTCTGTCTATCAACTGTTGTTTTTGTATTTGTCACCCCGAGTGGGAAGGGTATGCCCAGACATGGGTCCCATGCTCTCCATGCCACTGGAATCAAGCTATCCTGGCTGAAGAGGGGTGAAACCCTGAAACCGGTCCTAGGATGCTTGTTTCCAGTCCAGAGAAGACCTTGCTTGGCACTTCGGGTTGGACTGTACCCATGAGGCACAGGGTCAAGACTGATTTGCATATGGCTGGGTTCAAACTGGAACGGCATGGTGAGCAAAAAAACGATGTATTTAGGCCCAGATCTCTGTACTGGGGTGAATGAATGACATTGTTCTGTATTCTGTCCATCAACTGTTGTTTTTGCATTTGTCACCCGAGTGGGAAGGGTATGCCCAGATGTGGGTCCAATGCTCTCCGTGCCAATGGAATCAACCTATCCTGGCTGAAGAGGGGTGATACCCTGAAACCGTTCCTAGGATTCTTGTTTCCAGTCCAGGGAGGACCCAGCTTGGCAGTTTGGGCTGGACTGTACCCATGAGGCACAGGGTCAAGACTGATTTGCATATGGCTAGGTGCAAACTGGAACGGCATGGTGAGCAAAAATACGATGGATTTAGGCCCAGATCTCTGTACTGGGGTGAATGTATGACACTGTTCTGCATTCTGTCCATCAACTTTTGTTTTTGCATTTGTGACCTCGAGTGGGAAGGGTATGCCCAGACGTGGGTCCCATGCTCTCCATGTCACTGGAATCAAGCTATCCTGGCTGAGAGGGGTGAAACCCTGAACCCAGACCTAGAATGCTTGTTTCCAGTCCAGGGAGGACCTGGCTTAGCAGTTCGGACTAGACTGTACCCATGAGGCACAGGGTCAAAACTGATTTGCATATGGCTGGGTTGAAACTGGAACAGCATGGTGAGCAACAAAACGATGGATTTAGGCCCAGATCTCTGTACTGGGGTGAATGTATGATATTGTTCTGCATGCTGTCCATCAACTGTCGTTTTTGCATTTGACACCCCAAGTGGGAAAGGTATGCCCAGATGTGGGTCCCATGCTCTCCATGCCACTGGAATCAAGCTATCCTGGCTGAGAGGGGTGAAACCCTGAACCCGGTCCTAGGATGCTTGTTTCCAGTCCAGGGAGGACCTGGCTTGGCAGTTCGGGCTGGACTGTACCCATGAGGCACAGGGTTAATACTGATTTGCATATGGCTGGGTTCAAACTGGAACAGCATGGTGAGCAACAAAACGATGGATTTAGGCCCAGATCTCTGTACTGGGGTGAATGTATGATATTGTTCTGCATGCTGTCCATCAACTGTCGTTTTTGCATTTGACACCCCAAGTGGGAAAGGTATGCCCAGATGTGGGTCCCATGCTCTCCATGCCACTGGAATCAAGCTATCCTGGCTGAGAGGGGTGAAACCCTGAACCCGGTTCTAGGATGCTTGTTTCCTGTCCAGGGAGGACCTGGCTTGGCAGTTGGAGCTGGACTGTACCCATGAGGCACAGGGTCAAGACTGATTTGCATATGACTGGGTTCAAACTGGAACGGCATTTTGAGCAAAAAAATGATAGATTTAGGCCCAGACCTCTCTACTGGGGTGAATGCATGACATTGTTATGCATTCTGTCTATCAACTGTTGTTTTTGCATTTGTCACCCCGAGTGGGATGGGTATGCCCAGACATGTGTCCCATGCTCTCCATGCCACTGGAAACAAGCTATCCTGGCTGAAGAGGGGTGAAACCCTGAAACCGTTCCTAGGATGTTTATTTCCAGTCCAGGGACGATCTGGCTTAGCAGGTCGGGCTGGACTGTACCCATGAGGCACAGGGTCAAGACTGATTTTCATATGGCTGGGTTCAAACTGGAACGGCATGGTGAGCAAAATAACGATGTATTTAGGCCCAGATCTCTGTACTGGGGTGAATGTATGACATTGTTCTGCATTCTGTCCATCAACTGTTGTTTTTGCCTTTGTCACCCCGAGTGGGAGGGGTATGCCCAGACGTGGGTCCTATGCTCTCCATGCCACTGGAATCAAGCTATCCTGTCTGAAGAGGGGTGAAACCCTGAAACCGTTCCTAGGATTCTTGTTTCCAGTCCATGGAGGACCTTGCTTGGCAGTTCGGGCTGGACTGTACCCATGTGGCACAGGGTCAAGACTGATTTGCATATGGCTGGGTTCAAACTGGAACGGCATGGTGAGCAAACAAATGATGGATTTAGGCCCAGATCTCTGTACTGGGGTGAATGTATGACATTGTTCTGCATTCTGTCTATCAACTGTTGTTTTTGCATTTGTCACCCCGAGTGGGAAGGGTATGGCCAGACATGGGTCCCATGCTCTCCATGCCACTGGAATCAAGCAATCCTGGCTGAAGAGGGGTGAAACCCTGAAACCGGCCCTAGGATGCTTGTTACCAGTAGTTCGGGCTGGACTGTACCCATGAGGCAAAGGGTCAAGACTGATTTGCATATGGCTGGGTTCAAACTGGAACGGCATGGTGAGCAAAAAACAATGGATTTAGGCCCAGATCTCTCTACTGGGGTGAATGTATGACATTCTTCTGCATCCTGTCCATCAACTGTTGTTTTTGTATTTGTCACCCCCAGTGGGAAGGGTATGCCCAGACATGGGCCCCATGCTCTCCATGCCACTGGAATCAAGGTATCTTGGCTGAGGAGGGGTGAAACCCTGAACCCGGTCCTAGAATGCTTGTTTCCAGTCCAGGGAGAACCTGGCTTGGCTGTTCGGGCTGGACTGTACCAATGAGGCACAGGGTTAAAACTGATTTGCATATGGCTGTGTTCAAGCTGGAACGGCATGGTGAGCAAGAAAACGATGGATTTAGGCCCAGATCTTTGTACTGGGCTGAATGTATGACATTGTTTTGCATTCTGTTCATCAACTGTTGTTTTTGCATTTGTCACCCCGAGTGGGAAGGGTATTCCCAGACGTGGGTCCCATGCTCTCCATGCCTCTGGAATCAAGCTATCCTGGCTGAAGAGGGGTGAAACCCTGAAACCGTTCCTAGGATGCTTGTTTCCAGTCCAGGGAGGACCCGGCTTGGCAGTTCGGGCTGGACTGTAACCATGAGGTACAGGGTCAAGACTGATTTGCATATGGCTGAGTTCAAACTGGAACAGCATGGTGAGCAAAAAAATGATGGATTGAGGCCCAGATCTCTTTACTGGGGTGCATGTATGACATTGTTCTGTATTCTGTCCATCAACTGTTGTTTTTGCATTTGTCACCTCGAGTGGAAAGGGTATGCCCAGACGTGTGTCCCATGCTCTCCGTGCCACTGGAATCAACCTATCCTGGCTGAGAGGGGTGAAACCCTGAACCCGGTCCTAGAATGCTTGTTTCCAGTCCAGGGAGGACCTGGCTTGGCAGTTCGGACTAGACTGTACCCATGAGGCACAGGGTCAAAACTGATTTGCATATGGCTGGGTTGAAACTGGAATGGCATGGTGAGCAAAAAAACAATGGATTTAGGTGCAGATCGCTGTACTTGGGTGAATGTATGACATTGTTCTGCATTCTGTCCATCAACTGTTGTTTTTGCATTTGTGACCTCGAGTGGGAAGGGTATGCTCAGACGTGGGTCCCATGCTCTCCGTGCCACTGGAATCAAGCTATCCTGGCTGAGAGGGGTGAAACCCTGAACCCGGTCCTAGGATGCTTGTTTCCAGTCCAGGGAGGACCTGGCTTGGCAGTTCGGGCTGGACTGTACCCATGAGGCACAGGGTCAAGACTGATTTGCATATGGCTGGGTTCAAACTGGAACAGCATGGTGAGCAACAAAACGATGGATTTAGGCCCAGATCTCTGTACTGGGGTGAATGTATGATATTGTTCTGCATGCTGTCTATCAACTGTTGTTTTTGCATTTGTCACCCCGAGTGGGATGGGTATGCCCAGACATGTGTCCCATGCTCTCCATGCCACTGGAAACAAGCTATCCTGGCTGAAGAGGGGTGAAACCCTGAAACCGTTCCTAGGATGTTTGTTTCCAGTCCAGGGACGATCTGGCTTAGCAGGTCGGGCTGGACTGTACCCATGAGGCACAGGGTCAAGACTGATTTTCATATGGCTGGGTTCAAACTGGAACGGCATGGTGAGCAAAATAACGATGTATTTAGGCCCAGATCTCTGTACTGGGGTGAATGTATGACATTGTTCTGCATTCTGTCCATCAACTGTTGTTTTTGCCTTTGTCACCCCGAGTGGGAGGGGTATGCCCAGACGTGGGTCCTATGCTCTCCATGCCACTGGAATCAAGCTATCCTGTCTGAAGAGGGGTGAAACCCTGAAACCGTTCCTAGGATGCTTGTTTCCAGTCCATGGAGGACCTTGCTTGGCAGTTCGGGCTGGACTGTACCCATGTGGCACAGGGTCAAGACTGATTTGCATATGGCTGGGTTCAAACTGGAACGGCATGGTGAGCAAACAAATGATGGATTTAGGCCCAGATCTCTGTACTGGGGTGAATGTATGACATTGTTCTGCATTCTGTCTATCAACTGTTGTTTTTGCATTTGTCACCCCGAGTGGGAAGGGTATGGCCAGACATGGGTCCCATGCTCTCCATGCCACTGGAATCAAGCAATCCTGGCTGAAGAGGGGTGAAACCCTGAAACCGGCCCTAGGATGCTTGTTACCAGTAGTTCGGGCTGGACTGTACCCATGAGGCAAAGGGTCAAGACTGATTTGCATATGGCTGGGTTCAAACTGGAACGGCATGGTGAGCAAAAAACAATGGATTTAGGCCCAGATCTCTCTACTGGGGTGAATGTATGACATTCTTCTGCATCCTGTCCATCAACTGTTGTTTTTGTATTTGTCACCCCGAGTGGGAAGGGTATGCCCAGACATGGGCCCCATGCTCTCCATGCCACTGGAATCAAGGTATCTTGGCTGAGGAGGGGTGAAACCTGAAACCGGTCCTAGAATGCTTGTTTCCAGTCCAGGGAGAACCTGGCTTGGCTGTTCGGGCTGGACTGTACCAATGAGGCACAGGGTTAAAACTGATTTGCATATGGCTGTGTTCAAGCTGGAACGGCATGGTGAGCAAGAAAACGATGGATTTAGGCCCAGATCTTTGTACTGGGCTGAATGTATGACATTGTTTTGCATTCTGTTCATCAACTGTTGTTTTTGCATTTGTCACCCCGAGTGGGAAGGGTATTCCCAGACGTGGGTCCCATGCTCTCCATGCCTCTGGAATCAAGCTATCCTGGCTGAAGAGGGGTGAAACCCTGAAACCGTTCCTAGGATGCTTGTTTCCAGTCCAGGGAGGACCCGGCTTGGCAGTTCGGGCTGGACTGTAACCATGAGGTAGAGGGTCAAGACTGATTTGCATATGGCTGAGTACAAACTGGAACAGCATGGTGAGCAAAAAAATGATGGATTGAGGCCCAGATCTCTTTACTGGGGTGCATGTATGACATTGTTCTGTATTCTGTCCATCAACTGTTGTTTTTGCATTTGTCACCTCGAGTGGAAAGGGTATGCCCAGACGTGTGTCCCATGCTCTCCGTGCCACTGGAATCAACCTATCCTGGCTGAGAGGGGTGAAACCCTGAACCCGGTCCTAGGATGCTAGTTTCCAGTCCAGGGAGGCCCTGGCTTGGCAGTTCGGGCTGGACTGTACCCATGAGGCACAGGGTTAAGACTGATTTGCATATGTCTGGGTTGAAACTGGAACGGCATGGTTAGCAAAAAAACAATGGATTTAGGCCCAGATCTCTGTACGGGTGTGAATGTATGACATTGTTCTGCATGCTGTCCATCAACTGTTGTTTTTGCATTTGTCACCCCGAGTGGGAACGGTATGCCCAGACGTGGGTCCCGAGCTCTCCATGCCACTGGAATCAAGCTATCCTGGCTGAAGAGTGGTGAAACCCTGAAACCGGTCCTAGGATTCTTGTTTGCAGTGCAGGGAGGACCTGGCTTGGCAGTTCGGGCTGGACTCTACCCATGAGGCACAGGGTCAAGACTGATTTGCATATGGCTGGGTTCAAACTGGAACGGCATTGTGAGCGAAAAAAGGATGGATTTAGGCCCAGATCTCTCTACTGGGGTGAATGCATGACATTGTTCTGCATTCTGTCTATCAACTGTTGTTTTTGTCATTGTCACCCCGAGTGAGAAGGGTATGCCCAGACATGGGTCCCATGCTCTCCATGCCACTGGATTCAAGCTATCCTGGCTGAAGAGGTGTGAAACCCTGAAACCGGTCCTAGGACGCTTGTTTCCAGTGCAGGGAGGACCTGGCTTGGCAGTTTGGGCTGGACTGTACTCATGAGGCACAGGGTCAAGACTGATTTGCATATGGCTGGGTTCAAACTGGAACGGCATTGTGAGCAAAAAAACGATGGATTTAGGCCCAGATCTCTCTACAGGGGTGAATGCATGACATTGTTCTGCATTCTGTCTATCAACTGTTGTTTTTGTATTTGTCACCCCGAGTGGGAAGGGTATGCCCAGACATGGGTCCCATGCTCTCCATGCCACTGGAATCAAGCTATCCTGGCTGAAGAGGGGTGAAACCCTGAAACCGGTCCTAGGATGCTTGTTTCCAGTCCAGAGAAGACCTTGCTTGGCACTTCGGGCTGGACTGTACCCATGAGGCACAGGGTCAAGACTGATTTGCATATGGCTGGGTTCAAACTGGAACGGCATGGTGAGCAAAAAAACGATGTATTTAGGCCCAGATCTCTGTACTGGGGTGAATGTATGACATTCTTCTGTATTCTGTCCATCAACTGTTGTTTTTGCATTTGTCACCCCGAGTGGAAGGGTATGCCCAGACGTGGGTCTCATGCTCTCCATGCCACTGGAATCAAGCTATCCTGTCTGAAGATGGGTGAAACCCTGAAACCGTTCCTAGGATGCTTGTTTCCAGTCCAGGGAGGACCTTGCCTGGCAGTTCGGGCTGGACTGTACCCATGAGGCACAGTGTCAAGACTGATTTGCATATGGCTGGGTTCAAACTGGAACGGCATGGTGAGCAAAAAAATGATGGATTTAGGCCCAGATCTCTGTACTGGGGTGAATGTATGACATTGTTCTGCATTCTGTCCATCAACTGTTGTTTGTGCATTTGTGACCTTGAGTGGGAAGGGTATGCCCAGACGTGTGTCCCATTCTCTCCGTGCCACTGGAATCAACCTATCCTGGCTGAGAGGGGTGAAACCCTGAACCCGGTCCTAGGATGCTTGTTTCCAGTCCAGGGAGGCCCTGGCTTGGCAGTTCGGGCTGGACTGTACCCATGAGGCACAGGGTTAAGACTGATTTGCATATGTCTGGGTTGAAACTGGAACGGCATGGTGAGCAAAAAAACAATGGATTTAGGCCCAGATCTCTGTACGGGTGTGAATGTATGACATTGTTCTGCATGCTGTCCATCAACTGTTGTTTTTGCATTTGTCACCCCGAGTGGGAAGGGTATGCCCAGACGTGGGTCCCGTGCTCTCCATGCCACTGGAATCAAGCTATCCTGGCTGAAGAGTGGTGAAACCCTGAAACCGGTCCTAGGATTCTTGTTTGCAGTGCAGGGAGGACCTGGCTTGGCAGTTCGGGCTGGACTCTACCCATGAGGCACAGGGTCAAGACTGATTTGCATATGGCTGGGTTCAAACTGGAACGGCATTGTGAGCGAAAAAAGGATGGATTTAGGCCCAGATCTCTCTACTGGGGTGAATGCATGACATTGTTCTGCATTCTGTCTATCAACTGTTGTTTTTGTCATTGTCACCCCGAGTGAGAAGGGTATGCCCAGACATGGGTCCCATGCTCTCCATGCCACTGGATTCAAGCTATCCTGGCTGAAGAGGTGTGAAACCCTGAAACCGGTCCTAGGATGCTTGTTTCCAGTCCAGAGAAGACCTTGCTTGGCACTTCGGGCTGGACTGTACCCATGAGGCACAGGGTCAAGACTGATTTGCATATGGCTGGGTTCAAACTGGAACGGCATGGTAAGCAAAAAAACGATGTATTTAGGCCCAGATCTCTGTACTGGGGTGAATGAATGACATTGTTCTGTATTCTGTCCATCAACTGTTGTTTTTGCATTTGTCACCCGAGTGGGAAGGGTATGCCCAGACGTGGGTCCCATGCTCTCCATGCCACTGCAATCAAGCTATCCTGGCTGAAGAGGGGTGAAACCCTGAAACCGTTCCTAGGATGCTTGTTTCCAGACCAGGGACGACCTGGCTTGGCAGTTCGGGCTGGACTGTACCCATGAGGCACAGGGTCAAGACTGATTTGCATATGGCTGGGTTCAAACTGGAACGGCATGGTGAGCAAAAAAACGATGTATTTAGGCCCAGATCTCTGTACTGGGGTGAATGAATGACATTGTTCTGTATTCTGTCAATCAACTGTTGTTTTTGCATTTGTCACCCGAGTGGGAAGGGTATGCCCAGACGTGGGTCCCATGCTCTCCATGCCACTGGAATCAAGCTATCCTGGCTGAAGAGGGGTGAAACCCTGAAACCGTTCCTAGGATGCTTGTTTCCAGTCCAGGGACGACCTGGCTTGGCAGTTCGGGCTGGACTGTACCCATGAGGCACAGGGTCAAGACTGATTTGCATATGGCTGGGTTCAAACTGGAACAGCATGGTGAATAAAATAACAATGTATTTAGGCCCAGATCTCTGTACTGGGGTGAATGTATGACATTCTTCTGTATTCTGTCCCTCAACTGTTGTTTTTGCATTAGTCACCCCGAGTGGAAGGGTATGCCCAGACGTGGGTCCCATGCTCTCCATGCCACTGGAATCAAGCTATCCTGTCTGAAGATGGGTGAAACCCTGAAACCGTTCATAGGATGCTTGTTTCCAGTCCAGGGAGGACCTTGCCTGGCAGTTCGGGCTGGACTGTACCCATGAGGCACAGTGTCAAGACTGATTTGCATATGGCTGGGTTCAAACTGGAACGGCATGGTGAGCAAAAAAATGATGGATTTAGGCCCAGATCTCTGTACTGGGGTGAATATATGACATTGTTCTGCATTCTGTCCATCAACTGTTGTTTGTGCATTTGTGACCTTGAGTGGGAAGGGTATGCCCAGACGTGGGTCCCATGCTCTCCATGCCACTGGAATCAAGCTATCCTGGCTGAAGAGATGTGAAACCCTGAAACCGGTCCTAGGATGCTTGTTTCCAGTTCAGGGAGGACCTGGCTTGGTAGTTCAGGCTGGACTGTACCCATGAGGCACAGGGTCAAGACTGATTTGCATATGGCTGGGTTCAAACTGGAACGGCATGGTGAGCAAAAAAACAATGGATTTAGGCCCAGATCTCTGTACTGGGGTGAATGTATGACATTGTTCTGCATTCAGTCCATCACCTGTTGTTTTTGCATTTGTCACCCCGAGTGGGAAGGGTAAGCCCAGACGTGGGTCCCATGCTCTCCATGCCATTGGAATCAAGCTATGCTGGCTGAAGGGGGGTCAAACCTGAAACCGGTCCTAGAATGCTTGTTTCCAGTCCAGGGAGGACCTGGCTTGGCAGTTCCGGCTGGGCTGTACCCATGAGGCACAGTGTCAAGACTGATTTGCATATGGCTGGGTTCAAACTGGAAGGGCATGGTGAGCAAAAAAACGATGGATTTAGGCGCAGATCTCTGTACTGGGGTGAATGTAAGACATTGTTCTGCATTCTGTCCATCAACTGTTGTTTTTGCATTTGTCACCCCTAGTGGGAAGGGTATGCCCAGACATGGGTCCCATGCTCTCCATGCCACTGGAATCAAGGTATCTTGGCTGAAGAGAGGTGAAACCCTGAACCCGGTCCTAGAATGCTTGTTTCTAGTCCAGGGAGAACCTGGCTTGGCTGTTCGGGCTGGACTGTACCAATGAGGCACAGGGTTAAGACTGATTTGCATATGGCTGTGTTCAAACTGGAACGGCATGGTGAGCAAAATAACGATGTATTTAGGCCCAGATCTCTGTACTGGGGTGAATGTATGACATTGTTCTGCATTCTGTCCATCAACTGTTGTTTTTGCCTTTGTCACCCCGAGTGGGAGGGGTATGCCCAGACGTGGGTCCTATGCTCTCCATGCCACTGGAATCAAGCTATACTGTCTGAAGAGGGGTGAAACCCTGAAACCGTTCCTAGGATGCTTGTTTCCAGTCCATGGAGGACCTTGCTTGGCAGTTCGGGCTGGACTGTACCCATGAGGCACAGGGTCAAGACTGATTTGCATATGGCTGGGTTCAAACTGGAACGGCATGGTGAGCAAACAAATGATGGATTTAGGCCCAGATCTCTCTACAGGGGTGAATGCATGACATTGTTCTGCATTCTGTCTATCAACTGTTGTTTTTGTATTTGTCACCCCGAGTGGGAAGGGTATGCCCAGACATGGGTCCCATGCTCTCCATGCCACTGGAATCAAGCTATCCTGGCTGAAGAGGGGTGAAACCCTGAAACCGGCCCTAGGATGCTTGCTACCAGTAGTTCGGGCTGGACTGTACCCATGAGGCAAAGGGTCAAGACTGATTTGCATATGGCTGGGTTCAAACTGGAACGGCATGGTGAGCAAAAAACAATGGATTTAGGCCCAGATCTCTCTACTGGGGTGAATGTATGACATTCTTCTGCATCCTGTCCATCAACTGTTGTTTTTGTATTTGTCACCCGAGTGGGAAGGGTATGCCCAGACATGGGCCCCATGCTCTCCATGCCACTGGAATCAAGGTATCTTGGCTGAGGAGGGGTGAAACCCTGATCCCGGTCCTAGAATGCTTGTTTCCAGTCCAGGGAGAACCTGGCTTGGCTGTTCGGGCTGGACTGTACCAATGAGGCACAGGGTTAAAACTGATTTGCATATGGCTGTGTTCAAGCTGGAACGGCATGGTGAGCAAGAAAACGATGGATTTAGGCCCAGATCTTTGTACTGGGCTGAATGTATGACATTGTTTTGCATTCTGTTCATCAACTGTTGTTTTTGCATTTGTCACCCCGAGTGGGAAGGGTATTCCCAGACGTGGGTCCCATGCTCTCCATGCCTCTGGAATCAAGCTATCCTGGCTGAAGAGGGGTGAAACCCTGAAACCGTTCCTAGGATGCTTGTTTCCAGTCCAGGGAGGACCCGGCTTGGCGGTTCGGGCTGGACTGTAACCATGAGGTACAGGGTCAAGACTGATTTGCATATGGCTGAGTTCAAACTGGAACAGCATGGTGAGCATAAAAATGATGGATTGAGGCCCAGATCTCTTTACTGGGGTGCATGTATGACATTGTTCTGTATTCTGTCCATCAACTGTTGTTTTTGCATTTGTCACCTCGAGTGGAAAGGGTATGCCCAGACGTGTGTCCCATGCTCTCCGTGCCACTGGAATCAACCTATCCTGGCTGAGAGGGGTGAAACCCTGAACCCGGTCCTAGGATGCTAGTTTCCAGTCCAGGGAGGCCCTGGCTTGGCAGTTCGGGCTGGACTGTACCCATGAGGCACAGGGTTAAGACTGATTTGCATATGTCTGGGTTGAAACTGGAACGGCATGGTTAGCAAAAAAACAATGGATTTAGGCCCAGATCTCTGTACGGGTGTGAATGTATGACATTGTTCTGCATGCTGTCCATCAACTGTTCTTTTTGCATTTGTCACCCCGAGTGGGAACGGTATGCCCAGACGTGGGTCCCGTGCTCTCCATGCCACTGGAATCAAGCTATCCTGGCTGAAGAGTGGTGAAACCCTGAAACCGGTCCTAGGATTCTTGTTTGCAGTGCAGGGAGGACCTGGCTTGGCAGTTCGGGCTGGACTCTACCCATGAGGCACAGGGTCAAGACTGATGTGCATATGGCTGGGTTCAAACTGGAACGGCATTGTGAGCGAAAAAAGGATGGATTTAGGCCCAGATCTCTCTACTGGGGTGAATGCATGACATTGTTCTGCATTCTGTCTATCAACTGTTGTTTTTGTCATTGTCACCCCGAGTGAGAAGGGTATGCCCAGACATGGGTCCCATGCTCTCCATGCCACTGGATTCAAGCTATCCTGGCTGAAGAGGTGTGAAACCCTGAAACCGGTCCTAGGACACTTGTTTCCAGTGCAGGGAGGACCTGGCTTGGCAGTTTGGGCTGGACTGTACTCATGAGGCACAGGGTCAAGACTGATTTGCATATGGCTGGGTTCAAACTGGAACGGCATTGTGAGCAAAAAAACGATGGATTTAGGCCCAGATCTCTCTACAGGGGTGAATGCATGACATTGTTCTGCATTCTGTCTATCAACTGTTGTTTTTGTATTTGTCACCCCGAGTGGGAAGGGTATGCCCAGACATGGGTCCCATGCTCTCCATGCCACTGGAATCAAGCTATCCTGGCTGAAGAGGGGTGAAACCCTGAAACCGGTCCTAGGATGCTTGTTTCCAGTCCAGAGAAGACCTTGCTTGGCACTTCGGGCTGGACTGTACCCATGAGGCACAGGGTCAAGACTGATTTGCATATGGCTGGGTTCAAACTGGAACGGCATGGTGAGCAAAAAAACGATGTATTTAGGCCCAGATCTCTGTACTGGGGTGAATGAATGACATTGTTCTGTATTCTGTCCATCAACTGTTGTTTTTGCATTTGTCACCCGAGTGGGAAGGGTATGCCCAGACGTGGGTCCCATGCTCTCCATGCCACTGGAATCAAGCTATCCTGGCTGAAGAGGGGTGAAACCCTGAAACCGTTCCTAGGATGCTTGTTTCCAGTCCAGGGACGACCTGGCTTGGCAGTTCGGGCTGGACTGTACCCATGAGGCACAGGGTCAAGACTGATTTGCATATGGCTGGGTTCAAACTGGAACGGCATGGTGAATAAACTAACAATGTATTTAGGCCCAGATCTCTGTACTGGGGTGAATGTATGACATTCTTCTGTATTCTGTCCCTCAACTGTTGTTTTTGCATTTGTCACCCCGAGTGGAAGGGTATGCCCAGACGTGGGTCTCATGCTCTCCATGCCACTGGAATCAAGCTATCCTGTCTGAAGATGGGTGAAACCCTGAAACCGTTCCTAGGATGCTTGTTTCCAGTCCAGGGAGGACCTTGCCTGGCAGTTCGGGCTGGACTGTACCCATGAGGCACAGTGTCAAGACTGATTTGCATATGGCTGGGTTCAAACTGGAACGGCATGGTGAGCAAAAAAACGATGGATTTAGGCCCAGATCTCTGTACTGGGGTGAATGTATGACATTGTTCTGCATTCTGTCCATCAACTGTTGTTTGTGCATTTCTGACCTTGAGTGGGAAGGGTATGCCCAGACGTGTGTCCCATTCTCTCCGTGCCACTGGAATCAACCTATCCTGGCTGAGAGGGATGAAACCCTGAACCCGGTCCTAGGATGCTTGTTTCCAGTCCAGGGAGGCCCTGGCTTGGCAGTTTGGGCTGGACTGTACCCATGAGGCACAGGGTTAAGACTGATTTGCATATGTCTGGGTTGAAACTGGAACGGCATGGTGAGCAAAAAAACAATGGATTTAGGCCCAGATCTCTGTACTGGGATGAATGTATGACATTGTTCTGCATTCAGTCCATCACCTGTTGTTTTTGCATTTGTCACCCCGAGTGGGAAGGGTAAGCCCAGACGTGGGTCCCATGCTCTCCATGGCCATTGGAATCAAGCTATGCTGGCTGAAGGGGGGTCAAACCTGAAACCGGTCCTAGAATGCTTGTTTCCAGTCCAGGGAGGACCTGGCTTGGCAGTTCGGGCTGGGCTGTACCCATGAGGCACAGGGTCAAGACTGATTTGCATATGGCTGGGTTCAAACTGGAAGGGCATGGTGAGCAAAAAAACGATGGATTTAGGCGCAGATCTCTGTACTGGGGTGAATGTAAGACATTGTTCTGCATTCTGTCCATCAACTGTTGTTTTTGCATTTGTCACCCCTAGTGGGAAGGGTATGCCCAGACATGGGTCCCATGCTCTCCATGCCACTGGAATCAAGGTATCTTGGCTGAAGAGAGGTGAAACCCTGAACCCGGTCCTAGAATGCTTGTTTCTAGTCCAGGGAGAACCTGGCTTGGCTGTTCGGGCTGGACTGTACCAATGAGGCACAGGGTTAAGACTGATTTGCATATGGCTGTGTTCAAACTGGAATGGCATGGTGAGCAAGAAAACGATGGATTTAGGCCCAGATCTCTGTACTGGGGTGAATGTATGACATTGTTTTGCATTCTGTCCATCAACTGTTGTTTTTGCATTTGTCACCCCGAGTGGGAAGAGTATTCCCAGACGTGGGTCCCATGCTCTCCATGCCACTGGAATCAAGCTATCCTGGCTGAAGAGGGGTGAAACCCTGAAACCGTTCCTAGGATGCTTGTTTCCAGTCCAGGGAGGACCTGGCTTGGCAGTTCGGGCTGGACTGTACCGATGAGGCACAGGGTCAAGACTGATTTGCATATGGCTGGGTTCAAACTGGAACGGTGGGTGAGCAAAAAAACGATGGATTTAGGCCCAGATCTCTACTGGGGTGAATGTATGACATTGTTCTGCATTCTGTCCATCAACTGTTGTTTTTGCCTTTGTCACCCCAAGTGGGAGGGGAATGCCCAGAAGTGGGTCCCATGCTCTCCGTGCCACTGGAATCAACCTATCCTGGCTGAAGAGGGGTGAAACCCTGAAACCGCTCCTAGGATTCTTGTTTCCAGTCCAGGGAGGACCTGGCTTGGAAGTTCGGGCTGGACTGTACCCATGAGGCACAGGGTCAAGACTGATTTGCATATGGCTGGGTTCCAACTGGAACGGCATTGTGAGCAAAAAAACGATGGATTTATGCCCAGATCTCTCTACTGGGGTGAATGCATGACATTGTTCTGCATTCTGTCCATCAACTGTTGTTTTTGCCTTTGTCAACCCGAGTGGGATGGGTATGCCCAGATGTGGGTCCCATGCTCTCCATACCTCTGGAATCAAGCTATCCTGGCTGAAGTGGGGTGAAACCCTGAAACCGTTCCTAGGATGCTTGTTTCCAGTCCAGGGAGGACCCGGCTTGGCAGTTCGGGCTGGACTGTACCCATGAGGTACAGGGTCAAGACTGATTTGCATATGGCTGGGTTCAAACTGGAACGGCATGGTGAGCAAAAAAATGATGGATTTAGGTCCAGATCTCTGTACTGGGGTGAATGTATGACACTGTTCTGCATTCTGTCCATCAACTTTTGTTTTTGCATTTGTGACCTCGAGCGGGAAGGGTATGCCCAGACGTGGGTCCCATGCTCTCCATACCACTGGAATCACGCTATCCTGGCTGAGAGGGGTGAAACCCTGAACCCAGACCTAGAATGCTTATTTCCAGTCCAGGGAGGACCTGGCTTGGCAGTTCGGGCTAGACTGCACCCATGAGGCACAGGGTCAAAACTGATTTGCATATGGCTGGGTTGAAACTGGAACGGCATGGTGAGCAAAAAAACTATGGATTTAGGTGCAGATCGCTGTACTTGGGTGAATGTATGACATTGTTCTGCATTCTGTCCATCAACTGTTGTTTTTGCATTTGTGACCTCGAGTGGGAAGGGTATGCCCAGACGTGGGTCCCATGCTCTCCGTGCCACTGGAATCAAGCTATATTGGCTGAGAGGGGTGAAACCCTGAACCCGGTCCTAGGATGCTTGTTTCCAGTCCAGGGAGGACCTGGCTTGGCAGTTCGGGCTGGACTGTACCCATGAGGCACAGGGTTAATACTGATTTGCATATGGCTGGGTTCAAACTGGAACGGCATGGTGAGCAACAAAACGATGGATTTAGGCCCAGATCTCTGTACTGGGGTGAATGTATGACATTGTTCTGCATGCTGTCCATCAACTGTCGTTTTTGCATTTGACACCCCAAGTGGGAAAGGTATGCCCAGATGTGGGTCCCATGCTCTCCATGCCACTGGAATCAAGCTATCCTGGCTGAGAAGGGTGAATCCCTGAACCCGGTTCTAGGATGCTTGTTTCCTGTCCAGGGAGGACCTGGCTTGGCAGTTTGAGCTGGACTGTACCCATGAGGCACAGGGTCAAGACTGATTTGCATATGGCTGGGTTCGAACTGGAACGGCATGGTGAGCAAAATAACGATGTATTTAGGCCCAGATCTCTGTGCTGGGGTGAATGTATGACATTCTTCTGTATTCTGTCCCTCAACTGTTGTTTTTGCATTTCTCACCCCGAGTGGGAAGGGTATGCCCAGACGTGGGTCCCATGCTCTCCATGCCACTGGAATCAAGCTATCCTGTCTGAAGAGGGGTGAAACCCTGAAACCGTTCCTAGGATGCTTGTTTCCAGTCCAGGGAGGACCTTGCTTGGCAGTTCGGGCTGGACTGTACCCATGAGGCACAGGGTCAAGACTGATTTGCATATGGCTGGGTTCAAACTGGAACGGCATGGTGAGCAAACAAACGATGGATTTAGGCCCAGATCTCTGTACTGGGGTGAATGTATGACATTGTTCTGCATTCTGTCTATCAACTGTTGTTTTTGCATTTGTCACCCTGAGTGGGAAGGGTATGGCCAGACATGGGTCCCATTCTCTTCATGCCACTGGAATCAAGCAATCCTGGCTGAAGAGGGGTGAAACCCTGAAACCGGCCCTAGGATGCTTGTTACCAGTAGTTCGGGCTGGACTGTACCCATGAGGCAAAGGGTCAAGACTGATTTGCATATGGCTGGGTTCAAACTGGAACGGCATGGTGAGCAAAAAAACTATGTATTTAGGCCCAGATCTCTGTACTGGGGTGAATGTATGACATTGTTCTGTATTATGTCCATCAACTGTTGTTTTTGCATTTGTCACCTCGAGTGGAAAGGGTATGCCCAGACGTGGGTCCCATGCTCTCCGTGCCACTGGAATCAACCTATCCCGGCTGAGAGGGGTGAAACCCTGAACCCGGTCCTAGGATGCTTATTTCCAGTCCAGGTAGGACCCGGCTTGGCAGTTCGGGCTGGACTGTACCCATGAGGCACAGGGTTAAGACTGATCTGCATATGGCTGGGTTCAAACTGGAACAGCATTGTGAGCAAATAAATGATGGATTTAGGCCCAGATCTCTGTACTGGGGTGAATGTATGACATTGTTCTGCATGCTGTCCATCAACTGTTGTTTTTGCATTTTTCACCCCGAGTGGGAAGGGTATGCCCAGACGTGGGTCCCGTGCTCTCCATGCCACTGGAATCAAGCTATCCTGGCTGAAAATGGGTGAAACCCTGAAACCGGTCCTAGGATTCTTGTTTGCAGTGCAGGGAGGACCTGGCTTGGCAGTTCGGGCTGGACTCTACCCATGAGGCACAGGGTCAAGACTGATTTGCATATGGCTGGGTTCAAACTGGAACGGCATTGTGAGCAAAAAAAGGATGGATTTAGGCCCAGATCTCTGTACTGGGGTGAATGTATGACATTCTTCTGCATTCTGTCCATCAACTGTTGTTTGTGCATTTGTGACCTTGAGTGGGAAGGGTATGCCCAGACGTGTGTCCCATTCTCTCCGTGCCACTGGAATCAACCTATCCTGGCTGAGAGGGGTGAAACCCTGAACCCGGTCCTAGGATGCTTGTTTCCAGTCCAGGGAGGCCCTGGCTTGGCAGTTCGGGCTGGACTGTACCCATGAGGCACAGGGTTAAGACTGATTTGCATATGTCTGGGTTGAAACTGGAACGGCATGGTGAGCAAAAAAACAATGGATTTAGGCCCAGATCTCTGTACGGGTGTGAATGTATGACATTGTTCTGCATGCTGTTCATCAACTGTTGTTTTTGCATTTGTCACCCCGAGTGGGAAGGGTATGCCCAGACGTGGGTCCCGTGCTCTCCATGCCACTGGAATCAAGCTATCCTGGCTGAAGAGTGGTGAAACCCTGAAACCGGTCCTAGGATTCTTGTTTGCAGTGCAGGGAGGACCTGGCTTGGCAGTTCGGGCTGGACTCTACCCATGAGGCACAGGGTCAAGACTGATTTGCATATGGCTGGGTTCAAACTGGAACGGCATTGTGAGCGAAAAAAGGATGGATTTAGGCCCAGATCTCTCTACTGGGGTGAATGCATGACATTGTTCTGCATTCTGTCTATCAACTGTTGTTTTTGTCATTGTCACCCCGAGTGAGAAGGGTATGCCCAGACATGGGTCCCATGCTCTCCATGCCACTGGATTCAAGCTATCCTGGCTGAAGAGGTGTGAAACCCTGAAACCGGTCCTAGGACGCTTGTTTCCAGTGCAGGGAGGACCTGGCTTGGCAGTTTGGGCTGGATTGTACTCATGAGGCACAGGGTCAAGACTGATTTGCATATGGCTGGGTTCAAACTGGAACGGCATTGTGAGCAAAAAAACGATGGATTTAGGCCCAGATCTCTCTACAGGGGTGAATGCATGACATTGTTCTGCATTCTGTCTATCAACTGTTGTTTTTGTATTTGTCACCCCGAGTGGGAAGGGTATGCCCAGACATGGGTCCCATGCTCTCCATGCCACTGGAATCAAGCTATCCTGGCTGAAGAGGGGTGAAACCCTGAAACCGGTCCTAGGATGCTTGTTTCCAGTCCAGAGAAGACCTTGCTTGGCACTTCGGGCTGGACTGTACCCATGAGGCACAGGGTCAAGACTGATTTGCATATGGCTGGGTTCAAACTGGAACGGCATGGCGAGCAAAAAAACGATGTATTTAGGCCCAGATCTCTCTACTGGGGTGAATGCATGACATTGTTCTGCATTCTGTCTATCAACTGTTGTTTTTGTCATTGTCACCCCGAGTGAGAAGGGTATGCCCAGACATGGGTCCCATGCTCTCCATGCCACTGGATTCAAGCTATCCTGGCTGAAGAGGTGTGAAACCCTGAAACCGGTCCTAGGACGCTTGTTTCCAGTGCAGGGAGGACCTGGCTTGGCAGTTTGGGCTGGATTGTACTCATGAGGCACAGGGTCAAGACTGATTTGCATATGGCTGGGTTCAAACTGGAACGGCATTGTGAGCAAAAAAACGATGGATTTAGGCCCAGATCTCTCTACAGGGGTGAATGCATGACATTGTTCTGCATTCTGTCTATCAACTGTTGTTTTTGTATTTGTCACCCCGAGTGGGAAGGGTATGCCCAGACATGGGTCCCATGCTCTCCATGCCACTGGAATCAAGCTATCCTGGCTGAAGAGGGGTGAAACCCTGAAACCGGTCCTAGGATGCTTGTTTCCAGTCCAGAGAAGACCTTGCTTGGCACTTCGGGCTGGACTGTACCCATGAGGCACAGGGTCAAGACTGATTTGCATATGGCTGGGTTCAAACTGGAACGGCATGGCGAGCAAAAAAACGATGTATTTAGGCCCAGATCTCTGTACTGGGGTGAATGAATGACATTGTTCTGTATTCTGTCCATCAACTGTTGTTTTTGCATTTGTCACCCGAGTGGGAAGGGTATGCCCAGACGTGGGTCCCATGCTCTCCATGCCACTGGAATCAAGCTATCCTGGCTGAAGAGGGGTGAAACCCTGAAACCGTTCCTAGGATGCTTGTTTCCAGTCCAGGGACGACCTGGCTTGGCAGTTTGGGCTGGACTGTACCCATGAGGCACAGGGTCAAGACTGATTTGCATATGGCTGGGTTCAAACTGGAACGGCATGGTGAATAAAATAACAATGTATTTAGGCCTAGATCTCTGTACTGGGGTGAATGTATGACATTCTTCTGTATTCTGTCCCTCAACTGTTGTTTTTGCATTTGTCACCCCGAGTGGAAGGGTATGCCCAGACGTGGGTCCCATGCTCTCCATGCCACTGGAATCAAGCTATCCTGTCTGAAGATGGGTGAAACCCTGAAACCGTTCATAGGATGCTTGTTTCCAGTCCAGGGAGGACCTTGCCTGGCAGTTCGGGCTGGACTGTACCCATGAGGCACAGTGTCAAGACTGATTTGCATATGGCTGGGTTCAAACTGGAACGGCATGGTGAGCAAAAAAATGATGGATTTAGGCCCAGATCTCTGTACTGGGGTGAATGTATGACATTGTTCTGCATTCTGTCCATCAACTGTTGTTTGTGCATTTGTGACCTTGAGTGGGAAGGGTATGCCCAGACGTGGGTCCCATGCTCTCCATGCCACTGGAATCAAGCTATCCTGGCTGAAGAGATGTGAAACCCTGAAACCGGTCCTAGGATGCTTGTTTCCAGTTCAGGGAGGACCTGGCTTGGTAGTTCAGGCTGGACTGTACCCATGAGGCAAAGGGTCAAGACTGATTTGCATATGGCTGGGTTCAAACTGGAACGGCATGGTGAGCAAAAAAACAATGGATTTAGGCCCAGATCTCTGTACTGGGGTGAATGTATGACATTGTTCTGCATTCAGTCCATCACCTGTTGTTTTTGCATTTGTCACCCTGAGTGGGAAGGGTAAGCCCAGACGTGGGTCCCATGCTCTCCATGCCATTGGAATCAAGCTATGCTGGCTGAAGGGGGGTCAAACCTGAAACCGGTCCTAGAATGCTTGTTTCCAGTCCAGGGAGGACCTGGCTTGGCAGTTCGGGCTGGGCTGTACCCATGAGGCACAGGGTCAAGACTGATTTGCATATGGCTGGGTTCAAACTGGAAGGGCATGGTGAGCAAAAAAACGATGGATTTAGGCGCAGATCTCTGTACTGGGGTGAATGTAAGACATTGTTCTGCATTCTGTCCATCAACTGTTGTTTTTGCATTTGTCACCCCTAGTGGGAAGGGTATGCCCAGACATGGGTCCCATGCTCTCCATGCCACTGGAATCAAGGTATCTTGGCTGAAGAGAGGTGAAACCCTGAACCCGGTCCTAGAATGCTTGTTTCTAGTCCAGGGAGAACCTGGCTTGGCTGTTCGGGCTGGACTGTACCAATGAGGCACAGGGTTAAGACTGATTTGCATATGGCTGTGTTCAAACTGGAATGGCATGGTGAGCAAGAAAACGATGGATTTAGGCCCAGATCTCTGTACTGGGGTGAATGTATGACATTGTTTTGCATTCTGTCCATCAACTGTTGTTTTTGCATTTGTCACCCCGAGTGGGAAGGGTATTCCCAGACGTGGGTCCCATGCTCTCCATGCCACTGGAATCAAGCTATCCTGGCTGAAGAGGGGTGAAACCCTGAAACCGTTCCTAGGATGCTTGTTTCCAGTCCAGGGAGGACCTGGCTTGGCAGTTCGGGCTGGACTGTACCGATGAGGCACAGGGTCAAGACTGATTTGCATATGGCTGGGTTCAAACTGGAACGGTGGGTGAGCAAAAAAACGATGGATTTAGGCCCAGATCTCTACTGGGGTGAATGTATGACATTGTTCTGCATTCTGTCCATCAACTGTTGTTTTTGCCTTTGTCACCCCAAGTGGGAGGGGAATGCCCAGAAGTGGGTCCCATGCTCTCCGTGCCACTGGAATCAACCTATCCTGGCTGAAGAGGGGTGAAACCCTGAAACCGCTCCTAGGATTCTTGTTTCCAGTCCAGGGAGGACCTGGCTTGGAAGTTCGGGCTGGACTGTACCCATGAGGCACAGGGTCAAGACTGATTTGCATATGGCTGGGTTCCAACTGGAACGGCATTGTGAGCAAAAAAACGATGGATTTAGGCCCAGATCTCTCTACTGGGGTGAATGCATGACATTGTTCTGCATTCTGTCCATCAACTGTTGTTTTTGCCTTTGTCAACCCGAGTGGGATGGGTATGCCCAGATGTGGGTCCCATGCTCTCCATACCTCTGGAATCAAGCTATCCTGGCTGAAGAGGGGTGAAACCCTGAAACCGTTCCTAGGATGCTTGTTTCCAGTCCAGGGAGGACCCGGCTTGGCAGTTCGGGCTGGACTGTACCCATGAGGTACAGGGTCAAGACTGATTTGCATATGGCTGGGTTCAAACTGGAACGGCATGGTGAGCAAAAAAATGATGGATTTAGGTCCAGATCTCTGTACTGGGGTGAATGTATGACACTGTTCTGCATTCTGTCCATCAACTTTTGTTTTTGCATTTGTGACCTCGAGCGGGAAGGGTATGCCCAGACGTGGGTCCCATGCTCTCCATACCACTGGAATCAAGCTATCCTGGCTGAGAGGGGTGAAACCCTGAACCCAGACCTAGAATGCTTATTTCCAGTCCAGGGAGGACCTGGCTTGGCAGTTCGGGCTAGACTGCACCCATGAGGCACAGGGTCAAAACTGATTTGCATATGGCTGGGTTGAAACTGGAACGGCATGGTGAGCAAAAAAACGATGGATTTAGGTGCAGATCGCTGTACTTGGGTGAATGTATGACATTGTTCTGCATTATGTCCATCAACTGTTGTTTTTGCATTTGTGACCTCGAGTGGGAAGGGTATGCCCAGACGTGGGTCCCATGCTCTCCGTGCCACTGGAATCAAGCTATATTGGCTGAGAGGGGTGAAACCCTGAACCCGGTCCTAGGATGCTTGTTTCCAGTCCAGGGAGGACCTGGCTTGGCAGTTCGGGCTGGACTGTACCCATGAGGCACAGGGTTAATACTGATTTGCATATGGCTGGGTTCAAACTGGAACGGCATGGTGAGCAACAAAACGATGGATTTAGGCCCAGATCTCTGTACTGGGGTGAATGTATGACATTGTTCTGCATGCTGTCCATCAACTGTCGTTTTTGCATTTGACACCCCAAGTGGGAAAGGTATGCCCAGATGTGGGTCCCATGCTCTCCATGCCACTGGAATCAAGCTATCCTGGCTGAGAGGGGTGAATCCCTGAACCCGGTTCTAGGATGCTTGTTTCCTGTCCAGGGAGGACCTGGCTTGGCAGTTTGAGCTGGACTGTACCCATGAGGCACAGGGTCAAGACTGATTTGCATATGATGGGGTTCAAATTGGAACTGCATTGTGAGCAAAAAAACGATGAATTTAGGCCCAGACCTCTCTACTGGGGTGAATGCATGACACTGTTCTGCATTCTGTCTATCAACTGTTGTTTTTGCATTTGTCACCCCGAGTGGGATGGGTATGCCCAGACATGTGTCCCATGCTCTCCATGCCACTGGAATCAAGCTATCCTGGCTGAAGAGGGGTGAAACCCTGAAACCGGTCCTAGGATGCTTGTTTCCAGTCCAGGGAGGACCCGGCTTGGCAGTTCGGGCTGGACTGTACCCATGAGGCACAGGGTCAAGACTGATTTGCATATGGCTGGGTTCAAACTGGAACGGCATGGTGAGCAAAATAACGATGTATTTAGGCCCAGATCTCTGTGCTGGGGTGAATGTATGACATTCTTCTGTATTCTGTCCCTCAACTGTTGTTTTTGCATTTGTCACCCCGAGTGGGAAGGGTATGCCCAGACGTGGGTCCCATGCTCTCCATGCCACTGGAATCAAGCTATCCTGTCTGAAGAGGGGTGAAACCCTGAAACCGTTCCTAGGATGCTTGTTTCCAGTCCAGGGAGGACCTTGCTTGGCAGTTCGGGCTGGACTGTATCCATGAGGCACAGAGTCAAGACTGATTTGCATATGGCTGGGTTCAAACTGGAACGGCATGGTGAGCAAACAAACGATGGATTTAGGCCCAGATCTCTGTACTGGGGTGAATGTATGACATTGTTCTGCATTCTGTCTATCAACTGTTGTTTTTGCATTTGTCACCCTGAGTGGGAAGGGTATGGCCAGACATGGGTCCCATGCTCTTCATGCCACTGGAATCAAGCAATCCTGGCTGAAGAGGGGTGAAACCCTGAAACCGGCCCTAGGATGCTTGTTACCAGTAGTTCGGGCTGGACTGTACCCATGAGGCAAAGGGTCAAGACTGATTTGCATATGGCTGGGTTCAAACTGGAACGGCATGGTGAGCAAAAAAACTATGTATTTAGGCCCAGATCTCTGTACTGGGGTGAATGTATGACATTGTTCTGTATTATGTCCATCAACTGTTGTTTTTGCATTTGTCACCTCGAGTGGAAAGGGTATGCCCAGACGTGGGTCCCATGCTCTCCGTGCCACTGGAATCAACCTATCCCGGCTGAGAGGGGTGAAACCCTAAACCCGGTCCTAGGGTGCTTGTTTCCAGTCCAGGTAGGACCCGGCTTGGCAGTTCGGGCTGGACTGTACCCATGAGGCACAGGGTTAAGACTGATCTGCATATGGCTGGGTTCAAACTGGAACAGCATTGTGAGCAAATAAATGATGGATTTAGGCCCAGATCTCTGTACTGGGGTGAATGTATGACATTGTTCTGCATGCTGTCCATCAACTGTTGTTTTTGCATTTTTCACCCCGAGTGGGAAGGGTATGCCCAGACGTGGGTCCCGTGCTCTCCATGCCACTGGAATCAAGCTATCCTGGCTGAAAATGGGTGAAACCCTGAAACCGGTCCTAGGATTCTTGTTTGCAGTGCAGGGAGGACCTGGCTTGGCAGTTCGGGCTGGACTCTACCCATGAGGCACAGGGTCAAGACTGATTTGCATATGGCTGGGTTCAAACTGGAACGGCATTGTGAGCATAAAAAGGATGGATTTAGGCCCAGATCTCTGTACTGGGGTGAATGTATGACATTCTTCTGCATTCTGTCCATCAACTGTTGTTTTTGCATTTGTCACCCCGAGTGGGAAGGGTATGCCCACACATGGGTCCCATGCTCTCCATGCCACTGGAATCAAGGTATCTTGGCTGAAGAGAGGTGAAACCCTGAACCCGGTCCTAGAATGCTTGTTTCCAGTCCAGGGAGAACCTGGCTTTGTGGTACTTTAAAATTTGGAACCTCATTGGAGGCAGGCCCCTACCCTGCCGACTTTGGTATTAACAAACCGCAAATGACAAATGCGGTATGTACAAGTGTTTTTGTCATGTTTAAACCAATGAATTTACCGTATATATATATATAATACTACACATTGAACTCTTGGTTTCCATATTAGAACAGTAGCCAGTTTAGTTCAGTTCAGTTCATAAGGCTTTATTCGGAGCTTAAAAACAAAGTCCATAAAAGCACATACATACATAAAAACAGCTTCATCATTTTAACAATCAAACATATAAAAGTACTTTAAAACAGTTTTAAAATGACAGACTTGGCCTTGCTTTAATGGCCCGTAGAAGAAAAGTGGCAGTGAAAAAACAGACATCAGGTGACGGGTTAAATAACAGTTTCATAGTGTCTTTTACAGTCCTAACTCCATATTTCCTAAAAACGGGTTTTAAAAAAGCTGATCGGATATTCCCATAAAATGAACAGAACAATAAAAAGTGCATAGTACTTTGTACGGTAATATTGTCACATGGGCAAGGACCAATCGGGTGTTTCCTAGTGCTTGGAAATGCCACCAGATGATGAACAATGCCAAAACGGAGTCTTGTCAGAACAAATCGATGGGAGGGTCTGGAAACAAAACTCAGGTACGGTTGAAACCCTGTCGTTTCGCTAAAACTTCCATAAAAACGACAGGTTGTTAAATTACCACTGGTCCTCCCTCGCTTCTCGTTCCTGTGGTTCATAAAAGTAGATTTCAACTCGTTTTTGGTCAAACAAGAGGCGGCATAATGATCCTCTATTACATTAAGATCATAGATTTCAGAAAAACTATCAGAAACAAATTTTACCCATGGAATCTTTAAATGCTTGTCGGTAGAGAGACAATCTTCAATAATAGCTCTATTTAAAGAGGTCTCTTCCTTTACCCATATTGCACGCCAAAGCATAAGCGGTCTAAGGGCTACATAGTCTGAGAGATGTTGAATTCCAAACTCCCTATGCACCAGGTCGGTAGAAGCCGAAGTGGGTAGACTTAAAAGTCTTTTAAGGAAGATATTTTCCTCCACTTGGAGACTTCCACTCGGGGCGTGCCCCCAAATACCAGCACCATAGAGAGTAATAGAAAGACACCTCATTTGGTAAATTTTCAGCATATCCATGAGCCGTTTATCCCCTAGTTTAGAAGCAAACTGAAACACCCCGTGGGCACTTTTCGCCATTCTACCCCTTACATAGTTGATCTCATTGGACCAACTACCTAATTTGGAAAAGGTGATACCTAGGTAGTTAAAAAACGAAGTCAGTACCATTTGAATTTAAGATGCACACTAAGATATGGCTGCCAAAGTAACGCCAATCAAAGTATGAACTGTGCCAGTCCTTTGTTGCTGTCAATTCATCTGAGCACCCCCAATGAAATCACCTGAAAAGTATTTAAACCTGCAATTCTGTCATGTGGTTTGATGGCGCTTTTGAACATGAGCACTGAGGAAGGCGAAAGCCGAAATGCATTTGCTCGCAATAAAATCAACTTGAGTCCCGTGAGTGCTGGGCCTGCTTTTTGGAGCTGTTATATGAAACGTGACTCACCCTTCACGTCTGCAGGAGAGAGCACCCGTCCTGAGTTCTGCAGCCAAGGGTGAACTTGGAGCCTTGATATATATATAATACTACACATTGAACCCTTGGGTTCCATATTAGAACAGTAGCCATTTTTGTGATTGCCCTCACATAGGCTGTGTGCTAAGGCCATGCCTAGGCCTAAAGGACACGTACACCTTCTGTGACTTCTCTGTGACCTGTGCAAACTGACTCCACTGCCCGAGGTCAGCCCTGTCCGGCCGGTTCCTTTTACTGCGGCCAAATGGTATTAGCATCAGGGCCCGAGGCATCATAAATTCCTTCTTCCCACACGAACCCTGACTAATCTCTTTCACATCTGACTCTGTTTCCTACTTTATGGCTTGTTTTACGAGCAGGAGGTGCCCGTTTATTGGGGTCTGCTGATATCTGATGAGGGTTCTGAGCCTTGCTGGGTTAAAAGATTGTGGGCTGAATGAACTGGAATGTGGGATTGTCATCATGACTCTGCCTTTTCTTTGAAGCCAAAATATGTGAATGACCACTTGTGAAACAGGGGCGGTGTTGCCCAAAGCGTAATATTCTGTATAAAAGAGAAGACTGTTTTTTGTTCTAGAGACTGCCTCATTCAGTTGCTAAGGCTTCTGTGCGACGTAGTCTCACTCATTTGAGTTTAATAAAGATGGCTTTTCATATTTCAGCTTCTTTGCCAAGTTCTTTGTTATATTACCATGAGAGTGGAATTTTATAATACTACGCCAACATGGAAAACGAAGTCATAGGGTGCTACCCCTGGCACCGCTGGGGTCCTAAAATCCCCGGTACTTCAGCTTGGCTGTTCGGGCTGGACTGTACCCATGAGGCACAGGGTCAAGACTGATTTGCATATGGCTGTGTTCAAACTGGAACGGCATGGTGAGCAACAAATCGATGGATTTAGGCCCAGATCTCTGTACAGGGGTGAATGTATGACATTGATTTGCATTCTGTCCATCAACTGTTGTTTTTGCATTTGTCACCCCGAGTGGGAAGGGTATTCCCAGACGTGGGTCACATGCTCTCCATGCCACTGGAATCAAGCTATCCTGGCTGAAGAGGGGTGAAACCCTGAAACCGTTCCTAGGATGGTTGTTTCCAGTCCAGGGAGGACCCGGCTTGGCAGTTCGGGCTGGACTGTACCCATGAGGCACAGGGTCAAGACTGATTTGCATATGGCTGGGTTAAAACTGGAATGGCATGGTGAGCAAAAAAACAATGGATTTAGGCCCAGATCTCTATACTGGGGTGAATGTATGACATTGTTCTGCATTCTGTCCATCAACTGTGGTTTTTGCCTTTGTCACCCCGAGTGGGTGGGGTATGCCCAGAAGTGGGTCCCATGCTCTCCGTGCCACTGGAATCAACCTATCCTGGCTGAAGAGGGGTGAAACCCTGAAACCGCTCCTAGGATTCTTGTTTCCAGTCCAGGGAGGACCTGGCTTGGCAGATCGGGCTGGACTGTACCCATGAGGCACAGAGTCAAGACTGATTTGCATATGGCTGGGTTCCAACTGGAACGGCATTGTAAGCAAAAAAACAATGGATTTAGGCCCAGATCTCTCTACTGGGGTGAATGCATGACATTGTTCTGCATTCTGTCTATCAACTGTTGTTTTTGCATTTGTCACCCCGAGTGGTAAGGGTATGCCCAGACATGGGTCCCATGCTCTCCGTGCCACTGGAATCAAGTTATCCTGGCTGAAGAGGGGTGAAACCCTGAAACCGGTCCTAGGATGCTTGTTTCCAGTAGTTCGGGCTGGACTGTACCCATGAGGTACAGGGTCAAGACTGATTTGCATATGGCTGGGATCAAACTGGAACGGCATGGTGAGCAAAAAAACGATGTATTTAGGCCCAGATCTCTGTACTGGGGTGAATGTATGACATTTTTCTACATTCTGTCCATCAACTGTTGTTGTTGCATATGTGACCTCGAGTGCGGAAGGGTATGCCCAGACGTGGGTCCCATGCTCTCCATGCCACTGGAATCAAGCTATCCTGGCTGAGAGGGGTGAAACCCTGAACCCGGTCCTAGGATGCTTGTTTCCAGTCCAGGGAGGACCTGGCTTGGCAGTTCGGGCTAGACTGTACCCATGAGGCACAGGGTTAAGACTGATTTGCATATGGCTGGGTTCAAACTGGAACGGCATGGTGAGTAAAAAAACGATGGATTTAGGCCCACATCTCTGTACTGGGGTGAATGTATGACATTGTTCTGCATGCTGTCCATCAACTGTTGTTTTTGCATTTGTCACCCCGAGTGGGAAGGGTACGCCCAGACATGTGTCCCATGCTCTCCATACCACTGGAATCAAGCTATCCTGGCTGAAGAGGGGTGAAACCCGGAAACCGGTCCTAGGATGCTTGTTTCCAGTCCACGGAGGACCTTGCTTGGCAGTTCGGGCTGGACTGTACCCATGAGGCACAGGGTTAAGACTGATTTGCATATGGCTGGGTTCAAACTGGAATGGCATGGTGCGCAAAAAACGATGCATTTAGGCCCAGATCCTTGTACTGGGGTGAATGTATGACATTGTTCTGCATGTTGTCCCTCAACTGTTGTTTTTGCATTTGTCTCCCCGAGTGGGAAGGGTATGCCTAGACATGGGTCCCATGCTCTCCATGCCACTGGAATCAAGCTATCCTGGCTGAAGAGGGGTGAAACCCTGAAACCGGTCCTTGGATGCTTGTTTCCAGTACAGGGAGGACCTGGTTTGGCAGTTTGGGCTGGACTGTACCCCTGAGGCACAGGGTCAAGACTGATTTGCATATGGCTGGGTTCAAACTGGAACGGCACTGTGAGCAAAAAAACTATGGATTTAGTCCCAGATCTCTCTACTGGGGTGAATGCATGACATTGTTCTGCATTCTGTCTATCAACTGTTGTTTTTGCATTTATCCATGCTCTCCATGCCACTGGAATCAAGCTATCCTGGCTGAAGAGGGGTGAAACCCTGAAACCGGTCCTAGGATACTTGTTTCCAGTAGTTTGGGCTGGACTGTACCCATGAGGCACAGGGTCAAGACTGATTTGCATATGGCTGGGTTCAAAGTGGAACGGCATGGTGAGCAAAAAAACTATGTATTTAGGCCTAGATCTCTGTACTGGGGTGAATATATGACATTGTTCTGTATTCTGTCCATCAACTGTTGTTTTTGCATTTGTCACCCTGAGTGGGAAGGGTGTGCCCAGATGTGGGTCCCATACTCACCATGCCACTGGAATCAAGCTATCCTGGCTGAAGAGGGGTGAAACCCTGAAACCGTTCGAAGTATGCTTATTTCCAGTCCAGGGAGGACCCAGCTTGGCAGTACGGGCTGGACTGTCCCCATGAGGCACAGGGTCAAGACTGATTTGCATATGGCTGGGTTCAAACTGGAAAGGCACGGTGAGCAAAAAAACAATGGATTTAGGCCCAGATCTCTGTACTGGGGTGAATGTATGACATTGTTCTGCATTCTGTCCATCAACTGTTGTTTTTGCCTTTGTCAACCCGAGTGGGATGGGTATGCCCAGACGTAGGTCCCATGCTCTCCGTGCCACTGGAATCAACCTATCCTGGCTGAAGAGGGGTGAAACCCTGATACCGGTCCTAGGATACTTGTTTCCAATCCAGGGAGGACCTGGCTTGGCAGTTCGGGCTAGACTGTACCCATGAGGCACAGGGTCAAGACTGATTTGCATATGGCTAGGTGCAAACTGGAACGGCATGGTGAGCAAAAATACGATGGATTTAGGCCCAGATCTCTGTACTGGGGTGAATGTATGACATTGTTCTGCATTCAGTCCATCACCTGTTGTTTTTGCATTTGTCACCCCGAGTGGGAAGGGTAAGCCCAGACGTGGGTCCCATGCTCTCCATGCCACTGGAATCAAGCTATGCTGGCTGAAGAGGGGTAAAACCCTGAAACCGGTCCTAGGATGCTTGTTTCCAGTCCAGGGAGGACCTGGCTTAGCAGTTCGGGCTGGACTGTACCCATGAGGCACAGGGTCAAGGCTGATTTGCATATGGCTGGGTTCAAACTGGAACGGCATGGTGAGCAAAAAACGATGGATTTAGGCCCAGATCTCTGTACTGGGGTGAATGTATGACATTCTTCTGCATTCTGTCCATCAACTGTTGTTTTTGCATTTGTCACCCCGAGTGGGAAGGGTATGCCCAGACATGGGTCCCATGCTCTCCATGCCACTGGAATCAAGGTATCTTGGCTGAAGAGAGGTGAAACCCTGAACCCGGTCCTAGAATGCTTGTTTACAGTCCAGGGAGAACCTGGCTTGGCTGTTCGGGCTGGACTGTACCAATGAGGCACAGGGTTAAGACTGATTAGCATATGGCTGTGTTCAAACTGGAACGGCATGGTGAGCAAGAAAACGATGGATTTAGGCCCAGATCTCTGTACCGGGGTGAATGTATGACATTGTTTTGCATTCTGTCCATCAACTGTTGTTTTTGCCTTTGTCACCCCGAGTGGTAGGGGTATGCCCAGAAGTGGGTCCCATGCTCTCCGTGCCACTGGAATAAAGGTATCTTGGCTGAAGAGAGGTGAAACCCTGAACCCGGTCCTAGAATGCTTGTTTACAGTCCAGGGAGAACCTGGCTTGGCTGTTCGGGCTGGACTGTACCAATGAGGCACAGGGTTAAGACTGATTAGCATATGGCTGTGTTCAAACTGGAACGGCATGGTGAGCAAGAAAACGATGGATTTAGGCCCAGATCTCTGTACCGGGGTGAATGTATGACATTGTTTTGCATTCTGTCCATCAACTGTTGTTTTTGCCTTTGTCACCCCGAGTGGTAGGGGTATGCCCAGAAGTGGGTCCCATGCTCTCCGTGCCACTGGAATCAACCTATCCTGGCTGAAGAGGGGTGAAACCCTGAAACCGCTCCTAGGATTCTTGTTTCCAGTCCAGGGAGGACCTGACTTGGCAGTTCGGGCTGGACTGTACCCATGAGGCACAGGGTCAAGACTGATTTGCATATGGCCTGTTTCCAACTGGAACGGCATTGTGAGCAAAAAAATGATGGATTTGGGCCCAGATCTCTCTACTGGGGTGAATGCATGACATTGTTCTGCATTCTGTCTATCAACTGTTGTTTTGCATTTGTCACCCCGAATGGGAAGGGTATTCCCAGACATGGGTCCCATGCTCTCCGTGCCACTGGAATCAAGTTATCCTGGCTGAAGAGGGGTGAAACCCTGAAACCGGTCCTAGGATGCTTGTTTCCAGTAGTTCGGGCTGGACTGTACCCATGAGGTACAGGGTCAAGGCTGATTTGCATATGGCTGGGATCAAACTGGAACGGCATGGTGAGCAAAAAAACGATGTATTTAGGCCCAGATCTCTGTACTGGGGTGAATGTATGACATTTTTCTACATTCTGTCCATCAACTGTTGTTGTTGCATATGTGACCTCGAGTGGGAAGGGTATGCCCAGACGTGGGTCCCATGCTCTCCATGCCACTGGAATCAAGCTATCCTGGCTGAGAGGGGTGAAACCCTGAACCCGGTCCTAGGATGCTTGTTTCCAGTCCACGGAGGACCTGGCTTGGCAGTTCGGGCTGGACTGTACCCATGAGGCACAGGGTTAAGACTGATTTGCATATGGCTGGGTTCAAACTGGAACGGTATGGTGAGTAAAAAAACGATGGATTTAGGCCCACATCTCTGTACTGGGGTGAATGTATGACATTGTTCTGCATGCTGTCCATCAACTGTTGTTTTTGCATTTGTCACCCCGAGTGGGAAGGGTATGCCCAGACATGTGTCCCATGCTCTCCATACCACTGGAATCAAACTATCCTGGCTGAAGAGGGGTGAAACCCGGAAACCGGTCCTAGGATGCTTGTTTCCAGTCCAGGGAGGACCTTGCTTGGCAGTTCGGGCTGGACTGTACCCATGAGGCACAGGGTTAAGACTGATTTGCATATGGCTGGGTTCAAACTGGAATGGCATGGTGCGCCAAAAACGATGGATTTAGGCCCAGATCCTTGTACTGGGGTGAATGTATGACATTGTTCTGCATGCTGTCCCTCAACTGTTGTTTTTGCATTTGTCACCCTGAGTGGGAAGGGTATGCCCAGACGTAGGTCCCATGCTCTCCATGCCACTGGAATCAAGCTATCCTGGCTGAAGAGGGGTGAAACCCTGAAACCGGTCCTAGGATGCTTGTTTCCAGTGCAGGGAGGACCTGGCTTGTAAGTTCGGACTGGACTTTACCCATGAGGCACACGTTCAAGACTGATTTGCATATGGCTGGGTTCAAACTGGAACGGCATTGTGAGCAAGAAAACGATGGAATTAGGCCCAGATCTCTCTACTGGGGTGAATGCATGACATTGTTCTGCATTCTGTCTATCAATTGTCGTTTTTGCATTTGTCACCCCGAGTGGGAAGGGAATGCCCAGACATGGGTCCCATGCTCACCATGCCACTGGAATCAAGCTATCCTGGCTGAAGAGGGGTGAAACCCTGAAACCGGTCCTTGGATGCTTCTTTCCAGTGCAGGGAGGACCTGGTTTGGCAGTTCGGGCTGGACTGTACCCATGAGGCACAGGGTCAAGACTGGAACGGCACTGTGAGCAAAAAAACAATGGATTTAGTCCCAGATCTCTCTACTGGGGTGAATGCATGACATTGTTCTGCATTCTGTCTATCAACTGTTGTTTTTGCATTTGTCCATGCTCTCCATGCCACTGGAATCAAGCTATCCTTGCTGAAGAGGGGTGAAACCCTGAAACCGGTCCTAGGATACTTGTTTCCAGTAGTTTGGGCTGGACTGTACCCATGAGGCACAGGGTCAAGACTGATTTGCATATGGCTGGGTCTAAACTGGAACGGCATGGTGAGCAAAAAAACAATGTATTTAGGCCCAGATCTCTGTACTGGGGTGAATGTATGACATTGTTCTGTATTCTGTCCATCAACTGTTGTTTTTGCATTTGTCACCCCGAGTGGGAAGGGTATGCCCAGACATGGGTCCCATGCTCTCCATGCCACTGGAATCAAGGTATCTTGGCTGAAGAGAGGTGAAACCCTGAACCCGGTCCTAGAATGCTTGTTTACAGTCCAGGGAGAACCTGGCTTGGCTGTTCGGGCTGGACTGTACCAATGAGGCACAGGGTTAAGACTGATTAGCATATGGCTGTGTTCAAACTGGAACGGCATGGTGAGCAAGAAAACGATGGATTTAGGCCCAGATCTCTGTACCAGGGTGAATGTATGACATTGTTTTGCATTCTGTCCATCAACTGTTGTTTTTGCCTTTGTCACCCCGAGTGGGAGGGGTATGCCCAGAAGTGGGTCCCATGCTCTCCGTGCCACTGGAATCAACCTATCCTGGCTGAAGAGGGGTGAAACCCTGAAACCACTCCTAGGATTCTTGTTTCCAGTCCAGGGAGGACCTGGCTTGGCAGTTCGGGCTGGACTGTACCCATGAAGCACAGGGTCAAGACTGATTTGCATATGGCTGGGTTCCAACTGGAACGGCATTGTGAGCAAAAAAATGATGGATTTAGGCCCAGATCTCTCTACTGGGGTGAATGCATGACATTGTTCTGCATTCTGTCTATCAACTGTTGTTTTGCATTTGTCACCCCGAGTGGGAAGGGTATGCCCAGACATGGGTCCCATGCTCTCCGTGCCACTGGAATCAAGTTATCCTGGCTGAAGAGGGGTGAAACCCTGAAACCGGTCCTAGGATGCTTGTTTCCAGTAGTTCGGGCTGGACTGTACCCATGAGGTACAGGGTCAAGACTGATTTGCATATGGCTGGGATCAAACTGGAACGGCATGGTGAGCACAAAAACGATGTATTTAGGCCCAGATCTCTGTACTGGGGTGAATGTATGACATTTTTCTACATTCTGTCCATCAACTGTTGTTGTTGCGTATGTGACCTCGAGTGGGAAGGGTATGCTCAGACGTGGGTCCCATGCTCTCCATGCCACTGGAATCAAGCTATCCTGGCTGAGAGGGGTGAAACCCTGAACCCGGTCCTAGGATGCTTGTTTCCAGTCCACGGAGGACCTGGCTTGGCAGTTCGGGCTAGACTGTAGCCATGAGGCACAGGGTCAAGAATGATTTGCATATGGCTAGGTGCAAACTGGAACGGTGTGGTGAGCAAAAATACGATGGATTTAGGCCCAGATCTCTGTACTGGGGTGAATGTATGACACTGTTCTGCATTCTGTCCATCAACTGTTGTTTTTGCATTTGTCACCCCGAGTGGGAAGGGTATGCCCAGACGTGGGTCCCATGCTCTCCATGCCACTGGGATCAAGCTATCCTGGCTGAGAGGGCTGAAACCCTGAACCCAGACCTAAGATGCTTGTTTCCAGTCCAGGGAGGACCTGGCTTGGCAGTTCGGGCCAGACTGTACCCATGAGGCACAGGGTCAAAACTGATTTCCATATGGCTGGGTTCAAACTGGAACGGCATGGTGAGCAAAAAACGATGTATTTAGGCCCAGATGTCTGTACTGGGCTGAATGTATGACATTGTTCTGTATTCTGTCCATCAACTGTTGTTTTTGCATTTGTCACCCCGAGTGAGAAGGGTGTGCCCAGACGTGGGTCCCATGCTCTCCATGCCACTGGAATCAAGCTATCCTGGCTGAAGAGGGGTGAAACCCTGAAACCGTTCGTAGTATGCTTGTTTCCAGTCCAGGGAGGACCCAGCTTGGCAGTTCGGGGTGGACTGTACCCATGATGCACAGGGTCAAGACTGATTTGCATATGGCTGGGTTCAAACTGGAACGGCATGGTGAGCAAAAAAATGATGGATTTAGGCCCAGATCTCTGTACTGGGGTGAAAGTATGACATTGTTCTGCATTCTGTCCATCAACTGTTATTTTTGCCTTAGTCAATCCGAGTGGGAAGGGTATGCCCAGACGTGGGTCCCATGCTCTCGGTGCCACTGGAATCAACCTATCCTGGCTGAAGATGGGTGAAACCCTGATACCGGTCCTAGGATGCTTGTTTTCAGTCCAGGGAGGACCTTGCTTGGCAGTTCGGGCTGGACTGTACCCATGAGGCACAGGGTTAAGACTGATTTGCATATGGCTGGGTTCAAACTGGAATGGCATGGTGCGCAAAAAACGATGGATTTAGCCCCAGATCCTTGTACTGGGGTGAATGTATGACATTGTTCTGCATGCTGTCCCTCAACTGTTGTTTTTGCATTTGTCACCCCGAGTGGGAAGGGTATGCCCAGACGTGGGTCCCATGCTCTCCATGCCACTGGAATCAAGCTATCCTGGCTGAAGAGGGGTGAAACCCTGAAACCGGTCCTAGGATGCTTGTTTCCAGTGCAGGGAGGACCTGGCTTGTAAGTTTGGACTGGACTTTACCCATGAGGCACACGGTCAAGACTGATTTGCATATGGCTGGGTTCAAACTGGAACGGCATTGTGAGCAAGAAAACGATGGAATTAGGCCCAGATCTCTCTACTGGGGTGAATGCATGACATTGTTCTGCATTCTGTCTATCAATTGTTGTTTTTGCATTTGTCACCCCGAGTGGGAAGGGAATGCCCAGACATGGGTCCCATGCTCACCATGCCACTGGAATCAAGCTATCCTGGCTGAAGAGGGGTGAAACCCTGAAACCGGTCCTTGGATGCTTCTTTCCAGTGCAGGGAGGACCTGGTTTGGCAGTTCGGGCTGGACTGTACCCATGAGGCACAGGGTCAAGACTGATTTGCATATGGCTGGGTTCAAACTGGAACGGCACTGTGAGCAAAAAAACAATGGATTTAGTCCAAGATCTCTCTACTGGGGTGAATGCATGACATTGTTCTGCATTCTGTCTATCAACTGTTGTTTTTGCATTTGTCCATGCTCTCCATGCCACTGGAATCAAGCTATCCTTGCTGAAGAGGGGTGAAACCCTGAAACCGGTCCTAGGATACTTGTTTCCAGTAGTTTGGGCTGGACTGTACCCATGAGGCACAGGGTCAAGACTGATTTGCATATGGCTGGGTTTAAACTGGAACGGCATGGTGAGCAAAAAAACAATGTATTTAGGCCCAGATCTCTGTACTGGGGTGAATGTATGACATTGTTCTGTATTCTGTCCATCAACTGTTGTTTTTGCATTTGTCACCCCGAGTGGGAAGGGTATGCCCAGACATGGGTCCCATGCTCTCCATGCCACTGGAATCAAGGTATCTTGGCTGAAGAGAGGTGAAACCCTGAACCCGGTCCTAGAATGCTTGTTTACAGTCCAGGGAGAACCTGGCTTGGCTGTTCGGGCTGGACTGTACCAATGAGGCACAGGGTTAAGACTGATTAGCATATGGCTGTGTTCAAACTGGAACGGCATGGTGAGCAAGAAAACGATGGATTTAGGCCCAGATCTCTGTACCAGGGTGAATGTATGACATTGTTTTGCATTCTGTCCATCAACTGGTTTTTTTGCCTTTGTCACCCCGAGTGGGAGGGGTATGCCCAGAAGTGGGTCCCATGCTCTCCGTGCCACTGGAATCAACCTATCCTGGCTGAAGAGGGGTGAAACCCTGAAACTGCTCCTAGGATTCTTGTTTCCAGTCCAGGGAGGACCTGGCTTGGCAGTTCGGGCTGGACTGTACCCATGAAGCACAGGGTCAAGACTGATTTGCATATGGCTGGGTTCCAACTGGAACGGCATTGTGAGCAAAAAAATGATGGATTTAGGCCCAGATCTCTCTACTGGGGTGAATGCATGACATTGTTCTGCATTCTGTCTATCAACTGTTGTTTTGCATTTGTCACCCCGAGTGGGAAGGGTATGCCCAGACATGGGTCCCATGCTCTCCGTGCCACTGGAATCAAGTTATCCTGGCTGAAGAGGGGTGAAACCCTGAAACCGGTCCTAGGATGCTTGTTTCCAGTAGTTCGGGCTGGACTGTACCCATGAGGTACAGGGTCAAGACTGATTTGCATATGGCTGGGATCAAACTGGAACGGCATGGTGAGCACAAAAATGATGTATTTAGGCCCAGATCTCTGTACTGGGGTGAATGTATGACATTTTTCTACATTCTGTCCATCAACTGTTGTTGTTGCGTATGTGACCTCGAGTGGGAAGGGTATGCCCAGACGTGGGTCCCATGCTCTCCATGCCACTGGAATCAAGCTATCCTGGCTGAGAGGGGTGAAACCCTGAACCCGGTCCTAGGATGCTTGTTTCCAGTCCACGGAGGACCTGGCTTGGCAGTTCGGGCTGGACTGTACCCATGAGGCACAGGGTTAAGACTGATTTGCATATGGCTGGGTTCAAACTGGAATGGCATGGTGCGCAAAAAACGATGGATTTAGGCCCACATCTCTGTAGTGGGGTGAATGTATGACATTGTTCTGCATGCTGTCCATCAACTGTTGTTTTTGCATTTGTCACCCCGAGTGGGAAGGGTATGCCCAGACATGTGTCCCATGCTCTCCATACCACTGGAATCAAACTATCCTGGCTGAAGAGGGGTGAAACCCGGAAACCGGTCCTAGGATGCTTGTTTCCAGTCCAGGGAGGACCTTGCTTGGCAGTTCGGGCTGGACTGTACCCATGAGGCACAGGGTTAAGACTGATTTGCATATGGCTGGGTTCAAACTGGAACGGCATTGTGAGCAAGAAAATGATGGATTTAGGCCCAGATCTCTGTACCAGGGTGAATGTATGACATTGTTTTGCATTCTGTCCATCAACTGTTGTTTTTGCCTTTGTCACCCCGAGTGGGAAGGGTATGCCCAGACATGGGTCCCCTGCTCTCCATGCCACTGGAATCAAAGTATCTTGGCTGAAGAGAGGTGAAACCCTGAACCCGGTCCTAGAATGCTTGTTTATAGTCCAGGGAGAACCTGGCTTGGCTGTTCGGGCTGGACTGTACCCATGAGGCACAGGGTCAAGACTGATTTGCATATGGCTGGGTTTAAACTGGAACGGCATGGTGAGCAAAAAAAACAATGTATTTAGGCCCAGATCTCTGTACTGGGGTGAATGTATGACATTGTTCTGTATTCTGTCCATCAACTGTTGTTTTTGCATTTGTCACCCCGAGTGGGAAGGGTATGCCCAGATGTGGGTCCCATGCTCTCCATGCAACTGGAATCAAGATATCCTGGCTGAAGAGGGGTTAAACCCTGAAACCGTTCGAAGTATGCTTATTTCCAGTCCAGGGAGGACCCAGCTTGGCAGTTCGGGCTGGACTGTACCCATGAGGCACAGGGTCAAGACTGATTTGCATATGGCTGGGTTCAAACTGGAACGGCACGGTGAGCAAAAAAACAATGGATTTAGGCCCAGAACTTCGTACTGGGGTGAATGTATGACATTGTTCTGCATTCTGTCCATCAACTGTTGTTTTTGCCTTTGTCAACCCGAGTGGGATGGGTATGCCCAGACGTAGGTCCCATGCTCTCCGTTTCACTGGAATCAACCTATCCTGGCTGAAGAGAGGTGAAACCCTGATACCGGTCCTAGGATACTTATTTCCAATCCAGGGAGGACCTGGCTTGGCAGTTCGGGCTAGACTGTAGCAATGAGGCACAGGGTCAAGAATGATTTGCATATGGCTAGGTGCAAACTGGAACGGCGTGGTGAGCAAAAATACGATGGATTTAGGCCCAGATCTCTGTACTGGGGTGAATGTATGACACTGTTCTGCATTCTGTCCATCAACTGTTGTTTTTGCATTTGTGACCTCGAGTGGGAAGGGTATGCCCAGACGTGGGTCCCATGCTCTCCATGCCACTGGGATCAAGCTATCCTGGCTGAGAGGGCTGAAACCCTGAACCCAGACCTAAGATGCTTGTTTCCAGTCCAGGGAGGACCTGGCTTGGCAGTTCGGGCCACACTGTACCCATGAGGCACAGGGTCAAAACTGATTTCCATATGGCTGGGTTCAAACTGGAACGGCATGGTGAGCAAAAAACGATGTATTTAGGCCCAGATGTCTGTACTGGGCTGAATGTATGACATTGTTCTGTATTCTGTCCATCAACTGTTGTTTTTGCATTTGTCACCCCGAGTGAGAAGGGTGTGCCCAGACGTGGGTCCCATGCTCTCCATGCCACTGGAATCAAGCTATCCTGGCTGAAGAGGGGTGAAACCCTGAAACTGTTCGTAGTATGCTTGTTTCCAGTCCAGGGAGGACCCAGCTTGGCAGTTCGGGGTGGACTGTACCCATGAGGCACAGGGTCAAGACTGATTTGCATATGGCTGGGTTCAAACTGGAACGGCATGGTGAGCAAAAAAATGATGGATTTAGGCCCAGATCTCTGTACTGGGGTGAATGTATGACATTGTTCTGCATTCTGTCCATCAACTGTTGTTTTTGCCTTAGTCAATCCGAGTGGGAAGGGTATGCCCAGACGTGGGTCCCATGCTCTCGGTGCCACTGGAATCAACCTATCCTCGCTGAAGATGGGTGAAACCCTGATACCGGTCCTAGGATGCTTGTTTCCAGTCCAGGGAGGACCTTGCTTGGCAGTACGGGCTGGACTGTACCCATGAGGCACAGGGTTAAGACTGATTTGCATATGGCTGGGTTCAAACTGGAATGGCATGGTGCGCAAAAAACGATGGATTTAGGCCCAGATCCTTGTACTGGGGTGAATGTATGACATTGTTCTGCATGCTGTCCCTCAACTGTTGTTTTTGCATTTGTCACCCCGAGTGGGAAGGGCATGCCCAGACGTGGGTCCCATGCTCTCCATGCCACTGGAATCAAGCTATCCTGGCTGAAGAGGGGTGAAACCCTGAAACCGGTCCTTGGATGCTTGTTTCCAGTGCAGGGAGGACCTGGTTTGGCAGTTCGGGCTGGACTGTGCCCATGAGTCACAGGGTCAAGACTGATTTGCATATGGCTGGGTTCAAACTGGAACGGCACTGTGAGCAAAAAAACGATGGATTTAGTCCCAGATCTCTCTACTGGGGTGAATGCATGACATTGTTCTGCATTATGTCTATCAACTGTTGTTTTTGCATGTGTCCATGCTCTCCATGCCACTGGAATCAAGCTATCCTGGCTGAAGAGGGGTGAAACCCTGAAACCGGTCCTAGGATACTTGTTTCCAGTAGTTTGGGCTGGACTGTACCCATGAGGCACAGGGTCAAGACTGATTTGCATATGGCTGGGTTTAAACTGGAACGGCATGGTGAGCAAAAAAACAATGTATTTAGGCCCAGATCTCTGTACTGGGGTGAATGTATGACATTGTTCTGTATTCTGTCCATCAACTGTTGTTTTTGAATTTGTCACCCCGAGTGGGAAGGGTATGCACAGATGTGGGTCCCATGCTCTCCATGCCACTGGAATCAAGATATCCTGGCTGAAGAGGGGTTAAACCCTGAAACCGTTCGAAGTATGCTTATTTCCAGTCCAGGGAGGACCCAGCTTGGCAGTTCGGGCCGGACTGTACCCATGAGGCACAGGGTCAAGACTGATTTGCATATGGCTGGGTTCAAACTGGAACGGCACGGTGAGCAAAAAAACAATGGATTTAGGCCCAGAACTTCGTACTGGGGTGAATGTATGACATTGTTCTGCATTCTGTCCATCAACTGTTGTTTTTGCCTTTGTCAACCCGAGTGGGATGGGTATGCCCAGACGTAGGTCCCATGCTCTCCGTTCCACTGGAATCAACCTATCCTGGCTGAAGAAGGTGAAACCCTGATACCGGTCCTAGGATACTTATTTCCAATCCAGGGAGGACCTGGCTTGGCAGTTCGGGCTAGACTGTAGCCATGAGGCACAGGGTCAAGAATGATTTGCATATGGCTAGGTGCAAACTGGAACGGCGTGGTGAGCAAAAATACGATGGATTTAGGCCCAGATCTCTGTACTAGGGTGAATGTATGACACTGTTCTGCATTCTGTCCATCAACTGTTGTTTTTGCATTTGTGACCTCGAGTGGGAAGGGTATGCCCAGACGTGGGTCCCATGCTCTCCATGCCACTGGGATCAAGCTATCCTGGCTGAGAGGGCTGAAACCCTGAACCCAGACCTAAGATGCTTGTTTCCAGTCCAGGGAGGACCTGGCTTGGCAGTTCGGGCCAGACTGTACCCATGAGGCACAGGGTCAAAACTGATTTCCATATGGCTGGGTTCAAACTGGAACGGCATGGTGAGCAAAAAACGATGTATTTAGGCCCAGATGTCTGTACTGGGCTGAATGTATGACATTGTTCTGTATTCTGTCCATCAACTGTTGTTTTTGCATTTGTCACCCCGAGTGAGAAGGGTGTGCCCAGACGTGCGTCCCATGCTCTCCATGCCACTGGAATCAAGCTATCCTGGCTGAAGAGGGGTGAAACCCTGAAACCGTTTGTAGTATGCTTGTTTCCAGTCCAGGGAGGACCCAGCTTGGCAGTTCGGGGTGGACTGTACCCATGAGGCACAGGGTCAAGACTGATTTGCATATGGCTGGGTTCAAACTGGAACGGCATGGTGAGCAAAAAAACAATGGATTTAGGCCCAGATCTCTGTACTGGGGTGAATGTATGACATTGTTCTGCATTCTGTCTATCAACTGGTGTTTTTGCCTTAGTCAATCCGAGTGGGAAGGGTATGCCCAGATGTGGGTCCCATGCTCTCGGTGCCACTGGAATCAACCTATCCTGGCTGAAGATGGGTGAAACGCTGATACCGGTCCTAGGATACTTGTTTCCAATCCAGCGAGGACCTGGCTTGGCAGTTCGGGCTAGATTGTACCCATGAGGCACAGGGTCAAGACTGATTTGCATATGGCTGGGTTCAAACTGGAACGGCATGGTGAGCAAAAAAACGATGGATTTAGTCCCAGATCTCTCTACTGGGGTGAATGCATGACATTGTTCTGCATTCTGTCTATCAACTGTTGTTTTTGCATTTGTCCATGCTCTCCATGCCACTGGAATCAACCTATCCTGGCTGAAGATGGGTGAAACCCTGAAACCGGTCCTAGGATACTTGTTTCCAGTAGTTTGGGCTGGACTGTACCCATGAGGAACAGGGTCAAGACTGATTTGCATATGGCTGGGCTCAAACCGGAACGGCATGGTGAGCAAAAAACGATGTATTTAGGCCCAGATCTCTGTACTGGGGTGAATATATGACATTGTTCTGTATTCTGTCTATCAATTGTTGTTTTTGCATTTGTCTCCCCGAGTGGGAAGGATATGCCCAGACATGGGTCCCATGCTCTCCATGCCACTGGAATCAAGCTATCCTGGCTGAAGAGGGGTGAAACCCTGAAACCGGTCCTTGGATGCTTGTTTCCAGTGCAGGGAGGACCTGGCTTGGCAGTTCGGGCTGGTCTGTACCCATGAGGCACAGGGTCAAGACTGATTTGCATCTGGCTGGGTTCAAACTGGAACGGCACTGTGAGCAAAAAAACGATGGATTTAGTGCCACATCTCTCTACTGGGGTGAATGCATGACATTGTTCTGCATTCTGTCTATCAACTGTTGTTTTTGCATTTGTCCATGCTCTCCATGCCACTGGAATCAAGCTATCCTGGCTGCAGAGGGGTGAAACCCTGAAACCGGTCCTAGGATACTTGTTTCCAGTAGATTGGGTTGCACTGTACCCATGAGGCACAGGGTCAAGACTGATTTGCATATGACTGGGTTCAAACTGGAACGGCATTGTGAGCAAAAAAACAATGGATTTAGGCCCAGATCTCTCTAGTGGGGTGAATGCATGACATTGTTCTGTATTCTGTCCATCAACTGTTGTTTTTGCATTTGTCACCCCGAGTGGGAAGGGTATGCCCAGACATGTGTCCCATGCTCTCCATAACAGTGGAATCAAGCTATCCTGGCTGAAGAGGGTGAAACCCTGAAACCGGTCCTAGGATGCTTGTTTCCAGTCCAGGGAGGACCTTGCTTGGCAGTTCGGGCTGGACTGTACCCATGAGGCACAGGGTTAAGACTGATTTGCATATGGCTGGGTTCAAACTGGAACGGCATGGTGCGCAAAAAAAACGATGGATTTAGGACAGATCCTTGTACTGGGGTGAATGTATGACATTGTTCTGCATGCTGTCCATCAACTGTTGTTTTTGCATTTGTCACCCCGAGAGGGAAGGGTATGCCCAGACGTGGGTCCCATGCTGTCCATACCACTGGAATCAAGCTATCCTGGCTGAAGAGGGGTGAAACCCTAAAACCGGTCCTAGGATGCTTGTTTCCAGTGCAGGAAGGACCTGGCTTGGCAGTTCGGGCTGGACTGTACCCATGAGGCACACGGTCAAGACTGATTTGCATATGGCTGGGTTCAAACTGGAACGGCATTTTGAGCAAGAAAACAATGGATTTAGGTCCAGATCTCTCTATTGGGGTGAATGCATGACATTGTTCTGCATTCTGTCTATCAATTGTTGTTTTTGCATTTGTCTCCCCGAGTGGAAAGGGTATGCCCAGACATGGGTCCCATCCTCTCAATGCCACTGGAATCAAGCTATCCTGGCTGAAGAGGGGTGAAACCTTGAAACCGGTCCTTGGATGCTTGTTTCCAGTGCAGGGAGGACCTGGCTTGGCAGTTCGGGCTGCACTGTACCCATGAGGCACAGGGTCAAGACTGATTTGCATATGGCTGGGTTCAAACTGGAACGGTACTGTGAGCAAAAAAACGATGGATTTAGTCCCAGATCTCTCTACTGGGGTGAATGCATGACATTGTTCTGCATTCTGTCTATCAACTGTTGTTTTTGCATTTGTCCATGCTCTCCATGCCACTGGAATCAAGCTATCCTGGCTGAAGAGGGGTGAAACCGTGAAACCGGTCGTAGGATACTTGTTTCCAGTAGTTTGGGCTGGACTGTACCCATGAGGCACAGGGTCAAGTCCGATTTGCATATGGCTGGGCTCAAACTGGAACGGCATGGTGAGCAAAAAACGATGTCTTTAGGCCCAGATGTCTGTACTGGGCTGAATGTATGACATTGTTCTGTATTCTGTCGATCAACTGTTGTTTTTGCATTTGTCACCCCGAGTGGGAAGGGTGTGCCCAGACGTGGGTCCCATGCTCTCCATGCCACTGGAATCAAGCTATCCTGGCTGAAGAGGGGTGAAACCCTGAAACCGTTCATAGTATGCTTGTTTCCAGTCCAGGGAAGACCCAGCTTGGCAGTTCGGGGTGGACTGTACCCATGAGGCACAGGGTCAAGACTGATTTGCATATGGCTGGGTTCAAACTGGAACGGCATGGTGAGCAAAAAAACAATGGATTGAGGCCCAGATCTCTGTACTGGGGTGAATGTATGACATTGTTCTGCATTCTGTCCATCAACTGTTGTTTTTGCCTTTGTCAACCCGAGTGGGAAGGGTATGCCCAGACGTGGGTCCCATGCTCTCCGTGCCACTGTAATCAACCTATTCTGGCTGAAGAGGGGTGAAACCCTGATACCGGTCCTAGGATACTTGTTTACAATCCAGGGTGGACCTGGCTTGGCAGTTCGGGCTAGACTGTACCCATGAGGCACAGGGTCAAGACTGATTTGCATATGGCTGGGTGCAAACTGGAACGGCATGGTGAGGAAAAATACGATGGAATTAGGCCCAGATCTCTGTACTGGGGTGAATGTATGACACTGTTTTGCATTCTGTCCATCAACTGTTGTTTTTGCATTTGTGACCTCGATTGGGAAGGGTATGCCCAGACGTGGGTCTCATGCTCTCCGTGCCACTGGAATCAAGCTATCCTAGCTGAGAGGGGTGAAACCCTAAACCCGGTCCTAGGATGCTTGTTTCCAGTCCAGGGAGGACCTGGCTTGGCAGTTCGGGCTGGACTGTGCCCATGAGGCACAGGGTTAATACTGATTTGCATATGGCTGGGTTCAAACTGGAACGGCATGGTGAGCAAAAAAACTATGGATTGAGGCCCAGATCTCTGTACTGGGGTGAATGTATGACATTGTTCTGCATGCTGTCTATCAACTGTTGTTTTTGCATTTGTCACCCCGAGTGGGAAGGGTATGCCCAGACGTGCGTCCCATGCTCTCCATGCCACTGGAATCAAGCTATCCTGGCTGAAGAGGGGTGATACCCTGAAACTGGTCCTAGGTTGCTTGTTTCCAGTGCAGGGAGGACCTGGCTTGCCAGTTCGGGCTGGACTGTACCCATGAGGCACAGGGTCAAGACTGATTTGCATATGGCTGGGTTCAAACTGGAACGGCATGGTGAGCAAAAAAACGATTGATTTAGGCCCAGATCTCTGTACTGGGGTGAATGTATGACATTGTTATGCATTCTGCCCATCAACTGTTGTTTTTGCATTTGTGACCTCGAGTGGGAAGGGTATGCCCAGACGTGGGTCCCATGCTCTCCATGCCACTGGAATCAAGCTATCCTGGCTGAGAGGGGTGAAACCCTGAACCCGGTCCTAGGATGCTTGTTTCCAGTCCAGGGAGGACCTGGCTTGGCAGTTCGGGCTTGACTGTACCCATGAGGGACAGGGTCAAGACTGATTTGCTTATGACTGGGTTCACACTGGAACGGCATTGTGAGCAACAAAACGATGGATTTAGGCCCAGATCTCTCTACTGGGGTGAATGCATGACATTGTTCTGCATTCTGTCTATCAACTGTTGTTTTTGCATTTGTCACCCCGAGTGGGAAGGGTATGCCCAGACATGTGTCCCATGCGCTCCATGCCACTGGAATCAAGCTATCCTGGCTGAAGAGGGGTGAAACCTTGAAACTGGTCCTATTATGCTTGTTTCCAGTCCAGGGAGGACCTTGCTTGACAGTTCGGGCTGGACTGTACCCATGAGGCACAGGGTTAAGACTGATTTGCATATGGCTGGGTTCAAAGTGGAACGGCATGGTGAGCAAAACAACGATGGATTTAGGCCCAGATCCTTGTACTGGGGTGAATGCATGACATTGTTCTGCATTCTGTCTATCAATTCTTGTTTTTGCATTTGTCTCCCCGAGTTGGAAGGGTATGCCCAGACATGGGTCCCATGCTCTCCATGCCACTGGAATCAAGCTATCCTGGCTGAAGAGGGGTAAAACCCTGAAACCGGTCCTAGGATGCTTGTTTCCAGTGCAGGGAGGAACTGGCTTGGCAGTTCGGGCTGGACTGAACCCATGAGGCACAGGGTCAAGACTGATTTGCATATGGCTGGGTTCAAACTGGAACGGCATGGTGAGCAAAAAAACGATGTATTTAGGCCCAGATCTCTGTACCGGGGTGAATGTATGACATTTTTCTGTATTCTGTCCATCAACTGTTGTTTTTGCATTTGTCACCCGAGTTGGTAGGGAATGCCCAGACGTGGGTCCCATGCTCTCCATGCCACTGGAATCAAGCTATCCTGGCTGAAGAGTGGTGAAACCTTGAAACTGGTCCTATTATGCTTGTTTCCAGTCCAGGGAGGACCTTGCTTGACAGTTCGGGCTGGACTGTACCCATGAGGCACAGGGCTAAGACTGATTTGCATAAGGCTGGGTTCAAAGTGGAACGGCATGGTGAGCAAAACAACGATGGATTTAGGCTCAGATCTCCGTACTGGGGTGAATGTATGACATTGTTCTGCATTCCGTCCATCAACTGTTGTTTTTGCCTTTGTCAACCCGAGTGGGAAGGGTATGCCCAGACGTGCGTCCCATGCTCTCCATGCCACTGGAATCAAGCTATCCTGGCTGAAGAGGGGTGAAACCCTGAAACCGGTCCTAGGATACTTGTTTCCAGTGCAGGGAGGACCTGGCTTGGCAGTTCGGGCTGGACTGTACCCATGAGGCACAGGGTCAAGACTGATTTGCATCTGGCTGGGTTCAAACTGGAACGGCACTGTGAGAAAAAGAACGATGGATTTAGTGCCAGATCTCTCTACTGGGGTGAATGCATGACATTGTTCTGCATTCTGTCTATCAACTGTTGTTTTTGCATTTGTCCATGCTCTCCATGCCACTGGAATCAAGCTATCCTGGCTGAAGAGGGGTGAAACCCTGAAACCGGTCCTAGGATACTTGTTTCCAGTAGTTTGTGTTGCACTGTACCCATGAGGCACAGGGTCAAGACTGATTTGCATATGACTGGGTTCAAACTGGAACGGCAGTGTGAGCAAAAAAACAATGGATTTAGGCCCAGATCTCTCTACTTGGGTGAATGCAGAACATTGTTCTGTATTCTGTCCATCAACTGTTGTTTTTGCGTTTGTCAACCCGAGTGGGAAGGGTATGCCCAGACATGTGTCCCATGCTCTCCATAACAGTGGAATCAAGCTATCCTGGCTGAGGAGGGTGAAACCCTGAAACCGGTCCTAGGATGCTTGTTTCCAGTCCAGGGAGGACCTTGCTTGGCAGTTCGGGCTGGACTGTACCCATGAGGCACAGGGTTAAGACTGATTTGTATATGGCTGGGTTCAAACTGGAACGGCATGGTGCGCAAAAAAAACGATGGATTTAGGACAGATCCTTGTACTGGGGTGAATGTATGACATTGTTCTGCATGCTGTCCATCAACTGTTGTTTTTGCATTTGTCACCCTGAGAGGGAAGGGTATGCCCAGACGTGGGTCCCATGCTGTCCATGCCACTGGAATCAAGCTATCCTGGCTGAAGAGGGGTGAAACCCTAAAACCGGTCCTAGAATGCTTGTTTCCAGTGCAGGAAGGACCTGGCTTGGCAGTTCGGGCTGGACTGTACCCATGAGGCACACGGTCAAGACTGATTTGTATATGGCTGGGTTCAAACTGGAACGGCATTGTGAGCAAGAAAACAATGGATTTAGGTCCAGATCTCTCTATTGGGGTGAATGCATGACATTGTTCTGCATTCTGTCTATCAATTGTTGTTTTTGCATTTGTCTCCCCGAGTGGAAAGGGTATGCCCAGACATGGGTCCCATTCTCTCAATGCCACTGGAATCAAGCTATCCTGGCTGAAGAGGGGTGAAACCTTGAAACCGGTCCTTGGATGCTTCTTTCCAGTGCAGGGAGGACCTGGCTTGGCAGTTCGGGCTGCACTGTACCCATGAGGCACAGGGTCAAGACTGATTTGCATATGGCTGGGTTCAAACTGGAACGGCATTGTGAGCAAGAAAACAATGGATTTAGGTCCAGATCTCTCTATTGGGGTGAATGCATGACATTGTTCTGCATTCTGTCCATCAACTGTTGTTTTTGCATTTGTGACCTCGAGTGGGAAGGGTATGCCCAGACGTGGGTCCCATGCTCTCTATGCCATTGGAATCAAGCTATCCTGGCTTAGAGGGGTGAAACCCTGAACCCAGACCTAGGATGCTTGTTTAAAGTCCAGGGAGGACCTGGCTTGGCAGTTCGGGCTAGACTGTACCCATGAGGCACAGTGTCAAAACTGATTTGCATATGGCTGGGTTCAAACTGGAACGGCATGGTGAGCAAAAAAACGATGGATTTAGGTGCAGATCTTTGTACTTGGGTGAATGTATGACATTGTTCTGCATTCTGTCCATCAACTGTTGTTTTTGCATTTGTAACCTCGATTGGGAAGGGTATGCCCAGACGTGGGTCTCATGCTCTCCGTGCCACTGGAATCAAGCTATCCTGGCTGAGAGGGGTGAAACCCTGAACCCGGTCCTAGGATGCTTGTTTCCAATCCAGGGAGGACCTGGCTTGGCAGTTCGGGCTGGACTGTGCCAATGAGGCACAGGGTTAATACTGATTTGCATATGGCTGGGTTCAAACTGGAACGGCATGGTGAACAAAAAAACTATGGATTTAGGCCCAGATCTCTGTACTGGGGTGAATGTATGACATTGTTCTGCATGCTGTCTATCAACTGTTGTTTTTGCCTTTATCACCCCGAGTGGGAAGGGTATGCCCAGACGTGCGTCCCATGCTCTCCATGCCACTGGAATCAAGCTATCCTGGCTGAGAGGGGTGAAACCCTGAACCCGGTCCTAGGATGCTTGTTTCCAGTCCAGGGAGGACCTGGCTTGGCAGTTCCGGCTGGACTGTACCCATGAGGGACAGGGTCAAGACTGATTTGCATATGACTGGGTTCACACTGAACGGCATTGTGAGCAACAAAACGATGGATTTAGGCCCAGATCTCTATACTGGGGTGAATGTATGACATTGTTATGCATTCTGCCCATCAACTGTTGTTTTTGCATTTGTCAACCCGAGTGGGAAGGGTATGCCCAGACATGTGTCCCATGCGCTCCATACCACTGGAATCAAGCTATCCTGGCTGAAGAGGGGTGAAACCTTGAAACTGGTCCTATTATGCTTGTTTCCAGTCCAGGGACGACCTTGCTTGACAGTTCGGGCTGGACTGTACCCATGAGGCACAGGGTTAAGACTGATTTGCATATGGCTGGGTTCAAAGTGGAACAGCATGGTGAGCAAAACAACGATGGATTTAGGCCCAGATCCTTGTACTGGGGTGAATGCATGACATTGTTCTGCATTCTGTCTATCAATTGTTGTTTTTGCATTTGTCACCCCGAGTTGGAAGGGTATGCCCAGACATGGGTCCCATGCTCTCCATGCCACTGGAATCAAGCTATCCTGGCTGAAGAGGGGTAAAACCCTGAAACCGGTCCTAGGATGCTTGTTTCCAGTGCAGGGAGGACCTGGCTTGGCAGTTCGGGCTGGACTGTACCCATGAGGCACACGGTCAAGACTGATTTGCATATGGCTGGGTTCAAACTGGAACAGCATTGTGAGCAAGAAAACAATGGATTTAGGTCCAGATCTCTCTATTGGGGTGAATGCATGACATTGTTCTGCATTCTGTCTATCAATTGTTGTTTTTGCATTTGTCTCTCCGAGTGGAAAGGGTATGCCCAGACATGGGTCCCATTCTCTCAATGCCACTGGAATCAAGCTATCCTGGCTGAAGAAGGGTGAAACCTTGAAACCGGTCCTTGGATGCTTCTTTCCAGTGCAGGGAGGACCTGGCTTGGCAGTTCGGGCTGCACTGTACCCATGAGGCACAGGGTCAAGACTGATTTGCATATGGCTGGGTGCAAACTGGAACGGCATGGTGAGGAAAAATACAATGGAATTAGGCCCAGATCTCTGTACTGGGGTGAATGTATGACACTGTTCTGCATTCTGTCCATCAACTGTTGTTTTTGCATTTGTGACCTCGAGTGGGAAGGGTATGCCCAGACGTGGGTCCCATGCTCTCCATGCCATTGGAATCAAGCTATCCTGGCTTAGAGGGGTGAAACCCTGAACCCAGACCTAGGATGCTTGTTTAAAGTCCAGGGAGGACCTGGCATGGCAGTTCGGGCTAGACTGTACCCATGAGGCACAGTGTCAAAACTGATTTGCATATGGCTGGGTTCAAACTGGAACGGCATGGTGAGCAAAAAAACGATGGATTTAGGCGCAGATCTTTGTACTTGGGTGAATGTATGACATTGTTCTGCATTCTGTCCATCAACTGTTGTTTTTGCATTTGTAACCTCGATTGGGAAGGGTATGCCCAGACGTGGGTCTCATGCTCTCCGTGCCACTGGAATCAAGCTATCCTGGCTGAGAGGGGTGAAACCCTGAACCCGGTCCTAGGATGCTTGTTTCCAGTCCAGGGAGGACCTGGCTTGGCAGTTCGGGCTGGACTGTGCCAATGAGGCACAGGGTTAATACTGATTTGCATATGGCTGGGTTCAAACTGGAACGGCATGGTGAGCAAAAAAACTATGGATTTAGGCCCAGATCTCTGTACTGGGGTGAATGTATGACATTGTTCTGCATGCTGTCTATCAACTGTTGTTTTTGCATTTGTCACCCCGAGTGGGAAGGGTATGCCCAGACGTGCGTCCCATGCTCTCCATGCCACTGGAATCAAGCTATCCTGGCTGAAGAGGGGTGAAACCCTGAAACTGGTCCTAGGTTGATTGTTTCCAGTGCAGGGAGGACCTGGCTTGCCAGTTCGGGCTGGACTGTACCCATGAGGCACAGGGTCAAGACTGATTTGCATATGGCTGGGTTCAAACTGGAACGGCATGGTGAGCAAAAAAACGATGGATTTAGGCCCAGATCTCTGTACTGGGGTGAATGTATGACATTGTTATGCATTCTGCCCATCAACTGTTGTTTTTGCATTTGTGACCTCTAGTGGGAAGGGTATGCCCAGACGTGGGTCCCATGCTGTCCATACCACTGGAATCAAGCTATCCTGGCTGAAGAGGGGTGAAACCCTAAAACCGGTCCTAGGATGCTTGTTTCCAGTGCAGGAAGGACCTGGCTTGGCAGTTCGGGCTGGACTGTACCCATGAGGCACACGGTCAAGACTGATTTGCATATGGCTGGGTTCAAACTGGAACGGCATTTTGAGCAAGAAAACAATGGATTTAGGTCCAGATCTCTCTATTGGGGTGAATGCATGACATTGTTCTGCATTCTGTCTATCAATTGTTGTTTTTGCATTTGTCTCCCCGAGTGGAAAGGGTATGCCCAGACATGGGTCCGATCCTCTCAATGCCACTGGAATCAAGCTATCCTGGCTGAAGAGGGGTGAAACCTTGAAACTGGTCCTTGGATGCTTGTTTCCAGTGCAGGGAGGACCTGGCTTGGCAGTTCGGGCTGCACTGTACCCATGAGGCACAGGGTCAAGACTGATTTGCATATGGCTGGGTTCAAACTGGAACGGTACTGTGAGCAAAAAAACGATGGATTTAGTCCCAGATCTCTCTACTGGGGTGAATGCATGACATTGTTCTGCATTCTGTCTATCAACTGTTGTTTTTGCATTTGTCCATGCTCTCCATGCCACTGGAATCAAGCTATCCTGGCTGAAGAGGGGTGAAACCGTGAAACCGGTCCTAGGATACTTGTTTCCAGTAGTTTGGGCTGGACTGTACCCATGAGGCACAGGGTCAAGTCCGATTTGCATATGGCTGGGCTCAAACTGGAACGGCATGGTGAGCAAAAAACGATGTCTTTAGGCCCAGATGTCTGTACTGGGCTGAATGTATGACATTGTTCTGTATTCTGTCGATCAACTGTTGTTTTTGCATTTGTCACCCCGAGTGGGAAGGGTGTGCCCAGACGTGGGTCCCATGCTCTCCATGCCACTGGAATCAAGCTATCCTGGCTGAAGAGGGGTGAAACCCTGAAACCGTTCGTAGTATGCTTGTTTCCAGTCCAGGGAAGACCCAGCTTGGCAGTTCGGGGTGGACTGTACCCATGAGGCACAGGGTCAAGACTGATTTGCATATGGCTGGGTTCAAACTGGAACGGCATGGTGAGCAAAAAAACAATGGATTGAGGCCCAGATCTCTGTACTGGGGTGAATGTATGACATTGTTCTGCATTCTGTCCATCAACTGTTGTTTTTGCCTTTGTCAACCCGAGTGGGAAGGGTATGCCCAGACGTGGGTCCCATGCTCTCCGTGCCACTGTAATCAACCTATTCTGGCTGAAGAGGGGTGAAACCCTGATACCGGTCCTAGGATACTTGTTTCCAATCCAGGGTGGACCTGGCTTGGCAGTTCGGGCTAGACTGTACCCATGAGGCACAGGGTCAAGACTGATTTGCATATGGCTGGGTGCAAACTGGAACGGCATGGTGAGGAAAAATACGATGGAATTAGGCCCAGATCTCTGTACTGGGGTGAATGTATGACACTGTTTTGCATTCTGTCCATCAACTGTTGTTTTTGCATTTGTGACCTCGATTGGGAAGGGCATGCCCAGACGTGGGTCTCATGCTCTCCGTGCCACTGGAATCAAGCTATCCTAGCTGAGAGGGGTGAAACCCTAAACCCGGTCCTAGGATGCTTGTTTCCAGTCCAGGGAGGACCTGGCTTGGCAGTTCGGGCTGGACTGTGCCCATGAGGCACAGGGTTAATACTGATTTGCATATGGCTGGGTTCAAACTGGAACGGCATGGTGAGCAAAAAAACTATGGATTGAGGCCCAGATCTCTGTACTGGGGTGAATGTATGACATTGTTCTGCATGCTGTCTATCAACTGTTGTTTTTGCATTTGTCACCCCGAGTGGGAAGGGTATGCCCAGACGTGCGTCCCATGCTCTCCATGCCACTGGAATCAAGCTATCCTGGCTGAAGAGGGGTGATACCCTGAAACTGGTCCTAGGTTGCTTGTTTCCAGTGCAGGGAGGACCTGGCTTGCCAGTTCGGGCTGGACTGTACCCATGAGGCACAGGGTCAAGACTGATTTGCATATGGCTGGGTTCAAACTGGAACGGCATGGTGAGCAAAAAAACGATTGATTTAGGCCCAGATCTCTGTACTGGGGTGAATGTATGACATTGTTATGCATTCTGCCCATCAACTGTTGTTTTTGCATTTGTGACCTCGAGTGGGAAGGGTATGCCCAGACGTGGGTCCCATGCTCTCCATGCCACTGGAATCAAGCTATCCTGGCTGAGAGGGGTGAAACCCTGAACCCGGTCCTAGGATGCTTGTTTCCAGTCCAGGGAGGACCTGGCTTGGCAGTTCGGGCTTGACTGTACCCATGAGGGACAGGGTCAAGACTGATTTGCTTATGACTGGGTTCACACTGGAACGGCATTGTGAGCAACAAAACGATGGATTTAGGCCCAGATCTCTCTACTGGGGTGAATGCATGACATTGTTCTGCATTCTGTCTATCAACTGTTGTTTTTGCATTTGTCACCCCGAGTGGGAAGGGTATGCCCAGACATGTGTCCCATGCGCTCCATGCCACTGGAATCAAGCTATCCTGGCTGAAGAGGGGTGAAACCTTGAAACTGGTCCTATTATGCTTGTTTCCAGTCCAGGGAGGACCTTGCTTGACAGTTCGGGCTGGACTGTACCCATGAGGCACAGGGTTAAGACTGATTTGCATATGGCTGGGTTCAAAGTGGAACGGCATGGTGAGCAAAACAACGATGGATTTAGGCCCAGATCCTTGTACTGGGGTGAATGCATGACATTGTTCTGCATTCTGTCTATCAATTCTTGTTTTTGCATTTGTCTCCCCGAGTTGGAAGGGTATGCCCAGACATGGGTCCCATGCTCTCCATGCCACTGGAATCAAGCTATCCTGGCTGAAGAGGGGTAAAACCCTGAAACCGGTCCTAGGATGCTTGTTTCCAGTGCAGGGAGGAACTGGCTTGGCAGTTCGGGCTGGACTGTACCCATGAGGCACAGGGTCAAGACTGATTTGCATATGGCTGGGTTCAAACTGGAACGGCATGGTGAGCAAAAAAACGATGTATTTAGGCCCAGATCTCTGTACCGGGGTGAATGTATGACATTTTTCTGTATTCTGTCCATCAACTGTTGTTTTTGCATTTGTCACCCGAGTTGGTAGGGAATGCCCAGACGTGGGTCCGATGCTCTCCATGCCACTGGAATCAAGCTATCCTGGCTGAAGAGTGGTGAAACCTTGAAACTGGTCCTATTATGCTTGTTTCCAGTCCAGGGAGGACCTTGCTTGACAGTTCGGGCTGGACTGTACCCATGAGGCACAGGGCTAAGACTGATTTGCATATGGCTGGGTTCAAAGTGGAACGGCATGGTGAGCAAAACAACGATGGATTTAGGCTCAGATCTCCGTACTGGGGTGAATGTATGACATTGTTCTGCATTCCGTCCATCAACTGTTGTTTTTGCCTTTGTCAACCCGAGTGGGAAGGGTATGCCCAGACGTGCGTCCCATGCTCTCCATGCCACTGGAATCAAGCTATCCTGGCTGAAGAGGGGTGAAACCCTGAAACCGGTCCTAGGATACTTGTTTCCAGTGCAGGGAGGACCTGGCTTGGCAGTTCGGGCTGGACTGTACCCATGAGGCACAGGGTCAAGACTGATTTGCATCTGGCTGGGTTCAAACTGGAACGGCACTGTGAGAAAAAAAACGATGGATTTAGTGCCAGATCTCTCTACTGGGGTGAATGCATGACATTGTTCTGCATTCTGTCTATCAACTGTTGTTTTTGCATTTGTCCATGCTCTCCATGCCACTGGAATCAAGCTATCCTGGCTGAAGAGGGGTGAAACCCTGAAACCGGTCCTAGGATACTTGTTTCCAGTAGTTTGTGTTGCACTGTACCCATGAGGCACAGGGTCAAGACTGATTTGCATATGACTGGGTTCAAACTGGAACGGCAGTGTGAGCAAAAAAACAATGGATTTAGGCCCAGATCTCTCTACTTGGGTGAATGCAGAACATTGTTCTGTATTCTGTCCATCAACTGTTGTTTTTGCGTTTGTCAACCCGAGTGGGAAGGGTATGCCCAGACATGTGTCCCATGCTCTCCATAACAGTGGAATCAAGCTATCCTGGCTGAGGAGGGTGAAACCCTGAAACCGGTCCTAGGATGCTTGTTTCCAGTCCAGGGAGGACCTTGCTTGGCAGTTCGGGCTGGACTGTACCCATGAGGCACAGGGTTAAGACTGATTTGCATATGGCTGGGTTCAAACTGGAACGGCATGGTGCGCAAAAAAAACGATGGATTTAGGACAGATCCTTGTACTGGGGTGAATGTATGACATTGTTCTGCATGCTGTCCATCAACTGTTGTTTTTGCATTTGTCACCCTGAGAGGGAAGGGTATGCCCAGACGTGGGTCCCATGCTGTCCATGCCACTGGAATCAAGCTATCCTGGCTGAAGAGGGGTGAAACCCTAAAACCGGTCCTAGAATGCTTGTTTCCAGTGCAGGAAGGACCTGGCTTGGCAGTTCGGGCTGGACTGTACCCATGAGGCACACGGTCAAGACTGATTTGTATATGGCTGGGTTCAAACTGGAACGGCATTGTGAGCAAGAAAACAATGGATTTAGGTCCAGATCTCTCTATTGGGGTGAATGCATGACATTGTTCTGCATTCTGTCTATCAATTGTTGTTTTTGCATTTGTCTCCCCGAGTGGAAAGGGTATGCCCAGACATGGGTCCCATTCTCTCAATGCCACTGGAATCAAGCTATCCTGGCTGAAGAGGGGTGAAACCTTGAAACCGGTCCTTGGATGCTTCTTTCCAGTGCAGGGAGGACCTGGCTTGGCAGTTCGGGCTGCACTGTACCCATGAGGCACAGGGTCAAGACTGATTTGCATATGGCTGGGTGCAAACTGGAACGGCATGGTGAGGAAAAATACAATGGAATTAGGCCCAGATCTCTGTACTGGGGTGAATGTATGACACTGTTCTGCATTCTGTCCATCAACTGTTGTTTTTGCATTTGTGACCTCGAGTGGGAAGGGTATGCCCAGACGTGGGTCCCATGCTCTCTATGCCATTGGAATCAAGCTATCCTGGCTTAGAGGGGTGAAACCCTGAACCCAGACCTAGGATGCTTGTTTAAAGTCCAGGGAGGACCTGGCTTGGCAGTTCGGGCTAGACTGTACCCATGAGGCACAGTGTCAAAACTGATTTGCATATGGCTGGGTTCAAACTGGAACGGCATGGTGAGCAAAAAAACGATGGATTTAGGTGCAGATCTTTGTACTTGGGTGAATGTATGACATTGTTCTGCATTCTGTCCATCAACTGTTGTTTTTGCATTTGTAACCTCGATTGGGAAGGGTATGCCCAGACGTGGGTCTCATGCTCTCCGTGCCACTGGAATCAAGCTATCCTGGCTGAGAGGGGTGAAACCCTGAACCCGGTCCTAGGATGCTTGTTTCCAGTCCAGGGAGGACCTGGCTTGGCAGTTCAGGCTGGACTGTGCCAATGAGGCACAGGGTTAATACTGATTTGCATATGGCTGGGTTCAAACTGGAACGGCATGGTGAACAAAAAAACTATGGATTTAGGCCCAGATCTCTGTACTGGGGTGAATGTATGACATTGTTCTGCATGCTGTCTATCAACTGTTGTTTTTGCATTTATCACCCCGAGTGGGAAGGGTATGCCCAGACGTGCGTCCCATGCTCTCCATGCCACTGGAATCAAGCTATCCTGGCTGAGAGGGGTGAAACCCTGAACCCGGTCCTAGGATGCTTGTTTCCAGTCCAGGGAGGACCTGGCTTGGCAGTTCGGGCTGGACTGTACCCATGAGGGACAGGGTCAAGACTGATTTGCATATGACTGGGTTCACACTGAACGGCATTGTGAGCAACAAAACGATGGATTTAGGCCCAGATCTCTGTACTGGGGTGAATGTATGACATTGTTATGCATTCTGCCCATCAACTGTTGTTTTTGCATTTGTCACCCCGAGTGGGAAGGGTATGCCCAGACATGTGTCCCATGCGCTCCATTCCACTGGAATCAAGCTATCCTGGCTGAAGAGGGGTGAAACCTTGAAACTGGTCCTATTATGCTTGTTTCCAGTCCAGGGACGACCTTGCTTGACAGTTCGGGCTGGACTGTACCCATGAGGCACAGGGTTAAGACTGATTTGCATATGGCTGGGTTCAAAGTGGAACAGCATGGTGAGCAAAACAACGATGGATTTAGGCCCAGATCCTTGTACTGGGGTGAATGCATGACATTGTTCTGCATTCTGTCTATCAATTGTTGTTTTTGCATTTGTCACCCCGAGTTGGAAGGGTATGCCCAGACATGGGTCCCATGCTCTCCATGCCACTGGAATCAAGCTATCCTGGCTGAAGAGGGGTAAAACCCTGAAACCGGTCCTAGGATGCTTGTTTCCAGTGCAGGGAGGACCTGGCTTGGCAGTTCGGGCTGGACTGTACCCATGAGGCACACGGTCAAGACTGATTTGCATATGGCTGGGTTCAAACTGGAACAGCATTGTGAGCAAGAAAACAATGGATTTAGGTCCAGATCTCTCTATTGGGGTGAATGCATGACATTGTTCTGCATTCTGTCTATCAATTGTTGTTTTTGCATTTGTCTCTCCGAGTGGAAAGGGTATGCCCAGACATGGGTCCCATTCTCTCAATGCCACTGGAATCAAGCTATCCTGGCTGAAGAAGGGTGAAACCTTGAAACCGGTCCTTGGATGCTTCTTTCCAGTGCAGGGAGGACCTGGCTTGGCAGTTCGGGCTGCACTGTACCCATGAGGCACAGGGTCAAGACTGATTTGCATATGGCTGGGTGCAAACTGGAACGGCATGGTGAGGAAAAATACAATGGAATTAGGCCCAGATCTCTGTACTGGGGTGAATGTATGACACTGTTCTGCATTCTGTCCATCAACTGTTGTTTTTGCATTTGTGACCTCGAGTGGGAAGGGTATGCCCAGACGTGGGTCCCATGCTCTCCATGCCATTGGAATCAAGCTATCCTGGCTTAGAGGGGTGAAACCCTGAACCCAGACCTAGGATGCTTGTTTAAAGTCCAGGGAGGACCTGGCATGGCAGTTCGGGCTAGACTGTACCCATGAGGCACAGTGTCAAAACTGATTTGCATATGGCTGGGTTCAAACTGGAACGGCATGGTGAGCAAAAAAACGATGGATTTAGGCGCAGATCTTTGTACTTGGGTGAATGTATGACATTGTTCTGCATTCTGTCCATCAACTGTTGTTTTTGCATTTGTAACCTCGATTGGGAAGGGTATGCCCAGACGTGGGTCTCATGCTCTCCGTGCCACTGGAATCAAGCTATCCTGGCTGAGAGGGGTGAAACCCTGAACCCGGTCCTAGGATGCTTGTTTCCAGTCCAGGGAGGACCTGGCTTGGCAGTTCGGGCTGGACTGTGCCAATGAGGCACAGGGTTAATACTGATTTGCATATGGCTGGGTTCAAACTGGAACGGCATGGTGAGCAAAAAAACTATGGATTTAGGCCCAGATCTCTGTACTGGGGTGAATGTATGACATTGTTCTGCATGCTGTCTATCAACTGTTGTTTTTGCATTTGTCACCCCGAGTGGGAAGGGTATGCCCAGACGTGCGTCCCATGCTCTCCATGCCACTGGAATCAAGCTATCCTGGCTGAAGAGGGGTGAAACCCTGAAACTGGTCCTAGGTTGATTGTTTCCAGTGCAGGGAGGACCTGGCTTGCCAGTTCGGGCTGGACTGTACCCATGAGGCACAGGGTCAAGACTGATTTGCATATGGCTGGGTTCAAACTGGAACGGCATGGTGAGCAAAAAAACGATGGATTTAGGCCCAGATCTCTGTACTGGGGTGAATGTATGACATTGTTATGCATTCTGCCCATCAACTGTTGTTTTTGCATTTGTGACCTCTAGTGGGAAGGGTATGCCCAGACGTGGGTCCCATGCTCTCCATGCCACTGGAATCAAGCTATCCTGGCTGAGAGGGGTGAAACCCTGAACCCGGTCCTAGGATGCTTGTTTCCAGTCCAGGGAGGACCTGGCTTGGCAGTTCGGGCTGGACTGTACCCATGAGGGACAGGGTCAAGACTGATTTGCATATGACTGGGTTCACACTGAACGGCATTGTGAGCAACAAAACGATGGATTTAGGCCCAGATCTCTCTACTGGGGTGAATGCATGACATTGTTCTGCATTCTGTCTATCAACTGTTGTTTTTGCATTTGTCACCCCGAGTGGGAAGGGTATGCCCAGACATGTGTCCCATGCGCTCCATACCACTGGAATCAAGCTATCCTGGCTGAAGAAGGGTGAAACCTTGAAACCGGTCCTTGGATGCTTCTTTCCAGTGCAGGGAGGACCTGGCTTGGCAGTTCGGGCTGCACTGTACCCATGAGGCACAGGGTCAAGACTGATTTGCATATGGCTGGGTGCAAACTGGAACGGCATGGTGAGGAAAAATACAATGGAATTAGGCCCAGATCTCTGTACTGGGGTGAATGTATGACACTGTTCTGCATTCTGTCCATCAACTGTTGTTTTTGCATTTGTGACCTCGAGTGGGAAGGGTATGCCCAGACGTGGGTCCCATGCTCTCCATGCCATTGGAATCAAGCTATCCTGGCTTAGAGGGGTGAAACCCTGAACCCAGACCTAGGATGCTTGTTTAAAGTCCAGGGAGGACCTGGCATGGCAGTTCGGGCTAGACTGTACCCATGAGGCACAGTGTCAAAACTGATTTGCATATGGCTGGGTTCAAACTGGAACGGCATGGTGAGCAAAAAAACGATGGATTTAGGCGCAGATCTTTGTACTTGGGTGAATGTATGACATTGTTCTGCATTCTGTCCATCAACTGTTGTTTTTGCATTTGTAACCTCGATTGGGAAGGGTATGCCCAGACGTGGGTCTCATGCTCTCCGTGCCACTGGAATCAAGCTATCCTGGCTGAGAGGGGTGAAACCCTGAACCCGGTCCTAGGATGCTTGTTTCCAGTCCAGGGAGGACCTGGCTTGGCAGTTCGGGCTGGACTGTGCCAATGAGGCACAGGGTTAATACTGATTTGCATATGGCTGGGTTCAAACTGGAACGGCATGGTGAGCAAAAAAACTATGGATTTAGGCCCAGATCTCTGTACTGGGGTGAATGTATGACATTGTTCTGCATGCTGTCTATCAACTGTTGTTTTTGCATTTGTCACCCCGAGTGGGAAGGGTATGCCCAGACGTGCGTCCCATGCTCTCCATGCCACTGGAATCAAGCTATCCTGGCTGAAGAGGGGTGAAACCCTGAAACTGGTCCTAGGTTGATTGTTTCCAGTGCAGGGAGGACCTGGCTTGCCAGTTCGGGCTGGACTGTACCCATGAGGCACAGGGTCAAGACTGATTTGCATATGGCTGGGTTCAAACTGGAACGGCATGGTGAGCAAAAAAACGATGGATTTAGGCCCAGATCTCTGTACTGGGGTGAATGTATGACATTGTTATGCATTCTGCCCATCAACTGTTGTTTTTGCATTTGTGACCTCTAGTGGGAAGGGTATGCCCAGACGTGGGTCCCATGCTCTCCATGCCACTGGAATCAAGCTATCCTGGCTGAGAGGGGTGAAACCCTGAACCCGGTCCTAGGATGCTTGTTTCCAGTCCAGGGAGGACCTGGCTTGGCAGTTCGGGCTGGACTGTACCCATGAGGGACAGGGTCAAGACTGATTTGCATATGACTGGGTTCACACTGAACGGCATTGTGAGCAACAAAACGATGGATTTAGGCCCAGATCTCTCTACTGGGGTGAATGCATGACATTGTTCTGCATTCTGTCTATCAACTGTTGTTTTTGCATTTGTCACCCCGAGTGGGAAGGGGATGCCCAGACATGTGTCCCATGCGCTCCATACCACTGGAATCAAGCTATCCTGGCTGAAGAGGGGTGAAACCTTGAAACTGGTCCTATTATGCTTGTTTCCAGTCCAGGGACGACCTTGCTTGACAGTTCGGGCTGGACTGTACCCATGAGGCACAGGGTTAAGACTGATTTGCATATGGCTGGGTTCAAGTGGAACGGCATGGTGAGCAAAACAACGATGGATTTAGGCCCAGATCCTTGTACTGGGGTGAATGCATGACATTGTTCTGCATTCTGTCTATCAATTGTTGTTTTTGCATTTGTCACCCCGAGTTGGAAGGGTATGCCCAGACATGGGTACCATGCTCTCCATGCCACTGGAATCAAGCTATCCTGGCTGAAGAGGGGTAAAACCCTGAAACCGGTCCTAGGATGCTTGTTTCCAGTACAGGGAGGACCTGGCTTGGCAGTTCGGGCTGGACTGTACCCATGAGGCACAGGGTCAAGACTGATTTGCATATGGCTGGGTTCAAACTGGAACGGCATGGTGAGCAATAAAACAATGTATTTAGGCCCAGATCTCTGTACCGGGGTGCATGTATGACATTTTTCTGTATTCTGTCCCTCAACTGTTGTTTTTGCATTTGTCACCCGAGTTGGTAGGGAATGCCCAGACGTGGGTCCCATGCTCTCAATGCCACTGGAATCAAGCTATCCTGGCTGAAGAGGGGTGAAACCCTGAAACCGGTCCTAGGATGCTTGTTTCCAGTGCAGGGAGGACCTGGCTTGGCAGTTCGGGCTGGACTGTACCCATGAGGCACAGGGTCAAAACTGATTTGCATATGGCTGGGTTCAAACTGGAACGGCATGGTGAGCAAAAAAACGATGGATTTAGGCGCAGATCTCTGTACTTGGGTGAATGTATGACATTGTTCTGCATTCTGTCCATCAACTGTTGTTTTTGCATTTGTGACCTCGAGTGGGAAGCGTATGCCCAGACGTAGGTCCCATGCTCTCCGTGCCACTGGAATCAAGCTATCCTGGCTGAAGAGGGGTGAAACCCTGATACCGGTCCTAGGATACTTGTTTCCAATCCAGGGAGGACCTGGCTTGGCAGTTCGGGCTAGACTGTACCCATGAGGCACAGGGTCAAGACTGATTTGCATATGGATGGGTGCAAACTGGATCGGCATGGTGAGCAAAAATACGATGGATTTAGGCCCAGATCTCTGTACTGGGGTGAATGTATGACACTGTTCTGCATTCTGTCCATCAACTGTTGTTTTTGCATTTGTAACCTCGACTGGAAAGGGTATGCCCAGACGTGGGTCCCATGCTCTCCATGCCACTGGAATCAAGCTATCCTGGCTGAGAGGGGTGAAACCCTGAACCCAGACCTAGGATGCTTGTTTCCAGTCCAGGGAGGACCTGGCTTGGCAGTTCGGGCTAGACTGTACCCATGAGGCACAGGGTCAAAACTGATTTGCATATGGCTGGGTTCAAACTGGAACGGCATGGTGAGCAAAAAAACGATGGATTTAGGCCCAGATCTCTGTACTGGGGTGAATGTATGACATTGTTCTGCATGCTGTAAATCAACTGTTGTTTTTGCATTTGTCACCCCGAGTGGGAAGGGTATGCTCAGACGTGCGTCCCATGCTCTCCATGCCACTGGAATCAAGCTATCCTGGCTGAAGAGGGGTGAAACCCTGAAACCGGTCCTAGGATGCTTGTTCCCAGTGCAGGGAGGACCTGGCTTGGCAGTTCGGGCTGGACTGTACCCATGAGGCACAGGGTCAAGACTGATTTGCATATGGCTGGGTTCGAACTGGAACCGCATGGTGAGCAAAAAAACGATGGATTTAGGCCCAGATCTCTCTACTGGGGTGAATGTATGACATTGTTATGCATTCTGTCCATCAACTGTTGTTTTTGCATTTGTGACCTCGAGTGGGAAGGGTATGCCCAGACGTGGGTCCCATGCTCTCCATGCCACTGGAATCAAGCTATCCTGGCTGAGAGGGGTGAAACCCTGAAACCGGTCCTAGGATACTTGTTTCTAGTAGTTTGGGCTGGACTGTACCCATGAGGCACAGGGTCAAGACTGATTTGCATTTGGCTAGGTTCAAACTGGAACGGCATGGTGAGCAAAAAAAAGACGCATATAGGCCCAGATCTCTGTACTGGGGTGAATGTATGACATTGTTCTGTATTCTGTCCATCAACTGTTGTTTTTGCATTTGTCACCCCGAGTGGGAAGGTTATGCCCAGACGTGGGTCCCATGCTCTCCATGCTACTGGAATCATGCTATCCTGGCTGAAGAGGGGTGAAACCCTGAAACCGTTCCTAGTATGCTTGTTTCCAGTCCAGGGAGGACCCAGCTTGGCAGTTCGGGCTGGACTGTACCCATGAGGCACAGGGTCAAGACGGATTTGCATATCCCTGGGTTCAAACTGGATCGGCATGGTGAGCAAAAAAACGATAGATTTAGGCCCAGATCTCTGTACTGGGTTGAATGTATGACATTGTTCTGCATTCTGTCTATCTACTGTTGTTTTTGCATTTGTCACCCTGAGTGGGAAGGGTATGCCCAGACATGGGTCCCATGCTCTCCATGTCACTGGAATCAAGCTATCCTGGCTGAAGAGGGGTGAAACCCTGAAACCGGTCCTAGGATGCTTGTTTCCAGTCCAGGGAGGACCTGGCTTGGCAGTTCGGGCTGGACTGTACGCATGAGGCACAGGGTCAAGACTGATTTGCATATGCCTGGGTTCAAACTGGAACGGCATGGTGAGCAAAAAAACGATGGGTTGAGGCCCAGATCTCTGTACTGGGGTGAATGTATGACATTGTTCTGCATTCTGTCCATCAACTGTTGTTTTTGCATTTGTCACCCCGAGTGGGAAGGGTATGCCCAGACGTGGGTCCCATTCTCTCCATGTCACTGGAATCAAGCTATCCTGGCTGAAGAGGGGTGAAACCCTGAAACCTGTCATAGGATGCTTGTTTCCAGTCCAGGGAGGACCTGGCTTAGCAGTTCGGGCTGGACTGTACCCATGAGGCACAGGGTCAAGACTGATTTATTTACATATGGCTGTGGTCAAACTAGAACGGCATAGTGAGCAAAAAACTATGGATTTAGGCCCAGATCTCTGTACTGGGGTGAATGTATGACATTGTTCTGCATTCTATCCATCAACTGTTGTTTTTGCATTTGTCACCCGAGTGGGAAGGATATGCCCAGACGTGGGTCCCATGCTCTCCATGTCACTGGAATCAAGTTATCCTGGCTGAAGAGGGGTGAAACCCTGAGCCGGTCCTAGGATGCTTGTTTCCAGTCCAGCGATGACCTGGCATGGCAGTTCGGGCTGGACTGTACCCATGAGGCACAGGGTCAAGTCTGATTTGCATATGGCTGGGTTCAATCTGGAACGGTATGGTGAGCAAAAAAACGATTGATTTAGGCACAGATCTCTGTACTGGGGTGAATGTATGATATTGTTCTTCATTCTGTCCATCAACTGTTGTTTTCGCATTTGTCACCCCGAGTGGGAAGGGTATGCCCAGACATGGGTCCCATGCTCTCCATGCCACTGGAATCAAGGTATCCTGACTGAGAGAAGTGAAACCCTGAACCCTGTCCTAGGATGCTTGTTTCCAGTCCAGGGAGGACCTGGCTTGGCAGTTCGGGCTGGACTGTACGCATGAGGCACAGGGTCAAGACTGATTTGCATATGGCTGGGTTCAAACTGGAACGGCATGGTGAGCAAAAAAATAATGGGTTGAGGCCCAGATCTCTGTACTGGGGTGAATGTCTGACATTGTTCTGCATTCTGTCCATCAACTGTTGTTTTTGCATTTGTCACCCCGAGTGGGAAGGGTATGCCCAGACGTGTGTTCCATGCTCTCCATGTCACTGGAATAAAGCTATCCTGGCTGAAGAGGGGTGAAACCCTGAAACCGATCCTAGGATGCTTGTTTCCAGTCCAGGGAGGACCTGGCTTGGCAGTTCGGGCTGGACTGTACCCATGAGGCACAGGGTCAAGACTGATTTGCATATGGCTGTGTTCAAACTGGAACGGCATGGTGAGCAAAAAAACGATGGATTTATGCCCAGATCTCTGTACTGGGGTGAATGTATGACATTGTTCTGCATTCTGTCCATCAACTGTTGTTTTTGCATTTGTCACCCGAGTGGGAAGGATATGCCCAGACGTGGGTCCCATGCTCTCCATGTCACTGGAATCAAGCTATCCTGGCTGAAGAGGGGTGAAACCCTGAAACCGGTCCTAGGATGCTTGTTTCCAGTCCAGGGATGACCTGGCATGGCAGTTCGGGATGGACTGTACCCATGAGGCACAGGGTCAAGACTGATTTGCATATGGCTGGGTTCAATCTGGAACGGTATGGTGAGCAAAAAACGATTGATTTAGGCCCAGATCTCTGTACTGGGGTGAATGTCTGACATTGTTCTGCATTCTGTCCATCAACTGTTGTTTTTGCATTTGTCACCCCGAGTGGGAAGGGTATGCCCAGACGTGTGTCCCATGCTCTCCATGTCACTGGAATCAAGCTATCCTGGCTGAAGAGGGGTGAAACCCTGAAACCAATCCTAGGATGCTTGTTTCCAGTCCAGGGAGGACCTGACTTGGAAGTTCGGGCTGGACTGTAGCCATGAGGCACAGGGTCAAGACTGATTTGCATATGGCTGTGTTCAAACTGGAACGGCATGGTGAGCAAAAAAACGATGGATTTATGCACAGATCTCTGTACTGAGGTGAATGTATGACATTGTTCTGCATTCTGTCCATCAACTGTTGTTTTTGCATTTGTCACCCGAGTGGGAAGGATATGCCCAGACGTGGGTCCCATGCTCTCCATGTCACTGGAATCAAGCTATCCTGGCTGAAGAGGGGTGAAACCCTGAAACCGTTCCTAGTATGCTTGTTTCCAGTCCAGGGAGGACCCAGCTTGGCAGTTCGGGCTGGACTGTACCCATGAGGCACAGGGTCAAGACTGATTTGCATATCGCTGGGTTCAAACTGGATCGGCATGGTGAGCAAAAAAACGATGGATTTAGGCCCAGATCTCTGTACTGGGTTGAATGTATGACATTGTTCTGCATTCTGTCTATCTACTGTTGTTTTTGCATTTCTCACCCTGAGTGGGAAGGGTATGCCCAGACATGGGTCCCATGCTCTCCATGTCACTGGAATCAAGCTATCCTTGCTGAAGAGGGGTGAAACCCTGAAACCGGTCCTAGGATGCTTGTTTCCAGTCCAGGGAGGACCTGGCTTGGCAGTTCGGGCTGGACTGTACGCATGAGGCACAGGGTCAAGACTGATTTGCATATGGCTGGGTTCAAACTGGAACGGCATGGTGAGCAAAAAAACGATGGGTTGAGGCCCAGATCTCGGTACTGGGGTGAATGTATGACATTGTTCTGCATTCTGTCCATCAACTGTTGTTTTTCCATTTGTCACCCCGAGTGGGAAGGGTATGCCCAGACGTGGGTCCCATTCTCTCCATGTCACTGGAATCAAGCTATCCTGGCTGAAGAGGGGTGAAACCCTGATACCGATCCTAGGATGCTTGTTTCCAGTCCAGGGAGGACCTGACTTGGCAGTTCGGGCTGGACTGTACGCATGAGGCACAGGGTCAAGACTGATTTGCATATGGCTAGGTTCAAACTGGAACGGCATGGCGAGCAAAAAAACGATGGGTTGAGGCGCAGATCTCTGTACTGGGGTGAATGTATGACATTGTTCTGCATTCTGTCCATCAACTGTTGTTTTTGCATTTGTCACCCTGAGTGGGAAGGGTATGCCCAGACGTGGGTCCCATTCTCTCCATGTCACTGGAATCAAGCTATCCTGGCTGAAGAGGGGTGAAACCCTGAAACCTGTCATAGGATGCTTGTTTCCAGTCCAGGGAGGACCTGGCTTAGCAGTTCGGGCTGGACTGTACCCATGAGGCACAGGGTCAAGACTGATTTATTTACATATGGCTGGGGTCAAACTAGAACGGCATGGTGAGCAAAAAACTATGGATTTAGGCCCAGATCTCTGTACTGGGGTGAATGTATGACATTGTTCTGCATTCTGTCCATCAACTGTTGTTTTGGCATTTGTCACCCGAGTGGGAAGGATATGCCCAGACGTGGGTCCCATGCTCTCCATGTCACTGGAATCAAGCTATCCTGGCTGAAGAGGGGTGAAACCCTGAAACCGGTCCTAGGATGCTTGTTTCCAATCCAGGGATGACCTGGCATGGCAGTTCGGGCTGAGCTGTACCCATGAGGCACAGGGTCAAGACTGATTTGCATATGGCTGGGTTCAATCTGGCACGGTATGGTGAGCAAAAAAACGATTGATTTAGGTACAGATCTCTGTACTGGGGTGAATGTATGATATTGTTCTTCATTCTGTCCATCAACTGTTGTTTTCGCATTTGTCACCCCGAGTGGGAAGGGTATGCCCAGACATGGGTCCCATGCTCTCCATGCCACTGGAATCAAGGTATCCTGGCTGAGAGAAGTAAAACCCTGAACCCTGTCCTAGGATGCTTGTTTCCAGTCCAGGGAGGACCTGGCTTGGCAGTTCGGGCTGGACTGTACGCATGAGGCACAGGGTCAAGACTGATTTGCATATGGCTGGGTTCAAACTGGAACGGCATGGTGAGCAAAAAAATAATGGGTTGAGGCCCAGATCTCTGTACTGGGGTGAATGTCTGACATTGTTCTGCATTCTGTCCATCAACTGTTGTTTTTGCATTTGTCACCCCGAGTGGGAAGGGTATGCCCAGACGTGTGTCCCATGCTCTCCATGTCACTGGAATCAAGCTATCCTGGCTGAAGAGGGGTGAAACCCTGATACCGATCCTAGGATGCTTGTTTCCAGTCCAGGGAGGACCTGACTTGGAAGTTCGGGCGGGACTGTACGCATGAGGCACAGGGTCAAGACTGATTTGCATATGGCTGGGTTCAAACTGGAACGGCATGGTGAGCAAAAAAACGATGGGTTGAGGCCCAGATCTCTGTACTGGGGTGAATGTATGACATTGTTCTGCATTCTGTCCATCAACTGTTGTTTTGTATTTGTCACCCCGAGTGGGAAGGGTATGCCCAGACGTGGGTCCCATTCTCTACATGTCACTGGAATCAAGCTATCCTGGCTGAAGAGGGGTGAAACCCTGAAACCTGTCATAGGATGCTTGCTTCCAGTCCAGGGAGGACCTGGCTTGGCAGTTCGGGCTGGACTGTACCCATGAGGCACAGGGTCAAGACTGATTTATTTACATATGGCTGGGGTCAAACTAGAACGGCATGGTGAGCAAAAAACTATGGATTTAGGCCCAGATCTCTGTACTGGGGTGAATGTATGACATTGTTCTGCATTCTGTCCATCAACTGTTGTTTTTGCATTTGTCACCCGAGTGGGAAGGATATGCCCAGACGTGGGTCCCATGCTCTCCATGTCACTGGAATCAAGCTATCCTGGCTGAAGAGGGGTGAAACCCTGAAACCGGTCCTAGGATGCTTGTTTCCAGTCCAGGGATGACCTGGCATGGCAGTTCGGGCTGGACTGTACCCATGAGGCACAGGGTCAAGACTGATTTGCATATGGCTGGGTTCAATCTGGAACGGTATGGTGAGCAAAAAAATGATTGATTTAGGCACAGATCTCTGTACTGGGGTGAATGTATGATATTGTTCTTCATTCTGTCCATCAACTGTTGTTTTCGCATTTGTCACCCCGAGTGGGAAGGGTATGCCCAGACATGGGTCCCATGCTCTCCATGCCACTGGAATCAAGGTATCCTGGCTGAGAGAAGTGAAACCCTGAACCCTGTCCTAGGATGCTTGTTTCCAGTCCAGGGAGGACCTGGCTTGGCAGTTCGGGCTGGACTGTACGCATGAGGCACAGGGTCAAGACTGATTTGCATATGGCTGTGTTCAAACTGGAACGGCATGGTGAGCAAAAAAACGATGGATTTATGCCCAGATCTCTGTACTGAGGTGAATGTATGACATTGTTCTGCATTCTGTCCATCAACTGTTGTTTTTGCATTTGTCACCCCGAGTGGGAAGGGTATGCCCCGACGTGTGTCCCATGCTCTCCATGTCACTGGAATCAAGCTATCCTGGCTGAAGAGGGGTGAAACCCTGAAACCGATCCTAGGATGCTTGTTTCCAGTCCAGGGAGGACCTGACTTGGCAGTTCGGGCTGGACTGTACCCATGAGGCACAGGGTCAAGACTGATTTGCATATGGCTGTGTTCAAACTGGAACGGCATGGTGAGCAAAAAAACGATGGATTTATGCCCAGATCTCTGTACTGGGGTGAATGTATGACATTGTTCTGCATTCTGTCCATCAACTGTTGTTTTTGCATTTGTCAACCGAGTGGGAAGGATATGCCCAGACGTGGGTCCCATGCTCTCCATGTCACTGGAATCAAGCTATCCTGGCTGAAGAGGGGTGAAACCCTGAAACCGATCCTAGGATGCTTGTTTCCAGTCCAGGGAGGACCTGACTTGGCAGTTCGGGATGGACTGTACCCATGAGGCACAGGGTCAAGACTGATTTGCATATGGCTGTGTTCAAACTGGAACGGCATGGTGAGCAAAAAAACAATGGATTTATGCCCAGATCTCTGTACTGGGGTGAATGTATGACATTGTTCTGCATTCTGTCCATCAACTGTTGTTTTTGCATTTGTCACCCGAGTGGGAAGGATATGCCCAGACGTGGGTCCCATGCTCTCCATGTCACTGGAATCAAGCTATCCTGGCTGAAGAGGGGTGAAACCCTGAAACCTGTCATAGGATGCTTGTTTCCAGTCCAGGAGGACCTGGCTTGGCAGTTCGGGCTGGACTGTACCCATGAGGCATAGGGTCAAGACTGATTTGCATATGGCTGGGGTCAAACTGGAACGGCATGGTGAGCAAAAAACTATGGATTTAGGCCCAGATCTCTGTACTGGGGTGAATGTATGACATTGTTCTGCATTCTGTCCATCAACTGTTGTTTTTGCATTTGTCACCCGAGTGGGAAGGATATGCCCAGACGTGGGTCCCATGCTCTCCATGTCACTGGAATCAAGCTATCCTGGCTGAAGAGGGGTGAAACCCTGACACCGGTCCTAGGATGCTTGTTTCCAGTCCAGGGATGACCTGGCATGGCAGTTCGGGCTGGACTGTACCCATGAGGCACAGGGTCAAGACTGATTTGCATATGGCTGGGTTCAATCTGGAACGGTATGGTGAGCAAAAAAACGATGGATTTAGGCACAGATCTCTGTACTGGGGTGAATGTATGATATTGTTCTTCATTCTGTCCATCAACTGTTGTTTTCGCATTTGTCACCCCGAGTGGGAAGGGTATGCCCAGACATGGGTCCCATGCTCTCCATGCCACTGGAATCAAGGTATCCTGGCTGAGAGAAGTGAAACCCTGAACCCTGTCCTAGGATGCTTGTTTCCAGTCCAGGGAGGACCTGGCTTGGCAGTTCGGGCTGGACTGTACGCATGAGGCACAGGGTCAAGACTGATTTGCATATGGCTGGGTTCAAACTGGAACGGCATGGTGAGCAAAAAAACGATGGGTTGAGTCCCAGATCTCTGTACTGGGGTGAATGTCTGACATTGTTCTGTATTCTGTCTATCAATTGTTGTTTTTGCATTTGTCTCCCCGAGTGGGAAGGATATGTCCAGACATGGGTCCCATGCTCTCCATGCCACTGGAATCAAGCTATCCTGGCTGAAGAGGGGTGAAACCCTGAAACCGGTCCTTGGATGCTTGTTTCCAGTGCAGGGAGGACCTGGCTTGGCAGTTCGGGCTGGACTGTTCCCATGAGGCACAGGGTCAAGACTGATTTGCATCTGGCTGGGTTCAAACTGGAACGGCACTGTGAGCAAAAAAACGATGGATTTAGTCCCAGATCTCTCTACTGGGGTGAATCCATGACATTGTTCTGCATTCTGTCTATCAACTGTTGTTTTTGCATTTGTCCATGCTCTCCATGCCACTGGAATCAAGCTATCCTGACTGAAGAGGGGTGAAACCCTGAAACCGGTCCTAGGATACTTGTTTCCAGTAGTTTGGGCTGGACTGTACCCATGAGGCACAGGGTCAAGACTGATTTGCATATGGCTGGGCTCAAACTGGAACGGCATGGTGAGCAAAAAACAATGTATTTAGGCCCAGATCTCTGTACTGGGGTGAATATATGACATTGTTCTGTATTCTGTCTATCAATTGTTGTTTTTGCATTTGTCTCCCCGAGTGGGAAGGATATGCCCAGACATGGGTCCCATGCTCTCCATGCCACTGGAATCAAGCTATCCTGGCTAAAGAGGGGTGAAACCCTGAAACCGGTCCTTGGATGCTTGTTTCCAGTGCACGGAGGACCTGGCTTAGCAGTTCGGGCTGGACTGTACCCATGAGGCACAGGGTCAAGACTGATGTGCATCTGGCTGGGTTCAAACTGGAACGGCACTGTGAGCAAAAAAACGATGGATTTAGTCCCAGATCTCTCTACTGGGGTGAATGCATGACATTGTTCTGCATTCTGTCTATCAACTGTTGTTTTTGCATTTGTCCATGCTCTCTATGCCACTGGAATCAAGCTATCCTGGCTGAAGAGGGGTGAAACCCTGAAACCGGTCCTAGGATACTTGTTTCCAGTAGTTTGGGTTGGACTGTACCCATGAGGCACAGGATCAAGACTGATTTGCATATGACTGGGTTCAAACTGGAACGGCATTGTGAGCAAAAAAACAATGGATTTAGGTCCAGATCTCTCTACCGGGGTGAATGCATGACATTGTTCTGCATTCTGTCTATCAATTGTTGTTTTTGCATTTGTCTCCCCGAGTGGAAAGGGTATGCCCAGACATGGGTCCCATTCTCTCAATGCCACTGGAATCAAGCTATCCTGGCTGAAGAGGGGTGAAACCTTGAAACCGGTCCTTGGATGCTTCTTTCCAGTGCAGGGAGGACCTGGCTTGGCAGTTCGGGCTGCACTGTACCCATGAGGCACAGGGTCAAGACTGATTTGCATATGGCTGGGTGCAAACTGGAACGGCATGGTGAGGAAAAATACAATGGAATTAGGCCCAGATCTCTGTACTGGGGTGAATGTATGACACTGTTCTGCATTCTGTCCATCAACTGTTGTTTTAGCATTTGTGACCTCGAGTGGGAAGGGTATGCCCAGACGTGGGTCCCATGCTCTCCATGCCATTGGAATCAAGCTATCCTGGCTTAGAGGGGTGAAACCCTGAACCCAGACCTAGGATGCTTGTTTAAAGTCCAGGGAGGACCTGGCTTGGCAGTTCGGGCTAGACTGTACCCATGAGGCACAGTGTCAAAACTGATTTGCATATGGCTGGGTTCAAACTGGAACGGCATGGTGAGCAAAAAAGCGATGGATTTAGGCGCAGATCTTTGTACTTGGGTGAATGTATGACATTGTTCTGCATTCTGTCCATCAACTGTTGTTTTTGCATTTGTAACCTCGATTGGGAAGGGTATGCCCAGACGTGGGTCTCATGCTCTCCGTGCCACTGGAATCAAGCTATCCTGGCTGAGAGGGGTGAAACCCTGAACCCGGTCCTAGGATGCTTGTTTCCAGTCCAGGGAGGACCTGGCTTGGCAGTTCGGGCTGGACTGTGCCAATGAGGCACAGGGTTAATACTGATTTGCATATGGCTGGGTTCAAACTGGAACGGCATGGTGAGCAAAAAAACTATGGATTTAGGCCCAGATCTCTGTACTGGGGTGAATGTATGACATTTTTCTGCATGCTGTCTATCAACTGTTGTTTTTGCATTTGTCACCCCGAGTGGGAAGGGTATGCCCAGACGTGCGTCCCATGCTCTCCATGCCACTGGAATCAAGCTATCCTGGCTGAAGAGGGGTGAAACGCTGAAACTGGTCCTAGGTTGATTGTTTCCAGTGCAGGGAGGACCTGGCTTGCCAGTTCGGGCTGCACTGTACCCATGAGGCACAGGGTCAAGACTGATTTGCATATGGCTGGGTTCAAACTGGAACGGCATGGTGAGCAAAAAAACGATGGATTTAGGCCCAGATCTCTGTACTGGGGTGAATGTATGACATTGTTATGCATTCTGCCCATCAACTGTTGTTTTTGCATTTGTGACCTCGAGTGGGAAGGGTATGCCCAGACGTGGGTCCCATGCTCTCCATGCCACTGGAATCAAGCTATCCTGGCTGAGAGGGGTGAGACCCTGAACCCGGTCCTAGGATGCTTGTTTCCAGTCCAGGGAGGACCTGGCTTGGCAGTTCGGGCTGGACTGTACCCATGAGGGACAGGGTCAAGACTGATTTGCATATGACTGGGTTCACACTGAACGGCATTGTGAGCAACAAAACGATGGATTTAGGCCCAGATCTCTCTACTGGGGTGAATGCATGACATTGTTCTGCATTCTGTCTATCAACTGTTCTTTTTGCATTTGTCATCCCGAGTGGGAAGGGTATGCCCAGACATGTGTCCCATGCGCTCCATACCACTGGAATCAAGCTATCCTGGCTGAAGAGGGGTGAAACCTTGAAACTGGTCCTATTATGCTTGTTTCCAGTCCAGGGACGACCTTGCTTGACAGTTCGGGCTGGACTGTACCCATGAGGCACAGGGTTAAGACTGATTTGCATATGGCTGGGTTCAAAGTGGAACGGCATGGTGAGCAAAACAACGATGGATTTAGGCCCAGATCCTTGTACTGGGGTGAATGCATGACATTGTTCTGCATTCTGTCTATCAATTGTTGTTTTTGCATTTGTCACCCCGAGTTGGAAGGGTATGCCCAGACATGGGTCCCATGCTCTCCATGCCACTGGAATCAAGCTATCCTGGCTGAAGAGGGGTAAAACCCTGAAACCGGTCCTAGGATGCTTGTTTCCAGTGCAGGGAGGACCTGGCTTGGCAGTTCGGGCTGGACTGTACCCATGAGGCACAGGGTCAAGACTGATTTGCATATGGCTGGGTTTAAACTGGAACGGCATGGTGAGCAAAAAAACAATGTATTTAGGCCCAGATCTCTGTACCGGGGTTAATGTATGACATTTTTCTGTATTCTGTCCATCAACTGTTGTTTTTGCATTTGTCACCCGAGTTGGTAGGGAATGCCCAGATGTGGGTCCCATGCTCTCAATGCCACTGGAATCAAGCTATCCTGGCTGAAGAGGGGTGAAACCCTGAAACCGGTCCTAGGATGCTTGTTTCCAGTGCAGGGAGGACCTGGCTTGGCAGTTCGGGCTGGACTGTACCCATGAGGCACAGGGTCAAAACTGATTTGCATATGGCTGGGTTCAAACTGGAACGGCATGGTGAGCAAAAAAACTATGGATTTAGGCGCAGATCTCTGTACTTGGGTGAATGTATGACATTGTTCTGCATTCTGTCCATCAACTGTTGTTTTTGCATTTGTGACCTCGAGTGGGAAGCGTATGCCCAGACGTGGGTCCCATGCTCTCCGTGCCACTGGAATCAAGCTATCCTGGCTGAAGAGGGGTGAAACCCTGATACCGGTCCTAGGATACTTGTTTCCAATCCAGGGAGGACCTGGCTTGGCAGTTCGGGCTAGACTGTACCCATGAGGCACAGGGTCAAGACTGATTTGCATATGGATGGGTGCAAACTGGATCGGCATGGTGAGCAAAAATACGATGGATTTAGGCCCAGATCTCTGTACTGGGGTGAATGTATGACACTGTTCTGCATTCTGTCCATCAACTGTTGTTTTTGCATTTGTAACCTCGACTGGAAAGGGTATGCCCAGACGTGGGTCCCATGCTCTCCATGCCACTGGAATCAAGCTATCCTGGCTGAGAGGGGTGAAACCCTGAACCCAGACCTAGGATGCTTGTTTCCAGTCCAGGGAGGACCTGGCTTGGCAGTTCGGGCTAGACTGTACCCATGAGGCACAGGGTCAAAACTGATTTGCATATGGCTGGGTTCAAACTGGAACGGCATGGTGAGCAAAAAAACGATGGATTTAGGCCCAGATCTCTGTACTGGGGTGAATGTATGACATTGTTCTGCATGCTGTAAATCAACTGTTGTTTTTGCATTTGTCACCCCGAGTGGGAAGGGTATGCCCAGACGTGCGTCCCATGCTCTCCATGCCACTGGAATCAAGCTATCCTGGCTGAAGAGGGGTGAAACCCTGAAACCGGTCCTAGGATGCTTGTTCCCAGTGCAGGGAGGACCTGGCTTGGCAGTTCGGGCTGGACTGTACCCATGAGGCACAGGGTCAAGACTGATTTGCATATGGCTGGTTTCGAACTGGAACCGCATGGTGAGCAAAAAAACGATGGATTTAGGCCCAGATCTCTCTACTGGGGTGAATGTATGACATTGTTATGCATTCTGTCCATCAACTGTTGTTTTTGCATTTGTGACCTCGAGTGGGAAGGGTATGCCCAGACGTGGGTCCCATGCTCTCCATGCCACTGGAATCAAGCTATCCTGGCTGAGAGGGGTGAAACCCTGAAACCGGTCCTAGGATACTTGTTTCTAGTAGTTTGGGCTGGACTGTACCCATGAGGCACAGGGTCAAGACTGATTTGCATTTGGCTAGGTTCAAACTGGAACGGCATGGTGAGCAAAAAAAAGACGCATATAGGCCCAGATCTCTGTACTGGGGTGAATGTATGACATTGTTCTGTATTCTGTCCATCAACTGTTGTTTTTGCATTTGTCACCCCGAGTGGGAAGGTTATGCCCAGACGTGGGTCCCATGCTCTCCATGCTACTGGAATCGTGCTATCCTGGCTGAAGAGGGGTGAAACCCTGAAACCGTTCCTAGTATGCTTGTTTCCGGTCCAGGGAGGACCCAGCTTGGCAGTTCGGGCTGGACTGTACCCATGAGGCACAGGGTCAAGACTGATTTGCATATCGCTGGGTTCAAACTGGAACCGCATGGTGAGCAAAAAAACGATGGATTTAGGCCCAGATCTCTCTACTGGGGTGAATGTATGACATTGTTATGCATTCTGTCCATCAACTGTTGTTTTTGCATTTGTGACCTCGAGTGGGAAGGGTATGCCCAGACGTGGGTCCCATACTCTCCATGCCACTGGAATCAAGCTATCCTGGCTGAGAGGGGTGAAACCCTGAAACCGGTCCTAGGATACTTGTTTCTAGTAGTTTGGGCTGGACTGTACCCATGAGGCACAGGGTCAAGACTGATTTGCATTTGGCTAGGTTCAAACTGGAACGGCATGGTGAGCAAAAAAAAGACGCATATAGGCCCAGATCTCTGTACTGGGGTGAATGTATGACATTGTTCTGTATTCTGTCCATCAACTGTTGTTTTTGCATTTGTCACCCCGAGTGGGAAGGTTATGCCCAGACGTGGGTCCCATGCTCTCCATGCTACTGGAATCATGCTATCCTGGCTGAAGAGGGGTGAAACCCTGAAACCGTTCCTAGTATGCTTGTTTCCAGTCCAGGGAGGACCCAGCTTGGCAGTTCGGGCTGGACTGTACCCATGAGGCACAGGGTCAAGACTGATTTGCATATCGCTGGGTTCAAACTGGATCGGCATGTTGAGCAAAAAAACGATAGATTTAGGCCCAGATCTCTGTACTGGGTTGAATGTATGACATTGTTCTGCATTCTGTCTATCTACTGTTGTTTTTCCATTTGTCACCCTGAGTGGGAAGGGTATGCCCAGACATGGGTCCCATGCTCTCCATGTCACTGGAATCAAGCTATCCTGGCTGAAGAGGGGTGAAACCCTGAAACCGGTCCTAGGATGCTTGTTTCCAGTCCAGGGAGGACCTGGCTTGGCAGTTCGGGCTGGACTGTACGCATGAGGCACAGGGTCAAGACTGATTTGCATATGCCTGGGTTCAAACTGGAACGGCATGGTGAGCAAAAAAACGATGGGTTGAGGCCCAGATCTCTGTACTGGGGTGAATGTATGACATTGTTCTGCATTCTGTCCATCAACTGTTGTTTTTGCATTTGTCACCCCGAGTGGAAAGGGTATGCCCAGACGTGGGTCCCATTCTCTCCATGTCACTGGAATCAAGCTATCCTGGCTGAAGAGGGGTGAAACCCTGATACCGATCCTAGGATGCTTGTTTCCAGTCCAGGGAGGACCTGACTTGGCAGTTCGGGCTGGACTGTACGCATGAGGCACAGGGTCAAGACTGATTTGCATATGGCTGGGTTCAAACTGGAACGGCATGGCGAGCAAAAAAACGATGGGTTGAGGCCCAGATCTCTGTACTGGGGTGAATGTATGACATTGTTCTGCATTCTGTCCATCAACTGTTGTTTTTGCATTTGTCACCCCGAGTGGGAAGGGTATGCCCAGACGTGGGTCCCATTCTCTCCATGTCACTGGAATCAAGCTATCCTGGCTGAAGAGGGGTGAAACCCTGAAACCTGTCATAGGATGCTTGTTTCCAGTCCAGGGAGGACCTGGCTTAGCAGTTCGGGCTGGACTGTACCCATGAGGCACAGGGTCAAGACTGATTTATTTACATATGGCTGTGGTCAAACTAGAACGGCATAGTGAGCAAAAAACTATGGATTTAGGCCCAGATCTCTGTACTGGGGTGAATGTATGACATTGTTCTGCATTCTGTCCATCAACTGTTGTTTTTGCATTTGTCACCCGAGTGGTAAGGATATGCCCAAACGTGGGTCCCATGCTCTCCATGTCACTGGAATCAAGCTATCCTGGCTGAAGAGGGGTGAAACCCTGAGCCGGTCCTAGGATGCTTGTTTCCAGTCCAGCGATGACCTGGCATGGCAGTTCGGGCTGGACTGTACCCATGAGGCACAGGGTCAAGTCTGATTTGCATATGGCTGGGTTCAATCTGGAACGGTATGGTGAGCAAAAAAACGATTGATTTAGGCACAGATCTCTGTACTGGGGTATATATATGATATTGTTCTTCATTCTGTCCATCAACTGTTGTTTTCGCATTTGTCACACCGAGTGGGAAGGGTATGCCCAGACATGGGTCCCATGCTCTCCATGCCACTGGAATCAAGGTATCCTGGCTGAGAGAAGTGAAACCCTGAACCCTGTCCTAGGATGATTGTTTCCAGTCCAGGGAGGACCTGGCTTGGCAGTTCGGGCTGGACTGTACGCATGAGGCACAGGGTCAAGACTGATTTGCATATGGCTGGGTTCAAACTGGAACGGCATGGTGAGCAAAAAAATGATGGGTTGAGGCCCAGATCTCTGTACTGGGGTGAATGTCTGACATTGTTCTGCATTCTGTCCATCAACTGTTGTTTTTGCATTTGTCACCCCGAGTGGGAAGGGTATGCCCAGACGTGTGTTCCATGCTCTCCATGTCACTGGAATAAAGCTATCCTGGCTGAAGAGGGGTGAAACCCTGAAACCGATCCTAGGATGCTTGTTTCCAGTCCAGGTAAGACCTGGCTTGGCAGTTCGGGCTGGACTGTACCCATGAGGCACAGGGTCAAGACTGATTTGCATATGGCTGTGTTCAAACTGGAACGGCATGGTGAGCAAAAAAACGATGGATTTATGCCCAGATCTCTGTACTGGGGTGAATGTATGACATTGTTCTGCATTCTGTCTATCAACTGTTGTTTTTGCATTTGTCACCCGAGTGGGAAGGATATGCCCAGACGTGGGTCCCATGCTCTCCATGTCACTGGAATCAAGCTATCCTGGCTGAAGAGGGGTGAAACCCTGAAACCGGTCCTAGGATGCTTGTTTCCAATCCAGGGATGACCTGGCATGGCAGTTCGGGCTGGACTGTACCCATGAGGCACAGGGTCAAGACTGATTTGCATATGGCTGGGTTCAATCTGGAACGGTATGGTGAGCAAAAAACGATTGATTTAGGCCCAGATCTCTGTACTGGGGTGAATGTCTGACATTGTTCTGCATTCTGTCCATCAACTGTTGTTTTTGCATTTGTCACCCGAGTGGGAAGGGTATGCCCAGACGTGTGTCCCATGCTCTCCATGTCACTGGAATCAAGCTATCCTGGCTGAAGAGGGGTGAAACCCTGAAACCAATCCTAGGATGCTTGTTTCCAGTCCAGGGAGGACCTGACTTGGAAGTTCGGGCTGGACTGTACCCATGAGGCACAGGGTCAATACTGATTTGCATATGGCTGTGTTCAAACTGGAACGGCATGGTGAGCAAAAAAACGATGGATTTATGCCCAGATCTCTGTACTGAGGTGAATGTATGACATTGTTCTGCAGTCTGTCCATCAACTGTTGTTTTTGCATTTGTCACCCGAGTGGGAAGGATATGCCCAGACGTGGGTCCCATGCTCTCCATGTCACTGGAATCAAGCTATCCTGGCTGTAGAGGGGTGAAACCCTGAAACCGTTCCTAGTATGCTTGTTTCCAGTCCAGGGAGGACCCAGCTTGGCAGTTCGGGCTGGACTGTACCCATGAGGCACAGGGTCAAGACTGATTTGCATATCGCTGGGTTCAAACTGGATCGGCATGGTGAGCAAAAAAACGATGGATTTAGGCCCAGATCTCTGTACTGGGTTGAATGTATGACATTGTTCTGCATTCTGTCTATCTACTGTTGTTTTTGCATTTGTCACCCTGAGTGGGAAGGGTATGCCCAGACATGGGTCCCATGCTCTCCATGTCACTGGAATCAAGCTATCCTTGCTGAAGAGGGGTGAAACCCTGAAACCGGTCCTAGGATGCTTGTTTCCAGTCCAGGGAGGACCTGGCTTGGCAGTTCGGGCTGGACTGTACGCATGAGGCACAGGGTCAAGACTGATTTGCATATGGCTGGGTTCAAACTGGAACGGCATGGTGAGCAAAAAAACGATGGGTTGAGGCCCAGATCTCTGTACTGGGGTGAACGTATGACATTGTTCTGCATTCTGTCCATCAACTGTTGTTTTTGCATTTGTCACCCCGAGTGGGAAGGGTATGCCCAGACGTGGGTCCCATTCTCTCCATGTCACTGGAATCAAGCTATCCTGGCTGAAGAGGGGTGAAACCCTGATACCGATCCTAGGATGCTTGTTTCAAGTCCAGGGAGGACCTGACTTGGCAGTTCGGGCTGGACTGTACGCATGAGGCACAGGGTCAAGACTGATTTGCATATGGCTGGGTTTAAACTGGAACGGCATGGCGAGCAAAAAAACGATGGGTTGAGGCGCAGATCTCTGTACTGGGGTGAATGTATGACATTGTTCTGCATTCTGTCCATCAACTGTTGTTTTTGCATTTGTCACCCCGAGTGGGAAGGGTATGCCCAGACGTGGGTCCCATTCTCTCCATGTCACTGGAATCAAGCTATCCTGGCTGAAGAGGGGTGAAACCCTGAAACCTGTCATAGGATGCTTGTTTCCAGTCCAGGGAGGACCTGGCTTAGCAGTTCGGGCTGAGCTGTACCCATGAGGCACAGGGTCAAGACTGATTTGCATATGGCTGGGTTCAATCTGGAACGGTATGGTGAGCAAAAAAACGATTGATTTAGGCACAGATCTCTGTACTGGGGTATATATATGATATTGTTCTTCATTCTGTCCATCAACTGTTGTTTTCGCATTTGTCACACCGAGTGGGAAGGGTATGCCCAGACATGGGTCCCATGCTCTCCATGCCACTGGAATCAAGGTATCCTGGCTGAGAGAAGTGAAACCCTGAACCCTGTCCTAGGATGATTGTTTCCAGTCCAGGGAGGACCTGGCTTGGCAGTTCGGGCTGGACTGTACGCATGAGGCACAGGGTCAAGACTGATTTGCATATGGCTGGGTTCAAACTGGAACGGCATGGTGAGCAAAAAAATGATGGGTTGAGGCCCAGATCTCTGTACTGGGGTGAATGTCTGACATTGTTCTGCATTCTGTCCATCAACTGTTGTTTTTGCATTTGTCACCCCGAGTGGGAAGGGTATGCCCAGACGTGTGTTCCATGCTCTCCATGTCACTGGAATAAAGCTATCCTGGCTGAAGAGGGGTGAAACCCTGAAACCGATCCTAGGATGCTTGTTTCCAGTCCAGGTAAGACCTGGCTTGGCAGTTCGGGCTGGACTGTACCCATGAGGCACAGGGTCAAGACTGATTTGCATATGGCTGTGTTCAAACTGGAACGGCATGGTGAGCAAAAAAACGATGGATTTATGCCCAGATCTCTGTACTGGGGTGAATGTATGACATTGTTCTGCATTCTGTCTATCAACTGTTGTTTTTGCATTTGTCACCCGAGTGGGAAGGATATGCCCAGACGTGGGTCCCATGCTCTCCATGTCACTGGAATCAAGCTATCCTGGCTGAAGAGGGGTGAAACCCTGAAACCGGTCCTAGGATGCTTGTTTCCAATCCAGGGATGACCTGGCATGGCAGTTCGGGCTGGACTGTACCCATGAGGCACAGGGTCAAGACTGATTTGCATATGGCTGGGTTCAATCTGGAACGGTATGGTGAGCAAAAAACGATTGATTTAGGCCCAGATCTCTGTACTGGGGTGAATGTCTGACATTGTTCTGCATTCTGTCCATCAACTGTTGTTTTTGCATTTGTCACCCGAGTGGGAAGGGTATGCCCAGACGTGTGTCCCATGCTCTCCATGTCACTGGAATCAAGCTATCCTGGCTGAAGAGGGGTGAAACCCTGAAACCAATCCTAGGATGCTTGTTTCCAGTCCAGGGAGGACCTGACTTGGAAGTTCGGGCTGGACTGTACCCATGAGGCACAGGGTCAATACTGATTTGCATATGGCTGTGTTCAAACTGGAACGGCATGGTGAGCAAAAAAACGATGGATTTATGCCCAGATCTCTGTACTGAGGTGAATGTATGACATTGTTCTGCAGTCTGTCCATCAACTGTTGTTTTTGCATTTGTCACCCGAGTGGGAAGGATATGCCCAGACGTGGGTCCCATGCTCTCCATGTCACTGGAATCAAGCTATCCTGGCTGTAGAGGGGTGAAACCCTGAAACCGTTCCTAGTATGCTTGTTTCCAGTCCAGGGAGGACCCAGCTTGGCAGTTCGGGCTGGACTGTACCCATGAGGCACAGGGTCAAGACTGATTTGCATATCGCTGGGTTCAAACTGGATCGGCATGGTGAGCAAAAAAACGATGGATTTAGGCCCAGATCTCTGTACTGGGTTGAATGTATGACATTGTTCTGCATTCTGTCTATCTACTGTTGTTTTTGCATTTGTCACCCTGAGTGGGAAGGGTATGCCCAGACATGGGTCCCATGCTCTCCATGTCACTGGAATCAAGCTATCCTTGCTGAAGAGGGGTGAAACCCTGAAACCGGTCCTAGGATGCTTGTTTCCAGTCCAGGGAGGACCTGGCTTGGCAGTTCGGGCTGGACTGTACGCATGAGGCACAGGGTCAAGACTGATTTGCATATGGCTGGGTTCAAACTGGAACGGCATGGTGAGCAAAAAAACGATGGGTTGAGGCCCAGATCTCTGTACTGGGGTGAACGTATGACATTGTTCTGCATTCTGTCCATCAACTGTTGTTTTTGCATTTGTCACCCCGAGTGGGAAGGGTATGCCCAGACGTGGGTCCCATTCTCTCCATGTCACTGGAATCAAGCTATCCTGGCTGAAGAGGGGTGAAACCCTGATACCGATCCTAGGATGCTTGTTTCAAGTCCAGGGAGGACCTGACTTGGCAGTTCGGGCTGGACTGTACGCATGAGGCACAGGGTCAAGACTGATTTGCATATGGCTGGGTTTAAACTGGAACGGCATGGCGAGCAAAAAAACGATGGGTTGAGGCGCAGATCTCTGTACTGGGGTGAATGTATGACATTGTTCTGCATTCTGTCCATCAACTGTTGTTTTTGCATTTGTCACCCCGAGTGGGAAGGGTATGCCCAGACGTGGGTCCCATTCTCTCCATGTCACTGGAATCAAGCTATCCTGGCTGAAGAGGGGTGAAACCCTGAAACCTGTCATAGGATGCTTGTTTCCAGTCCAGGGAGGACCTGGCTTAGCAGTTCGGGCTGAGCTGTACCCATGAGGCACAGGGTCAAGACTGATTTGCATATGGCTGGGTTCAATCTGGAACGGTATGGTGAGCAAAAAAACGATTGATTTAGGTACAGATCTCTGTACTGGGGTGAATGTATGATATTGTTCTTCATTCTGTCCATCAACTGTTGTTTTCGCATTTGTCACCCCGAGTGGGAAGGTTATGCCCAGACATGGGTCCCATGCTCTCCATGCCACTGGAATCAAGGTATCCTGGCTGAGAGAAGTGAAACCCTGAACCCTGTCCTAGGATGCTTGTTTCCAGTCCAGGGAGGACCTGGCTTGGCAGTTCGGGCTGGACTGTACGCATGAGGCACAGGGTCAAGACTGATTTGCATATGGCTGGGTTCAAACTGGAACGGCATGGTGAGCAAAAAAATAATGGGTTGAGGCCCAGATCTCTGTACTGGGGTGAATGTCTGACATTGTTCTGCATTCTGTCCATCAACTGTTGTTTTTGCATTTGTCACCCCGAGTGGGAAGGGTATGCCCAGACGTGTGTCCCATGCTCTCCATGTCACTGGAATCAAGCTATCCTGGCTGAAGAGGGGTGAAACCCTGAAACCGATCCTAGGATGCTTGTTTCCAGTCCAGGGAGGACCTGACTTGGCAGTTCGGGCTGGACTGTACCCATGAGGCACAGGGTCAAGACTGATTTGCATATGGCTGTGTTCAAACTGGAACGGCATGGTGAGCAAAAAAACGATGGATTTATGCCCAGATCTCTGTACTGGGGTGAATGTATGACATTGTTCTGCATTCTGTCCATCAACTGTTGTTTTTGCATTTGTCAACCGAGTGGGAAGGATATGCCCAGACGTGGGTCCCATGCTCTCCATGTCACTGAAATCAAGCTATCCTGGCTGAAGAGGGGTGAAACCCTGAAACCGATCCTAGGATGCTTGTTTCCAGTCCAGGGAGGACCTGACTTGGCAGTTCGGGATGGACTGTACCCATGAGGCACAGGGTCAAGACTGATTTGCATATGGCTGTGTTCAAACTGGAACGGCATGGTGAGCAAAAAAACAATGGATTTATGCCCAGATCTCTGTACTGGGGTGAATGTATGACATTGTTCTGCATTCTGTCCATCAACTGTTGTTTTTGCATTTGTCACCCGAGTGGGAAGGATATGCCCAGACGTGGGTCCCATGCTCTCCATGTCACTGGAATCAAGCTATCCTGGCTGAAGAGGGGTGAAACCCTGAAACCTGTCATAGGATGCTTGTTTCCAGTCCAGGAGGACCTGGCTTGGCAGTTCGGGCTGGACTGTACCCATGAGGCATAGGGTCAAGACTGATTTGCATATGGCTGGGGTCAAACTGGAACGGCATGGTGAGCAAAAAACTATGGATTTAGGCCCAGATCTCTGTACTGGGGTGAATGTATGACATTGTTCTGCATTCTGTCCATCAACTGTTGTTTTTGCATTTGTCACCCGAGTGGGAAGGATATGCCCAGACGTGGGTCCCATGCTCTCCATGTCACTGGAATCAAGCTATCCTGGCTGAAGAGGGGTGAAACCCTGACACCGGTCCTAGGATGCTTGTTTCCAGTCCAGGGATGACCTGGCATGGCAGTTCGGGCTGGACTGTACCCATGAGGCACAGGGTCAAGACTGATTTGCATATGGCTGGGTTCAATCTGGAACGGTATGGTGAGCAAAAAAACGATGGATTTAGGCACAGATCTCTGTACTGGGGTGAATGTATGATATTGTTCTTCATTCTGTCCATCAACTGTTGTTTTCGCATTTGTCACCCCGAGTGGGAAGGGTATGCCCAGACATGGGTCCCATGCTCTCCATGCCACTGGAATCAAGGTATCCTGGCTGAGAGAAGTGAAACCCTGAACCCTGTCCTAGGATGCTTGTTTCCAGTCCAGGGAGGACCTGGCTTGGCAGTTCGGGCTGGACTGTACGCATGAGGCACAGGGTCAAGACTGATTTGCATATGGCTGGGTTCAAACTGGAACGGCATGGTGAGCAAAAAAACGATGGGTTGAGTCCCAGATCTCTGTACTGGGGTGAATGTCTGACATTGTTCTGTATTCTGTCTATCAATTGTTGTTTTTGCATTTGTCTCCCCGAGTGGGAAGGATATGTCCAGACATGGGTCCCATGCTCTCCATGCCACTGGAATCAAGCTATCCTGGCTGAAGAGGGGTGAAACCCTGAAACCGGTCCTTGGATGCTTGTTTCCAGTGCAGGGAGGACCTGGCTTGGCAGTTCGGGCTGGACTGTTCCCATGAGGCACAGGGTCAAGACTGATTTGCATCTGGCTGGGTTCAAACTGGAACGGCACTGTGAGCAAAAAAACGATGGATTTAGTCCCAGATCTCTCTACTGGGGTGAATCCATGACATTGTTCTGCATTCTGTCTATCAACTGTTGTTTTTGCATTTGTCCATGCTCTCCATGCCACTGGAATCAAGCTATCCTGACTGAAGAGGGGTGAAACCCTGAAACCGGTCCTAGGATACTTGTTTCCAGTAGTTTGGGCTGGACTGTACCCATGAGGCACAGGGTCAAGACTGATTTGCATATGGCTGGGCTCAAACTGGAACGGCATGGTGAGCAAAAAACGATGTATTTAGGCCCAGATCTCTGTACTGGGGTGAATATATGACATTGTTCTGTATTCTGTCTATCAATTGTTGTTTTTGCATTTGTCTCCCCGAGTGGGAAGGATATGCCCAGACATGGGTCCCATGCTCTCCATGCCACTGGAATCAAGCTATCCTGGCTGAAGAGGGGTGAAACCCTGAAACCGGTCCTTGGATGCTTGTTTCCAGTGCACGGAGGACCTGGCTTAGCAGTTCGGGCTGGACTGTACCCATGAGGCACAGGGTCAAGACTGATGTGCATCTGGCTGGGTTCAAACTGGAACGGCACTGTGAGCAAAAAAACGATGGATTTAGTCCCAGATCTCTCTACTGGGGTGAATGCATGACATTGTTCTGCATTCTGTCTATCAACTGTTGTTTTTGCATTTGTCCATGCTCTCTATGCCACTGGAATCAAGCTATCCTGGCTGAAGAGGGGTGAAACCCTGAAACCGGTCCTAGGATACTTGTTTCCAGTAGTTTGGGTTGGACTGTACCCATGAGGCACAGGATCAAGACTGATTTGCATATGACTGGGTTCAAACTGGAACGGCATTGTGAGCAAAAAAACAATGGATTTAGGTCCAGATCTCTCTACCGGGGTGAATGCATGACATTGTTCTGCATTCTGTCTATCAATTGTTGTTTTTGCATTTGTCTCCCCGAGTGGAAAGGGTATGCCCAGACATGGGTCCCATTCTCTCAATGCCACTGGAATCAAGCTATCCTGGCTGAAGAGGGGTGAAACCTTGAAACCGGTCCTTGGATGCTTCTTTCCAGTGCAGGGAGGACCTGGCTTGGCAGTTCGGGCTGCACTGTACCCATGAGGCACAGGGTCAAGACTGATTTGCATATGGCTGTGTGCAAACTGGAACGGCATGGTGAGCAAAAAAACGATGGGTTGAGGCCCAGATCTCTGTACTGGGGTGAATGTATGACATTGTTCTGCATTCTGTCCATCAACTGTTGTTTTTGCATTTGTCACCCTGAGTGGGAAGGGTATGCCCAGACGTGGGTCCCATTCTCTCCATGTCACTGGAATCAAGCTATCCTGGCTGAAGAGGGGTGAAACCCTGATACCGATCCTAGGATGCTTGTTTCCAGTCCAGGGAGGACCTGACTTGGCAGTTCGGGCTGGACTGTACGCATGAGGCACAGGGTCAAGACTGATTTGCATATGGCTGGGTTCAAACTGGAACGGCATGGTGAGCAAAAAAACGATGGATTTAGGCGCAGATCTTTGTACTTGGGTGAATGTATGACATTGTTCTGCATTCTGTCCATCAACTGTTGTTTTTGCATTTGTAACCTCGATTGGGAAGGGTATGCCCAGACGTGGGTCTCATGCTCTCCGTGCCACTGGATTCAAGCTATTCTGGCTGAGAGGGGTGAAACCCTGAACCCGGTCCTAGGATGCTTGTTTCCAGTCCAGGGAGGACCTGGCTTGGCAGTTCGGGCTGGACTGTGCCAATGAGGCACAGGGTTAATACTGATTTGCATATGGCTGGGTTCAAACTGGAACGGCATGGTGAGCAAAAAAACTATGGATTTAGGCCCAGATCTCTGTACTGGGGTGAATGTATGACATTTTTCTGCATGCTGTCTATCAACTGTTGTTTTTGCATTTGTCACCCCGAGTGGGAAGGGTATGCCCAGACGTGCGTCCCATGCTCTCCATGCCACTGGAATCAAGCTATCCTGGCTGAAGAGGGGTGAAACGCTGAAACTGGTCCTAGGTTGATTGTTTCCAGTGCAGGGAGGACCTGGCTTGCCAGTTCGGGCTGCACTGTACCCATGAGGCACAGGGTCAAGACTGATTTGCATATGGCTGGGTTCAAACTGGAACGGCATGGTGAGCAAAAAAACGATGGATTTAGGCCCAGATCTCTGTACTGGGGTGAATGTATGACATTGTTATGCATTCTGCCCATCAACTGTTGTTTTTGCATTTGTGACCTCGAGTGGGAAGGGTATGCCCAGACGTGGGTCCCATGCTCTCCATGCCACTGGAATCAAGCTATCCTGGCTGAGAGGGGTGAGACCCTGAACCCGGTCCTAGGATGCTTGTTTCCAGTCCAGGGAGGACCTGGCTTGGCAGTTCGGGCTGGACTGTACCCATGAGGGACAGGGTCAAGACTGATTTGCATATGACTGGGTTCACACTGAACGGCATTGTGAGCAACAAAACGATGGATTTAGGCCCAGATCTCTCTACTGGGGTGAATGCATGACATTGTTCTGCATTCTGTCTATCAACTGTTGTTTTTGCATTTGTCATCCCGAGTGGGAAGGGTATGCCCAGACATGTGTCCCATGCGCTCCATACCACTGGAATCAAGCTATCCTGGCTGAAGAGGGGTGAAACCTTGAAACTGGTCCTATTATGCTTGTTTCCAGTCCAGGGACGACCTTGCTTGACAGTTCGGGCTGGACTGTACCCATGAGGCACAGGGTTAAGACTGATTTGCATATGGCTGGGTTCAAAGTGGAACGGCATGGTGAGCAAAACAACGATGGATTTAGGCCCAGATCCTTGTACTGGGGTGAATGCATGACATTGTTCTGCATTCTGTCTATCAATTGTTGTTTTTGCATTTGTCACCCCGAGTTGGAAGGGTATGCCCAGACATGGGTCCCATGCTCTCCATGCCACTAGAATCAAGCTATCCTGGCTGAAGAGGGGTAAAACCCTGAAACCGGTCCTAGGATGCTTGTTTCCAGTGCAGGGAGGACCTGGCTTGGCAGTTCGGGCTGGACTGTACCCATGAGGCACAGGGTCAAGACTGATTTGCATATGGCTGGGTTTAAACTGGAACGGCATGGTGAGCAAAAAAACAATGTATTTAGGCCCAGATCTCTGTACCGGGGTTAATGTATGACATTTTTCTGTATTCTGTCCATCAACTGTTGTTTTTGCATTTGTCACCCGAGTTGGTAGGGAATGCCCAGATGTGGGTCCCATGCTCTCAATGCCACTGAAATCAAGCTATCCTGGCTGAAGAGGGGTGAAACCCTGAAACCGGTCCTAGGATGCTTGTTTCCAGTGCAGGGAGGACCTGGCTTGGCAGTTCGGGCTGGACTGTACCCATGAGGCACAGGGTCAAAACTGATTTGCATATGGCTGGGTTCAAACTGGAACGGCATGGTGAGCAAAAAAACTATGGATTTAGGCGCAGATCTCTGTACTTGGGTGAATGTATGACATTGTTCTGCATTCTGTCCATCAACTGTTGTTTTTGCATTTGTGACCTCGAGTGGGAAGCGTATGCCCAGACGTGGGTCCCATGCTCTCCGTGCCACTGGAATCAAGCTATCCTGGCTGAAGAGGGGTGAAACCCTGATACCGGTCCTAGGATACTTGTTTCCAATCCAGGGAGGACCTGGCTTGGCAGTTCGGGCTAGACTGTACCCATGAGGCACAGGGTCAAGACTGATTTGCATATGGATGGGTGCAAACTGGATCGGCATGGTGAGCAAAAATACGATGGATTTAGGCCCAGATCTCTGTACTGGGGTGAATGTATGACACTGTTCTGCATTCTGTCCATCAACTGTTGTTTTTGCATTTGTAACCTCGACTGGAAAGGGTATGCCCAGACGTGGGTCCCATGCTCTCCATGCCACTGGAATCAAGCTATCCTGGCTGAGAGGGGTGAAACCCTGAACCCAGACCTAGGATGCTTGTTTCCAGTCCAGGGAGGACCTGGCTTGGCAGTTCGGGCTAGACTGTACCCATGAGGCACAGGGTCAAAACTGATTTGCATATGGCTGGGTTCAAACTGGAACGGCATGGTGAGCAAAAAACGATGGATTTAGGCCCAGATCTCTGTACTGGGGTGAATGTATGACATTGTTCTGCATGCTGTAAATCAACTGTTGTTTTTGCATTTGTCACCCCGAGTGGGAAGGGTATGCCCAGACGTGCGTCCTATGCTCTCCATGCCACTGGAATCAAGCTATCCTGGCTGAAGAGGGGTGAAACCCTGAAACCGGTCCTAGGATGCTTGTTCCCAGTGCAGGGAGGACCTGGCTTGGCAGTTCGGGCTGGACTGTACCCATGAGGCACAGGGTCAAGACTGATTTGCATATGGCTGGGTTCGAACTGGAACCGCATGGTGAGCAAAAAAACGATGGATTTAGGCCCAGATCTCTCTACTGGGGTGAATGTATGACATTGTTATGCATTCTGTCCATCAACTGTTGTTTTTGCATTTGTGACCTCGAGTGGGAAGGGTATGCCCAGACGTGGGTCCCATGCTCTCCATGCCACTGGAATCAAGCTATCCTGGCTGAGAGGGGTGAAACCCTGAAACCGGTCCTAGGATACTTGTTTCTAGTAGTTTGGGCTGGACTGTACCCATGAGGCACAGGGTCAAGACTGATTTGCATTTGGCTAGGTTCAAACTGGAACGGCATGGTGAGCAAAAAAAAGACGCATATAGGCCCAGATCTCTGTACTGGGGTGAATGTATGACATTGTTCTGTATTCTGTCCATCAACTGTTGTTTTTGCATTTGTCACCCCGAGTGGGAAGGTTATGCCCAGACGTGGGTCCCATGCTCTCCATGCTACTGGAATCATGCTATCCTGGCTGAAGAGGGGTGAAACCCTGAAACCGTTCCTAGTATGCTTGTTTCCAGTCCAGGGAGGACCCAGCTTGGCAGTTCGGGCTGGACTGTACCCATGAGGCACAGGGTCAAGACTGATTTGCATATCGCTGGGTTCAAACTGGATCGGCATGGTGAGCAAAAAAACGATAGATTTAGGCCCAGATCTCTGTACTGGGTTGAATGTATGACATTGTTCTGCATTCTGTCTATCTACTGTTGTTTTTGCATTTGTCACCCTGAGTGGGAAGGGTATGCCCAGACATGGGTCCCATGCTCTCCATGTCACTGGAATCAAGCTATCCTGGCTGAAGAGGGGTGAAACCCTGAAACCGGTCCTAGGATGCTTGTTTCCAGTCCAGGGAGGACCTGGCTTGGCAGTTCGGGCTGGACTGTACGCATGAGGCACAGGGTCAAGACTGATTTGCATATGCCTGGGTTCAAACTGGAACGGCATGGTGAGCAAAAAAACGATGGGTTGAGGCCCAGATCTCTGTACTGGGATGAATGTATGACATTGTTCTGCATTCTGTCCATCAACTGTTGTTTTTGCATTTGTCACCCCGAGTGGAAAGGGTATGCCCAGACGTGGGTCCCATTCTCTCCATGTCACTGGAATCAAGCTATCCTGGCTGAAGAGGGGTGAAACCCTGATACCGATCCTAGGATGCTTGTTTCCAGTCCAGGGAGGACCTGACTTGGCAGTTCGGGCTGGACTGTACGCATGAGGCACAGGGTCAAGACTGATTTGCATATGGCTGGGTTCAAACTGGAACGGCATGGCGAGCAAAAAAACGATGGGTTGAGGCCCAGATCTCTGTACTGGGGTGAATGTATGACATTGTTCTGCATTCTGTCCATCAACTGTTGTTTTTGCATTTGTCACCCCGAGTGGGAAGGGTATGCCCAGACGTGGGTCCCATTCTCTCCATGTCACTGGAATCAAGCTATCCTGGCTGAAGAGGGGTGAAACCCTGAAACCTGTCATAGGATGCTTGTTTCCAGTCCAGGGAGGACCTGGCTTAGCAGTTCGGGCTGGACTGTACCCATGAGGCACAGGGTCAAGACTGATTTATTTACATATGGCTGTGGTTAAACTAGAACGGCAAAGTGAGCAAAAAACTATGGATTTAGGCCCAGATCTCTGTACTGGGGTGAATGTATGACATTGTTCTGCATTCTGTCCATCAACTGTTGTTTTTGCATTTGTCACCCGAGTGGGAAGGATATGCCCAGACGTGGGTCCCATGCTCTCCATGTCACTGGAATCAAGCTATCCTGGCTGAAGAGGGGTGAAACCCTGAGCCGGTCCTAGGATGCTTGTTTCCAGTCCAGCGATGACCTGGCATGGCAGTTCGGGCTGGACTGTACCCATGAGGCACAGGGTCAAGTCTGATTTGCATATGGCTGGGTTCAATCTGGAACGGTATGGTGAGCAAAAAAACGATTGATTTAGGCACAGATCTCTGTACTGGGGTATATATATGATATTGTTCTTCATTCTGTCCATCAACTGTTGTTTTCGCATTTGTCACCCCGAGTGGGAAGGGTATGCCCAGACATGGGTCCCATGCTCTCCATGCCACTGGAATCAAGGTATCCTGGCTGAGAGAAGTGAAACCCTGAACCCTGTCCTAGGATGATTGTTTCCAGTCCAGGGAGGACCTGGCTTGGCAGTTCGGGCTGGACTGTACGCATGAGGCACAGGGTCAAGACTGATTTGCATATGGCTGGGTTCAAACTGGAACGGCATGGTGAGCAAAAAAATGATGGGTTGAGGCCCAGATCTCTGTACTGGGGTGAATGTCTGACATTGTTCTGCATTCTGTCCATCAACTGTTGTTTTTGCATTTGTCACCCCGAGTGGGAATGGTATGCCCAGACGTGTGTTCCATGCTCTCCATGTCACTGGAATAAAGCTATCCTGGCTGAAGAGGGGTGAAACCCTGAAACCGATCCTAGGATGCTTGTTTCCAGTCCAGGGAGGACCTGGCTTGGCAGTTAGGCTGGACTGTACCCATGAGGCACAGGGTCAAGACTGATTTGCATATGGCTGTGTTCAAACTGGAACGGCATGGTGAGCAAAAAAACGATGGATTTATGCCCAGATCTCTGTACTGGGGTGAATGTATGACATTGTTCTGCATTCTGTCCATCAACTGTTGTTTTTGCATTTGTCACCCGAGTGGGAAGGATATGCCCAGACGTGGGTCCCATGCTCTCCATGTCACTGGAATCAAGCTATCCTGGCTGAAGAGGGGTGAAACCCTGAAACCGGTCCTAGGATGCTTGTTTCCAGTCCAGGGATGACCTGGCATGGCAGTTCGGGCTGGACTGTACCCATGAGGCACAGGGTCAAGACTGATTTGCATATGGCTGGGTTCAATCTGGAACGGTATGGTGAGCAAAAAACGATTGATTTAGGCCCAGATCTCTGTACTGGGGTGAATGTCTGACATTGTTCTGCATTCTGTCCATCAACTGTTGTTTTTGCATTTGTCACCCGAGTGGGAAGGGTATGCCCAGACGTGTGTCCCATGCTCTCCATGTCACTGGAATCAAGCTATCCTGGCTGAAGAGGGGTGAAACCCTGAAACCAATCCTAGGATGCTTGTTTCCAGTCCAGGGAGGACCTGACTTGGAAGTTCGGGCTGGACTGTACCCATGAGGCACAGGGTCAATACTGATTTGCATATGGCTGTGTTCAAACTGGAACGGCATGGTGAGCAAAAAAACGATGGATTTATGCCCAGATCTCTGTACTGAGGTGAATGTATGACATTGTTCTGCATTCTGTCCATCAACTGTTGTTTTTGCATTTGTCACCCGAGTGGGAAGGATATGCCCAGACGTGGGTCCCATGCTCTCCATGTCACTGGAATCAAGCTATCCTGGCTGTAGAGGGGTGAAACCCTGAAACCGTTCCTAGTATGCTTGTTTCCAGTCCAGGGAGGACCCAGCTTGGCAGTTCGGGCTGGACTGTACCCATGAGGCACAGGGTCAAGACTGATTTACATATCGCTGGGTTCAAACTGGATCGGCATGGTGAGCAAAAAAACGATGGATTTAGGCCCAGATCTCTGTACTGGGTTGAATGTATGACATTGTTCTGCATTCTGTCTATCTACTGTTGTTTTTGCATTTGTCACCCTGAGTGGGAAGGGTATGCCCAGACATGGGTCCCATGCTCTCCATGTCACTGGAATCAAGCTATCCTTGCTGAAGAGGGGTGAAACCCTGAAACCGGTCCTAGGATGCTTGTTTCCAGTCCAGGGAGGACCTGGCTTGGCAGTTCGGGCTGGACTGTACGCATGAGGCACAGGGTCAAGACTGATTTGCATATGGCTGGGTTCAAACTGGAACGGCATGGTGAGCAAAAAAACGATGGGTTGAGGCCCAGATCTCTGTACTGGGGTGAATGTATGACATTGTTCTGCATTCTGTCCATCAACTGTTGTTTTTGCATTTGTCACCCTGAGTGGGAAGGGTATGCCCAGACGTGGGTCCCATTCTCTCCATGTCACTGGAATCAAGCTATCCTGGCTGAAGAGGGGTGAAACCCTGATACCGATCCTAGGATGCTTGTTTCCAGTCCAGGGAGGACCTGACTTGGCAGTTCGGGCTGGACTGTACGCATGAGGCACAGGGTCAAGACTGATTTGCATATGGCTGGGTTCAAACTGGAACGGCATGGCGAGCAAAAAAACGATGGGTTGAGGCGCAGATCTCTGTACTGGGGTGAATGTATGACATTGTTCTGCATTCTGTCCATCAACTGTTGTTTTTGCATTTGTCACCCCGAGTGGGAAGGGTATGCCCAGACGTGGGTCCCATTCTCTCCATGTCACTGGAATCAAGCTATCCTGGCTGAAGAGGGGTGAAACCCTGAAACCTGTCATAGGATGCTTGTTTCCAGTCCAGGGAGGACCTGGCTTAGCAGTTCGGGCTGGACTGTACCCATGAGGCACAGGGTCAAGACTGATTTATTTACATATGGCTGGGGTCAAACTAGAACGGCATGGTGAGCAAAAAACTATGGATTTAGGCCCAGATCTCTGTACTGGGGTGAATGTATGACATTGTTCTGCATTCTGTCCATCAACTGTTGTTTTTGCATTTGTCACCCGAGTGGGAAGGATATGCCCAGACGTGGGTCCCATGCTCTCCATGTCACTGGAATCAAGCTATCCTGGCTGAAGAGGGGTGAAACCCTGAAACCGGTCCTAGGATGCTTGTTTCCAGTCCAGGGATGACCTGGCATGGCAGTTCGGGCTGAGCTGTACCCATGAGGCACAGGGTCAAGACTGATTTGCATATGGCTGGGTTCAATCTGGAACGGTATGGTGAGCAAAAAAACGATTGATTTAGGTACAGATCTCTGTACTGGGGTGAATGTATGATATTGTTCTTCATTCTGTCCATCAACTGTTGTTTTCGCATTTGTCACCCCGAGTGGGAAGGTTATGCCCAGACATGGGTCCCATGCTCTCCATGCCACTGGAATCAAGGTATCCTGGCTGAGAGAAGTGAAACCCTGAACCCTGTCCTAGGATGCTTGTTTCCAGTCCAGGGAGGACCTGGCTTGGCAGTTCGGGCTGGACTGTACGCATGAGGCACAGGGTCAAGACTGATTTGCATATGGCTGGGTTCAAACTGGAACGGCATGGTGAGCAAAAAAATAATGGGTTGAGGCCCAGATCTCTGTACTGGGGTGAATGTCTGACATTGTTCTGCATTCTGTCCATCAACTGTTGTTTTTGCATTTGTCACCCCGAGTGGGAAGGGTATGCCCAGACGTGTGTCCCATGCTCTCCATGTCACTGGAAACAAGCTATCCTGGCTGAAGAGGGGTGAAACCCTGATACCGATCCTAGGATGCTTGTTTCCAGTCCAGGGAGGACCTGACTTGGAAGTTCGGGCTGGACTGTACGCATGAGGCACAGGGTCAAGACTGATTTGCATATGGCTGGGTTCAAACTGGAACGGCATGGTGAGCAAAAAAACGATGGGTTGAGGCCCAGATCTCTGTACTGGGGTGAATGTATGACATTGTTCTGCATTCTGTCCATCAACTGTTGTTTTGCATTTGTCACCCCGAGTGGGAAGGGTATGCCCAGACGTGGGTCCCATTCTCTCCATGTCACTGGAATCAAGCTATCCTGGCTGAAGAGGGGTGAAACCCTGAAACCTGTCATAGTATGCTTGTTTCCAGTCCAGGGAGGACCTGGCATGGCAGTTCGGGCTGGACTGTACCCATGAGGCACAGGGTCAAGACTGATTTGCATATGGCTGGGTTCAATCTGGAACGGTATGGTGAGCAAAAAAACGATTGATTTAGACACAGATCTCTGTACTGGGGTGAATGTATGATATTGTTCTTCATTCTGTCCATCAACTGTTGTTTTCGCATTTGTCTCCCCGAGTGGGAAGGGTATGCCCAGACATGGGTCCCATGCTCTCCATGCCACTGGAATCAAGGTATCCTGGCTGAGAGAAGTGAAACCCTGAACCCTGTCCTAGGATGCTTGTTTCCAGTCCAGGGAGGACCTGGCTTGGCAGTTCGGGCTGGACTGTACACATGAGGCACAGGGTCAAGACTGATTTGCATATGGCTGGGTTCAAACTGGAACGGCATGGTGAGCAAAAAAATGATGGGTTGAGGCCCAGATCTCTGTACTGGGGTGAATGTCTGATATTGTTCTGCATTCTGTCCATCAACTGTTGTTTTTGCATTTGTCACCCCGAGTGGGAAGGGTATGCCCAGACGTGTGTCCCATGCTCTCCATGTCACTGGAATCAAGCTATCCTGGCTGAAGAGGGGTGAAACCCTGAAACCGATCCTAGGATGCTTGTTTCCAGTCCAGGGAGGACCTGACTTGGCAGTTCGGGCTGGACTGTACCCATGAGGCACAGGGTCAAGACTGATTTGCATATGGCTGTGTTCAAACTGGAACGGCATGGTGAGCAAAAAAACGATGGATTTATGCCCAGATCTCTGTACTGGGGTGAATGTATGACATTGTTCTGCATTCTGTCCATCAACTGTTGTTTTTGCATTTGTCAACCGAGTGGGAAGGATATGCCCAGACGTGGGTCCCATGCTCTCCATGTCACTGGAATCAAGCTATCCTGGCTGAAGAGGGGTGAAACCCTGAAACCGATCCTAGGATGCTTGTTTCCAGTCCAGGGAGGACCTGACTTGGCAGTTCGGGATGGACTGTACCCATGAGGCACAGGGTCAAGACTGATTTGCATATGGCTGTGTTCAAACTGGAACGGCATGGTGAGCAAAAAAACGATGGATTTATGCCCAGATCTCTGTACTGGGGTGAATGTATGACATTGTTCTGCATTCTGTCCATCAACTGTTGTTTTTGCATTTGTCACCCGAGTGGGAAGGATATGCCCAGACGTGGGTCCCATTCTCTCCATGTCACTGGAATCAAGCTATCCTGGCTGAAGAGGGGTGAAACCCTGAAACCTGTCATAGGATGCTTGTTTCCAGTCCAGGAGGACCTGGCTTGGCAGTTCGGGCTGGACTGTACCCATGAGGCATAGGGTCAAGACTGATTTGCATATGGCTGGGGTCAAACTGGAACGGCATGGTGAGCAAAAAAACGATGGATTTATGCCCAGATCTCTGTACTGGGGTGAATGTATGACATTGTTCTGCATTCTGTCCATCAACTGTTGTTTTTGCATTTGTCACCCGAGTGGGAAGGATATGCCCAGACGTGGGTCCCATGCTCTCCATGTCACTGGAATCAAGCTATCCTGGCTGAAGAGGGGTGAAACCCTGAAACCTGTCATAGGATGCTTGTTTCCAGTCCAGGAGGACCTGGCTTGGCAGTTCGGGCTGGACTGTACCCATGAGGCATAGGGTCAAGACTGATTTGCATATGGCTGGGGTCAAACTGGAACGGCATGGTAAGCAAAAAACTATGGATTTAGGCCCAGATCTCTGTACTGGGGTGAATGTATGACATTGTTCTGCATTCTGTCCATCAACTGTTGTTTTTGCATTTGTCACCCGAGTGGGAAGGATATGCCCAGACGTGGGTCCCATGCTCTCCATGTAACTGGAATCAAGCTATCCTGGCTGAAGAGGGGTGAAACCCTGACACCGGTCCTAGGATGCTTGTTTCCAGTCCAGGGATGACCTGGCATGGCAGTTCGGGCTGGACTGTACCCATGAGGCACAGGGTCAAGACTGATTTGCATATGGCTGGGTTCAATCTGGAACGGTATGGTGAGCAAAAAAACGATGGATTTAGGCACAGATCTCTGTACTGGGGTGAATGTATGATATTGTTCTTCATTCTGTCCATCAACTGTTGTTTTCGCATTTGTCACCCCGAGTGGGAAGGGTATGCCCAGACATGGGTCCCATGCTCTCCATGCCACTGGAATCAAGGTATCCTGGCTGAGAGAAGTGAAACCCTGAACCCTGTCCTAGGATGCTTGTTTCCAGTCCAGGGAGGACCTGGCTTGGCAGTTCGGGCTGGACTGTATGCATGAGGCACAGGGTCAAGACTGATTTGCATATGGCTGGGTTCAAACTGGAACGGCATGGTGAGCAAAAAAAGCGATGGGTTGAGTCCCAGATCTCTGTACTGGGGTGAATGTCTGACATTGTTCTGTATTCTGTCTATCAATTGTTGTTTTTGCATTTGTCTCCCCGAGTGGGAAGGATATGCCCAGACATGGGTCCCATGCTCTCCATGCCACTGGAATCAAGCTATCCTGGCTGAAGAGGGGTGAAACCCTGAAACCGGTCCTTGGATGCTTGTTTCCAGTGCAGGGAGGACCTGGCTTGGCAGTTCGGGCTGGACTGTACCCATGAGGCACAGGGTCAAGACTGATTTGCATCTGGCTGGGTTCAAACTGGAACGGCACTGTGAGCAAAAAAACGATGGATTTAGTCCCAGATCTCTCTACTGGGGTGAATGCATGACATTGTTCTGCATTCTGTCTATCAACTGTTGTTTTTGCATTTGTCCATGCTCTCTATGCCACTGGAATCAAGCTATCCTGGCTGAAGAGGGGTGAAACCCTGAAACCGGTCCTAGGATACTTGTTTCCAGTAGTTTGGGTTGGACTGTACCCATGAGGCACAGGATCAAGACTGATTTGCATATGACTGGGTTCAAACTGGAACGGCATTGTGAGCAAAAAAACAATGGATTTAGGTCCAGATCTCTCTACCGGGGTGAATGCATGACATTGTTCTGTATTCTGTCCATCAACTGTTGTTTTTGCATTTGTCACCCCGAGTGGGAAGGGTATGCCCAGACATGTGTCCCATGCTCTCCATAACAGTGGAATCAAGCTATCCTGGCTGAAGAGGGTGAAACCCTGAAATCGGTCCTAAGATGCTTGTTTCCAGTCCAGGGAGGACCTTGCTTGGCAGTTCGGGCTGGACTGTACCCATGAGGCACAGGGTTAAGACTGATTTGCATATGGCTGGGTTCAAACTGGAAAGGCATGGTGCGCAAAAAAAACGATGGATTTAAGACAGATCCTTGTACTGGGGTGAATGTATGACATTGTTCTGCATGCTGTCCATCAACTGTTGTTTTTGCCTTTGTCACCCCGAGTGGGAAGGGTATGCCCAGACGTGGGTCCCATGCTCTCTGTGCCACTGGAATCAACCTATCCTGGCTGAAGAGGGGTGAAACCCTGAAACTGGTCCTAGGATGCTTGTTTCAAGTCCAGGGAGGACCTGCCTTGGCAGTTCGGGCTAGACTGTACCCGTGAGGCACAGGGTCAAGACTGATTTGCATATGGCTGGGTTCAAACTGGAACGGCATGGTGAACAAAAAAACAATGGATTTAGATCCAGATCTCTCTATTGGGGTGAATGCATGACATTGTTCTTCATTCTGTCTATCAATTGTTGTTTTTGCATTTGTCTCCCCGAGTGGAAAGGGTATGCCCAGACATGGGTCCCTTGCTCTCCATGCCACTGGAATCAAGCTATCCTGGCTGAAGAGGGATGAAACCTTGAAACCGGTCCTTGGATGCTTGTTTCCAGTGCAGGGAGGACCTGGCTTGGCAGTTCGGGCTGGACTGTACCCATGAGGCACAGGGTTAATACTGATTTGCATATGGCTGGGTTCAAACTGGAACGGCATGGTGAGCAAAAAAACAATGGATTTAGGCCCAGATCTCTGTACTGGGGTGAATGTATGACATTGTTCTGCATGCTGTCTATCAACTGTTGTTTTTGCATTTGTCACCCCGAGTGGGAAGGGTATGCACAGACGTGCGTCCCATGCTCTCCATGCCACTGGAATCAAGCTATCCTGGCTGAAGAGGGGTGAAACCCTGAAACTGGTCCTATTATGCTTGTTTCCAGTCCAGAGAGGACCTTGCTTGACAGTTCGGGCTGGACTGTACCCATGAGGCACAGGATTAAGACTGATTTGCATATGGCTGGGTTCAAAGTGGAACGGCATGGTGAGCAAAACAACGATGGATTTAGGCCCAGATCCTTGTACTGGGGTGAATGCATGACATTGTTCTGAATTCTGTCTATCAATTGTTGTTTTTGCATTTGTCACCCCGAGTTGGAAGGGTATGCCTAGACATGGGTCCCATGCTCTCCATGCCACTGGAATCAAGCTATCCTGGCTGAAGAGGGGTAAAACCCTGAAACCGGTCCTAGGATGCTTGTTTCCAGTGCAGGGAGGACCTGGCTTGGCAGATCGGGCTGGACTGTACCCATGAGGCACAGGGTCAAAACTGATTTGCATATGGCTGGGTTCAAACTGGAACGGCATGGTGCGCAAAAAAAACGATGGATTTAAGACAGATCCTTGTACTGGGGTGAATGTATGACATTGTTCTGCATGCTGTCCATCAACTGTTGTTTTTGCCTTTGTCACCCCGAGTGGGAAGGGTATGCCCAGACGTGGGTCCCATGCTCTCTATGCCACTGGAATCAACCTATCCTGGCTGAAGAGGGGTGAAACCCTGAAACTGGTCCTAGGATGCTTGTTTCAAGTCCAGGGAGGACCTGCCTTGGCAGTTCGGGCTAGACTGTACCCGTGAGGCACAGGGTCAAGACTGATTTGCATATGGCTGGGTTCAAACTGGAACGGCATGGTGAACAAAAAAACAATGGATTTAGATCCAGATCTCTCTATTGGGGTGAATGCATGACATTGTTCTGCATTCTGTCTATCAATTGTTGTTTTTGCATTTGTCTCCCCGAGTGGAAAGGGTATGCCCAGACATGGGTCCCTTGCTCTCCATGCCACTGGAATCAAGCTATCCTGGCTGAAGAGGGATGAAACCTTGAAACCGGTCCTTGGATGCTTGTTTCCAATTCAGGGAGGACCTGGCTTGGCAGTTCGGGCTAGACTGTACCCATGAGGCACAGGGTCAAGACTGATTTGCATATGGATGGGTGCAAACTGGATCGGCATGGTGAGCAAAAATACGATGGATTTAGGCCCAGATCTCTGTACTGGGGTGAATGTACGACACTGTTCTGCATTCTGTCCATCAACTGTTGTTTTTGCATTTGTAACCTCGAGTGGGAAGGGTATGCCCAGACGTGGGTGCCATGCTCTCCATGCCACTGGAATCAAGCTATCCTGGCTGAGAGGGGTGAAACCCTGAACCCAGACCTAGGATGCTTGTTTCCAGTCCAGGGAGGACCTGGCTTGGCAGTTTGGGCTAGACTGTACCCATGAGGCACAGGGTCAAAACTGATTTGCATTTGGCTGGGTTCAAACTGGAACGGCATGGTGAGCAAAAAAACGATGGATTTAGGCCCAGATCTCTGTACTGGGGTGAATGTATGACATTGTTCTGCATGCTGTCTATCAACTGTTGTTTTTGCATTTGTAACCCCGAGTGGGAAGGGTATGCCCAGACGTGCGTCCCATGCTCTCCATGCCACTGGAATCAAGCTATCCTGGCTGAAGAGGGGTGAAACCCTGAAACCGGTCCTAGGATGCTTGTTTCCAGTGCAGGGAGGACCTGGCTTGGCAGTTCGGGCTGGACTGTACCCATGAGGCACAGGGTCAAGACTGATTTGCATATGGCTGGGTTCGAACTGGAACGGCATGGTGAGCAAAAAAACGATGGATTTAGGCCCAGATCTCTGTACTGGGGTGAATGTATGACATTGTTATGCATTCTGTAAATCAACTGTTGTTTTTGCATTTGTCACCCCGAGTGGGAAGGGTATGCCCAGACGTGCGTCCCATGCTCTCCATGCCACTGGAATCAAGCTATCCTGGCTGAGAGGGGTGAAACCCTGAAACCGGTCCTAGGATACTTGTTTCCAGTAGTTTGGGCTGGACTGTACCCATGAGGCACAGGGTCAAGACTGATTTGCATTTGGCTGGGTTCAAACTGGAACGGCATGGTGAGCAAAAAAAAGACGCATATAGGCCCAGATCTCTGTGCTGGGGTGAATGTATGACATTGTTCTGTATTCTGTCCATCAACTGTTGTTTTTGCATTTGTCACCCCGAGTGGGAAGGGTATGCCCAGACGTGGATCCCATGCTCTCCATGCTACTGGAATCATGCTATCCTGGCTGAAGAGGGGTGAAACCCTGAAACCGTTCCTAGTAAGCTTGTTTCCAGTCCAGGGAGGACCCAGCTTGGCAGTTCGGGCTGGACTGTACCCATGAGGCACAGGGTCAAGACTGATTTGCATATCGCTGGGTTCAAACTGGATCGGCATGGTGAGCAAAAAAACGATGGATTTAGGCCCAGATCTCTGTACTGGGTTGAATGTATGACATTGTTCTGCATTCTGTCTATCTACTGTTGTTTTTGCATTTGTCACCCTGAGTGGGAAGGGTATGCCCAGACATGGGTCCCATGCTCTCCATGTCACTGGAATCAAGCTATCCTGGCTGAAGAGGGGTGAAACCCTGAAACCGGTCCTAGGATGCTTGTTTCCAGTCCAGGGAGGACCTGGCTTGGCAGTTCGGGCTGGACTGTACGCATGAGGCACAGGGTCAAGACTGATTTGCATATGGCTGGGTTCAAACTGGAATGGCATGGTGAGCAAAAAAACGATGGGTTGAGGCCCAGATCTCTGTACTGGGGTGAATGTATGACATTGTTCTGCATTCTGTCCATCAACTGTTCTTTTTGCATTTGTCACCCCGAGTGGGAAGGGTGTGCCCAGACGTGGGTCCCATTCTCTCCATGTCACTGGAATCAAGCTATCCTGGCTGAAGAGGGGTGAAACCCTGATACCGATCCTAGGATGCTTGTTTCCAGTCCAGGGAGGACCTGACTTGGCAGTTCGGGCTGGACTGTACGCATGAGGCACAGGGTCAAGACTGATTTGCATATGGCTGTGTTCAAACTGGAACGGCATGGTGAGCAAAAAAACGATGGGTTGAGGCCCAGATCTCTGTACTGGGGTGAATGTATGACATTGTTCTGCATTCTGTCCATCAACTGTTGTTTTTGCATTTGCCACCCCGAGTGGGAAGGGTATGCCCAGACGTGGGTCCCATTCTCTCCATGTCACTGGAATCAAGCTATCCTGGCTGAAAAGGGGTGAAACCCTGAAACCTGTCATAGGATGCTTGTTTCCAGTCCAGAGAGGACCTTGCTTGACAGTTCGGGCTGGACTGTACCCATGAGGCACAGGGTTAAGACTGATTTGCATATGGCTTGGTTCAAAGTGGAACGGCATGGTGAGCAAAACAACGATGGATTTAGGCCCAGATCCTTGTACTGGGGTGAATGCATGACATTGTTCTGAATTCTGTCTATCAATTGTTGTTTTTGCATTTGTCACCCCGAGTTGGAAGGGTATGCCTAGACATGGGTCCCATGCTCTCCATGCCACTGGAATCAAGCTATCCTGGCTGAAGAGGGGTAAAACCCTGAAACCGGTCCTAGGAAGCTTGTTTCCAGTGCAGGGAGGACCTGGCTTGGCAGATCGGGCTGGACTGTACCCATGAGGCACAGGGTCAAAACTGATTTGCATATGGCTGGGTTCAAACTGGAACGGCATGGTGAGCAAAAAAACTATGGATTTAGGCGCAGATCTCTGTACTTGGGTGAATGTATGACATTGTTCTGCATTCTGTCCATCAACTGTTGTTTTTGCATTTGCCACCCCGAGTGGGAAGGGTATGCCCAGACGTGGGTCCCATTCTCTCCTTGTCACTGGAATCAAGCTATCCTGGCTGAAGAGGGGTGAAACCCTGAAACCTGTCATAGGATGCTTGTTTCCAGTCCAGGGAGGACCTAGCTTGGCAGTTCGGGCTGGACTGTACCCATGAGGCACAGGGTCAAGACTGATTTGCATATGGCTGGGTTCAAACTGGAACGGCATGGTGAGCAAAAAAACGATGGGTTGAGGCCCAGATCTCTGTACTGGGGTGAATGTATGACATTGTGCTGTATTCTGTCTATCAATTGTTGTTTTTGCATTTCTCTCCCCGAGTGGGAAGGATATGCCCAGACATGGGTCCCATGCTCTCCATGCCACTGGAATCAAGCTATCCTGGCTGAAGAGGGGTGAAACCCTAAAACCGGTCCTTGGATGCTTGTTTCCAGTGCAGGGAGGACCTGACTTGGCAGTTCGGGCTGGACTGTACCCATGAGGCACAGGGTCAAGACTGATTTGCATATGGCTGGGTTCAATCTGGAACGGTATGGTGAGCAAAAAAACAATGGATTTAGGCACAGATCTCTGTACTGGGGTGAATGTATGATATTGTTCTTCATTCTGTCCATCAACTGTTGTTTTCGCATTTGTCACCCCGAGTGGGAAGGGTATGCCCAGACATGGGTCCCATTCTCTCCATGTCACTGGAATCAAGGTATCCTGGCTGAGAGAAGTGAAACCCTGAACCCTGTCCTAGGATGCTTGTTTCCAGTCCAGGGAGGACCTGGCTTGGCAGTTCGGGCTGGACTGTACGCATGAGGCACAGGGTCAAGACTGATTTGCATATGGCTGGGTTCAAACTGGAACGGCATGGTGAGCAAAAAAACGATGGGTTAAGTCCCAGATCTCTGTACTGGGGTGAATGTCTGACATTGTTCTGTATTCTGTCTATCAATTGTTGTTTTTGCATTTCTCTCCCCGAGTGGGAAGGATATGCCCAGACATGGGTCCCATGCTCTCCATGCCACTGGAATCAAGCTATCCTGGCTGAAGAGGGGTGAAACCCTGAAACCGGTCCTTGGATGCTTGTTTCCAGTGCAGGGAGGACCTGACTTGGCAGTTCGGGCTGGACTGTACCCATGAGGCACAGGGTCAAGACTGATTTGCATATGGCTGGGTTCAAACTGGAACGGCATGGCGAGCAAAAAAACGATGGGTTGAGGCGCAGATCTCTGTACTGGGGTGAATGTATGACATTGTTCTGCATTCTGTCCATCAACTGTTGTTTTTGCATTTGTCACCCCGAGTGGGAAGGGTATACCCAGACGTGGGTCCCATTCTCTCCATGTCACTGGAATCAAGCTATCCTGGCTGAAGAGGGGTGAAACCCTGAAACCTGTCATAGGATGCTTGTTTCCAGTCCAGGGAGGACCTGGCTTAGCAGTTCGGGCTGGACTGTACCCATGAGGCACAGGGTCAAGACTGATTTATTTACATATGGCTGGGGTCAAACTAGAACGGCATGGTGAGCAAAAAACTATGGATTTAGGCCCAGATCTCTGTACTGGGGTGAATGTATGACATTGTTCTGCATTCTGTCCATCAACTGTTGTTTTTGCATTTGTCACCCGAGTGGGAAGGATATGCCCAGACGTGGGTCCCATGCTCTCCATGTCACTGGAATCAAGCTATCCTGGCTGAAGAGGGGTGAAACCCTGAAACCAGTCCTAGGATGCTTGTTTCCAGTCCAGGGATGACCTGGCATGGCAGTTCGGGCTGAGCTGTACCCATGAGGCACAGGGTCAAGACTGATTTGCATATGGCTGGGTTCAATCTGGAACGGTATGGTGAGCAAAAAAACGATTGATTTAGGTACAGATCTCTGTACTGGGGTGAATGTATGATATTGTTCTTCATTCTGTCCATCAACTGTTGTTTTCGCATTTGTCACCCCGAGTGGGAAGGGTATGCCCACACATGGGTCCCATGCTCTCCATGCCACTGGAATCAAGGTATCCTGGCTGAGAGAAGTGAAACCCTGAACCCTGTCCTAGGATGCTTGTTTCCAGTCCAGGGAGGACCTGGCTTGGCAGTTCGGGCTGGACTGTACGCATGAGGCACAGGGTCAAGACTGATTTGCATATGGCTGGGTTCAAACTGGAACGGCATGGTGAGCAAAAAAATAATGGGTTGAGGCCCAGATCTCTGTACTGGGGTGAATGTCTGACATTGTTCTGCATTCTGTCCATCAACTGTTGTTTTTGCATTTGTCACCCCGAGTGGGAAGGGTATGCCCAGACGTGTGTCCCATGCTCTCCATGTCACTGGAAACAAGCTATCCTGGCTGAAGAGGGGTGAAACCCTGATACCGATCCTAGGATGCTTGTTTCCAGTCCAGGGAGGACCTGACTTGGAAGTTCGGGCTGGACTGTACGCATGAGGCACAGGGTCAAGACTGATTTGCATATGGCTGGGTTCAAACTGGAACGGCATGGTGAGCAAAAAAACGATGGGTTGAGGCCCAGATCTCTGTACTGGGGTGAATGTATGACATTGTTCTGCATTCTGTCCATCAACTGTTGTTTTGCATTTGTCACCCCGAGTGGGAAGGGTATGCCCAGACGTGGGTCCCATTCTCTCCATGTCACTGGAATCAAGCTATCCTGGCTGAAGAGGGGTGAAACCCTGAAACCTGTCATAGTATGCTTGTTTCCAGTCCAGGGAGGACCTGGCATGGCAGTTCGGGCTGGACTGTACCCATGAGGCACAGGGTCAAGACTGATTTGCATATGGCTGGGTTCAATCTGGAACGGTATGGTGAGCAAAAAAACGATTGATTTAGACACAGATCTCTGTACTGGGGTGAATGTATGATATTGTTCTTCATTCTGTCCATCAACTGTTGTTTTTCCATTTGTCACCCCGAGTGGGAAGGGTATGCCCAGACATGGGTCCCATGCTCTCCATGCCACTGGAATCAAGGTATCCTGGCTGAGAGAAGTGAAACCCTGAACCCTGTCCTAGGATGCTTGTTTCCAGTCCAGGGAGGACCTGGCTTGGCAGTTCGGGCTGGACTGTACGCATGAGGCACAGGGTCAAGACTGATTTGCATATGGCTGGGTTCAAACTGGAACGGCATGGTGAGCAAAAAAATAATGGGTTGAGGCCCAGATCTCTGTACTGGGGTGAATGTCTGACATTGTTCTGCATTCTGTCCATCAACTGTTGTTTTTGCATTTGTCACCCCGAGTGGGAAGGGTATGCCCAGACGTGTGTCCCATGCTCTCCATGTCACTGGAAACAAGCTATCCTGGCTGAAGAGGGGTGAAACCCTGATACCGATCCTAGGATGCTTGTTTCCAGTCCAGGGAGGACCTGACTTGGAAGTTCGGGCTGGACTGTACGCATGAGGCACAGGGTCAAGACTGATTTGCATATGGCTGGGTTCAAACTGGAACGGCATGGTGAGCAAAAAAACGATGGGTTGAGGCCCAGATCTCTGTACTGGGGTGAATGTATGACATTGTTCTGCATTCTGTCCATCAACTGTTGTTTTGCATTTGTCACCCCGAGTGGGAAGGGTATGCCCAGACGTGGGTCCCATTCTCTCCATGTCACTGGAATCAAGCTATCCTGGCTGAAGAGGGGTGAAACCCTGAAACCTGTCATAGTATGCTTGTTTCCAGTCCAGGGAGGACCTGGCATGGCAGTTCGGGCTGGACTGTACCCATGAGGCACAGGGTCAAGACTGATTTGCATATGGCTGGGTTCAATCTGGAACGGTATGGTGAGCAAAAAAACGATTGATTTAGACACAGATCTCTGTACTGGGGTGAATGTATGATATTGTTCTTCATTCTGTCCATCAACTGTTGTTTTCGCATTTGTCACCCCGAGTGGGAAGGGTATGCCCAGACATGGGTCCCATGCTCTCCATGCCACTGGAATCAAGGTATCCTGGCTGAGAGAAGTGAAACCCTGAACCCTGTCCTAGGATGCTTGTTTCCAGTCCAGGGAGGACCTGGCTTGGCAGTTCGGGCTGGACTGTACGCATGAGGCACAGGGTCAAGACTGATTTGCATATGGCTGGGTTCAAACTGGAATGGCATGGTGAGCAAAAAAATGATGGGTTGAGGCCCAGATCTCTGTACTGGGGTGAATGTCTGATATTGTTCTGCATTCTGTCCATCAACTGTTGTTTTTGCATTTGTCACCCCGAGTGGGAAGGGTATGCCCAGACGTGGGTCCCATGCTCTCCATGTCACTGGAATCAAGCTATCCTGGCTGAAGAGGGGTGAAACCCTGAAACCGATCCTAGGATGCTTGTTTCCAGTCCAGGGAGGACCTGACTTGGCAGTTCGGGCTGGACTGTACCCATGAGGCACAGGGTCAAGACTGATTTGCATATGGCTGTGTTCAAACTGGAACGGCATGGTGAGCAAAAAAACGATGGATTTATGCCCAGATCTCTGTACTGGGGTGAATGTATGACATTGTTCTGCATTCTGTCCATCAACTGTTGTTTTTGCATTTGTCAACCGAGTGGGAAGGATATGCCCAGACGTGGGTCCCATGCTCTCCATGTCACTGGAATCAAGCTATCCTGGCTGAAGAGGGGTGAAACCCTGAAACCGATCCTAGGATGCTTGTTTCCAGTCCAGGGAGGACCTGACTTGGCAGTTCGGGATGGACTGTACCCATGAGGCACAGGGTCAAGACTGATTTGCATATGGCTGTGTTCAAACTGGAACGGCATGGTGAGCAAAAAAACGATGGATTTATGCCCAGATCTCTGTACTGGGGTGAATGTATGACATTGTTCTGCATTCTGTCCATCAACTGTTGTTTTTGCATTTGTCACCCGAGTGGGAAGGATATGCCCAGACGTGGGTCCCATTCTCTCCATGTCACTGGAATCAAGCTATCCTGGCTGAAGAGGGGTGAAACCCTGAAACCTGTCATAGGATGCTTGTTTCCAGTCCAGGAGGACCTGGCTTGGCAGTTCGGGCTGGACTGTACCCATGAGGCATAGGGTCAAGACTGATTTGCATATGGCTGGGGTCAAACTGGAACGGCATGGTGAGCAAAAAAACGATGGATTTATGCCCAGATCTCTGTACTGGGGTGAATGTATGACATTGTTCTGCATTCTGTCCATCAACTGTTGTTTTTGCATTTGTCACCCGAGTGGGAAGGATATGCCCAGACGTGGGTCCCATGCTCTCCATGTCACTGGAATCAAGCTATCCTGGCTGAAGAGGGGTGAAACCCTGAAACCTGTCATAGGATGCTTGTTTCCAGTCCAGGAGGACCTGGCTTGGCAGTTCGGGCTGGACTGTACCCATGAGGCATAGGGTCAAGACTGATTTGCATATGGCTGGGGTCAAACTGGAACGGCATGGTGAGCAAAAAACTATGGATTTAGGCCCAGATCTCTGTACTGGGGTGAATGTATGACATTGTTCTGCATTCTGTCCATCAACTGTTGTTTTTGCATTTGTCACCCGAGTGGGAAGGATATGCCCAGACGTGGGTCCCATGCTCTCCATGTCACTGGAATCAAGCTATCCTGGCTGCAGAGGGGTGAAACCCTGACACCGGTCCTAGGATGCTTGTTTCCAGTCCAGGGATGACCTGGCATGGCAGTTTGGGCTGGACTGTACCCATGAGGCACAGGGTCAAGACTGATTTGCATATGGCTGGGTTCAATCTGGAACGGTATGGTGAGCAAAAAAACGATGGATTTAGGCACAGATCTCTGTACTGGGGTGAATGTATGATATTGTTCTTCATTCTGTCCATCAACTGTTGTTTTCGCATTTGTCACCCCGAGTGGGAAGGGTATGCCCAGACATGGGTCCCATGCTCTCCATGCCACTGGAATCAAGGTATCCTGGCTGAGAGAAGTGAAACCCTGAACCCTGTCCTAGGATGCTTGTTTCCAGTCCAGGGAGGACCTGGCTTGGCAGTTCGGGCTGGACTGTATGCATGAGGCACAGGGTCAAGACTGATTTGCATATGGCTGGGTTCAAACTGGAACGGCATGGTGAGCAAAAAAACGATGGGTTGAGTCCCAGATCTCTGTACTGGGGTGAATGTCTGACATTGTTCTGTATTCTGTCTATCAATTGTTGTTTTTGCATTTGTCTCCCCGAGTGGGAAGGATATGCCCAGACATGGGTCCCATGCTCTCCATGCCACTGGAATCAAGCTATCCTGGCTGAAGAGGGGTGAAACCCTGAAACCGGTCCTTGGATGCTTGTTTCCAGTGCAGGGAGGACCTGGCTTGGCAGTTCGGGCTGGACTGTACCCATGAGGCACAGGGTCAAGACTGATTTGCATCTGGCTGGGTTCAAACTGGAACGGCACTGTGAGCAAAAAAACGATGGATTTAGTCCCAGATCTCTCTACTGGGGTGAATCCATGACATTGTTCTGCATTCTGTCTATCAACTGTTGTTTTTGCATTTGTCCATGCTCTCCATGCCACTGGAATCAAGCTATCCTGACTGAAGAGGGGTGAAACCCTGAAACCGGTCCTAGGATACTTGTTTCCAGTAGTTTTGGCTGGACTGTACCCATGAGGCACAGGGTCAAGACTGATTTGCATATGGCTGGGCTCAAACTGGAACGGCATGGTGAGCAAAAAACGATGTATTTAGGCCCAGATCTCTGTAGTGGGGTGAATATATGACATTGTTCTGTATTCTGTCTATCAATTGTTGTTTTTGCATTTGTCTCCCCGAGTGGGAAGGATATGCCCAGACATGGGTCCCATGCTCTCCATGCCACTGGAATCAAGCTATCCTGGCTGAAGAGGGGTGAAACCCTGAAACCGGTCCTTGGATGCTTGTTTCCAGTGCACGGAGGACCTGGCTTAGCAGTTCGGGCTGGACTGTACCCATGAGGCACAGGGTCAAGACTGATTTGCATCTGGCTGGGTTCAAACTGGAACGGCACTGTGAGCAAAAAAACGATGGATTTAGTCCCAGATCTCTCTACTGGGGTGAATGCATGACATTGTTCTGCATTCTGTCTATCAACTGTTGTTTTTGCATTTGTCCATGCTCTCTATGCCACTGGAATCAAGCTATCCTGGCTGAAGAGGGGTGAAACCCTGAAACCGGTCCTAGGATACTTGTTTCCAGTAGTTTGGGTTGGACTGTACCCATGAGGCACAGGATCAAGACTGATTTGCATATGACTGGGTTCAAACTGGAACGGCATTGTGAGCAAAAAAACAATGGATTTAGGTCCAGATCTCTCTACCGGGGTGAATGCATGACATTGTTCTGTATTCTGTCCATCAACTGTTGTTTTTGCATTTGTCACCCCGAGTGGGAAGGGTATGCCCAGACATGTGTCCCATGCTCTCCATAACAGTGGAATCAAGCTATCCTGGCTGAAGAGGGTGAAACCCTGAAATCGGTCCTAAGATGCTTGTTTCCAGTCCAGGGAGGACCTTGCTTGGCAGTTCGGGCTGGACTGTACCCATGAGGCACAGGGTTAAGACTGATTTGCATATGGCTGGGTTCAAACTGGAAAGGCATGGTGCGCAAAAAAAACGATGGATTTAAGACAGATCCTTGTACTGGGGTGAATGTATGACATTGTTCTGCATGCTGTCCATCAACTGTTGTTTTTGCCTTTGTCACCCCGAGTGGGAAGGGTATGCCCAGACGTGGGTCCCATGCTCTCTGTGCCACTGGAATCAACCTATCCTGGCTGAAGAGGGGTGAAACCCTGAAACTGGTCCTAGGATGCTTGTTTCAAGTCCAGGGAGGACCTGCCTTGGCAGTTCGGGCTAGACTGTACCCGTGAGGCACAGGGTCAAGACTGATTTGCATATGGCTGGGTTCAAACTGGAACGGCATGGTGAACAAAAAAACAATGGATTTAGATCCAGATCTCTCTATTGGGGTGAATGCATGACATTGTTCTGCATTCTGTCTATCAATTGTTGTTTTTGCATTTGTCTCCCCGAGTGGAAAGGGTATGCCCAGACATGGGTCCCTTGCTCTCCATGCCACTGGAATCAAGCTATCCTGGCTGAAGAGGGATGAAACCTTGAAACCGGTCCTTGGATGCTTGTTTCCAGTGCAGGGAGGACCTGGCTTGGCAGTTCGGGCTGGACTGTACCCATGAGGCACAGGGTTAATACTGATTTGCATATGGCTGGGTTCAAACTGGAACGGCATTGTGAGCAAAAAAACAATGGATTTAGGCCCAGATCTCTGTACTGGGGTGAATGTATGACATTGTTCTGCATGCTGTCTATCAACTGTTGTTTTTGCATTTGTCACCCCGAGTGGGAAGGGTATGCACAGACGTGCGTCCCATGCTCTCCATGCCACTGGAATCAAGCTATCCTGGCTGAAGAGGGGTGAAACCCTGAAACTGGTCCTATTATGCTTGTTTCCAGTCCAGAGAGGACCTTGCTTGACAGTTCGGGCTGGACTGTACCCATGAGGCACAGGGTTAAGACTGATTTGCATATGGCTGGGTTCAAAGTGGAACGGCATGGTGAGCAAAACAACGATGGATTTAGGCCCAGATCCTTGTACTGGGGTGAATGCATGACATTGTTCTGAATTCTGTCTATCAATTGTTGTTTTTGCATTTGTCACCCCGAGTTGGAAGGGTATGCCTAGACATGGGTCCCATGCTCTCCATGCCACTGGAATCAAGCTATCCTGGCTGAAGAGGGGTAAAACCCTGAAACCGGTCCTAGGATGCTTGTTTCCAGTGCAGGGAGGACCTGGCTTGGCAGATCGGGCTGGACTGTACCCATGAGGCACAGGGTCAAAACTGATTTGCATATGGCTGGGTTCAAACTGGAACGGCATGGTGCGCAAAAAAAACGATGGATTTAAGACAGATCCTTGTACTGGGGTGAATGTATGACATTGTTCTGCATGCTGTCCATCAACTGTTGTTTTTGCCTTTGTCACCCCGAGTGGGAAGGGTATGCCCAGACGTGGGTCCCATGCTCTCTGTGCCACTGGAATCAACCTATCCTGGCTGAAGAGGGGTGAAACCCTGAAACTGGTCCTAGGATGCTTGTTTCAAGTCCAGGGAGGACCTGCCTTGGCAGTTCGGGCTAGACTGTACCCGTGAGGCACAGGGTCAAGACTGATTTGCATATGGCTGGGTTCAAACTGGAACGGCATGGTGAACAAAAAAACAATGGATTTAGATCCAGATCTCTCTATTGGGGTGAATGCATGACATTGTTCTGCATTCTGTCTATCAATTGTTGTTTTTGCATTTGTCTCCCCGAGTGGAAAGGGTATGCCCAGACATGGGTCCCTTGCTCTCCATGCCACTGGAATCAAGCTATCCTGGCTGAAGAGGGATGAAACCTTGAAACCGGTCCTTGGATGCTTGTTTCCAGTGCAGGGAGGACCTGGCTTGGCAGTTCGGGCTGGACTGTACCCATGAGGCACAGGGTTAATACTGATTTGCATATGGCTGGGTTCAAACTGGAACGGCATGGTGAGCAAAAAAACAATGGATTTAGGCCCAGATCTCTGTACTGGGGTGAATGTATGACATTGTTCTGCATGCTGTCTATCAACTGTTGTTTTTGCATTTGTCACCCCGAGTGGGAAGGGTATGCACAGACGTGCGTCCCATGCTCTCCATGCCACTGGAATCAAGCTATCCTGGCTGAAGAGGGGTGAAACCCTGAAACTGGTCCTATTATGCTTGTTTCCAGTCCAGAGAGGACCTTGCTTGACAGTTCGGGCTGGACTGTACCCATGAGGCACAGGGTTAAGACTGATTTGCATATGGCTGGGTTCAAAGTGGAACGGCATGGTGAGCAAAACAACGATGGATTTAGGCCCAGATCCTTGTACTGGGGTGAATGCATGACATTGTTCTGAATTCTGTCTATCAATTGTTGTTTTTGCATTTGTCACCCCGAGTTGGAAGGGTATGCCTAGACATGGGTCCCATGCTCTCCATGCCATTGGAATCAAGCTATCCTGGCTGAAGAGGGGTAAAACCCTGAAACCGGTCCTAGGATGCTTGTTTCCAGTGCAGGGAGGACCTGGCTTGGCAGATCGGGCTGGACTGTACCCATGAGGCACAGGGTCAAAACTGATTTGCATATGGCTGGGTTCAAACTGGAACGGCATGGTGAGCAAAAAAACTATGGATTTAGGCGCAGATCTCTGTACTTGGGTGAATGTATGACATTGTTCTGCATTCTGTCCATCAACTGTTGTTTTTGCATTTGTGACCTCGAGTGGGAAGCGTATGCCCAGACGTGGGTCCCATGCTCTCCGTGCCACTGGAATCAACCTATCCTGGCTGAAGAGGGGTGAAACCCTGATACCGGTCCTAGGATACTTGTTTCCAATTCAGGAAGGACCTGGCTTGGCAGTTCGGGCTAGACTGTACCCATGAGGCACAGGGTCAAGACTGATTTGCATATGGATGGGTGCAAACTGGATCGGCATGGTGAGCAAAAATACGATGGATTTAGGCCCAGATCTCTGTACTGGGGTGAATGTACGACACTGTTCTGCATTCTGTCCATCAACTGTTGTTTTTGCATTTGTAACCTCGAGTGGGAAGGGTATGCCCAGACGTGGGTGCCATGCTCTCCATGCCACTGGAATCAAGCTATCCTGGCTGAGAGGGGTGAAACCCTGAACCCAGACCTAGGATGCTTGTTTCCAGTCCAGGGAGGACCTGGCTTGGCAGTTCGGGCTAGACTGTACCCATGAGGCACAGGGTCAAAACTGATTTGCATTTGGCTGGGTTCAAACTGGAACGGCATGGTGAGCAAAAAAACGATGGATTTAGGCCCAGATCTCTGTACTGGGGTGAATGTATGACATTGTTCTGCATGCTGTAAATCAACTGTTGTTTTTGCATTTGTCACCCCGAGTGGGAAGGGTATGCCCAGACGTGCGTCCCATGCTCTCCATGCCACTGGAATCAAGCTATCCTGGCTGAAGAGGGGTGAAACCCTGAAACCGGTCCTAGGATGCTTGTTTCCAGTGCAGGGAGGACCTGGCTTGGCAGTTCGGGCTGGACTGTACCCATGAGGCACAGGGTCAAGACTGATTTGCATATGGCTGGGTTCGAACTGGAACGGCATGGTGAGCAAAAAAACGATGGATTTAGGCCCAGATCTCTGTACTGGGGTGAATGTATGACATTGTTATGCATTCTGTAAATCAACTGTTGTTTTTGCATTTGTCACCCCGAGTGGGAAGGGTATGCCCAGACGTGCGTCCCATGCTCTCCATGCCACTGGAATCAAGCTATCCTGGCTGAGAGGGGTGAAACCCTGAAACCGGTCCTAGGATACTTGTTTCCAGTAGTTTGGGCTGGACTGTACCCATGAGGCACAGGGTCAAGACTGATTTGCATTTGGCTGGGTTCAAACTGGAACGGCATGGTGAGCAAAAAAAAGACGCATATAGGCCCAGATCTCTGTGCTGGGGTGAATGTATGACATTGTTCTGTATTCTGTCCATCAACTGTTGTTTTTGCATTTGTCACCCCGAGTGGGAAGGGTATGCCCAGACGTGGATCCCATGCTCTCCATGCTACTGGAATCATGCTATCCTGGCTGAAGAGGGGTGAAACCCTGAAACCGTTCCTAGTAAGTTTGTTTCCAGTCCAGGGAGGACCCAGCTTGGCAGTTCGGGCTGGACTGTACCCATGAGGCACAGGGTCAAGACTGATTTGCATATCGCTGGGTTCAAACTGGATCGGCATGGTGAGCAAAAAAACGATGGATTTAGGCCCAGATCTCTGTACTGGGTTGAATGTATGACATTGTTCTGCATTCTGTCTATCTACTGTTGTTTTTGCATTTGTCACCCCGAGTGGGAAGGGTGTGCCCAGACGTGGGTCCCATTCTCTCCATGTCACTGGAATCAAGCTATCCTGGCTGAAGAGGGGTGAAACCCTGATACCGATCCTAGGATGCTTGTTTCCAGTCCAGGGAGGACCTGACTTGGCAGTTCGGGCTGGACTGTACGCATGAGGCACAGGGTCAAGACTGATTTGCATATGGCTGTGTTCAAACTGGAACGGCATGGTGAGCAAAAAAACGATGGGTTGAGGCCCAGATCTCTGTACTGGGGTGAATGTATGACATTGTTCTGCATTCTGTCCATCAACTGTTGTTTTTGCATTTGCCACCCCGAGTGGGAAGGGTATGCCCAGACGTGGGTCCCATTCTCTCCATGTCACTGGAATCAAGCTATCCTGGCTGAAGAGGGGTGAAACCCTGAAACCTGTCATAGGATGCTTGTTTCCAGTCCAGAGAGGACCTTGCTTGACAGTTCGGGCTGGACTGTACCCATGAGGCACAGGGTCAAGACTGATTTGCATATGGCTGGGTTCAAACTGGAACGGCATGGTGAGCAAAAAAACGATGGGTTGAGGCCCAGATCTCTGTACTGGGGTGAATGTATGACATTGTGCTGTATTCTGTCTATCAATTGTTGTTTTTGCATTTCTCTCCCCGAGTGGGAAGGATATGCCCAGACATGGGTCCCATGCTCTCCATGCCACTGGAATCAAGCTATCCTGGCTGAAGAGGGGTGAAACCCTAAAACCGGTCCTTGGATGCTTGTTTCCAGTGCAGGGAGGACCTGACTTGGCAGTTCGGGCTGGACTGTACCCATGAGGCACAGGGTCAAGACTGATTTGCATATGGCTGGGTTCAATCTGGAACGGTATGGTGAGCAAAAAAACAATGGATTTAGGCACAGATCTCTGTACTGGGGTGAATGTATGATATTGTTCTTCATTCTGTCCATCAACTGTTGTTTTCGCATTTGTCACCCCGAGTGGGAAGGGTATGCCCAGACATGGGTCCCATTCTCTCCATGTCACTGGAATCAAGGTATCCTGGCTGAGAGAAGTGAAACCCTGAACCCTGTCCTAGGATGCTTGTTTCCAGTCCAGGGAGGACCTGGCTTGGCAGTTCGGGCTGGACTGTACGCATGAGGCACAGGGTCAAGACTGATTTGCATATGGCTGGGTTCAAACTGGAACGGCATGGTGAGCAAAAAAACGATGGGTTAAGTCCCAGATCTCTGTACTGGGGTGAATGTCTGACATTGTTCTGTATTCTGTCTATCAATTGTTGTTTTTGCATTTCTCTCCCCGAGTGGGAAGGATATGCCCAGACATGGGTCCCATGCTCTCCATGCCACTGGAATCAAGCTATCCTGGCTGAAGAGGGGTGAAACCCTGAAACCGGTCCTTGGATGCTTGTTTCCAGTGCAGGGAGGACCTGACTTGGCAGTTCGGGCTGGACTGTACCCATGAGGCACAGGGTCAAGACTGATTTGCATCTGTCTGGGTTCAAACTGGAACGGCACTGTGAGCAAAAAAACGATGGATTTAGTCCCAGATCTCTCTACTGGGGTGAATGCATGACATTGTTCTGCATTCTGTCCATCAACTGTTGTTTTTGCATTTGTCCATGCTCTCCATGCCACTGGAATCAAGCTATCCTGGCTGAAGAGGGGTGAAACCCTGAAACCGGTCCTAGGATACTTGTTTCCAGTAGTTTGGGTTGGACTGTACCCATGAGGCACAGGGTCAAGACTGATTTGCATATGACTAGGTTCAAACTGGAACGGCATTGTGAGCAAAAAAACAATGGATTTAGGTCCAGATCTCTCTACTGGGGTGAATGCATGACATTGTTCTGTATTTTGTCCATCAACTGTTGTTTTTGCATTTGTCACCCCGAGTGGGAAGGGTATGCCCAGACATGTGTCCCATGCTCTCCATAACAGTGGAATCAAGCTATCCTGGCTGAAGAGGGTGAAACCCTGAAACTGGTCCTAGGATGCTTGTTTCCAGTCCAGGGAGGACCTTGCTTGGCAGTTCGGGCTGGACTGTACCCATGAGGCACAGGGTTAAGACTGATTTTCATATGGCTGGGTTCAAACTGGAACGGCATGGTGCGCAAAAAAAACGATGGATTTAGGACAGATCCTTGTACTGGGGTGAATGTATGACATTGTTCTGCATGCTGTCCATCAACTGTTGTTTTTGCATTTGTCACCCCGAGTGGGAAGGGTATGCCCAGACGTGGGTCCCATGCTGTCCATGCCACTGGAATCAAGCTATCCTGGCTGAAGAGGGGTAAAACCCGGAAACCGTTCCTAGTAAGCTTGTTTCCAGTCCAGGGAGGACCCAGCTTGGCAGTTCGGACTGGACTGTACCCATGAGGCACAGGGTCAAGGCTGATTTGCATATGGCTGGGTTCAAACTGGAACGGCATGGTGAGAAAAAAACGTTGGATTTAGGCCCAGATCTCTGTACTGGGGTGAATGTATGACATTGTTGTGCATTCTGTCCATCAACTGTTGTTTTTGCATTTGTCACCCCGAGTGGGAAGGGTATGCCCAGACGTGTGTCCCATGCTCTCCATGTCACTGGAATCAAGCTATCCTGGCTGAAGAGGGGTGAAACCCTGAAACCGATTCTAGTAAGCTTGTTTCCAGTGCAGGAAGGACCTGGCTTGGCAGTTCGGGCTGGACTGTACCCATGAGGCACACGGTCAAGACTGATTTGCATATGGCTGGGTTCAAACTGGAACGGCATTGTGAGCAAGAAAACAATGGATTTAGGTCCAGATCTCTCTATTGGGGTGAATGCATGACATTGTTCTGCATTCTGTCTATCAATTGTTGTTTTTGCATTTGTCTCCCCGAGTGGAAAGGGTATGCCCAGACATGGGTCCCATGCTCTCCATGCCACTGGAATCAAGCTATCCTGGCTGAAGAGGGGTGAAACCTTGAAACCGGTCCTTGGATGCTTGTTTCCAGTGCAGGGAGGACCTGGCTTGGCAGTTCGGGCTGCACTGTACCCATGAGGCACAGGGTCAAGACTGATTTGCATATGGCTGGGTTCAAACTGGAACGGCACTGTGAGCAAAAAAACGATGGATTTAGTCCCAGATCTCTCTACTGGGGTGAATGCATGACATTGTTCTGCATTCTGTCTATCAACTGTTGTTTTTGCATTTGTCCATGCTCTCCATGCCACTGGAATCAATCTATCCTGGCTGAAGAGGGGTGAAATCGTGAAACCGGTCCTAGGATACTTGTTATCAGTAGTTTGGGCTGGACTGTACCCATGAGGCACAGGGTCAAGTCTGATTTGCATATGGCTGGGCTCAAACTGGAACGGCATGGTGAGCAAAAAACGATGTATTTAGGCCCAGATGTCTGTACTGGGCTGAATGTATGACATTGTTCTGTATTCTGTCCATCAACTGTTGTTTTTGCATTTGTCACCCCGAGTGGGAAGGGTATGCCCAGACGTGGGTCCCATGCTCTCCGTGCCACTGTAATCAACCTATCCTGGCTGAAGAGGGGTGAAACCCTGATTCCGGTCCTAGGATACTTGTTTCCAATCCAGGGAGGACCTGGCTTGGCAGTTCGGGCTAGACTGTACCCATGAGGCACAGGGTCAAGACTGATTTGCATATGGCTGGGTGCAAACTGGAACGGCATGGTGAGCAAAAATACGATGGAATTAGGCCCAGATCTCTGTACTGGGGTGAATGTATGACACTGTTCTGCATTCTGTCCATCAACTGTTGTTTTTGCATTTGTGACCTCGATTGGGAAGGGTATGCCCAGACGTGGGTCTCATGCTCTCCGTGCCACTGGAATCAAGCTATCCTGGCTGAGAGGGGTGAAACCCTGAACCCGGTCCTAGGATGCTTGTTTCCAGTCCAGGGAGGACCTGGCTTGGCAGTTCGGGCTGGACTGTGCCCATGAGGCACAGGGTTAATACTGATTTGCATATGGCTGGGTTCAAACTGGAACGGCATGGTGAGCAAAAAAACTATGGATTTAGTCCCAGATCTCTGTACTGGGGTGAATGTATGACATTGTTCTGCATGCTGTCTATCAACTGTTGTTTTTGCATTTGTCACCCCGAGTGGGAAGGGTATGCCCAGCCGTGCGTCCCATGCTCTCCATGCCACTGGAATCAAGCTATCCTGGCTGAAGAGGGGTGAAACCCTGAAACTGGTCCTAGGTTGCTTGTTTCCAGTGCAGGGAGGACCTGGCTTGGCAGTTCGGGCTGGACTGTACCCATGAGGCACAGGGTCAAGACTGATTTGCATATGGCTGGGTTCAAACTGGAACGCCATGGTGAGCAAAAAAACGATGGATTTAAGCCCAGATCTCTGTACTGGGGTGAATGTATGACATTGTTATGCATTCTGCCCATCAACTGTTGTTTTTGCATTTGGGACCTCGAGTGGGAAGGGTATGCCCGGACGTGGGTCCCATGCTCTCCATGCCACTGGAATCAAGCTATCCTGGCTGAGAGGGGTGAAACCCTGAACCCGGTCCTAGGATGCTTGTTTCCAGTCCAGGGAGGACCTGGCTTGGCAGTTCGGGCTGGACTGAACCCATGAGGGACAGGGTCAAGACTGATTTGCATATGACTGGGTTCAAACTGGAACGGCATTGTGAGCAACAAAACAATGGATTTAGGCCCAGATCTCTCTACTGGGGTGAATGCATGACATTGTTCTGCATTCTGTCTATCAACTGTTGTTTTTGCATTTATCACCCCGAGTGGGAAGGGTATGCCCAGACATGTGTCCCATGCTCTCCATGCCACTGGAATCAAGCTATCCTGGCTGAAGAGGGGTGAAACCTTAAAACTGGTCCTATTATGCTTGTTTACAGTCCAGGGAGGACCTTGCTTAACAGTTCGGGCTGGACTGTACCCATGAGGCACAGGGTTAAGACTGATTTGCATATGGCTGGGTTCAAAGTGGAACGGCATGGTGAGCAAAACAACGATGGATTCAGGCCCAGATCCTTGTACTGGGGTGAATGCATGACATTGTTCTGCATTCTGTCTATCAATTGTTGTTTTTGCATTTGTCACCCCGAGTGGGAAGGGTATGCCCAGACGTGCGTCCCATGCTCTCCATGCCACTGGAATCAAGCTACCCTGGCTGAAGAGGGGTGAAACCCTGAAACCGGTCCTAGGATGCTTGTTTCCAGTGCAGGGAGGACCTGGCTTGGCAGATCGGGCTGGACTGTACCCATGAGGCACAGGGTCAAGACTGATTTGCATTTGGCTGGGTTCGAACTGGAACGGCATGGTGAGCAAAAAAATGATGGATTTCGGCCTAGATCTCTGTACTGGGGTGAATGTATGACATTGTTATGCATTCTGTCCATCAACTGTTGTTTTTGCATTTGTGACCTCGAGTGGGTAGGGTATGCCCAGACGTGGGTCCCATGCTCTCCATGCCACTGGAATCAAGCTATCCTGGCTGAGAGGGGTGAAACCCTGAAACCGGTCCTAGGATACTTGTTTCCAGTAGTTTGGGCTGGACTGTACCCATGAGGCACAGGGTCAAGACTGATTTGCATATGGCTGGGTTCAAACTGGAACGGCATGGTGAGCAAAAAAAAGACGCATATAGGCCCAGATCTCTGTACTGGGGTGAATGTATGACATTGTTCTGTATTCTGTCTATCAACTGTTGTTTTTGCATTTGTCACCCCGAGTGGGAAGGGTATGCCCAGGCGTGGGTCCCATGCTCTCCATGGTACTGGAATCATGCTATCCTGGCTGAAGAGGGGTGAAACCCTGAAACCGTTCCTAGTATGCTTGTTTCCAGTCCAGGGAGGACCCAGCTTGGCAGTTCGGGCTGGACTGTACCCTTGAGGCACAGGGTCAAGACTGATTTTCATATCGCTGGGTTCAAACTGGATCGGCATGGTGAGCAAAAAAACGATGGATTTAGGCCCAGATCTCTGTACTGGGTTGAATGTATGACATTGTTCTGCATTCTGTCTATCTACTGTTGTTTTTGCATTTGTCACCCTGAGTGGGAAGGGTATGCCCAGACATGGGTCCCATGCTCTCCATGTCACTGGAATCAAGCTATCATGGCTGAAGAGGGGTGAAACCCTGAAACCGGTCCTAGGATGCTTGTTTCCAGTCCAGGGAGGACCTGGCTTGGCAGTTCGGGCTGGACTGTACGCATGAGGCACAGGGTCAAGACTGATTTGCATATGGCTGGGTTCAAACTGGAACGGCATGGTGAGCAAAAAAACGATGGGTTGAGGCCCAGATCTCTGTACTGGGGTGAATGTATGACATTGTTCTGCATTCTGTCCATCAACTGTTGTTTTTGCATTTGTCACCCCGAGTGGGAAGGGTATGCCCAGACGTGGGTCCCATTCTCTCCATGTCACTGGAATCAAGCTATCCTGGCTGAAGAGGGGTGAAACCCTGATACCGATCCTAGGATGCTTGTTTCCAGTCCAGGGAGGACCTGACTTGGCAGTTCGGGCTGGACTGTACCCATGAGGCACAGGGTCAAGACTGATTTATTTACATATGGCTGGGGTCAAACTAGAACGGCATGGTGAGCAAAAAACGATGGATTTAGGCCCAGATCTCTGTACTGGGGTGAATGTATGACATTGTTCTGCATTCTGTCCATCAACTGTTGTTTTTGCATTTGTCACCCGAGTGAGAAGGATATGCCCAGACGTGGGTCCCATGCTCTCCATGTCACTGGAATCAAGCTATCCTGGCTGAAGAGGGGTGAAACCCTGAAACCGGTCCTAGGATGCTTGTTTCCAGTCCAGGGATGATCTGGCATGGCAGTTCGGGCTGGACTGTACCCATGAGGCACAGGGTCAAGACTGATTTGCATATGGCTGGGTTCAATCTGAAACGGTATGGTGAGCAAAAAATGATTGATTTAGGCACAGATCTCTGTACTGGGGTGAATGTATGATATTGTTCTTCATTCTGTCCATCAACTGTTTTTTTCGCATTTGTCACCCCGAGTGGGAAGGGTATGCCCAGACGTGGGTCCCATGCTCTCCATGCCACTGGAATCAAGGTATCCTGGCTGAGAGAAGTGAAACTCTGAACCCTGTCCTAGGATGCTTGTTTCCAGTCCAGGGAGGACCTGGCTTGGCAGTTCGGGCTGGACTGTACGCATGAGGCACAGGGTCAAGACTGATTTGCATATGGCTGGGTTCAAACTGGAATGGCATGGTGAGCAAAAAAACGATGGGTTGAGGCCCAGATCTCTGTACTGGGGTGAATGTCTGACATTGTTCTGCATTCTGTCCATCAACTGTTGTTTTTGCATTTGTCACCCCGAGTGTTAAGGGTATGCCCAGACGTGTGTCCCATGCTCTACATGTCACTGGAATCAAGCTATCCTGGCTGAAGAGGGGTGAAACCCTGAAACCGATCCTAGGATGCTTGTTTCCAGTCCAAGGAGGACCTGACTTGGCAGTTCGGGCTGGACTGTACCCATGAGGCACAGGGTCAAGACTGATTTGCATATGGCTGTGTTCAAACTGGAACGGCATGGTGAGCAAAAAAACGATGGATTTATGCCCAGATCTCTGTACTGGGGTGAATGTATGACATTGTTCTGCATTCTGTCCATCAACTGTTGTTTTTGCATTTGTCACCCGAGTGGGAAGGATATGCCCAGACGTGGGTCCCATGCTCTCCATGTCACTGGAATCAAGCTATCCTGGCTGAAGAGGGGTGAAACCCTGAAACCGGTCCTAGGATGCTTGTTTCCAGTCCAGGGATGACCTGGCATGGCAGTTCGGGCTGGACTGTACCCATGAGGCACAGGGTCAAGACTGATTTGCAGATGGCTGGGTTCAATCTGGAATGGTATGGTGAGCAAAAAAACGATGGATTTAGGCACAGATCTCTGTCCTGGGGTGAATGTATGATATTGTTCTTCATTATGTCCATCAACTGTTGGTTTCGCATTCGTCAACCCGAGTGGGAAGGGTATGCCCAGACATGGGTCCCATGCTCTCCATGCCACTGGAATCAAGGTATCCTGGCTGAGAGAAGTGAAACCCTGAACCCTGTCCTAGGATGCTTGTTTCCAGTCTAGGGAGGACCTGGCTTGGCAGTTCGGGCTGGACTGTACGCATGAGGCACAGGGTCAAGACTGATTTGCATATGGCTGGGTTCAAACTGGAACGGCATGGTGAGCAAAAAAACGATGGGTTGAGTCCCAGATCTCTGTACTGGGGTGAATGTCTGACATTGTTCTGCATTCTGTCCATCAACTGTTGTTTTTGCATTTGTCACCCCGAGTGGGAAGGGTATGCCCAAACGTGGGTCCCATGCTCTCCGTGTCACTGGAATCAAGCTATCCTGGCGGAAGAGGGGTGTGTGGTACTTTAAAATTTGGGACCGCGTAGGAGGCAGGGCCCTACCCTGCCTATTCCGGTATCAGCGAACCGCGAATGGCCAATACAGTATGTACAAGTGTTTTGCGTAACGTTTTATCGATAAATGCACCTTGTATACGATATTACACATTGACTTCGTGGGTTTCATCTTGGAGCAGTGGCCATCTTATGGTTGCCCTCACATAGGCTACACATTAAGGACAAGCACAGGCCTTCAGAACACATGTGCCTTCTATTGACTTCTCTGTGACCTATGCGATTTGGCTCCACCGCCCCAGGTCAGTTCGGTCCCACGAGCTCCCCGTCTTATGGCCACCTGTGATTAGCATCAGGGTTTGACACACCATAAAGCCTTTTCATCCCACACAAGCCTCCGGCTAATCTCTTTCACACCTAACTCTTCCTACTTTATGGCTTGTTTTACCAACAGGAGGTGCCCGTGTTTATTGGGGTCTGCTGATATCTGAGGAGGGATCTGAACCTCGCTGGGTAAATAATTGTGGGCTGGCTGAACTGGAATGTGGGATGGTCATCATGACTCTGCCTTTTCGTTTGTAATGAATACATATGAATGACCATATCGTAAAACAAGGAATGTGTGCCTGAAGCATGATATTTTGTATATAAGGAGAAGGCCGTTTCTGTAAGTTTAAGCAGTGTCCTGAGAACATACATTGTGTTGTACTTCTCGGATACCTGTAATTGGTCTGCAGCCAATAAATACGATCTTTGACTTCACCTAGAAGACTCTGTGTTTCTGTGGGTCTGAAACAGGAAGAACTCGAAGTCTTAGGGTGTGTTCCCCTGCACCGCTGGGTTTTAAAAACCCAGTACTTCAGGTGAAACCCTGAAACCGATCCTAGGATGCTTGTTTCCAGTGCAGAGAGGACCTGGCTTGGCAGTTCGGGCTAGACTGTACCCATGAGGCACAGGGTCAAAACTGATTTCCGTATGGCTGAGTTCAAACTGGAACGGCATGGTGAGCAAAAAAACGATGGATTTAGGCGCAGATCTCTGTACTTGGGTGAATGTATGACATTTTTCTGCATTCTGTCCATCAACTGTTGTTTTTGCATTTGTGACCTCGATTGGGAAGGGTATGCCCAGACGTGGGTCCCATGCTCTCCGTGCCACTGGAATCAAGCTATCCTGGCTGAGAGGGGTGAAACCCTGAACCCGGTCCTAGGATGCTTGTTTCCAGTCCAGGGAGGACCTGGCTTGGCAGTTCGGGCTGGACTGTACCCATGAGGCACAGGGTTAATACTGATTTGCATATGGCTGGGTTCAAACTGGAACGGCATGGTGAGCAAAAAAATCAATGGATTTAGGCCCAGATCTCTGTACTGGGGTGAATGTATGACATTGTTCTGCATGCTGTCTATCAACTGTTGTTTTCGCATTTGTCACCCCGAGTGGGAAGGGTATGCCCAGATGTGGGTCCCATGCTCTCCATGCCACTGGAATCAAGCTATCCTGGCTGAAGAGGGGTGACACCCTGAAACCGGTCCTAGGATGCTTGTTTCTAGTGCAGAGAGGACCTGGCTTGGCAGTTCGGGCTAGACTGTACCCATGAGGCACAGGGTCAAAACTGATTTGCGTATGGCTGGGTTCAAACTGGAACGGCATGGTGAGCAAAAAAACGATGGATTTAGGCGCAGATCTCTGTACTTGGGTGAATGTATGACATTGTTCTGCATTCTGTCCATCAACTGTTGTTTTTGCATTTGTGACCTCGATTGGGAAGGGTATGCCCAGACGTGGGTCCCATGCTCTCCGTGCCACTGGAATCAAGCTATCCTGGCTGAGAGGGGTGAAACCCTGAACCCGGTCCTAGGATGCTTGTTTCCAGTCCAGGGAGGACCTGGCTTGGCAGTTCGGGCTGGACTGTACCCATGAGGCACAGGGTCAAAACTGATTTGCATATGGCTGGGTTCAACCTGGAACGGTATTGTGAGCAAAAAAACGATGGATTTAGGCCCAGATCTCTCTACTGGTGTGAATGCATGACATTGTTCTGCATTCTGTCTATCAACTGTAGTTTTTGCATTTGTCACCCCGAGTGGGAAGGGTATGCCCAGACATGTGTCCCATGCTCTCCATGCCACTGGAATCAAGCTATCCTGGCTGAAGAGGGGTGAAACCCTGAAACTGGTCCTATTATGCTTGTTTCCAGTCCAGAGAGGACCTTGCTTGACAGTTCGGGCTGGACTGTACCCATGAGGCACAGGGTTAAGACTGATTTGCATATGGCTGGGTTCAAAGTGGAATGGCATGGTGAGCAAAACAACAATGGATTTAGGCCCAGATCCTTGTACTGGGGTGAATGCATGACATTGTTCTGCATTCTGTCTATCAATTGTTGTTTTTGCATTTTTCACCCCGAGTGGGAAGGGTATGCCCAGACATGGGTCCCATGCTCTCCATGCCACTGGAATCAAGCTATCCTGACTGAAGAGGGGTAAAACCCTGAAACCGGTCCTAGGATGCTTGTTTCCAGTGCAGGGAGGACCTGGCTTGGCAGTGCAGGTTGGACTGTACCCATGAGGCACAGGGTCAAGACTGATTTGCATATGGCTGGGTTCAAACTGGAACGGCATGGTGAGCAAAAACATGATGGATTTAGGCCCAGATCTCTGTAATGGGGTGAATGTATGATATTGTTCTGCATTCTGTCCATCAACTGTTCTTTTTGCCTTTTTCAACCCGAGTGAGAAGGGTATGCCCAGACGTGGGTCTCATGCTCTCCGTGCCACTGGAATCAACCTATCCTGGCTGAAGAGGGGTGAAACCCTGATACCGGTCCTAGGATACTTATTTCCAATCCCGGGAGTACCTGGCTTGGCAGTTCGGGCTGGACTGTACCCATGAGGCACAGGGTCAAGACTGATTTGCATATGGCTGGTTGCAAACTGGAACGGCATGGTGAGCAAAAAAACGATGGATTTAGGCCCAGATCTCTGTACTGGTGTGAATGTATGACACTGTTCTGCATTCTGTCCATCAACTGTTGTTTTTGCATTTGTGACCTCGAGTGGGAAGGGTATGCCCAGACGTGGGTCCCATGCTCTCCATGCCACTGGAAGCAAGCTATCCTGGCTGAGGAGGGGTGACACCCTGAAACCGGTCCTAGGATGCTTGTTTCCAGTGCAGAGAGGACCTGGCTTGGCAGTTGTGGCTAGACTGTACCCATGAGGCACAGGATCAAAACTGATTTCCGTATGGCTGAGTTCAAACTGGAACGGCATGGTGAGCAAAAAAACGATGGATTTAGGCGCAGATCTCTGTACTTGGGTGAATGTATGACATTTTTCTGCATTCTGTCCATCAACTGTTGTTTTTGCATTTGTGACCTCGATTGGGAAGGGTATGCCCAGACGTGGGTCCTATGCTCTCCGTGCCACTGGAATCAAGCTATCCTGGCTGAGAGGGGTGAAACCCTGAACCCGGTCCTAGGATGCTTGTTTCCAGTCCAGGGAGGACCTGGCTTGGCAGTTCGGGCTGGACTGTACCCATGAGGCACAGGGTTAATACTGATTTGCATATGGCTGGGTTCAAACTGGAACGGCATGGTGAGCAAAAAAATCAATGGATTTAGGCCCAGATCTCTGTACTCGGGTGAATGTATGACATTGTTCTGCATGCTGTCTATCAACTGTTGTTTTCGCATTTGTCACCCCGAGTGGGAAGGGTATGCCCAGACGTGGGTCCCATGCTCTCCATGCCACTGGAATCAAGCTATCCTGGCTGAAGAGGGGTGACACCCTGAAACCGGTCCTAGGATGCTTGTTTCTAGTGCAGAGAGGACCTGGCTTGGCAGTTCGGGCTAGACTGTACCCATGAGGCACAGGGTCAAAACTGATTTGCGTATGGCTGGGTTCAAACTGGAACGGCATGGTGAGCAAAAAAACGATGGATTTAGGCGCAGATCTCTGTACTTGGGTGAATGTATGACATTGTTCTGCATTCTGTCCATCAACTGTTGTTTTTGCATTTGTCACCCCGAGTGGGAAGGGTATGCCCAGACGTGGGTCTCATTCTCTCCGTGTCACTGGAATCAAGCTATCCTGGCGGAAGAGGGGTGTGTGGTACTTTAAAATTTGGGACCGCGTAGGAGGCAGGGCCCTACCCTGCCTATTCCGGTATCAGCGAACCGCGAATGGCCAATACAGTATGTACAAGTGTTTTGCGTAACGTTTTATCGATAAATGCACCTTGTATACGATATTACACATTGACTTCGTGGGTTTCATCTTGGAGCAGTGGCCATCTTATGGTTGCCCTCACATAGGCTACACATTAAGGACAAGCACAGGCCTTCAGAACACATGTGCCTTCTATTGACTTCTCTGTGACCTATGCGATTTGGCTCCACCGCCCCAGGTCAGTTCGGTCCCACGAGCTCCCCGTCCTATGGCCACCTGTGATTAGCATCAGGGTTTGACACACCATAAAGCCTTTTCATCCCACACAAGCCTCCGGCTAATCTCTTTCACACCTAACTCTTCCTACTTTATGGCTTGTTTTACCAACAGGAGGTGCCCGTGTTTATTGGGGTCTGCTGATATCTGAGGAGGGATCTGAACCTCGCTGGGTAAATAATTGTGGGCTGGCTGAACTGGAATGTGGGATGGTCATCATGACTCTGCCTTTTCGTTTGTAATGAATACATATGAATGACCATATCGTAAAACAAGGAATGTGTGCCTGAAGCATGATATTTTGTATATAAGGAGAAGGCCGTTTCTGTAAGTTTAAGCAGTGTCCTGAGAACATACATTGTGTTGTACTTCTCGGATACCTGTAATTGGTCTGCAGCCAATAAATACGATCTTTGACTTCACCTAGAAGACTCTGTGTTTCTGTGGGTCTGAAACAGGAAGAACTCGAAGTCTTAGGGTGTGTTCCCCTGCACCGCTGGGTTTTAAAAACCCAGTACTTCAGGTGAAACCCTGAAACCGATCCTAGGATGCTTGTTTCCAGTCCAGGGAGGACCTGACTTGGCAGTTCGGGCTGGACTGTACCCATGAGGCACAGGGTCAAGACTGATTTGCATATGGCTGTGTTCAAACTGGAACGGCATGGTGAGCAAAAAAACTATGGATTTAGGCCCAGATCTCTGTACTGGGGTGAATGTATGACATTGTTCTGCATTCTGTCCATCAACTGTTGTTTTTGCATTTGTCACCCGAGTGGGAAGGATATGCCCAGACGTGGGTCCCATGCTCTCCATGTGACTGGAATCAAGCTATCCTGGCTGAAGAGGGGTGAAACCCTGAAACCGGTCCTAGGATGCTTGTTTCCAGTCCAGGGATGACCTGGCATGGCAGTTCGGGCAGGACTGTACCCATGTGGCACAGGTTCAAGACTGATTTGCATATGGCTGGGTTCAATCAGGAACGGTATGGTGACCAAAAAAACGATGGATTTAGGCCCAGATCTCTGTACTGGGGTGAATGTATGATATTGTTCTTCATTCTGTCCATCAACTGTTGTTTTCGCATTTGTCACCCCGAGTGGGAAGGGTATGCCCAGACGTGGGTCCCATGCTCTCCATGCCACTGGAAGCAAGCTATCCTGGCTGAAGAGGGGTGACACCCTGAAACCGGTCCTAGGATGCTTGTTTCCAGTGCAGAGAGGACCTGGCTTGGCAGTTCGGGCTAGACTGTACCCATGAGGCACAGGGTCAAAACTGATTTCCGTATGGCTGAGTTCAAACTGGAACGGCATGGTGAGCAAAAAAACGATGGATTTAGGCGCAGATCTCTGTACTTGGGTGAATGTATGACATTTTTCTGCATTCTGTCCATCAACTGTTGTTTTTGCATTTGTGACCTCGATTGGGAAGGGTATGCCCAGACGTGGGTCCCATGCTCTCCGTGCCACTGGAATCAAGCTATCCTGGCTGAGAGGGGTGAAACCCTGAACCCGGTCCTAGGATGCTTGTTTCCAGTCCAGGGAGGACCTGGCTTGGCAGTTCGGGCTGGACTGTACCCATGAGGCACAGGGTCAAAACTGATTTGCATATGGCTGGGTTCAACCTGGAACGGTATTGTGAGCAAAAAAACGATGGATTTAGGCCCAGATCTCTCTACTGGTGTGAATGCATGACATTGTTCTGCATTCTGTCTATCAACTGTAGTTTTTGCATTTGTCACCCCGAGTGGGAAGGGTATGCCCAGACGTGGGTCCCATGCTCTCCATGTGACTGGAATCAAGCTATCCTGGCTGAAGAGGGGTGAAACCCTGAAACCGGTCCTAGGATGCTTGTTTCCAGTCCAGGGATGACCTGGCATGGCAGTTCGGGCAGGACTGTACCCATGTGGCACAGATTCAAGACTGATTTGCATATGGCTGGGTTCAATCAGGAACGGTATGGTGACCAAAAAAACGATGGATTTAGGCCCAGATCTCTGTACTGGGGTGAATGTATGATATTGTTCTTCATTCTGTCCATCAACTGTTGTTTTTGCATTTGTCACCCGAGTGGGAAGGATATGCCCAGACGTGGGTCCCATGCTCTCCATGTGACTGGAATCAAGCTATCCTGGCTGAAGAGGGGTGAAACCCTGAAACCGGTCCTAGGATGCTTGTTTCCAGTCCAGGGATGACCTGGCATGGCAGTTTGGGCAGGACTGTACCCATGTGGCACAGGTTCAAGACTGATTTGCATATGGCTGGGTTCAATCAGGAACGGTATGGTGACCAAAAAAACGATGGATTTAGGCCCAGATCTCTGTACTGGGGTGAATGTATGATATTGTTCTTCATTCTGTCCATCAACTGTTGTTTTCGCATTTGTCACCCCGAGTGGGAAGGGTATGCCCAGACGTGGGTCCCATGCTCTCCATGCCACTGGAAGCAAGCTATCCTGGCTGAAGAGGGGTGACACCCTGAAACCGGTCCTAGGATGCTTATTTCCAGTGCAGAGAGGACCTGGCTTGGCAGTTCGGGCTAGACTGTACCCATGAGGCACAGGGTCAAAACTGATTTCCGTATGGCTGAGTTCAAACTGGAACGGCATGGTGAGCAAAAAACGATGGATTTAGGAGCAGATCTCTGTACTTGGGTGAATGTATGACATTTTTCTGCATTCTGTCCATCAACTGTTGTTTTTGCATTTGTGACCTCGATTGGGAAGGGTATGCCCAGACGTGGGTCCCATGCTCTCCGTGCCACTGGAATCAAGCTATCCTGGCTGAGAGGGGTGAAACCCTGAACCCGGTCCTAGGATGCTTGTTTCCAGTCCAGGGAGGACCTGGCTTGGCAGTTCGGGCTGGACTGTACCCATGAGGCACAGGGTCAAAACTGATTTGCATATGGCTGGGTTCAACCTGGAACGGTATTGTGAGCAAAAAAACGATGGATTTAGGCCCAGATCTCTCTACTGGTGTGAATGCATGACATTGTTCTGCATTCTGTCTATCAACTGTAGTTTTTGCATTTGTCACCCCGAGTGGGAAGGGTATGCCCAGACATGTGTCCCATGCTCTCCATGCCACTGGAATCAAGCTATCCTGGCTGAAGAGGGGTGAAACCCTGAAACTGGTCCTATTATGCTTGTTTCCAGTCCAGAGAGGACCTTGCTTGACAGTTCGGGCTGGACTGTACCCATGAGGCACAGGGTTAAGACTGATTTGCATATGGCTGGGTTCAAAGTGGAATGGCATGGTGAGCAAAACAACAATGGATTTAGGCCCAGATCCTTGTACTGGGGTGAATGCATGACATTGTTCTGCCTTCTGTCTATCAATTGTTGTTTTTGCATTTTTCACCCCGAGTGGGAAGGGTATGCCCAGACATGGGTCCCATGCTCTCCATGCCACTGGAATCAAGCTATCCTGGCTGAAGAGGGGTAAAACCCTGAAACCGGTCCTAGGATGCTTGTTTCCAGTGCAGGGAGGACCTGGCTTGGCAGTGCAGGTTGGACTGTACCCATGAGGCACAGGGTCAAGACTGATTTGCATATGGCTGGGTTCAAACTGGAACGGCATGGTGAGCAAAAAAATGATGGATTTAGGCCCAGATCTCTGTAATGGGGTGAATGTATGATATTGTTCTGCATTCTGTCCATCAACTGTTCTTTTTGCCTTTTTCAACCCGAGTGGGAAGGGTATGCCCAGACGTGGGTCTCATGCTCTCCGTGCCACTGGAATCAACCTATCCTGGCTGAAGAGGGGTGAAACCCTGATACCGGTCCTAGGATACTTATTTCCAATCCCGGGAGTACCTGGCTTGGCAGTTCGGGCTGGACTGTACCCATGAGGCACAGGGTCAAGACTGATTTGCATATGGCTGGTTGCAAACTGGAACGGCATGGTGAGCAAAAAAACGATGGATTTAGGCCCAGATCTCTTTACTGGGGTGAATGTATGACACTGTTCTGCATTCTGTCCATCAACTGTTGTTTTTGCATTTGTGACCTCGAGTGGGAAGGGTATGCCCAGAAGTGGGTCCCATGCTCTCCATGCCACTGGAATCAAGCTATCCTGGCTGAAGAGGGGTGAAACCCTGAAACCGGTCCTATTATGCTTGTTTCCAGTCCAGGGAGGACCTTGCTTGGCAGTTCGGGCTGGACTGTACCCATGAGGCACAGGGTTAAGACTGATTTGCATATGGCTGGGTTCAAAGTGGAACGGCATGGTGAGCAAAAAAACTATGGATTTAGGCCCAGATCCTTGTACTGGGGTGAATGTATGACATTGTTCTGCATGCTGTCCATCAACTGTTGTTTTTGCATTTGTCACCCCGAGTGGGAAGGGTATGCCCAGACGTGGGTCCCATGCTCTCCATGCCACTGGAATCAAGCTATCCTGGCTGAAGAGGGGTGAAACCCTGAAACCGGTCCTAGGATGCTTGTTTCCGGTGCAAGGAGGACCTGGCTTGGCAGTTCGGGCTGGACTGTACCCATGAGGCACAGGGTCAAGACTGATTTCCATATGGCTGTTTTCAAACTGGAACGGCATTGTGAGCAAAAAAACGATGGATTTAGGCCCAGATCTCGCTACTGGGGTGAATGCATGACATTGTTCTGCATTCTGTCTATCAATTGTTGTTTTTGCATTTGTCACCCCGAGTGGGAAGGGTATGCCCAGAAGTGGGTCCCATGCTCTCCATGCCACTGGAATCAAGCTATCCTGGCTGAAGAGGGGTGAAACCCTGAAACCGGTCCTAGGATACTTGTTTCCAGTAGTTTGGGCTGGACTGTACCCATGAGGCACAGGGTCAAGACTGATTTGCATATGGCTGGGCTCAATCTGGAATGGTATGGTGAGCAAAAAAACGATGGATTTAGGCACAGATCTCTGTACTGGGGTGAATGTATGATATTGTTCTTCATTCTGTCCATCAACTGTTGTTTTCGCATTTGTCACCCCGAGTGGGAAGGGTATGCCCAGACGTGGGTCCCATGCTCTCCATGTCACTGGAATCAAGGTATCCTGGCTGAGAGAAGTGAAACCCTAAACCCTGTCCTAGGATGCTTGTTTCCAGTCCAGGGAGGACCTGGCTTGGCAGTTCGGGCTGGACTGTACCCATGAGGCACAGGGTTAAGACTGATTTGCATATGGCTGGGTTCAAACTGGAACAGCATGGTGAGCAAAAAACACGATGGATTTAGGACCAGATCTCTGTACTCGGGTGAATGTATGACATTATTCTACATTCAGTGCATCAACTGTTGTTTTTGTATTTGTCACCCCGAGTGGGAAGGGTATGCCCAGACGTGGGTCCCATGCTCTCCATGCCACTGGAATCAAGCTATCCTGGCTGAAGAGGGGTGAAACCCTGAAACCGGTCCTAGGATGCTTGTTTTCAGTGCAGGGAGGACCTGGCTTGGCAGTTCGGGCTGGACTGTACCCATGAGGCACACGGTCAAGACTGATTTGCATATGGCTGGGTTCAAACTGGAACGGCATAGTGAGCAAGAAAACGATGAATTTAGGCCCATATCTCTCTATTGGGGGAGAATGCATGACATTGTTCTGCATTCTGTCGATCAATTGTTGTTTTTGCATTTGTCTCCCCGAGTGGGAAGGGTATGCCCAGACATGGGTCCTATGCTCTCCATGCCACTGGAATCAAGCTATCCTGGCTGAAGAGGGGTGAAACCCTGAAACCGGTCCTTGGAGGCTTGTTTCCAGTGCAGGGAGGACCTGGCTTGGCAGTTCGGGCTGGACTGTACCCATGAGGCACAGGGTTAATACTGATTTGCATATGGCTGGGTTCAAACTGGAACGGCATGGTGAGCAAAAAAACAATGGATTTAGGCCCAGATCTCTGTACTGGGGTGAATGTATGACATTGTTCTGCATTCTGTCCTTCAACTGTTGTTTTCGCATTTGTCACCCCGAGTGGGAAGGGTATGCCCAGACGTGGGTCCCATGCTCTCCATGTCACTGGAATCAAGGTATCCTGGCTGAGAGAAGTGAAACCCTAAACCCTGTCCTAGGATGCTTGTTTCCAGTCCAGGGAGGACCTGGCTTGGCAGTTCGGGCTGGACTGTACCCATGAGGCACAGGGTTAAGACTGATTTGCATATGGCTGGGTTCAAACTGGAACAGCATGGTGAGCAAAAAACACGATGGATTTAGGACCAGATCTCTGTACTCGGGTGAATGTATGACATTATTCTACATTCAGTGCATCAACTGTTGTTTTTGTATTTGTCACCCCGAGTGGGAAGGGTATGCCCAGACGTGGGTCCCATGCTCTCCATGCCACTGGAATCAAGCTATCCTGGCTGAAGAGGGGTGAAACCCTGAAACCGGTCCTAGGATGCTTGTTTTCAGTGCAGGGAGGACCTGGCTTGGCAGTTCGGGCTGGACTGTACCCATGAGGCACACGGTCAAGACTGATTTGCATATGGCTGGGTTCAAACTGGAACGGCATAGTGAGCAAGAAAACGATGAATTTAGGCCCATATCTCTCTATTGGGGGAGAATGCATGACATTGTTCTGCATTCTGTCGATCAATTGTTGTTTTTGCATTTGTCTCCCCGAGTGGGAAGGGTATGCCCAGACATGGGTCCTATGCTCTCCATGCCACTGGAATCAAGCTATCCTGGCTGAAGAGGGGTGAAACCCTGAAACCGGTCCTTGGAGGCTTGTTTCCAGTGCAGGGAGGACCTGGCTTGGCAGTTCGGGCTGGACTGTACCCATGAGGCACAGGGTTAATACTGATTTGCATATGGCTGGGTTCAAACTGGAACGGCATGGTGAGCAAAAAAACAATGGATTTAGGCCCAGATCTCTGTACTGGGGTGAATGTATGACATTGTTCTGCATTCTGTCCTTCAACTGTTGTTTTCGTATTTGTCACCCCGAGTGGGAAGGGTATGCCCAGACATGGGTCCCATGCTCTCCATGCCACTGGAATCAAGGTATCCTGGCTGAGAGAAGCAAAACCCTGAACCCTGTCCTAGGATGCTTGTTTCCAGTCCAGGGAGGACCTGGCTTGGCAGTTCGGGCTGGACTGTACGCATGAGGCACAGGGTCAAGATTGATTTGCATATGGCTGGGTTCAAACCTATTAAACCTATTAAACCTACTAAGCCTATTTAGAGCTCTCCCTAGCGAGAGACACTAGGGCTGCGAGCTTTTTTATCTGGAACCTACTTGCTGGCATATTTACTAGTGAAACTGTGTTTTAAAGCTGCATAGAGATCGTTTTTATGAATTTTACTTGGGGGTTTCTAAATTGAATTTTTAACTGGGGAATTTATCTAGGCACACTAACATCTCTCCAACACGCTGATTTTCCTTTTCTCTGCCCTGCCCAGCCGTCTTGTGTGATTTTCTGTTGGCGGCGGTGGGCGCCATTTTAGGTAGGGCTGGGGGTGCGCTCTAGTCGCGCCGCCCTCCCGCCCTCCCAGGCTATTTAGAGCTGCTCATTGAAGCCCTCGCTGCCTATTTAGAGCTCTCCCTAGCGAGAGACACTAGGGCTGCGAGCGATTTTATCTGGAACCTACTTGCTGGCATATTTACTAGTGAAACTGTGTTTTAAAGCTGCATAGAGATCGTTTTTATGAATTTTACTTGGGGATTTCTAAATTGAATTTTTAACTGGGGAATTTATCTAGGCATACTAACATCTCTCCAACACGCTGATTTCCCTTTTCTCTGCCTCGCCCAGCTGTCTTGTGTGATTTGCTGTTGGCGGCGGTGGGCGCCATTTTAGGTAGGGCTGGGGGTCCGCTCTAGTCGTGCCGCCCTCCCACCCTCCTCACACCCTATATAATGTGTATCCTGGCCAGACGGCGCAGCGGGCTGGCGCAGCGGGCGCGCCGGATGCGCGCCGAAGCCGCGCCTAAGCCAAGCCCGTCTGCGCCCGTCCGCGACCGGATACGGCCCAGGGCCCCAACCCCTGGCCCGGATTGTAGATTTACCTGGAGCAGGAGTGAATTAGTAAGTTTTTCCTCTAATGTGTGCACTCCTGGTCACCACAGCGTAAGGGTAGGGGAGAATGAAGGGTGTAGTCACTGCCAATTCCGCTTCAGCACAGCGCTAGCAGACACCAGGGCTAGCAATTCCTCGCTGTCCTGCGGCCTCATTAATGTGAGGTCGCTTAGCTGTCATAAACACGATGTATATGACCTTCTCATTGATAAACATCCTGATCTGCTGTTTATTACAGAAACTTGGCTTGATGCCAACTCTGATCCCGATATCATTCAGGCCTTACCAGATGACTATCAGATGGTGCGCCTGGACAGACCGGTAGGCAGAGGAGGCGGAATTGCGATCGCCTTTAAACAGCAATGGGCCTGCAAATTAGAACTAGCTAATTTGGCAGGATGTGAGGCGGGTGTTTTCACCATAACAATCGACGGGAGCATGACTGTAAAGGGTCTGCTAGTTTATCGCTCACCAGGACCTATGTCCAGATTTAAAGGCAATCTTTTAGAGTGGGTCACAGAAACAGCGATAAGGAGGGACAAGTTTTTGTTGTTGGGAGACTTAAATATACACCTGCAAGACTCACTAGACAAAGGAGCGGTGGAGTTCCGGGAAGAACTTCACACCCTACAGCTAGAGCTAAAGGGGCAGCTTCCAACACATAATCGTGGGCATCTGCTAGACCCTATATTTGCCAATTGGGAGGATGTCTTAGTTGCTCCCCCAGTGCCCCTGCCCTGGACAGATCACTTTTTTGTTCCATTCATTATTCACTTGCCCAAGCATAAAGCTAGCGCTCCCACCCCTCTCAACTACCCTCGACGTAGGTGGGCAAGATTCTCCCTGCTAGAGTCTAATAAGGCTCTTACCGCGGAAGGGCCCCCAGGAGGCAATGACGTGGCAATGGCAAATAAATTGCTCAATGACCGTATCACGGCTGCTCTGGACTGCACAGCCCCATTGGGCCGGTCAACCAAAGGTGTCCACAGACAAAGAACTGCTCCCTGGTTCAGCGAGGTGCTGCGCTGCGCCAAAAGGGACTGTAAACGAGCAGAAAGACAATGGAGTGGCATATGATGACCGGATGAAAGAGGCCTATCTCATAAAGAGACGAACCTATCATAACAAAATCCGGATAGAGAAAGCCACATACTATGCAGACAGAATCCACGGGGCAGAAAATTCCGCCAGGGAACTGTTCAGCATATATAAGTCCCTATCCACCCCAAAAACCTTTACTCAAGATAAAGACCACTCAGTAGCAGCATGCAATCGCATTGCTAACTACATCGGAGACAAAGTGTCTAAGATTTATTCTGCTTTTCCCAATATACCACCTGTAGCGGAAGAGCCTGCAGACTCAGCAGGAGATGAAGCCGATCAAAATCTGCTACTCCATTTTACTATCCCCTTACTGGAGGATTTAGTTAAAATTTGCAGATCTGTCAAATCTGGCTCCCCTCGAGATCCCGCATCCCCAAAAAGGTTGAGTGAAAGTCTGGAGACACTTGAACCCTACATTAGGCACCTGCTAGATGTCTCCTTTCGATCCAGTTCTATACCTGAGGATTGGAAACAGGCTGTGGTGCTTCCCCTCCGCAAGAAGCCCAACATTAGCTTTGAGAAGCTGGACAATTTACGCCCCATTTCTCTGCTGCCTTATTTCTCTAAGGTAGCGGAGAAGGTGGTAAATAAACAGCTAATGAAATATGTGGAGGAAAGCAACCTTCTTCACCCTACCCAATTTGGGTTTCGGCCCCGTCATTCCACGGAGTCTGCCCTTCTCAGGGCTACCGAAACCTTCAGGCAAGGTGCTGACGAGGGACAAACCATGGCTTTAATCCTCTTAGACCTCAGCGCGGCGTTCGACACTGTAGCACATTCCATCTTGCTACAGTGTCTGAACAAAGGTGGGGTGAGAGGGGCAGCGCTGAAATGGATTTATTCATTTCTTGCAGGCCGAGGCTTCCAAGTGAGGCAAGGTGACCATTACTCTGAGCGAATCGCTTTGGACCAGGGGGTGCCGCAGGGCTCGTCCCTGAGTCCAACACTTTGTAATCTCTATGTTGCCCCGATTGCCACCTTAGTAGAGAGTCACAGCCTCCGAATGGTGTCTTATGCCGACGACACGCAGTTGGTCATCTCCCTGTCGCGCGCACCCGATCTTTCGGTGGACATCTTCAGAGCTTGCATGCAAGATCTAGCTGCCTGGATGTCCACCAATTGTCTCAAGCTTAACGGAGGCAAGACCGAGGTGCTGGTCGTGGGGGGAGGCCGATCGGCATGGACGTCGGCATGGTGGCCACCATGCCTAGGTCCAACACCCATCCCGTGCCAGAAAGCAAAGAACTTGGGCATCTGGTTCGATACTGACCTGACCTTTGGCCCCCAGATCAATCGGGTGGTCGGATCATGCTTCAGGACCCTCAAAAGTCTCAGGAAGGCATTGAAGTTTTTACCTGTAAGAGCCCGTCAAACCCTGGTGCATGCACTAGTCACATCAAAGATGGACTATGGCAATCTTCTCTATTTAGGGACCTTGGAGAAGAATTTGAGCCGCCTACAGGTCTTACAGAATGCCGCTGCCCGACTAGTGCTTAGACTACCCAGAAGAGCCGCATCTTCAGCGGCCCTCCGGTCTTTGCATTGGCTCCCGATCAGAAGCAGGGTAGAATTCAAAGCACTGTGCACGTGCCATCGGATCATCAATGGGAGGTCTCCTCTCCCTTTGAAAGGACTGCTGACGTCTTATGAGCCGTCCCGCTCCCTGAGATCTTCCGGCTCAGGACTCCTGGCTATCCCCAAGGTGTCTAGAGCACGGATGGGCGGAAGATCCTTTAGGTACCTTGCAGCTTCTAGATGGAACACACTACCCATAGCATTGCGACTAGAACCATCAGAACTAATCTTTAGAGCCAAGCTTAAAACTGCACTATTCGAACAGTAAGGTATTCCACTTCTGTAGGTTCCAGTAAGTATCTGCTCCTCAGCGCGGGGACACGCCGCTGGGCGTCACCAACGCTTTACAAAACCCCCTAAATAGAAAATACAAACTGGAACGGCATGGTGAGCAACAAAACGATTTGTTGAGGCCCAGATCTCTGTACTGGGGTGAATGTCTGACATTGTTCTGCATTCTGTCCATCAACTGTTGTTTTTGCATTTGTCACCCCGAGTGGGAAGGATATGCCCAGACGTGGGTCCCATGCTCTCCATGTCACTGGAATCAAGCTATCCTGGCTGAAGAGGGGTGAAACCCTGAAACCGATCCTAGGATGCTTGTTTCCAGTCCAGGGAGGAACTGACTTGGCAGTTCGGGCTGGACTGTACCCATGAGGCACAGGGTCAAGACTGATTTGCATATGGCAGTGTTCAAACTGGAACGGCATGGTGAGCAAAAAAACGATGGATTTATGCCCAGATCTCTGTACTGGGGTGAATGTATGACATTGTTCTGCATTCTGTCCATCAACTGTTGCTTTTGCCTTTGTCACCCTGAGTGGGAAGGGTATGCCCAGACGTGGGTCCCATGCTCTCCATGCCACTGGAATCAAGCTATCCTGGCTGAAGAGGGGTGAAACCCTGAAACCTGTCATAGGATGCTTGTTTCCAGTCCAGGGAGGACCTGGCTTGGCAGTTCGGGCTGGACTGTACCATTGAGGCACAGGGTCAAGACTGATTTGCATATGGCTGGGGTCAAACTGGAACGGCATGGTGAGCAAAAAACTATGGATTTAGGCCCAGATCTCTGTACTGGGGTGAATGTATGACATTGTTCTGCATTCTGTCCATCAACTTGTTTTTGCATTTGTCACCCGAGTGGGAAGGATATGCCCAGACGTGGGTCCCATGCTCTCCATGTCACTGGAATCAAGCTATCCTGGCTGAAGAGGGGTGAAACCCTGAAACCGGTCCTAGGATGCTTGTTTCCAGTCCAGGGATGACCTGGCATGGCAGTTCGGGCTGGACTGTACCCATGAGTGAGGCACAGGGTCAAGACTGATTTGCATATGGCTGGGTTCAATCTGGAACGGTATGGTGAGCAAAAAAACGATGGATTTAGGCACAGATCTCTGTACTGGGGTGAATGTATGATATTGTTCTTCATTCTGGCCATCAACTGTTGTTTTCGCATTTGTCACCCCGAGTGGGAAGGGTATGCCCAGACATGGGTCCCATGCTCTCCATGCCACTGGAATCAAGGTATCCTGGCTGAGAGAAGTGAAACCCTGAACTCTGTCCTAGGATGCTTGTTTCCAGTCCAGGGAGGACCTGGCTTGGCAGTTCGGGCTGGACTGTACCCATGAGGCACAGGGTTAAGACTGATGTGCATATGGCTGGGTTCAAACTGGAACGGCATGGTGAGCAAAAAACATGATGGATTTAGGAGCAGATCTCTGTGCTGGGGTGAATGTATGACATTATTCTACATTCAGTGCATCAACTGTAGTTTTTGCATTTGTCACCCCGAGTGGGAAGGGTATGCCCAGACGTGGGTCCCATGCTCTCCGTGCCACTGGAATCAAGCTATCCTGGCTTGGAGGGGTGAAACCCTGAACCCGGTTGTAGGATGCTTGTTTCCAGTCCAGGGAGGACCTGGCTTGGCAGTTCGGGCTGGACTGTACCCATGAGGCACAGGGTTAATACTGATTTGCATATGGCTGGGTTCAAACTGGAACGGCATGGTGAGCAAAAAAACAATGGATTTAGGCCCAGATCTCTGTACTGGGGTGAATGTATGACATTGTTCTGCATGCTGTCTATCAACTGTTGTTTTTGCATTTGTCACCCCGAGTGGGAAGGGTATGCCCAGATGTGCGTCCCATGCTCTCCATGCCACTGGAATCAAGCTATCCTGGCTGAAGAGGGGTGAAACCCTGAAACTGGTCCTAGGTTGCTTGTTTCCAGTGCAGGGAGGACCTGGCTTGGCAGTTCGGGCTGGACTGTACCCATGAGGCACAGGGTCAAGACTGATTTGCATATGGCTGGGTTCAAACTGGAACGGCATGGTGAGCAAAAAAACGATGGATTTAGGCCCAGATCTCTGTACTGGGGTGAATGTATGACATTGTTCTGTATTCTGTCCATCAACTGTTGTTTTTGCATTTGTCACCCCGAGTGGGAAGGGTATGCCCAGACGTGGGTCCCATGCTCTCCATGCCACTGGAATCAAGCTATCCTGGCTGAAGAGGAGTGAAAACCTGATACCATTCGTAGTATGCTTGTTTCCAGTCCAGGGAGGACCTGGCTTGGCAGTTCGGGCTGGACTGTACCCATGAGGCACAGGGTCAAGACTGATTTGCATATGGCTGGGTTCAAACTGGAGCGGCATGGTGAGCAAAAAAACGATGGATTTATGCCCAGATCTCTGTACTGGGGTGAATTTATGACATTGTTCTGCATTCTGTCCATCAACTGTTGTTTTTGCCTTTGTCACCCTGAGTGGGAAGGGTATGCCCAGACGTGGGTCCCATGCTCTCCATGCCACTGGAATCAAGCTATCCTGGCTGAGGAGGGCTGAAACCCTGAAACCTGTCATAGGATGCTTGTTTCCAGTCCAGGGAGGACCTGGCTTGGCAGTTCGGGCTGGACTGTACCATTGAGGCACAGGGTCAAGACTGATTTGCATATCGCTGGGGTCAAACTGGAACGGCATGGTGAGCAAAAAACTATGGATTTAGGCCCAGATCTCTGTACTGGGGTGAATGTATGACATTGTTCTGCATTCTGTCCATCAACTTGTTTTTGCATTTGTCACCCTAGTGGGAAGGATATGCCCAGACGTGGGTCCCATGCTCTCCATGTCACTGGAATCAAGCTATCGTGGCTGAAGAGGGGTGAAACCCTGAAACCGGTCCTAGGATGCTTGTTTCCAGTCCAGGGATGACCTGGCATGGCAGTTCGGGCTGGACTGTACCCATGAGGCACAGGGTCAAGACTGATTTGCATATGGCTGGGTTCAATCTGGAACGGTATGGTGAGCAAAAAAACGATGGATTTAGGCACAGATCTCTGTACTGGGGTGAATGTATGATATTGTTCTTCATTCTGGCCATCAACTGTTGTTTTCGCATTTGTCACCCCGAGTGGGAAGGGTATGCCCAGACATGGGTCCCATGCTCTCCATGCCTCTGGAATCAAGGTATCCTGGCTGAGAGAAGTGAAACCCTGAACCCTGTCCTAGGATGCTTGTTTCCAGTCCAGGGAGGACCTGGCTTGGCAGTTCGGGCTGGACTGTACCCATGAGGCACAGGGTTAAGACTGATGTGCATATGGCTGGGTTCAAACTGGAACGGCATGGTGAGCAAAAAACATTATGGATTTAGGAGCAGATCTCTGTACTGGGGTGAATGTATGACATTATTCTACATTCGGTGCATCAACTGTAGTTTTTGCATTTGTCACCCCGAGTGGGAAGGGTATGCCCAGACGTGGGTCCCATGCTCTCCGTGCCACTGGAATCAAGCTATCCTGGCTGAGAGGGGTGAAACCCTGAACCCGGTCCTAGGATGCTTGTTTCCAGTCCAGGGAGGACCTGGCTTGGCAGTTCGGGCTGGACTGTACCCATGAGGCACAGGGTTAATACTGATTTGCATATGGCTGGGTTCAAACTGGAACGGCATGGTGAGCAAAAAAACAATGGATTTAGGCCCAGATCTCTGTACTGGGGTGAATGTATGACATTGTTCTGCATGCTGTCTATCAACTGTTGTTTTTGCATTTGTCACCCCGAGTGGGAAGGGTATGCCCAGACGTGCGTCCCATGCTCTCCATGCCACTGGAATTAAGCTATCCTGGCTGAAGAGGGGTGAAACCCTGAAACTGGTCCTAGGTTGCTTGTTTCCAGTGCAGGGAGGACCTGGCTTGGCAGTTCGGGCTGGACTGTACCCATGAGGCACAGGGTCAAGACTGATTTGCATATGGCTGGGTTCAAACTGGAACGGCATGGTGAGCAAAAAAACAATGGATTTAGGCCCAGATCTCTGTACTGGGGTGAATGCATGACATTGTTCTGCATTCTGTCTATCAACTGTTGTTTTTGCATTTGTCCATGCTCTCCATGCCACTGAAATCAAGCTATCCTGGCTGAAGAGGGGTGAAACCCTGAAACTGGTCCTAGGATACTTGTTTCCAGTAGTTTGGGCTGGACTGTACCCATGCGGCACAGGGTCAAGACTGATTTACATATGGCTGGGCTCAAACTGGAACGGCATGGTGAGCAAAAAACAATGTATTTAGGCCCAGATCTCTGTACTGGGGTGAATGTATGACATTGTTCTGTATTCTGTCCATCAACTGTTGTTTTTGCATTTGTCACCCCGAGTGGGAAGGGTATGCCCAGACGTGGGTCCCATGCTCTCCATGCCACTGGAATCAAGCTATCCTGGCTGAAGAGGAGTGAAAACCTGATAACGTTCGTAGTATGCTTGTTTCCAGTCCAGGGAGGACCTGGCTTGGCAGTTCGGGCTGGACTGTACCCATGAGGCACAGGGTCAAGACTGATTTGCATATGGCTGGGTTCAAACTGGAGCGGCATGGTGAGCAAAAAAACGATGGATTTATGCCCAGATCTCTGTACTGGGGTGAATTTATGACATTGTTCTGCATTCTGTCCATCAACTGTTGTTTTTGCCTTTGTCACCCTGAGTGGGAAGGGTATGCCCAGACGTGGGTCCCATGCTCTCCATGCCACTGGAATCAAGCTATCCTGGCTGAAGAGGGGTGAAACCCTGAAACCTGTCATAAGATGATTGTTTCAAGTCCAGGGAGGACCTGGCTTGGCAGTTCGGGCTGGACTGTACCCATGAGGCACAGGGTCAAGACTGATTTGCATATGGCTGGGTTCAAACTGGAGCGGCATGGTGAGCAAAAAAACGATGGATTCAGGCCCAGATCTCTGTACTGGGGTGAATGTATGACATTGTTATGCATTCTGTCCATCAACTGTTGTTTTTGCATTTGTGACCTCGAGTGGGAAGGGTATGCCCAGACGTGGGTCCCATGCTCTCCATGCCACTGGAATCAAGCTATCCTGGCTGAGAGGGGTGAAACCCTGAACCCGGTCCTAGGATGCTTCTTTCCAGTCCAGGGAGGATCTGTCTTGGCAGTTCAGGCTGGACTGTACCCATGAGGCACAGGGTCAAGACTGATTTGCATATGGCTGAGTTCAAACTGGAACGGCATGGTGAGCAAAACAACGATGGATTTAGGCCCAGATCCTTGTACTGGGGTGAATGCATGACATTGTTCTGCATTCTGTCTATCAACTGTTGTTTTTGCATTTGTCACCCGAGTGGGAAGGGTATGCCCAGACATGTGTCCCATGCTCTCCATGCCACTGGAATCAAGCTATCCTGGCTGAAGAGGGGTGAAACCCTGAAACTGGTCCTATTATGCTTGTTTCCAGTCCAGAGAGGACCTTGCTTGACAGTTCGGGCTGGACTGTACCCATGAGGCACAGGGTTAAGACTGATTTGCATATGGCTGGGTTCAAAGTGGAATGGCATGGTGAGCAAAACAACGATGGATTTAGGCCCAGATCCTTGTACTGGGGTGAATGCATGACATTGTTCTGCATTCTGTCTATCAATTGTTGTTTTTGCATTTGTCACCCCGAGTGGGAAGGGTATGCCCAGACATGGGTCCCATGCTCTCCATGCCACTGGAATCAAGCTATCCTGGCTGAAGAGGGGTAAAACCCTGAAACCGGTCCTAGGATGCTTGTTTCCAGTGCAGGGAGGACCTGGCTTGGCAGTGCCGGTTGGACTGTACCCATGAGGCACAGGGTCAAGACTGATTTGCATATGGCTGGGTTCAAACTGGAACGGCATGGTGAGCAAAAAAACGATGGATTTAGGCCCAGATCTCTGTAATGGGGTGAATGTATGATATTGTTCTGCATTCTGTCCATCAACTGTTGTTTTTGCCTTTGTCAACCCGAGTGGGAAGGGTATGCCCAGACGTGGGTCTCATGCTCTCCGTGCCACTGGAATCAACCTATCCTGGCTGAAGAGGGGTGAAACCCTGATACCGGTCCTAGGATACTTATTTCCAATCCCGGGAGGACCTGGCTTGGCAGTTCGGGCTGGACTGTACCCATGAGGCACAGGGTCAAGACTGATTTGCATATGGCTCGTTGCAAACTGGAACGACATGGTGAGCAAAAAAACGATGGATTTAGGCCCAGATCTCTGTTCTGGGGTGAATGAATGACACTGTTCTGCATTCTGTCCATCAACTGTTGTTTTTGCATTTGTGACCTCGAGTGGGAAGGGTATGCCCAGAAGTGGGTCCCATGCTCTCCATGCCACTGGAATCAAGCTATCCTGGCTGAGAGGGGTGAAACCCTGAACCCGGTCCTAGGATGCTTGTTTCCAGTCCAGTGTGGACCTGGCTTGGCAGTTCGGGCTGGACTGTACCCATGAGGCACAGGTTCAAGACTGATTTGCATATGACTGGGTTCAAACTGGAACGGCATTGTGAGCAAAAAAACGATGGATTTAGGCCCAGATCTCTCTACTGGGGTGAATGCATGACATTGTTCTGCATTCTGTCTATCAACTGTTGTTTTTGCATTTGTCACCCCGAGTGGGAAGGGTATGCCCAGACATGTGTCCCATGCTCTCCATGCCACTGGAATCAAGCTATCCTGGCTGAAGAGGGGTGAAACCCTGAAACCGGTCCTATTATGCTTGTTTCCAGTCCAGGGAGGACCTTGCTTGGCAGTTCGGGCTGGACTGTACCCATGAGGCACAGGGTTAAGACTGATTTGCATATGGCTGGGTTCAAGGTGGAACGGCATGGTGAGCAAAAAAACTATGGATTTAGGCCCAGATCCTTGTACTGGGGTGAATGTATGACATTGTTCTCTATGCTGTCCATCAACTGTTGTTTTTGCATTTGTCACCCCGAGTGGGAAGGGTATGCCCAGACGTGGGTCCCATGCTCTCCATGCCACTGGAATCAAGCTATCCTGGCTGAAGAGGGGTGAAACCCTGAAACCGGTCCTAGGATGCTTGTTTCCGGTGCAAGGAGGACCTGGCTTGGCAGTTCGGGCTGGACTGTACCCATGAGGCACAGGGTCAAGACTGATTTCCATATGGCTGTTTTCAAACTGGAACTGCATTTTGAGCAAAAAAACGATGGATTTAGGCCCAGATCTCTCTACTGGGGTGAATGCATGACATTGTTCTGCATTCTGTCTATCAATTGTTGTTTTTGCATTTGTCACCCCGAGTGGGAAGGGTATGCCCAGACATGGGTCCCATGCTCTCCATGCCACTGGAATCAAGCTATCCTGGCTGAAGAGGGGTGAAACCCTGAAACCGGTCCTAGGATACTTGTTTCCAGTAGTTTGGGCTGGACTGTACCCATGAGGCACAGGGTCAAGACTAATTTGAATACGGCTGGGTTCAAACTGGAACGGCATGGTGAGCAAAAAACACAATGGATTTAGGATAAGATCTCTGTACTGGGGTGAATGTATGACATTATTCTACATTCAGTGCATCAACTGTTGTTTTTGCATTTGTCACCCCGAGTAGGAAGGGTATGCCCAGACGTGGGTCCCATGCTCTCCATGCCACTGGAATCAAGCTATCCTGGCTGAAGAGGGGTGAAACCCTGAAACCGGTCCTAGGATGCTTGTTTCCAGTGCAGGGAGGACCTGGCTTGGCAGTTCGGGCTGGACTGTACCCATGAGGCACACGGTCAAGACTGAATTGCATATGGCTGGGTTCCAACTGGAACGGCATAGTGAGCAAGAAAACTATGGATTTAGGCCCATATCTCTCTATTGGGGTGAGTGCATGACATTGTTCTGCATTCTGTCCATCAACTGTTGTTTTCGCATTTGTCACCCCGAGTGGGAAGGGTATGCCCAGACATGGGTCCCATGCTCTCCATGCCACTGGAATCAAGGTATCCTGGCTGAGAGAAGTGAAACCCTGAACCCTGTCCTAGGATGCTTGTTTCCAGTCCAGGGAGGACCTGGCTTGGCAGTTCGGGCTGGACTGTACGCATGAGGCACAGGGTCAAGACTGATTTGCATATGGCTGGGTCCAAACTGGAACGGCATGGTGAGCAAAAAAATGATGGGTTGAGGCCCAGATCTCTGTACTGGGGTGAATGTCTGACATTGTTCTGCATTCTTTCCATCAACTGTTGTTTTTGCATTTGTCACCCCGAGTGGGAAGGGTATGCCCAGACGTGTGTCCCATGCTCTCCATGTCACTGGAATCAAGCTATCCTGGCTGAAGAGGGGTGAAACCCTGAAACCGATCCTAGGATGCTTGTTTCCAGTCCAGGGAGGACCTGACTTGGCAGTTCGGGCTGGACTGTACCCATGAGGCACAGGGTCAAGACTGATTTCCATATGGCTGTTTTCAAACTGGAACTGCATTTTGAGCAAAAAAACGATGGATTTAGGCCCAGATCTCTCTACTGGGGTGAATGCATGACATTGTTCTGCATTCTGTCTATCAATTGTTGTTTTTGCATTTGTCACCCCGAGTGGGAAGGGTATGCCCAGACATGGGTCCCATGCTCTCCATGCCACTGGAATCAAGCTATCCTGGCTGAAGAGGGGTGAAACCCTGAAACCGGTCCTAGGATACTTGTTTCCAGTAGTTTGGGCTGGACTGTACCCATGAGGCACAGGGTCAAGACTAATTTGAATACGGCTGGGTTCAAACTGGAACGGCATGGTGAGCAAAAAACACAATGGATTTAGGATAAGATCTCTGTACTGGGGTGAATGTATGACATTATTCTACATTCAGTGCATCAACTGTTGTTTTTGCATTTGTCACCCCGAGTAGGAAGGGTATGCCCAGACGTGGGTCCCATGCTCTCCATGCCACTGGAATCAAGCTATCCTGGCTGAAGAGGGGTGAAACCCTGAAACCGGTCCTAGGATGCTTGTTTCCAGTGCAGGGAGGACCTGGCTTGGCAGTTCGGGCTGGACTGTACCCATGAGGCACACGGTCAAGACTGAATTGCATATGGCTGGGTTCAAACTGGAACGGCATAGTGAGCAAGAAAACTATGGATTTAGGCCCATATCTCTCTATTGGGGTGAGTGCATGACATTGTTCTGCATTCTGTCCATCAACTGTTGTTTTCGCATTTGTCACCCCGAGTGGGAAGGGTATGCCCAGACATGGGTCCCATGCTCTCCATGCCACTGGAATCAAGGTATCCTGGCTGAGAGAAGTGAAACCCTGAACCCTGTCCTAGGATGCTTGTTTCCAGTCCAGGGAGGACCTGGCTTGGCAGTTCGGGCTGGACTGTACGCATGAGGCACAGGGTCAAGACTGATTTGCATATGGCTGGGTCCAAACTGGAACGGCATGGTGAGCAAAAAAATGATGGGTTGAGGCCCAGATCTCTGTACTGGGGTGAATGTCTGACATTGTTCTGCATTCTTTCCATCAACTGTTGTTTTTGCATTTGTCACCCCGAGTGGGAAGGGTATGCCCAGACGTGTGTCCCATGCTCTCCATGTCACTGGAATCAAGCTATCCTGGCTGAAGAGGGGTGAAACCCTGAAACCGATCCTAGGATGCTTGTTTCCAGTCCAGGGAGGACCTGACTTGGCAGTTCGGGCTGGACTGTACCCATGAGGCACAGGGTCAAGACTGATTTGCATATGGCTGTGTTCAAACTGGAACGGCATGGTGAGCAAAAAAACGATGGATTTATGCCCAGATCTCTGTACTGGGGTGAATGTATGACATTGTTCTGCATTCTGTCCATCAACTGTTGTTTTTGCATTTGTCACCCGAGTGGGAAAGATATGCCCAGACGTGGGTCCCATGCTCTCCATGTCACTGAAATCAAGCTATCCTGGCTGAAGAGGGGTGAAACCCTGAAACCGGTCCTAGGATGCTTGTTTCCAGTCCAGGGATGACCTGGCATGGCAGTTCGGGCTGGACTGTACCCATGAGGCACAGGGTCAAGACTGATTTGCATATGGCTGGGTTCAATCTGGAACGGTATGGTGAGCAAAAAAACGATTGATTTAGGCCCAGATCTCTGTACTGGGGTGAATGTCTGACATTGTTCTGCATTCTGTCCATCAACTGTTGTTTTTGCATTTGTCACCCCGAGTGGGAAGGGTATGCCCAGACGTGTGTCCCATGCTCTCCATGTCACTGGAATCAAGCTATCCTGGCTGAAGAGGGGTGAAACCCTGAAACCGATCCTAGGATGCTTGTTTCCAGTCCAGGGAGGACCTGACTTGGCAGTTCGGGCTGGACTGTACCCATGAGGCACAGGGTCAAGACTGATTTGCATATGGCTGTGTTCAAACTGGAACGGCATGGTGAGCAAAAAAACGATGGATTTATGCCCAGATCTCTGTACTGGGGTGAATGTATGACATTGTTCTGCATTCTGTCCATCAACTGTTGTTTTTGCATATGTCACCCGAGTGGGAAGGATATGCCCAGACGTGGGTCCCATGCTCTCCATGTCACTGGAATCAAGCTATCCTGGCTGAAGAGGGGTGAAACCCTGAAACCTGTCATAGGATGCTTGTTTCCAGTCCAGGAGGACCTGGCTTGGCAGTTCGGGCTGTACTGTACCCATGAGGCACAGGGTCAAGACTGATTTGCATATGGCTGGGGTCAAACTGGAACGGCATGGTGAGCAAAAAACTATGGATTTAGGCCCAGATCTCTGTACTGGGGTGAATGTATGACATTGTTCTGCATTCTGTCCATCAACTGTTGTTTTTGCATTTGTCACCCGAGTGGGAAGGATATGCCCAGACGTGGGTCCCATGCTCTCCATGTCACTGGAATCAAGCTATCCTGGCTGAAGAGGGGTGAAACCCTGAAACCGGTCCTAGGATGCTTGTTTCCAGTCCAGGGATGACCTGGCATGGCAGTTCGGGCTGGACTGTACCCATGAGGCACAGGGTCAAGACTGATTTGCATATGGCTGGGTTCAATCTGGAACGGTATGGTGAGCAAAAAAACGATGGATTTAGGCACAGATCTCTGTACTGGGGTGAATGTATGATATTGTTCTTCATTCTGTCCATCAACTGTTGTTTTCGCATTTGTCACCCCGAGTGGGAAGGGTATGCCCAGACATGGGTCCCATGCTCTCCATGCCACTGGAATCAAGGTATCCTGGCTGAGAGAAGTGAAACCCTGATCCCTGTCCTAGGATGCTTGTTTCCAGTCCAGGGAGGACCTGGCTTGGCAGTTCGGGCTGGACTGTACGCATGAGGCACAGGGTCAAGACTGATTTGCATATGGCTGGGTTCAAACTGGAACGGCATGGTGAGCAAAAAAACGATGGGTTGAGTCCCAGATCTCTGTACTAGGGTGAATTTCTGACATTGTTCTGTATTCTGTCTATCAATTGTTGTTTTTGCATTTGTCTCCCCGAGTGGGAAGGATATGCCCAGACATGGGTCCCATGCTCTCCATGCCACTGGAATCAAGCTATCCTGGCTGAAGAGGGGTGAAAACCTGATAACGTTCGTAGTATGCTTGTTTCCAGTCCAGGGAGGACCTGGCTTGGCAGTTCGGGCTGGACTGTACCCATGAGGCACAGGGTCAAGACTGATTTGCATATGGCTGGGTTCAAACTGGAGCGGCATGGTGAGCAAAAAAACGATGGATTCAGGCCCAGATCTCTGTACTGGGGTGAATGTATGACATTGTTATGCATTCTGTCCATCAACTGTTGTTTTTGCATTTGTGACCTCGAGTGGGAAGGGTATGCCCAGACGTGGGTCCCATGCTCTCCATGCCACTGGAATCAAGCTATCCTGGCTGAGAGGGGTGAAACCCTGAACCCGGTCCTAGGATGCTTCTTTCCAGTCCAGGGAGGATCTGTCTTGGCAGTTCAGGCTGGACTGTACCCATGAGGCACAGGGTCAAGACTGATTTGCATATGGCTGAGTTCAAACTGGATCGGCATGGTGAGCAAAACAACGATGGATTTAGGCCCAGATCCTTGTACTGGGGTGAATGCATGACATTGTTCTGCATTCTGTCTATCAACTGTTGTTTTTGCATTTGTCACCCGAGTGGGAAGGGTATGCCCAGACATGTGTCCCATGCTCTCCATGCCACTGGAATCAAGCTATCCTGGCTGAAGAGGGGTGAAACCCTGAAACTGGTCCTATTATGCTTGTTTCCAGTCCAGAGAGGACCTTGCTTGACAGTTCGGGCTGGACTGTACCCATGAGGCACAGGGTTAAGACTGATTTGCATATGGCTGGGTTCAAAGTGGAATGGCATGGTGAGCAAAACAACGATGGATTTAGGCCCAGATCCTTGTACTGGGGTGAATGCATGACATTGTTCTGCATTCTGTCTATCAATTGTTGTTTTTGCATTTGTCACCCCGAGTGGGAAGGGTATGCCCAGACATGGGTCCCATGCTCTCCATGCCACTGGAATCAAGCTATCCTGGCTGAAGAGGGGTAAAACCCTGAAACCGGTCCTAGGATGCTTGTTTCCAGTGCAGGGAGGACCTGGCTTGGCAGTGCCGGTTGGACTGTACCCATGAGGCACAGGGTCAAGACTGATTTGCATATGGCTGGGTTCAAACTGGAACGGCATGGTGAGCAAAAAAACGATGGATTTAGGCCCAGATCTCTGTAATGGGGTGAATGTATGATATTGTTCTGCATTCTGTCCATCAACTGTTGTTTTTGCCTTTGTCAACCCGAGTGGGAAGGGTATGCCCAGACGTGGGTCTCATGCTCTCCGTGCCACTGGAATCAACCTATCCTGGCTGAAGAGGGGTGAAACCCTGATACCGGTCCTAGGATACTTATTTCCAATCCCGGGAGGACCTGGCTTGGCAGTTCGGGCTGGACTGTACCCATGAGGCACAGGGTCAAGACTGATTTGCATATGGCTCGTTGCAAACTGGAACGACATGGTGAGCAAAAAAACGATGGATTTAGGCCCAGATCTCTGTTCTGGGGTGAATGAATGACACTGTTCTGCATTCTGTCCATCAACTGTTGTTTTTGCATTTGTGACCTCGAGTGGGAAGGGTATGCCCAGAAGTGGGTCCCATGCTCTCCATGCCACTGGAATCAAGCTATCCTGGCTGAGAGGGGTGAAACCCTGAACCCGGTCCTAGGATGCTTGTTTCCAGTCCAGTGTGGACCTGGCTTGGCAGTTCGGGCTGGACTGTACCCATGAGGCACAGGTTCAAGACTGATTTGCATATGACTGGGTTCAAACTGGAACGGCATTGTGAGCAAAAAAACGATGGATTTAGGCCCAGATCTCTCTACTGGGGTGAATGCATGACATTGTTCTGCATTCTGTCTATCAACTGTTGTTTTTGCATTTGTCACCCCGAGTGGGAAGGGTATGCCCAGACATGTGTCCCATGCTCTCCATGCCACTGGAATCAAGCTATCCTGGCTGAAGAGGGGTGAAACCCTGAAACCGGTCCTATTATGCTTGTTTCCAGTCCAGGGAGGACCTTGCTTGGCAGTTCGGGCTGGACTGTACCCATGAGGCACAGGGTTAAGACTGATTTGCATATGGCTGGGTTCAAAGTGGAACGGCATGGTGAGCAAAAAAACTATGGATTTAGGCCCAGATCCTTGTACTGGGGTGAATGTATGACATTGTTCTCTATGCTGTCCATCAACTGTTGTTTTTGCATTTGTCACCCCGAGTGGGAAGGGTATGCCCAGACGTGGGTCCCATGCTCTCCATGCCACTGGAATCAAGCTATCCTGGCTGAAGAGGGGTGAAACCCTGAAACCGGTCCTAGGATGCTTGTTTCCGGTGCAAGGAGGACCTGGCTTGGCAGTTCGGGCTGGACTGTACCCATGAGGCACAGGGTCAAGACTGATTTCCATATGGCTGTTTTCAAACTGGAACTGCATTTTGAGCAAAAAAACGATGGATTTAGGCCCAGATCTCTCTACTGGGGTGAATGCATGACATTGTTCTGCATTCTGTCTATCAATTGTTGTTTTTGCATTTGTCACCCCGAGTGGGAAGGGTATGCCCAGACATGGGTCCCATGCTCTCCATGCCACTGGAATCAAGCTATCCTGGCTGAAGAGGGGTGAAACCCTGAAACCGGTCCTAGGATACTTGTTTCCAGTAGTTTGGGCTGGACTGTACCCATAAGGCACAGGGTCAAGACTAATTTGAATACGGCTGGGTTCAAACTGGAACGGCATGGTGAGCAAAAAACACAATGGATTTAGGACCAGATCTCTGTACTGGGGTGAATGTATGACATTATTCTACATTCAGTGCATCAACTGTTGTTTTTGCATTTGTCACCCCGAGTAGGAAGGGTATGCCCAGACGTGGGTCCCATGCTCTCCATGCCACTGGAATCAAGCTATCCTGGCTGAAGAGGGGTGAAACCCTGAAACCGGTCCTAGGATGCTTGTTTCCAGTGCAGGGAGGACCTGGCTTGGCAGTTCGGGCTGGACTGTACCCATGAGGCACACGGTCAAGACTGAATTGCATATGGCTGGGTTCAAACTGGAACGGCATAGTGAGCAAGAAAACTATGGATTTAGGCCCATATCTCTCTATTGGGGTGAGTGCATGACATTGTTCTGCATTCTGTCCATCAACTGTTGTTTTCGCATTTGTCACCCCGAGTGGGAAGGGTATGCCCAGACATGGGTCCCATGCTCTCCATGCCACTGGAATCAAGGTATCCTGGCTGAGAGAAGTGAAACCCTGAACCCTGTCCTAGGATGCTTGTTTCCAGTCCAGGGAGGACCTGGCTTGGCAGTTCGGGCTGGACTGTACGCATGAGGCACAGGGTCAAGACTGATTTGCATATGGCTGGGTCCAAACTGGAACGGCATGGTGAGCAAAAAAATGATGGGTTGAGGCCCAGATCTCTGTACTGGGGTGAATGTCTGACATTGTTCTGCATTCTTTCCATCAACTGTTGTTTTTGCATTTGTCACCCCGAGTGGGAAGGGTATGCCCAGACGTGTGTCCCATGCTCTCCATGTCACTGGAATCAAGCTATCCTGGCTGAAGAGGGGTGAAACCCTGAAACCGATCCTAGGATGCTTGTTTCCAGTCCAGGGAGGACCTGACTTGGCAGTTCGGGCTGGACTGTACCCATGAGGCACAGGGTCAAGACTGATTTGCATATGGCTGTGTTCAAACTGGAACGGCATGGTGAGCAAAAAAACGATGGATTTATGCCCAGATCTCTGTACTGGGGTGAATGTATGACATTGTTCTGCATTCTGTCCATCAACTGTTGTTTTTGCATTTGTCACCCGAGTGGGAAAGATATGCCCAGACGTTGTCCCATGCTCTCCATGTCACTGAAATCAAGCTATCCTGGCTGAAGAGGGGTGAAACCCTGAAACCGGTCCTAGGATGCTTGTTTCCAGTCCAGGGATGACCTGGCATGGCAGTTCGGGCTGGACTGTACCCATGAGGCACAGGGTCAAGACTGATTTGCATATGGCTGGGTTCAATCTGGAACGGTATGGTGAGCAAAAAAACGATTGATTTAGGCCCAGATCTCTGTACTGGGGTGAATGTCTGACATTGTTCTGCATTCTGTCCATCAACTGTTGTTTTTGCATTTGTCACCCCGAGTGGGAAGGGTATGCCCAGACGTGTGTCCCATGCTCTCCATGTCACTGGAATCAAGCTATCCTGGCTGAAGAGGGGTGAAACCCTGAAACCGATCCTAGGATGCTTGTTTCCAGTCCAGGGAGGACCTGACTTGGCAGTTCGGGCTGGACTGTACCCATGAGGCACAGGGTCAAGACTGATTTGCATATGGCTGTGTTCAAACTGGAACGGCATGGTGAGCAAAAAAACGATGGATTTATGCCCAGATCTCTGTACTGGGGTGAATGTATGACATTGTTCTGCATTCTGTCCATCAACTGTTGTTTTTGCATATGTCACCCGAGTGGGAAGGATATGCCCAGACGTGGGTCCCATGCTCTCCATGTCACTGGAATCAAGCTATCCTGGCTGAAGAGGGGTGAAACCCTGAAACCTGTCATAGGATGCTTGTTTCCAGTCCAGGAGGACCTGGCTTGGCAGTTCGGGCTGGACTGTACCCATGAGGCACAGGGTCAAGACTGATTTGCATATGGCTGGGTTCAATCTGGAAGGGTATGGTGAGCAAAAAAACGATGGATTTAGGCACAGATCTCTGTACTGGGGTGAATGTATGATATTGTTCTTCATTCTGTCCATCAACTGTTGTTTTCGCATTTGTCACCCCGAGTGGGAAGGGTATGCCCAGACATGGGTCCCATGCTCTCCATGCCACTGGAATCAAGGTATCCTGGCTGAGAGAAGTGAAACCCTGATCCCTGTCCTAGGATGCTTGTTTCCAGTCCAGGGAGGACCTGGCTTGGCAGTTCGGGCTGGACTGTACGCATGAGGCACAGGGTCAAGACTGATTTGCATATGGCTGGGTTCAAACTGGAACGGCATGGTGAGCAAAAAAAACGATGGGTTGAGTCCCAGATCTCTGTACTAGGGTGAATTTCTGACATTGTTCTGTATTCTGTCTATCAATTGTTGTTTTTGCATTTGTCTCCCCGAGTGGGAAGGATATGCCCAGACATGGGTCCCATGCTCTCCATGCCACTGGAATCAAGCTATCCTGGCTGAAGAGGGGTGAAACCCTGAAACCGGTCCTTGGATGCTTGTTTCCAGTCCAGGGAGGACCTGGCTTGGCAGTTCGGGCTGGACTGTACCCATGAGGGACAGGGTCAAGACTGATTTGCATATGACTGGGTTCAAACTGGAACGGCATTGTGAGCAAAAAAACGATGGATTTAGGCCCAGATCTCTCTACTGGGGTGAATGCATGACATTGTTCTGCATTCTGTCTATCAACTGTTGTTTTTGCATTTGTCACCCCGAGTGGGAAGGGTATCCCCAGACATGTGTCCCATGCTCTCCATGCCACTGGAATCAAGCTATCCTGGCTGAAGAGGGGTGAAACCCTGAAACCGGTCCTATTATGCTTGTTTCCAGTCCAGGGAGGACCTTGCTTGGCAGTTCGGGCTGGACTGTACCCATGAGGCACAGGGTTAAGACTAATTTGCATATGGCTGGGTTCAAAGTGGAACGGCATGGTGAGCAAAAAAACTATGGATTTAGGCCCAGATCCTTGTACTGGGGTGAATGTATGACATTGTTCTCTATGCTGTCCATCAACTGTTGTTTTTGCATTTGTCACCCCGAGTGGGAAGGGTATGCCCAGACGTGGGTCCCATGCTCTCCATGCCACTGGAATCAAGCTATCCTGGCTGAAGAGGGGTAAAACCCTGAAACCGGTCCTAGGATGCTTGTTTCCGGTGCAAGGAGGACCTGGCTTGGCAGTTCGGGCTGGACTGTACCCATGAGGCACAGGGTCAAGACTGATTTCCATATGGCTGTTTTCAAACTGGAACGGCATTTTGAGCAAAAAAACGATGGATTTAGGCCCAGATCTCTCTACTGGGGTGAATGCATGACATTGTTCTGCATTCTGTCTATCAATTGTTGTTTTTGCATTTGTCACCCCGAGTGGGAAGGGTATGCCCAGACATGGGTCCCATGCTCTCCATGCCACTGGAATCAAGCTATCCTGGCTGAAGAGGGGTGAAACCCTGAAACCGGTCCTAGGATACTTGTTTCCAGTAGTTTGGGCTGGACTGTACCCATGAGGCACAGGGTCAAGACTGATTTGCATATGGCTGGGTTCAATCTGGAACGGTATGGTGAGCAAAAAAACGATGGATTTAGGCACAGATCTCTGTACTGGGGTGAATGTATGATATTGCTCTTCATTCTGTCCATCAACTGTTGTTTTCGCATTTGTCACCCCGAGTGGGAAGGGTATGCCCAGTCATGGGTCCCATGCTCTCCATGCCACTGGAATCAAGGTATCCTGGCTGAGAGAAGTGAAACCCTGAACCCTGTCCTAGGATGCTTGTTTCCAGTCCAGGGAGGACCTGGCTTGGCAGTTCGGGCTGGACTGTACCCATGAGGCACAGGGTTAAGACTGATTTGCATATGGCTGGGTTCAAACTGGAACGGCATGGTGAGCAAAAAACACAATGGATTTAGGACCAGATCTCTGTACTGGGGTGAATGTATGACATTATTCTACATTCAGTGCATCAACTGTTGTTTTTGCATTTGTCACCCCGAGTAGGAAGGGTATGCCCAGACGTGGGTCCCATGCTCTCCATGTCACTGGAATCAAGCTATCCTGGCTGAAGAGGGGTGAAACCCTGAAACTGGTCCTAGGATGCTTGTTTCCAGTCCAGGGATGACCTGGCATGGCAGTTCGGGCTGGACTGTACCCATGTGGCACAGGGTCAAGACTGATTTGCATATGGCTGGGTTCAATCTGGAACGGTATGGTGAGCAAAAAAACGATTGATTTAGGCCCAGATCTCTGTACTGGGGTGAATGTCTGACATTGTTCTGCATTCTGTCCATCAACTGTTGTTTTTGCATTTGTCACCCCGAGTGGGAAGGGTATGCCCAGACGTGTGTCCCATGCTCTCCATGTCACTGGAATCAAGCTATCCTGGCTGAAGAGGGGTGAAACCCTGAAACCGATCCTAGGATGCTTGTTTCCAGTCCAGGGAGGACCTGACTTGGCAGTTCGGGCTGGACTGTACCCATGAGGCACAGGGTCAAGACTGATTTGCATATGGCTGTGTTCAAACTGGAACGGCATGGTGAGCAAAAAAATGATGGATTTATGCCCAGATCTCTGTACTGGGGTGAATGTATGACATTGTTCTGCATTCTGTCCATCAACTGTTGTTTTTGCATATGTCACCCGAGTGGGAAGGATATGCCCAGACGTGGGTCCCATGCTCTCCATGTCACTGGAATCAAGCTATCCTGGCTGAAGAGGGGTGAAACCCTGAAACCTGTCATAGGATGCTTGTTTCCAGTCCAGGAGGACCTGGCTTGGCAGTTCGGGCTGGACTGTACCCATGAGGCACAGGGTCAAGACTGATTTGCATATGGCTGGGGTCAAACTGGAACGGCATGGTGAGCAAAAAGCTATGGATTTAGGCCCAGATCTCTGTACTGGGGTGAATGTATGACATTGTTCTGCATTCTGTCCATCAACTGTTGTTTTTGCATTTGTCACCCGAGTGGGAAGGATATGCCCAGACGTGGGTCCCATGCTCTCCATGTCACTGGAATCAAGCTATCCTGGCTGAAGAGGGGTGAAACCCTGAAACCGGTCCTAGGATGCTTGTTTCCAGTCCAGGGATGACCTGGCATGGCAGTTCGGGCTGGACTGTACCCATGAGGCAGAGGGTCAAGACTGATTTGCATATGGCTGGGTTCAATCTGGAACGGTATGGTGAGCAAAAAAACGATGGATTTAGGCACAGATCTCTGTACTGGGGTGAATGTATGATATTGTTCTTCATTCTGGCCATCAACTGTTGTTTTCGCATTTGTCACCCCGAGTGGGAAGGGTATGCCCAGACATGGGTCCCATGCTCTCCATGCCACTGGAATCAAGCTATCCTGGCTGAAGAGGGGTGAAACCCTGAAACCGGTCCTTGGATGCTTGATTCCAGTGCAGGGAGGACCTGGCTTGGCAGTTCGGGCTGGACTGTACCCATGAGGCACAGGGTCAAGACTGATTTGCATCTGGCTGGGTTCAAACTGGAACGGCACTGTGAGCAAAAAAACGATGGATTTAGTCCCAGATCTCTCTACTGGGGTGAATGCATGACATTGTTCTGCATTCTGTCTATCAACTGTTGTTTTTGCATTTGTCCATGCTCTCCATGCCACTGGAATCAAGCTATCCTGACTGAAGAGGGGTGAAACCCTAAAACCGGTCCTAGGATATTTGTTTCCAGTAGTTTGGGCTGGACTGTACCCCTGAGGCACAGGGTCAAGACTGATTTGCATATGGCTGGGCTCAAACTGGAACGGCATGGTGAGCAAAAAACGATGTATTTAGGCCCAGATCTCTGTACAAGGGTGAATATATGACATTGTTCTGTATTCTGTCTATCAATTGTTGTTTTTGCATTTGTCTCCCCGAGTGGGAAGGATATGCCCAGACATGGGTCCCATGCTCTCCATGCCACTGGAATCAAGCTATCCTGGCTGAAGAGGGGTGAAACCCTGAAACCGGTCCTTTGATGCTTGTTTCCAGTGCAGGGAGGGCCTGGCTTGGCAGTTCGGGCTGGACTGTACCCACGAGGCACAGGGTCAAGACTGATTTGCATCTGGCTGGGTTCAAACTGGAACGGCACTGTGAGCAAAAAAACGATGGATTTAGTCCCAGATCTCTCTACTGGGGTGAATGCATGACATTGTTCTGCATTCTGTCTATCAACTGTTGTTTTTGCATTTGTCCATGCTCTCCATGCCACTGGAATCAAGCTATCCTGGCTGAAGAGGGGTGAAACCCTGAAACCGGTCCGAGGATACTTGTTTCCAGTAGTTTGGGTTGGACTGTACCCATGAGGCACAGGATCAAGACTGATTTGCTTATGACTGGGTTCAAACTGGAACGGCATTGTGAGCAAAAAAACAATGGATTTAGGTCCAGATCTCTCTACTGGGGTGAATGCATGACATTGTTCTGTATTCAATCCATCAACTGTTGTTTTTGCATTTGTCACCCCGAGTGGGAAGGGTATGCCCAGACATGTGTCCCATGCTCTCCATAACAGTGGAATCAAGCTATCCTGGCTGAAGAGGGTGAAACCCTGAAACCGGTCCTAAGATGCTTGTTTCCAGTCCAGGGAGGACCTTGCTTGGCAGTTCGGGCTGGACTGTACCCATGAGGCACAGGGTTAAGACTGATTTGCATATGGCTGGGTTCAAACTGGAACGGCATGGTGCGCAAAAAAAACGATGGGTTTAACACAGATCCTTGTACTGGGGTGAATGTATGACATTGTTCTGCATGCTGTCCATCAACTGTTGTTTCTGCCTTTGTCACCCCGAGTGGGAAGGGTATGCCCAGACGTGGGTCCCATGCTCTCTGTGCCACTGGAATCAACCTATCCTGGCTGAAGAGGGGTGAAACCCTGAAACTGGTCCTAGGATGCTTGTTTCAAGTCCAGGGAGGACCTGCATTGGCAGTTCGGGCTAGACTGCATCCGTGAGGTACAGGGTCAAGACTGATTTGCATATGGCTGGGTTCAAACTGGAACGGCATGGTGAGCAAAAAAACAATGGATTTAGGTCCAGATCTCTCTATTGGGGTGAATGCATGACATTGTTCTGCATTCTGTCTATCAATTGTTGTTTTTGCATTTGTCTCCCCGAGTCTAAAGGGTATGCCCAGACATGGGTCCCTTGCTCTCCATGCCACTGGAATCAAGCTATCCTGGCTGAAGAGGGATGAAACCTTGAAACCGGTCCTTGGATGCTTGTTTCCAGTGCAGGGAGGACCTGGCTTGGCAGTTCGGGCTGGACTGTACCCATGAGGCACAGGGTTAATACTGATTTGCATATGGCTGGGTTCAAACTGGAACGGCATGGTGAGCAAAAAAACAATGGATTTAGGCCCAGATCTCTGTACTGGGGTGAATGTATGACATTGTTCTGCATGCTGTCTATCAACTGTTGTTTTTGCATTTGTCACCCCAAGTGGGAAGAATATGCACAGACGTGCGTCCCATGCTCTCCATGCCACTGGAATCAAGCTATCCTGGCTGAAGAGGGGTGAAACCCTGAAACTGGTCCTATTATGCTTGTTTCCAGTCCAGAGAGGACCTTGCTTGACAGTTCGGGCTGGACTGTACCCATGAGGCACAGGGTTAAGACTGATTTGCATGTGGCTGGGTTCAAAGGGGAACGGCATGGTGAGCAAAACAACGATGGATTTAGGCCCAGATCCTTGTACTGGGGTGAATGCATGACATTGTTCTGAATTCTGTCTATCAATTGTTGTTTTTGCATTTGTCACCCCGAGTTGGAAGGGTATGCCCAGACATGGGTCCCATGCTCTCCATGTCACTGGAATCAAGCTATCCTGGCTGAAGAGGGGTAAAACCCTGAAACCGGTCCTAGGATGTTTGTTTCCAGTGCAGGGAGGACCTGGCTTGGCAATTCGGGCTGGACTGTACCCATGAGGCACAGGGTCAAGACTGATTTGCATATGGCTGGGTTCAAACTGGAACGGCATGGTGAGCAAAAAAACGATGGATTTAGGCTCAGATCTCTGTACTGGGGTGAATGTATGACATTGTTCTGCATTCCGTCCATCAACTGTTGTTCTTGCCTTTGTCAACCCGAGTGGGAAGGGTATGCCCAGACGTGCGTCCCATGCTCTCCATGCCACTGGAATCAAGCTATCCTGGCTGAAGAGGGGTGAAACCCTGAAACCGGTCCTAGGATGCTTGTTTCCAGTGCAGGGAGGACCTGGCTTGGCAGTTCGGGCTGGACTGTACCCATGAGGCACAGGGTCAAAACTGATTTGCATATGGCTGGGTTCAAACTGGAACGGCATGGTGAGCAAAAAAACTATGGATTTAGGCGCAGATCTCTGTACTTGGGTGAATGTATGACATTGTTCTGCATTCTGTCCATCAACTGTTGTTTTTGCATTTGTGACCTTGAGTGGGAAGCATATGCCCAGACGTGGGTCCCATGCTCTCTGTGCCACTGGAATCAACCTATCCTGGCTGAAGAGGGGTGAAACCCTGATACCGGTCCTAGGATACTTGTTTCCAATCCAGGGAGGACCTGGCTTGGCAGTTCGGGCTAGACTGTACCCATGAGGCACAGGGTCAAGACTGATTTGCATATGGATGGGTGCAAACTGGATCGGCATGGTGAGCAAAAATACGATGGATTTAGGCCCAGATCTCTGTACTGGGGTGAATGTATGACACTATTCTGCATTCTGTCCATCAACTGTTGTTTTTGCATTTGTAACCTCGAGTGGGAAGGGTATGCCCAGACGTGGGTCCCATGCTCTCCATGCCACTGGAATCAAGCTATCCTGGCTGAGAGGGGTGAAACCCTGAACCCAGACCTAGGATGCTTGTTTCCAGTCCAGGGAGGACCTGGCTTGGCAGTTCGGGCTAGACTGTACCCATGAGGCACAGGGTAAAAACTGATTTGCATGTGGCTGGGTTCAAACTGGAACGGCATGGTGAGCAAAAAAACGATGGATTTAGGCCCAGATCTCTGTACTGGGGTGAATGTATGACATTGTTCTGCATGCTGTAAATCAACTGTTGTTTTTGCATTTGTCACCCCGAGTGGGAAGGGTATGCCCAGACGTGCGTCCCATGCTCTCCATGCCACTGGAATCAAGCTATCCTGGCTGAAGAGGGGTGAAACCCTGAAACCGGTCCTAGGATGCTTGTTTCCAGTGCAGGGAGGACCTGGCTTGGCAGTTCGGGCTGGACTGTACCCAGGAGGCACAGGGTCAAGACTGATTTGCATATGGCTGGGTTCGAACTGGAACGGCATGGTGAGCAAAAAAACGATGAATTTAGACCCAGATCTCTGTTCTGGGGTGAATGTATGACATTGTTATGCATTCTGTTAATCAACTGTTGTTTTTGCATTTGTCACCCCGAGTGGGAAGGGTATGCCCAGACGTGCGTCCCATGCTCTCCATGCCACTGGAATCAAGCTATCCTAGCTGAGAGGGGTGAAACCCTGAAACCGGTCCTAGGATACTTGTTTCCAGTAGTTTGGGCTGGACTGTACCCATGAGGCACAGGGTCAAGACTGATTTGCATTTGGCTGGGTTCAAACTGGAACGGCATGGTGAGCAAAAAAAAGACGCATATAGTCCCAGATCTCTGTACTGGGGTGAATGTATGACATTGTTCTGCATTCTGTCTATCTACTGTTGTTTTTGCATTTGTCACCCTGAGTGGGAAGGGTATGCCCAGACATGGGTCCCATGCTCTCCATGTCACTGGAATCAAGCTATCCTGGCTGAAGAGGGGTGAAACCCTGAAACCGGTCCTAGGATGCTTGTTTCCAGTCCAGGGAGGACCTGGCTTGGCAGTTCGGGCTGGACTGTACGCATGAGGCACAGGGTCAAGACTGATTTGCATATGGCTGGGTTCAAACTAGAACGGCATGGTGAGCAAAAAAACGATGGGTTGAGGCCCAGATCTCTGTACTGGGGTGAATGTATGACATTGTTCTGCATTCTGCCCATCAACTGTTGTTTTTGCATTTGTCACCCCGAGTGGGAAGGGTATGCCCAGACGTGGGTCCCATTCTCTCCATGTCACTGGAATCAAGCTATCCTGGCTGAAGAGGGGTGAAACCCTGATACCAATCCTAGGATGCTTGTTTCCAGTCCAGGGAGGACCTGACTTGGCAGTTCGGGCTGGACTGTACGCATGAGGCACAGGGTCAAGACTGATTTGCATATGGCTGGGTTCAAACTGGAACGGCATGGTGAGCAAAAAAACGATGGGTTGAGGCCCAGATCTCTGTACTGGGGTGAATGTATGACATTGTTCTGCATTCTGTCCATCAACTGTTGTTTTTGCATTTGCCACCCCGAGTGGGAAGGGTATGCCCAGACGTGGGTCCCATTCTCTCCATGTCACTGGAATCAAGCTATCCTGGCTGAAGAGGGGTGAAACCCTGAAACCTGTCATAGGATGCTTGTTTCCAGTCCAGGGAGGACCTGGCTTGGCAGTTCGGGCTGGACTGTACCCATGAGGCACAGGGTCAAGACTGATTTATTTACATATGGCTGGGGTCAAACTAGAATGGCATGGTGAGCAAAAAACTATGGATTTAGGCCCAGATCTCTGTACTGGGGTGAATGTATGACATTGTTCTGCATTCTGTCCATCAACTGTTGTTTTTGCATTTGTCACCCGAGTGGGAAGGATGTGCCCAGACGTGGGTCCCATGCTCTCCATGTCACTGGAATCAAGCTATCCTGGCTGAAGAGGGGTGAAACCCTGAAACCGGTCATAGGATGCTTGTTTCCAGTGCAGGGATGACCTGGCATGGCAGTTCGGGCTGGACTGTACCCATGAGGCACAGGGTCAAGACTGATTTGCATATGGCTGGTTTCAATCTGGAACGGTATGGTGAGCAAAAAAACGATTGATTTAGGCACAGATCTCTGTACTGGGGTGAATGTATGATATTGTTCTTCATTCTGTCCATCAACTGTTGTTTTCGCATTTGTCACCCCGAGTGGGAAGGGTATGCCCAGACGTGGGTCCCATGCTCTCCATGCCACTGGAATCAAGGTATCCTGGCTGAGAGAAGTGAAACCCTGAACCCTGTCCTAGGATGCTTGTTTCCAGTCCTGGGAGGACCTGGCTTGGCAGTGTTGGCTGGACTGTACGCATGAGGCACAGGGTCAAGACTGATTTGCGTATGGCTGGGTTCAAACTGGAACGGCATGGTGAGCAAAAAAACGATGGGTTGAGGCCCAGATCTCTGTACTGGGGTGAATGTCTGACATTGTTCTGCATTCTGTCCATCAACTGTTGTTTTTGCATTTGTCAACCCGAGTGGGAAGGGTATGCCCAGACGTGTGTCCCATGCTCTCCATGTCACTGGAATCAAGCTATCCTGGCTGAAGAGGGGTGAAACCCTGAAACCGATCCTAGGATGCTTGTTTCCAGTCCAGGGAGGACCTGACTTGGCAGTTCGGGCTGGACTGTACCCATGAGGCACAGGGTCAAGACTGATTTGCATATGGCTGTGTTCAAACTGGAACGGCATGGTGAGCAAAAAAACGATGGATTTATGCCCAGATCTCTGTACTGGGGTGAATGTATGACATTGTTCTGCATTCTGTCTATCTACTGTTGTTTTTGCATTTGTCACCCGAGTGGGAAGGATATGCCCAGACGTGGGTCCCATGCTCTCCATGTCACTGGAATCAAGCTATCCTGGCTGAAGAGGGGTGAAACCCTGAACCCAGACCTAGGATGCTTGTTTCCAGTCCAGAGAGGACCTGGCTTGGCAGTTCGGGCTAGACTGTACCCATGAGGCACAGGGTCAAAACTGATTTGCATGTGGCTGGGTTCAAACTGGAACGGCATGGTGAGCAAAAAAACGATGGATTTAGGCCCAGATCTCCGTACTGGGGTGAATGTATGACATTGTTCTGCATGCTGTAAATCAACTGTTGTTTTTGCATTTGTCACCCCAGGTGGGAAGGGTATGCCCAGACGTGCGTCCCATGCTCTCCATGCCACTGGAATCAAGCTATCCTGGCTGAAGAGGGGTGAAACCCTGAAACCGGTCCTAGGATGCTTGTTTCCAGTGCAGGGAGGACCTGGCTTGGCAGTTCGGGCTGGACTGTACCCATGAGGCACAGGGTCAAGACTGATTTGCATATGGCTGGGTTCGAACTGGAACGGCATGGTGAGCAAAAAAACGATGGATTTAGGCCCAGATCTCTGTACTGGGGTGAATGTATGACATTGTTATGCATTCTGTTAATCAACTGTTGTTTTTGCATTTGTCACCCCGAGTGGGAAGGGTATGCCCAGACGTGCGTCCCATGCTCTCCAAGCCACTGGAATCAAGCTATCCTAGCTGAGAGGGGTGAAACCCTGAAACCCATCCTAGGATGCTTGTTTCCAGTCCAGGGAGGACCTGACTTGGCAGTTCGGGCTGGACTGTACCCATGAGGCACAGGGTCAAGACTGATTTGCATATGGCTGTGTTCAAACTGGAACGGCATGGTGAGCAAAAAAACGATGGATTTATGCCCATATCTCTGTACTGGGGTGAATGTATGACATTGTTCTGCATTCTGTCCATCAACTGTTGTTTTTGCATTTGTCACCCGAGTGGGAATGATATGCCCAGACGTGGGTCCCATGCTCTCCATGTCACTGGAATCAAGCTATCCTGGCTGAAGAGGGGTGAAACCCTGAAACCTGTCATAGGATGCTTGTTTCCAGTCCAGGAGGACCTGGCTTGGCCGTTCGGGCTGGACTGTACCCATGAGGCACAGGGTCAAGACTGATTTGCATATGGCTGGGGTCAACCTGGAACAGCATGGTGAGCAAAAAACTATGGATTTAGGCCCAGATCTCTGTACTGGGGTGAATGTATGACATTTTTCTGCATTCTGTCCATCAACTGTTGTTTTTGCATTTGTCACCCGAGTGGGAAGGATATGCCCAGACGTGGGTCCCATGCTCTCCATGTCACTGGAATCAAACTATCCTGGCTGATGAGGGGTGAAACCCTGAAACCGGTCCTAGGATGCTTGTTTCCAGTCCAAGGATGACCTGGCATGGCAGTTCGGGCTGGACTGTACCCATGAGGCACAGGGTCAAGACTGATTTATTTACATATGGCTGGGGTCAAACTAGAACGGCATGGTGAGCAAAAAACTATGGATTTAGGCCCAGATCTCTGTACTGGGGTGAATGTATGACATTGTTCTGCATTCTGTCCATCAACTGTTGTTTTTGCATTTGTCACCCGAGTGGGAAGGATGTGCCCAGACGTGGGTCCCATGCTCTCCATGTCACTGGAATCAAGCTATCCTGGCTGAAGAGGGGTGAAACCCTGAAACCGGTCCTAGGATGCTTGTTTCCAGTCCAAGGATGACCTGGCATGGCAGTTCGGGCTGGACTGTACCCATGAGGCACAGGGTCAAGACTGATTTGCATATGGCTGGGTTCAATCTGGAACGGTATGGTGAGCAAAAAAACAATGGATTTAGGCACAGATCTCTGTACTGGGGTGAATGTATGATATTGTTCTTCATTCTGTCCATCAACTGTTGTTTTCGCATTTGTCACCCCGAGTGGGAAGGGTATGCCCAGACATGGGTTCCATGCTCTCCATGCCACTGGAATCAAGGTATCCTGGCTGAGAGAAGTGAAACCCTGAACCCTGTCCTAGGATGCTTGTTTCCAGTCCAGGGAGGACCTGGCTTGGCAGTACGGGCTGGACTGTACGCATGAGGCACAGGGTCAAGACTGATTTGGATATGGCTGGGTTCAAACTGGAACACCATGGTGAGCAAAAAAACGATGGGTTGAGTCCCAGATCTCTGTACTGGGGTTAATGTCTGACATTGTTCTGCATTCTGTCCATCAACTGTTGTTTTTGCATTTGTCACCCCGAGTGTTAAGGGTATGCCCAGACGTGTGTCCCATGCTCTCCATGTCACTGGAATCAAGCTATCCTGGCTGAAGAGGGGTGAAACCCTGAAACCGATCCTAGGATGCTTGTTTCCAGTCCAGGGAGGACCTGACTTGGCAGTTCGGGCTGGACTGTACCCATGAGGCACAGGGTCAAGACTGATTTGCATATGGCTGTGTTCAAACTGGAACGGCATGGTGAGCAAAAAAACGATGGATTTATGCCCAGATCTCTGTACTGGGGTGAATGTATGACATTGTTCTGCATTCTGTCCATCAACTGTTGTTTTTGCATTTGTCACCCGAGTGGGAAGGATATGCCCAGACGTGGGTCCCATGCTCTCCATGTCACTGGAATCAAGCTATCCTGGCTGAAGAGGGGTGAAACCCTGAAACCTGTCATAGGATGCTTGTTTCCAGTCCAGGAGGACCTGGCTTGGCAGTTCGGGCTGGACTGTACCCATGAGGCACAGGGTCAAGACTGATTTGCATATGGCTGGGGTCAAACTGGAACGGCATGGTGAGCAAAAAACTATGGATTTAGGCCCAGATCTCTGTACTGGGGTGAATGTATGACATTGTTCTGCATTCTGTCCATCAACTGTTGTTTTTGCATTTGTCACCCGAGTGGGAAGGATATGCCCAGACGTGGGTCCCATGCTCTCCATGTCACTGGACTCAAGCTATCCTGGCTGAAGAGGGGTGAAACCCTGAAACCGGTCCTGGGATGCTGTTTCCAGTCCAGGGATGACCTGGCATGGCAGTTCGGGCTGGACTGTACCCATGAGGCACAGGGTCAAGACTGATTTGCATATGGCTGGGTTCAATCTGGAATTGTATGGTGAGCAAAAAAACGATGGATTTAGGCACAGATCTCTGTACTGGGGTGAATGTATGATATTGTTCTTCATTATGTCCATCAACTGTTGTTTTCGCATTCGTCACCCCGAGTGGGAAGGGTATGCCTAGACATGGGTCCCATGCTCTCCATGCCACTGGAATCAAGGTATCCTGGCTGAGAGAAGTGAAACCCTGAACCCTGTCCTAGGATGCTTGTTTCCAGTCCAGGGAGGACCTTGCTTGGCAGTTCGGGCTGGACTGTACGCATGAGGCACAGGGTCAAGACTGATTTGCATATGGCTGGGTTCAAACTGGAACGGCATGGTGAGCAAAAAAACGATGGGTTGAGTCCCAGATCTCTGTACTGGGGTGAATGTCTGACATTGTTCTGCATTCTGTCCATCAACTGTTGTTTTTGCATTTGTCACCCCGAGTGGGAAGGGTATGCCCAAACGTGGGTCCCATGCTCTCCGTGTCACTGGAATCAAGCTATCCTGGCGGAAGAGGGGTGTGTGGTACTTTAAAATTTGGGACCGCGTAGGAGGCAGGGCCCTACCCTGCCTATTCCGGTATCAGCGAACCGCGAATGGCCAATACAGTATGTACAAGTGTTTTGCGTAAAGTTTTATCGATAAATGCACCTTGTATACGATATTACACATTGACTTCGTGGGTTCCATCTTGGAGCAGTGGCCATCTTATGGTTGCCCTCACATAGGCTACACATTAAGGACAAGCACAGGCCTTCAGAACACATGTGCCTTCTATTGACTTCTCTGTGACCTATGCGATTTGGCTCCACCGCCCCAGGTCAGTTCGGTCCCACGAGCTCCCCGTCCTACGGCCACCTGTGATTAGCATCAGGGTTTGACACACCATAAAGCCTTTTCATCCCACACAAGCCTCCGGCTAATCTCTTTCACACCTAACTCTTCCTACTTTATGGCTTGTTTTACCAACAGGAGGTGCCCGTGTTTATTGGGGTCTGCTGATATCTGAGGAGGGATCTGAACCTCGCTGGGTAAATAATTGTGGGCTGGCTGAACTGGAATGTGGGATGGTCATCATGACTCTGCCTTTTCGTTTGTAATGAATACATATGAATGACCATATCGTAAAACGAGGAATGTGTGCCTGAAGCATGATATTTTGTATATAAGGAGAAGGCCGTTTCTGTAAGTTTAAGCAGTGTCCTGAGAACATACATTGTGTTGTACTTCTCGGATACCTGTAATTGGTCTGCAGCCAATAAATACGATCTTTGACTTCACCTAGAAGACTCTGTGTTTCTGTGGGTCTGAAACAGGAAGAACTCGAAGTCTTAGGGTGTGTTCCCCTGCACCGCTGGGTTTTAAAAACCCAGTACTTCAGGTGAAACCCTGAAACCGATCCTAGGATGCTTGTTTCCAGTCCAGGGAGGACCTGACTTGGCAGTTTGGGCTGGACTGCACCCATGAGGCACAGGGTCAAGACTGATTTGCATATGGCTGTGTTCAAACTGGAACGGCATGGTGAGCAAAAAAACTATGGATTTAGGCCCAGATCTCTGTACTGGGGTGAATGTATGACATTGTTCTGCATTCTGTCCATCAACTGTTGTTTTTGCATTTGTCAACCGAGTGGGAAGGATATGCCCAGACGTGGGTCCCATGCTCTCCATGTCACTGGAATCAAGCTATCCTGGCTGAAGAGGGGTGAAACCCTGAAACCGGTCCTAGGATGCTTGTTTCCAGTCCAGGGATGACCTGGCATGGCAGTTCGGGCTGGACTGTACCCATGAGGCACAGGGTCAAGACTGATTTGCATATGGCTGGGTTCAATCTGGAACGGTATGGTGACCAAAAAAACGATGGATTTAGGCACAGATCTCTGTACTGGGGTGAATGTATGATATTGTTCTTCATTCTGTCCATCAACTGTTGTTTTCGCATTTGTCACCCCGAGTGGGAAGGGTAAGCCCAGACGTGGGTCCCATGCTCTCCATGCCACTGGAATCAAGCTATCCTGGCTGAAGAGGGGTGACACCCTGAAACCGGTCCTAGGATGCTTGTTTCCAGTGCAGAGAGGACCTGGCTTGGCAGTTCGGGCTAAACTGTACCCATGAGGCACAGGGTCAAAACTGATTTGCGTATGGCTGGGTTCAAACTGGAACGGCATGCTGAGCAAAAAAACGATGGATTTAGGCGCAGATCTCTGTACTTGGGTGAATGTATGACATTGTTCTGCATTCTGTCCATCAACTGTTGTTTTTGCATTTGTGACCTCGATTGGGAAGGGTATGCCCAGACGTGGGTCCCATGCTCTCCGTGCCACTGGAATCAAGCTATCCTGGCTGAGAGGGGTGAAACCCTAAACCCGGTCCTAGGATGCTTGTTTCCAGTCCAGGGAGGACCTGGCTTGGCAGTTCGGGCTGGACTGTACCCATGAGGCACAGGGTTAATACTGATTTGCATATGGCTGGGTTCAAACTGGAACGGCATGGTGAGCAAAAAAACAATGGATTTAGGCCCAGATCTCTGTACTGGGGTGAATGTATGACATTGTTCTGCATGCTGTCTATCAACTGTTGTTTTCGCATTTGTCACCCCGAGTGGGAAGGGTATGCCCAGACGTGGGTCCCATGCTCTCCATGCCACTGGAATCAAGCTATCCTGGCTGAAGAGGGGTGACACCCTGAAACCGGTCCTAGGATGCTTGTTTCCAGTGCAGAGAGGACCTGGCTTGGCAGTTCGGGCTAGACTGTACACATGAGGCACAGGGTCAAAACTGATTTGCAGATGGCTGGGTTCAAACTGGAATGTCATGGTGAGCAAAAAAACGATGGATTTAGGCGCAGATCTCTGTACTTGGGTGAATGTATGACATTGTTCTGCATTCTGTCCATCAACTGTTGTTTTTGCATTTGTGACCTCGATTGGGAAGGGTATACCCAGACGTGGGTCCCATGCTCTCCGTGCCACTGGAATCAAGCTATCCTGGCTGAGAGGGGTGAAACCCTAAACCCGGTCCTAGGATGCTTGTTTCCAGTCCAGGGAGGACCTGGCTTGGCAGTTCGGGCTGGACTGTACCCATGAGGCACAGGGTCAAAACTGATTTGCATATGGCTGGGTTCAACCTGGAACGGTATTGTGAGCAAAAAAACGATGGATTTAGGCCCAGATCTCTCTACTGGTGTGAATGCATGACATTGTTCTGCATTCTGTCTATCAACTGTTGTTTTTGCATTTGTCACCCCGAGTGGGAAGGGTATGCCCAGACATGTGTCCCATGCTCTCCATGCCACTGGAATCAAGCTATCCTGGCTGAAGAGGGGTGAAACCCTGAAACTGGTCCTATTATGCTTGTTTCCAGTCCAGAGAGGACCTTGCTTGACAGTTCGGGCTGGACTGTACCCATGAGGCACAGGTTTAAGACTGATTTGCATATGGCTGGATTCAAAGTGGAATGGCATGGTGAGCAAAACAACGATGGATTTAGGCCCAGATCCTTGTACTGGGGTGAATGCATGACATTGTTCTGCATTCTGTCTATCAATTGTTGTTTTTGCATTTGTCACCCTGAGTGGGAAGGGTATGCCCAGACATGGGTCCCATGCTCTCCATGCCACTGGAATCAAGCTATCCTGGCTGAAGAGGGGTAAAACCCTAAAACCGGTCCTAGGATGCTTGTTTCCAGTGCAGGGAGGACCTGGCTTGGCAGTGCAGGTTGGACTGTACCCATGAGGCACAGGGTCAAGACTGATTTGCATATGGCTGGGTTCAAACTGGAACGGCATGGTGAGCAAAAAAATGATGGATTTAGGCCCAGATCTCTGTAATGGGGTGAATGTATGATATTGTTCTGCATTCTGTCCATCAACTGTTCTTTTTGCCTTTTTCAACCCGAGTGGGAAGGGTATGCCCAGACGTGGGTCACATGCTCTCCGTGCCACTGGAATCAACCTATCCTGGCTGAAGAGGGGTGAATCCCTGATACCGGTCCTAGGATACTTATTTCCAATCCCGGGAGGACCTGGCTTGGCAGTTCGGGCTGGACTGTACCCATGAGGCACAGCGTCAAGACTGATTTGCATATGGCTGGTTGCAAACTGGAACGGCATGGTGAGCAAAAAAACGATGGATTTAGGCCCAGATCTCTGTACTGGGGTGAATGTATGACACTGTTCTGCATTCTGTCCATCAACTGTTGTTTTTGCATTTGTCAACCGAGTGGGAAGGATATGCCCAGACGTGTGTCCCATGCTCTCCATGCCACTGGAATCAAGCTATCCTGGCTGAGAGGGGTGAAACCCTGAACCCGGTCCTAGGATGCTTGTTTCCAGTCCAGTGTGGACCTGGCTTGGCAGTTCGGGCTGGACTGTACCCATGAGGCACAGGTTCAAGACTGATTTGCATATGACTGGATTCAAACTGGAACGGCATTGTGAGCAAAAAAACTATGGATTTAGGCCCAGATCTCTGTACTGGGGTGAATGTATGACATTGTTCTGCATTCTGTCCATCAACTGTTGTTTTTGCATTTGTGACCTCGATTGGGAAGGGTATGCCCAGACGTGGGTCCCATGCTCTCCGTGCCACTGGAATCAAGCTATCCTGGCTGAGAGGGGTGAAACCCTAAACCCGGTCCTAGGATGCTTGTTTCCAGTCCAGGGAGGACCTGGCTTGGCAGTTCGGGCTGGACTGTACCCATGAGGCACAGGGTTAATACTGATTTGCATATGGCTGGGTTCAAACTGGAACGGCATGGTGAGCAAAAAAACAATGGATTTAGGCCCAGATCTCTGTACTGGGGTGAATGTATGACATTGTTCTGCATGCTGTCTATCAACTGTTGGTTTCGCATTTGTCACCCCGAGTGGGAAGGGTATGCCCAGACGTGGGTCCCATGCTCTCCATGCCACTGGAATCAAGCTATCCTGGCTGAAGAGGGGTGACACCCTGAAACCGGTCCTAGGATGCTTGTTTCCAGTGCAGAGAGGACCTGGCTTGGCAGGTCGGGCTAGACTGTACCCATGAGGCACAGGGTCAAAACTGATTTGCAGATGGCTGGGTTCAAACTGGAACGGCATGGTGAGCAAAAAAACGATGGATTTAGGCGCAGATCTCTGTACTTGGGTGAATGTATGACATTGTTCTGCATTCTGTCCATCAACTGTTGTTTTTGCATTTGTGACCTCGACTGGGAAGGGTATGCCCAGACGTGGGTCCCATGCTCTCCGTGCCACTGGAATCAAGCTATCCTGGCTGAGAGGGGTGAAACCCTGAACCCGGTCCTAGGATGCTTGTTTCCAGTCCAGGGAGGACGTGGCTTGGCAGTTCGGGCTGGACTGTACCCATGAGGCACAGGGTCAAAACTGATTTGCATATGGCTGGGTTCAACCTGGAACGGTATTGTGAGCAAAAAAACGATGGATTTAGGCCCAGATCTCTCTACTGGTGTGAATGCATGACATTGTTCTGCATTCTGTCTATCAACTGTTGTTTTCGCATTTGTCACCCCGAGTGGGAAGCGTATGCCCAGACGTGGGTCCCATGCTCTCCATGCCACTGGAATCAAGGTATCCTGGCTGAGAGAAGTGAAACCCTGAACCCTGTCCTAGGATGCTTGTTTCCAGTCCAGGGAGGACCTGGCTTGGCAGTGTTGGCTGGACTGTACGCATGAGGCACAGGGTCAAGACTGATTTGCGTATGGCTGGGTTCAAACTGGAACGGCATGGTGAGCAAAAAAACGATGGGTTGAGGACCAGATCTCTGTACTGGGGTGAATGTCTGACATTGTTCTGCATTCTGTCCATCAACTGTTGTTTTTGCATTTGTCAACCGAGTGGGAAGGATATGCCCAGACGTGTGTCCCATGCTCTCCATGCCACTGGAATCAAGCTATCCTGGCTGAGAGGGGTGAAACCCTGAACCCGGTCCTAGGATGCTTGTTTCCAGTCCAGTGTGGACCTGGCTTGGCAGTTCGGGCTGGACTGTACCCATGAGGCACAGGTTCAAGACTGATTTGCATATGACTGGATTCAAACTGGAACGGCATTGTGAGCAAAAAAACTATGGATTTAGGCCCAGATCTCTGTACTGGGGTGAATGTATGACATTGTTCTGCATTCTGTCCATCAACTGTTGTTTTTGCATTTGTGACCTCGATTGGGAAGGGTATGCCCAGACGTGGGTCCCATGCTCTCCGTGCCACTGGAATCAAGCTATCCTGGCTGAGAGGGGTGAAACCCTAAACCCGGTCCTAGGATGCTTGTTTCCAGTCCAGGGAGGACCTGGCTTGGCAGTTCGGGCTGGACTGTACCCATGAGGCACAGGGTTAATACTGATTTGCATATGGCTGGGTTCAAACTGGAACGGCATGGTGAGCAAAAAAACAATGGATTTAGGCCCAGATCTCTGTACTGGGGTGAATGTATGACATTGTTCTGCATGCTGTCTATCAACTGTTGGTTTCGCATTTGTCACCCCGAGTGGGAAGGGTATGCCCAGACGTGGGTCCCATGCTCTCCATGCCACTGGAATCAAGCTATCCTGGCTGAAGAGGGGTGACACCCTGAAACCGGTCCTAGGATGCTTGTTTCCAGTGCAGAGAGGACCTGGCTTGGCAGGTCGGGCTAGACTGTACCCATGAGGCACAGGGTCAAAACTGATTTGCAGATGGCTGGGTTCAAACTGGAACGGCATGGTGAGCAAAAAAACGATGGATTTAGGCGCAGATCTCTGTACTTGGGTGAATGTATGACATTGTTCTGCATTCTGTCCATCAACTGTTGTTTTTGCATTTGTGACCTCGACTGGGAAGGGTATGCCCAGACGTGGGTCCCATGCTCTCCGTGCCACTGGAATCAAGCTATCCTGGCTGAGAGGGGTGAAACCCTGAACCCGGTCCTAGGATGCTTGTTTCCAGTCCAGGGAGGACGTGGCTTGGCAGTTCGGGCTGGACTGTACCCATGAGGCACAGGGTCAAAACTGATTTGCATATGGCTGGGTTCAACCTGGAACGGTATTGTGAGCAAAAAAACGATGGATTTAGGCCCAGATCTCTCTACTGGTGTGAATGCATGACATTGTTCTGCATTCTGTCTATCAACTGTTGTTTTTGCATTTGTCACCCCGAGTGGGAAGGGTATGCCCAGACATGTGTCCCATGCTCTCCATGCCACTGGAATCAAGCTATCCTGGCTGAAATGGGGTGAAACCCTGAAACTGGTCCTATTATGCTTGTTTCCAGTCCAGAGTGGACCTTGCTTGACAGTTCGGGCTGGACTGTACCCATGAGGCACAGGGTTAAGACTGATTTGCATATGGCTGGTTTCAAAGTGGAATGGCATGGTGAGCAAAACAACGATGGATTTAGGCCCAGATCCTTGTACTGGGGTGAATGCATGACATTGTTCTGCATTCTGTCTATCAATTGTTGTTTTTGCATTTGTCACCCCGAGTGGGAAGGGTATGCCCAGACATGGGTCCCATGCTCTCCATGCCACTGGAATCAAGCTATCCTGGCTGAAGAGGGGTAAAACCCTGAAACCGGTCCTAGGATGCTTGTTTCCAGTGCAGGGAGGACCTGGCTTGGCAGTGCAGGTTGGACTGTACCCATGAGGCACAGGGTCAAGTCTGATTTGCATATGGCTGGGTTCAAACTGGAACGGCATGGTGAGCAAAAAAATGATAGATTTAGGCCCAGATCTCTGTAATGGGGTGAATGTATGATATTGTTCTGCATTCTGTCCATCAACTGTTGTTTTTGCATTTGTGACCTCGAGTGGGAAGGGTATGCCCAGAAGTGGGTCCCATGCTCTCCATGCCACTGGAATCAAGCTATCCTGGCTGAGAGGGGTGAAACCCTGAACCCGGTCCTAGGATGCTTGTTTCCAGTCCAGTGTGGACCTGGCTTGGCAGTTCGGGCTGGACTGTACCCATGAGGCACAGGTTCAAGACTGATTTGCATATGACTGGATTCAAACTGGAACGGCATTGTGAGCAAAAAAACGATGGATTTAGGCCCAGATCTCTCTACTGGGGTGAATGCATTACATTGTTCTGCATTCTGTCTATCAACTGTTGCTTTTGCATTTGTCACCCCGAGTGGGAAGGGTATGCCCAGACATGTGTCCCATGCTCTCCATGCCACTGGAATCAAGCTATCCTGGCTGAAGAGGGGTGAAACCCTGAAACCGGTCCTATTATGCTTGTTTCCAGTCCAGGGAGGACCTTGCTTGGCATTTCGGGGTGGACGGTACCCATGAGGCACAGGGTTAAGACTGATTTGCATATGGCTGGGTTCAAAGTGGAACGGCATGGTGAGCAAAAAAACTATGGATTTAGGCCCAGATCCTTGTACTGGGGTGAATGTATGACATTGTTCTGCATGCTGTCCATCAACTGTTGTTTTTGCATTTTTCACCCCGGGTGGGAAGGGTATGCCCAGACGTGGGTCCCATGCTCTCCATGCCACTGGAATCAAGCTATCCTGGCTGAAGAGGGGTGAAACCCTGAAACCGGTCCTAGGATGCTTGTTTCCGGTGCAAGGAGGACCTGGCTTGGCAGTTCGGGCTGGACTGTACCCATGAGGCACAGGGTCAAGACTGATTTCCATATGGCTGTTTTCAAACTGGAACGGCATTGTGAGCAAAAAAACGATGGATTTAGGCCCAGATCTCGCTACTGGGGTGAATGCATGACATTGTTCTGCATTCTGGCTATCAATTGTTGTTTTTGCATTTGTCACCCCGAGTGGGAAGGGTATGCCCAGAAGTGGGTCCCATGCTCTCCATGCCACTGGAATCAAGCTATCCTGGCTGAAGAGGGGTGAAACCCTGAAACTGGTCCTAGGATACTTGTTTCCAGTAGTTTGGGCTGGACTGTACCCATGAGGCAGAGGGTCAAGACTGATTTGCATATGGCTGGGTTCAATCTGGAACGGTATGGTGAGCAAAAAAACGATGGATTTAGGCACAGATCTCTGTACTGGGGTGAATGTATGATATTGTTCTTCATTCTGGCCATCAACTGTTGTTTTCGCATTTGTCACCCCGAGTGGGAAGGGTATGCCCAGACATGGGTCCCATGCTCTCCATGCCACTGGAATCAAGGTATCCTGGCTGAGAGAAGTGAAACCCTGAACTCTGTTCTAGGATGCTTGTTTCCAGTCCAGGGAGGACCTGGCTTGGCAGTTCGGGCTGGACTGTACCCATGAGGCACAGGGTTAAGACTGATGTGCATATGGCTGGGTTCAAACTGGAACGGCATGGTGAGCAAAAAACATGATGGATTTAGAAGCAGATCTCTGTGCTGGGGTGAATGTATGACATTATTCTACATTCAGTGCATCAACTGTAGTTTTTGCATTTGTCACCCCGAGTGGGAAGGGTATGCCCAGACGTGGGTCCCATGCTCTCCGTGCCACTGGAATCAAGCTATCCTGGCTTAGAGGGGTGAAACCCTGAACCCGGTCCTAGGATGCTTGTTTCCAGTCCAGGGAGGACCTGGCTTGGCAGTTCGGGCTGGACTGTACCCATGAGGCACAGGGTTAATACTGATTTGCATATGGCTGGGTTCAAACTGGAACGGCATGGTGAGCAAAAAAACAATGGATTTAGGCCCAGATCTCTGTACTGGGGTGAATGTATGACATTTTTCTGCATGCTGTCTATCAACTGTTGTTTTTGCATTTGTCACCCCGAGTGGGAAGGGTATGCCCAGATGTGCGTCCCATGCTCTCCATGCCACTGGAATCAAGCTATCCTGGCTGAAGAGGGGTGAAACCCTGAAACTGGTCCTAGGTTGCTTGTTTCCTGTGCAGGGAGGACCTGGCTTGGCAGTTCGGGCTGGACTGTACCCATGAGGCACAGGGTCAAGACTGATTTGCATATGGCTGGGTTCAAACTGGAACGGCATGGTGAGCAAAAAAACGATGGATTTAGGCCCAGATCTTTGTACTGGGGTGAATGCATGACATTGTTCTGCATTCTGTCTATCAACTGTTGTTTTTGCATTTGTCCATGCTCTCCATGCCACTGAAATCAAGCTATCCTGGCTGAAGAGGGGTGAAACCCTGAAACTGGTCCTAGGATACTTGTTTCCAGTAGTTTGGGCTGGACTGTACCCATGAGGCACAGGGTCAAGACTGATTTGCATATGGCTGGGCTCAAACTGGAACGGCATGGTGAGCAAAAAACAATGTATTTAGGCCCAGATCTCTGTACTGGGGTGAATGTATGACATTGTTCTGTATTCTGTCCATCAACTGTTGTTTTTGCATTTGTCACCCCGAGTGGGAAGGGTATGCCCAGACGTGGGTCCCATGCTCTCCATGCCACTGGAATCAAGCTATCCTGGCTGAAGAGGAGTGAAAACCTGATACCGTTCGTAGTATGCTTGTTTCCAGTCCAGGGAGGACCTGGCTTGGCAGTTCGGGCTGGACTGTACCCATGAGGCACAGGGTCAAGACTGATTTGCATATGGCTGGGTTCAAACTGGAGCGGCATGGTGAGCAAAAAAACGATGGATTTAGGCACAGATCTCTGCACTGGGTTGAATGTATGATATTGTTCTTCATTCTGGCCATCAACTGTTGTTTTTGCATTTGTCACCCCGAGTGGGAAGGGTATGCCCAGACATGGGTCCCATGCTCTCCATGCTACTGGAATCAAGGTATCCTGGCTGAGAGAAGTGAAACCCTGAACCCTGTCCTAGGATGCTTGTTTCCAGTCCAGGAAGGACCTGGCTTGGCAGTTCGGGCTGGACTGTACCCATGAGGCACAGGGTTAAGACTGATGTGCATATGGCTGGGTTCAAACTGGAACGGCATGGTGAGCAAAAAACATGATGGATTTAGGAGCAGATCTCTGTACTGGGGTGAATGTATGACATTATTCTACATTCAGTGCATCAACTGTAGTTTTTGCATTTGTCACCCCGAGTGGGAAGGGTATGCCCAGACGTGGGTCCCATGCTCTCCGTGCCACTGGAATCAAGCTATCCTGGCTGAGAGGGGTGAAACCCTGAACCCAGTCCTAGGATGCTTGTTTCCAGTCCAGGGAGGACCTGGCTTGGCAGTTCGGGCTGGACTGTACCCATGAGGCACAGGGTTAATACTGATTTGCATATGGCTGGGTTCAAACTGGAACGGCATGGTGAGCAAAAAAACTATGGATTTAGGCCCAGATCTCTGTACTGGGGTGAATGTATGACATTGTTCTGCATGCTGTCTATCAACTGTTGTTTTTGCATTTGTCACCCCGAGTGGGAAGGGTATGCCCAGACGTGCGTCCCATGCTCTCCATGCCACTGGAATCAAGCTATCCTGGCTGAAGAGGGGTGAAACCCTGAAACTGGTCCTAGGTTGCTTGTTTCCAGTGCAGGGAGGACCTGGCTTGGCAGTTCGGGCTGGACTGTACCCATGAGGCACAGGGTCAAGACTGATTTGCATATGGCTGGGTTCAAACTGGAACGGCATGGTGAGCAAAAAAAACGATGGATTTAGGCCCAGATCTCTGTACTGGGGTGAATGCATGACATTGTTCTGCATTCTGTCTATCAACTGTTGTTTTTGCATTTGTCCATGCTCTCCATGCCACTGAAATCAAGCTATCCTGGCTGAAGAGGGGTGAAACCCTGAAACTGGTCCTAGGATACTTGTTTCCAGTAGTTTGGGCTGGACTGTACCCATGAGGCACAGGGTCAAGACTGATTTGCATATGGCTGGGCTCAAACTGGAACGGCATGGTGAGCAAAAAACAATGTATTTAGGCCCACATCTCTGTACTGGGGTGAATGTATGACATTGTTCTGTATTCTGTCCATCAACTGTTGTTTTTGCATTTGTCACCCCGAGTGGGAAGGGTATGCCCAGATGTGGGTCCCATGCTCTCCATGCCACTGGAATCAAGCTATCCTGGCTGAAGAGGAGTGAAAACCTGATACCGTTCGTAATATGCTTGTTTCCAGTCCAGGGAGGACCTGGCTTGGCAGTTCGGGCTGGACTGTACCCATGAGGCACAGGGTCAAGACTGATTTGCATATGGCTGGGGTCAAACTGGAACGGCATGGTGAGCAAAAAACGATGGATTTATGCCCAGATCTCTGTACTGGGGTGAATTTATGACATTGTTCTGCATTCTGTCCATCAACTGTTGTTTTTGCCTTTGTCACCCTGAGTGGGAAGGGTATGCCCAGACGTGGGTCCCATGCTCTCCATGCAACTGGAATCAAGCTATCCTGGCTGAAGAGGGGTGAAACCCTGAAACCTGTCATAAGATGCTTGTTTCCAGTCCAGGGAGGACCTGGCTTGGCAGTTCGGGCTGGACTGTACCCATGAGGCACAGGGTCAAGACTGATTTGCATATGGCTGGGTTCAAACTGGAGCGGCATGGTGAGCAAAACAATGATGGATTCAGGCCCAGATCTCTGTACTGGGGTGAATGTATGACATTGTTACGCATTCTGTCCATCAACTGTTGTTTTTGCATTTGTGACCTCGAGTGGGAAGGGTATGCCGAGACGTGGGTCCCATGCTCTCCATGCCACTGGAATCAAGCTATCCTGGCTGAGAGGGGTGAAACCCTGAACCCGGTCCTAGGATGCTTCTTTCCAGTCCAGGGAGGATCTGTCTTGGCAGTTCGGGCTGGACTGTACCCATGAGGCACAGGGTCAAGACTGATTTGCATATGGCTGGGTTCAAACTGGAGCGGCATGGTGAGCAAAAAAATGATGGATTCAGGCCCAGATCTCTGTACTGGGGTGAATGCATGACATTGTTCTGCATTCTGTCTATCAACTGTTGTTTTTGCATTTGTCACCCGAGTGGGAAGGGTATGCCCAGACATGTGTCTCATGCTCTCCATGCCACTGGAATCAAGCTATCCTGGCTGAAGAGGGGTGAAACCCTGAAACTGGTCCTATTATGCTTGTTTCCAGTCCAGAGAGGACCTTGCTTGACAGTTCGGGCTGGACTGTACCCATGAGGCACAGGGTTAAGACTGATTTGCATATGGCTGGGTTCAAAGTGGAATGGCATGGTGAGCAAAACAACGATGGATTTAGGCCCAGATCCTTGTACTGGGGTGAATGCATGACATTGTTCTGCATTCTGTCTATCAATTGTTGTTTTTGCATTTGTCACCCCGAGTGGAAAGGGTATGCCCAGACATGGGTCCCATGCTCTCCATGCCACTGGAATCAAGCTATCCTGGCTGAAGAGGGGTAAAACCCTGAAACCGGTCCTAGGATGCTTGTTTCCAGTGCAGGGAGGACCTGGCTTGGTAGTGCAGGTTGGACTGTACCCATGAGGCACAGGGTCAAGACTGATTTGCATATGGCTGGGTTCAAACTGGAACGGCATGGTGAGCAAAAAAACGATGGATTTAGGCCCAGATCTCTGTAATGGGGTGAATGTATGATATTGTTCTGCATTCTGTCCATCAACTGTTGTTTTTGCCTTTGTCAACCCGAGTGGGAAGGGTATGCCCAGACGTGGGTCTCATGCTCTCTGTGCCACTGGAATCAACCTATCCTGGCTGAAGAGGGGTGAAACCCTGATACCGGTCCTAGGATGCTTGTTTCCGGTGCAAGGAGGACCTGGCTTGGCAGTTCGGGCTGGACTGTACCCATGAGGCACAGGGTCAAGACTGATTTGCATATGGCTCGTTGCAAACTGGAACGGCATGATGAGCAAAAAAACGATGGATTTAGGCCCAGATCTCTGTACTGGGGTGAATGTATGACACTGTTCTGCATTCTGTCCATCAACTGTTGTTTTTGCATTTGTGACCTCGAGTGGGAAGGGTATGCCCAGAAGTGGGTCCCATGCTCTCCATGCCACTGGAATCAAGCTATCCTGGCTGAGAGGGGTGAAACCCTGAACCCAGTCCTAGGATGCTTGTTTCAAGTCCAGTGTGGACTTGGCTTGGCAGTTCGGGCTGGACTGTACCCATGAGGCACAGGTTCAAGACTGATTTGCATATGACTGGGTTCAAACTGGAACGGCATTGTGAGCAAAAAAACGATGGATTTAGGCCCAGATCTCTCTACTGGGGTGAATGCATGACATTGTTCTGCATTCTGTCTATCAACTGTTGTTTTTGCATTTGTCACCCCGAGTGGGAAGGGTATGCCCAGACATGTGTCCCATGCTCTCCATGCCACTGGAATCAAGCTATCCTGGCTGAAGAGGGGTGAAACCCTGAAACCGGTCCTATTATGCTTGTTTCCAGTCCAGGGAGGACCTTGCTTGGCAGTTCGGGCTGGACTGTACCCATGAGGCACAGGGTTAAGACTGATTTGCATATGGCTGGGTTCAAAGTGGAACGGCATGGTGAGCAAAAAAACTATGGATTTAGGCCCAGATCCTTGTACTGGGGTGAATGTATGACATTGTTCTCTATGCTGTCCATCAACTGTTGTTTTTGCATTTGTCACCCCGAGTGGGAAGGGTATGCCCAGACGTGCGTCCCATGCTCTCCATGCCACTGGAATCAAGCTATCCTGGCTGAAGAGGGGTGAAACCCTGAAACCGGTCCTAGGATGCTTGTTTCCGGTGCAAGGAGGACCTGGCTTGGCAGTTCGGGCTGGACTGTACCCATGAGGCACAGGGTCAAGACTGATTTCCATATGGCTGTTTTCAAACTGGAACGGCATTGTGAGCAAAAAAACGATGGATTTAGGCCCAGATCTCTCTACTGGGGTGAATGCATGACATTGTTCTGCATTCTGTCTATCAATAGCTGTTTTTGCATTTGTCACCCCGAGTGGGAAGGGTATGCCCAGACATGGGTCCCATGCTCTCCATGCCCCTGGAATCAAGCTATCCTGGCTGAAGAGGGGTGAAACCCTGAAACCGGTCCTAGGATACTTGTTTCCAGTAGTTTGGACTGGACTGTACCCATGAGGCACAGGGTCAAGACTGATTTGCATATGGCTGGGTTCAATCTGGAACGGTATGGTGAGCAAAAAAACGATGGATTTAGGCACAGATCTCTGTACTGGGGTGAATGTATGATATTGTTCTTCATTCTGTCCATCAACTGTTGTTTTCGCATTTGTCACCCCGAGTGGGAAGGGTATGCCCAGACATGGGTCCCATGCTCTCCATGCCACTGGAATCAAGGTATCCTGGCTGAGAGAAGTGAAACCCTGAACCCTGTACTAGGATGCTTGTTTCCAGTCCAGGGAGGACCTGGCTTGGCAGGTCGGGCTGGACTGTACCCATGAGGCACAGGGTTAAGACTGATTTGCATATGGCTGGGTTCAAACTGGAACGGCATGGTGAGCAAAAAACACGATGGATTTAGGACCAGATCTCTGTACTGGGGTGAATGTATGACATTATTCTACATTCAGTGCATCAACTGTTGTTTTGGCATTTGTCACCCGGAGTGGGAAGGGTATGCCCAGACGTGGGTCCCATGCTCTCCATGCCACTGGAATCAAGCTATCCTGGCTGAAGAGGGGTGAAACCCTGAAACCGGTCCTAGGATGCTTGTTTCCAGTGCAGGGAGGACCTGGCTTGGCAGTTCGGGCTGGACTGTACCCATGAGGCACACGGTCAAGACTGATTTGCATATGGCTGGGTTCAAACTGGAACGGCATAGTGAGCAAGAAAACTATGGATTTAGGCCCATATCTCTCTATTGGGGTGAATGCATGACATTGCTCTGCATTCTGTCTATCAATTGTTGTTTTTGCATTTGTCTCCCCGAGTGGGAAGGGTATGCCCAGACATGGGTCCTATGCTCTCCATGCCACTGGAATCAAGCTATCCTGGCTGAAGAGGGGTGAAACCCTGAAACCGGTCCTTGGATGCTTGCTTCCAGTGCAGGGAGGACCTGGCTTGGCAGTTCGGGCTGGACTGTACCCATGAGGCACAGGGTTAATACTGATTTGCATATGGCTGGGTTCAAACTGGAACGGCATGGTGAGCAAAAAAACAATGGATTTAGGCCCAGATCTCTGTACTGGGGTGAATGTATGACATTGTTCTGCATTCTGTCCATCAACTGTTGTTTTCGTATTTGTCACCCCGAGTGGGAAGGGTATGCCCAGACATGGGTCCCATGCTCTCCATGCCACTGGAATCAAGGTATACTGGCTGAGAGAAGCGAAACCCTGAACCCTGTCCTAGGATGCTTGTTTCCAGTCCAGGGAGGACCTGGCTTGGCAGTTGGGGCTGGACTGTACGCATGAGGCACAGGGTCAAGACTGATTTGCATATGGCTGGGTTCAAACTGGAACAGCATGGTGAGCAAAAAAACGATTTGTTGAGGCCCAGATCTCTGTACTGGGGTGAATGTCTGACATTGTTCTGCATTCTGTCCATCAACTGTTGTTTTTGCATTTGTCACCCCGAGTGGGAAGGGTATGCCCAGACGTGGGTCCCATGCTCTCCATGTCACTGGAATCAAGCTATCCTGGCTGAAGAGGGGTGAAACCCTGAAACCGATCCTAGGATGCTTGTTTCCAGTCCAGAGAGGAACTGACTTGGCAGTTCGGGCTGGACTGTACCATTGAGGCACAGGGTCAAGACTGATTTGCATATGGCTGGGGTCAAACTGGAACGGCATGGTGAGCAAAAAACTATGGATTTAGGCCCAGATCTCTGTACTGGGGTGAATGTATGACATTGTTCTGCATTCTGTCCATCAACTTGTTTTTGCATTTGTCACCCGAGTGGGAAGGATATGCCCAGACGTGGGTCCCATGTTCTCCATGTCACTGGAATCAAGCTATCCTGGCTGAAGAGGGGTGAAACCCTGAAACCGGTCCTAGGATGCTTGTTTCCAGTCCAGGGATAACCTGGCATGGCAGTTCGGGCTGGACTGTACCCATGAGGCACAGGGTCAAGACTGATTTGCATGTGGCTGGGTTCAATCTGGAACAGTATGGTGAGCAAAAAAACAATGGATTTAGGCACAGATCTCTGTACTGGGGTGAATGTATGATATTGTTCTTCATTCTGGCCATCAACTGTTGTTTTCGCATTTGTCACCCAGAGTGGGAAGGGTATGCCCAGACATGGGTCCCATGCTCTCCATGCCACTGGAATCAAGGTATCCTGGCTGAGAGAAGTGAAACCATGAACACTGTCCTAGGATGCTTGTTTCCAGTCCAGGGAGGACCTGGCTTGGCAGTTCGGGCTGGACTGTACCCATGAGGCACAGGGTTAAGACTGATGTGCATATGGCTGGGTTCAAACTGGAACGGCATGGTGAGCAAAAAACATGATGGATTTAGGAGCAGATCTCTGTACTGGGGTGAATGTATGACATTTTTCTACATTCAGTGCATCAACTGTAGTTTTTGCATTTGTCACCCCGAGTGGGAAGGGTATGCCCAGACGTGGGTCCCATGCTCTCCGTGCCACTGGAATCAAGCTATCCTGGCTGAGAGGGGTGAAACCCTGAACCCGGTCCTAGGATGCTTGTTTCCAGTCCAGGGAGGACCTGGCTAGGCAGTTCGGGCTGGACTGTACCCATGAGGCACAGGGTTAATACTGATTTGCATATGGCTGGGTTCAAACTGGAACGGCATGGTGAGCAAAAAAACAATGGATTTAGGCCCAGATCTCTGTACTGGGGTGAATGTATGACATTGTTCTGCATGCTGTCTATCAACTGTTGTTTTTGCATTTGTCACCCCAAGTGGGAAGGGTATGCCCAGACGTGCGTCCCATGCTCTCCATGCCACTGGAATCAAGCTATCCTGGCTGAAGAGGAGTGAAAACCTGAAACCGTTTGTAGTATGCTTGTTTCCAGTCCAGGGAGGACCCAGCTTGGCAGTTCGGGCTGGACTGTACCCATGAGGCACAGGGTCAAGACTGATTTGCATATGGCTGGGTTCAAACTGGAGCGGCATGGTGAGCAAAAAAACGATGGATTCAGGCCCAGATCTCTGTACTGGGGTGAATGTATGACATTGTTATGCATTCTGTCCATCAACTGTTGTTTTTGCATTTGTGACCTCGAGTGGGAAGGGTATGCCCAGACGTGGGTCCCATGCTCTCCATGCCACTGGAATCAAGCTATCCTGGCTGAGAGGGGTGAAACCCTGAACCCGGTCCTAGGATGCTTCTTTCCAGTCCTTGGGAGGATCTGGCTTGGCAGTTCGGGCTGGACTGTACCCATGAGGCACAGGGTCAAGACTGATTTGCATATGGCTGAGTTCAAACTGGAACGGCATGGTGAGCAAAACAACGATGGATTTAGGCCCAGATCCTTGTACTGGGGTGAATGCATGACATTGTTCTGCATTCTGTCTATCAACTGTTGTTTTTGCATTTGTCACCCCGAGTGGGAAGGGTATGCCCAGACATGTGTCCCATGCTCTCCGTGCCACTGGAATCAAGCTATCTTGGCTGAAGAGGGGTAAAACCCTGAAACCGGTCTTAGGATGCTTGTTTCCAGTGCAGGGAGGACCTGGCTTGGCAGTTCGGGCTGGACTGTACCCATGAGGCACAGGGTCAAGACTAATTTGCATATGGCTGGGTTCAAACTGGAACGGCATGGTAAGCAAAAAAACGATGGATTTAGGCCCAGATCTCTGTAATGGGGTAAATGTATGATATTGTTCTGCATTCTGTCCATCAACTTTTGTTTTTGCCTTTGTCAACCCGTGTGGGAAGGGTATGCCCAGACGTGGGTCCCATGCTCTCCGTGCCACTGGAATCAACCTATTCTGGCTGAAGAGGGGTGAAACCCTGATACCGGTCCTAGGATTAAGGGTGGGCGTAGTTCGCGAAGTAGCACTTCGCGAAGCTACGCAAAGTGAAGTTCGCACTACGCGAGCTACGCGTAGCACTTCGCGAACTGCGAAGTAACATGTTCGCACTGTGCAAGATGTTGTTTTCAATGATTGCCCAGTGCGGACAAGCAATCGGCACTGTGCAATCATTGAAAATGGCATCTTGCACAGTGCGAGCTGTAGTTTTCTGCTGCTCGAGTAGATTTTTACTCGAGCTGCAGCTTTCTCAACGCGAACTGGTAGTTTCTCATCGCGAGCGGTCGCGAGCATACGCGACCCCTCGCAATGAGAAACCTGACCTTCTCGCGTTGGGAATCTCGCCGGGAGGTTTATTTTCCATGCTCGCGATCGCGAACAAGGAAAAAGTCTCGCCAGGATGTCATTTTGCTTGCTCGCGGTCGCCAACTTGACGTTGAGGACCGCGAGCAAGCAAAAAATCACCGCAGCACTACGCAACACTACGCTACGCGTGTTCGCACTGTGCTACGTGCAGTTCGCGTAGCGCGAAGTAGCGCGAACTTCGCAAACTACGCGAGCGTAGCGTAGTGCTTCGCCCAGGCCTACCTAGGATACTTGTTTCCAATCCAGGGAGGACCTGGCTTGGCAGTTCGGGCTGGACTGTACCCATGAGGCACAGGGTCAAGACTGATTTGCATATGGCTGTTTTCAAACTGAAACAGCATTGTGAGCAAAAAAACGATGGATTTAGGCCCAGTTCTCTATACTGGGGTGAATGCATGACATTGTTCTGCATTCTGTCTATCAATTGTTGTTTTTGCATTTATCACCCCGAGTGGGAAGGGTATGCCCAGACATGGGTCCCATGCTCTCCATGCCACTGGAATCAAGCTATCCTGGCTGAAGAGGGCTGAAACCCTGAAACCGGTCCTAGGATACTTGTTTCCAGTAGTTTGGGCTGGACTGTACCCATGAGGCACAGGGTCAAGACTGATTTGCATATGGCTGGGTTCAAACTGGAACGGCAGGGTGAGCAAAAAAAAGATGTATATAGGCCCAGATCTCTGTACTGGGGTGAATGTATGACATTGTTCTGTATTCTGTCCATCAACTGTTGTTTTTGCATTTGTCACCCCGAGCGGGAAGGGAATGCCCAGACGTGGGTCCCATGCTCTCTGTGCCACTGGAATCATGCTATCCTGGCTGAAGAGGGGTGAAACCCTGAAACAGTTCCTAGTATGCTTGTTTCCAGTCCAGGGAGGACCCAGCTTGGCAGTTCGGGCTGGACTGTACCCATGAGGCACAGGGTCAAGACTGATTTGCATATGGCTGGGTTCAAACTGGATCGGCATGGTGAGGAAAAAAAAGATGGATTTAGGCCCAGATCTCTGTACTGGGTTGAATGTATGACATTGTTCTGCATTCTGTCTATCTACTGTTGTTTTTGCATTTGTCACCCCGAGTGGGAAGGGTATGCCCAAACATGGGTCCCATGCTCTCCATGTCACTGGAATCAAGCTATCCTGGCTGAAGAGGGGTGAAACCCTGAAACCGGTCCTAGGATGCTTGTTTCCAGTCCAGGGTGGACCTGGCTTGGCAGTTCGGGCTGGACTGTACGTATGAGGAACAGGGTCAAGACTGATTTGCATATGGCTGGGTTGAAACTGGAACGGCATGGTGAGCAAAAAAACGATGGGTTGAGGCCCAGATCTCTGTACTGGGGTGAATGTATGACATTGTTCTGCATTCTGTCTATCTACTGTTGTTTTTGCATGTGTCACCCCGAGTGGGAAGGGTATGCCCAGACATGGGTCCCATGCTCTCCATGTCACTGGAATCAAGCTATCCTGGCTGAAGAGGGGTGAAACCCTGAAACCGGTCCTAGGATGCTTGTTTCCAGTCCAGGAATAACCTGGCATGGCAGTTCGGGCTGGACTGTACCCATGAGGCACAGGGTCAAGACTGATTTGCATGTGGCTGGGTTCAATCTGGAACGGTATGGTGAGCAAAAAAATGATGGATTTAGGCACAGATCTCTGTACTGGGGTGAATGTATGATATTGTTCTACATTCAGTGCATCAACTGTAGTTTTTGCATTTGTCACCCCGAGTGGGAAGGGTATGCCCAGACGTGGGTCCCATGCTCTCCGTGCCACTGGAATCAAGCTATCCTGGCTGAGAGGGGTGAAACCCTGAACCCGGTCCTAGGATGCTTGTTTCCAGTCCAGGGAGGACCTGGCTTGGCAGTTCGGGCTGGACTGTACCCATGAGGCACAGGGTTAATACTGATTTGCATATGGCTGGGTTCAAACTGGAACGGCATGGTGAGCAAAAAAACAATGGATTTAGGCCCAGATCTCTGTACTGGGGTGAATGTATGACATTGTTCTGCATGCTGTCTATCAACTGTTGTTTTTGCATTTGTCACCCCGAGTGGGAAGGGTATGCCCAGACGTGCGTCCCATGCTCTCCATGCCACTGGAATCAAGCTATCCTGGCTGAAGAGGAGTGAAAACCTGAAACTGTTCGTAGTATGCTTGTTTCCAGTCCAGGGAGGACCCAGCTTGGCAGTTCGGGCTGGACTGTACCCATGAGGCACAGGGTCAAGACTGATTTGCATATGGCTGGGTTCAAACTGGAGCGGCATGGTGAGCAAAAAAACGATGGATTCAGGCCCAGATCTCTGTACTGGGGTGAATGTATGACATTGTTATGCATTCTGTCCATCAACTGTTGTTTTTGCATTTGTGACCTTGAGTGGGAAGGGTATGCCCAGACGTGGGTCCCATGCTCTCCATGCCACTGGAATCAAGCTATCCTGGCTGAGAGGGGTGAAACCCTGAACCCGGTCCTAGGATGCTTCTTTCCAGTCCAGGGAGGATCTGGCTTGGCAGTTCGGGCTGGACTGTACCCATGAGGCACAGGGTCAAGACTGATTTGCATATGGCTGAGTTCAAACTGGAACGGCATGGTGAGCAAAACAACGATGGATTTAGGCACAGATCTCTGTACTGGGGTGAATGTATGATATTGTTCTACATTCAGTGCATCAACTGTAGTTTTTGCATTGAAACCCTGAAACCGGTCCTAGGATGCATGTTTCCAGTCCAGGGATAACCTGGCATGGCAGTTCGGGCTGGACTGTACCCATGAGGCACAGGGTCAAGACTGATTTGCATGTGGCTGGGTTCAAACTGGAACGGCATGGTGAGCAAAAAAACGATGGATTTAGGCCCAGATCTCTGTAATGGGGTAAATGTATGAAATTGTTCTGCATTCTGTCCATCAACTTTTGTTATTGCCTTTGTCAACCCGTGTGGGAAGGGTATGCCCAGACGTGGGTCCCATGCTCTCCGTGCCACTGGAATCAACCTATTCTGGCTGAAGAGGGGTGAAACCCTGATACCGGTCCTAGGATACTTGTTTCCAATCCAGGGAGGACCTGGCTTGGCAGTTCGGGCTGGACTGTACCCATGAGGCACAGGGTCAAGACTGATTTGCATATGGCTGTTTTCAAACTGAAACAGCATTGTGAGCAAAAAAACGATGGATTTAGGCCCAGTTCTCTATACTGGGGTGAATGCATGACATTGTTCTGCATCTACTGTTGTTTTTGCATGTGTCACCCCGAGTGGGAAGGGTATGCCCAGACATGGGTCCCATGCTCTCCATGTCACTGGAATCAAGCTATCCTGGCTGAAGAGGGGTGAAACCCTGAAACCGGTCCTAGGATGCTTGTTTCCAGTCCAGGGATAACCTGGCATGGCAGTTCGGGCTGGACTGTACCCATGAGGCACAGGGTCAAGACTGATTTGCATGTGGCTGGGTTCAATCTGGAACGGTATGGTGAGCAAAAAAACGATGGATTTAGGCACAGATCTCTGTACTGGGGTGAATGTATGATATTGTTCTACATTCAGTGCATCAACTGTAGTTTTTGCATTTGTCACCCCGAGTGGGAAGGGTATGCCCAGACGTGGGTCCCATGCTCTCCGTGCCACTGGAATCAAGCTATCCTGGCTGAGAGGGGTGAAACCCTGAACCCGGTCCTAGGATGCTTGTTTCCAGTCCAGGGAGGACCTGGCTTGGCAGTTCGGGCTGGACTGTACCCATGAGGCACAGGGTTAATACTGATTTGCATATGGCTGGGTTCAAACTGGAACGGCATGGTGAGCAAAAAAACAATGGATTTAGGCCCAGATCTCTGTACTGGGGTGAATGTATGACATTGTTCTGCATGCTGTCTATCAACTGTTGTTTTTGCATTTGTCACCCCGAGTGGGAAGGGTATGCCCAGACGTGCGTCCCATGCTCTCCATGCCACTGGAATCAAGCTATCCTGGCTGAAGAGGAGTGAAAACCTGAAACTGTTTGTAGTATGCTTGTTTCCAGTCCAGGGAGGACCCACCTTGGCAGTTCGGGCTGGACTGTACCCATGAGGCACAGGGTCAAGACTGATTTGCATATGGCTGGGTTCAAACTGGAGCGGCATGGTGAGCAAAAAAACGATGGATTCAAGCCCAGATCTCTGTACTGGGGTGAATGTATGACATTGTTATGCATTCTGTCCATCAACTGTTGTTTTTGCATTTGTGACCTTGAGTGGGAAGGGTATGCCCAGACGTGGGTCCCATGCTCTCCATGCCACTGGAATCAAGCTATCCTGGCTGAGAGGGGTGAAACCCTGAACCCGGTCCTAGGATGCTTCTTTCCAGTCCAGGGAGGATCTGGCTTGGCAGTTCGGGCTGGACTGTACCCATGAGGCACAGGGTCAAGACTGATTTGCATATGGCTGAGTTCAAACTGGAACGGCATGGTGAGCAAAACAACAATGGATTTAGGCCCAGATCCTTGTACTGGGGTGAATGCATGACATTGTTCTGCATTCTGTCTATCAACTGTTGTTTTTGCATTTGTCACCCCGAGTGGGAAGGGTATGCCCAGACATGTGTCCCATGCTCTCCATGCCACTGGAATCAAGCTATCCTGGCTGAAGAGGGGTAAAACCCTGAAACCGGTCTTAGGATGCTTGTTTCCAGTGCAGGGAGGACCTGGCTTGGCAGTTCGGGCTGGACTGTACCCATGAGGCACAGGGTCAAGACTAATTTGCATATGGCTGGGTTCAAACTGGAACGGCATGGTGAGCAAAAAAACGATGGATTTAGGCCCAGATCTCTGTAATGGGGTAAATGTATGATATTGTTCTGCATTCTGTCCATCAACTTTTGTTATTGCCTTTCTCAACCCGTGTGGGAAGGGTATGCCCAGACGTGGGTCCCATGCTCTCCGTGCCACTGGAATCAACCTATTCTGGCTGAAGAGGGGTGAAACCCTGATACCGGTCCTAGGATACTTGTTTCCAATCCAGGGAGGACCTGGCTTGGCAGTTCGGGCTGGACTGTACCCATGAGGCACAGGGTCAAGACTGATTTGAATATGGCTGTTTTCAAACTGAAACAGCATTGTGAGCAAAAAAACGATGGATTTAGGCCCAGTTCTCTATACTGGGGTGAATGCATGACATTGTTCTGCATTCTGTCTATCAATTGTTGTTTTTGCATTTATCACCCCGAGTGGGAAGGGTATGCCCAGACATGGGTCCCATGCTCTCCATGCCACAGGAATCAAGCTATCCTGGCTGAAGAGGGCTGAAACCCTGAAACCGGTCTTAGGATACTTGTTTCCAGTAGTTCGGGCTGGACTGTACCCATGAGGCACAGGGTCAAGACTGATTTGCATATGGCTGGGTTCAAACTGGAACGGCAGGGTGAGCAAAAAAAAGATGTATATAGGCCCAGATCTCTGTACTGGGGTGAATGTATGACATTGTTCTGTATTCTGTCCATCAACTGTTGTTTTTGCATTTGTCACCCCGAGCGGGAAGGGAATGCCCAGACGTGGGTCCCATGCTCTCCATGCCACTGGAATCATGCTATCCTGGCTGAAGAGGGGTGAAACCCTGAAACCGTTCCTAGTATGCTTGTTTCCAGTCCAGGGAGGACCCAGCTTGGCAGTTCGGGCTGGACTGTACCCATGAGGCACAGGGTCAAGACTGATTTGCATATGGCTGGGTTCAAACTGGATCGGCATGGTGAGGAAAAAAAAGATGGATTTAGGCCCAGATCTCTGTACTGGGTTGAATGTATGACATTGTTCTGCATTCTGTCTATCTACTGTTGTTTTTGCATTTGTCACCCCGAGTGGGAAGGGTATGCCCAAACATGGGTCCCATGCTCTCCATGTCACTGGAATCAAGCTATCCTGGCTGAAGAGGGGTGAAACCCTGAAACCGGTCCTAGGATGCTTGTTTCCAGTCCAGGGTGGACCTGGCTTGGCAGTTCGGGCTGGACTGTACGTATGAGGAACAGGGTCAAGACTGATTTGCATATGGCTGGGTTGAAACTGGAACGGCATGGTGAGCAAAAAAACGATGGGTTGAGGCCCAGATCTCTGTACTGGGGTGAATGTATGACTTTGTTCTGCATTCTGTCTATCTACTGTTGTTTTTGCATGTGTCACCCCGAGTGGCAAGGGTATGCCCAGACATGGGTCCCATGCTCTCCATGTCACTGGAATCAAGCTATCCTGGCTGAAGAGGGGTGAAACCCTGAAACCGGTCCTAGGATGCTTGTTTCCATTCCAGGGATAACCTGGCATGGCAGTTCGGGCTGGACTGTACCCATGAGGCACAGGGTCAAGACTGATTTGCATGTGGCTGGGTTCAATCTGGAACGGTATGGTGAGCAAAAAAACGATGGATTTAGGCACAGATCTCTGTACTGGGGTGAATGTATGATATTGTTCTACATTCAGTGCATCAACTGTAGTTTTTGCATTTGTCACCCCGAGTGGGAAGGGTATGCCCAGACGTGGGTCCCATGCTCTCCGTGCCACTGGAATCAAGCTATCCTGGCTGAGAGGGGTGAAACCCTGAACCCGGTCCTAGGATGCTTGTTTCCAGTCCAGGGAGGACCTGGCTTGGCAGTTCGGGCTGGACTGTACCCATGAGGCACAGGGTTAATACTGATTTGCATATGGCTGGGTTCAAACTGGAACGGCATGGTGAGCAAAAAAACAATGGATTTAGGCCCAGATCTCTGTACTGGGGTGAATGTATGACATTGTTCTGCATGCTGTCTATCAACTGTTGTTTTTGCATTTGTCACCCCGAGTGGGAAGGGTATGCCCAGACGTGCGTCCCATGCTCTCCATGCCACTGGAATCAAGCTATCCTGGCTGAAGAGGAGTGAAAACCTGAAACTGTTCGTAGTATGCTTGTTTCCAGTCCAGGGAGGACCCAGCTTGGCAGTTCGGGCTGGACTGTACCCATGAGGCACAGGGTCAAGACTGATTTGCATATGGCTGGGTTCAAACTGGAGCGGCATGGTGAGCAAAAAAACGATGGATTCAGGCCCAGATCTCTGTACTGGGGTGAATGTATGACATTGTTATGCATTCTGTCCATCAACTGTTGTTTTTGCATTTGTGACCTTGAGTGGGAAGGGTATGCCCAGACGTGGGTCCCATGCTCTCCATGCCACTGGAATCAAGCTATCCTGGCTGAGAGGGGTGAAACCCTGAACCCGGTCCTAGGATGCTTCTTTCCAGTCCAGGGAGGATCTGGCTTGGCAGTTCGGGCTGGACTGTACCCATGAGGCACAGGGTCAAGACTGATTTGCATATGGCTGAGTTCAAACTGGAACGGCATGGTGAGCAAAACAACGATGGATTTAGGCACAGATCTCTGTACTGGGGTGAATGTATGATATTGTTCTACATTCAGTGCATCAACTGTAGTTTTTGCATTGAAACCCTGAAACCGGTCCTAGGATGCATGTTTCCAGTCCAGGGATAACCTGGCATGGCAGTTCGGGCTGGACTGTACCCATGAGGCACAGGGTCAAGACTGATTTGCATGTGGCTGGGTTCAAACTGGAACGGCATGGTGAGCAAAAAAACGATGGATTTAGGCCCAGATCTCTGTAATGGGGTAAATGTATGAAATTGTTCTGCATTCTGTCCATCAACTTTTGTTATTGCCTTTGTCAACCCGTGTGGGAAGGGTATGCCCAGACGTGGGTCCCATGCTCTCCGTGCCACTGGAATCAACCTATTCTGGCTGAAGAGGGGTGAAACCCTGATACCGGTCCTAGGATACTTGTTTCCAATCCAGGGAGGACCTGGCTTGGCAGTTCGGGCTGGACTGTACCCATGAGGCACAGGGTCAAGACTGATTTGCATATGGCTGTTTTCAAACTGAAACAGCATTGTGAGCAAAAAAACGATGGATTTAGGCCCAGTTCTCTATACTGGGGTGAATGCATGACATTGTTCTGCATCTACTGTTGTTTTTGCATGTGTCACCCCGAGTGGGAAGGGTATGCCCAGACATGGGTCCCATGCTCTCCATGTCACTGGAATCAAGCTATCCTGGCTGAAGAGGGGTGAAACCCTGAAACCGGTCCTAGGATGCTTGTTTCCAGTCCAGGGATAACCTGGCATGGCAGTTCGGGCTGGACTGTACCCATGAGGCACAGGGTCAAGACTGATTTGCATGTGGCTGGGTTCAATCTGGAACGGTATGGTGAGCAAAAAAACGATGGATTTAGGCACAGATCTCTGTACTGGGGTGAATGTATGATATTGTTCTACATTCAGTGCATCAACTGTAGTTTTTGCATTTGTCACCCCGAGTGGGAAGGGTATGCCCAGACGTGGGTCCCATGCTCTCCGTGCCACTGGAATCAAGCTATCCTGGCTGAGAGGGGTGAAACCCTGAACCCGGTCCTAGGATGCTTGTTTCCAGTCCAGGGAGGACCTGGCTTGGCAGTTCGGGCTGGACTGTACCCATGAGGCACAGGGTTAATACTGATTTGCATATGGCTGGGTTCAAACTGGAACGGCATGGTGAGCAAAAAAACAATGGATTTAGGCCCAGATCTCTGTACTGGGGTGAATGTATGACATTGTTCTGCATGCTGTCTATCAACTGTTGTTTTTGCATTTGTCACCCCGAGTGGGAAGGGTATGCCCAGACGTGCGTCCCATGCTCTCCATGCCACTGGAATCAAGCTATCCTGGCTGAAGAGGAGTGAAAACCTGAAACTGTTTGTAGTATGCTTGTTTCCAGTCCAGGGAGGACCCACCTTGGCAGTTCGGGCTGGACTGTACCCATGAGGCACAGGGTCAAGACTGATTTGCATATGGCTGGGTTCAAACTGGAGCGGCATGGTGAGCAAAAAAACGATGGATTCAAGCCCAGATCTCTGTACTGGGGTGAATGTATGACATTGTTATGCATTCTGTCCATCAACTGTTGTTTTTGCATTTGTGACCTTGAGTGGGAAGGGTATGCCCAGACGTGGGTCCCATGCTCTCCATGCCACTGGAATCAAGCTATCCTGGCTGAGAGGGGTGAAACCCTGAACCCGGTCCTAGGATGCTTCTTTCCAGTCCAGGGAGGATCTGGCTTGGCAGTTCGGGCTGGACTGTACCCATGAGGCACAGGGTCAAGACTGATTTGCATATGGCTGAGTTCAAACTGGAACGGCATGGTGAGCAAAACAACGATGGATTTAGGCCCAGATCCTTGTACTGGGGTGAATGCATGACATTGTTCTGCATTCTGTCTATCAACTGTTGTTTTTGCATTTGTCACCCCGAGTGGGAAGGGTATGCCCAGACATGTGTCCGATGCTCTCCATGCCACTGGAATCAAGCTATCCTGGCTGAAGAGGGGTAAAACCCTGAAACCGGTCTTAGGATGCTTGTTTCCAGTGCAGGGAGGACCTGGCTTGGCAGTTCGGGCTGGACTGTACCCATGAGGCACAGGGTCAAGACTAATTTGCATATGGCTGGGTTCAAACTGGAACGGCATGGTGAGCAAAAAAACGATGGATTTAGGCCCAGATCTCTGTAATGGGGTAAATGTATGATATTGTTCTGCATTCTGTCCATCAACTTTTGTTATTGCCTTTCTCAACCCGTGTGGGAAGGGTATGCCCAGACGTGGGTCCCATGCTCTCCGTGCCACTGGAATCAACCTATTCTGGCTGAAGAGGGGTGAAACCCTGATACCGGTCCTAGGATACTTGTTTCCAATCCAGGGAGGACCTGGCTTGGCAGTTCGGGCTGGACTGTACCCATGAGGCACAGGGTCAAGACTGATTTGAATATGGCTGTTTTCAAACTGAAACAGCATTGTGAGCAAAAAAACGATGGATTTAGGCCCAGTTCTCTATACTGGGGTGAATGCATGACATTGTTCTGCATTCTGTCTATCAATTGTTGTTTTTGCATTTATCACCCCGAGTGGGAAGGGTATGCCCAGACATGGGTCCCATGCTCTCCATGCCACAGGAATCAAGCTATCCTGGCTGAAGAGGGCTGAAACCCTGAAACCGGTCCTAGGATACTTGTTTCCAGTAGTTCGGGCTGGACTGTACCCATGAGGCACAGGGTCAAGACTGATTTGCATATGGCTGGGTTCAAACTGGAACGGCAGGGTGAGCAAAAAAAAGATGTATATAGGCCCAGATCTCTGTACTGGGGTGAATGTATGACATTGTTCTGTATTCTGTCCATCAACTGTTGTTTTTGCATTTGTCACCCCGAGCGGGAAGGGAATGCCCAGACGTGGGTCCCATGCTCTCCATGCCACTGGAATCATGCTATCCTGGCTGAAGAGGGGTGAAACCCTGAAACCGTTCCTAGTATGCTTGTTTCCAGTCCAGGGAGGACCCAGCTTGGCAGTTCGGGCTGGACTGTACCCATGAGGCACAGGGTCAAGACTGATTTGCATATGGCTGGGTTCAAACTGGATCGGCATGGTGAGGAAAAAAAAGATGGATTTAGGCCCAGATCTCTGTACTGGGTTGAATGTATGACATTGTTCTGCATTCTGTCTATCTACTGTTGTTTTTGCATTTGTCACCCCGAGTGGGAAGGGTATGCCCAAACATGGGTCCCATGCTCTCCATGTCACTGGAATCAAGCTATTCTGGCTGAAGAGGGGTGAAACCCTGAAACCGGTCCTAGGATGCTTGTTTCCAGTCCAGGGTGGACCTGGCTTGGCAGTTCGGGCTGGACTGTACGTATGAGGAACAGGGTCAAGACTGATTTGCATATGGCTGGGTTGAAACTGGAACGGCATGGTGAGCAAAAAAACGATGGGTTGAGGCCCAGATCTCTGTACTGGGGTGAATGTATGACTTTGTTCTGCATTCTGTCTATCTACTGTTGTTTTTGCATGTGTCACCCCGAGAGGCAAGGGTATGCCCAGACATGGGTCCCATGCTCTCCATGTCACTGGAATCAAGCTATCCTGGCTGAAGAGGGGTGAAACCCTGAAACCGGTCCTAGGATGCTTGTTTCCATTCCAGGGATAACCTGGCATGGCAGTTCGGGCTGGACTGTACCCATGAGGCACAGGGTCAAGACTGATTTGCATGTGGCTGGGTTCAATCTGGAACGGTATGGTGAGCAAAAAAACGATGGATTTAGGCACATATCTCTGTACTGGGGTGAATGTATGATATTGTTCTACATTCAGTGCATCAACTGTAGTTTTTGCATTTGTCACCCCGAGTGGGAAGGGTATGCCCAGACGTGGGTCCCATGCTCTCCGTGCCACTGGAATCAAGCTATCCTGGCTGAGAGGGGTGAAACCCTGAACCCGGTCCTAGGATGCTTGTTTCCAGTCCAGGGAGGACCTGGCTTGGCAGTTCCGGCTGGACTGTACCCATGAGGCACAGGGTTAATACTGATTTGCATATGGCTGGGTTCAAACTGGAACGGCATGGTGAGCAAAAAAACAATGGATTTAGGCCCAGATCTCTGTACTGGGGTGAATGTATGACATTGTTCTGCATGCTGTCTATCAACTGTTGTTTTTGCATTTGTCACCCCGAGTGGGAAGGGTATGCCCAGATGTGCGTCCCATGCTCTCCATGCCACTGGAATCAAGCTATCCTGGCTGAAGAGGGGTGAAACCCTGAAACTGGTCCTAGGTTGCTTGTTTCCTGTGCAAGGAGGACCTGGCTTGGCAGTTCGGGCTGGACTGTACCCATGAGGCACAGGGTCAAGACTGATTTGCATATGGCTGGGTTCAAACTGGAACGGCATGGTGAGCAAAAAAACGATGGATTTAGGCCCAGATCTTTGTACTGGGGTGAATGCATGACATTGTTCTGCATTCTGTCTATCAACTGTTGTTTTTGCATTTGTCCATGCTCTCCATGCCACTGAAATCAAGCTATCCTGGCTGAAGAGGGGTGAAACCCTGAAACTGGTCCTAGGATACTTGTTTCCAGTAGTTTGGGCTGGACTGTACCCATGAGGCACAGGGTCAAGACTGATTTGCATATGGCTGGGCTCAAACTGGAACGGCATGGTGAGCAAAAAACAATGTATTTAGGCCCAGATCTCTGTACTGGGGTGAATGTATGACATTGTTCTGTATTCTGTCCATCAACTGTTGTTTTTGCATTTGTCACCCCGAGTGGGAAGGGTATGCCCAGACGTGGGTCCCATGCTCTCCATGCCACTGGAATCAAGCTATCCTGGCTGAAGAGGAGTGAAAACCTGATACCGTTCGTAGTATGCTTGTTTCCAGTCCAGGGAGGACCTGGCTTGGCAGTTCGGGCTGGACTGTACCCATGAGGCACAGGGTCAAGACTGATTTGCATATGGCTGGGTTCAAACTGGAGCGGCATGGTGAGCAAAAAAACGATGGATTTAGGCACAGATCTCTGCACTGGGTTGAATGTATGATATTGTTCTTCATTCTGGCCATCAACTGTTGTTTTCGCATTTGTCACCCCGAGTGGGAAGGGTATGCCCAGACATGGGTCCCATGCTCTCCATGCTACTGGAATCAAGGTATCCTGGCTGAGAGAAGTGAAACCCTGAACCCTGTCCTAGGATGCTTGTTTCCAGTCCAGGAAGGACCTGGCTTGGCAGTTCGGGCTGGACTGTACCCATGAGGCACAGGGTTAAGACTGATGTGCATATGGCTGGGTTCAAACTGGAACGGCATGGTGAGCAAAAAACATGATGGATTTAGGAGCAGATCTCTGTACTGGGGTGAATGTATGACATTATTCTACATTCAGTGCATCAACTGTAGTTTTTGCATTTGTCACCCCGAGTGGGAAGGGTATGCCCAGACGTGGGTCCCATGCTCTCCGTGCCACTGGAATCAAGCTATCCTGGCTGAGAGGGGTGAAACCCTGAACCCAGTCCTAGGATGCTTGTTTCCAGTCCAGGGAGGACCTGGCTTGGCAGTTCGGGCTGGACTGTACCCATGAGGCACAGGGTTAATACTGATTTGCATATGGCTGGGTTCAAACTGGAACGGCATGGTGAGCAAAAAAACAATGGATTTAGGCCCAGATCTCTGTACTGGGGTGAATGTATGACATTGTTCTGCATGCTGTCTATCAACTGTTGTTTTTGCATTTGTCACCCCGAGTGGGAAGGGTATGCCCAGACGTGCGTCCCATGCTCTCCATGCCACTGGAATCAAGCTATCCTGGCTGAAGAGGGGTGAAACCCTGAAACTGGTCCTAGGTTGCTTGTTTCCAGTGCAGGGAGGACCTGGCTTGGCAGTTCGGGCTGGACTGTACCCATGAGGCACAGGGTCAAGACTGATTTGCATATGGCTGGGTTCAAACTGGAACGGCATGGTGAGCAAAAAAAACGATGGATTTAGGCCCAGATCTCTGTACTGGGGTGAATGCATGACATTGTTCTGCATTCTGTCTATCAACTGTTGTTTTTGCATTTGTCCATGCTCTCCATGCCACTGAAATCAAGCTATCCTGGCTGAAGAGGGGTGAAACCCTGAAACTGGTCCTAGGATACTTGTTTCCAGTAGTTTGGGCTGGACTGTACCCATGAGGCACAGGGTCAAGACTGATTTGCATATGGCTGGGCTCAAACTGGAACGGCATGGTGAGCAAAAAACAATGTATTTAGGCCCACATCTCTGTACTGGGGTGAATGTATGACATTGTTCTGTATTCTGTCCATCAACTGTTGTTTTTGCATTTGTCACCCCGAGTGGGAAAGGTATGCCCAGATGTGGGTCCCATGCTCTCCATGCCACTGGAATCAAGCTATCCTGGCTGAAGAGGAGTGAAAACCTGATACCGTTCGTAATATGCTTGTTTCCAGTCCAGGGAGGACCTGGCTTGGCAGTTCGGGCTGGACTGTACCCATGAGGCACAGGGTCAAGACTGATTTGCATATGGCTGGGGTCAAACTGGAACGGCATGGTGAGCAAAAAACGATGGATTTATGCCCAGATCTCTGTACTGGGGTGAATTCATGACATTGTTCTGCATTCTGTCCATCAACTGTTGTTTTTGCCTTTGTCACCCTGAGTGGGAAGGGTATGCCCAGACGTGGGTCCCATGCTCTCCATGCCACTGGAATCAAGCTATCCTGGCTGAAGAGGGGTGAAACCCTGAAACCTGTCATAAGATGCTTGTTTCCAGTCCAGGGAGGACCTGGCTTGGCAGTTCGGGCTGGACTGTACCCATGAGGCACAGGGTCAAGACTGATTTGCATATGGCTGGGTTCACAATGGAGCGGCATGGTGAGCAAAACAATGATGGATTCAGGCCCAGATCTCTGTACTGGGGTGAATGTATGACATTGTTATGCATTCTGTCCATCAACTGTTGTTTTTGCATTTGTGACCTCGAGTGGGAAGGGTATGCCGAGACGTGGGTCCCATGCTCTCCATGCCACTGGAATCAAGCTATCCTGGCTGAGAGGGGTGAAACCCTGCACCCGGTCCTAGGATGCTTCTTTCCAGTCCAGGGAGGATCTGTCTTGGCAGTTCGGGCTGGACTGTACCCATGAGGCACAGGGTCAAGACTGATTTGCATATGGCTGGGTTCAAACTGGAGCGGCATGGTGAGCAAAACAATGATGGATTCAGGCCCAGATCTCTGTACTGGGGTGAATGCATGACATTGTTCTGCATTCTGTCTATCAACTGTTGTTTTTGCATTTGTCACCCGAGTGGGAAGGGTATGCCCAGACATGTGTCTCATGCTCTCCATGCCACTGGAATCAAGCTATCCTGGCTGAAGAGGGGTGAAACCCTGAAACTGGTCCTATTATGCTTGTTTCCAGTCCAGAGAGGACCTTGCTTGACAGTTCGGGCTGGACTGTACCCATGAGGCACAGGGTTAAAACTGATTTGCATATGGCTGGGTTCAAAGTGGAATGGCATGGTGAGCAAAACAACGATGGATTTAGGCCCAGATCCTTGTACTGGGGTGAATGCATGACATTGTTCTGCATTCTGTCTATCAATTGTTGTTTTTGCATTTGTCACCCCGAGTGGAAAGGGTATGCCCAGACATGGGTCCCATGCTCTCCATGCCACTGGAATCAAGCTATCCTGGCTGAAGAGGGGTAAAACCCTGAAACCGGTCCTAGGATGCTTGTTTCCAGTGCAGGGAGGACCTGGCTTGGTAGTGCAGGTTGGACTGTACCCATGAGGCACAGGGTCAAGACTGATTTGCATATGGCTGGGTTCAAACTGGAACGGCATGGTGAGCAAAAAAACGATGGATTTAGGCCCAGATCTCTGTAATGGGGTGAATGTATGATATTGTTCTGCATTCTGTCCATCAACTGTTGTTTTTGCCTTTGTCAACCCGAGTGGGAAGGGTATGCCCAGACGTGGGTCTCATGCTCTCTGTGCCACTGGAATCAACCTATCCTGGCTGAAGAGGGGTGAAACCCTGATACCGGTCCTAGGATGCTTGTTTCCGGTGCAAGGAGGACCTGGCTTGGCAGTTCGGGCTGGACTGTACCCATGAGGCACAGGGTCAAGACTGATTTGCATATGGCTCGATGCAAACTGGAACGGCATGGTGAGCAAAAAAACGATGGATTTAGGCCCAGATCTCTGTACTGGGGTGAATGTATGACACTGTTCTGCATTCTGTCCATCAACTGTTGTTTTTGCATTTGTGACCTCGAGTGGGAAGGGTATGCCCAGAAGTGGGTCCCATGCTCTCCATGCCACTGGAATCAAGCTATCCTGGCTGAGAGGGGTGAAACCCTGAACCCAGTCCTAGGATGCTTGTTTCAAGTCCAGTGTGGACTTGGCTTGGCAGTTCGGGCTGGACTGTACCCATGAGGCACAGGTTCAAGACTGATTTGCATATGACTGGGTTCAAACTGGAACGGCATTGTGAGCAAAAAAACGATGGATTTAGGCCCAGATCTCTCTACTGGGGTGAATGCATGACATTGTTCTGCATTCTGTCTATCAACTGTTGTTTTTGCATTTGTCACCCCGAGTGGGAAGGGTATGCCCAGACATGTGTCCCATGCTCTCCATGCCACTGGAATCAAGCTATCCTGGCTGAAGAGGGGTGAAACCCTGAAACCGGTCCTATTATGCTTGTTTCCAGTCCAGGGAGGACCTTGCTTGGCAGTTCGGGCTGGACTGTACCCATGAGGCACAGGGTTAAGACTGATTTGCATATGGCTGGGTTCAAAGTGGAACGGCATGGTGAGCAAAAAAACTATGGATTTAGGCCCAGATCCTTGTACTGGGGTGAATGTATGACATTGTTCTCTATGCTGTCCATCAACTGTTGTTTTTGCATTTGTCACCCCGAGTGGGAAGGGTATGCCCAGACGTGCGTCCCATGCTCTCCATGCCACTGGAATCAAGCTATCCTGGCTGAAGAGGGGTGAAACCCTGAAACCGGTCCTAGGATGCTTGTTTCCGGTGCAAGGAGGACCTGGCTTGGCAGTTCGGGCTGGACTGTACCCATGAGGCACAGGGTCAAGACTGATTTCCATATGGCTGTTTTCAAACTGGAACGGCATTGTGAGCAAAAAAACGATGGATTTAGGCCCAGATCTCTCTACTGGGGTGAATGCATGACATTGTTCTGCATTCTGTCTATCAATAGCTGTTTTTGCATTTGTCACCCCGAGTGGGAAGGGTATGCCCAGACATGGGTCCCATGCTCTCCATGCCCCTGGAATCAAGCTATCCTGGCTGAAGAGGGGTGAAACCCTGAAACCGGTCCTAGGATACTTGTTTCCAGTAGTTTGGACTGGACTGTACCCATGAGGCACAGGGTCAAGACTGATTTGCATATGGCTGGGTTCAATCTGGAACGGTATGGTGAGCAAAAAAACGATGGATTTAGGCACAGATCTCTGTACTGGGGTGAATGTATGATATTGTTCTTCATTCTGTCCATCAACTGTTGTTTTCGCATTTGTCACCCCGAGTGGGAAGGGTATGCCCAGACATGGGTCCCATGCTCTCCATGCCACTGGAATCAAGGTATCCTGGCTGAGAGAAGTGAAACCCTGAACCCTGTACTAGGATGCTTGTTTCCAGTCCAGGGAGGACCTGGCTTGGCAGGTCGGGCTGGACTGTACCCATGAGGCACAGGGTTAAGACTGATTTGCATATGGCTGGGTTCAAACTGGAACGGCATGGTGAGCAAAAAACACGATGGATTTAGGACCAGATCTCTGTACTGGGGTGAATGTATGACATTATTCTACATTCAGTGCATCAACTGTTGTTTTGGCATTTGTCACCCGGAGTGGGAAGGGTATGCCCAGACGTGGGTCCCATGCTCTCCATGCCACTGGAATCAAGCTATCCTGGCTGAAGAGGGGTGAAACCCTGAAACCGGTCCTAGGATGCTTGTTTCCAGTGCAGGGAGGACCTGGCTTGGCAGTTCGGGCTGGACTGTACCCATGAGGCACACGGTCAAGACTGATTTGCATATGGCTGGGTTCAAACTGGAACGGCATAGTGAGCAAGAAAACTATGGATTTAGGCCCATATCTCTCTATTGGGGTGAATGCATGACATTGCTCTGCATTCTGTCTATCAATTGTTGTTTTTGCATTTGTCTCCCCGAGTGGGAAGGGTATGCCCAGACATGGGTCCTATGCTCTCCATGCCACTGGAATCAAGCTATCCTGGCTGAAGAGGGGTGAAACCCTGAAACCGGTCCTTGGATGCTTGCTTCCAGTGCAGGGAGGACCTGGCTTGGCAGTTCGGGCTGGACTGTACCCATGAGGCACAGGGTTAATACTGATTTGCATATGGCTGGGTTCAAACTGGAACGGCATGGTGAGCAAAAAAACAATGGATTTAGGCCCAGATCTCTGTACTGGGGTGAATGTATGACATTGTTCTGCATTCTGTCCATCAACTGTTGTTTTCGTATTTGTCACCCCGAGTGGGAAGGGTATGCCCAGACATGGGTCCCATGCTCTCCATGCCACTGGAATCAAGGTATACTGGCTGAGAGAAGCGAAACCCTGAACCCTGTCCTAGGATGCTTGTTTCCAGTCCAGGGAGGACCTGGCTTGGCAGTTCGGGCTGGACTGTACGCATGAGGCACAGGGTCAAGACTGATTTGCATATGGCTGGGTTCAAACTGGAACAGCATGGTGAGCAAAAAAACGATTTGTTGAGGCCCAGATCTCTGTACTGGGGTGAATGTCTGACATTGTTCTGCATTCTGTCCATCAACTGTTGTTTTTGCATTTGTCACCCCGAGTGGGAAGGGTATGCCCAGACGTGGGTCCCATGCTCTCCATGTCACTGGAATCAAGCTATCCTGGCTGAAGAGGGGTGAAACCCTGAAACCGATCCTAGGATGCTTGTTTCCAGTCCAGAGAGGAACTGACTTGGCAGTTCGGGCTGGACTGTACCATTGAGGCACAGGGTCAAGACTGATTTGCATATGGCTGGGGTCAAACTGGAACGGCATGGTGAGCAAAAAACTATGGATTTAGGCCCAGATCTCTGTACTGGGGTGAATGTATGACATTGTTCTGCATTCTGTCCATCAACTTGTTTTTGCATTTGTCACCCGAGTGGGAAGGATATGCCCAGACGTGGGTCCCATGTTCTCCATGTCACTGGAATCAAGCTATCCTGGCTGAAGAGGGGTGAAACCCTGAAACCGGTCCTAGGATGCTTGTTTCCAGTCCAGGGATAACCTGGCATGGCAGTTCGGGCTGGACTGTACCCATGAGGCACAGGGTCAAGACTGATTTGCATGTGGCTGGGTTCAATCTGGAACGGTATGGTGAGCAAAAAAACAATGGATTTAGGCACAGATCTCTGTACTGGGGTGAATGTATGATATTGTTCTTCATTCTGGCCATCAACTGTTGTTTTCGCATTTGTCACCCAGAGTGGGAAGGGTATGCCCAGACATGGGTCCCATGCTCTCCATGCCACTGGAATCAAGGTATCCTGGCTGAGAGAAGTGAAACCATGAACACTGTCCTAGGATGCTTGTTTCCAGTCCAGGGAGGACCTGGCTTGGCAGTTCGGGCTGGACTGTACCCATGAGGCACAGGGTTAAGACTGATGTGCATATGGCTGGGTTCAAACTGGAACGGCATGGTGAGCAAAAAACATGATGGATTTAGGAGCAGATCTCTGTACTGGGGTGAATGTATGACATTTTTCTACATTCAGTGCATCAACTGTAGTTTTTGCATTTGTCACCCCGAGTGGGAAGGGTATGCCCAGACGTGGGTCCCATGCTCTCCGTGCCACTGGAATCAAGCTATCCTGGCTGAGAGGGGTGAAACCCTGAACCCGGTCCTAGGATGCTTGTTTCCAGTCCAGGGAGGACCTGGCTAGGCAGTTCGGGCTGGACTGTACCCATGAGGCACAGGGTTAATACTGATTTGCATATGGCTGGGTTCAAACTGGAACGGCATGGTGAGCAAAAAAACAATGGATTTAGGCCCAGATCTCTGTACTGGGGTGAATGTATGACATTGTTCTGCATGCTGTCTATCAACTGTTGTTTTTGCATTTGTCACCCCAAGTGGGAAGGGTATGCCCAGACGTGCGTCCCATGCTCTCCATGCCACTGGAATCAAGCTATCCTGGCTGAAGAGGAGTGAAAACCTGAAACCGTTTGTAGTATGCTTGTTTCCAGTCCAGGGAGGACCCAGCTTGGCAGTTCGGGCTGGACTGTACCCATGAGGCACAGGGTCAAGACTGATTTGCATATGGCTGGGTTCAAACTGGAGCGGCATGGTGAGCAAAAAAACGATGGATTCAGGCCCAGATCTCTGTACTGGGGTGAATGTATGACATTGTTATGCATTCTGTCCATCAACTGTTGTTTTTGCATTTGTGACCTCGAGTGGGAAGGGTATGCCCAGACGTGGGTCCCATGCTCTCCATGCCACTGGAATCAAGCTATCCTGGCTGAGAGGGGTGAAACCCTGAACCCGGTCCTAGGATGCTTCTTTCCAGTCCAGGGAGGATCTGGCTTGGCAGTTCGGGCTGGACTGTACCCATGAGGCACAGGGTCAAGACTGATTTGCATATGGCTGAGTTCAAACTGGAACGGCATGGTGAGCAAAACAACGATGGATTTAGGCCCAGATCCTTGTACTGGGGTGAATGCATGACATTGTTCTGCATTCTGTCTATCAACTGTTGTTTTTGCATTTGTCACCCCGAGTGGGAAGGGTATGCCCAGACATGTGTCCCATGCTCTCCGTGCCACTGGAATCAAGCTATCCTGGCTGAAGAGGGGTAAAACCCTGAAACCGGTCTTAGGATGCTTGTTTCCAGTGCAGGGAGGACCTGGCTTGGCAGTTCGGGCTGGACTGTACCCATGAGGCACAGGGTCAAGACTAATTTGCATATGGCTGGGTTCAAACTGGAACGGCATGGTAAGCAAAAAAACGATGGATTTAGGCCCAGATCTCTGTAATGGGGTAAATGTATGATATTGTTCTGCATTCTGTCCATCAACTTTTGTTTTTGCCTTTGTCAACCCGTGTGGGAAGGGTATGCCCAGACGTGGGTCCCATGCTCTCCGTGCCACTGGAATCAACCTATTCTGGCTGAAGAGGGGTGAAACCCTGATACCGGTCCTAGGATTAAGGGTGGGCGTAGTTCGCGAAGTAGCACTTCGCGAAGCTACGCAAAGTGAAGTTCGCACTACGCGAGCTACGCGTAGCACTTCGCGAACTGCGAAGTAACATGTTCGCACTGTGCAAGATGTTGTTTTCAATGATTGCCCAGTGCGGACAAGCAATCGGCACTGTGCAATCATTGAAAATGGCATCTTGCACAGTGCGAGCTGTAGTTTTCTGCTGCTCGAGTAGATTTTTACTCGAGCTGCAGCTTTCTCAACGCGAACTGGTAGTTTCTCATCGCGAGCGGTCGCGAGCATACGCGACCCCTCGCAATGAGAAACCTGACCTTCTCGCGTTGGGAATCTCGCCGGGAGGTTTATTTTCCATGCTCGCGATCGCGAACAAGGAAAAAGTCTCGCCAGGATGTCATTTTGCTTGCTCGCGGTCGCCAACTTGACGTTGAGGACCGCGAGCAAGCAAAAAATCACCGCAGCACTACGCAACACTACGCTACGCGTGTTCGCACTGTGCTACGTGCAGTTCGCGTAGCGCGAAGTAGCGCGAACTTCGCAAACTACGCGAGCGTAGCGTAGTGCTTCGCCCAGGCCTACCTAGGATACTTGTTTCCAATCCAGGGAGGACCTGGCTTGGCAGTTCGGGCTGGACTGTACCCATGAGGCACAGGGTCAAGACTGATTTGCATATGGCTGTTTTCAAACTGAAACAGCATTGTGAGCAAAAAAACGATGGATTTAGGCCCAGTTCTCTATACTGGGGTGAATGCATGACATTGTTCTGCATTCTGTCTATCAATTGTTGTTTTTGCATTTATCACCCCGAGTGGGAAGGGTATGCCCAGACATGGGTCCCATGCTCTCCATGCCACTGGAATCAAGCTATCCTGGCTGAAGAGGGCTGAAACCCTGAAACCGGTCCTAGGATACTTGTTTCCAGTAGTTTGGGCTGGACTGTACCCATGAGGCACAGGGTCAAGACTGATTTGCATATGGCTGGGTTCAAACTGGAACGGCAGGGTGAGCAAAAAAAAGATGTATATAGGCCCAGATCTCTGTACTGGGGTGAATGTATGACATTGTTCTGTATTCTGTCCATCAACTGTTGTTTTTGCATTTGTCACCCCGAGCGGGAAGGGAATGCCCAGACGTGGGTCCCATGCTCTCTGTGCCACTGGAATCATGCTATCCTGGCTGAAGAGGGGTGAAACCCTGAAACAGTTCCTAGTATGCTTGTTTCCAGTCCAGGGAGGACCCAGCTTGGCAGTTCGGGCTGGACTGTACCCATGAGGCACAGGGTCAAGACTGATTTGCATATGGCTGGGTTCAAACTGGATCGGCATGGTGAGGAAAAAAAATATGGATTTAGGCCCAGATCTCTGTACTGGGTTGAATGTATGACATTGTTCTGCATTCTGTCTATCTACTGTTGTTTTTGCATTTGTCACCCCGAGTGGGAAGGGTATGCCCAAACATGGGTCCCATGCTCTCCATGTCACTGGAATCAAGCTATCCTGGCTGAAGAGGGGTGAAACCCTGAAACCGGTCCTAGGATGCTTGTTTCCAGTCCAGGGTGGACCTGGCTTGGCAGTTCGGGCTGGACTGTACGTATGAGGAACAGGGTCAAGACAGATTTGCATATGGCTGGGTTGAAACTGGAACGGCATGGTGAGCAAAAAAACGGTGGGTTGAGGCCCAGATCTCTGTACTGGGGTGAATGTATGACATTGTTCTGCATTCTGTCTATCTACTGTTGTTTTTGCATGTGTCACCCCGAGTGGGAAGGGTATGCCCAGACATGGGTCCCATGCTCTCCATGTCACTGGAATCAAGCTATCCTGGCTGAAGAGGGGTGAAACCCTGAAACCGGTCCTAGGATGCTTGTTTCCAGTCCAGGGATAACCTGGCATGGCAGTTCGGGCTGGACTGTACCCATGAGGCACAGGGTCAAGACTGATTTGCATGTGGCTGGGTTCAATCTGGAACGGTATGGTGAGCAAAAAAATGATGGATTTAGGCACAGATCTCTGTACTGGGGTGAATGTATGATATTGTTCTACATTCAGTGCATCAACTGTAGTTTTTGCATTTGTCACCCCGAGTGGGAAGGGTATGCCCAGACGTGGGTCCCATGCTCTCCGTGCCACTGGAATCAAGCTATCCTGGCTGAGAGGGGTGAAACCCTGAACCCGGTCCTAGGATGCTTGTTTCCAGTCCAGGGAGGACCTGGCTTGGCAGTTCGGGCTGGACTGTACCCATGAGGCACAAGGTTAATACTGATTTGCATATGGCTGGGTTCAAACTGGAACGGCATGGTGAGCAAAAAAACAATGGATTTAGGCCCAGATCTCTGTACTGGGGTGAATGTATGACATTGTTCTGCATGCTGTATATCAACTGTTGTTTTTGCATTTGTCACCCCGAGTGGGAAGGGTATGCCCAGACGTGCGTCCCATGCTCTCCATGCCACTGGAATCAAGCTATCCTGGCTGAAGAGGAGTGAAAACCTGAAACTGTTCGTAGTATGCTTGTTTCCAGTCCAGGGAGGACCCAGCTTGGCAGTTCGGGCTGGACTGTACCCATGAGGCACAGGGTCAAGACTGATTTGCATATGGCTGGGTTCAAACTGGAGCGGCATGGTGAGCAAAAAAACGATGGATTCAGGCCCAGATCTCTGTACTGGGGTGAATGTATGACATTGTTATGCATTCTGTCCATCAACTGTTGTTTTTGCATTTGTGACCTTGAGTGGGAAGGGTATGCCCAGACGTGGGTCCCATGCTCTCCATGCCACTGGAATCAAGCTATCCTGGCTGAGAGGGGTGAAACCCTGAACCCGGTCCTAGGATGCTTCTTTCCAGTCCAGGGAGGATCTGGCTTGGCAGTTCGGGCTGGACTGTACCCATGAGGCACAGGGTCAAGACTGATTTGCATATGGCTGAGTTCAAACTGGAACGGCATGGTGAGCAAAACAACGATGGATTTAGGCACAGATCTCTGTACTGGGGTGAATGTATGATATTGTTCTACATTCAGTGCATCAACTGTAGTTTTTGCATTGAAACCCTGAAACCGGTCCTAGGATGCATGTTTCCAGTCCAGGGATAACCTGGCATGGCAGTTCGGGCTGGACTGTACCCATGAGGCACAGGGTCAAGACTGATTTGCATGTGGCTGGGTTCAAACTGGAACGGCATGGTGAGCAAAAAAACGATGGATTTAGGCCCAGATCTCTGTAATGGGGTAAATGTATGAAATTGTTCTGCATTCTGTCCATCAACTTTTGTTATTGCCTTTGTCAACCCGTGTGGGAAGGGTATGCCCAGACGTGGGTCTCATGCTCTCCGTGCCACTGGAATCAACCTATTCTGGCTGAAGAGGGGTGAAACCCTGATACCGGTCCTAGGATACTTGTTTCCAATCCAGGGAGGACCTGGCTTGGCAGTTCGGGCTGGACTGTACCCATGAGGCACAGGGTCAAGACTGATTTGCATATGGCTGTTTTCAAACTGAAACAGCATTGTGAGCAAAAAAACGATGGATTTAGGCCCAGTTCTCTATACTGGGGTGAATGCATGACATTGTTCTGCATCTACTGTTGTTTTTGCATGTGTCACCCCGAGTGGGAAGGGTATGCCCAGACATGGGTCCCATGCTCTCCATGTCACTGGAATCAAGCTATCCTGGCTGAAGAGGGGTGAAACCCTGAAACCGGTCCTAGGATGCTTGTTTCCAGTCCAGGGATAACCTGGCATGGCAGTTCGGGCTGGACTGTACCCATGAGGCACAGGGTCAAGACTGATTTGCATGTGGCTGGGTTCAATCTGGAACGGTATGGTGAGCAAAAAAACGATGGATTTAGGCACAGATCTCTGTACTGGGGTGAATGTATGATATTGTTCTACATTCAGTGCATCAACTGTAGTTTTTGCATTTGTCACCCCGAGTGGGAAGGGTATGCCCAGACGTGGGTCCCATGCTCTCCGTGCCACTGGAATCAAGCTATCCTGGCTGAGAGGGGTGAAACCCTGAACCCGGTCCTAGGATGCTTATTTCCAGTCCAGGGAGGACCTGGCTTGGCAGTTCGGGCTGGACTGTACCCATGAGGCACAGGGTTAATACTGATTTGCATATGGCTGGGTTCAAACTGGAACGGCATGGTGAGCAAAAAAACAATGGATTTAGGCCCAGATCTCTGTACTGGGGTGAATGTATGACATTGTTCTGCATGCTGTCTATCAACTGTTGTTTTTGCATTTGTCACCCCGAGTGGGAAGGGTATGCCCAGACGTGCGTCCCATGCTCTCCATGCCACTGGAATCAAGCTATCCTGGCTGAAGAGGAGTGAAAACCTGAAACTGTTCGTAGTATGCTTGTTTCCAGTCCAGGGAGGACCCAGCTTGGCAGTTCGGGCTGGACTGTACCCATGAGGCACAGGGTCAAGACTGATTTGCATATGGCTGGGTTCAAACTGGAGCGGCATGGTGAGCAAAAAAACGATGGATTCAAGCCCAGATCTCTGTACTGGGGTGAATGTATGACATTGTTATGCATTCTGTCCATCAACTGTTGTTTTTGCATTTGTGACCTTGAGTGGGAAGGGTATGCCCAGACGTGGGTCCCATGCTCTCCATGCCACTGGAATCAAGCTATCCTGGCTGAGAGGGGTGAAACCCTGAACCCGGTCCTAGGATGCTTCTTTCCAGTCCAGGGAGGATCTGGCTTGGCAGTTCGGGCTGGACTGTACCCATGAGGCACAGGGTCAAGACTGATTTGCATATGGCTGAGTTCAAACTGGAACGGCATGGTGAGCAAAACAACGATGGATTTAGGCCCAGATCCTTGTACTGGGGTGAATGCATGACATTGTTCTGCATTCTGTCTATCAACTGTTGTTTTTGCATTTGTCACCCCGAGTGGGAAGGGTATGCCCAGACATGTGTCCCATGCTCTCCATGCCACTGGAATCAAGCTATCCTGGCTGAAGAGGGGTAAAACCCTGAAACCGGTCTTAGGATGCTTGTTTCCAGTGCAGGGAGGACCTGGCTTGGCAGTTCGGGCTGGACTGTACCCATGAGGCACAGGGTCAAGACTAATTTGCATATGGCTGGGTTCAAACTGGAACGGCATGGTGAGCAAAAAAACGATGGATTTAGGCCCAGATCTCTGTAATGGGGTAAATGTATGATATTGTTCTGCATTCTGTCCATCAACTTTTGTTATTGCCTTTCTCAACCCGTGTGGGAAGGGTATGCCCAGACGTAGGTCCCATGCTCTCCGTGCCACTGGAATCAACCTATTCTGGCTGAAGAGGGGTGAAACCCTGATACCGGTCCTAGGATACTTGTTTCCAATCCAGGGAGGACCTGGCTTGGCAGTTCGGGCTGGACTGTACCCATGAGGCACAGGGTCAAGACTGATTTGAATATGGCTGTTTTCAAACTGAAACAGCATTGTGAGCAAAAAAACGATGGATTTAGGCCCAGTTCTCTATACTGGGGTGAATGCATGACATTGTTCTGCATTCTGTCTATCAATTGTTGTTTTTGCATTTTTCACCCCGAGTGGGAAGGGTATGCCCAGACATGGGTCCCATGCTCTCCATGCCACAGGAATCAAGCTATCCTGGCTGAAGAGGGCTGAAACCCTGAAACCGGTCCTAGGATACTTGTTTCCAGTAGTTCGGGCTGGACTGTACCCATGAGGCACAGGGTCAAGACTGATTTGCATACGGCTGGGTTCAAACTGGAACGGCAGGGTGAGCAAAAAAAAGATGTATATAGGCCCAGATCTCTGTACTGGGGTGAATGTATGACATTGTTCTGTATTCTGTCCATCAACTGTTGTTTTTGCATTTGTCACCCCGAGCGGGAAGGGAATGCCCAGACGTGGGTCCCATGCTCTCCATGCCACTGGAATCATGCTATCCTGGCTGAAGAGGGGTGAAACCCTGAAACCGTTCCTAGTATGCTTGTTTCCAGTCCAGGGAGGACCCAGCTTGGCAGTTCGGGCTGGACTGTACCCATGAGGCACAGGGTCAAGACTGATTTGCATATGGCTGGGTTCAAACTGGATCGGCATGGTGAGGAAAAAAAAGATGGATTTAGGCCCAGATCTCTGTACTGGGATGAATGTATGACATTGTTCTGCATTCTGTCTATCAACTGTTGTTTTTGCATTTGTCACCCCGAGTGGGAAGGGTATGCCCAAACATGGGTCCCATGCTCTCCATGTCACTGGAATCAAGCTATCCTGGCTGAAGAGGGGTGAAACCCTGAAACCGGTCCTAGGATGCTTGTTTCCAGTCCAGGGTGGACCTGGCTTGGCAGTTCGGGCTGGACTGTACGTATGAGGAACAGGGTCAAGACTGATTTGCATATGGCTGGGTTGAAACTGGAACGGCATGGTGAGCAAAAAAACGATGGGTTGAGGCCCAGATCTCTGTACTGGGGTGAATGTATGACTTTGTTCTGCATTCTGTCTATCTACTGTTGTTTTTGCATGTGTCACCCCGAGTGGCAAGGGTATGCCCAGACATGGGTCCCATGCTCTCCATGTCACTGGAATCAAGCTATCCTGGCTGAAGAGGGGTGAAACCCTGAAACCGGTCCTAGGATGCTTGTTTCCATTCCAGGGATAACCTGGCATGGCAGTTCGGGCTGGACTGTACCCATGAGGCACAGGGTCAAGACTGATTTGCATGTGGCTGGGTTCAATCTGGAACGGTATGGTGAGCAAAAAAACGATGGATTTAGGCACAGATCTCTGTACTGGGGTGAATGTATGATATTGTTCTACATTCAGTGCATCAACTGTAGTTTTTGCATTTGTCACCCCGAGTGGGAAGGGTATGCCCAGACGTGGGTCCCATGCTCTCCGTGCCACTGGAATCAAGCTATCCTGGCTGAGAGGGGTGAAACCCTGAACCCGGTCCTAGGATGCTTGTTTCCAGTCCAGGGAGGACCTGGCTTGGCAGTTCGGGCTGGACTGTACCCATGAGGCACAGGGTTAATACTGATTTGCATATGGCTGGGTTCAAACTGGAACGGCATGGTGAGCAAAAAAACAATGGATTTAGGCCCAGATCTCTGTACTGGGGTGAATGTATGACATTGTTCTGCATGCTGTCTATCAACTGTTGTTTTTGCATTTGTCACCCCGAGTGGGAAGGGTATGCCCAGACGTGCGTCCCATGCTCTCCATGCCACTGGAATCAAGCTATCCTGGCTGAAGAGGAGTGAAAACCTGAAACTGTTCGTAGTATGCTTGTTTCCAGTCCAGGGAGGACCCAGCTTGGCAGTTCGGGCTGGACTGTACCCATGAGGCACAGGGTCAAGACTGATTTGCATATGGCTGGGTTCAAACTGGAGCGGCATGGTGAGCAAAAAAACGATGGATTCAGGCCCAGATCTCTGTACTGGGGTGAATGTATGACATTGTTATGCATTCTGTCCATCAACTGTTGTTTTTGCATTTGTGACCTCGAGTGGGAAGGGTATGCCCAGACGTGGGTCCCATGCTCTCCATGCCACTGGAATCAAGCTATCCTGGCTGAGAGGGGTGAAACCCTGAACCCGGTCCTAGGATGCTTCTTTCCAGTCCAGGGAGGATCTGGCTTGGCAGTTCGGGCTGGACTGTACCCATGAGGCACAGGGTCAAGAGTGATTTGCATATGGCTGAGTTCAAACTGGAACGGCATGGTGAGCAAAACAACGATGGATTTAGGCCCAGATCCTTGTACTGGGGTGAATGCATGACATTGTTCTGCATTCTGTCTATCAACTGTTGTTTTTGCATTTGTCACCCCGAGTGGGAAGGGTATGCCCAGACATGTGTCCCATGCTCTCCATGCCACTGGAATCAAGCTATCCTAGCTGAAGAGGGGTAAAACCCTGAAACCGGTCCTAGGATGCTTGTTTCCAGTGCAGGGAGGACCTGGCTTGGCAGTTCGGGCTGGACTGTACCCATGAGGCACAGGGTCAAGACTAATTTGCATATGGCTGGGTTCAAACTGGAACGGCATGGTGAGCAAAAAAACGATGGATTTAGGCCCAGATCTCTGTAATGGGGTAAATGTATGATATTGTTCTGCATTCTGTCAATCAACTTTTGTTTTTGCCTTTGTCAACCCGTGTGGGAAGGGTATGCCCAGACGTGGGTCCCATGCTCTCCGTGCCACTGGAATCAACCTATTCTGGCTGAAGAGGGGTGAAACCCTGATACCGGTCCTAGGATACTTGTTTCCAATCCAGGGAGGACCTGGCTTGGCAGTTCGGGCTGGACTGTACCCATGAGGCACAGGGTCAAGACTGATTTGCATATGGCTGGGTGCAAACTGGAACGGCATGCTGAGCAAAAAAACGATGGATTTAGGCCCAGATCTCTGTACTGGGGTGAATGTATGACACTGTTCTGCATTCTGTCCATCAACTGTTGTTTTTGCATTTGTGACCTCGGGTGGGAAGGGTATGCCCAGACGTGGGTCCCATGCTCTCCATGCCACTGGAATCAAGCTATCCTGGCTGAGAGGGGTGAAACCATGAACCCGGTCCTAGGATGCTTGTTTCCGGTGCAGGGAGGACCTGGCTTGGCAGTTCGGGCTGGACTGTACCCATGAGGCACAGGGTCAAGACTGATTTGCATATGGCTGTTTTCAAACTGGAACGGCATGGTGAGCAAAAAAACGATGGATTTAGGCCCAGATCTCTATAATGGGGTAAATGTATGATATTGTTCTGCATTCTGTCCATCAACTTTTGTTTTTGCCTTTGTCAACCCGTGTGGGAAGGGTATGCCCAGACGTGGGTCCCATGCTCTCCGTGCCACTGGAATCAACCTATTCTGGCTGAAGAGGGGTGAAACCCTGATACCGGTCCTAGGATACTTGTTTCCAATCCAGGGAGGACCTGGCTTGGCAGTCCGGGCTGGACTGTACCCATGAGGCACAGGGTCAAGACTGATTTGCATATGGCTGGTTGCAAACTGGAACGGCATGGTGAGCAAAAAAACGATGGATTTAGGCCCAGATCTCTGTACTGGGGTGAATGTATGACATTGTTCTGCATTCTGTCTATCAATTGTTGTTTTTGCATTTATCACCCCGAGTGGGAAGGGTATGCCCAGACATGGGTCCCATGCTCTCCATGCCACTGGAATCAAGCTATCCTGGCTGAAGAGGGGAGAAACCCTGAAACCGGTCCTAGGATACTTGTTTCCAGTAGTTTGGGCTGGACTGTACCCATGAGGCACAGGGTCAAGACTGATTTGCATATGCTGGGTTCAAACTGGAACGGCAGGGTGAGCAAAAAAAAGATGTATATAGGCCCAGATCTCTGTACTGGGGTGAATGTATGACATTGTTCTGTATTCTGTCCATCAACTGTTGTTTTTGCATTTGTCACCCCGAGCGGGAAGGGAATGCCCAGACGTGGGTCCCATGCTCTCCATGCCACTGGAATCATGCTATCCTGGCTGAAGAGGGGTGAAATCCTGAAACCGTTCCTAGTATGCTTGTTTCCAGTCCAGGGAGGACCCAGCTTGGCAGTTCGGGCTGGACTGTACCCATGAGGCACAGGGTCAAGACTGATTTGCATATGGCTGGGTTCAAACTGGATCGGCATGGTGAGGAAAAAAAGATGGATTTAGGCCCAGATCTCTGTACTGGGTTGAATGTATGACATTGTTCTGCATTCTGTCTATCTACTGTTGTTTTTGCATCTGTCACCCCGAGTGGGAAGGGTATGCCCAAACATGGGTCCCATGCTCTCCATGTCACTGGAATCAAGCTATCCTGGCTGAAGAGGGGTGAAACACTGAAACCGGTCCTAGGATGCTTGTTTCCAGTCCAGGGTGGACCTGGCTTGGCAGTTCGGGCTGGACTGTACGTATGAGGAACAGGGTCAAGACTGATTTGCATATGGCTGGGTTGAAACTGGAACGGCATGGTGAGCAAAAAAACGATGGGTTGAGGCCCAGATCTCTGTACTGGGGTGAATGTATGACATTGTTCTGCATTCTGTCCATCAACTGTTGTTTTTGCATTTGTCACCCCGAGTGGGAAGGGTATGCCCAGACGTGGGTCCCATGCTCTCCATGTCAGTGGAATCAAGCTATCCTGGCGGAAGAGGGGTGAAACCCTGAAACCGATCCTAGGAAGCTTGTTTCCAGTCCAGGGAGGACCTGACTTTGCAGTTCGAGCTGAACTGTACCCATGAGGCACAGGGTCAAGACTGATTTGCATATGGCTGTGTTCAAACTGGAACGGCATGGTGAGCAAAAAAACGATGGATTTATGCCCAGATCTCTGTACTGGGGTGAATTTATGAAATTGTTCTGCATTCTGTCCATCAACTGTTGTTTTTGCCTTTGTCACCCTGAGTGGGAAGGGTATGCCCAGACGTGGGTCCCATGCTCTCCATGCCACTGGAATCAAGCTATCCTGGCTGAAGAGGGGTGAAACCCTGAAACCTGTCATAGGATGCTTGTTTCCCGTCCAGGGAGGACCTGGCTTGGCAGTTCGGGCTGGACTGTACCCATGAGGCACAGGGTCAAGACTGATTTGCATATGGCTGGGGTCAAACTGGAACGGCATGGTGAGCAAAAAACTATGGATTTAGGCCCAAATCTCTGTACTGGGGTGAATGTATGACATTGTTCTGCATTCTGTCCATCAACTGTTGTTTTTGCATTTGTCACCCGAGTGGGAAGGATATGCCCAGACGTGGGTCCCATGCTCTCCATGTCACTGGAATCAAGCTATCCTGGCTGAAGAGGGGTGAAACCCTGAAACCGGTCCTAGGATGCTTGTTTCCAGTCCAGGGATGACCTGGCATGGCAGTTCGGGCTGGACTGTACCCATGAGGCACCGGGTCAAGACTGATTTGCATATGGCTGGGTTCAATCTGGAACGGAATGGTGAGCAAAAAAACGATGGATTTATGCACAGATCTCTGTACTGGGGTGAATGTATGATATTGTTCTTCATTCTGTCCATCAACTGTTGTTTTCGCATTTGTCACCCCGAGTGGGAGGGGTATGCCCAGACATGGGTCCCATGCTCTCCATGCAACTGGAATCAAGGTATCCTGGCTGAGAGAAGTGAAACCCTGAACCCTGTCCTAGGATGCTTGTTTCCAGTCCAGGGAGGACCTGGCTTGGCAGTTCGGGCTGGACTGTACCCATGAGGCACAGGGTTAAGACTGATTTGCATATGGCTGGGTTCAAACTGGAACGGCATGGTGAGCAAAAAACACGATGGATTTAGGACCAGATCTCTGTACTGGGGTGAATGTATGACATTATTCTACATTCAGTGCATCAACTGTTGTTTTGGCATTTGTCACCCCGAGTGGGAAGGGTATGCCCAGACGTGGGTCCCATGCTCTCCATGCCACTAGAATCAAGCTATCCTGGCTGAAGAGGGGTGAAACCCTGAAACCGGTCCTTTCCAGTGCAGGGAGGACCTGGCTTGGCAGTTTGGTCTTGACTGTACCCATGAGGCACACGGTCAAGACTGATTTGCATATGGCTGGGTTCAAACTGGAACGGCATTGTGAGCAAGAAAACGATGGATTTAGGCCCAGATCTCTCTATTGGGATGAATGCATGACATTGTTCTGCATTCTGTCTATCAATTGTGTTTTTTGCATTTGTCTCCCCGAGTGGAAAGGGTATGCCCAGACATGGGTCCCATGCTCTCCATGCCACTACTTGTTTCCAGTAGTTTGGGCTGGACTGTACCCATGAGGCACAGGGTCAAGACTGATTTGCATATGGCTGGGTTCAAACTGGAACGGCAGGGTGAGCAAAAAAAAGATGTATATAGGCCCAGATCTCTGTACTGGGGTGAATGTATGACATTGTTCTGTATTCTGTCCATCAACTGTTGTTTTTGCATTTGTCACCCGAGCGGGAAGGGTATGCCCAGACGTGGGTCCCATGCTCTCCATGCCACTGGAATGATGCTATCCTGGCTGAAGAGGGGTGAAACCCTGAAACCGTTCCTAGTATGCTTGTTTCCAGTCCAGGGAGGACCCAGCTTGGCAGTTCGGGCTGGACTGTACCCATGAGGCACAGGGTCAAGACTGATTTGCATATGGCTGGGTTCAAACTGGATCGGCATGGTGAGGAAAAAAAAGATGGATTTAGGTCCAGATCTCTGTACTGGGTTGAATGTATGACATTGTTCTGCATTCTGTCTATCTACTGTTGTTTTTGCATGTGTCACCCCGAGTGGGAAGGGTATGCCCAGACATGGGTCCCATGCTCTCCATGACACTGGAATCAAGCTATCCTGGCTGAAGAGGGGTGAAACCCTGAAACCGGTCCTAGGATGCTTGTTTCCAGTCCAGGGAGGACCTGGTTTGGCAGTTCGGGCTGGACTGTACGCATGAGGAACAGGGTCAAGACTGATTTGCATATGGCTGGGTTGAAACTGGAACGGCATGGTGAGCAAAAAAACGATGGGTTGAGGCCCAGATCTCTGTACTGGGGTGAATGTATGACATTGTACTGCATTCTGTCCATCAACTGTTGTTTTTGCATTTGTCACCCCGAGTGGGAAGGGTATGCCCAGACGTGGGTCCCATGCTCTCCATGTCACTGGAATCAAGCTATCCTGGCGGAAGAGGGGTGAAACCCTGAAACCGATCCTAGGATGCTTGTTTCCAGTCCAGGGAGGACCTGACTTCGCAGTTCGGGCTGGACTGTACCCATGAGGCACAGGGTCAAGACTGATTTGCATATGGCTGTGTTCAAACTGGAACGGTATGGTGAGCAAAAAAACGATGGATTTATGCCCAGATCTCTGTACTGGGGTGAATTTATGACATTGTTCTGCATTCTGTCCATCAACTGTTGTTTTTGCCTTTGTCACCCTGAGTGGGAAGGGTATGCCCAGACTTGGGTCCCATGCTCTCCATGCCACTGGAATCAAGCTATCCTGGCTGAAGAGGGGTGAAACCCTGAAACCTGTCATAGGATGCTTGTTCCCAGTCCAGGGAGGACCTGGCTTGGCAGTTCGGGCTGGACTGTACCCATGAGGCACAGGGTCAAGACTGATTTGCATGTGGCTGGGTTCAATCTGGAACGGAATGGTGAGCAAAAAAACGATGGATTTAGGCACAGATCTCTGTACTGGGGTGAATGTATGATATTGTTCTTCATTCTGTCCATCAACTGTTGTTTTCGCATTTGTCACCCCGAGTGGGAAGGGTATGCCCAGACATGGGTCCCATGCTCTCCATGCAACTGGAATCAAGGTATCCTGGCTGAGAGAAGTGAAACCCTGAACCCTGTCCTAGGATGCTTGTTTCCAGTCCAGGGAGGACCTGGCTTGGCAGTTCGGGCTGGACTGTACCCATGAGGTACAGGGTTAAGACTGATTTGCATATGGCTGGGTTCAAACTGGAACGGCATGGTGAGCAAAAAACACGATGGATTTAGGACCAGATCTCTGTACTGGGGTTAATGTATGACATTATTCTACATTCAGTGCATCAACTGTTGTTTTGGCATTTGTCACCCCGAGTGGGAAGGGTATGCCCAGACGTGGGTCCCATGCTCTCCATGCCACTTGAATCAAGCTATCCTGGCTAAAGAGGGGTGAAACCCTGAAACCGGTCCTAGAATGCTTGTTTCCAGTGCAGGGAGCACCTGGCTTGGCAGTTTGGTCTTGACTGTACCCATGAGGCACACGGTCAAGACTGATTTGCATATGGCTGGGTTCAAACTGGAACGGCATTGTGAGCAAGAAAATGATGGATTTAGGCCCAGATCTCTGTACTGGGGTGAATGTATGACATTGTTCTGCATTCTGTCCATCAACTGTTGTTTTTGCATTTGTCACCCGAGTGGGAAGGATATGCCCAGACGTGGGTCCCATGCTCTCCATGTCACTGGAATCAAGCTATCCTGGCTGAAGAGGGGTGAAACCCTGAAACCGGTCCTAGGATGCTTGTTTCCAGTCCAGGGATGACCTGGCATGGCAGTTCGGGCTGGACTGTACCCATGAGGCACAGGGTCAAGACTGATTTGCATATGGCTGGGTTCAATCTGGAACGGAATGGTGAGCAAAAAAACGATGGATTTAGGCACAGATCTCTGTACTGGGGTGAATGTATGATATTGTTCTTCATTCTGTCCATCAACTGTTGTTTTCGCATTTGTCACCCCGAGTGGGAAGGGTATGCCCAGACATGGGTCCCATGCTCGCCATGCAACTGGAATCAAGGTATCCTGGCTGAGAGAAGTAAAACCCTGAACCCTGTCCTAGGATGCTTGTTTCCAGTCCAGGGAGGACCTGGCTTGGCAGTTCGGGCTGGACTGTACCCATGAGGCACAGGGTTAAGAGTGATTTGCATATGGCTGGGTTCAAACTGGAACGGCATGGTGAGCAAAAAACACGATGGATTTAGGACCAGATCTCTGTACTGGGGTGAATGTATGACATTATTCTACATTCAGTGCATCAACTGTTGTTGTGGCATTTGTCACCCCGAGTGGGAAGGGTATGCCCAGACGTGGGTCCCATGCTCTCCATGCCACTGGAATCAAGCTATCCTGGCTGAAGAGGGGTGAAACCCTAAAACCAGTCCTTTCCAGTAAAGGGAGGACCTGGCTTGGCAGTTTGGTCTTGACTGTACCCATGAGGCACACGGTCAAGACTGATTTGCATATGGCTGGGTTCAAACTGGAACGGCATTGTGAGCAAGAAAAAGATGTATATAGGCCCAGATCTCTGTAATGGGTTGAATGTATGACATTGTTCTGCATTCTGTCTATCTACTGTTGTTTTTGCATGTGTCACCCCGAGTGGGAAGGGTATGCCCAGACATGGGTCCCATGCTCTCCATGCAACTGGAATCAAGGTATCCTGGCTGAGAGAAGTGAAACCCTGAACCCTGTCCTAGGATGCTTGTTTCCAGTCCAGGGAGGACCTGGCTTGGCAGTTCGGGCTGGACTGTACCCATGAGGCACAGGGTTAAGACTGATTTGCATATGGCTGGGTTCAAACTGGAAAGGCATGGTGAGCAAAAAACACGATGGATTTAGGACCAGATCTCTGTACTGGGGTGAATGTATGACATTATTCTACATTCAGTGCATCAACTGTTGTTTTGGCATTTGTCACCCCGAGTGGGAAGGGTATGCCCAGACGTGGGTCCCATGCTCTCCATGCCACTGGAATCAAGCTATCCTGGCTGAAGAGGGGTGAAACCCTGAAACCGGTCCTAGAATGCTTGTTTCCAGTGCAGGGAGGACCTGGCTTGGCAGTTTGGTCTTGACTGTACCCATGAGGCACACGGTCAAGACTGATTTGCATATGGCTGGGTTCAAACTGGAACGGCATTGTGAGCAAGAAAATGATAGATTTAGGCCCAGATCTCTCTATTGGGGTGAATGCACGACATTTTTCTGCATTCTGTCTATCAATTGTTGTTTTTGCATTTGTCTCCCCGAGTGGAAAGGGTATGCCCAGACATGGGTCCCATGCTCTCCATGCCACTGGAATCAAGCTATCCTGGCTGAAGAGGGGTAAAACCCTGAAACCGGTCCTTGGATGCTTGTTTCCAGTGCAGGGAGGACCTGGCTGGGCAGTTCGGGCTGGACTGTACCCATGAGGCACAGGGTCAAGACTGATTTGCATATGGCTGGGTTCAAACTGGAACGGCACTGTGAGCAAAAAAACGATGGATTTAGTCCCAGATCTCTCTACTGGGCCGAATGCATGACATTGTTCTGCATTCTGTCGATCAACTGTTGTTTTTCATTTGTCCATGCTCTCCATGCCACTGGAATCAAGCTATCCTGGCTGAAGAGGGGTAAAACCCTGAAACCGGTCCTAGAATGCTTGTTTCCAGTGCAGGGAGGACCTGGCTTGGCAGTTTGGTCTTGACTGTACCCATGAGGCACACGGTCAAGACTGATTTGCATATGGCTGGGTTCAAACTGGAACGGCATTGTGAGCAAGAAAATGATGGATTTAGGCCCAGATCTCTGTACTGGGGTGAATGTATGACATTGTTCTGCATTCTGTCCATCAACTGTTGTTTTTGCATTTGTCACCCGAGTGGGAAGGATATGCCCAGACGTGGGTCCCATGCTCTCCATGTCACTGGAATTAAGCTATCCTGGCTGAAGAGGGGTGAAACCCTGAAACCGGTCCTAGGATGCTTGTTTCCAGTCCAGGGATGACCTGGCATGGCAGTTCGGGCTGGACTGTACCCATGAGGCACAGGGTCAAGACTGATTTGCATATGGCTGGGTTCAATCTGGAACGGAATGGTGAGCAAAAAAACGATGGATTTAGGCACAGATCTCTGTACTGGGGTGAATGTATGATATTGTTCTTCATTCTGTCCATCAACTATTGTTTTCGCATTTGTCACCCCGAGTGGGAAGGGTATGCCCAGACATGGGTCCCATGCTCGCCATGCAACTGGAATCAAGGTATCCTGGCTGAGAGAAGTAAAACCCTGAACCCTGTCCTAGGATGCTTGTTTCCAGTCCAGGGAGGACCTGGCTTGGCAGTTCGGGCTGGACTGTACCCATGAGGCACAGGGTTAAGACTGATTTGCATATGGCTGGGTTCAAACTGGAACGGCATGGTGAGCAAAAAACACGATGGATTTAGGACCAGATCTCTGTACTGGGGTGAATGTATGACATTATTCTACATTCAGTGCATCAACTGTTGTTTTGGCATTTGTCACCCCGTGTGGGAAGGGTATGCCCAGACGTGGGTCCCATGCTCTCCGTGCCACTGGAATCAACCTATTCTGGCTGAAGAGGGGTGAAACCCTGATACCGGTCCTAGGATTAAGGGTGGGCGTAGTTCGCGAAGTAGCACTTCGCGAAGCTACGCAAAGTGAAGTTCGCACTACGCGAGCTACGCGTAGCACTTCGCGAACTGCGAAGTAACATGTTCGCACTGTGCAAGATGTTGTTTTCAATGATTGCCCAGTGCGGACAAGCAATCGGCACTGTGCAATCATTGAAAATGGCATCTTGCACAGTGCGAGCTGTAGTTTTCTGCTGCTCGAGTAGATTTTTACTCGAGCTGCAGCTTTCTCAACGCGAACTGGTAGTTTCTCATCGCGAGCGGTCGCGAGCATACGCGACCCCTCGCAATGAGAAACCTGACCTTCTCGCGTTGGGAATCTCGCCGGGAGGTTTATTTTCCATGCTCGCGATCGCGAACAAGGAAAAAGTCTCGCCAGGATGTCATTTTGCTTGCTCGCGGTCGCCAACTTGACGTTGAGGACCGCGAGCAAGCAAAAAATCACCGCAGCACTACGCAACACTACGCTACGCGTGTTCGCACTGTGCTACGTGCAGTTCGCGTAGCGCGAAGTAGCGCGAACTTCGCAAACTACGCGAGCGTAGCGTAGTGCTTCGCCCAGGCCTACCTAGGATACTTGTTTCCAATCCAGGGAGGACCTGGCTTGGCAGTTCGGGCTGGACTGTACCCATGAGGCACAGGGTCAAGACTGATTTGCATATGGCTGTTTTCAAACTGAAACAGCATTGTGAGCAAAAAAACGATGGATTTAGGCCCAGTTCTCTATACTGGGGTGAATGCATGACATTGTTCTGCATTCTGTCTATCAATTGTTGTTTTTGCATTTATCACCCCGAGTGGGAAGGGTATGCCCAGACATGGGTCCCATGCTCTCCATGCCACTGGAATCAAGCTATCCTGGCTGAAGAGGGCTGAAACCCTGAAACCGGTCCTAGGATACTTGTTTCCAGTAGTTTGGGCTGGACTGTACCCATGAGGCACAGGGTCAAGACTGATTTGCATATGGCTGGGTTCAAACTGGAACGGCAGGGTGAGCAAAAAAAAGATGTATATAGGCCCAGATCTCTGTACTGGGGTGAATGTATGACATTGTTCTGTATTCTGTCCATCAACTGTTGTTTTTGCATTTGTCACCCCGAGCGGGAAGGGAATGCCCAGACGTGGGTCCCATGCTCTCTGTGCCACTGGAATCATGCTATCCTGGCTGAAGAGGGGTGAAACCCTGAAACAGTTCCTAGTATGCTTGTTTCCAGTCCAGGGAGGACCCAGCTTGGCAGTTCGGGCTGGACTGTACCCATGAGGCACAGGGTCAAGACTGATTTGCATATGGCTGGGTTCAAACTGGATCGGCATGGTGAGGAAAAAAAAGATGGATTTAGGCCCAGATCTCTGTACTGGGTTGAATGTATGACATTGTTCTGCATTCTGTCTATCTACTGTTGTTTTTGCATTTGTCACCCCGAGTGGGAAGGGTATGCCCAAACATGGGTCCCATGCTCTCCATGTCACTGGAATCAAGCTATCCTGGCTGAAGAGGGGTGAAACCCTGAAACCGGTCCTAGGATGCTTGTTTCCAGTCCAGGGTGGACCTGGCTTGGCAGTTCGGGCTGGACTGTACGTATGAGGAACAGGGTCAAGACAGATTTGCATATGGCTGGGTTGAAACTGGAACGGCATGGTGAGCAAAAAAACGATGGGTTGAGGCCCAGATCTCTGTACTGGGGTGAATGTATGACATTGTTCTGCATTCTGTCTATCTACTGTTGTTTTTGCATGTGTCACCCCGAGTGGGAAGGGTATGCCCAGACATGGGTCCCATGCTCTCCATGTCACTGGAATCAAGCTATCCTGGCTGAAGAGGGGTGAAACCCTGAAACCGGTCCTAGGATGCTTGTTTCCAGTCCAGGGATAACCTGGCATGGCAGTTCGGGCTGGACTGTACCCATGAGGCACAGGGTCAAGACTGATTTGCATGTGGCTGGGTTCAATCTGGAACGGTATGGTGAGCAAAAAAATGATGGATTTAGGCACAGATCTCTGTACTGGGGTGAATGTATGATATTGTTCTACATTCAGTGCATCAACTGTAGTTTTTGCATTTGTCACCCCGAGTGGGAAGGGTATGCCCAGACGTGGGTCCCATGCTCTCCGTGCCACTGGAATCAAGCTATCCTGGCTGAGAGGGGTGAAACCCTGAACCCGGTCCTAGGATGCTTGTTTCCAGTCCAGGGAGGACCTGGCTTGGCAGTTCGGGCTGGACTGTACCCATGAGGCACAGGGTTAATACTGATTTGCATATGGCTGGGTTCAAACTGGAACGGCATGGTGAGCAAAAAAACAATGGATTTAGGCCCAGATCTCTGTACTGGGGTGAATGTATGACATTGTTCTGCATGCTGTATATCAACTGTTGTTTTTGCATTTGTCACCCCGAGTGGGAAGGGTATGCCCAGACGTGCGTCCCATGCTCTCCATGCCACTGGAATCAAGCTATCCTGGCTGAAGAGGAGTGAAAACCTGAAACTGTTCGTAGTATGCTTGTTTCCAGTCCAGGGAGGACCCAGCTTGGCAGTTCGGGCTGGACTGTACCCATGAGGCACAGGGTCAAGACTGATTTGCATATGGCTGGGTTCAAACTGGAGCGGCATGGTGAGCAAAAAAACGATGGATTCAGGCCCAGATCTCTGTACTGGGGTGAATGTATGACATTGTTATGCATTCTGTCCATCAACTGTTGTTTTTGCATTTGTGACCTTGAGTGGGAAGGGTATGCCCAGACGTGGGTCCCATGCTCTCCATGCCACTGGAATCAAGCTATCCTGGCTGAGAGGGGTGAAACCCTGAACCCGGTCCTAGGATGCTTCTTTCCAGTCCAGGGAGGATCTGGCTTGGCAGTTCGGGCTGGACTGTACCCATGAGGCACAGGGTCAAGACTGATTTGCATATGGCTGAGTTCAAACTGGAACGGCATGGTGAGCAAAACAACGATGGATTTAGGCACAGATCTCTGTACTGGGGTGAATGTATGATATTGTTCTACATTCAGTGCATCAACTGTAGTTTTTGCATTGAAACCCTGAAACCGGTCCTAGGATGCATGTTTCCAGTCCAGGGATAACCTGGCATGGCAGTTCGGGCTGGACTGTACCCATGAGGCACAGGGTCAAGACTGATTTGCATGTGGCTGGGTTCAAACTGGAACGGCATGGTGAGCAAAAAAACGATGGATTTAGGCCCAGATCTCTGTAATGGGGTAAATGTATGAAATTGTTCTGCATTCTGTCCATCAACTTTTGTTATTGCCTTTGTCAACCCGTGTGGGAAGGGTATGCCCAAACGTGGGTCCCATGCTCTCCGTGCCACTGGAATCAACCTATTCTGGCTGAAGAGGGGTGAAACCCTGATACCGGTCCTAGGATACTTGTTTCCAATCCAGGGAGGACCTGGCTTGGCAGTTCGGGCTGGACTGTACCCATGAGGCACAGGGTCAAGACTGATTTGCATATGGCTGTTTTCAAACTGAAACAGCATTGTGAGCAAAAAAACGATGGATTTAGGCCCAGTTCTCTATACTGGGGTGAATGCATGACATTGTTCTGCATCTACTGTTGTTTTTGCATGTGTCACCCCGAGTGGGAAGGGTATGCCCAGACATGGGTCCCATGCTCTCCATGTCACTGGAATCAAGCTATCCTGGCTGAAGAGGGGTGAAACCCTGAAACCGGTCCTAGGATGCTTGTTTCCAGTCCAGGGATAACCTGGCATGGCAGTTCGGGCTGGACTGTACCCATGAGGCACAGGGTCAAGACTGATTTGCATGTGGCTGGGTTCAATCTGGAACGGTATGGTGAGCAAAAAAACGATGGATTTAGGCACAGATCTCTGTACTGGGGTGAATGTATGATATTGTTCTACATTCAGTGCATCAACTGTAGTTTTTGCATTTGTCACCCCGAGTGGGAAGGGTATGCCCAGACGTGGGTCCCATGCTCTCCGTGCCACTGGAATCAAGCTATCCTGGCTGAGAGGGGTGAAACCCTGAACCCGGTCCTAGGATGCTTGTTTCCAGTCCAGGGAGGACCTGGCTTGGCAGTTCGGGCTGGACTGTACCCATGAGGCACAGGGTTAATACTGATTTGCATATGGCTGGGTTCAAACTGGAACGGCATGGTGAGCAAAAAAACAATGGATTTAGGCCCAGATCTCTGTACTGGGGTGAATGTATGACATTGTTCTGCATGCTGTCTATCAACTGTTGTTTTTGCATTTGTCACCCCGAGTGGGAAGGGTATGCCCAGACGTGCGTCCCATGCTCTCCATGCCACTGGAATCAAGCTATCCTGGCTGAAGAGGAGTGAAAACCTGAAACTGTTCGTAGTATGCTTGTTTCCAGTCCAGGGAGGACCCAGCTTGGCAGTTCGGGCTGGACTGTACCCATGAGGCACAGGGTCAAGACTGATTTGCATATGGCTGGGTTCAAACTGGAGCGGCATGGTGAGCAAAAAAACGATGGATTCAAGCCCAGATCTCTGTACTGGGGTGAATGTATGACATTGTTATGCATTCTGTCCATCAACTGTTGTTTTTGCATTTGTGACCTTGAGTGGGAAGGGTATGCCCAGACGTGGGTCCCATGCTCTCCATGCCACTGGAATCAAGCTATCCTGGCTGAGAGGGGTGAAACCCTGAACCCGGTCCTAGGATGCTTCTTTCCAGTCCAGGGAGGATCTGGCTTGGCAGTTCGGGCTGGACTGTACCCATGAGGCACAGGGTCAAGACTGATTTGCATATGGCTGAGTTCAAACTGGAACGGCATGGTGAGCAAAACAACGATGGATTTAGGCCCAGATCCTTGTACTGGGGTGAATGCATGACATTGTTCTGCATTCTGTCTATCAACTGTTGTTTTTGCATTTGTCACCCCGAGTGGGAAGGGTATGCCCAGACATGTGTCCCATGCTCTCCATGCCACTGGAATCAAGCTATCCTGGCTGAAGAGGGGTAAAACCCTGAAACCGGTCTTAGGATGCTTGTTTCCAGTGCAGGGAGGACCTGGCTTGGCAGTTCGGGCTGGACTGTACCCATGAGGCACAGGGTCAAGACTAATTTGCATATGGCTGGGTTCAAACTGGAACGGCATGGTGAGCAAAAAAACGATGGATTTAGGCCCAGATCTCTGTAATGGGGTAAATGTATGATATTGTTCTGCATTCTGTCCATCAACTTTTGTTATTGCCTTTCTCAACCCGTGTGGGAAGGGTATGCCCAGACGTGGGTCCCATGCTCTCCGTGCCACTGGAATCAACCTATTCTGGCTGAAGAGGGGTGAAACCCTGATACCGGTCCTAGGATACTTGTTTCCAATCCAGGGAGGACCTGGCTTGGCAGTTCGGGCTGGACTGTACCCATGAGGCAGAGGGTCAAGACTGATTTGAATATGGCTGTTTTCAAACTGAAACAGCATTGTGAGCAAAAAAACGATGGATTTAGGCCCAGTTCTCTATACTGGGGTGAATGCATGACATTGTTCTGCATTCTGTCTATCAATTGTTGTTTTTGCATTTATCACCCCGAGTGGGAAGGGTATGCCCAGACATGGGTCCCATGCTCATCGACAAAGAGGGGCCCCCAAATAGGCAAAAATAGAGGTAGAGACGATGGGGAAATAAATTCAAAACAAACAAAGGAGAACTCTACCCTATATATCAAAAAGGTACACAGTATCCAAAAATATTTAAAGATGCCAGCTAGAGACACAAGAAGAAAAGAAAAAAGCGAAAAAAGAACCAGTGATGATATATAAACATTTATTTCATTACTTTAAATGTATGTTACGGATAAATATAATACAATCACGGTTATTTAATAAAAAAATACAGGGAAACAAAACAGATCCAGATACAAAATAGCAAATATCAAAATACATAGACAGGTTCCCACTAAAAGGAAGCAAATTCAACTCATATACACCTTCAATCACACCCAATCACACACATACATCAAGATATAAATAAATGTGCCATAAATGCAACAACTGAATAAGTGGAAAAAAGAACCACGGGCCCAGCCCTCAGGGAGGTCTCCAAATAGATGATCAAGAACACAAGCAAGTACAGAAATTATAGATGGAGTATAAATTTCAAAGGGAGACGATGACTCTGAATATTAAATCCAGGCTTGACAATCAAGGGGGCGGGGCTCCTGGGAATTGACTACGACCCAGAGCGAGATTTTCTTGTCACTCTGGACGTCGAATCCCTTTACTCTAATATTCCTCAAAGGGAGGCATGCGAAGTGGTTAGTAAAATCATTGCCACCGATCCTTCCTTGGTCAACGGCCTTTTTTTGACGCGTTGCCTTGAGATTGTCCTGGAAGAAAACTTTTTTGAGTTTGACGGGCAACTCTACCAACAGGTCCAGGGAGTTAGCATGGGCGCTGCCTGTGCACCCAGTGTTGCATGCCTGTATATGGGTGACTACGAGAGGAAAAACATCTTTAATGAAGTAGCCCCTTTTTTCGAGAACGTGAGGCATTGGTCGCGTTATATCGATGATGTTTTCTTCATTTGGACGGGTGACCAATCATGTCTGAACGACTTTATTGAATGGCTGAATGCTGCGGACCATAACATCAGGTTCACAGCCCATGTCAGCACTATCAAGCTTGAGTTCCTCGACATCTGGATTGAACATCAGGACTGTAAGCTCACTGTATCGCTGTATACGAAGCCCACAGCAAGAAACACCTTGCTCCACTTTGAAAGCTTTCATCCTAGGAGTCAAAAGGACGGGATTCCGTTTAGTCAATTTCTGCGCCTGCGCAGAAATTGTACTACCGTCAAAGATTACCTTATCCATGCTGAAACAATGAAGCTCAAATTCATCAGTAGAGGCTACCCACCTAGAATGGTGAGGAATGCCTCCAAAAGGGCGCGTTTTTATAATCGCGATGTTATGTTTGAGCCTAAGTCGCAAAGCACGGTCGATAAACTCGTCTGTGTTACCAAACACTCCCCATTCAATAACAAAGTCAGGCAGGCCATTAACTCAGAATGGCATCTTTTAAATTTGGGTGAACATACTACCCCTATTCCGAGACCGATTTTTGCATTTCGCAAAAACAAGAACCTCAGAAACCTGTTAGTCAGGGCTAAAGACTCAGACCGAAACACCTGGATACAAAAATCCATTGATGGTCCATCACCTGTTAAAGGTAACCACAAATGTGGCTCCTGCCATGCCTGCATTAATGCCATCATTGGCACTTCTATATGCATTAATGGCTATACCGCTGACCTGAAGGAGATGACCAACTGCAGAACATCTAACTGCATATATGTGATCCAGTGTCCTTGTCTCCTCTCCTATGTGGGTGAAACCTCCAGAGAGGTTCGGGTCCGAATAGGGGAACACAAATCTAACATAAGATGCTTCAAACGCACTGCACCCATTGTGACACATTGGATGGAGAAAAAACATTCTGAAAGCGACCTACGTTGGTCTGTCCTCGAAAGAATACGTCCCCATAAAGGATATGATCCGGACAGCATCCGCAAAAAGCGTGAAGTTTTTTGGATTTTTATCCTTAACACTAAAGATAGGGGACTTAACGAGTCCCTCCCTTGGGAGAATGCGCTTCTGTAATCATATCTGGCCTTTTGATCGATTACTGTTCACTCTGAAATTGACATGTGCAATATGTCGCTCTATCCGTATATCTTGGTGTTTTTTCTTTGTTGTCCATTGATTAATCTTTGTTTTAGTCTGTTTCCGGTTTATATTAACTTTTTGTGTGTTGTCATTACTTTCTCTTAATAGGTCGCGTTTTGTTTATATGTTCTCATTTGAGATTTTGCAACTTTTTTAATTTTTTGAATTATGTGATTCCTTCACCTTTAATAGCTGAGGCCTCAGTCCCTCGAAGTACATCTCCCTCTGACACGTTACTGATTGGTCAGTTTGAATCGTTTGACCATTTCCTCTTTGCATCTTTACATCGTTTGATTTACGTGACTTCTACCTCTTTAAAAGTTGAGGCCATTGACATACTGAGCACACCTCCTTCAGATGCGTCACTAATTGGATAGTTTAAATGGTTTGACCTTTTCCGGTTCCTTACTCGTACGTGACTGTTTTGTTCCGGACGCCGTGTCAGAGACGTTGCTATATCTACTCGTAACGCTGATCGACTAACTGAGGTATTTTTGTGAACCTTTCCATGCTGCTCTCCCGTGGCGCCTGGAATCCAGGGACTCTGTGGTTCGTTCTTATGATGGGGGTGTCCCTGTGTTGATAGTATGTTATAACTACTATTCCGACGGCTTTTTCATAATCGTTAGTGTTTCTTTGCCGTCCGCATATTGCGTTGGGTTTCGCGCACTGTTAGCATTGAGCTGCTCAGATAACATCTCGGAGCCCCTTATGTATAAATATCGATAAGAGGGCTTGTTGATGACTGCGGAATCTCTCCCCTTTGCGTTGGGTTTCGCGCACTGTTAACATCGAGATGCTCAGATAACATCTCGAAGCCCCTTATGTATAAGTATCGATACGAGGGCTTGTTGATGACTGTGGTATCTCTCCCCTTTGCCGATTACGCGTTACATGAGGGTTCTCTTTGTCTTGATTCTGATCTGTATCTATTTACTTACTTTTTAGGCTTATTATTGACTCTCGGCTGCTTGCTACCATTTTCACGCATCCATCGTGTAATTGGGTTGACTCCGTGCAATATCTTTGTGTCTTTGGAACTTAGGTGAGTTTGGTTTGAATTGACCTTTTGAAGCTGTGTTTTCTTTAATGACTTTATAACCTGTCTTTCCTCTTTTTTCCTTTTATTTATTTGTTCTATAGTAGCGGCGTAGTGAAAATTACCAGGCTTCTTGCTGCAGCACTTCTTACTCGCATCGATTTTTTTCTAAATTTCGGGATAGTGAACTATCTGACACTACCATACTCTCCCGGATTTGTCTTTCTTTCTGGTAAATATATTCAGCATACACCTATTACCAGGTGGTTAATATGTCATTATATCATGCTTATGCCTAATTTTTTCTTTCCTCTTTCTCTTGTTTTTACTTATTTGTTGGCCCAGCCTGTTATTTGGTGAAATCTTTCCCAATCATCATCTATTTTGAAAAAGTCGCTTCCTGGATTTTTGTCACGTCTATCAATTCAGGTATCTTGTTTGTGTTAATCATATGTCTATTCACGCATCGGTCCGAGGATGCTCTGTTGCGTTTTTTCTCTGTTTATTTGTATATATATTTGTGTTATTCTCCTAGGTTTCAATGTTTTAAAAAAAAATTTTTTCACCTTTTCCATTCTCTGTCTTTAGTGCGCACGCTTAATCTCCTGATGTTAACAGTTATATTGTATATATTAATTCATTGATGCAGTAGGGACATCTTTGTGTGTGAAAAACCACAGGTTTTGAAGGTTTTTTATTTTGAATGTTTCTATTCTTTCTATGTATATACATTGTCATTTTTGTTCCTATCCCAGGTCCCGTCCTTGATCTGTGTGGTTGTGTTGTTCGCCCTGAAGAAGGTGGTTCCCCGCTCTTCGGAGCGGTTTCACCGAAACGCGCGTCGGCGTTTTTCCCAGGAGCCCCGCCCCCTTGATTGTCAAGCCTGGATTTAATATTCAGAGTCATCGTCTCCCTTTGAAATTTATACTCCATCTATAATTTCTGTACTTGCTTGTGTTCTTGATCATCTATTTGGAGACCTCCCTGAGGGCTGGGCCCGTGGTTCTTTTTTCCACTTATTCAGTTGTTGCATTTATGGCACATTTATTTATATCTTGATGTATGTGTGTGATTGGGTGTGATTGAAGGTGTATATGAGTTGAATTTGCTTCCTTTTAGTGGGAACCTGTCTATGTATTTTGATATTTGCTATTTTGTATCTGGATCTGTTTTGTTTCCCTGTATTTTTTTATTAAATAACCGTGATTGTATTATATTTATCCGTAACATACATTTAAAGTAATGAAATAAATGTTTATATATCATCACTGGTTCTTTTTTCGCTTTTTTCTTTTCTTCTTGTGTCTCTAGCTGGCATCTTTAAATATTTTTGGATACTGTGTACCTTTTTGATATATAGGGTAGAGTTCTCCTTTGTTTGTTTTGAATGGGTCCCATGCTCTCCATGCCACAGGAATCAAGCTATCCTGGCTGAAGAGGGCTGAAACCCTGAAACCGGTCCTAGGATACTTGTTTCCAGTAGTTCGGGCTGGACTGTACCCATGAGGCACAGGGTCAAGACTGATTTGCATATGGCTGGGTTCAAACTGGAACGGCAGGGTGAGCAAAAAAAAGATGTATATAGGCCCAGATCTCTGTACTGGGGTGAATGTATGACATTGTTCTGTATTCTGTCCATCAACTGTTGTTTTTGCATTTGTCACCCCGAGCGGGAAGGGAATGCCCAGACGTGGGTCCCATGCTCTCCATGCCACTGGAATCATGCTATCCTGGCTGAAGAGGGGTGAAACCCTGAAACCGTTCCTAGTATGCTTGTTTCCAGTCCAGGGAGGACCCAGCTTGGCAGTTCGGGCTGGACTGTACCCATGAGGCACAGGGTCAAGACTGATTTGCATATGGCTGGGTTCAAACTGGATCGGCATGGTGAGGAAAAAAAAGATGGATTTAGGCCCAGATCTCTGTACTGGGTTGAATGTATGACATTGTTCTGCATTCTGTCTATCAACTGTTGTTTTTGCATTTGTCACCCCGAGTGGGAAGGGTATGCCCAAACATGGGTCCCATGCTCTCCATGTCACTGGAATCAAGCTATCCTGGCTGAAGAGGGGTGAAACCCTGAAACCGGTCCTAGGATGCTTGTTTCCAGTCCAGGGTGGACCTGGCTTGGCAGTTCGGGCTGGACTGTACGTATGAGGAACAGGGTCAAGACTGATTTGCATATGGCTGGGTTGAAACTGGAACGGCATGGTGAGCAAAAAAACGATGGGTTGAGGCCCAGATCTCTGTACTGGGGTGAATGTATGACTTTGTTCTGCATTCTGTCTATCTACTGTTGTTTTTGCATGTGTCACCCCGAGTGGCAAGGGTATGCCCAGACATGGGTCCCATGCTCTCCATGTCACTGGAATCAAGCTATCCTGGCTGAAGAGGGGTGAAACCCTGAAACCGGTCCTAGGATGCTTGTTTCCATTCCAGGGATAACCTGGCATGGCAGTTCGGGCTGGACTGTACCCATGAGGCACAGGGTCAAGACTGATTTGCATGTGGCTGGGTTCAATCTGGAACGGTATGGTGAGCAAAAAAACGATGGATTTAGGCACAGATCTCTGTACTGGGGTGAATGTATGATATTGTTCTACATTCAGTGCATCAACTGTAGTTTTTGCATTTGTCACCCCGAGTGGGAAGGGTATGCCCAGACGTGGGTCCCATGCTCTCCGTGCCACTGGAATCAAGCTATCCTGGCTGAGAGGGGTGAAACCCTGAACCCGGTCCTAGGATGCTTGTTTCCAGTCCAGGGAGGACCTGGCTTGGCAGTTCGGGCTGGACTGTACCCATGAGGCACAGGGTTAATACTGATTTGCATATGGCTGGGTTCAAACTGGAACGGCATGGTGAGCAAAAAAACAATGGATTTAGGCCCAGATCTCTGTACTGGGGTGAATGTATGACATTGTTCTGCATGCTGTCTATCAACTGTTGTTTTTGCATTTGTCACCCCGAGTGGGAAGGGTATGCCCAGACGTGCGTCCCATGCTCTCCATGCCACTGGAATCAAGCTATCCTGGCTGAAGAGGAGTGAAAACCTGAAACTGTTCGTAGTATGCTTGTTTCCAGTCCAGGGAGGACCCAGCTTGGCAGTTCGGGCTGGACTGTACCCATGAGGCACAGGGTCAAGACTGATTTGCATATGGCTGGGTTCAAACTGGAGCGGCATGGTGAGCAAAAAAACGATGGATTCAGGCCCAGATCTCTGTACTGGGGTGAATGTATGACATTGTTATGCATTCTGTCCATCAACTGTTGTTTTTGCATTTGTGACCTCGAGTGGGAAGGGTATGCCCAGACGTGGGTCCCATGCTCTCCATGCCACTGGAATCAAGCTATCCTGGCTGAGAGGGGTGAAACCCTGAACCCGGTCCTAGGATGCTTCTTTCCAGTCCAGGGAGGATCTGGCTTGGCAGTTCGGGCTGGACTGTAACCATGAGGCACAGGGTCAAGAGTGATTTGCATATGGCTGAGTTCAAACTGGAACGGCATGGTGAGCAAAACAACGATGGATTTAGGCCCAGATCCTTGTACTGGGGTGAATGCATGACATTGTTCTGCATTCTGTCTATCAACTGTTGTTTTTGCATTTGTCACCCCGAGTGGGAAGGGTATGCCCAGACATGTGTCCCATGCTCTCCATGCCACTGGAATCAAGCTATCCTAGCTGAAGAGGGGTAAAACCCTGAAACCGGTCCTAGGATGCTTGTTTCCAGTGCAGGGAGGACCTGGCTTGGCAGTTCGGGCTGGACTGTACCCATGAGGCACAGGGTCAAGACTAATTTGCATATGGCTGGGTTCAAACTGGAACGGCATGGTGAGCAAAAAAACGATGGATTTAGGCCCAGATCTCTGTAATGGGGTAAATGTATGATATTGTTCTGCATTCTGTCCATCAACTTTTGTTTTTGCCTTTGTCAACCCGTGTGGGAAGGGTATGCCCAGACGTGGGTCCCATGCTCTCCGTGCCACTGGAATCAACCTATTCTGGCTGAAGAGGGGTGAAACCCTGATACCGGTCCTAGGATACTTGTTTCCAATCCAGGGAGGACCTGGCTTGGCAGTTCGGGCTGGACTGTACCCATGAGGCACAGGGTCAAGACTGATTTGCATATGGCTGGGTGCAAACTGGAACGGCATGCTGAGCAAAAAAACGATGGATTTAGGCCCAGATCTCTGTACTGGGGTGAATGTATGACACTGTTCTGCATTCTGTCCATCAACTGTTGTTTTTGCATTTGTGACCTCGGGTGGGAAGGGTATGCCCAGACGTGGGTCCCATGCTCTCCATGCCACTGGAATCAAGCTATCCTGGCTGAGAGGGGTGAAACCATGAACCCGGTCCTAGGATGCTTGTTTCCGGTGCAGGGAGGACCTGGCTTGGCAGTTCGGGCTGGACTGTACCCATGAGGCACAGGGTCAAGACTGATTTGCATATGGCTGTTTTCAAACTGGAACGGCATGGTGAGCAAAAAAACGATGGATTTAGGCCCAGATCTCTATAATGGGGTAAATGTATGATATTGTTCTGCATTCTGTCCATCAACTTTTGTTTTTGCCTTTGTCAACCCGTGTGGGAAGGGTATGCCCAGACGTGGGTCCCATGCTCTCCGTGCCACTGGAATCAACCTATTCTGGCTGAAGAGGGGTGAAACCCTGATACCGGTCCTAGGATACTTGTTTCCAATCCAGGGAGGACCTGGCTTGGCAGTCCGGGCTGGACTGTACCCATGAGGCACAGGGTCAAGACTGATTTGCATATGGCTGGTTGCAAACTGGAACGGCATGGTGAGCAAAAAAACGATGGATTTAGGCCCAGATCTCTGTACTGGGGTGAATGTATGACATTGTTCTGCATTCTGTCTATCAATTGTTGTTTTTGCATTTATCACCCCGAGTGGGAAGGGTATGCCCAGACATGGGTCCCATGCTCTCCATGCCACTGGAATCAAGCTATCCTGGCTGAAGAGGGGAGAAACCCTGAAACCGGTCCTAGGATACTTGTTTCCAGTAGTTTGGGCTGGACTGTACCCATGAGGCACAGGGTCAAGACTGATTTGCATATGGCTGGGTTCAAACTGGAACGGCAGGGTGAGCAAAAAAAAGATGTATATAGGCCCAGATCTCTGTACTGGGGTGAATGTATGACATTGTTCTGTATTCTGTCCATCAACTGTTGTTTTTGCATTTGTCACCCCGAGCGGGAAGGGAATGCCCAGACGTGGGTCCCATGCTCTCCATGCCACTGGAATCATGCTATCCTGGCTGAAGAGGGGTGAAACCCTGAAACCGTTCCTAGTATGCTTGTTTCCAGTCCAGGGAGGACCCAGCTTGGCAGTTCGGGCTGGACTGTACCCATGAGGCACAGGGTCAAGACTGATTTGCATATGGCTGGGTTCAAACTGGATCGGCATGGTGAGGAAAAAAAGATGGATTTAGGCCCAGATCTCTGTACTGGGTTGAATGTATGACATTGTTCTGCATTCTGTCTATCTACTGTTGTTTTTGCATCTGTCACCCCGAGTGGGAAGGGTATGCCCAAACATGGGTCCCATGCTCTCCATGTCACTGGAATCAAGCTATCCTGGCTGAAGAGGGGTGAAACACTGAAACCGGTCCTAGGATGCTTGTTTCCAGTCCAGGGTGGACCTGGCTTGGGAGTTCGGGCTGGACTGTACGTATGAGGAACAGGGTCAAGACTGATTTGCATATGGCTGGGTTGAAACTGGAACGGCATGGTGAGCAAAAAAACGATGGGTTGAGGCCCAGATCTCTGTACTGGGGTGAATGTATGACATTGTTCTGCATTCTGTCCATCAACTGTTGTTTTTGCATTTGTCACCCCGAGTGGGAAGGGTATGCCCAGACGTGGGTCCCATGCTCTCCATGTCAGTGGAATCAAGCTATCCTGGCGGAAGAGGGGTGAAACCCTGAAACCGATCCTAGGAAGCTTGTTTCCAGTCCAGGGAGGACCTGACTTTGCAGTTCGAGCTGAACTGTACCCATGAGGCACAGGGTCAAGACTGATTTGCATATGGCTGTGTTCAAACTGGAACGGCATGGTGAGCAAAAAAACGATGGATTTATGCCCAGATCTCTGTACTGGGGTGAATTTATGAAATTGTTCTGCATTCTGTCCATCAACTGTTGTTTTTGCCTTTGTCACCCTGAGTGGGAAGGGTATGCCCAGACGTGGGTCCCATGCTCTCCATGCCACTGGAATCAAGCTATCCTGGCTGAAGAGGGGTGAAACCCTGAAACCTGTCATAGGATGCTTGTTTCCCGTCCAGGGAGGACCTGGCTTGGCAGTTCGGGCTGGACTGTACCCATGAGGCACAGGGTCAAGACTGATTTGCATATGGCTGGGGTCAAACTGGAACGGCATGGTGAGCAAAAAACTATGGATTTAGGCCCAGATCTCTGTACTGGGGTGAATGTATGACATTGTTCTGCATTCTGTCCATCAACTGTTGTTTTTGCATTTGTCACCCGAGTGGGAAGGATATGCCCAGACGTGGGTCCCATGCTCTCCATGTCACTGGAATCAAGCTATCCTGGCTGAAGAGGGGTGAAACCCTGAAACCGGTCCTAGGATGCTTGTTTCCAGTCCAGGGATGACCTGGCATGGCAGTTCGGGCTGGACTGTACCCATGAGGCACCGGGTCAAGACTGATTTGCATATGGCTGGGTTCAATCTGGAACGGAATGGTGAGCAAAAAAACGATGGATTTATGCACAGATCTCTGTACTGGGGTGAATGTATGATATTGTTCTTCATTCTGTCCATCAACTGTTGTTTTCGCATTTGTCACCCCGAGTGGGAGGGGTATGCCCAGACATGGGTCCCATGCTCTCCATGCAACTGGAATCAAGGTATCCTGGCTGAGAGAAGTGAAACCCTGAACCCTGTCCTAGGATGCTTGTTTCCAGTCCAGGGAGGACCTGGCTTGGCAGTTCGGGCTGGACTGTACCCATGAGGCACAGGGTTAAGACTGATTTGCATATGGCTGGGTTCAAACTGGAACGGCATGGTGAGCAAAAAACACGATGGATTTAGGACCAGATCTCTGTACTGGGGTGAATGTATGACATTATTCTACATTCAGTGCATCAACTGTTGTTTTGGCATTTGTCACCCCGAGTGGGAAGGGTATGCCCAGACGTGGGTCCCATGCTCTCCATGCCACTAGAATCAAGCTATCCTGGCTGAAGAGGGGTGAAACCCTGAAACCGGTCCTTTCCAGTGCAGGGAGGACCTGGCTTGGCAGTTTGGTCTTGACTGTACCCATGAGGCACACGGTCAAGACTGATTTGCATATGACTGGGTTCAAACTGGAACGGCATTGTGAGCAAGAAAACGATGGATTTAGGCCCAGATCTCTCTATTGGGATGAATGCATGACATTGTTCTGCATTCTGTCTATCAATTGTGTTTTTTGCATTTGTCTCCCCGAGTGGAAAGGGTATGCCCAGACATGGGTCCCATGCTCTCCATGCCACTACTTGTTTCCAGTAGTTTGGGCTGGACTGTACCCATGAGGCACAGGGTCAAGACTGATTTGCATATGGCTGGGTTCAAACTGGAACGGCAGGGTGAGCAAAAAAAAGATGTATATAGGCCCAGATCTCTGTACTGGGGTGAATGTATGACATTGTTCTGTATTCTGTCCATCAACTGTTGTTTTTGCATTTGTCACCCGAGCGGGAAGGGTATGCCCAGACGTGGGTCCCATGCTCTCCATGCCACTGGAACGATGCTATCCTGGCTGAAGAGGGGTGAAACCCTGAAACCGTTCCTAGTATGCTTGTTTCCAGTCCAGGGAGGACCCAGCTTTGCAGTTCGGGCTGGACTGTACCCATGAGGCACAGGGTCAAGACTGATTTGCATATGGCTGGGTTCAAACTGGATCGGCATGGTGAGGAAAAAAAAGATGGATTTAGGTCCAGATCTCTGTACTGGGTTGAATGTATGACATTGTTCTGCATTCTGTCTATCTACTGTTGTTTTTGCATGTGTCACCCCGAGTGGGAAGGGTATGCCCAGACATGGGTCCCATGCTCTCCATGACACTGGAATCAAGCTATCCTGGCTGAAGAGGGGTGAAACCCTGAAACCGGTCCTAGGATGCTTGTTTCCAGTCCAGGGAGGACCTGGTTTGGCAGTTCGGGCTGGACTGTACGCATGAGGAACAGGGTCAAGACTGATTTGCATATGGCTGGGTTGAAACTGGAACGGCATGGTGAGCAAAAAAACGATGGGTTGAGGCCCAGATCTCTGTACTAGGGTGAATGTATGACATTGTACTGCATTCTGTCCATCAACTGTTGTTTTTGCATTTGTCACCCCGAGTGGGAAGGGTATGCCCAGACGTGGGTCCCATGCTCTCCATGTCACTGGAATCAAGCTATCCTGGCGGAAGAGGGGTGAAACCCTGAAACCGATCCTAGGATGCTTGTTTCCAGTCCAGGGAGGACCTGACTTCGCAGTTCGGGCTGGACTGTACCCATGAGGCACAGGGTCAAGACTGATTTGCATATGGCTGTGTTCAAACTGGAACGGTATGGTGAGCAAAAAAACGATGGATTTATGCCCAGATCTCTGTACTGGGGTGAATTTATGACATTGTTCTGCATTCTGTCCATCAACTGTTGTTTTTGCCTTTGTCACCCTGAGTGGGAAGGGTATGCCCAGACTTGGGTCCCATGCTCTCCATGCCACTGGAATCAAGCTATCCTGGCTGAAGAGGGGTGAAACCCTGAAACCTGTCATAGGATGCTTGTTCCCAGTCCAGGGAGGACCTGGCTTGGCAGTTCGGGCTGGACTGTACCCATGAGGCACAGGGTCAAGACTGATTTGCATGTGGCTGGGTTCAATCTGGAACGGAATGGTGAGCAAAAAAACGATGGATTTAGGCACAGATCTCTGTACTGGGGTGAATGTATGATATTGTTCTTCATTCTGTCCATCAACTGTTGTTTTCGCATTTGTCACCCCGAGTGGGAAGGGTATGCCCAGACATGGGTCCCATGCTCTCCATGCAACTGGAATCAAGGTATCCTGGCTGAGAGAAGTGAAACCCTGAACCCTGTCCTAGGATGCTTGTTTCCAGTCCAGGGAGGACCTGGCTTGGCAGTTCGGGCTGGACTGTACCCATGAGGCACAGGGTTAAGACTGATTTGCATATGGCTGGGTTCAAACTGGAACGGCATGGTGAGCAAAAAACACGATGGATTTAGGACCAGATCTCTGTACTGGGGTGAATGTATGACATTATTCTACATTCAGTGCATCAACTGTTGTTTTGGCATTTGTCACCCCGAGTGGGAAGGGTATGCCCAGACGTGGGTCCCATGCTCTCCATGCCACTTGAATCAAGCTATCCTGGCTAAAGAGGGGTGAAACCCTGAAACCGGTCCTAGAATGCTTGTTTCCAGTGCAGGGAGCACCTGGCTTGGCAGTTTGGTCTTGACTGTACCCATGAGGCACACGGTCAAGACTGATTTGCATATGGCTGGGTTCAAACTGGAACGGCATTGTGAGCAAGAAAATGATGGATTTAGGCCCAGATCTCTGTACTGGGGTGAATGTATGACATTGTTCTGCATTCTGTCCATCAACTGTTGTTTTTGCATTTGTCACCCGAGTGGGAAGGATATGCCCAGACGTGGGTCCCATGCTCTCCATGTCACTGGAATCAAGCTATCCTGGCTGAAGAGGGGTGAAACCCTGAAACCGGTCCTAGGATGCTTGTTTCCAGTCCAGGGATGACCTGGCATGGCAGTTCGGGCTGGACTGTACCCATGAGGCACAGGGTCAAGACTGATTTGCATATGGCTGGGTTCAATCTGGAACGGAATGGTGAGCAAAAAAACGATGGATTTAGGCACAGATCTCTGTACTGGGGTGAATGTATGATATTGTTCTTCATTCTGTCCATCAACTGTTGTTTTCGCATTTGTCACCCCGAGTGGGAAGGGTATGCCCAGACATGGGTCCCATGCTCGCCATGCAACTGGAATCAAGGTATCCTGGCTGAGAGAAGTAAAACCCTGAACCCTGTCCTAGGATGCTTGTTTCCAGTCCAGGGAGGACCTGGCTTGGCAGTTCGGGCTGGACTGTACCCATGAGGCACAGGGTTAAGAGTGATTTGCATATGGCTGGGTTCAAACTGGAACGGCATGGTGAGCAAAAAACACGATGGATTTAGGACCAGATCTCTGTACTGGGGTGAATGTATGACATTATTCTACATTCAGTGCATCAACTGTTGTTGTGGCATTTGTCACCCCGAGTGGGAAGGGTATGCCCAGACGTGGGTCCCATGCTCTCCATGCCACTGGAATCAAGCTATCCTGGCTGAAGAGGGGTGAAACCCTAAAACCAGTCCTTTCCAGTAAAGGGAGGACCTGGCTTGGCAGTTTGGTCTTGACTGTACCCATGAGGCACACGGTCAAGACTGATTTGCATATGGCTGGGTTCAAACTGGAACGGCATTGTGAGCAAGAAAACGATGGATTTAGGCCCAGATCTCTCTATTGGGGTGAATGCATGACATTGTTCTGCATTCTGTCTATCAATTGTTGTTTTTGCATTTGTCTCCCCGAGTGGAAAGGGTATGCCCAGACATGGGTCCCATGCTCTCCATGCCACTACTTGTTTCCAGTAGTTTGGGCTGGACTGTACCCATGAGGCACAGGGTCAAGACTGATTTGCATATGGCTGGGTTCAAACTGGAACGGCAGGGTGAGCAAAAAAAAGATGTATATAGGCCCAGATCTCTGTAATGGGTTGAATGTATGACATTGTTCTGCATTCTGTCTATCTACTGTTGTTTTTGCATGTGTCACCCCGAGTGGGAAGGGTATGCCCAGACATGGGTCCCATGCTCTCCATGTCACTGGAATCAAGCTATCCTGGCTGAAGAGGGGTGAAACCCTGAAACCGGTCCTAGGATGCTTGTTTCCAGTCCAGGGAGGACCTGGTTTGGCAGTTCGGGCTGGACTGTACGCATGAGGAACAGGGTCAAGACTGATTTGCATATGGCTGGGTTGAAACTGGAACGGCATGGTGAGCAAAAAAACGATGGGTTGAGGCCCAGATCTCTGTACTGGGGTGAATGTATGACATTGTACTGCATTCTGTCCATCAACTGTTGTTTTTGCATTTGTCACCCCGAGTGGGAAGGGTATGCCCAGACGTGAGTCCCATGCTCTCCATGTCACTGGAATCAAGCTATCCTGGCGGAAGAGGGGTGAAACCCTGAAACCGATCCTAGGATGCTTGTTTCCAGTCCAGGGATGACCTGACTTCGCAGTTCGGGCTGGACTGTACCCATGAGGCACAGGGTCAAGACTGATTTGCATATGGCTGTGTTCAAACTGGAACGGCATGGTGAGCAAAAAAACGATGGATTTATGCCCAGATCTCTGTACTGGGGTGAATTTATGACATTGTTCTGCATTCTGTCCATCAACTGTTGTTTTTGCCTTTGTCACCCTGAGTGGGAAGGGTATGCCCAGACGTGGGTCCCATGCTCTCCATGCCACTGGAATCAAGCTATCCTGGCTGAAGAGGGGTGAAACCCTGAAACCTGTCATAGGATGCTTGTTCCCAGTCCAGGGAGGACCTGGCTTGGCAGTTCGGGCTGGACTGTACCCATGAGGCACAGGGTCAAGACTGATTTGCATGTGGCTGGGTTCAATCTGGAACGGAATGGTGAGCAAAAAAACGATGGATTTAGGCACAGATCTCTGTACTGGGGTGAATGTATGATATTGTTCTTCATTCTGTCCATCAACTGTTGTTTTCGCATTTGTCACCCCGAGTGGGAAGGGTATGCCCAGACATGGGTCCCATGCTCTCCATGCAACTGGAATCAAGGTATCCTGGCTGAGAGAAGTGAAACCCTGAACCCTGTCCTAGGATGCTTGTTTCCAGTCCAGGGAGGACCTGGCTTGGCAGTTCGGGCTGGACTGTACCCATGAGGCACAGGGTTAAGACTGATTTGCATATGGCTGGGTTCAAACTGGAAAGGCATGGTGAGCAAAAAACACGATGGATTTAGGACCAGATCTCTGTACTGGGGTGAATGTATGACATTATTCTACATTCAGTGCATCAACTGTTGTTTTGGCATTTGTCACCCCGAGTGGGAAGGGTATGCCCAGACGTGGGTCCCATGCTCTCCATGCCACTGGAATCAAGCTATCCTGGCTGAAGAGGGGTGAAACCCTGAAACCGGTCCTAGAATGCTTGTTTCCAGTGCAGGGAGGACCTGGCTTGGCAGTTTGGTCTTGACTGTACCCATGAGGCACACGGTCAAGACTGATTTGCATATGGCTGGGTTCAAACTGGAACGGCATTGTGAGCAAGAAAATGATAGATTTAGGCCCAGATCTCTCTATTGGGGTGAATGCACGACATTTTTCTGCATTCTGTCTATCAATTGTTGTTTTTGCATTTGTCTCCCCGAGTGGAAAGGGTATGCCCAGACATGGGTCCCATGCTCTCCATGCCACTGGAATCAAGCTATCCTGGCTGAAGAGGGGTAAAACCCTGAAACCGGTCCTTGGATGCTTGTTTCCAGTGCAGGGAGGACCTGGCTGGGCAGTTCGGGCTGGACTGTACCCATGAGGCACAGGGTCAAGACTGATTTGCATATGGCTGGGTTCAAACTGGAACGGCACTGTGAGCAAAAAAACGATGGATTTAGTCCCAGATCTCTCTACTGGGGTGAATGCATGACATTGTTCTGCATTCTGTCGATCAACTGTTGTTTTTCATTTGTCCATGCTCTCCATGCCACTGGAATCAAGCTATCCTGGCCGAAGAGGGGTAAAACCCTGAAACCGGTCCTAGAATGCTTGTTTCCAGTGCAGGGAGGACCTGGCTTGGCAGTTTGGTCTTGACTGTACCCATGAGGCACACGGTCAAGACTGATTTGCATATGGCTGGGTTCAAACTGGAACGGCATTGTGAGCAAGAAAATGATGGATTTAGGCCCAGATCTCTGTACTGGGGTGAATGTATGACATTGTTCTGCATTCTGTCCATCAACTGTTGTTTTTGCATTTGTCACCCGAGTGGGAAGGATATGCCCAGACGTGGGTCCCATGCTCTCCATGTCACTGGAATTAAGCTATCCTGGCTGAAGAGGGGTGAAACCCTGAAACCGGTCCTAGGATGCTTGTTTCCAGTCCAGGGATGACCTGGCATGGCAGTTCGGGCTGGACTGTACCCATGAGGCACAGGGTCAAGACTGATTTGCATATGGCTGGGTTCAATCTGGAACGGAATGGTGAGCAAAAAAACGATGGATTTAGGCACAGATCTCTGTACTGGGGTGAATGTATGATATTGTTCTTCATTCTGTCCATCAACTATTGTTTTCGCATTTGTCACCCCGAGTGGGAAGGGTATGCCCAGACATGGGTCCCATGCTCGCCATGCAACTGGAATCAAGGTATCCTGGCTGAGAGAAGTAAAACCCTGAACCCTGTCCTAGGATGCTTGTTTCCAGTCCAGGGAGGACCTGGCTTGGCAGTTCGGGCTGGACTGTACCCATGAGGCACAGGGTTAAGACTGATTTGCATATGGCTGGGTTCAAACTGGAACGGCATGGTGAGCAAAAAACACGATGGATTTAGGACCAGATCTCTGTACTGGGGTGAATGTATGACATTATTCTACATTCAGTGCATCAACTGTTGTTGTGGCATTTGTCACCCCGAGTGGGAAGGGTATGCCCAGACGTGGGTCCCATGCTCTCCATGCCACTGGAATCAAGCTATCCTGGCTGAAGAGGGGTGAAACCCTAAAACCAGTCCTTTCCAGTGCAGGGAGGACCTGGCTTGGCAGTTTGGTCTTGACTGTACCCATGAGGCACACGGTCAAGACTGATTTGCATATGGCTGGGTTCAAACTGGAACGGCATTGTGAGCAAGAAAATGATGGATTTAGGCCCAGATCTCTGTACTGGGGTGAATGTATGACATTGTTCTGCATTCTGTCCATCAACTGTTGTTTTTGCATTTGTCACCCGAGTGGGAAGGATATGCCCAGACGTGGGTCCCATGCTCTCCATGTCACTGGAATCAAGCTATCCTGGCTGAAGAGGGGTGAAACCCTGAAACCGGTCCTAGGATGCTTGTTTCCAGTCCAGGGATGACCTGGCATGGCAGTTCGGGCTGGACTGTACCCATGAGGCACAGGGTCAAGACTGATTTGCATATGGCTGGGTTCAATCTGGAACGGAATGGTGAGCAAAAAAACGATGGATTTAGGCACAGATCTCTGTACTGGGGTGAATGTATGATATTGTTCTTCATTCTGTCCATCAACTGTTGTTTTCGCATTTGTCACCCCGAGTGGGAAGGGTATGCCCAGACATGGGTCCCATGCTCGCCATGCAACTGGAATCAAGGTATCCTGGCTGAGAGAAGTAAAACCCTGAACCCTGTCCTAGGATGCTTGTTTCCAGTCCAGGGAGGACCTGGCTTGGCAGTTCGGGCTGGACTGTACCCATGAGGCACAGGGATAAGACTGATTTTCATATGGCTGGGTTCAAACTGGAACGGCATGGTGAGCAAAAAACACGATGGATTTAGGACCAGATCTCTGTACTGGGGTGAATGTATGACATTATTCTACATTCAGTGCATCAACTGTTGTTGTGGCATTTGTCACCCCGAGTGGGAAGGGTATGCCCAGACGTGGGTCCCATGCTCTCCATGCCACTGGAATCAAGCTATCCTGGCTGAAGAGGGGTGAAACCCTAAAACCAGTCCTTTCCAGTGCAGGGAGGACCTGGCTTGGCAGTTTGGTCTTGACTGTACCCATGAGGCACACGGTCAAGACTGATTTGCATATGGCTGGGTTCAAACTGGAACGGCATTGTGAGCAAGAAAACGATGGATTTAGGCCCAGATCTCTCTATTGGGGTGAATGCATGACATTGTTCTGCATTCTGTCTATCAATTGTTGTTTTTGCATTTGTCTCCCCGAGTGGAAAGGGTATGCCCAGACATGGGTCCCATGCTCTCCATGCCACTACTTGTTTCCAGTAGTTTGGGCTGGACTGTACCCATGAGGCACAGGGTCAAGACTGATTTGCATATGGCTGGGTTCAAACTGGAACGGCAGGGTGAGCAAAAAAAAGATGTATATAGGCCCAGATCTCTGTAATGGGTTGAATGTATGACATTGTTCTGCATTCTGTCTATCTACTGTTGTTTTTGCATGTGTCACCCCGAGTGGGAAGGGTATGACCAGACATGGGTCCCATGCTCTCCATGTCACTGGAATCAAGCTATCCTGGCTGAAGAGGGGTGAAACCCTGAAACCGGTCCTAGGATGCTTGTTTCCAGTCCAGGGAGGACCTGGTTTGGCAGTTCGGGCTGGACTGTACGCATGAGGAACAGGGTCAAGACTGATTTGCATATGGCTGGGTTGAAACTGGAACGGCATGGTGAGCAAAAAAACGATGGGTTGAGGCCCAGATCTCTGTACTGGGGTGAATGTATGACATTGTACTGCATTCTGTCCATCAACTGTTGTTTTTGCATTTGTCACCCCGAGTGGGAAGGGTATGCCCAGACGTGGGTCCCATGCTCTCCATGTCACTGGAATCAAGCTATCCTGGTGGAAGAGGGGTGAAACCCTGAAACCGATCCTAGGATGCTTGTTTCCAGTCCAGGGAGGACCTGACTTCGCAGTTCGGGCTGGACTGTACCCATGAGGCACAGGGTCAAGACTGATTTGCATATGGCTGTGTTCAAACTGGAACGGCATGGTGAGCAAAAAAACGATGGATTTATGCCCAGATCTCTGTACTGGGGTGAATTTATGACATTGTTCTGCATTCTGTCCATCAACTGTTGTTTTTGCCTTTGTCACCCTGAGTGGGAAGGGTATGCCCAGACGTGGGTCCCATGCTCTCCATGCCACTGGAATCAAGCTATCCTGGCTGAAGAGGGGTGAAACCCTGAAACCTGTCATAGGATGCTTGTTCCCAGTCCAGGGAGGACCTGGCTTGGCAGTTCGGGCTGGACTGTACCCATGAGGCACAGGGTCAAGACTGATTTGCATGTGGCTGGGTTCAATCTGGAACGGAATGGTGAGCAAAAAAACGATGGATTTAGGCACAGATCTCTGTACTGGGGTGAATGTATGATATTGTTCTTCATTCTGTCCATCAACTGTTGTTTTCGTATTTGTCACCCCGAGTGGTAAGGGTATGCCCAGACATGGGTCCCATGCTCTCCATGCAACTGGAATCAAGGTATCCTGGCTGAGAGAAGTGAAACCCTGAACCCTGTCCTAGGATGCTTGTTTCCAGTCCAGGGAGGACCTGGCTTGGCAGTTCGGGCTGGACTGTACCCATGAGGCACAGGGTTAAGACTGATTTGCATATGGCTGGGTTCAAACTGGAACGGCATGGTGAGCAAAAAACACGATGGATTTAGGACCAGATCTCTGTACTGGGGTGAATGTATGACATTATTCTACATTCAGTGCATCAACTGTTGTTTTGGCATTTGTCACCCCGAGTGGGAAGGGTATGCCCAGACGTGGGTCCCATGCTCTCCATGCCACTGGAATCAAGCTATCCTGGCTGAAGAGGGGTGAAACCCTGAAACCGGTCCTAGAATGCTTGTTTCCAGTGCAGGGAGGACCTGGCTTGGCAGTTTGGTCTTGACTGTACCCATGAGGCACACGGTCAAGACTGATTTGCATATGGCTGGGTTCAAACTGGAACGGCATTGTGAGCAAGAAAATGATAGATTTAGGCCCAGATCTCTCTATTAGGGTGAATGCACGACATTTTTCTGCATTCTGTCTATCAATTTTTGTTTTTGCATTTGTCTCCCCGAGTGGAAAGGGTATGCCCAGACATGGGTCCCATGCTCTCCATGCCACTGGAATCAAGCTATCCTGGCTGAAGAGGGGTAAAACCCTGAAACCGGTCCTTGGATGCTTGTTTCCAGTGCAGGGAGGACCTGGCTTGGCAGTTCGGGCTGGACTGTACCCATGAGGCACAGGGTCAAGACTGATTTGCATATGGCTGGGTTCAAACTGGAACGGCAAAGTGAGCAAAAAAACGATGGATTTAGTCCCAGATCTCTCTACTGGGGTGAATGCATGACATTGTTCTGCATTCTGTCTATCAACTGTTGTTTTTCATTTGTCCATGCTCTCCATGCCACTGGAATCAAGCTATCCTGGCTGAAGAGGGGTGAAACCCTAAAACCGGTCCTAGGATACTTGTTTCCAGTAGTTTGGGCTGGACTGTACCCATGAGGCACAGGGTCAAGACTGATTTGCATATGGCTGGGCTCAAACTGGAACGGCATGGTGAGCAAAAAACGATCTATTTAGGCCCAGATCTCTGTACTGGGGTGAATGTATGACATTGTTCTGTATTCTGTCCATCAACTGTTGTTTTTGCATTTGTGACCCCGAGTGGGAAGGGTATGCCCAGACATGTGTCCCATGCTCTCCATGCCACTGGAATCAAGCTATCCTGGCTGAAGAGGAGTGAAACCCTGAAACCGGTCCTATTATGCTTGTTTCCAGTCCAGGGAGGACCTTGCTTGGCAGTTCGGGCTGGACTGTACCCATGAGGCACAGGGTTAAGACTGATTTGCATATGGCTGGGTTCAAACTGGAACAGCATGGTGAGCAAAAAAACGATGGATTTAGGCCCAAATCCTTGTACTGGGGTGAATGTATGACATTGTTCTGCATGCTGTCCATCAACTGTTGTTTTTGCATTTGTCACCCCGAGTGGGAAGGGTATGCCCAGACGTGGGTCCCATGCTATCCATGCACCTGGAATCAAGCTATCCTGGCTGAAGAGGGGTGAAACCCTGAAACCGGTCCTAGGATGCTTGTTTCCGGTGCAGGGAGGACCTGGCTTGGCAGTTCGGGCTGGACTGTACCCATGAGGCACAGGGTCAAGACTGATTTGCATATGGCTGTTTTCAAACTGGAACGGCATTGTGAGCAAAAAAACGATGGATTTAGGCCCAGATCTCTCTACTGGGGTGAATGCATGACATTGTTCTGCATTCTGTCTATCAATTGTTGTTTTTGCATATGTCACCCCGAGTGGGAAGGGTATGCCCAGACATGTGTCCCATGCTCTCCATGCCACTGGAATCAAGCTATCCTGGCTGAAGAGGGGTGAAACCCTGAAATCGGTCCTATTATGCTTGTTTCCAGTCCAGGGAGGACCTTGCTTGGCAGTTCGGGCTGGACTGTACCCATGAGGCACAGGGTCAAGACTGATTTGCATATGGCTTTTTTCAAACTGGAACGGCATTGTGAGCAAAAAAACGATGGATTTAGGCCCAGATCTCTGTACTGGGGTGAATGTATGACATCGTTATGCATTCTGTGCATCAACTGTTGTTTTTGCATTTGTGACCTCGAGTGGGAAGGGTATGCCCAGACGTGGGTCCCATGCTCTCCATGCCACTGGAATCAAGCTATCCTGGCTGAGAGGGGTGAAACCCTGAACCCGGTCCTAGGATGCTTGTTTCCAGTCCAGGGAGGACCTGGCTTGGCAGTTCGGGCAGGGCTGTACCCATGAGGCACAGGGTCAAGACTGATTTGCATATGACTGGGTTCAAACTGGAACGGCATTGTGAGCAAAAAAACGATGGATTTAGGCCCAGATCTCTCTACTGGGGTGAATGAATGACATTGTTCTGCATTCTGTCTATCAACTGTTGTTTTTGCATTTGTCACCCCGAGTGGGAAGGGTATGCCCAGACATGTGTCCCATGCTCTCCATGCCACTGGAATCAAGCTATCCTGGCTGAAAAGGAGTGAAACCCTGAAACCGGTCCTATTATGCTTGTTTCCAGTCCAGGGAGGACCTTGCTTGGCAGTTCGGGCTGGACTGTACCCATGAGGCACAGGGTCAAGACTGATTTGCATATGGCTGGGTTCAAACTGGAACGGCAGGGTGAGCAAAAAAAAGATGTATATAGGCCCAGATCTCTGTAATGGGTTGAATGTATGACATTGTTCTGCATTCTGTCTATCTACTGTTGTTTTTGCATGTGTCACCCCGAGTGGGAAGGGTATGCCCAGACATGGGTCCCATGCTCTCCATGTCACTGGAATCAAGCTATCCTGGCTGAAGAGGGGTGAAACCCTGAAACCGGTCCTAGGATGCTTGTTTCCAGTCCAGGGAGGACCTGGTTTGGCAGTTCGGGCTGGACTGTACGCATGAGGAACAGGGTCAAGACTGATTTGCATATGGCTGGGTTGAAACTGGAACGGCATGGTGAGCAAAAAAACGATGGGTTGAGGCCCAGATCTCTGTACTGGGGTGAATGTATGACATTGTACTGCATTCTGTCCATCAACTGTTGTTTTTGCATTTGTCACCCCGAGTGGGAAGGGTATGCCCAGACGTGGGTCCCATGCTCTCCATGTCACTGGAATCAAGCTATCCTGGCGGAAGAGGGGTGAAACCCTGAAACCGATCCTAGGATGCTTGTTTCCAGTCCAGGGAGGACCTGACTTCGCAGTTCGGGCTGGACTGTACCCATGAGGCACAGGGTCAAGACTGATTTGCATATGGCTGTGTTCAAACTGGAACGGCATGGTGAGCAAAAAAACGATGGATTTATGCCCAGATCTCTGTACTGGGGTGAATTTATGACATTGTTCTGCATTCTGTCCATCAACTGTTGTTTTTGCCTTTGTCACCCTGAGTGGGAAGGGTATGCCCAGACGTGGGTCCCATGCTCTCCATGCCACTGGAATCAAGCTATCCTGGCTGAAGAAGGGTGAAACCCTGAAACCTGTCATAGGATGCTTGTTCCCAGTCCAGGGAGGACCTGGCTTGGCAGTTCGGACTGGACTGTACCCATGAGGCACAGGGTCAAGACTGATTTGCATGTGGCTGGGTTCAATCTGGAACGGAATGGTGAGCAAAAAAACGATGGATTTAGGCACAGATCTCTGTACTGGGGTGAATGTATGATATTGTTCTTCATTCTGTCCATCAACTGTTGTTTTCGCATTTGTCACCCCGAGTGGGAAGGGTATGCCCAGACATGGGTCCCATGCTCTCCATGCAACTGGAATCAAGGTATCCTGGCTGAGAGAAGTGAAACCCTGAACCCTGTCCTAGGATGCTTGTTTCCAGTCCAGGGAGGACCTGGCTTGGCAGTTCGGGCTGGACTGTACCCATGAGGCACAGGGTTAAGACTGATTTGCATATGGCTGGGTTCAAACTGGAACGGCATGGTGAGCAAAAAACACGATGGATTTAGGACCAGATCTCTGTACTGGGGTGAATGTATGACATTATTCTACATTCAGTGCATCAACTGTTGTTTTGGCATTTGTCACCCCGAGTGGGAAGGGTATGCCCAGACGTGGGTCCCATGCTCTCCATGCCACTGGAATCAAGCTATCCTGGCTGAAGAGGGGTGAAACCCTGAAACCGTTCCTAGAATGCTTGTTTCCAGTGCAGGGAGGACCTGGCTTGGCAGTTTGGTCTTGACTGTACCCATGAGGCACACGGTCAAGACTGATTTGCATATGGCTGGGTTCAAACTGGAACGGCATTGTGAGCAAGAAAATGATAGATTTAGGCCCAGATCTCTCTATTGGGGTGAATGCACGACATTTTTCTGCATTCTGTCTATCAATTGTTGTTTTTGCATTTGTCTCCCCGAGTGGAAAGGGTATGCCCAGACATGGGTCCCATGCTCTCCATGCCACTGGAATCAAGCTATCCTGGCTGAAGAGGGGTAAAACCCTGAAACCGGTCCTTGGATGCTTGTTTCCAGTGCAGGGAGGACCTGGCTTGGCAGTTCGGGCTGGACTGTACCCATGAGGCACAGGGTCAAGACTGATTTGCATATGGCTTTGTTCAAACTGGAACGGCACTGTGAGCAAAAAAACGATGGATTTAGTCCCAGATCTCTCTACTGGGGTGAATGCATGACATTGTTCTGCATTCTGTCTATCAACTGTTGTTTTTCATTTGTCCATGCTCTCCATGCCACTGGAATCAAGCTATCCTGGCTGAAGAGGGGTAAAACCCTGAAACCGGTCCTAGAATGCTTGTTTCCAGTGCAGGGAGGACCTGGCTTGGCAGTTTGGTCTTGACTGTACCCATGAGGCACACGGTCAAGACTGATTTGCATATGGCTGGGTTCAAACTGGAACGGCATTGTGAGCAAGAAAATGATGGATTTAGGCCCAGATCTCTGTACTGGGGTGAATGTATGACATTGTTCTGCATTCTGTCCATCAACTGTTGTTTTTGCATTTGTCACCCGAGTGGGAAGGATATGCCCAGACGTGGGTCCCATGCTCTCCATGTCACTGGAATCAAGCTATCCTGGCTGAAGAGGGGTGAAACCCTGAAACCGGTCCTAGGATGCTTGTTTCCAGTCCAGGGATGACCTGGCATGGCAGTTCGGGCTGGACTGTACCCATGAGGCACAGGGTCAAGACTGATTTGCATATGGCTGGGTTCAATCTGGAACGGAATGGTGAGCAAAAAAACGATGGATTTAGGCACAGATCTCTGTACTGGGGTGAATGTATGATATTGTTCTTCATTCTGTCCATCAACTATTGTTTTCGCATTTGTCACCCCGAGTGGGAAGGGTATGCCCAGACATGGGTCCTATGCTCGCCATGCAACTGGAATCAAGGTATCCTGGCTGAGAGAAGTAAAACCCTGAACCCTGTCCTAGGATGCTTGTTTCCAGTCCAGGGAGGACCTGGCTTGGCAGTTCGGGCTGGACTGTACCCATGAGGCACAGGGTTAAGACTGATTTGCATATGGCTGGGTTCAAACTGGAACGGCATGGTGAGCAAAAAACACGATGGATTTAGGACCAGATCTCTGTACTGGGGTGAATGTATGACATTATTCTACATTCAGTGCATCAACTGTTGTTGTGGCATTTGTCACCCCGAGTGGGAAGGGTATGCCCAGACGTGGGTCCCATGCTCTCCATGCCACTGGAATCAAGCTATCCTGGCTGAAGAGGGGTGAAACCCTAAAACCAGTCCTTTCCAGTGCAGAGAGGACCTGGCTTGGCAGTTTGGTCTTGACTGTACCCATGAGGCACACGGTCAAGACTGATTTGCATATGGCTGGGTTCAAACTGGAACGGCATTGTGAGCAAGAAAATGATGGATTTAGGCCCTGATCTCTGTACTGGGGTGAATGTATGACATTGTTCTGCATTCTGTCCATCAACTGTTGTTTTTGCATTTGTCACCCGAGTGGGAAGGATATGCCCAGACGTGGGTCCCATGCTCTCCATGTCACTGGAATCAAGCTATCCTGGCTGAAGAGGGGTGAAACCCTGAAACCGGTCCTAGGAAGCTTGTTTCCAGTCCAGGGATGACCTGGCATGGCAGTTCGGGCTGGACTGTACCCATGAGGCACAGGGTCAAGACTGATTTGCACATGGCTGGGTTCAATCTGGAACGGAATGGTGAGCAAAAAAACGATGGATTTAGGCACAGATCTCTGTACTGGGGTGAATGTATGATATTGTTCTTCATTCTGTCCATCAACTGTTGTTTTCGCATTTGTCACCCCGAGTGGGAAGGGTATGCCCAGACATGGGTCCCATGCTCGCCATGCAACTGGAATCAAGGTATCCTGGCTGAGAGAAGTAAAACCCTGAACCCTGTCCTAGGATGCTTGTTTCCAGTCCAGGGAGGACCTGGCTTGGCAGTTCGGGCTGGACTGTACCCATGAGGCACAGGGATAAGACTGATTTTCATATGGCTGGGTTCAAACTGGAACGGCATGGTGAGCAAAAAACACGATGGATTTAGGACCAGATCTCTGTACTGGGGTGAATGTATGACATTATTCTACATTCAGTGCATCAACTGTTGTTGTGGCATTTGTCACCCCGAGTGGGAAGGGTATGCCCAGACGTGGGTCCCATGCTCTCCATGCCACTGGAATCAAGCTATCCTGGCTGAAGAGGGGTGAAACCCTAAAACCAGTCCTTTCCAGTGCAGGGAGGACCTGGCTTGGCAGTTTGGTCTTGACTGTACCCATGAGGCACACGGTCAAGACTGATTTGCATATGGCTGGGTTCAAACTGGAACGGCATTGTGAGCAAGAAAACGATGGATTTAGGCCCAGATCTCTCTATTGGGGTGAATGCATGACATTGTTCTGCATTCTGTCTATCAATTGTTGTTTTTGCATTTGTCTCCCCGAGTGGAAAGGGTATGCCCAGACATGGGTCCCATGCTCTCCATGCCACTACTTGTTTCCAGTAGTTTGGGCTGGACTGTACCCATGAGGCACAGGGTCAAGACTGATTTGCATATGGCTGGGTTCAAACTGGAACGGCAGGGTGAGCAAAAAAAAGATGTATATAGGCCCATATCTCTGTAATGGGTTGAATGTATGACATTGTTCTGCATTCTGTCTATCTACTGTTGTTTTTGCATGTGTCACCCCGAGTGGGAAGGGTATGACCAGACATGGGTCCCATGCTCCCCATGTCACTGGAATCAAGCTATCCTGGCTGAAGAGGGGTGAAACCCTGAAACCGGTCCTAGGATGCTTGTTTCCAGTCCAGGGAGGACCTGGTTTGGCAGTTCGGGCTGGACTGTACGCATGAGGAACAGGGTCAAGACTGATTTGCATATGGCTGGGTTGAAACTGGAACGGCATGGTGAGCAAAAAAACGATGGGTTGAGGCCCAGATCTCTGTACTGGGGTGAATGTATGACATTGTACTGCATTCTGTCCATCAACTGTTGTTTTTGCATTTGTCACCCCGAGTGGGAAGGGTATGCCCAGACGTGGGTCCCATGCTCTCCATGTCACTGGAATCAAGCTATCCTGGTGGAAGAGGGGTGAAACCCTGAAACCGATCCTAGGATGCTTGTTTCCAGTCCAGGGAGGACCTGACTTCGCAGTTCGGGCTGGACTGTACCCATGAGGCACAGGGTCAAGACTGATTTGCATATGGCTGTGTTCAAACTGGAACGGCATGGTGAGCAAAAAAACGATGGATTTATGCCCAGATCTCTGTACTGGGGTGAATTTATGACATTGTTCTGCATTCTGTCCATCAACTGTTGTTTTTGCCTTTGTCACCCTGAGTGGGAAGGGTATGCCCAGACGTGGGTCCCATGCTCTCCATGCCACTGGAATCAAGCTATCCTGGCTGAAGAGGGGTGAAACCCTGAAACCTGTCATAGGATGCTTGTTCCCAGTCCAGGGAGGACCTGGCTTGGCAGTTCGGGCTGGACTGTACCCATGAGGCACAGGGTCAAGACTGATTTGCATGTGGCTGGGTTCAATCTGGAACGGAATGGTGAGCAAAAAAACGATGGATTTAGGCACAGATCTCTGTACTGGGGTGAATGTATGATATTGTTCTTCATTCTGTCCATCAACTGTTGTTTTCGCATTTGTCACCCCGAGTGGGAAGGGTATGCCCAGACATGGGTCCCATGCTCTCCATGCAACTGGAATCAAGGTATCCTGGCTGAGAGAAGTGAAACCCTGAACCCTGTCCTAGGATGCTTGTTTCCAGTCCAGGGAGGACCTGGCTTGGCAGTTCGGGCTGGACTGTACCCATGAGGCACAGGGTTAAGACTGATTTGCATATGGCTGAGTTCAAACTGGAACGGCATGGTGAGCAAAAAACACGATGGATTTAGGACCAGATCTCTGTACTGGGGTGAATGTATGACATTATTCTACATTCAGTGCATCAACTGTTGTTTTGGCATTTGTCACCCCGAGTGGGAAGGGTATGCCCAGACGTGGGTCCCATGCTCTCCATGCCACTGGAATCAAGCTATCCTGGCTGAAGAGGGGTGAAACCCTGAAACCGGTCCTAGAATGCTTGTTTCCAGTGCAGGGAGGACCTGGCTTGGCAGTTTGGTCTTGACTGTACCCATGAGGCACACGGTCAAGACTGATTTGCATATGGCTGGGTTCAAACTGGAACGGCATTGTGAGCAAGAAAATGATAGATTTAGGCCCAGATCTCTCTATTGGGGTGAATGCACGACATTTTTCTGCATTCTGTCTATCAATTGTTGTTTTTGCATTTGTCTCCCCGAGTGGAAAGGGTATGCCCAGACATGGGTCCCATGCTCTCCATGCCACTGGAATCAAGCTATCCTGGCTGAAGAGGGGTAAAACCCTGAAACCGGTCCTTGGATGCTTGTTTCCAGTGCAGGGAGGACCTGGCTTGGCAGTTCGGGCTGGACTGTACCCATGAGGCACAGGGTCAAGACTGATTTGCATATGGCTGGGTTCAAACTGGAACGGCACTGTGAGCAAAAAAACGATGGATTTAGTCCCAGATCTCTCTACTGGGGTGAATGCATGACATTGTTCTGCATTCTGTCTATCAACTGTTGTTTTTCATTTGTCCATGCTCTCCATGCCACTGGAATCAAGCTATCCTGGCTGAAGAGGGGTGAAACCCTAAAACCGGTCCTAGGATACTTGTTTCCAGTAGTTTGGGCTGGACTGTACCCATGAGGCACAGGGTCAAGACTGATTTGCATATGGCTGGGCTCAAACTGGAACGGCATGGTGAGCAAAAAACGATGTATTTAGGCCCAGATCTCTGTACTGGGGTGAATGTATGACATTGTTCTGTATTCTGTCCATCAACTGTTGTTTTTGCATTTGTGACCCCGAGTGGGAAGGGTATGCCCAGACATGTGTCCCATGCTCTCCATGCCACTGGAATCAAGCTATCCTGGCTGAAGAGGAGTGAAACCCTGAAACCGGTCCTATTATGCTTGTTTCCAGTCCAGGGAGGACCTTGCTTGGCAGTTCGGGCTGGACTGTACCCATGAGGCACAGGGTTAAGACTGATTTGCATATGGCTGGGTTCAAACTGGAACAGCATGGTGAGCAAAAAAACGATGGATTTAGGCCCAAATCCTTGTACTGGGGTGAATGTATGACATTGTTCTGCATGCTGTCCATCAACTGTTGTTTTTGCATTTGTCACCCCGAGTGGGAAGGGTATGCCCAGACGTGGGTCCCATGCTATCCATGCACCTGGAATCAAGCTATCCTGGCTGAAGAGGGGTGAAACCCTGAAACCGGTCCTAGGATGCTTGTTTCCGGTGCAGGGAGGACCTGGCTTGGCAGTTCGGGCTGGACTGTACCCATGAGGCACAGGGTCAAGACTGATTTGCATATGGCTGTTTTCAAACTGGAACGGCATTGTGAGCAAAAAAACGATGGATTTAGGCCCAGATCTCTCTACTGGGGTGAATGCATGACATTGTTCTGCATTCTGTCTATCAATTGTTGTTTTTGCATATGTCACCCCGAGTGGGAAGGGTATGCCCAGACATGTGTCCCATGCTCTCCATGCCACTGGAATCAAGCTATCCTGGCTGAAGAGGGGTGAAACCCTGAAATCGGTCCTATTATGCTTGTTTCCAGTCCAGGGAGGACCTTGCTTGGCAGTTCGGGCTGGACTGTACCCATGAGGCACAGGGTCAAGACTGATTTGCATATGGCTTTTTTCAAACTGGAACGGCATTGTGAGCAAAAAAACGATGGATTTAGGCCCAGATCTCTGTACTGGGGTGAATGTATGACATCGTTATGCATTCTGTGCATCAACTGTTGTTTTTGCATTTGTGACCTCGAGTGGGAAGGGTATGCCCAGACGTGGGTCCCATGCTCTCCATGCCACTGGAATCAAGCTATCCTGGCTGAGAGGGGTGAAACCCTGAACCCGGTCCTAGGATGCTTGTTTCCAGTCCAGGGAGGACCTGGCTTGGCAGTTCGGGCAGGGCTGTACCCATGAGGCACAGGGTCAAGACTGATTTGCATATGACTGGGTTCAAACTGGAACGGCATTGTGAGCAAAAAAACGATGGATTTAGGCCCAGATCTCTCTACTGGGGTGAATGAATGACATTGTTCTGCATTCTCTCTATCAACTGTTGTTTTTGCATTTGTCACCCCGAGTGGGAAGGGTATGCCCAGACATGTGTCCCATGCTCTCCATGCCACTGGAATCAAGCTATCCTGGCTGAAAAGGAGTGAAACCCTGAAACCGGTCCTATTATGCTTGTTTCCAGTCCAGGGAGGACCTTGATTGGCAGTTCGGGCTGGACTGTACCCATGAGGCACAGGGTTAAGACTGATTTGCATATGGCTGGGTTCAAACTGGAACAGCATGGTGAGCAAAAAAACGATGGATTTAGGCCCAGATCCTTGTACTGGGGTGAATGTATGACATTGTTCTGCATGCTGTCCATCAACTGTTGTTTTTGCATTTGTCACCCCGAGTGGGAAGGGTATGCCCAGACGTGGGTCCCATGCTGTCCATGCCACTGGAATCAAGCTATCCTGGCTGAAGAGGGGTGAAACCCTGAAACCGGTCCTAGGATGCTTGTTTCCGGTGCAGGGAGGACCTGGCTTGGCAGTTCGGGCTGGACTGTACCCATGAGGCACAGGGTCAAGACTGATTTGCATATGGCTGTTTTCAAACTGGAACGGCATTGTGAGCAAAAAAACAATGGATTTAGGCCTTGATCTCTCTACTGGGGTGAATGCATGACATTGTTCTGCATTCTGTCTATCAACTGTTGTTTTTGCATATGTCACCCCGAATGGGAAGGGTATGCCCAGACATGTGTCCCATGCTCTCCATGCCACTGGAATCAAGCTATCCTTGCTGAAGAGGGGTGAAACCCTGAAACCGGTCCTATTATGCTTGTTTCCAGTCCAGGGAGGACCTTGCTTGGCAGTTCGGGCTGGACTGTACCCATGAGGCACAGGGTCAAGACTGATTTGCATATGGCTGTTTTCAAACTGGAACGGCATTGTGAGCAAAAAAACGATGGACTTAGGCCCAGATCTCTCTACTAGGGTGAATGCATGACATTGTTCTGCATTCTGTCTCTCAATTGTTGTTTTTGCATTTGTCCCCCCGAGTGGGAAGGGTATGCCCAGACATGGGTCCCATGCTCTCCATGCCACTGGAATCAAGCTATCCTGGCTGAAGAGGGGTAAAGCCCTGAAACCGGTCCTAGGATGCTTGTTTCCAGTGCAGGGAGGACCTGCCTTGGCAGTTCGGGCTGGACTGTACCCATGAGGCACAGGGTCAAGACTGATTTGCATATGGCTGTTTTCAAACTGGAACGGTATTGTGAGCAAAAAAACGATGGATTTAGGCCCATATCTCTCTACTGGGGTGAATGCATGACATTGTTCTGCATTCTGTCTATCAATTGTTGTTTTTGCATTTGTCACCCCGAGTGGTAAGGGTATGCCCAGACATGGGTCCCATGCTCTCCATGCCACTGGAATCAAGCTATCCTGGCTGAAGAGGGGTGAAACCCTGAAACCGGTCCTAGGATACTTGTTTCCAGTAGTTTGGGCTGGACTGTACCCATGAGGCACAGGGTCAAGACTGATTTGCATATGGCTGGGTTCAAACTGGAACGGCATGGTGAGCAAAAAAAAGATGTATATAGGCCCAGATCTCTGTACTGGGGTGAATGTATGACATTGTTCTGTATTCTGTCCATCAACTGTTGTTTTTGCATTTGTCACCCCGAGTGGGAAGGGTATGCCCAGACATGGGTCCCATGCTCTCCATGCCACTGGAATCAATGTATCCTGGCTGAGAGAAGTGAAACCCTGAAACCGTTCCTAGTATGCTTGTTTCCAGTTCAGGGAGGACCCAGCTTGGCAGTTCGGGCTGGACTGTACCCATGAGGCACAGGGTCAAGACTGATTTGCATATGGCTGTGTTCAAACTGGAACGGCATGGTGAGCAAAAAAAACATGGATTTATGCCCAGATCTCTGTACTGGGGTGAATGTATGACATTGTTCTGCATTCTGTCCATCAACTGTTGTTTTTGCTTTTGTCACCCTGAGTGGGAAGGGTATGCCCAGACGTGGGTCCCATGCTCTCCATGCCACTGGAATCAAGCTATCCTGGCTGAAGAGGGGTGAAGCCCTGAAACCTGTCATAGGATGCTTGTTTCCAGTCCAGGGAGGACCTGGCTTGGCAGTTCGGGCTTGACTGTACGCATGAGGCACAGGGTCAAGACTGATTTGCATATGGCTGGGTTCAAACTGGAACGGCATGGTGAGCAAAAAAACGATGGGTTGAGGCCCAGATCTCTGTACTGGGGTGAATGTATAACATTGTTCTGTATTCTGTCCATCAACTGTTGTTTTTGCATTTGTCACCCCGAGTGGGAAGGGTATGCCCAGACGTGGGTCCCATGCTCTCCATTTCACTGGAATCAAGCTATCCTGGCTGAAGAGGGGTGAAACCCTGAAACCGATCCTAGGATGCTTGTTTCCAGTCCAGGGAGGACCTGACTTAGCAGTTCGGGCTGGACTGTACCCATGAGGCACAGGGTCAAGACTGATTTGCATATGGCTGTGTTCAAACTGGAACGGCATGGTGAGCAAAAAAACGACTGATTTATGCCCAGATCTCTGTACTGGGGTGAATGTATGACATTGTTCTGCATTCTGTCCATCAACTGTTGTTTTTGCCTTTGTCACCCTGAGTGGGAAGGGTATGCCCAGACGTGGGTCCCATGCTCTCCATGCCACTGGAATCAAGCTATCCTGGCTGAAGAGGGGTGAAACCCTGAAACCGGTCCTAGGATGCTTGTTTCCAGTCCAGGGATGACCTGGCATGGCAGTTCGGGCTGGACTGTACCCATGAGGCACAGGGTCAAGACTGATTTGCATGTGGCTGTGTTCAAACCGAACGGCATGGTGAGCAAAAAACTATGAATTTAGGCCCAGATCTCTGTACTGGGGTAAATGTATGACATTGTTCTTCATTCTGTCCATCAACTGTTGTTTTCGCATTTGTCACCCCGAGTGGGAAGGGTATGCCCAGACATCAATCAATCAATCAATCAAAGCATTTATATAGCGCACTACTCACCCAGAGGGTCTCAAGGGGCTGGGGTAGGGGGGTCCGCTACTGCTCGAACAGCCAGGTCTTGAGTTGCTTCCTGAAGGCGAGGTGGTCCTGGGTCAGGCGGAGGTGGGTCGGGAGGGAGTTCCATGTCTTGGCGGCGAGGTAGGAGAAGGACCGTCCCCCTGTGGTGGCTCTTCGGATGTGGGGGATGGCGGCGAGGGCGTGGCCGGTCGATCGAAGCTGGCGTTTGGGAGCGTAGAAGTTGAGGCGGCTGTTGAGGTATCCTGGGCCTTGGTTGTGTAGGGCTTTGTGTGCGTGGGTGAGGAGTCGGAAGGTGATTCTCTTGTTGACCGGGAGCCAGTGCAGGTCTCTCAGGTGTACGGAGATGTGGCTGCAACGGGGGATGTCCAGGATGAGTCGTGCTGAGGCATTCTGGATCCGCTGGAGTCTCTTCTGGAGTTTGGCGGTGGTTCCGGCGTAGAGGGAGTTGCCGTAGTCCAGACGGCTGGTGACGAGGGCCTAGGTGACCGTCATCCTGGTCTCGGTGGGGATCCACCGGAAGATCTTACGTAGCATGCGCAGGATGTTGAAGCACGACGAGGAGACGGCGTTGACTTGTCTGGTCATGGAGAGGGAGGAGTCCAGGATGAAGCCCAGGTTGCGTGCGTGGTCTGTTGGTTTGGGTGCGCTGCCTAGGGCGGGGGGCCACCAGGAGTCGTCCCAGGCGGAGGGTGAGGATCCCAGGATGAGGACTTCCGTCTTGTCCGAGTTCAGTTTCAGGCGGCTGTTCTTCATCCATTCGGCTACCTCTTTCATCCCTTCGTGAAGGTTGGCTCTGGCGGTGGCGGGGTCGTTGGTGAGGGAGAGAATCAGCTGGGTGTCGTCGGCGTAGGAGATGATGTTGAGGTTGTGCTGGCGTGCGATGTCTGCGAGGGGGCTCATGTAGACGTTGAAGAGGGTTGGACTGAGCGAGGAGCCTTGAGGAATGCCGCAGATGACTTCTGTGGCTTCAGATCTGAACGGGGGGAGGCGGACTCTCTGTGTCCTTCCGGCGAGGAAGGAGATGATCCACTCCAGTGCCTTCTCCTGGATTCCGACGTTGCTGAGTCGCTGCACTAGTGTACGGTGGCAGACAGTGTCGAAGGCCGCGGAGAGGTCTACGAGGATGAGGGCTGCTGTTTCTCCGTTGTCAAGCAGTGCTCGGATGTCATCGGTGGCTGCGATCAGAGCGGTCTCGTTGCTCTGGTTGGCCCGGAAGCCAGACTGCTTGAGGTCGAGGGAACCGTTCGTCTCGAGGAAGGCGGCCAGCTGCTTGTTGACGGTCTTCTCGATGACTTTTGCAGGAAACGGGAGCAGCGAGATGGGGCGGTAGTTCTTGAGGTCGGTGGGGTCGGCTGATGGCTTCTTTAGTAGAGCGCTGAGTTCGGCGTGCTTCCAGCTCTCCGGGAAGGTAGCAGTGTCAAAGGAGGTGTTGATGATGTCCCGCAGGTGGGGTGCGATGACAGCGTCGGCCTTGTTGAAGACGTGGTGAGGGCAGGGGTCGGTAGGAGATCCGGAGTGGATGGAGTTCATCGTGCGGACGGTGTCTTCGGTGCTGATCGGGGTCCAGGCGCGGAGGGTGGTGGTGGGGGGCGGTGGTTCGGTCGTGGCGTGCGTCGGTTGAGTGCTGAAGCTGTTGTGTATGTCCGCAATCTTGTTGTGGAAGTAGGAGGCGAGGGAGTTGCAGAGGTCTTGCGAAGGGGTGATGTCGTTGTTTCCGGCGTTGGGGTTGGAGAGCTCTTTAACGATGTTGAAGAGTTCCTTGCTGTTGTGTGCGTTGTTGTCCAGTCGTTCCTTGAATGCGGTTTTCTTGGTGGCGTGGATGAGTTGGTGGTGTTTTCGGGTGGCGAGCTTAAGGGCAGTCATGTTGTCCGGTGTTGGGTCTCTGCGCCATGTTCTCTCGAGGGCTCGGCAGTTCTTCTTGGAGCTCTTGAGTTCGTCGGTGAACCATGGGGCTTTCTTGCTACCGGGTCTGCTAGGCAGGGTCTTCAGAGGGGCGAGGTCATCTGCGCAGTTGCTGATCCACTTCGCGAGGTTGGTGGCCGCCTGGCTTGGGTTCGTTGCCCTGGTGGGAGGGTTCATGCTCAGGGAGGTCGCGAGCTGGTCGGCTGTGATCTTGTTCCAGCATCTGCGTGCAACCTGTTGCTGGTGGTGGTGGATCGTGGTCCTTCTGAAGCTGAAGTGGACGCAGCTGTGGTCCGTCCAGTGGAGTCCGGTGGCGTGGCTGAAGGCGATGTCCTTGCTGGATGAGAAGACGGGGTCGAGTGTGTGTCCGGCGTAGTGGGTGGGGGTGGTGACCATCTGCTTGAGTCCCAGGTTTGCGAGGTTGTCCATCAGGGTGGTGGTGTTGCGGTCGTTGTTGTTCTCCAGGTGAAAGTTGAGGTCCCCGAGGAGGATGTAGTCAGCGGAGAGGAGGGCGTGCGGGCTGATGAAGTCGGCGATGTCTTCGCTGAATTGTGTGCGTGGTCCCGGGGGTCTGTAGATGAGGGTGCCTCTGAGGGTGGTCGTGGGGTTGATGTGGACCTGGAAGTGCAGGTGCTCGGCGGGTGCGAGGGTGTCGTCGGTGTTGGTCGTGATGCGGATGGTGTTCCTGTGGATGATGGCGATGCCTCCTCCGGTCTGGTTGATGCGGTCCCTTCGGATGATCTTGTAGCCGTCTGGGATGGCGATGGCGATGTCGGGCGCTGAAGAGGCGTTCATCCAGGTTTCCGTGAGGAAGGCGATGTCTGGTGAGGTTGTGTCGAGCAGGTTCCAGAGCTCGATGGCGTGTCTGTGGACGGAGCGGGTGTTGAGCAGGATGCATTTCAGGTGGCTGCTGCTGTTGCTCGTCTTGGTCTTGGTTGGGTCTGGACTCTGGAGTAGTGCTGGTCCGGATGCAGGTGAACTTGCAGGCGTTGCAGCAGAAGGGTCCGTGGGTGCGTTTCGGGGTGGCTCGGTAGCATCCTGGGATTCGGCCGGCGCTGAGGGCATTGAGGGTGGCAGCGTCGTACGTCCGGCGGGTGGGCTGGGGTCTGCGGGGGCCAGGGGTCCTGGCGCTGGGCGCGGGCCAAGCGCGGACGGGCGCAGACAGGCTTACCTTTGGCGCACCTTCGGCGCTCAGTCGGCGCACCCGCTGCGCACATCCGCTGCGCGGTCGCTCTGGGGGCGTCATAAGAAGGGGGACGAGAGGGCGGGTCAGCTGGGCGGCGGGAGCAGCTCGGCCAATGGGCCGGTGGTGGGCGGGGCCTATGGCGAGCTGCGGCGGGAAACTGCCGAGCGGGCGGCTCTGCTGAGGCTGGGCCGCTCGGGGGGCCAGGAAAAAGGCGGCAAGGCTGGCAGGCAGGAGCAGGAGGCGGTAGGAGGAGCAAGGGGGTGACCCGGCCTGGTGAGAGGCGCAGCGGTCACTCCTGAGCACTCCTTGCTGTCCCCTTAAGAAGGGGACGAGAGGGCGGGTCAGCTGGGCGTCGGGAGCGGCTCGGCCAATGGGCCGGTGGTGGGCGGGGCCTGTGGCGAGCTGCGGCGGGAAACTGGCGAGCGGGTGGCTCTGCTGAGGCTGGGCCGCTTGGGGGGCCAGGGGGGCATCTGCGTCGGAAAAAGGCGGCAAGGCTGGCAGGCAGGAGCAGGAGGCGGCAGGAGGAGCAAGGGGGTGACCCGGCCTGTTGAGAGGTGCAGCGGTCACTCCCGAGCATTCCTTGCTGTCCCCTTAAGAAGGGGACGAGAGGGCGGGTCAGCTGGGCGGCGGGAGCGGCTCGGCCAATGGGCCTGTGGTGGGCGGGGCCTGTGGCGAGCTGCGGCGGGAAACTGGCGAGTGGGCGGCTCTGCTGAGGCTGGGCTGCTCGGGGGGCCAGGGGGCGTCTGCATTGGAAAAAGGCGGCAAGGCTGGCAGGCAGGAGCAGGAGGCGGCAGGAGGAGCAAGGGGGTGACCCGGCCTGGTGAGAGGCGCAGCGGTCACTCCCGAGCACTCCTTGCTGTCCCCTTAAGAAGGGGACGAGAGGGCGGGTCAGCTGGGCGGCGGGAGCGGCTCAGCCAATGGGCCTGTGGTGGGCGGGGCCCGTGGCGAGCTGCGGCGGGAAACTGGCGAGCGGGCGGCTCTGCTGAGGCTGGGCCGCTCGCGGGGCCAGGGGGGCGTCTGCGTCGGAAAAAGGCGGCAAGGTTGGCAGGCAGGAGCAGGAGGTGGCAGGAGGAGCAAGGGGGTGACCCGGCCTGGTGAGAGGCGCAGCGGTCACTCCCGAGCACTCCTTGCTGTCCCTTTAAGAAGGGGACGAGAGGGCGGGTCAGCTGGGCGGCGGGAGCGGCTCGGCCAATGGGCCGGTGGTGCGCGGGGCCTGTGGCGAGCTGTGGCGGGAAACTGGCGAGCGGGCGGCTCTGCTGAGGCTGGGCCGCTCGGGGGGCCAGGGTGGCGTCTGCGTCGGAAAAAGGCAGCAAGGCTGGCAGGCAGGAGGCGGCAGGAGGAGCAAGGGGTGACCCGGCCTGGTGAGAGGCGCAGCGGCGATTGATTGATTGATTGATTGACCCCGCTTTGCCACACCTTTTTTTATTATTGGCGGGTGCCCACCCCCCATTTGTGCGTCCTTCATAGCGGGTGCCTACCCCGCTTTGCTGCACCTTTGTTTTATTATTGGCGGGTGCCCAACCCGCAAGTATCGGCATCCTCAGAACGGGTGCCTACCCCGCATCGCTTTCTAAGAAATCACCGCCGCAGCCTGAGTTCCAAATCTCCGGCCGCGTCGGAGCGGCCAACAGGAAGTCAGGCAACCTCAGTAGAGACGTGGGCGGGGCCTGAGTTGGTCCCGGAAGTCAGCGCCGGCTGGAGCGGGGCTCCCGTGAGGAGAGGGAGAGCCCCGCGTGGCGCATGGTGACCTGAGAAAGTGAGGTTGCCGTGCCAGGGGCTCCCGTGTGAAGAGGAGAGCCCCGCACGGCAGAGTGTTATGGAAGCAGCCGTCCAGGCGGGGCCTCCGGTGGTGAAAGGGAAGCCCCGCGCGTCGTGAAGTCCCGGGTGAAGAGAAGGTGAGAGGAGTCCCCCAAGCAGTGGGAGCTCCCTCGTTGCTGGTTGCCTACCGCCTGGACCGGACGAAGCCTCCCCAAGGAAGGAGTCCAGAGAGCCCGGTGAGTGGGGCTCGGAGTTGAACTTCTGGGGTTGGGGGGTGCGATGGGGCACATTGGCGGTGCCCGCACCCCCATGCGGTTGCCCTAAGGACAGGGGTGTCCACACAGTATTCCCGGCATTTGCGCAGCTGCACCGCAGAGTCGCGGGCAGCTGCTTGCCTATCTGATCTGGGGCATTCAAGTTCAGAGCCCGGAACTGCCTGGTGCTCTGTTAGCATTGTGGGTCGAGCCCAGGATAGGGCCCCCGCTTAGAGACACCGACGTGGGGGACAGGAACCGCGTGGCAGGTGTGCCATGGTGAACAGTTGCTGATGGGACCCCTTGCCCGTTATACTGGACAAGTTTTGCCATATAGGCTGTCCTACGTGAAGTTAGGATGTGCATCACTGCTGGTTGAGGTTTAGGCATCACATGTTATGCTTCGTGCCCTGGTGTGCAGTGTTTATTTGGGTGCGATGCTGCTGATTATAATGTCTGCCTAATAGGCTATTCTATGTGACTGCTATGATTTCCTGCCTAATGTGTTTATGCCTCCGGTGAGGGCATAAGAAGTTCATACCCCCAGTTTTGTGCATAGTTATTTCAGGAGCCTGTGTGCTCCCTACGGCATGTTTATCTCCAGAGCCAGATGCCTCCAACGTGTGGCTAATTGTTTTCCAGAGCCCCATGGCTCCCACGAAGGGGACACATTTGTTTAACGGGCCACTGAGTGCCTAGCCTGTATTTCTATCCACAGCGACCCAGCAAGTAGTGGGCAGCTGCCACGTTTAGGCGGTGCCTTTGCGCATTCTTCATTGGCTACCTGCGCAGCCTAGCCCTGACATTTTGGACGAAGGGCGTTTGAGCCCCTGAGAGGCCAAGTTGGCCTGGGGACAGTTTTCTGTGTTGTGCCCTCATCTAGGGTACATGGTTATTTCTACATGTGTACGTTTGCGTACTGTGCACTGCCTTTATGCTTATTTCCATTTCTAAAAATATGACTTCTGCATAGGAGGTGGTTTAATGCTTTGGGTGTTAGGAAATGTACCGTGTGTCGTATGTTTTGCGCACCCTGTGTTTTATACCTCTAGATATGATTTCTGCATAGGAGGTTGGTTACCTGTTTAGGTTTATGTTAGGGAGATTATACTTCCCTGTGTGGTGTACGCCCCTAGTGTAATTATACTTAGGAGGTAGGGTCTAATGCATTAGACTTGTGAGAGATTGCATAATGTGTTTAGGCCCCTGTGATATATACAGGCTAGGTTTTATACCTGATTCTATTGTGGTCATGCTGAGGTCATTATTGCTCCAGTAGATACTGGTTGTGCTCTCCAGTTATAATTTGTTTTTACAGTTGGTATATGTTCTCCCCTGTAAAATTCTGCCCAGTGCCAGTTGGCACAGTGTAAATTATGTGATATCATCTAATGTGTTTATTATAATACAAAGGCTATTTTTTTATATATAACCTTGTGTGGAGTTTCTTTTGTGGTGGATCTAGGGTGCTGTCGCTGGGTGAGCGCGCAAACGCTTTACACATTGCCTCCGGGATAAGCCTGACTGCTCGTGCCAAGCTACCAAGGGGGTGAGCAGGGGTTATCTTTGGCGTGTAACTTCCTTGCCCTGACTAGAGTGGTGGTTTCTGCCTGGCTTTGGCGCCCACCTTAGCCAGCTAGTAATCCCATTTCTAACACTATATAAGTTGCATAAATAGTTCATTAAGATTGTCTGAAGTGCAAGTGCAGATCCTGTTGCTTACAACCATGTTTCTAGTTTTTTCAAAGTGCAATGTAAATATTTTCAACCAATTCATCAGAATTCATCATTGTTATTGTGCAATAGATGCAAGTACTCCAAGTTAAACTAAAGTGCAAATGATGTAGATGTAACATACTCTAAACAGGTATATCTATTTGTCAATTACTAGTACTGAAATATAATCGGGCCAACAATTAGTATTCCAGTTTTCTTAAAGTGCAAATAAAAGTATCATTGTGTAAATAAGTAGTACTCCAAATTCTTTTAAAGTGCAAATGCTATGATTGTAAAGTAAATGTGTAGTATTACTCTGCAGTTAATTCCGCAAACAATACTCAATTGTAAACATCCTCAACCCTATTCATCAGGTGTTGTCTCAGTCATTGTGCAAAACCTGCAAGTCCTTGTAAATTGCAGATGCGGATGTATGTCGTTACAACGCACACTTTTACAACGCATGCACTTACAACGCATTTTTTACAACGCAACATCCACTACAACGCATTCCATTACATAGCATGACACTACAACGCATGTTTAAAAACTACCTTTACAACGCATTCCATTACATCGCATACTACCTTTACAGCGCATACCATTACAACGCATAATATTAAATTGCATTTAAGGTAAGTATTGGATAGTATAGGGGTAAAAATTACTATTCTAACTCCAGGGGGTGCAACAGTAGGGTAAGTGTTGGATTGTGTTGTAATGGTATGCGTTGTAAAGGTAGTATGCGATGTAATGGAATGCGTTGTAAAGGTAGTTTTTAAACATGCGTTGTAGTGTCATGCTATGTAATGGAATGCGTTGTAGTGGATGTTGCGTTGTAAAAATTTCGTTGTAAGTGTAGTGCGTTGTAATAGTTGCGTTGTAAAGGTTGTTCACCTGCAGATGCATCACATAGTTGACTCAAATCGAGGTTCCTTCTAATCTGACATAACCTTTTGGTAAATGTAAAATCCTAATATTACATTATAAAGTGCAAATGCATTTTTAATCCATGTATCAGACATCTTCTTTGTCATTGTGCAAGCCACGTAAATTATTAAAAGGTGCAGGTGATATTAATTTACAGTACATGTTTTTTGGTTTAAATTTCTTTTATTGGTTTTATCCACAAAAGGAACAAATGAGCCATTGTGCTCCACAATCATCGGGTTCCAACCCGGCATGTCACTACCGTATAGTTCAGGCAGAAACAACAACAAATGATAAGACAAAAACCCCCACCTTCCTCCTCCTTCTCAAACAAAAGGCTAGCTTGGTACAAAGGAAGTGTATCGGTCGAGTAGACAGACCTCCAAAATCGACTAAGTAGCAGATGCGGCAGGGGTAGACGTTGGTGGGGGGTCCGTCAGTCTTAACAGTCTAAGATATTTGGGACAGGCAAGCTCTGTAAATTCGGATGTCAAAAGCGCCAAAAGGGGAGTCCAAAGTTCATGAAATGAAGCCCCGGGGTTGGATAAACAGAGGGAGATCTTCTCCATCCCCAGAATGGACCATAGTTTGTGAAGCCATTCTAGTCGTGTAGGAACCGTAGTGGAACCCCAATGTGTTAGGACATTCTGAACTGCCGCACCTAGGGTTAGGGCTATTTGTTCGCCTCTCCTAGAAGTAAGTGGGAAGATGATGGCATTGGGGAGGCCAAGGAGCAAGTACTCTAGGAATCTCGGGATCTGTCTGTCAGTGGGAGTCGATCTCATCTAGGATTTGCGGCCAATATGTCCCCAGGCTAGGGCAATCCCAAAGTAAGTGGGTAAGAGTGCCCGGCATGCCGCAAGCCCTGCAGCCCAACGGGCTACGTTAAGGGTTACCCCTGTGGAGCCTTACGGGAGTCAAATACCATAGGTGGCCAGTTTAGTAGCAGTTTCAATAGATGTAACATTGCGGGCCGTGCGGCGGGCCCGGTAGTAGATATCCTTCCATTCTTTCGGTGAGAGTTCCCTACCCAGCTCCCCCTCCCAACGCAATTGGCCAGGGGATATCCCGGTCTCTGAGGAATTTTGAGTGAATTTCTACAGATCTGATGTCAAACGTGCGTCGCTATGTCTTGTAATTAACCATTGCTCAAACGGTGTGAGCAGTCTCTCCGCCCCCTCCCTCACCTCCCGCTGTAGTACCCAGTGTCGTATCTGTAGATACCGGTAGCGCTCCGTTTCGGTAAACCTGTGGTCTGTACGGAATTCTATGAAAGGGCGTGGTCCGGAAAGGTCAAAGAAATGTCCTATGGAGCGGGTAGCTTCTGTCGTCTAGTGATGGAATTCCCCATAGTCTAGGCCAGGTGAGAAATCTGGGTTCTGTACAATGGGCGTAATGGGAGATGGGAAAGTCGTGAGCCCCCTAGTGGTCGCAGTTCTATCCCAGGCGAACATGATGGGAAGAGTTACCTCTGATAAGTACAAGTTGCAAGGCCGACCCCCCAGGGTGGCCTGGCTGCATGAGATCTGTCCAGAAATAGCCAGTGTTTCTCGGTTTCGGGACGTGACCACCCCACTAGTGCTCTCATCTGAGCCGCCTGCCAGTAGGCCAACAGATCAGGAGCCCCCAGTCCTCCGTCTGCCGGGTCCCTGTATGTGAGGTCGCAACGCATCCGAGCTCTTTGGTCCTGCCAAATAAAGCGCTCTATGTCCCTCTGCATGGCACGTAAAACTCCAGTAGGGGGCGTCAGCGGAAAAGTGTGGAAGAGGTAGAGAATTTGAGGCAGCAGCACCATCTTCACTGCTGCTTTCAGTACATGTTTTGAGATCACATTCTATCCCTTTCGTGAATTGCTTTTATTGTTCATGAATTCCATGCTGGAAGCACAATTATAAATGAACATGAAGCTCATCATTCAAATTCAGACCCCATTGGTGGTCTGTTCCCACCAGAATTATACATCTGGAATCGGCTCTCTGTAAATCCATTTCTCTACTGCCACCTCAGGGATTTTTTGCAACATTTTGTATGCCGTAGAATTTCATGTTAGACATTGCCTCCATGCACTTCCCAAATGTGTTTGGCCAAGGTATACGAGAAGTCTTTGTTTTTAATTGCACGTAGATGTTTCAGAATGTGAAGCTTCAGTCTATTCTCAGTGCTTCACACGGACTTTTCCCTACATGTACACTTGAGAACGCACATTACAAACGTCGTTTCACAAGGTATCCATTCCTTCACCTTGTTGACATTTCCTTGCAGAGTTACAAATTCATTTATATTGTATTGTAATTGCATTTATGAGGCGCAGAAGCGCTTTTTCGGCGAATAGCGCGCTACTCTGGAACCCATAAAGGATTAGTGGTGAATTAGTGTAGTGAAATATGAAAGTAATTTGAGTGGTGGATATGTTTGTCAGTTATTTCGATAGGGAAGGATAGTGGAGGGATAGAAGAGGGAAGGTTTAGTAATCTTTTTGTTTTTTGTTTTGTTTTGGAGCTCATAGCAGTAGGAGGAGGCTTGGGATGAGTAAAAGGGAGGTAGAAGAGTCAGAGGGAAGGGCTTAGAATGGCTTGTTTTGGGGATAGGAATAGTAAAAATAGGTAGAAGATGATGTAAGACTAGGTGGAGTAGGGAAGAGTCTAGAAAGGGTTATTTTGGGGATCATAGTAGTGGTATGGGACTTGAGATGAATTAGGGAGTGGAGGTATAGGGTGAGAAATAGGGTAGTGCATTGGATATGCTGAATTAGAAGAAAAGTAATAAATATTTAGATCTATAAGTACATGGAAGGTAAATAGATGCTTAAAGAAAGGTAGTATATGTAGATTAAAGATGCATTAAATAAAATCCAGCTTTCAAGTGCTGTTGTACTTAAAATGAATTGTATGTATATGTATGTGTGTGTGTATATATATATTCACTTAAAAAACCATAGGTTTCACACATGTTATAGTTAGGTGGATATTTCACTCGTAAAAAAACCAATGAAATTCCCCCATTATAGTTACTTCAGATAACTATAACTCGCGCGACCGCCACTCTATCACAAGGAGGATGTCATCAGTGATGTCAAGGGTGATGCCACTGACCATGTCATGAGTGATGTAATATGTGACGTCATGAGCACAGGATTGCGGGCGCGCGAGTTATAGTTATCTGAAGTAACTATAACGGGGGAATTTCATCGGTTTTTTACGAGTGAAATATCCACCTAACAATAACATGTGTGAAACCTATGGTTTTTTAAGTGAATTTGCAAGGTTTTTTAAATGCTAATTCCTAACTATAACGTGTGTGAAACCTATGGTTTTTTCAGTGAATTTGTACGGTTTTTTAAATGCTAAGTTATGTATGTATTATTATTTTTTTATATATTTATTTTACAATAAACTATTTTAATTTTTGGTTTTTCCCCAACGATTTAATTTTTTTTTTTTTTTTTTACATTTTCTGCCTTCAGGGTCCTTCAGGGACCCCCTTACAAAGGCTAGGGGGTCAGGAACTCTCTACCCTGCCCCCTTTTCACGTTCGCCACCTTCCTTTTTCACTCTTGCATTGAAAACAACCAAAATGGCGGCCGACACTTCCCGATTTCGACCGATTCGAACGTTGACTAGCATGTAACCACCAATCAGAATTACGCTCGCGCACGTTAGGGTGCTCGCACGGTGCACGCACGGTGCGCGCACGGTGCGCGGCTATAGATATGTATGTGCTTTTAACTGCAATTTTCTCAGGAACTACTGAACAGATTGACTCCATATATGCAAAAGGCACATCCCTGACCTGAGGACTACCTCTCTGCCAAATTTCAAGTAATTCTGTTCAGCCGTTCGGGCTGTACCTTCGACTAAAGGTCCTATGGGAAAATGCATGGGGAAAACGTGTTTTGGGACCCCCCTTTTTTCTCGGCCCCCGCTTGACGAATCCCCCCGAGACTTTCAGGGTAGGAGCTGAGCGGAGCGCCCCATTAGTTTTGAAAATTTCGCGAGGATTCGTCAACCGGCGCCAAAGTTATTCAAAATAGAATTTTCAGATTTCCTATAGAAACACGGTCCTAACTATAACTATCTACTGGCGACCGCCAGTAGATAATATGTGTGTGTGTGTGTATATATATATATTCACTGAAAAAACCATAGGTTTCACACATGTTATAGTTAGCTGGACATTTTACTGATAAAAAACCAATGAAATTCCCCCGTTATAGTTACTGTAGGCAACTATAACTCACGCGACCGTAATCCTCTGCTGATGCTACTACTGTATTTAGACACTTATTTGCCCATATCTTCTTCCATTAAATTTTAGCTATACATATATTACAAATATTTTTTTTTCATAAAGACACATATGTCATCAGCAGAGGATTACGGTCGCGTGAGTTATAGTTGCCTACAGTAACTATAACGGGGGAATTTCATTGGTTTTTTATCAGTAAAATGTCCAGCTAACTATAACATGTGTGAAACCTATGGTTTTTTCAGTGAATTAGCAAGGTTTTTTAAATGCTATTTCCTAACTATAACGTGTGTGAAACCTATGGTTTTTTCAGTGAATTTGTACGGTTTTTTAAATGCTAAGTTACTTTACGCCATTTGTGGCGTGCGCGCCCACTTAACGCAGTTCGTTCCGTGCACGGTTTTTATCAACTTTAATAAGCCCTGTACATTTGGTGGACTTCGGCCACCAAAAGCACAGGGGGTGAGGTCAATGTGGATAGTGTTTTTTTTATTTCGATTTTATAATTTCATGTTGCCAAAATTACGTTTTTTTTCTCTATTAATAAGCCCTGCACATTTGGTGGCCTGCGGCCACCAAAAGCACAGGGGGTGGGGTAAGTGTGGATAGTGTTTTTTTTATTTTTATTTTTTTACCGTAAGCGTACGGTAAGCTTACGGTAAGCGTACGGTAAGCGTACGGTAAGCGTACCCCGCGAAATTGCCGAAAAAAAAATAAAACCGTTTTTGCTCTTGGGGGATGTTTGGGGACTCCCTCAACATGACTATGTGGGAGGGAGTTGTCAAAACAGCCCCGTAACATGTTTTTGGCCATCATGTTTGATAAACAACACTCAGTGCGAGAGACAAAATGGCGGACGCCGCTTCCTGGTTTCGGCCGATTCGAATGTTTACTAAGATCTAAGAGCCAATCAGAATCGCGCTCGCGCACGCCACCGTAAGCTTACGGTAAGCGTACGGTAAGCGTACCGTAAGCGTACCGTAAGCGGGCTCAGATATATATATTGATTTAAAGGCTATTTTCTCAGAATCTACTGAACAGATTTACACCAAACCTACAAAAGGCACTTCCTTGACCTAGGGACTACCTCTCTGCCAAATTTCTAGTAATTCTGTTCAGCCGTTCGGGCTGTAGCTCGTTCTAAAGGTCCTATGGAAAAATGCATGGGAAAAACGCGTTTTGGGACCCCCCTTTTATCTCAGCCCCCGCTTGACGAATCCCCCCGAGACTTTCAGGGTAGGAGCGGAGCGTAGCGCCCCACCTATTTTGAGAAATTCGCGAGGATTCGTCGACCGGCGCCAAAGTTATTCAAAATAGAATGTTGAGGTTTTCCTATGGAAACGTGGTCCTAACTATAACTACCTACTGGCGACCGCCAGTAGGTAATATATATATATATATTTGTGCAATTCAGTAGTGAAGCAATTGTAGATAAATAGTTGCGATAAAAGATTTACTTATTTATGCAGTCACTTATATGCATGTTAAAAACAGAATAATGTAATTATCGGTTATATGTAAATTTTTTATGCAGAACTAATGAATATCTGTATATTTATTAAAAATAAAATGATTCTACATGTTTATTAAAAGCAATACACATATATAGGTACACATCTATAGTACAAATAAATGCGTATATACAGAGGGATATGCTGTATATTTCTGTTTGCGTATGGTGGTTATGTGGGGAAGAGACAATTCTTGAGTAGTACTCTGAAGATAAGACGGTTACCCGTGGATCTTATGTTGGGGGTAAAGAGTTCCATAGTTTTTGAACCGAGGTGACACTTTAGAGCCGGGGTTCCTTTGTTGAATGTGTTTGGTGATTTTATTCCTGATGAAGAGCGGTCCCATTCCATGTATCGTTTTGTGGGTGTATTTTGACCATAAGTATAAGCTTTGCACTGAAGACATTTTCAAAACCCTCTCTTCCTGCTGGAAAGCCAATTCGCAATCCCGGACTTTCCAGGGTTGTCTGAAACCATGTAACTTCTAGTCAACGAGTCCACTAAAGATGGTGTTTCTTTGTGTGTTACACTCTGATATTCAGGCAAGTGCTCCTTAAGATTTTTGTCCATTCTAAGGAGTGTCCAGTTCTGCTTCAGCAACTTCCATGTCTCATAATTGGACACATTGTAATCCATTATATATCTGAAATCTTCAGGGTCATTACATATATATATATATATATATATATATATATATATATATATATATATATATATATATATATACATGTATATGTATATATATATATATATATATATATATATATATATATATATATATGAAGCAAATCGCCTACAGGTAACCAATCCTTGGAAAAGACAAAGCAAACCCAAAGTAAATTCGTGCCAGCGTTTATTTAGTGCCCAACACCAATGCCGCCATTATATATATATATACATATATATATATATATAGCCGGTTTGATTGAACAATAAGCTTTTCTGAGCCTGGACACGGCATCGTCATCCTTTGAATTCTTGCAGAGGACTGGGTAATATGATGCGGGCTTTGCTGGGGTAGCCCGCGGTAGACGACGCACCCTCTGGTCTGGTGTGTGGCGGCAGTTACTCGAGCGTGGAGGAGCAAAAAAAAAATATATATATATATATATATATATATATATATATATATATATATATACATATATATATTTCCAAGCAATCCCGTTGTGTAAGTCAGCCAAGAAGAACAAACGTATTACAGTAAACAAATGACGGACGGAATGCTGACAATGCAAACATTCTTCCCCAGTCAAAAGATCTGGGTTAAATACATCATTCTTTTGCCCACTACACCACCCCAGTTTGGACCCAGTCATATGCAAATCAATCTTGACCCTGTGCCCAGGACGTGGCTCCTGGGCTCACTGTGCCACTGGAATCAAGCTATCCTGGCTGAAGAGGGGTGAAACCCCGAAACCGGTCCTAGGATGCTTGTTTCCGGTCTAGGGAGGACCTGGCTTGGCAGTTCGGACTGGACTGTTCCCATGAGGCACAGGGTCAAGACTGATTTGCATATGGCCAGGTCTAAACTGGGGTGGCATGGTGAGCAAAAGAATTATGGATTTAACCCAGATCTCTTGACTGGGGGTGAATGTTTTGATTTGTTTTGCATTCTGTCCATCAATTGTGTGTCTTTTGCTTTCTTGACCGAAGTGCGCCAGGTCTGCCCAAACGTGGGTCCTGGGCTCACTGTGCCACTGGAATCAAGCTATCCTGGCTGAAGAGGGGTGAAACCCCGAAACCGGTCCTAGGATGCTTGTTTCCGGTCCAGGGAGGACCTGGTTTGGCAGTTCGGGCTGGACTGTTCCAATGAGGCACAGGGTCAAGACTGATCTGCATATGGCCAGGTCTAAACTGTGTTAATACGATCAATTTCTTTCATAGTTGTCATGCAGTCGATTTCCGCATATTTGCTGAGTAAGATTATTAATCTCATTGATGCGTCCAGGTTGCTCTCGGCCCACTTTTTAAGCATGAGGGGATTGGGATTTTCAAAGCTAGGTGCCAGCATGATCCTCAGCCTTCGCGGAACCCGCCCCATATCATTATACTTTGGTAACGATTTGCCTTCCCACCATTTGGTTAGCTCAGTCTTCATGTGTTTCTCCAGTTGTTTGAGTAAAGTTTTGTAGTCATGGTTGCTGGTTTCTCTGTATGAACCAGTTGTCCCGGCTGGGTTATGAATGTCAGGCAAGTTTTCGAACAGCGCATTAACAGCTGCCTCATGCTCACGTAGCGCGTCTATGGACATGTTAATTTACTTTTACTTGTTCTAATTTGCAGAAGGAAGGACAGCGGAAGACCATGCAGGCTGTCGATCCAACTCTAAATACCTCCTCAACCTGCCACAAACAACAATAGTGTCCCCGCTCACCGACAGGCTGTAAAATGCCACACGAGTCCTCTGTCTCGCGCTGTATTCCCAACTGATCGACCAAAGTGGCTAGCATTTCTTTGTTGAAGGCAGGGGGCAATGACCAGAAGGATTCCGTCCACGAAAAAGCCCAGGCACGGCTGCAGGATGGTCACAATTTGGCCAAATAGATGAAGAGAGGAGGGGGTCTGTGTCACGGTCGCCAGTAGGTAGTTATAGTTAGAGACTAGTTTTCATAGGAAAAGAGTTTTTTGATTTGCCAAAAACTTTGGCGTCGGATGACGAATCTTCATGAAATTTTCAAAACTAATTGTTCACTCAGGTCAGCTCCTGTCTTGAAAGTTTCGGGGTGACTCGTTAAGGGGGGGCAGAGAAAAAAGGGGTGTCCCAAAACGTGTTTTCTCCATGGTAATTTCCTTAGGAAACTTTAAACATGGCTACAGCCTGAACTGCTGAATGGAATTAGACCATATTTGGCAGAGTGATAGCTCTTGGTCCAGAAAGCAATTTTTTTAAATAAATGGTGTAATTCCGTTCAGTAGTTTTTGAGATATTTAAAGTTTTACAGATATCGATATTTGAGAATTGCGAGATCTGATTGGCTGAGCCCTCCCGAGCACGAGCTTGCCTCTGATTGACTGCCACCACTTCAAACCAGGAAGTGTTGGCAGCCATCTTGTGCTTCAGACTGAGGGAGAGGGAAAAAGGTGACAAATATTAAAAAACAAAAAAAGGGGGCAGGGTAGGAACACCCTGACCCCCCCCACCCCCGGCCTGCTCAGGGCCCAAAAAAAGCATAATTTTTGTTGTTGACATTTTCGCCCGGGTCGCGCTGGATGCGCGAACCCCGTCGAAAATGGAGAAAAAAAACGAAGCGCTCCATTTTGTAAAGCCCCCATTTGGGCCAGGTCCCAGTGGCAATCCTGAATTCTGAAGCAGGGGCCCCCGCAGCCCCGGGGATCGCCACCTCCCCGGGGCTTTATAATTTATGCGTGGGGGCACGAGGCCCCCCGGCAGCACCAGCGACCGCCACCTCACCGGGGCTTTATTAAAATACGATCGAGGGGCCTCACGGGCCCCCCAAGCCCCGGGTACTGCCCCTTTCGGGGCTAAAATAAATAATGTGTGTGGAAGCTTGAGCCCCACCATACTGCCTCTGACCACCACCTCCCCAGGGCACTGTTTATTCAATGCGGGGGTCCGTTATGGACCCTCTGGCCCTTGGGACCACCACCTCCCCAGGGCCTTAAACACTTGGGAGGGGGGGCCGCGCGGCCTCCCTCCTGGAGCACTAGATGGCCCTGGGGACCACCACTCCCCCCCAGGGCCGGCTCCTGCAATGTCCCGGGGTGCCCACCCCTGGGACATTGCTGTTTGCTAAGCAGGGCGGGAGCATGGCTCCCGCCCTGTCATAGCAAACACTGCTTTGATGCACTGATGACAATTGAGATGTCATTAGTGATGTTATCAGTGATGTCACTGAGCATGTCATGAGTGATGTAATATGTGACGTCATCAGCAGTGCATTGCGGGGGCGCGAGTTATAGTTAGCTCTACTAACTATAACAGCCGAATTCTGCATACAGTTCAAACAGTAACACAGTGAAAACACCACAAAAGCATTTCACACCAGATTTAGGAAAATAGATTAAACTTTATTAAATAAAACCAGTCCAAAACGACAAAACTCCAATCCATAGAACCAAAGATATGCCAATTGAAAGATTTCAGTGAAAATAGCACCAGAAAACACCAAGCTCCAACTGTGGATATCTGGTAGCTCCGTACTGGAATAAAGTCACAAGTTCAGGCTGTCCACGTTGGAGAATGGGCTGGTGACAGGGACCTAGTTAGGCCCACTCAACAAGAGTACCTTAAATTCCGGTTGCAGAGCGTTGCGAGGTCCCGCGTCAGGGATGCGTTGCAAAGCTGATGTGATGCGTTGTTTCCTAAGAGCTGCAAAGTTGATGCGAAGTCCTACACCATCATCAAGGATCTTATTAATGAGGGCTTGCGATGTGAAGTCTGGCCTAGGGGATGCGTTGCACAGTCAAGCCAATGCCTTGGTTCCCTTGAGCTGTGAGGCTGTGATGCGAAAACCTGCTTCATCGTCGAGGCTGCCGTTGACTAGAGATTTATGATGCACGGCCTGCGTTGGGGAAGCTTCGCTCAGTGGTGGTTCAAATGCGGGCTGCTTACAGCAGAGGCGATGTGTCTGTTATGCTGGGCCCACAGATGACCTGGCATAACACCTTCAGACCCACCTCCAAGGGTCCAGGACTGGAGTGGCACCACTTGGCAGGGTAGGACTTACAGATGACATTCACGCATTGGGTTCAGGGTTGTTGGGAGCCTTCTGTCGCTGAGCATCTAGTCAGGAGGCCAGTCAACAAGCCCTTGGAGGCCCTCTGGGGTCCTGGGTTCAACAGGTGCTAGTCTAGTACTTCTTACCTAGGCAAGAGGGCAGCAGGTCACAACAGCAGGGCAGCAGTCCTTCAGAGCAGGAGTCCAACAGAATTGATGTCCTTTCTGCAGAACTTCAGTCCTCCTTCCCGGCAGTGTATCCACAGGTCCAGAAGTGTACTGAAAAGTTGGGGGCCGAGGTCCAATATTTATACCTGGGCCTTTCTTTGAAGTGGGGGGAGATTCTAGAGGTTTCCTTTTTGAAGTGCTTAGGTGTCCTGCCTTCCTTGCCCTGGCTCCAGACTAACTACAGGGGGTATGCAGCGCTTTGTGTGGAGGCAGGACACAGTCTATTCTGGTGTGAGTAGGGCTGTGTCCACTTCTGCCATCCCATCCTGCCAGTGATGGCCCATCCAGGCACACCTAAGCTGTCTGTTGTGCCTCGCTTTCTATCAGGAATACACAAAGCCCAATTGTAAGCTACACCCAGTCATGTGACCCAGGGACAGGCTACTGGTATTAAATGGCTAAGGCAGGAAATAGGAAACTTTCTAAAAGTTGCACTTTCAAAACTGTAATTTAAAATCCAACTCCACCATAAAGGAGGATTTTTCATTTCAGTTCCACAGACACCAACCATGAACTGGTTACCTGTTCCCATTTGGAAGTTACAGCTTATTAAATGCAATTGGGCAACTCCAATGTTATCCTGTGGAAGAGGTACACCTTTCATTAGTGAAAAACAAACGTAGGAGGTTTTCACCAGCAGGACATGCAAAACTTAAAAGTACATGTTTAACTCTTTTAAATACACTGTGCCCTGCTGTTAGAAGGTGGAGTATTATGCAGTGATGCTGGTTAGGCTTCACCATGCAATACTTGCAATACTTCAAAGATGGTCCTTGTATTCAGAATAATAAGTCCTTAGCTTAGTCCTGGTAGAGTGGCAAAGAGCAGTCAGGCTTTACTGGACGATAAGTAGTTGACACGACTCAAAAGAAATTCAATACCAATTTATAACAATAAAGCAGATGTTTATATACATTTAGACACCAAAACGAAGTCAATTGGATAAGTATAACTGGAGTTATGGATTTTAGAAGCAAAACGTTATCATTGCGGTCAATGGGAAAAAGTGACTACCAGTCACTTGCAGGTCGAGTTGCGCAGAACCCAAGGAGGGTAAATGTGATACGGGTCCCAGGATCAAGCCACAACAGTCGGTTTGCTTTTGCCTGGCTCGAGAAACCCGGGTGCAGTCTTGTCCTGGCTGTTCTTGGTGCTGAAGCAAGAGCTGCAGAGGAGCTGGTTTTATCAGTTACATGTGCTGGTGGGCAACGGGGTGCAAAAAAACAACAAAGCCACTGCTGATGTCAGACAAGGTTTTTGCAGAGTTCCCTCGAGGTGCAGCATCGAGTAAAGGTGGTGGTTGCTGGACTGGTGACCAACATGCCTTGGCAGCGGTAAGCTCAGAGAAAAAAAAAGGTTTAGTTCTCAACAGTATCAAACAGTAATGGGGGGAGAGCGAGGAAGAGATGAGGGACGTCCCTATCCCCAAGTAGAATCAGTGAACAATGTGGACGTACCAAGAAGCTGAGTAGAGAAATATCGGACTCACTGTAGGTACTTGCAGTGCCAAAAAACCAATAGGTCTTTTATAAAAACCTATTGGTTTTTTGGCACTGCATGTACCTACAGTGAGTCCGATATTTCTCTACTCCGCTTCTGGGTACGTCCACATTGTTTACTTAGTTCTCAAAAGCACATGTTGCCAAATAAGTCCCTGGCACTGTAGGGAACTACTTTGTATGTGGATGTTCTTGTAAAAGAGCAGAATAATAGAACTCACAGCAAAGTTGGCTGGTGGCTTCAGGTGCTGATCCAATGGCCCAAGCTGTATGCTATAGAGCACGAAGAAACAAAAAATATACCCAACCAATGGATTTAAAGAGCTGGCTCAAAGCCCCTGTTGGGCAGTGTATCACAGACAGTGAAAGACCTACAAGAAAATGTTTAAGACACTGAAGGGTGGCCGAGAAGCAGTAATATCTGTTTTGTGGGGGTTCTGGAGAAGACTGAATGATGATCAAAAATATATATGCTGGTTATCTCCCTTCCTTTTTCTTGGTAGAAAGGCCACTTAGACAGAAGTGCTAACGTGAAGATCAAGGGTGCCCTTAGGAGTAGCAAATCAGAATGACTACAATGCCCTAGGTACCCTGGATGTTTTAATTCCAAATAGACTTTTCAGAGATTGATGTTATGAAAGTTACTGTTAGTTATTTTGGCAGAGGTGAGGGGTCTACCTCAGCCAGAGACGAGAGAACAACATTTACCTGACCAAGGCTGATTTGTGAAGGTAAAGGAGGGGGGTTGGATAGGACAGCAATGATAACGTGCCTCTGTAATAAAGAATATACCCTGCGTCACTCCATTAATAGGAAGCAGGGCTTCTTAACCCAGGCCTCAGAATAATAATCTGAGGGGATTGGTGCAGCCCCTAGCTTCACTGCCCATCTTATTTGAATATGAAACATAAATAGAATTTATCACATGGAGTATTAGATCAATGGGCACTCCAATTAAAAAGTAAAGGCTACATACATTTCTGAAGCACAGGAAAATGCACATAGCACTCCAAAAAACACCTCTCACTAAGACTGAACTCAAACTCAAAAAGATAGAAGGGATGGAGGGGGCAATCGATGGGTACTGTGTACTCTGCCAAAGATTTTACCTTCTGACCATAGTCCTTTAAGTCCCTATCCACCACAGGAGTACACTTGACAGGCAGAGGCCACAGCAGGGGCCAGTTGCCACTAGTCAGCTGGGCAGGTGCAGGAAAAGGCCTCTCGTAGCCTTTTGTGTACTTCTTGCTTCAACAGGAGGTCAGCCTTATGACACTTCTTTGTCCTGGGTACAAAAAGGGGAGGAGGTCCAACCCTCCTGGGTTCTTCTCAGGTTGCAGGCAGCAGGTTCAGTCCTCTTCTGATCTTTCTCGGGTCCAGGAGTTTTCTGAAGTGGGTGGCTGGATGTCCCACACACATGCCTGGCATGAGTTATGGGTTTGAATTATCGCTGTAGATGTCCTAACCAATAGAGTAAAGTTTCCCTGGGCTAATCCTTCCCACTTTTGGGCATTTTCATGATGGCCAAAGTCTTTAGCCACATTAAGTTTGGGCTCTGATGGCTGGGTGCATGTGTGGGGAGTGTAACTATGATATTCACAGTGTGCTCCCACATCAAATAGCAAAATCCAGTTTGATGCAGACCCCTGTACCCACAGTGACATCAGCACAGAAATCTGGTCTAACAAACCTGAGCTTTCAGTAACCAGACGGAATACACACAACTTCTTGTGGCCTTCTGCTTCTTTCCTTTGAAGTGTGCCCCAAACATTATGTGTAAATTGTGTAGGCTTGTCAAACATGCTGTGACACTGGAATCAGGGTCTTACTGGCTGCGAAGACAACAGAAGGGCCCTGTCCAAGTGTCTGCTAACGTTGTTCTGTGAAGGCCTCTTTGTAGTACCCCCCAAATGTCTTATGAAAAACCTCAGCAGACCTGTCGAGCAGGATGTGAAATTCAAGCAGGACCTTACACTTTGATGTGAAAAAGGAACCGCCTAGCCTTCCCTGCATATTTTAACATCCTCTACTCATAATCTGAATGGGTAGAGATTACCCATGTGAACCTATTATTTGCTCATAGGAGCAGTTATTACGGAGGTAAGAACTACTGAGGTAAAGGGTTGCATAAGCTGCCACGTGACAGTTGAAAGGCAGTGAATGGTTTTAAAAGTTTTGGGAGGCAAAAGGTAATTTTTTATGAAGTATTTTTTTCTCTAATAGACAACATTTGATTTTACCATTAAATTGAAATTTAACTCATAAAATCATAGAAGTATTTCTGTTTCCTGAGTGCAGATAACATTTATTAAACATAATATTGTCTACCAAAGCTTTCCTAAGGAAAAGCTTAGCCAGGCCCTATATCCTTTTCGGCCTTTTCACTGTTGGGACATGTTTAAAATTAAACTTTTACCTGTCCGACTGTCAAATTCCATGCACCCTGCAAGTAGGGCTTACTTGGGGGTGACATTAATGTTTATGAGTATTAGGCTTGTGAAAAGGGGTTATTTTGACAGATTGAATTTGCAGTTTAAACCTGCACAGCCAGGCTGGTGGTGGCAGGCTTGCAGTCATGTTTGCTGTGTTTTTGCAGTGGGTGGCATAATGATAACTGCAGCCTGCGGTTGCATTTAACTTACAGGCCCTGGGTACCCTGTGGGTACCATATATTTGGCCCATATATGTATGTCAAATATGCCAATCCGGGATCTGCCAATTTTATCTTGTTGAAAGAAAGAGCACAAGCACTTTGCCACTGGATAGCAAGGGTGAAATGAAGAGATTTGTGTAGCCAGCAAAAAATCAGGTTTATCAAAAAAGGCTTAACATTTGGTGTAACCCTGCAGAAAGGGCAGATTTCCAACAATGCGATATCCCTGTATGCTGATGATGAGCTGTTTTATCTGAAAGATTCCATTGGCATACTGCCAGATATAATGTCCAATCTAACAAAGTTCGAGTACCTGGGTGGATTCCGACTCAATCTGAATAAATCTTCTCTGTGTCCTCTGAAGCCGATGTCAACTTCTGCTGGCAATAATACTGAAGCGGAGACTTTTTGATATTTGAACGAGAGGTATATCACGGGAATGAAGGCCTTAAAAATCCTAATTTCGACCTTTGGGTTGAATAGTGATAGCAAAAAATTATCCTGATTTCTTTAGCACTTTGCTGCATACCTGTTGCGCGCCATATGGCCTCCTTTAAAGACTTGAACACTTATTGTCTGGTTTAAGATGGGGGCGAGGGAGAAACAGATTTGCATTAGGGAAGGCAATCAGGCCACTGCATGAGGGAGAGGGTGGTTTTCCAAATTTTGAAAGTTAATATTCGGTACCCCGATTGAAGTGGCTGTTGCAATTTCTGGGACCTGGGGTGAACTGAAAGGAGGAGAGCTACAAGCATCATTAGGGAAATATATCCCACATGGTTTGTTGTTTTGTGGAGTGAAAATGAATACATCACACACCCGGGCACTGTTGACAGTGGTGTACTGCTGACAACATCATTTGAAACAACGTAATACGTACTCACCTGATATTTCCCTTTGTCACTTTAAGCACTTTCATGATGTGGCATCTAAACATATTTTTAAATATGTTTTTATTTATTATTTTGCAGTCGATGTACACACCACCAGCAGGAAAAGCATAATTCACATTGGTATTTGCATGCTTGTTGATTCACAGTTCCCGTTGAGAAGAGTCAGCAGTCATAATTAAATGCAGCTATTAAGCTGTGATGTACATAACCATTAATTCACCATTTTAAGCTAGTCAACCCTAAGGCTGTGTTAGCACGATATTCTCACTGAGCATATCTTTATTTCTTATAGTAGGCGGTAGAGGACATAATCTCACTGTCTAGCAAAGTACATACACAGTGGTAACCATATCCTCGACATCAGGGGTTGCAGAACAAAGTACAATTCCACTTATCCCCTGTGGGTAATATTCTTCCACCCAGTGCAAGGCTGTCTCCCTTTTCGACAAGCAGTAACTGTAACTTGGTCAGGCTCTTAGTTTTTTTAGGTATGTCTACAACATATTGCAATAAGGCAACAACAGGTCATCGAGTAAAACTCCAGTCCACAATTCGGGTTATCACACTCCATATGCTTACATAAACACTGCCGATATGTGTTCAGTCGCACGAATCTCAATCTGTAGCTTAGATAAATTTGAAACTCAGCCCCTATGCAGTTCTAGATTACAGAGCTTCGTGAGTGGAGCATCCTTCTTCGGTTCCTGTGGGAATACGGAGTATCAAGCACTCACCGCATCTTTAAGCCTATAGTATATCAACTCATCAACTCCTCAAAGGCACTGGTTGAGCCCCCACTCTTAAAACATTCCAGCAACACATAGTCTGTTATCGTAAGTGTCCCATCTCCGACAATTGGTGTTTACCCAATGAATCTTTCACTACCTTCTCAAGTGTTAGAGGCAGTACTGGATTTTCAATCAGGGGAGCTTAAGGTGAGTAGAATTGGGATATTCTCAACAGGCTGCACTTTTTGTGCCGAGTGTTATTTGTGCCTGCAACAGTGTCAGTGCCTTCTTCGAGATAAGGTGTCTTGGTAAAAAGGCACCTGTGAATTGTGCTAAGTTTCATTCGATCAGACCCAGCAATCAAATGTGAAAGTGGCTGAGAAAGATCCTAGTAGAGCACGAAAACAGCCTGGGCAGTCCAATAATACAGTTTAAGGTATTAATGCCAAAGAGATCTTTTGAACCATAGTAGTTGTATTTCTTTTTTACATTCAATTCAGCGTTGAGAGGGGTGGAACCTAGAAATAAATGAGAGGTTATGGATCCTATGAAAAGGTTTCAATTGGTGCAGAAAGGCAGGTGGCTGGCTACTGGGGTGACAAAATGGCATGGGTGCAAATTCAGGATGGTAAGTGTAAAAATTCAGGACAAAGGGTGAAAATTCAGGACAGGCGGTCAAAATTCAGGACAAAACTTCGGGACGAAAGGTACATTTTACAGACACCTCAGAGGAGGTCGAGCAATAGTATATAATTAAGCCCATCCATATCTAAACATATTCAACCATTTGCAAACCTATCCATTCTGTATCCTTCCATCCATCATTTCACTCATCCTTCCATCCACCCTTTCACTCATCCATCCATCCTGCCTTCCACCCTATCCATCGGTACACTCATCCATCCACTCTCCCACCCACCCATTCATCCAGCCTTTTAGCCTTTCACCCATCCAGTCATCCTATCACTTACTCATCTATCCACCCAGTCACTCATCCTTCCACCCATTTACCCTTTCAGTCATCGATCCAGCCTCCCTTTCTCTCTCCATCGACCCTTTTACTTAGCCATCCTTCCTTCCACCCATCCATCTACTCATCCACTCATGAATCCATCCATTGACCCTATCTCTCTTCCAGCCTTTGACCCATCCAGCCATCCTTTCACTTACTCATCCATCCACCCAGTCACTCATCCTTCCACCCATTCAGCCTTTCAGCCATCCATCCTCCCTTTCTCTCTCTCCATCGACCCTTTCACTTAGCCATCCTTCCTTCCACCCATCCATCTACTCATCCACTCAGGAATCCATCCAATGACCCTATCAATCATCCATCCTTTCTCTCATCCATCCACCCTTTCACTCCTTCACTCATCTATCCATCCTTTTGTCCATCTACCCTCCCTTTTACTCACTCATCCATCCTTACATCCACCCTTTCACTCATCCGTCCATCCATTCACCCTTTCACTTACCAATTCATCAATCCAGCCATCCTTTCACACATCCATCCACCCTTTTACCCATCAATCTACCCTTCCACGCTTCCACCCATACATCCATGTATTTACCTTTTCTCTCATCCATCCTTCCACTCACTCATCCATCCATCCTTCCTCTCATTATCCATCCATTTACCCTTTCATTCATCCATTCACCCTTTCACTAATCTATCCAGCCATCCACCCATCCCTTCACTTACACACTCGCCCACCTTTTCATATTAATTATGAGCTGAGCCTTTGTCTGCAGAGTTGCAGACAGAAGAGGCCCAACAAGAATTTCACCCTTGCTGTAGCTCCTAAAGCAAGGGTTGGGGGTAGGGTTCACTATGCCCCTGCACATAGGCAATCTGAAAAAGTGGAAGTCATGAGTCACGCATGATGCACAGTGCCAGGCCATGAGATGACTGTGACATGGTGTTGTTTCCAGGGCTTTAAGTGGGATGAAAAAACGGGAGGGTCTCTCCAAAGGGGGTGTTCGATGTCATTAACGCGTGGCTTAAAACACCTAAGCTAAAAATCTGTGCTTAGTATATTGTACCGCCCGACTGGTATTTTGCCTCTTCTGTTATTGTATCCAGATATATAACACAACAAGTAACGTTACATCTGCAACACGCCTGAACTATTGGCTTTGTCAATGGTTGTTAGTTGCATAAAATAAAAAAGCAGCAATCATGGCTTCCTTGAGTATAATATTAAAAATGCATCAGTTCTAAAATGACGAGACTGTGAAAGAACTCTAGCTCCTTCTTTTTAACTTCTTTCTCCAGCTTCTTTTCTTGAACTGGATTCTCGTGTAGCAGCATTTTCGTTTTTGCACATTTCTCCTGTCTGACAGAATGCCCTGCCCTAGAGAGAGGCCCACCACATGCTTTGCAGCCCAGACTGGCCCATTGTCATTCTGTATGTGGCAATCATCAGGCTTCATACAGAATGACAATGGGCGGTGTGCGGCTGCTCTTGTGCTCGGAGGAGTGCGAGGCGGCCCCATCAGGGAGCTGAGGCTTCTGGCAGGCGAGGAGTGCTGCCCCCTGTAATGGCCATATTTACGGACAAAAGGCGTCCGTAAAAGGGATCTTCACGGACAACGGACGTGAGGTCCAAATTATGGACGGTTTGTGAAATTTACGGACGGTTGGTCACCTTACTGTCTACCTGGGGGAAAGTGGCTGATAAAGTTGTGAGGGTATGATGGCCCAGGTGTGTGTTCCAAAGAGGAGGCAGCCAGAGAAGGATGAAACTGTTCATCATGACAAAAGGTAATCTCTCTCATTTCCTGGCTATGCTTAGACTTGCTACCCGCCTTATGCTTTCATTGCATGAACTTGGAAAGGTGTTGGTGGGTAAACTTGTTAATAGTCTGAAGGAGCGACACATATGTCAACAATTGACAGTTCTCTCCAATTGATCTATTAGCACTGTAAGCAAATATGCTCAAAACATTAGAAACAACCCTTTTAAGTATACCAGCAGTCCATATCTCCCTTTTGTTTTAAAATGTCACTTAAAAAATGAACGTGTTCCCTAAACATAGGGAAAAGATACAACCGACATTACAGTAAATTAGCTAAAAGTTTCTTTTCATAGTTCTATGTTTGATCATATCTGACTTTTCTTGTTTTTGTATGGCACTCACACAATCTGGAGTCTGTTTTACAGCCCGAATAAAAACTGAACATAATATCAAACCTCTCTTTAATGCATTATAGGTGTATTTATTCCCATGATGTTAATCTGGTGAGACACGAAATCTCAAGCCCTCATGGCTCGGCAGTTGTCTGTTTTAGTGAATCCACTTTGAACAACGTTTGTTAAAAAACACACGTTATTCATGATAATAATTTACAATGCTAGGAATTTCTGAAATATCATTACATAAATCCGTTATGACTACACAAGTGTTACTATTGCCAAATACTAGATACCTTAATTGTGTTCAATTACCACCATTCTTGATTGTTATGAAAACACAAACTCTGTAGTGGCAGAGAAAGGTTGTCCATTTCAGTTATTCAAATTAAAATGTGCTCCAAGATAAGGGCCTGGTAATATATTAAATTTATGAACTGTGCTTTACTGATTTGAGAAAAAATGAAAGCTTTGTTCATAAATCCAAAGTCGAATTAAACTTCTGGTCAAAAAAAGTTGTGTGGTTGCCGGTGTTGTGTAATATCTGGTATCCCCACGGTATCGTGCATCCCCTGCACTTCGGGACTTTTCGGAAACGAAACTCAGCCCAGGCAGGTTCAGACAGAAGCAGCTGATCACTGCTCGGGCTGAGTTAGGGGATACACGATTCAACAGGATGCCAAACTCGGCTCTGGCGATAAATCACTTGAAACCTTTGCACGAAGAGAGACAGACAGAAATAAATGGAGATAATGAATCGTAATGGAAATAGCAATTAAGTTAATAAATATTGTGAAAGCATAGAAACTATTGCTGAACCATATCGAATCGTAACGAAATAACATGAGGGGAAGAGAATAGAAACAACGGCAGGGGTTCAAATAACGGGAAAAATAACATCAAAACGAGCGAAAGATTAAAGGGTAAAGGTAAATAAAAAGGCAATAAAAAAGAAAGTATTAAAATGGGGAAAGTGTTTTGATTTCATATAATGAATATGTTACAAGGTGTTAATAACAAACATATAAGTTGCACAATAAGTTGAATAACAGTACATGTTTAGTTTGACTCCTACAACATACTTGGCATTTTACCAGCTGCCCTATCTTTTTGTGTCCATGCTAATTAAATAAGCATTGGCAACTCAATCGGTCTCATACTTTTGTGATAGTTAGAGCTATTGGCGTTGTAAATTGCAATGTTTTTTACTTATTTTTTAGGTCGAGCCTGGGCAGCGCATGCGCTACTTTGTGGCATGATGTATTGGAGCATGGAATAGAAGCCCTGCCCACTCTCCTCCCATATTTGCCATTGGTTTGTCATTGTGCTTTGTAAATGCTGGCTTCTGATTCGTTAATAGGCTTGTAAGTCCCTCCTTAGTACCGCCTTGTCTTCATTTGTAACCTCCCATGAGGACTGGCCCTTTTACTTCAGTTGTTACACGGTACGTCTTTTTTAATCTGTAAGCACTATTTTCTTTAATGAGTTTCTCCTACTGCAGGCACAACATGCTTTCCTGCAACATTCAATGCGCCATGCGTGGTTTCACTTTCCGAGCAGCCAGGGATAATGGCGGCCGCTTCTTTGTATAGGTCTCGCATTTACAAGAGTTTGAATTATTGGCATTGTATATGACTATGCCTTTTATTTATGTGTTAATTAGCAAAACAGATAAATAAAAGTCATTGTCATTTACAATGCCAATAGCTTAAACTCTGGCAAATGTGAAACCTATTGCATTGCAAAGGCTTGTCATACATGGTTCCTGGTGCACACTGGTGGCACACATTCTGATGTTTGTTTCTTACATTGCTGGTTTTCGTACGAAGATACTGGTGCACGCTCGTGTCTCAGGCTACACAGCATACATTCTGGGACTAGTTCCCTTACTGCCTTTGTTCATACACGGATCCTGGTACACGCTGGTGGCTCACGTCATACATTCTGGTGCCAGCTTCCTACGTGGCAGGTTTTTGTACAGGAATTCTGGTTCACGCTCATGTCACTCACTGCATAGCACACACTAATGCTGGTTTTCCACATAGCAGGGCAGGTTTTCCTACACAAATCCTGGTGGGCGCTTGTGTCGCATGCTGCACAGCACACTCTAATGCTACTTTTCCACTTGTCTGGTTTTTATTCGCAGATTCTGGTGCATGCTCATGTCTCATGCTGCACAGTACACACTAATGCTGGTTTTCCACAGGGGTATTTTTCATGCACTTATCCTGGTGCATGCTCGTGTCTCACGTAGCACTGCACACATTTTGATGCTGGTTTTCATACACGGATCCTGGTGCACACTTGTGTCTCACGCATCACATCACATTCTAATGCTGGTTTCCCACATGGCTGGCTTTCGCGCACAGATCCTGGTGCACGCTTGTGTCTCACGAGGCACAGCACACACTAATGCTGATTTTTCACAGAGCAGGTTTTAATGCACGGGTCCTGGTGAACGCTTAGGTCTCGTGCTGCACAGCAAATTCTAATGCTAGTTTCCCACACAGCTGGTTTTCGTGCACGGATCCTGGTGCACCCTCATGCCTCACACTGCACAGCACACTCTAATGCTGGTTTCCCACACGGCTGGTTTTCGCACACTGATCCTGGTGCCCGCTCATGCCTCACTCTGCAAAGGACACACTAATGATAGTTTTCATACATGGACCCTGGTGCTCGCTCGTGTCTCATGCGGCACAGCACACTCTAATGCTGGTTTTCCATAATGCTGTTTTTAAGGCAAAGGTCCTTGTGCACACTTGTGTCTCACGCTGCACAGCACACTTTAATGCTTGTTTCCCACATGGCTGGTTTTCACGCATGGAACCTGGTGCACATTTATGCCTCATGCTGCACAGCACAATCTAATGCTGGTTTTCAAATGAGTTTCTCCTACTGCAGGCAGAACAGGCTTTCCTGCAACATTCACTGCGCCATGGGCACTTCCACTTTCCAAGCAGCCCGGGACAATGGAGGCTGCTTCTTTGCAAGGAAATAGGTCTCATATTTACAGGAGTTTGAGCTATTAGCATTGTAAATGACAATGTTTTCTTTTATGTGTTAATTACAAAACAGATAAATAAAAGGCATTGACATTTACAATGCTGATAGCTTAAACTATTTCAAATACGAGACCTATTGCATTGCAAATGCTTGTTTTTGTTTCCAGTGGAGTGATCAGTTAGAAAACGAGAGTTAAAGCTATTGGTATTGTAAATGTAAATATTAATGTGTTATAGAGTAGAGTCAGTGTATCTATTGTGTAGTGGAATTATGTGGCTACCATCCAGATAATGTGAGCATTTAAGAAGCAGAGGTGCAGTTAGGATGGATGGGTTGGTGGAATGATAGCTATTTGTATGAATGCTTGAATGGATGGATAGCTGTATGAGTACATGCATGGATGTCTGGGTGATCAGTTGGAAGAAAAGATGGTAGGTGATGCATGGGTAGGAAAGTTACAGATGGGTCTATGGAAAGAAAAATATGGATACATAGAGAAAATATTTATAAAAAAGAAAGTTTTGTACTTTATTGGACCTTTGGTCAAGACTGGATGATATATCAGGCTACATGGTGGCCCAGATCTCAATAAACATAAAATCCCATTTACAATTCAGAAGTTGGTGGTGGTTTTGTGCCCTTACCCCGAAACTATGCTTCATTGTCAGCTGCTTGGATGCCTGCCTAATCTGCAATCTTCCAACACAGTATTACACTTGGTCGACGGTTTAACCCACTCAAATCTTAAATGCTGTGTTCCATCAAACCTTACAAGATACAGTTACTAATTATGACTGATGAAGGAAAAGTCTGATGACTGGTCCCATTTATAGCACTTGCATGTGGTGTTCTGCACGTTGCAAGGACATGTTGACAATGCCCTGTTGATGAACACAATTATGCCACTCTGTGGCATTGAGACTGCCAAATCTAGGCCTATTTGTAAACTCTCTGGTGCATGTCATGCATTCAAAAGGCATGCTTCCTGTTTCCGGAGCCTTGCAAATTGTAACCATGTGAGGGCAAGGAAGGGATGGCATGGCTGGCACAGTAGGGGCAGCATTACCGTCTTTTTGTTCTGAGGACTGCAACATTTCCGAGTGAGCCTTCACAGCAGCAGCTTCCCAGTATCTCTGTTGCTTATTCGATTGGAAGACCAAACAAAATATATCATATTCTGGGGCCGTATTACAGATGACTGCGCCAGCGCTAATTGTACTGTGCGCCAGATTATGCGCCCAATGGCATTTCAGAGGATCAGTCTGCAATGCGCCGTGATGTTGGTGAAGACTTTGAACTCTGTGTTTATAAGCATTAGCTCAGATTGTATTGGCGCACACACACAAATGCACATAAGCACAGACATACTCTGGCGCACAGCGACAATTAGCGATGGCGTACTCATCTGTAGTACGGCCCCAGAATGTTTAATGTACTGCTTTAGTTGATGGGCTCGGTGAAAGTCCTTATTCTCTCACCAAACACCTGACCCATACATTCACTGAAGCACTACGAAGAAGAAATAAGGCTGCCCTGCGCTCTGAAAAAACAATAGTCTAGCCTCACAAATCAGAAGTATAACTATACCCAATGCACGATCCAGAAACATTTTGTATGCCTTGCAAAGATGCAGATATCAGTTTCAGGTGTTAAGAATGTATTGTATTAAAAAGCACTCCTGCCGAACTTGTGATGCTGTACCTGCCCGGACAACCCACCACCCCTGCCCTACCTTAACAAATGGAGCTCCAAGGCCGTGCGCGTTGCCTGCTCCAGCTTCGCCAGGCCCAGTTTCACCTGCTGCTGCTGCAGCAGCATGGAACCCATGGACTTGTTGCTGCCTTCCAGGGCCTCCAGCAGCTCAGCCAGCACCTGAGGCAGAAGGAAGGCAAAAACTGGATTATTTTGACCAGCGCAGCACCCTAAGGGCACCTTATTAGTTAAGGTACTATCAACGCTGAAGGTAATCAGCTTAGGTTGCGCCAGCTTGGTTAAGGGATCGCAAACTGCGTAATCATGGTTGAGGGCTCGCAAACCTAATACAGAGGCAGCAACACAAAACAAGTACTAGCGAAAGAAGCGAGACGGCTTTTAGCAGAGGCACTGTCACACAGAGGGCAGACTTCATGCATGTAGGTTCACAGCATCCAGGCTAGCCTCCACTATTTTATTCTCACCATTGACTGATGAGAGAAATGTGGGGTTGTGGGCTGGGAATGAGAGAAATGCAGGGGTGGGCGGCTGTACATACGAGCTGGGCTTTACATTTGTTGCACAGTGCCGTGCTGCAACAATAAGAAAAAGTAGTTCTCCCCAACAACAGATGAAGAATGCAAGCGGAAAGAAACTTTATTTAGGTGGTATTCCTTTGCGAAAAACTGAAGTGAGGTATCGCTGCATGAACCACTGAGGAGGCAACAAAGAAGAGCGACACTGGACTAAACCAATGGTAAGCAGCAGGCAGGAACAAACTCCTTTATCAATATAACAGGTCTTCCAGACAGCACATGTGCGTTCTCTAGGATCAACCTTAAAAGCAATACAACTATGTATTTTTTTTTCCTTTTGACATTTACACCTAAAACAAGAAGCACACAAATCAGTCTTTTAAAAATATGCATTTCTTCTATGATTGCAAGAAATTGGATTCATATTTGGGGTGCACAACTATACATCTCAAGAAATAATCACAACTCGAGACAGCGTGGACCTTCAAAGTTTCTAATTAACCTAAGCTCCACCCGCTGACAGGAATGGTGTAGATAAGACAGGCTCAATTTAGGGCAATGTGTGACTTATTTATCCACTGTCAGAACAGTAATAAAGTAAAAAACACCAAGCAATTAAAATACCTAACCGAATTATAAAAAGAGTAAAATGTAATAAGCAAAATGACACCAAAACAAGACTAATCTATTAAGGGATACAACAGATATGAATTTTAAAGATAAGATTAAAGTGATAATAGCACTGAAAAGGATTACACACCATTGACAGTCAATGGCCACAGTAGAGTTTTTCCTTGGGAATCAGTCTCTGAAATTGAAGTCAAAATCCTTCAGTGGGTCAAGTCGCCAGGCTGTATACGACGGTGAGTTCCATGAGGCCGGGTACCTTATCGATCAGGGCCCACTGATTTGCTGCTGTGGCGAAGCTCCAAGTGAGAGAAACCACTTTCTTCAAACCAGTGTGGCTATGCCGTGGGTGGATAGAATGGGTTTGTGTGTTCTGGTCCTCATGAGAACTGGAAATCTAAAATTTGTAGGTCCATACTTTTTCAGAGGTGGTATGACATGTGCAGTTAGACACTGCTCAGGTTTCCAGGACCTGAGAAACAACAGTTGGGAGTTAAGTCTTACTCTAGGAGAGGCCATCAGCAGGTTCCAAGTCAGGTCCAGTTGTTATTGGTCAGCTGGGCACTTCATGGAAAAGTCCTCTTGCAGCTTGTTGTGGCCCTATAGCTTGACAGGTCAATAGGCGTCTACTTTTTTGTCCCGGTTACAAGGGGAAGCAAGTCCAATCCTTCAAGGCTCTGCTCTAGTTACAGAAATCAGGTCCAGTCCTCTTCTCTTCTTGCACAGGTCCATAAAGTGTGATTAAAAAGGGTGTCTTGAGGTTACATAATAATGCTTGGTACCAACTAGTGTATTGCTCCTAATGGCGCCCAAAGCGAATGGGTAAAAGTTCCTAGGGGTAACCCTACCCGCTTTTGAAACTGTTCCTGTTTGCCCTTCTGTAAACAATCCCACAGTGAACCCTCACTCTCAAAATACAAGATGGAGAAATCCTTTTCTCTTTATGCAGAGCCTGTGTGCACTGCCCTCCCAGATGTATGACCAGGGAAATCAACACTCTCCTTCTCTGAGGTCACCCTACACCAGTTCCGGAGGTAGCATTTGGGGCCAGCATAATAAGAAGGTGTTACAAAGTCATCCTGTGCCCTGAGCACCCCCCCAACTTTTTGCTGAATAGTACTGGTGGCAACTGACTCTGACTGACCCTGGGCTCTGACTAACCAGGCACAGGGCCGGTGCTATGTTGAAAGAGACACATTAGAATATAGTTAAACACCTGCATACACTAGGGTACACAATGGTATGGTGGGGTACCCCTGTGATTGGCATGACCAACCCTATAGGCAGATAGCATATACTAGGGCAGGGGGATTGAAACTACCTAGAAGTCCCTAGTAGCCTAAGGCATGGCAGTTTAGAGGCCAGCAGCTCACTTGCATATATGCACTGCTGAAGCCTGAGGTCAGTTTAAAAGCAGTTCTGGGTGCCAGGACTGCTTTTAAAATGTAAATTGTGCCCAAATTCGACTTTGGGGTTTGGGGCACTTAAAAATGGATAACCTACAATGTTTTGGCATATCGGGAACCCCCAGGGTCTCCCCTAGGTGTCCCAGGGTGGGGGGGGGTCAGATATTTATAAGGTACACCCTTATAAAATGAGTTTTATATACCGTGGGTTAAGTGAAATTTCATATTTCACTCCCCACATTGTGGTAAAGTGCTGCTCAAATTCGACTTTGATGTTAGGAGCACTGTGGAGGGAGGTTCTGCAATATTTCTACAGATTCAGAATCCCTAAAGTCTCCCCTAGTTGCACATGGGTTGGGGTTCCTGTAGATATAAGACAAGTACTTATAAAATATGTTTTTGCAAGTTCTGGTGCTGGAAAAATGGCCCAAGTCATTTTTCCCATTGCAAATCCCCTGTTACATAGGTTAACATGGTAGGAAGTTATTGATTAATAACTCTTGATAGGAGAGGGCTAGAAATGCCATTCAGAGACTTCCCAGAATGGTATTAATAAATCCAACAATATCATATTGTTGAATTTCTCCTAAAGTGTACATGAAAGACATTATAAGGCTTTCTTGTTTGTAAGTCCAAATTCAGCCTTCCAGTGGTCTGCCCTGATTGTTTAGAGTTAAGTGGATTACTCAGGCTGCCTTGTAGAGGTGATAAAGAGCCCCTGGGGTTAACCAGCTCTGCTGGCAGGGTAGTGTATTGTTCCATAGGAATGCCAGGCCAGGGGGAGGAGTCGTAAATTATGTTCTTCAAAGAGGAGAGCAGAGAACAGTGTCATTTACAACTCTGAACTTTCTACCTTAGGCAGATGGTAGGATTAAGGAATGTATGAGCAGATGCAGGGGGAAGAGTCTAAGTAAATTAGCCATCATAGGGTTGTGTTGATCCAGCTCTAACCTCCTTGCTGGAAAATCAGTCATTATGGAGTTGGAAGATTTAATGCACTCTGGGACAATATAATGCCACACTCGACAGGATGTGGTCATATCTTGGAGGAGTTACCCTGCTCCCATTGGTCAGAAGGGACCTCCTGCTTGACCCAGAGAACTTGGAATAAGTATCTGAGAAGGGCAGAGCCCTCCAGATCTGCTGCTTGAAACTTACTGAAGCAAGAAGTGCCCTGTTGACAAATTTTGCTGTGCAAAGATTTTTAAGGCCTGACCTCTGAAGACTGCACCATCTGAAACTACAGCCCTGTGGATTATCTTGCTGAAAAAGAACTAACGAGTGGACCTCTGAAAGCTACAGGTTAAAAGAGCTCATCTGGAACATCACCAACTAAATCTACACATTTAAGAACTACCAGTGGATTTGTAAGGGTTTTGTACTAGTAGATTGTGGGAACTAAAGTCCTCAACTCTCAATGACCTTCTTGGAGCTTCCAGACCCTTGGAGTGAGTTTGAGACACTTTGGGGCCCCTTGAGGAACTTCAGGAAGAAGTTCAAGAAGTTTGGAGAACTTTGTAGCAACTTTGAAAAAAATCTCCATAGAGGGACCGACTCAACCTGGCCAGCCAGGCCGCCTGCCTTCAACCGCCAGCCGGCCAACCCATCCAGGTTCGTCCCGCTAGAATGAATGAAGAAGCATTTGTACCCGAAGACATCCCCGCGCTAAGAAAACACTAGATCCAACTCATAACATATCACGGGAAAAGAAAGGTTTTTAGCTGTTTACGAAAGTGACAGTGGTTAGGTTGAGAACGAACATGGAGAGGGACCTTATTTCAGAGTTTGGCAACACAGAATGAGAACATACGGCCTCCACATCTGGTTCGTTTCACTTCTGGAACTATTAGCAGATGTTTGCCCTCTGATCTTAAAGCTCTTTTAGGCTGATAAGGGTGAACCATAGCCTGAATCAGCCGAGATCCTTTTCCTGTCAATGATTTATGTGCGATGCACATGGCCTTAAATTGAATCCTTTCCTGGATGGGGAGCCAATGCAAGGAGGATAAGGCAGATTTGGCTGAGATACATTTCGGGACATTCAATAGAAGCCGTGCTGCACAATTTTGCACAGTCTGTTGTACTTTAGTGGTGGACATCGGAGCTCCAAGACATATAGCATTTGCATAGTCCAACCTTGACAGGATAAGTGCTTGTACTTACAGTCTTCTGGCCAGGAAAGGAAGAATGGGGAGAATTTTCCTGATCATCCGCAGAAGGCCGTAGCAGGTGCCTGCGACTTTCCACGCCTGTTCCTTAAAGTCTAGGTTGGCATCTAAGACGACTCCTAGACTTTTTATGGACTTTTTTGAAGTGGGGGGGTCCAAGGCTGATAGGCCACCAACAGTCTATATTCAGAGGGTTTACCTTACTAAGAAGCATAATTTCTGTTTTAGCTCCATTTAGCTTCAGATAGGAGGCATCCATCCAACTGGCTACTTTTTCCAAACAGAACGTAAGAGCCCCTCCTGAGTTGTCATTTTTATTCAAGGAAACGGCTAACTGAGTGTCATTTGCGTAGGTGACAATCTGCACCCCAAATGGGGTGACAGTATGTGCCAGCGAACTCAGGTAGACGTTGAACAGAGTGGGGCTTAATGCAAAGCCCTGAGGGACTCCGCAGGTGAGGGGTACTGGATCAGAGGTGTAGCCTTCCTCAAAGACAGAGAAAACTCGGTCTTCCAGAAAAGACCGCAACCACTTCAATGCAGCACCCCCAACCCCAATACCTCGCAGTCTTCTGATCAGGAGCGAGTGGTTGACGGTATCGAAGGCTGCGCTGAGATCTAATGAGATAATTGCAGCCGTTGTCTAAAATCTTCCTAGATTCATCCACAACCGACAGAAGGGCGGTCTCAGTGCCCTGTTGCGATCTAAAACCTGTTTGAGAGGGATGCAGCAGATCATTATTTTCGAGAAAACTTGACAAAACAGAGTTTACATGTTTCTCGGCAATTTTACTGATACCAGGGAGCAGGGATATAGGTCGATAGTTCGCCCAGTCTACCAGGTCCAGAATAGGCTTCTTCAACAAAGCCTTGACCATAGCCCTCTTCCACAGAGGAGGTACAATGCCTGTAAGGAAAGAAGCATTGATCAGGTCAACCAAAACTGAGGAGATGGTCATCCTAATCTTAAAAAGAACAGTGGGTGGAGCTGGGTCAGAGGGAGAGCCAGATTTGAGGTGAGTTAGAATTTCGGCTAAGGAGGCCTCGTCAAGGAGAGGAAATTCTTCCAATGAAGCTTGCTCCTGGATCGGATCAATTTGATGAAACAGCTGCATATCTCTTTCCGTAGGGAAGGATTTATAGATGGTTTGAATTTTTGCTGAGAAAAATTCTGCTAGCTGATTACACCAAGATTGAACATTGTCTATGATCAATAAAGGAGCAATAGATGTCAAAAGTGATTTGGCAATCAAGAAAATTTCACACGGAGAATTCACTGCAGATGTTATTTTCTCCTGGTAATAATTGCCTTGTGTGGATTTTATCTCTGCTTTGTAGCGTCTAATAGCTTCCCTATATTTGACTCTATTGATGGATGAAAAATCTTTTCTCCATTTCCTTTCGAGTACTTTACACTCTTGTTTAAGCTTCCGGAGCTCCGGAGAGTACCAGGGATTTTTCTTAGAACCAGTTTTCATCTGTATCTCCTTTTTAGGAAGAATGATATCTAACGAGGACTCTAGCCAGCTATTAAAGGAGTCATTGGCAATTATAGGGCTAGGATGAAATGTGGGTCTTAGTGGTTTCCAGTTCATTTTCCCACATATTCCACGGTAGAGTGGACCAGGTCCGAATGAGCTTCTTTGTATTCTTAACTAAAGGATTTATTTCCTGCCTGACCCATGAAAAAGGGAGCAGGAAATGGTTGGACCAGGGTAGAGGAATGGGTTGAGAAGCGATCAAGGATTGGATATTAGAAAAAATAGGGCCTAGTAAGTGGTTTTTATTATGTGTAGGTCCAGGGACTTTTTGAATAAACTGAAAGGCCACTGACTCCTCAATAAGCTCTCCTATTTGAGGATGTTGTGCCTTATCAAAGTGTATGTTAAAATCTTGCCTCTGTATCATGTAGTGAGGTGGAAGAGTTTGAGTGATGGCATAGTCCATATCTTTATCTAGCCAGGTCTCTGTGAGAAATAAAATATCCGGTTTTTCATCTTCCGGTAGAATGTGAATCTCCACAGCGTGTTTAGAGAGGGAGCGACAATTAAGAAGGAACATTTTAAGTTCCTTTTCCTCCCCTAAGGGTTCAGGCCTACCTAAAGGGAAACTAATTCCAAAGCCACAGCAAGTACATTGTAGGGGAGAATGTTCACATCAAATAGAGTTTTTACAATTATGATTAAGTTCGGTTATGAGACCCATCAGTTGGTCACGTGAATAGGCAAGGTTAACGCCAGTAAAACCGGCAGGGGTCTTGGCCCCTGGTCCCGGCCAGGCACGGACGAGCACAGACGGGCTTGCCTTAGGCGCGCCCGCGGCGCACCCGCTTCGCGCGTCCGCTGCGCAGTCGCGTCATCGTCTCCTAATGAGTCCGAGTGCGCGAGATCACGTGGGGGGGCTCAGGCGCGTTCAGATAACAACTAGAACGGTGACCTACACCGTGATAGCCAGTGCAAGGAGCATTGAACACAGCTCCAGTTGTGAGTGTAAGTAGAATTAAAATTGAGCTCCATAGGTCCAACTTCCAGAGTTTCACCAGGACTAGAAGAATACTGAAGCTGGCAAACCATCACCGGATCCGGCTACATGAGGAGCATCGAGAGACCCAGCGAGAAAAAGCTCCAGAAAAGTTTCTAAGTCCACTTGTAGAAATGGTGACCGGGAGCAACCGCGAGAGCCAACCCGCCTACCTTCCATCGCGTGTCGGCCTGGATTCCTGGGTTGCCCCGCTGAAGCGTTAAAGGAAAATGTTCCAAGTCCGCTCCAGGGAAGTTGACCGAGAGCTCGGCGAAAGGCAAGCCGGAAAACCCTCACCGGATCTGGACTGGCTGGGAGCTTTGAGGGCCCTCTGGAAGAAAAGCTCCACAAACGTTTCCAAGTGTGAAGGTAGAAACTGAGATCGGGACCTGTCGTGAGCTGTAGCCGCTCAGGGCTCCATCGCGCCCGTCCTGAAACTTTGACTTTGCCTCGGTCTATCGCGAGCAGGTATCACAATATGGTGCTATAATCTTCTAAGCGCTATACTTTATTAAATCTTTGAAAATTCATATCTCCAGTTCCCTACATTGGACTTTTGTCATTATGGTGTCATTTTAAAGAAAAAAATATGTCCTATTTGTATAAATTGGTGTTGGATTTTGATTATGTGTTGTGTCTTAATTATTTACTGAATTGGTGTTTTTAAATGCTTTACATACCTGTCTTTAAAGTTAAGCCTGTCTGCTCGCAGCCACGTTACCAAGGGTTGAGCATAGGAATAATTTTCAAAGACCTATGCTGAGTCCTGCATGTGTTAGTGGTCTTATTGCCAGTGGCAGACGTACATTTGACCCTACCAATAACCCACTTTCCAACAGAAGGACATAAGCCCGGACCTCTCCAGGTGTTACCAAACATTTGCCTGTTACAGGGGACACCCCTTCGAAGTAATTAAGTTCCTGGGCCAGCCCCACTGGTCTTTCTGCAAGGGGAAGAGAAAAACAACTCCTGATTCCCAAGCCATTGTACCTGCCCTATGATCATTTTTTATACCATTCATCACAGCTTATTCCTGGCTGTGCCACTTCTTATGAGAGAATGCAAATTAGCCTGAGCAGCTTCAAGCAGGGAAAATGTTACTTTCTAAAATATACCTTTCCCTAATATTAAAAAAAAAACTTCACACCATTGAGTTGGGATTTTAATAACTAATAGAAAATAGTTGTTTCATCATATTGTAGCTGGACCCTAACTGGAGATACCAACATTTATTTTTACAATCTCCAGTATTTCCCTTTGGGATAGCAAGAGCCTTCTCACAGTAAAAATAGCTTTTGGGTGCTAGTCACCATTAGGGTATGTTAACTGTATATTTCTACTGTTCTACTTTCATAGACCATGCACACTGCCTTGTGGGCTATACGACCTACACAGGAGTGACTTTTCGATATTTAAAAGAAATGATTTTACCTAACAAAAACGTTTTGTTGAATGAATGCACAGTAGATTTTTACAGTGCAGCAGTCAGAAATGCACAGGGTAGGCCTGAAGTCCTGTTTGCCCTGCCGCTGTAGTTGATGGCACTATAGGCACTGCAGTCCTCTAGTGCCATTACATTTCCAGACCATGTGTTCACTTTTTACATCATATAGTAGGGACATCCAAGCAAGTTAAATATTCCAATGAGGAATAAACCAAATTAGCCATATCCAAGAGGGGGCACAGGCACTCTACTAGCAGGGGTAAATTGCACAGAGTTGTAAAGCCAGCAAAGCAGATATGGGAAAAATCTTGAGGGACGCCACACAAAATATGGTCATTTCCTACAATGATTATTAAAAGGAAGCATAATTGTTACAAATGAATATAGGGCATTTTACATAAATACCTTTTCATGTGCCAACACTTGGCTATTTCAGAATAGTAAACATAACCAAATGATATTTGTTTCTGGTGCAGCCCCAGTGTCAAGTCTCTCTTTATTATGAGAGATTTAAATCTTCACTTTTTAGTCTACAGTGAGCATTCTGGGACTTTTAGTTTCTCTTTTAAGATTGACAGTATGGCTGAAAAAGTGCAGCATGCAAAGCGCTCTTATAGTTTAAAAGAGAACACTGACTGGCTTGGGAACACTAAAAGTGCTGTGTGTCAATGAACAGTGTAATGGTCAACAACCGAAAGAGAATCCAGACATTCAAATACCTGCAGCGCAAGCTTCAATTTAACACATAAAAGTTACGGTCAGACTTTATAGGTGTACTAGGCTGTTGCTTCAGGTGCAAAGTGAAAGGCATGCCAAATTCAAGGGGAAACATTGCAAATTAAAAAAAAACTGAAAGCTAAAAAATATTCTTAGCCTCAATATGTTATTTGGTTTTAGGTGGTGGATACTCCCTCTATTTGGTCTGGTTAGTGACTAGCATCCAATCTTGGGAGCTACCGGGTACAGCACATTCTCCCTTTGCTCTATAGCATTTTGTATTTCACATTTAGAAAACATTTGAAATGGGTAAGTAACGAGACATTTCCATATTGGTTAAGTGAACACAATATTTTTTTCTAACCATGTGTACCAATCTTTGTATTTTCCAATATCTTTTTGTATGGGGGTAGCAAACAAAATTGCTCAACCATTAATATATATGGCCCCACTTTTCAAAGGTTTCCTTTTAGCCACTGGCCAGTTTAAATGGCCTTTTATTTGTTAGATGCCTACAGTCTTGTTTTGTATTTTTGATATAATTTCACAGCTTTCACATCTGGTTCCTTAGGAGTGTACCAAATATAATGGCCTTTACAGCCTATAATATTTGGTAGCACCTATTTTTCTGAAGATTGAACTTGCCAGGATACAATTTGACATGGCCTTATGTTGGCTCTACGAACACATTACTTTTGATACCAGATAGAATCCTTGCTTGAGTTTTCCAACATCTTTTCCTAAAGTGATACCACATATTACAGCTCATGCATTTCTGTAAAATCTGATTTCCCCTACTTTTCAACCCAAGTTGCCTTTTATTTGATAGCAGACTGCAGTATCATTTCATATTTGTGATTTCATTCCACAAGCTTTCACATCCGGGTCCTTCTGGGGATATTAAATATGCTTTACAAGGGCTGTAATATTTGGTGTTCCCTATGTTTCTCGGGTTAGAGCTTACCAGGATTCAATTTGACATGGCATACTTTGGGCTAGATGAACACAGTATATTCCTGCCAAATAGCACCCTTCCACAAGCTTTCACATCTGGTTCCTTTCGGGGATACCAAATATAACGCCTTGTTTGGGCTATAATATTTGGTATCTCTTATATTTCTTGGGTTAGAGCTTAGCAGGATTCAATTTGACATGGCATTCTGTGGACAAAGTATTTTCCTGCCAAATAGCACCCTTCCTTGTGTTTTCCATAATATTTTACTGTGGGGATACCACATATTACGCTTTCTGTAGTGCTGTAATATCTAAAATCCCCAACTTTTCAAGCGTAACCTTTTAGCCACATATCAACTTAAGTTGCCTTTTATTTGCTAGCAGACAGCTAAATCTTTTCACATTTTTGATTTCATTGCGCAAGCTTTTACATCTAGTTCCTTTGGAGGATACCAAATGTAATGTCTCATAAGGGCTATAATATTTGGCATCCCCTATGTTTCTCGGGATAGACCTTACCAAGATTCAATTGGACATGACATTCTGTTGTATGATTGAACAAAGTATTTTCCTCCCAAATGACACCCTTCCCTCTGTTTTCCATAATATTGTACTATGGGGATACCACATATTACAGCTTCTGCATTGCTGTAATATCTGGTACCATATATAATGGACTCTACCGCCTATAAAATTGGTATCCCTTGTGTTTCTCGGGTAAGAACTTACAAAGATTCAATTTGATGTGGTCTAATGTTGGATGGCTTAGCACAGCATTCGTTTGCCAATAAGCACCCTTCCTTTTGCTTTACAACATAATTTACTATGGGGATACCAAATATTTAGGCTCACGCATTGCTGTAATATCTAGTATCCCCTACGTTCCATGGGTTATCCATTAGACATTGACCACTAGAAGTTGCCTTTTATTTGATAGCAGATTACAGTATATTTTCACATTTTGTACATCATTCCATAGGAAGTTACATCCAGTGCGCTTAGGGGATACCAAATATAATAGCCTATATGGGCTATAATATTAAGTATCCCCTGTGCTTCTCAAGTTGGAAATTACCAGGGTTTAATTTGATATAGTCTTATGTTGGATGGGTCAGCTATGCCAAGGAGCATCCTTTTTTTTGTGCTTTAAAACATCGTTTACTATAAGGATACCAAATAGTATGACCCACGTATTGCTGTAATATCTTGTATCCCCGATGTTTCATGGGTTACCCTTTAGCCATTGACCAGTTGAAGTTGCCTTTCGTTTGATAACAGACTACAATACCTTCTCACATTTTTACATCATTTCACAAGATTTTACATCCGGTTCCCTTAGGGGATACCAAATATAATGGCCTTTACAGGCTATCAATATTTGGTATCCCCAGTGTTTCGCGGGTTAGAAATTACCAGGATTCAATATGATATCACCATATGTTGCATGGGGGAGCACAGTATTTCTATACCAAAAATCACCCTTCCTTTTGCTTTCCAACATCATTTAATATGGGGATACCAAATATTATGGCTCACTCATTGCTATAATATCTCGTATCCCCTATGTTTCATGGGTTACCCTTGAGCCATTGAAAAGTTGACATTGTCTTTCATTTGATAGAAGACTACAGTATCTTTTCACATTTTGTACATCATTCCACAAGATTTTTGTCACCGGTACCCTTAGGGGGATACCAATTATAATGGCATATACGGCCTATAATATTTGGTATCCCCAACGTTTCTCGGGTTAGAAGTTACCAGGATTCAATTTGACATCGCCTTATGTTGGATGGAGGAGCACAGTATTTGTATACCAAATACCACCCTTCTTTTGCTTTCCAACATCATTTACTGTGGGAATACCAAATATTATGGCTCATGCATTGACATAATATCTCCTATCCCCTATGTTTCGTGGGTTACCCTTTAGCCATTGGCCAATTGAATTCGCCTTTTATGTGATAGCAGACTACAGTATCTTTTTACATTTGTACATCATTCCACAAGATTTTGCATCCGTACCCTCAGGGGATACCAAATTTAATAGCCTATACAGCCTATAAGATTTGGTAGCCCCAGTGTTTCTCGGGTTAGAAGTTACCAGGATTCAATTTGACATTGACTTATGTTGGATGGATGAGCACAGTATTTCTATACCAAACAGCACCCTTCCTTTTGCTTTCCAACATCATTTACTATGGGGATACCAAATATTATGGCTCATGCATTGTTGTACTATCTCGTATCCCCTATGTTTCATGGGTTACCTTTTGAGCCATTGAAAGGTTGAAATTCCCTTCTGTTTGATAGCAGACTACAGTATGTTTTCACATTTTGTACATCATTCCACAAGATTTTTCATTCGTACCCTTAGGGGATACCAACTATAATAGCCTATACGGCCTATAATATTTGGTATCCCCAGTGTTTCCCGGGTTAGAAGTTACCAGGATTCAATTTGACTTCGCCTTATGTTGGATGGGGGAGCACAGTATTCCTATACCAAATAGCACCCTTCCTTTTGCTTTCCAACATAATTTTCTATGGGGATATTATGGCTCACCCATTGTTGTAGTATATCGTAACCCCTATGTTTCATGGGTTACCCTTTAGCCATTGACCAATTGAATTTGCCTTTTATGTGATAGCAGACTACAGTATCTTTTTACATTTGTACATCATTCCAAAAGATTTTGCATCTGTACCCTCAGGGGATACCAAATTAAATAGCTTATACAGCCTATAATATTTGGTATCCCCGGTGTTTCTCGGGTTAGAAGTTACCAGGATTCAATTTGACATTGCATTATGTTGGATGGAGGAGCACATTACTTGCATACCAAATACCACCCTTCCTTTTGCTTTCCAACATCATTTACTAAGGGGATACCAAATAATATGGCTCACACATTGCCATAATATCTCGTTTCCCCTATTTTTCATGGGTTAACCATGAGCCATTGAATAGTTGAAATTGCCTTTTGTTTGATAGCAGACTGCAGTATCTTTTCATATTTTATACATCATTCCACAAGATTTTGCATCAGTACTCTTAGGGGATATCAACTATAATAGCCTATACGGCGTATAATATTTGGTATCCCCAGTGTTTCTCGGGTTAGAAGTTACCAGGATTCAGTTTGACTTCGCCTTATGTTAGATGCAGGAGCACAGTATTTCTATACCAAATAGCACCGTTCCGTTTGCTTTCCAACATCATTTACTAAGGGGATACCAAATAATATGGCTCACACATTGCCATAATATCTTGTTTCCCCTATTTTTCATGGGTTACCCATGAGCCATTGAATAGTTGAAATTGCCTTTTGTTTGATAGCAGACTACAGTATCTTTTCATATTTTATACATCATTCCACAAGATTTTGCATCAGTACTCTTAGGGGATATCAACTATAATAGCCTATACGGCGTATAATATTTGGTATCCCCAGTGTTTCTCGGGTTAGAAGTTACCAGGATTCAGTTTGACTTCGCCTTATGTTAGATGCGGGAGCACAGTATTTCTATACCAAATAGCACCGTTCTGTTTGCTTTCAAACATCATTTACAATGGGGATACCAAATATTGTGGCTCACGCATTGCTGTAATATCTCGTATCCACTATGTTTCATGGGTTACCCTTTACCCATTGACTAGTTGAAATTGTCTTTTGTTTGATAGCAGACTACAGTGTTGTTTCCCATTTTGGATATCATTCCACAAGATTCTGCATCTGGTACCCTTAGGGGATACCAAATATTATAGCCTATACGGCCTATAATATTTGGTATCGCATGTATTACTTGGATTGGAACTTACCAGGGTTTAATTTGACATGGTCTTATGTTGGATGGGTGAGCACAGTGTTTCTATCCCAAAAAGCACCCTTCCTTTTGCTTTCCAGCATCGTTTACTATAGGGACACCAAATATTATGGCTCATGCTTTGCTGTAATTTCTTGTATCCCCTACGTTTCACAGGTTGCCCTTTAGCCATTGATCAGTTGAAGTTGCCTTTTTATTCGATTACCGACTACAGTATCTTTTCAAATTTTTTAAATCATTGCACAAGATTTTACATTCGGTTCCTTTGGAGGATATCTTATATTATCGCCTTTACCGGCTGCAATATTTGGTATCCTCCGTGTTTCTCAGGTTAGAAGTTACAAGGATTCAATTTGACATCGCCTTATGTTGGATGGGAGAGCACAGTATTTCTATACCAAATTGCACCCTTCCTTTTGCTTTCCAAAATCATTAAGTATGGGGTTACCAAATATTATGGCTCACACATTGCTGTAATATCTCACATCACTTATGTGTCATGGCTTACCCTTTAGCCATTGACCAGTTGAATTTGCCTATTGTTTGATAGCAGACTACAGCATCTTTTCACATTTTGTAGATCATTCCACAAGATTCTGCATCCGGTAACCTTAGGGGATACCAAATATAATTGCCTATATGGCCTATAATATTTGGTATCCCCTAGGTTTCTAGGGTTATAACTTACCAGGATTCAATTGGGCATGGGTTTTATTTTGGCTTGGGTGAGGACAGTATTTTTCTGTCAACTATCACTCTTCCTTTTCCAACATAGTTTACTGGGGATACCAAATATTATGGTTCACGTACTGGTGTAATATCTTGTATCCCCTACGTTTCATGGGTTAGCCTTTAGCCATGGACCAGTTGAATTTGCCTTTTATTTGATAGCAGACTACAGTATGTTTTAACATTTTTAAATCATTGCACAAGATTTTACATCCGGTAGCCTTAGGGAATACCATATTTAATGTCCTCTACCACCTATAATATTTTGTATTCCCTGTGTTTCTGGAGTTAGAAGTCACCAGGATTCAATTTGACATAATCTGATGTTGGATGTGTGAGCACAGTATCGTTCTTCCAACTGGCACCCTTCCTTGAGTTTTCCAACACCTTTTACTATGGGAATACTGATATTACAGCTCATGCATTCCTGTAATATCTTGTATCCCCTACTTAGCTTTTAGTCATTAAGCAACTGGAGTTGCCTTTTATTTGATACAAGATTGCCATCTCTTTTTGCAATTTTGATTTCATTCCACAATCTTTCTCATCTGTTTATGTTGGAGGATACCAAATATAATGGTCCATACTGGCTATGATATTTGACATCCCTTATATTTCTCAGGTTCGGACTTACCAGGATTCAATTTGATATGGCCTGATGTTGGTTGAGTGAGCACAGTATTGTTCTGACAACTGACACCCTTCTTTGGGTTTTCCAACACCTTTTACTTCTGGGATATACAGATTATGGCATATGCATTGCTGTATTATCTTGTATCCCCATACTTATCAAGGGTTACCTTTTAGCCTTTGACCAACTGGAGTTGCCTTTTATTTGATACCAGATTGCATTTGCTTTTCGCAATTTTGAATTCATTTCACAATCTTTCAAATTTGTCTCCTTTGCTGATACCAAATATGATGGCCTATCCAGACTACAGTATTTGGTATCCCCTATGTTTCTTTGGTTAGAACATATCAAGATTCATTTTGACATGGTCTTATGTTGGCTGTGTGAGTACAGTATTTTTCTGCCAACTGGCATTTTTCTTTGAGTTTTCCAACATCTCTTACTATGGGGATACTGAATATTACGGCTTATGCAAGGCTGTAATATTTGTATGCCCTACTTTTTATGGGTTACCCTTTAGCTATTGAATAACTGAGATTGCCTTATATTTGATAGCCAATTACAGCATCTTTTCGCATTTTTGATTTCATTCCACAATCTTCACATTAGTTTCCTTTGGGGATACCAACTATAATGACCTATACGGACTATAGGATTTGGTATCCCCTATGTTTCTCTGGTTAGAACTTATCAGGATTCATTTTGACATGGTTTTATGTTGGCTGGGTGAGCACAGTTTTTTTCCGGCAACTGGCACCCTTCCTTGAGTTTTCTAACTACCTGTTGCTATGGGGATACAGCATATTAAAGCTCATACTTTGCTGTAGTATCTCGTATCCCCTACTATTCAAGGGTTACCTTTTAGCTATTGACCAACTGGAGTTGCCTTTTGGGTGATACAGATTGCAATCTCTTTTCATATTTTTGTTTTCATTCAACAAACTTTGACATCCGGTTCCTTTGGGGATACTAGATATAATGGCCCATACTGACTATAATATTTGTTATCCCCTAGGTTTTTAGGGTTATAACTTACCAGGATTCAATTGGGCATGGGTTTTATGTTGGCCTGGTGAGTACAGTATTTTTCTGCCAACTAGCACCCTTCCTTGAATTTTGTAACATATGTTAGTATGGGCATACCAAATATTACGGCTTTTGCATGGGCTGTAATATATCGTATCCCCTACTTTTCAAGAGTTACTCTTTAGCCATTGACCAACTAAAGTTGTGAGAAGCCGGGTCAGTAAGTGTAGCACCCTGCACTAACCTGGGTGACCCTTATGGTGATTTTACGGGTTGAGGTAACCATATAAAGCTCTCTAAGTGGTAGGTGTGGAGAGCAGCCTTCAGGCTTAATCTAAGAGGAGTGCAACGCAGCCTGGCTCACTAGTATCTAACAGTTTAGTATAGGCTAAATGAAAAAGAACCACACCGTGTACTTATAAAAATAGATATTTATTAAATCATTCACTAACATGTTACACTATCTCCCACCCAGAGAATTTCACAATGCACACAATACTTTGGACATAGAATAGCAGTTGGCACCAACACACAGAGGGCCCCCGAAGGGAGACAAACCATATATCAAATTAATGGGAAGTGAACCACGACCTAAGGTGAGACCGGACCCAAGAGACGTAGAAGAGTCAGGGACCCAAGGAACCACCCCTAGTGAGAGTTGAGGAACCCCCACAATGGTCAGGTAAGAAGGAATACTTGACCATACACTCTATACTGATCAGCGGGTACGTCGCGGTTGCAGTCTTACCACAGAAGGACAAAAGAGTCTGTTGGAACTCAGAAGTTAGTTCGAGACGAAGAGTACCTGAAAGCAGAGGGGGCAGAGTCTAGGCCACACCAGGACATCCAGGAGGCACGGAAGAAGGCCACTTGAGTTCAAGAAAGCAAAAGGTGAATGAAGAGGCTTCTAGCTTGGGTACACTGAAGTGGTAGCTCTGACTGAGCCACAGCAATGCTGAGGACAACAGAGTTGGTTTGTCCAACCAATAGGGCTTTTGTTGGAACCCGAACACTGGAGTTGTGGGAAATGGGAATCATGGAATACGATGCAGCACTACTTACTACCATACCCAATGGACACACCTACGAGCCACACTACCCGACACTATAAATTGCTGATGTGGAACGGGAAGTACATGGCCACAACCACAAAGAGGCACTGAGTTCATACATATCTTAAGCGCCACTGTAAACACATAGCTTTTTTGCAAGAGATGCATTTGACACAGGCAGAGTTACAAAAAGTACATGCAAATTGGAGGGGACAAGTGTATGGCACTAAGACACTGACGTATGCAAGGGGGTCATGATATGGATTGCCCTGGGGGTCCCATTTGTGAAAGACATACACAGAGTTGACACTGAGGGGTAGGTGCATGATGGTGTAAGGACACTTGGACTGTGCCCCCCTCATGCTGGTGGTTGTTTATGCCCCAGCAGTAATCATGCTGCTTTTTTAAAGTCTCTTCACCCGAGCTCTTTTCTGGAACTCACACAATCACAGCATAGCTGGCAGAGACTTTAATTGTGTTCTGTATGTTGTCCGGGACTGCTCCACCCCTCCACTGAACGACGCTATGTGTGTCAGGGTGTCACAATACTTTCGGGACTGGATGGTTAACAAGAGCGGGTTCGATATGTGGCACTCGCACCATTCAGACACCAGTGACTTCTTGTTTTATTGCCGGGTCCATGACCTCCAAACCAAGCTTGATCTTTTTCTCTGCAATGAACCATTGGGCACGCAGATAATTATGACGGAGTTCTTGGCGCGAAGCCTCTCAGATCACTGCCCACTGCTGATGACATTACAGACCTTGAGGTTATAGACCGAGGCCCTTCAGAACCCTCCCTTTAGGGAAGCCCTATCAATACATATTACCCAATATTTTGAACTTAACACAGGCACCACCCTCTCCAGGCACTGGAGTGGAATGCCCAGAAGGTGGTCATCAGATGGCAATGAATTGCTACTACATGGGGGGGTTCATAAGGCCCTGCACGGGGAGCTTCTTGACATGGAGCAGGAGTTGAGACTACTTGAGACTGAGGTGTCATTGTGGGCTGACGGGACTGAACGACACAAGCAGCTAAGAAAGAGTCACACGGATCTAGTGGCGCAGTCAGGGAAACATGACTATAGGCACTGCCTTGCCCTTCTCATTGCAGAGAGGGATCGCTCAGGCAGGTTATTGGCATGGCAGGTTATGGATAGGAGCAATCAAGTTGGGAGGTGATACAGTGGTTACAATGCAAGTGGCCATTAATGCTGCTTTTGCAGAGTACTATTGCTCCCTGTATGCAGACATACACAGCCCCCCTCCCCGTTGACAGGTTCAAGGGGATTCTTCATGGGCTACCATTACCCTGATTGATTCCGCTCCAATGTGCCGAAGTGGATGAGTCCCTTCAAATGGATGTTATATGGGTGGCTATCACCCAATTTGCCTGAAATAAAACTCTGGCTACGGATGGACTCACAATAGAATATTATGCCACTTTCAATGCACACATTTCCCAGAATCTCTTGGAAGTTTTTAATTAAGAAGGGTCAGCTTCAAGACTTGGTCCATGAGGCCCTGATAGAGGTGTGAAAACCAGGCCGGAATCCCCTGAAGTACCCTCATATTAGCTGATCTCCCTCTTAACTGTAGACTATAAGATAGTTGAAAAGGCCCTGGCCAATAGGCTGCTCCCTGTGGCTAACACCATAGAGCACATAGATCAATGTGGCTTTATTCCTGAATGCAATACCATCCTCAACATACCACGACTACTTCATCTGATGAAAGCTGACTCGAATGAGATGAGTGAACAGTTGCCGGTTTCGCTTGACACAGAAAAGGCATTTGACATACTGGGGTGAGATTACCTACTGGCAACGCTAGAGGAAATGGGCATTGGGCCAGGCCACCTTAGTTAGATTCACACCCTCTATAAGAACCCAACAGCAAGAGTCAAGATGGGACAGTTGATATCTGACAGCTTTAACATACATAGAGGCACCAGGGAGGGTTGTCCCCTGTCCCTGTTGATTTGTACTCTGGCAATGGAGCCCCTGGCCTATTGCCTGCACTTGCAAGTGCAGCTTTGGAGTCTCCTAGAACATATATTGAACACCATATCATCTCTTTATAAGCAGACAATGTCCTTATGTATCTGTGTGATGCCACTGTCACACTTCCAACCCTGAAGGACACACTGGAGGAATTTAGAATCGTGTCAGGCCTAAGAGTAAATTGGTCTAAGTCTTGCCTGTACGCCATGTGTCCGGTTCCTGAGGATAACAGGAGGACCCTGCTGTGGTATTGTCTGGAATGGCGTGTTGACATGCCCAAGTACTTGGGTGTACAGATCTACCACTTGGACAAGGACCTTGTAGAGGGTAAGGTTGTAGGAAGCTTGCTCTGTATATACTATAGCAAAATGGGGTATAGTGTTCAGAGTCCAGTGTAACCCCAAAGGTCGGCAGAGGTAAAAGTGGATAGCACCTTTCTCTCCATTTGTTATAGCGTGGGCGAGCAGTAAGGATTAATCAGTAGTGTTAAGCATTTATTGTACACACTTAGGCAGCAAATTATGTCACACACTCAAAGACTGAACTCAGACCAATTTGTTTGTACAAAAAATATTATTTAGTTATTTTATTTTTAGATCCAAGCTAAGCCTGGTTCAGGTAAGTGAAATAAATGCTTTGCAAAATTGTATGCAATGTTTTAGAATTTAATGCAGGTTCAAATGCAGTTGATTGAATTACAGGTAAGTCAATGTTTCTAAATTACTGTTCAGATTACTATGCATGTTACTTTTTAGATTACTTTTGCTAATCAGTGTGATATGCCTAGATAGCACGTGACTATTGGTACAGGTTATCCTGAAGGTTTTCACTCAGATTGGGAAGGTATGTAGTCATCCAAACAATTAAAATATTCCAATGAATGAGTGAATACGCAATAGGATATAGTGCTGTGTTATTGTGTTTACAGGTCATCTGAAGGGTTATCTAGAATGCTTGGTCTTTCTTCCGGATGGATGTAAGTGTCATCTCGATGATTGTCACGTAGGGGGCATCACTTGGGTGCAATGGTGGCATGATGCATGCTAATAGGCTTGTAGCATCACATAATCACATTCTCTTGACATTGAGTTCTTACATTACAGATCATAATTTTTTTGCTCATCAGCTGATGAGTTTCCCTTTCAATTAACAGGTTTGCCCCTGACGAACGGACAGTTTGTCCCGAAATGCATTGGGCGCTGTTCTTCTGAATTTGCTTACAGCCTCAATTGATTGTATCAATGCATGTAAAATACATTTATGTTTATGTACTATGTTGAATAATTTGAATTGTTTTGTTATAAAATGTTTAAAAATGGAAAAGTAAAAACTTTTTAAAAGAATTTGAAATGAATTGTTACTCTTAGATTATTTTGAGGTATTTCAAACACAGCAGTGCACGCTCGAGTCCAAGTTACATAGGGGACTTGGCCACCTCATATATTACCTACTGGCGGTCGCCAGTAGGTAGTTATAGTTAGGACCCTGTTTCCATAGGAAATCCGCAACATTCTATTTTGAATAACTTTGGCGCCGGTCGACGAATCCTCGCGAATTTCTCAAAATAGGTGGGGCGCTACGCTCTGCTCCTACCCTGAAAGTCTCGGGGGGATTCGTCAAGCGGGGGCTGAGATAAAAGGGGGGTCCCAAAACGCGTTTTTCCCATGCATTTTTCCATAGGACCTTTAGACAGGGCTACAGCCCGAACGGCTGAACAGAATTACTAGAAATTTGGCAGAGAGGTAGTCCTCAGGTCAGGGAAGTGCCTTTTGTAGGTTTGGTGTAAATCTGTTCAGTAGATTCTGAGAAAATAGCCTTTAAATCAATATATATATCTGAGCCAGCTTACGGTACGCTTACCGTAAGCTTACCGTACGCGTACGGTGGCGTGCGCGAGCGCGATTCTGAATGGCTGTTACATCTAAGTAAACATTCGAATCGGTCGAAACCAGGAAGCGGCGGCCGCCATTTTCTCTCTCGCACGCTGAGGGGGGGGCTGTAAACAAAGGCAAAAAACATATAAAGGGGCTGTTTAGACAGCGCCCATGCACATAGCCATGTTAGTTGAGTCCTCAAAGATCCCCCAAGGCCAAAAACGGTAAATTTTTATTTTTTGAAAATTTCACCGATTACGCTTACCGTACGCGTACGGTGCGCTTACGCTAAACATTTTAATAAAAAAAAAAAACCACTCTCTGTGCATGGCATATTATTGTCATCACTTACAAATTAAATTTAACAGATTACCTATCACAAGGAAGCGCATAATATGTCCTCCATGTGCGCACGGTGCGTAATGTGGGCACGCGGTGCGCGTAGCGCACTGCGTGCCCACCTTGCGTGTACGGCACTAACTGCGTAAAGTGGGCGAGCGGTGCGCGAAGCGCACCGCGTGCTCACTGTGCGCGCACGGTGCGCGAAGCGCACCGTGCGCGCACGGAACGAACTGCGTTAAGTGGGCGTGCACGCCACGAATGGCGTAAAGTAACTTAGCATTTAAAAAACCGTACAAATTCACTGAAAAAACCATAGGTTTCACACACGTTATAGTTAGGAATTAGCATTTAAAAAACCTTGCAAATTCACTGAAAAAACCATAGGTTTCAGACATGTTATAGTTAGCGGAAATTTTACTGATAAAAAACCAATGAAATTCCCCCGTTATAGTTAGTGCAGGCAACTATAACTCACGCGACCGCAATCTTCTGCTGATGACATATGTGTCTTTATGAAAAAAAAATATTTGTAATATATGTATAGCTAAAAATTTATGGAAGAAGACATGGGCAAATAAGTGTCTAAATACAGTATTAGCATCAGCAGAGGATTGCGGTCGCGTGAGTTATAGTTGCCTGCACTAACTATAACGGGGGAATTTCATTGGTTTTTTATCAGTAAAATTTCCGCTAACTATAACATGTCTGAAACCTATGGTTTTTTCAGTGAATTTGCAAGGTTTTTTAAATGCTAATTCCTAACTATAACGTGTGTGAAACCTATGGTTTTTTCAGTGAATATATATATAGATATCACACTGAGACATCTTAGATAAAAAGTAAGAAAATTCACTTTTAGAACACATGCATTTTTAAAATGTTCCATACGTGCCAACTCCACACTTAGAACAATTTTCAAGGAAAAACAGTCAATATACACCTATAGAGAAAAATGAAGTTAACGGTTTGCAGGTAAGTACTGGTTTGTGGGAGTTGGTAGTCTGGGGTTAGAATCAGTGTTCCCCCAGGGTCAAGGAGGCACTCTCAGAACACCCTCAGCAGCACTAGGGCAGCCAGGTGCAGAGTGCTGAGGCACAATGTTATCCAATGGGGATAGGAGACCTCCGGTTGGTGGCTGCTCACGAGCAGGCCACAAGGTTGTGGGAGCAAAGCTGCTGGTGTTAGGCTCAGGGAAAAGGGGGATCCGAGTTAGCACCCGAAGTACACCCGCAGGGGCGGCTGGGTGCAGGGTGATGTTTTGGTGTCGGATGCCCCGTTGTTTTCAATGAGGATTCTCCGGTTGCAACAAGGACTGCAGGCTTTGGGCCGAAGATCTTCTGGAGGTGATCACTGGTTGGAGAGGTAATTTGGGATGCTTGGGGATGCTGGGACACCATCGGTTGGGCCACCCAAGGCCGTGGGACGTCCGGTGCATGGGTGTCTTTAGGCGTTGGTTTTCCTTACCAGCTCAGGTGGCAGGGATCCTCCAGAAAGGGACTGCAGTCTTCGCTTGGAGATTCGAGGCAGGTCAGAGATCACCAGATCTCAGGTCACAATGGCCGTGGAGACTTCCTCGTGGTATTGGGCCACTCGAACTCGGGCTGTTGGCGTCTGGTGCAGAGCGATGCAGACTCGTGGTTTTGGCTGGGGCCTGAGTCTGTAGGTGAGCAAATCCGGTGCTCACTGGAGACAAAGTCTTTGGCTTGAAAGGCAGGACAGGTCCTCGGGGTTCTTGAGGTTGCTGGCTGCGGCACACACCGGGATTTCGCTGGAGCAGGTTCAAGGTGGGGACCAATGGGTCCCTTCCTTGGGGTGGGTACACCCCCTATTATGCTACCCTCCAGTGGGAGGTGGGCATATGCCTCACTGGGGTTGGCTGAGTCCCCCATCTGCAAGATGGTGGGGAATGAGAGTTGTGCTTCCTCACCTCCCTCATCTGAGGGGTGGGGTTGGCAAAGGTGGGCACACCACCCTTCCTCACTTGGTTTTCCCGCCTATTCTACTGCCCAAAGTGGGTGTCAGAACCAGTGGGGACCAGTTGCTAAAAGCATCAAGTGGCGTGGGGAATCTCACAAAGGCAGCAAGCCTTTGAATCTTCCCCTTCGTGAACCCAGCCCATCCTGGGGAAGGAGGCTTGGCACCTCATCCCAGGAGGTGCATTGTTTCAGGTCCCCAAGAGCAGCAGGTTCTCGACCCAGTGGTCTAGAAACATGTCTTGTGGTGGCAGCTGAATGCAGCCACTCAGCCTGGACACTAGTGGTAGGTTAGTTTTTGGGGGGCATCTCTGAGATGCCCTCTGTGTGCATTTTTCATTAAATCCCACACTTTAATGTGCCGAGAATTCAGTGTAGCCATTATTGTGCTGGGGAGTTCGCAATGACACTCTCAGCACCATATACTATTAATGACAGCACTGCACTTACAATGTCTAAGAATGGACTTAGACACTGTAGGGATACAGGGCTCATGCACCTGTACCCTCACCACTGGTATAGTGCACCCAGCTAGAGGGGTGACTGACCTATGCCAGGGTAGTGGGTTGTATGCATGTCACACAGGGATGTGTGCCATGTCAACTTTTCACTTTGATCTGCACCAAAACCAGCAGGTTGCAAAGGCAGTGTGTGAGTGTAAAGGTATAGGACCTCTAAGGGTGGCACAATAAGTTCTGCAGCCCTAAGAGGCCTTCTCTGGTCACAGTGCCCTGGGTACCCGTGGTACCATTTACCAAGGGCTGACCTGTGGCCAGAGATGCCAATTGGGTTTGGGTTAGTTTTGGGGAAACCCAGGGTACATCAAGTCAAAAGGGCATCAGTAGTCTGGCAAAAAGAGTCTTCCTAGTCTTTCAGGCGAGGAAGGGTAGAGGAAGTGGGTTGAAAGTTGCAGGGCCTACTCTGCCTTACATCCTTCTGTCCAGGTCAGTTTCTTTGGGGAGCTGGCCTACCTCAACAGTCTCAGGACCTAATTCTCAATGCTCTTTTCCTAGCTCTTTAGTGTCTTCACCCCATCTTTTTAGTTTGGGTTCAGAGGTGCCTACCTCTGCAAATTCTAACTTAGCTTGGGCAAAGCCCAGCTTACCCACAGAGGTTACCCACAGCTTGAGCAACCCCACCATTACCAAGAGGGCCAGGGGGCCTAACTTGCTATTTGGCAGGGGGCTAGGCCATCACGCCAAGGTCAGTGCCGCCATGAAGGCAAACACCCAGCAGAGGCTACTAACAGCTGTCAGTGCCCAGAACCACACCTTTAGCTCTTCCCTGGCAGGTAAAGGGGCTAACTTACAGGCTTCTTTGGATTCTGGGGGCCTATCTGCTGTTTTAGGGTAGGGGGTCCCTGCACTTGATAGTGAACACCCTTCTTCCATCCTATGTTTTGCCAGCTGAGGAGCCACCAACTCACGTTCGACAGTGACCTGACTAGTCAGGCCTTTTTGTTGGCTAGGGGGGACTTCATCAGTGGCAATTTTGGAGTTCTCCCTTACTGGGATAGAATCTCCCATGCCCACTTGAACTGTGGCTAACAGTTGTCCAGCTTTCCTATACTGTCTCTACTTTTTCTTTTGGAGCTTAGCTGCACTAACTGCAGGTTGAGCCCCCCTCAGGTTTCTTGGGTGAGATCTGGCAATGGACCAGTGCCTCTCTTTGGCTTAGACCATGGGTACTCACCAACTTTCACTCGGGGGCCAAATTTACAGTGTGGTTTGTGGCCGAGGGCTGCACCGGTGGGGGTGGGTTCAGAGGGGGAGGGGAGGGGAGGGGCTAAAGCAAAAAATAATTGTGACCATGAGGTTGAACACAGGTCCCTGCAGCAGACGCCTTTGTCCACTGAGCCACCAGACCCGGCATACACAAATCTCTCTCTCTCTCTCCCTTACCCCCTCCCTCCCCTCTCCCTCCCCCTCCCTCCCCCTCCCTCTCCCTCTCCCTCTCTCCCCCACCCTCCCTCCACCTCCCTCTCCCTCACTCTCTCTCTCCCCCTGTCTCTCTCTCCCCCTGTCTCTCTCTCCCCGTCTCTCTCTCCCTGTCTCTCTCTCCCTGTCTCTCTCCCCTGTCTCTCTCCCCCTGTCTCCCTCCCTCCATCGCCCTCCTCCCTCTGTCTCCCTCCTCCCTCTGTCTCCCTCCTCCCTCTGCCTCCCTCCTCCCTCTCTGTCTCCCTCCTCCCTCTCTGTCTCCCCCTCTGTCGCCCTCCCTCTGTCGCCCTCCCTCTGTCTCCCTCCCTCTGTCTCCCCCACTGTCTCCCCCTCTGTCTCCCCCTCTGTCTCCCCCTCTGTCTCCCTCCCTCTGTCTCCCTCACTCTGTCTCCCTCCCTCTCTCTCCCTCCGTCTCTCTTCCTCCATCTCTCTCCCTCCGTCTCTCTCTCTCTGTCTCCCTCCCTCTGTCTTCCTCCCTCCCTCTCTCTCCCTCTGTCTCCCTCCCTGTCTCCCTCTCCCTCCCTCTCTCTCCCTCCCTCCCTACCTGTCACCCTCTGTCTCCGTCCCTCTCCCTCTGTCTCTCTCCCTCCGTCTTCCTCCGTCTTCCTCCCTCTTCCTCCGCCTACCTCCCTCCCTCTGTCCCCCTCCGTCTCCCTCCCTCCGTCTCCTTCCCTCCCTCTCCCTCCCTCTCCCTCCCTCTCCCTCCCTCCCTCTGTCTCCCTCCGTCTCCCTCCCTCCCTCTCCCTCCTTCCGTCTCCCTCCATCTCCCTCCCTACCTCCCTCTGTCTCCCTCCATCTCCCTCCCTTCGTCTCTGTCTCTCTGTCTCTCTCCCTGTCTCTCTCCCTCCCTCTGTCCCCCTCCGTCTCCCTCCCTCCGTCTCCCTCCCTCTCCCTTCCTCCCTCTGTCTCCCTCCATCTCCCTCCCTCCCTCTCCCTCCTTCTGTCTCCCTCCATCTCCCTCCCTCCATCTGTCTCCCTCCATCTCCCTCCCTCCGTCTCTCTCTCTGTCTCTCTCCCTGTCTCTCTCCCTCGGTATCCTTCCCTCTGTCTCCCTCTCCCTCCCTCTCCCTCCCTCCTCCCTCTGTCTCCATCCTCCCTCTGTCTCCCTCCTCCCTCTCTGTCTCCCTCCTCCCTCTCTGTCTCCCCCTCTGTTGCCCTCCCTCTGTCGCTCTCCCTCTGTCTCCCTCTCTGTCTCTCTATCTGCCTCCCTCTCTGTCCCCCCTCTGTCTGCCCCTCTGTCTCCCTCCCTCTGTCTCCCTCCCTCTGTCTCCCTCCCTCTCTCTCCCTCTGTCTCTCTCCCTCTGTCTCCCTCCCTCTCTCTCCCTCCCTCTCTCTCCCTCCCTCTCTCTCCCTCTGTCTCACTCCCTCTATCTCTCCCTGTCTCCCTCCCTCCCTATCTCCCTCCCTCCATTTCTCTCTCTCTCTGTCTCCCCCCCTCAATCTCTCCCTGACTCTCTCCATGTCTCTCTCCCTCCCTGTCTCCCTCTCCCTCCCTCCCTCTGTCTCCCTCCCTCCCTCCCTCTGTCACCCTCCGTCTCCCTCCCTGTCTCCCTCCCTCCCTCTCCCTCCCTCTCCCTCTGTCTCTCTCCCTCCCTCTCCCTCCCTCTCCTTCCATCTCCCTCTGTCTCCCTCCGTCTCCCTCCCTCCGTCTCCCTCCCTCGGTCTCCCTCCCTCCATCTCTCTCTCTCTGTCTCCCTTCATCTCTCTCCCTCTGTCTCCCTCCCTGTCTCCCTCTCCCTCCCTCTGTCTCCCTCCTCCCTCTCTGTCTCCCTCCTCCCTCTCTGTCTCCCCCTCTGTCACCCTCCCTCTGTCGCTCTCCCTCTGTCTCCCTCTCTGTCTCTCTATCTGTCTCCCTCTCTGTCCCCCCCTCTGTCTCCCCCTCTGTCTCCCTCCCTCTGTCTCCCTCCCTCTCTCTCCCTCCCTCTCTCTCCCTCTGTCTCTCTCCCTCTGTCTCCCTTCCTCTCTCTCCCTCCCTCTCTCTCCCTCCCTCTCTCTCCCTCTGTCTCCCTCCCTCTATCTCTCCCTGTCTCCCTCCCTCCCTCCATCTCTCTCTCTCTCTGTCTCCCCCCTCTATCTCTCCCTGACTCTCTCCCTGTCTCTCTCCCTCCCTGTCTCCCTCTCCCTCCCTCTGTCTCCCTCCCTCCCTCCCTCTGTCACCCTCCGTCTCCCTCCCTGTCTCCCTCCCTCCCTCTCCCTCCCTCTCCCTCTGTCTCTCTCCCTCCCTCTCCCTCCATCTCCCTCTGTCTCCCTCCGTCTCCCTCCCTCCATCTCTCTCCCTCCGTCTCTCTCCCTCCGTCTCTCTCCCTCCGTCTCTCTCTCTCTGTCTCCCTCCCTCTGTCTTCTTCCCTCTCTCTCCCTCTGTCTCCCTCCCTGTCTCCCTCTCCCTCCCTCCCTCCCTGTCACCCTCCGTCTCCCTCCCTCTCCCTCTGTCTCTCTCCCTCCGTCTTCCTCCCTCTTCCTCCGTCTACCTCCCTCCCTCTGTCCCCCTCCGTCTCCCTCCCACCCTCCGTCTCCCTCCCTCCCTCTTCCTCCCTCTCCCTCCCTCTCCCTCCCTCCCTCTGTCTCCCTCCGTCTCCCTCCCTCCATCTCCCTCCCTCCCTCCCTCTGTCTCCCTCCATCTCCCTCCCTTCGTGTCTCTCTTTCTGTCTCTCTCCCTCCCTCTGTCCCCCTCTGTCTCCCTCCCTCCCTCCGTCTCCCTCCCTCTCCCTCCCTCTCCCTTCCTCCCTCTGTCTCCCTCTGTCTCCCTCCCTCTCCCTCCTTCTGTCTCCCTCCATCTCCCTCCCTCCCTCTGTCTCTCTCTCTGTCTCTCTCCCTGTCTCTCTCCCTCCCTCTGTCTCCCTCTGTCTCTCTCCCTCTGTCTCCCTCCCTCTGTCTCCCTCTCCCTCCCTCTGTCTCCCTCCTCCCTCTGTCTCCCTCCTCCCTCTGTCTCCCTCCTCCCTCTGTCTCCCTACTCCCTCTCTGTCTCCCTCCTCCATCTATGTCTCCCCCTCTGTCGCCCTCCCTCTGTCGCTCTCCCTCTGTCTCCCTCTCTGTCTCTCTATCTGTCTCCCTCTCTGTCCCCCTCTCTGTCTCCCCCTCTGTCTCCCTCCCTCTGTCTCCCTCCCTCTGTCTCCCTCCCTCTCTCTCCCTCCCTCTCTCTCCCTCTGTCTCTCTCCCTCTGTCTCCCTCCCTCTCTCTCCCTCCCTCTCTCTCCCTCCCTCTCTCTCCCTCTGTCTCACTCCCTCTATCTCTCCCTGTCTCCCTCCCTCCCTATCTCCCTCCCTCCATTTCTCTCTCTCTCTGTCTCCCCCCCTCAATCTCTCCCTGACTCTCTCCATGTCTCTCTCCCTCCCTGTCTCCCTCTCCCTCCCTCTGTCTCCCTCCCTCCCTCCCTCTGTCACCCTCCGTCTCCCTCCCTGTCTCCCTCCCTCCCTCTCCCTCCCTCTCCCTCTGTCTCTCTCCCTCCCTCTCCCTCCCTCTCCTTCCATCTCCCTCTGTCTCCCTCCGTCTCCCTCCCTCCGTCTCCCTCCCTCGGTCTCCCTCCCTCCATCTCTCTCTCTCTGTCTCCCTTCATCTCTCTCCCTCTGTCTCCCTCCCTGTCTCCCTCTCCCTCCCTCTGTCTCCCTCCTCCCTCTCTGTCTCCCTCCTCCCTCTCTGTCTCCCCCTCTGTCACCCTCCCTCTGTCGCTCTCCCTCTGTCTCCCTCTCTGTCTCTCTATCTGTCTCCCTCTCTGTCCCCCCCTCTGTCTCCCCCTCTGTCTCCCTCCCTCTGTCTCCCTCCCTCTCTCTCCCTCCCTCTCTCTCCCTCTGTCTCTCTCCCTCTGTCTCCCTTCCTCTCTCTCCCTCCCTCTCTCTCCCTCCCTCTCTCTCCCTCTGTCTCCCTCCCTCTATCTCTCCCTGTCTCCCTCCCTCCCTCCATCTCTCTCTCTCTCTGTCTCCCCCCTCTATCTCTCCCTGACTCTCTCCCTGTCTCTCTCCCTCCCTGTCTCCCTCTCCCTCCCTCTGTCTCCCTCCCTCCCTCCCTCTGTCACCCTCCGTCTCCCTCCCTGTCTCCCTCCCTCCCTCTCCCTCCCTCTCCCTCTGTCTCTCTCCCTCCCTCTCCCTCCATCTCCCTCTGTCTCCCTCCGTCTCCCTCCCTCCATCTCTCTCCCTCCGTCTCTCTCCCTCCGTCTCTCTCCCTCCGTCTCTCTCTCTCTGTCTCCCTCCCTCTGTCTTCTTCCCTCTCTCTCCCTCTGTCTCCCTCCCTGTCTCCCTCTCCCTCCCTCCCTCCCTGTCACCCTCCGTCTCCCTCCCTCTCCCTCTGTCTCTCTCCCTCCGTCTTCCTCCCTCTTCCTCCGTCTACCTCCCTCCCTCTGTCCCCCTCCGTCTCCCTCCCACCCTCCGTCTCCCTCCCTCCCTCTTCCTCCCTCTCCCTCCCTCTCCCTCCATCCCTCTGTCTCCCTCCGTCTCCCTCCCTCCATCTCCCTCCCTCCCTCCCTTTGTCTCCCTCCATCTCCCTCCCTTCGTGTCTCTCTTTCTGTCTCTCTCCCTCCCTCTGTCCCCCTCTGTCTCCCTCCCTCCCTCCGTCTCCCTCCCTCTCCCTCCCTCTCCCTTCCTCCCTCTGTCTCCCTCTGTCTCCCTCCCTCTCCCTCCTTCTGTCTCCCTCCATCTCCCTCCCTCCCTCTGTCTCTCTCTCTGTCTCTCTCCCTGTCTCTCTCCCTCCCTCTGTCTCCCTCTGTCTCTCTCCCTCTGTCTCCCTCCCTCTGTCTCCCTCTCCCTCCCTCTGTCTCCCTCCTCCCTCTGTCTCCCTCCTCCCTCTGTCTCCCTCCTCCCTCTGTCTCCCTACTCCCTCTCTGTCTCCCTCCTCCATCTATGTCTCCCCCTCTGTCGCCCTCCCTCTGTCGCTCTCCCTCTGTCTCCCTCTCTGTCTCTCTATCTGTCTCCCTCTCTGTCCCCCTCTCTGTCTCCCCCTCTGTCTCCCTCCCTCTGTCTCCCTCCCTCTCTCTCCCTCTGTCTCTCTCCCTCTGTCTCCCTCCCTCTGTCTCCCTCCCTCTCTCTCCCTCCCTCTCTCTCCCTCTGTCTCCCTCCCTCTATCTCTCCAAGTCTCCCTCCCTCCCTGTCTCCCTCCCTCCATCTCTCTCTCTCTCTGTCTCCCCGTCTATCTCTCCCTGACTCTCTCCCTGTCTCTCTCCCTCCCTGTCTCTCCCTCGCTGTCTCCCTCACCCTCCCTCTGTCTCCCTCCGTCTCCCTCTCTGTCTCCCCCCTCTATCTCTCCCTGACTCGCTCCCTGTCTCTCTCCCTCCCTGTCTCCCTCTCCCTCCCTCTGTCTCCCTCCCTCCCTCCCTCTGTCACCCTCCGTCTCCCTCCCTGTCTCCCTCCCTCCCTCTCCCTCCCTCTCGCTCTGTCTCTCTCCCTCCCTCTCCCTCCCTCTCCCTCCATCTCCCTCTGTCTCCCTCCGTCTCCCTCCCTGCGTCTCCCTCCCTCCGTCTCCCTCCCTCCATCTCTCTCTCTGTCTCCCTCCCTCTGTCTTCCTCCCTCTCTCTCCCTCTGTCTCCCTCCCTGTCTCCCTCTCCCTCCCTCTGTCTCCCTCCTCCCTCTCTGTCTCCCTCCTCCTTCTCTGTCTCCCCCTCTGTCGCCCTCCCTCTGTCGCTCTCCCTCTGTCTCCCTCTCTGTCTCTCTATCTGTCTCACTCTCTGTCCCCCCTCTGTCTCCCCCTCTGTCTCCCTCCCTCTGTCTCCCTCCCTCTGTCTCCCTCCCTCTCTCTCCCTCTGTCTCTCTCCCTCTGTCTCCCTCCCTCTGTCTCCCTCCCTCTCTCTCCCTCCCTCTCTCTCCCTCTGTCTCGCTCCCTCTATCTCTCCCTGTCTCCCTCCCTCCCTGTCTCCCTCCCTCCATCTCTCTCTCTCTCTGTCTCCCCCCTCTATCTCTCCCTGACTCTCTCCCTGTCTCTCTCCCTCCCTGTCTCCCTCTCCCTCCCTGTCTCCCTCTCCCTCCCTCTGTCTCCCTCCCTCCCTCTGTCACCCTCCATCTCCCTCCCTCCCCCTCCCTCCCTCTCCCTCCCTCTCCCTCTGTCTCTCTCCCTCCCTCTCCCTCCATCTCCCTCTGTCTCCCTCTGTCTCCCTCCCTCCGTCTCTCTCTCTCTGTCTCCCTCCCTCTGTCTTCCTCCCTCTCTCTCCCTCTGTCTCCCTCCCTGTCTCCCTCTCCCTCCCTCTGTCTCCCTCCCTCCCTCCCTCCCTGTCACCCTCCGTCTCCCTCCCTCTCCCTCTGTCTCTCTCCCTCCGTCTTCCTCCCTCTTCCTCCGTCTACCTCCCTCCCTCTGTCCCCCTCCGTCTCCCTCCCTCCCTCCCTCCATCTCCCTCCCTCCCTCCCTCCCTCTGTCACCCTCCGTCTCCCACCCTGTCTCCCTCCCTCCCTCTCCCTCCCTCTCCCTCTGTCTCTCTCCCTCCCTCTCCCTCCCTCTCCCTCCATCTCCCTCTGTCTCCCTTCCTCTCCCTCCCTCCGTCTCTCTCCCTCCGTCTCTCTCCCTCCGTCTCTCTCTCTCTGTCTCCCTCCCTCTGTCTTCCTCCCTCTCTCTCCCTCTGTCTCCCTCCCTGTGTCCCTCTCCCTCCCTCTGTCTCCCTCCCTCCCTCCCTGTCACCCTCCGTCTCCCTCCCTCTCCCTCTGTCTCTCTCCCTCCGTCTTCCTCCCTCTTCCTCCGTCTACCTTCCTCCCTCTGTCCCCCTCCGTCTCCCTCCCTCCCTCTCCCTCCCTCTCCCTCCCTCTCCCTCCCTCCCTCTGTCTCCCTCCGTCTCCCTCCCTCCCTCTCCCTCCTTCCGTCTCCCTCCATCTCCCTCCCTCCCTCCCTCTGTCTCCCTCCATCTCCCTCCCTTCGTCTCTCTCTCTCTGTCTCTCTCCCTGTCTCTCTCCCTCCCTCTGTCCCCCTCCGTCTCCCTCCCTCCGTCTCCCTCCCTCTGTCTCCCTCCCTCTCCCTTCCTCCCTCCGTCTCCCTCCGTCTCCCTCCCTCCCTCTCCCTCCTTCTGTCTCCCTCCATCTCCCTCCCTCCCTCTCCCTCCCTCCCTCTGTCTCCTTCCATCTCCCTCCCTCCGTCTCTCTCTCTGTCTCTCTCTCCCTGTCTCTCTCCCTCCCTCTGTCTCCCTCTGTCTCTCTCACTCTGTCTCCCTCTCTCTGTCTCCCTCTCCCTCCCTCTGTCTCCCTCCTCCCTCTGTCTCCGTCCTCCCTCTGTCTCCCTCCTCCCTCTGTCTCCCTCCTCCCTCTCTGTCTCCCTCCTCCCTCTCTGTCTCCCCCTCTGTCGCCCACCCTCTGTCGCTCTCCCTCTGTCTCCCTCTCTGTCTCTCTATTTGTCTCCCTCTCTGTCCCCCCTCTGTCTCCCCCTCTGTCTCCCTCCCTCTGTCTCCCTCCCTCTGTCTCTCTCCCTCTCTCTCCCTCTGTCTCTCTCCCTCTGTCTCCCTCCCTCTGTCTCCCTCCCTCTCTCTCCCTCCCTCTCTCTCCCTCCCTCTATCTCCCTCTGTCTCCCTCCCTCTATCTCTCCCTGTCTCCCTGTCTCCCTCCCTGTCTCCCTCCCTCCATCTCTCTCTCTCTCTGTCTCCCCCTCTATCTCTCCCTGACTCGCTCCCTGTCTCTCTCCCTCCGTCTCCCTCTCCCTCCATCTGTCTCCCTCCCTCCCTCCCTCTGTCACCCTCCGTCGCCCTCCCTGTCTCCCTCCCTCCCTCCCTCTCCCTCCCTCTCCCTCTGTCTCTCTCCCTCCCTCTCCCTCCCTCTCCATCCATCTCCCTCTGTCTCCCTCCCTCTGTCTCCCTCCCTCCGTCTCCCTCCCTCCATCTCCCTCCCTCCATCTCTCTCTGTCTGTCTCCCTCCCGCTGTCTCTCTCTCTGTCTCCCTCCCTCTATCTCTCCCTGTCTCCCTCCCTCCCTGTCTCCCTCCCTCCATCTTTCTCTCTCTGTCTCCCTCCCTCTATCTCTCCCTGTCTCTCTCCCTCCCTCTGTCTCCCTCTGTCTCCCTCCCTCTGTCTCTCTCCCTCTGTCTCCCTCCCTCTGTCTCCCTCCCTCCCTCCCTCCCTCTGTCACCCTCCGTCTCCCTCCCTCCCTCTCACTCCCTCTCCCTCTGTCTCTCTCCCTCCCTCTCCCTCCCTCTCCCTCCATCTCCCTCTATCTCCCTCCGTCTCCCTCCCTCCGTCTCCCTCCCTCGGACTCCCTCCCTCTCCCTCCCTCCCTCTGTCTCCCTCCGTCTCCCTCCCTCCCTCTCCCTCCTTCCGTCTCCCTCCATCTCCCTCCCTCCCTCCCTCTGTCTCCCTCCATCTCCCTCCCTTCGTCTCTCTCTCTCTGTCTCTCTCCCTGTCTCTCTCCCTCCCTCTGTCCCCATCCGTCTCCCTCCCTCCGTCTCCCTCCCTCTGTCTCCCTCCCTCTCCCTTCCTCCCTCTGTCTCCCTCCGTCTCCCTCCCTCTCTCTCCCTCCTTCTGTCTCCCTCCATCTCCCTCCCTCCCTCTGTCTCCCTCCATCTCCCTCCCTCCGTCTCTCTCTCTGTCTCTCTCCCTGTCTCTCTCCCTCCCTCTGTCTCCCTCTGTCTCTCTCACTCTGTCTCCCTCTCTCTGTCTCCCTCTCCCTCCCTCTGTCTCCCTCCTCCCTCTGTCTCCGTCCTCCCTCTGTCTCCCTCCTCCCTCTCTCTCCCTCCTCCCTCTCTGTCTCCCTCCTCCCTCTCTGTCTCCCCCTCTGTCGCCCTCCCTCTGTCACTCTCCCTCTGTCTCCCTCTCTGTCTCTCTATTTGTCTCCCTCTCTGTCCCCCCTCTGTCTCCCCCTCTGTCTCCCTCCCTCTGTCTCCCTCCCTCTGTCTCTCTCCCTCTCTCTCCCTCTGTCTCTCTCCCTCTGTCTCCCTCCCTCTGTCTCCCTCCCTCTCAATCCCTCCCTCTCTCTCCCTCCCTCTATCTCCCTCTGTCTCCCTCCCTCTATCTCTCCCTGTCTCCCTCCCTCCCTGTCTCCCTCCCTCCATCTCTCTCTCTCTCTGTCTCCCCCTCTATCTCTCCCTGACTCGCTCCCTGTCTCTCTCCCTCCGTCTCCCTCCCTCTGTCTCCCTCCCTCCCTCCCTCTGTCACCCTCCGTCGCCCTCCCTGTCTCCCTCCCTCCCTCCCTCCCCTCCCTCTCCCTCTGTCTCTCTCCCTCCCTCTCCCTCCCTCTCCATCCATCTCCCTCTGTCTTCCTCCCTCCGTCTCCCTCCCTCCGTCTCCCTCCCTCCATCTCCCTCCCTCCATCTCTCTCTGTCTGTCTCCCTCCCGCTGTCTCTCTCTCTGTCTCCCTCCCTCTATCTCTCCCTGTCTCCCTCCCTCCCTGTCTCCCTCCCTCCATCTCTCTCTCTCTGTCTCCCTCCCTCTATCTCTCCCTGTCTCTCTCCCTCCCTCTGTCTCCCTCTGTCTCCCTCCCTCTGTCTCTCTCCCTCTGTCTCCCTCCCTCTGTCTCCCTCCCTCTCTCCCTCTGTCACCCTCCGTCTCCCTCCCTCTCCCTCCCTCTCCCTCTGTCTATCTCCCTCCCTCTCCCTCCCTCTCCCTCCATCTCCCTCTGTCTCCCTCCGTCTCCCTCCCTCCGTCTCCCTCCCTCGGACTCCCTCCCTCCATCTCTCTCTCTCTGTCTCCCTTCATCTCTCTCCCTCTGTCTCCCTCCCTGTCTCCCTCTCCCTCCCTCTGTCTCCCTCCTCCCTCTCTGTCTCCCTCCTCCCTCTCTGTCTCCCCCTCTGTCACCCTCCCTCTGTCGCTCTCCCTCTGTCTCCCTCTCTGTCTCTCTATCTGTCTCCCTCTCTGTCCCCCCCTCTGTCTCCCCCTCTGTCTCCCTCCCTCTGTCTCCCTCCCTCTGTCTCCCTCCCTCTCTCTCCCTCTGTCTCTCTCCCTCTGTCTCCCTTCCTCTCTCTCCATCCCTCTCTCTCCCTCCCTCTCTCTCCCTCTGTCTCCCTCCCTCTATCTCTCCCTGTCTCCCTCCCTCTCTCCCTGTCTCCCTCCCTCCATCTCTCTCTCTCTCTGTCTCCCCCTCTATCTCTCCCTGACTCTCTCCCTGTCTCTCTCCCTCCCTGTCTCCCTCTCCCTCCCTCTGTCTCCCTCCCTCCCTCCCTCTGTCACCCTCCGTCTCCCTCCCTGTCTCCCTCCCTCCCTCTCCCTCCCTCTCCCTCTGTCTCTCTCCCTCCCTCTCCCTCCATCTCCCTCTGTCTCCCTCCGTCTCCCTCCCTCCGACTCTCTCCCACCGTCTCTCTCCCTCCGTCTCTCTCCCTCCGTCTCTCTCTCTCTGTCTCCCTCCCTCTGTCTTCCTCCCTCTCTCTCCCTCTGTCTCCCTCCCTGTCTCCCTCTCCCTCCCTCTGTCTCCCTCCCTCCCTCCCTGTCACCCTCCGTCTCCCTCCCTCTGTCTCTCTCCCTCCGTCTTCCTCTGTCTTCCTCCGTCTACCTCCCTCCCTCTGTCTCCCTCTCTGTCTCTCTATCTGTCTCACTCTCTGTCCCCCCTCTGTCTCCCCCTCTGTCTCCCTCCCTCTGTCTCCCTCCCTCTGTCTCCCTCCCTCTCTCTCCCTCTGTCTCCCTCCCTCTGTCTCCCTCCCTCTCTCTCCCTTCCTCTATCTCTCCCTGTCTCCCTCCCTCCCTGTCTCCCTCCCTCCATCTCTCTCTCTCTGTCTCCCCCCCTCTATCTCTCCCTGACTCTCTCCCTGTCTCTCTCCCTCCCTGTCTCCCTCTCACTCCCTCTGTCTCCCTCCCTCCCTCCCTCCCTCTGTCACCCTCCGTCTCCCTCCCTGTCTCCCTCCCTCCCTCTCCCTCCCTCTCCCTCTGTCTCTCTCCCTCCCTCTCCCTCCATCTCCCTCTGTCTCCCTCCGTCTCCCTCCCTCCATCTCTCCCTCTCTGTCTCCCTCCTCCCTCTCTGTCTCCCCCTCTGTCACCCTCCCTCTGTCGCTCTCCCTCTGTCTCCCTCTCTGTCTCTCTATCTGTCTCCCTCTCTGTCCCCCCCTCTGTCTCCCCCTCTGTCTCCCTCCCTCTGTCTCCCTCCCTCTGTCACCCTCCCTCTCTCTCCCTCTGTCTCTCTCCCTCTGTCTCCCTTCCTCTCTCTCCATCCCTCTCTCTCCCTCCCTCTCTCTCCCTCTGTCTCCCTCCCTCTATCTCTCCCTGTCTCCCTCCCTCCCTCCCTGTCTCCCTCCCTCCATCTCTCTCTCTCTCTGTCTCCCCCTCTATCTCTCCCTGACTCTCTCCCTGTCTCTCTCCCTCCCTGTCTCCCTCTCCCTCCCTCTGTCTCCCTCCCTCCCTCCCTCTGTCACCCTCCGTCTCCCTCCCTGTCTCCCTCCCTCCCTCTCCCTCCCTCTCCCTCTGTCTCTCTCCCTCCCTCTCCCTCCATCTCCCTCTGTCTCCCTCCGTCTCCCTCCCTCCGACTCTCTCCCTCCGTCTCTCTCCCTCCGTCTCTCTCCCTCCGTCTCTCTCTCTCTGTCTCCCTCCCTCTGTCTTCCTCCCTCTCTCTCCCTCTGTCTCCCTCCCTGTCTCCCTCTCCCTCCCTCTGTCTCCCTCCCTCCCTCCCTGTCACCTTCCGTCTCCCTCCCTCTGTCTCTCTCCCTCCGTCTTCCTCCATCTTCCTCCGTCTACCTCCCTCCCTCTGTCTCCCTCTCTGTCTCTCTATCTGTCTCACTCTCTGTCCCCCCTCTGTCTCCCCCTCTGTCTCCCTCCCTCTGTCTCCCTCCCTCTGTCTCCCTCCCTCTCTCTCTCCCTCTGTCTCCCTCCCTCTGTCTCCCTCCCTCTCTCTCCCTTCCTCTATCTCTCCCTGTCTCCCTCCCTCCCTGTCTCCCTCCCTCCATCTCTCTCTCTCTCTGTCTCCCCCCCTCTATCTCTCCCTGACTCTCTCCCTGTCTCTCTCCCTCCCTATCTCCCTCTCACTCCCTCTGTCTCCCTCCCTCCCTCCCTCTGTCACCCTCCGTCTCCCTCCCTGTCTCCCTCCCTCCCTCTCCCTCCCTCTCCCTCTGTCTCTCTCCCTCCCTCTCCCTCCATCTCCCTCTGTCTCCCTCCGTCTCCCTCCCTCCATCTCTCTCTCTCTGTCTCCCTCCCTCTGTCTTCCTCCCTCTCTCTCCCTCTGTTTCCCTCCCTGTCTCCCTCTCCCTCCCTCTGTCTCTCTCCCTCCCTCCCTGTCACCCTCCGTCTCCCTCCCTCTCCCTCTGTCTCTCTCCCTCCGTCTTCCTCCCTCTTCCTCCGTCTACCTCCCTCCCTCTGTCCCCCTCCATCTCCCTCCCTCCCTCCGTCTCCCTCCCTCCCTCTCCCTCCCTCTGCCTCCCTCCCTCCCTCTGTCATCCTCCGTCTCCCTCCCTGTCTCCCTCCCTCCCTCTCCCTCCCTCACCCTCTGTCTCTCTCCCTCCCTCTCCCTCCCTCTCCCTCCATCTCCCTCTGTCTCCCTCCGTCTCCCTCCCTCCGTCTCTCTCCCTCCGTCTCTCTCCCTCCATCTCTCTCTCTCTGTCTCCCTCCCTCTGTCTTCCTCCCTCTCTCTCCCTCTTTCTCCCTCCCTGTCTCCCTCTCCCTCCCTCTGTCTCCCTCCCTCCCTCCCTGTCACCCTCCGTCTCCCTCCCTCTCCCTCTGTCTCTCTCCCTCCGTCTTCCTCCCTCTTCCTCCGTCTACCTCCCTCCCTCTGTCTCCCTCCGTCTTCCTCCCTCCCTCCGTCTCCCTCCCTCCCTCTCCCTCCCTCTCCCTCTCTCTCCCTCCCTCCCTCTGTCTCCCTCCGTCTCCCTCCCTCCCTCTCCCTCCTTCCGTCTCCCTCCATCTCCCTCCCTCCCTCCCTCTGTCTCCCTCCATCTCCCTCCCTTCGTCTCTCTCTCTCTGTCTCTCTCCCTGTCTCTCTCCCTCCCTCTGTCCCCCTCTGTCTCCCTCCCTCCCTCCATCTCCCTCCCTCTGTCTCCCTCCCTCCCTCCATCTCCCTCCCTCTGTCTCCCTCCCTCTCCCTTCCTCCCTCTGTCTCCCTCCCTCCCTCTCCCTCCTTCTGTCTCCCTCCATCTCCCTCCCTCCCTCTGTCTCCCTCCATCTCCCTCCCTCCGTCTCTCTCTGTCTCTCTCCCTGTCTCTCTCCCTCCCTCTGTCTCCCTCTGTCTCTCTCACTCTGTCTCCCTCTCTCTGTCTCCCTCTCCCTCCCTCTGTCTCCCTCCTCCCTCTGTCTCCCTCCTCCCTCTGTCTCCCTCCTCCCTCTGTCTCCCTCCTCCCTCTCTGTCTCCCTCCTCCCTCTCTGTCTCCCCCTCTGTCGCCCTCCCTCTGTCGCTCTCCCTCTGTCTCCCTCTCTGTCTCTCTATTTGTCTCCCTCTCTTCCCCCCCTCTGTCTCCCCCTCTGTCTCCCTCCCTCTGTCTCCCTCCCTCTGTCTCCCTCCCTCTCTCTCCCTCTGTCTCTCTCCCTCTGACTCCCTCCCTCTGTCTCCCTCCCTCTCTCTCCCTCCCTCTCTCTCCCTCCCTCTCTCTCCCTCTGTCTCCCTCCCTCTATCTCTCCCTGTCTCCCTCCCTCCCTGTCTCCCTCCCTCCATCTCTCTCTCTCTCTGTCTCCCCCCTCTATCTCTCCCTGACTCTCTCCCTGTCTCTCTCTCTCTCCCTGTCTCCCTCTCCCTCCCTCTGTCTCCCTCCCTCCCTCTGTCCCCCTCCGTCTCCCTCCCTGTCTCCCTCCCTCCCTCTCCCTCCCTCTCCCTCTGTCTCTCTCCCTCCCTCTCCCTCCCTCTCCCTCCCTCTCCATCCATCTCCCTCTGTCTCCCTCCCTCCGTCTCCCTCCCTCTGTCTCCCTCCCTCCATCTCCCTCCCTCCATCTCTCTCTGTCTGTGTCCCTCCCGCTGTCTCTCTCTCTGTCTCCCTCCCTCTATCTCTCCCTGTCTCCCTCCCTCCCTGTCTCCCTCCCCCCATCTCTCTCTCTCTGTCTCCCTCCCTCTATCTCTCCCTGTCTCTCTCCCTCCCTCTGTCTCTCTCCCTCTGTCTCTCTCCCTCTGTCTCCCTCTCCCTCCCTCCCTCTGTCACCGTCGTCTCCCTCTCTGCCTCCCTCTCCCTCTCTGTCTCCCTTCCTCTCCCTCCCTCTGCCTCCCTCTCCCATAGTCTCCCTCCCTCCCTGTCTCCCTCCCTCCGTCTCTCTCTCTGTCTCCCTCCCTCTGTCTCCCTCTGTCTCCCTCCCTCTGTCTCTCTCCCTCTGTCTCCCTCTCCCTCCCTCCCTCTGTCATCCTCCATCTCCCTCCCTCCATCTCCCTCCCTCTGTCTCCCTCTCTGCCTCCCTCTCCCTTCCTCTCCCTCCCTATGCCTCCCTCCCTCTCCCACTGTCTCCCTCCCTCTGTCTCCCCCAGACTGCGCCTCTCTGTCTCCCTGTCACCTCTGTCAACCTCTGGTTCCCTCCCTCTCCCTCTGTCTCCCTCTCCCTCCCTCCATCACCCTCTGTCATCTCACCCTGTGTGTGTGTGTCAGTCTTCAGCCCGGGCTGAGACAGCTTCCCAGCGCGCACACACAGCCGCACCCGAGTACTTCACAGGTCTTTAAAAGACCATTGACATGCTAATAAGCTTTGTTGGATTTCACCTCTTAGGCCCCTGCATCTCCACTTTGACAAGCACTATAATCCCCCAGGCCCCCACAGAGCAGAGTCTCAGAGTCCGGGCTTCTGCACCCGGCAGTGTTTCCTAACACTATTTTTTTTTTTTTTACACACAGGTAGGATGTCTGTGAGGTCCGCGGGCCGCCAAGGAAGGCTTGCCGGGCCGCTGGCGGCCCGCGGGCCGTACTATGAGTAACCGTGGCTTAGACCAACCTATGGGTGGGGGTGGTTATTCCCAAGAAGGCAATCAAGGTGGAGGTCTTTACTGACTACCACCTTTCTCCATCTAAGGGACCAAGCTTTTTCTAGGAGCACTACAGCCACAGGCCTAACAGTGACACCCCCTGGGACAGCCCTTACTCTTTTTGTTTCCCCTGGGACATACTGGTTTGAGAGAAGCAACCTGTCATAGACCACAGTGTGACTGGCACAGGTATCTCTCAGGGCAGTGGCTGGGATTCCATCCACCAGTAGGTGATAGAAGCGCCTGCTCCCCTCTGGAATCTGCAACTCACCTTTTGGGCCCAGTTTCCAGTTGAAGGCTAGGAGGACTTCCTCATCTGAGGTATTACCCTCCAAAGCTACACTGGCAACCCCTGGAGCTACACTGGGGGCTTTGTTTTGAGGACAGCTAGGGTCCTTTGTTGTGGTGTCCTGCCTTTTGACAGTTGTGAAACACTCCCTTGTTGGGATCCCATTTCTTACCTTGGTACCCAGTTTTGGTTTGTGAGGTGTCTTTGGGCCCAGCCTCCTGGACAGGTTTTTTTGGGGCTACCTGGGACTCCTTACTTTTATCTTTAAGAGGTTCACTGTCTTTCCTCCGGGGAGGTTTTGTAACCTCTTTCTTTTGGTCACCCCCAGTGGACGTCCTAGTTACCCTTGTCTTGACCCAGTGGTCTGCCTTCTTTCCCAATTCTTGAAGAGAAATTAGACCTAGGTCTACCAGATACTGATGCAACTTTTCATCAATGCAATTACTTAATATGTGTTCTTACATAACCAAATTATAAAGACCATCATAATCTTGCACTTTGCTTCCAGTCAACCTGCCATCTAGTGTCTTAACTGAGTAGTTTACACATTCCACCTAGGGCTGACTCTGGGTTTTATGAGCCCCCCTGAATCTAATTCAATACTCTAATTCAATACTCCTAATTCGAGTGAGTCCAAATCCCTCAATCAGAGTTCTCTTCATGAGGTCATAAGACCCAGCATCTGCCCCACTTAGGCTCAGAAGTCTGTCTCTGCACTTATCAGAGAACAGTTCCCAAAGGAGGCCCCCCAAGTGAGTTTTCTTTACCCTTCTGGCTTCACAAGCCCTTTCAAAGGCTGTGAACCATTTGTTGATATCATCACCCTCCTCAAATTAGGGACAATCCATTTGGGGATCTTGGGATCATAGGATCCTTCTTTTTTGATATTTTTTAGATTGCTGCCACAATTGATGGGTCCTAGGCCCATCTCCGCTATTTCATTTTCTAGCACAAGGTCTAATCTTTTGGTTAGCCTGGCTAGCAGGATGTCCTCCTCATTGAGGCTTTCCTTGATGTCCTTAGTAGTGCCTGACCCATCTGTGTGGGATCTAGGTACTGAGAGGTTGATTCTTGGAGTTGGGCCACTGGGGCCCTTTTCTCCTTAAGAAGTAGGGGAGGTTGATCTACATGGTCATCCTCTCCCTCTTCTTCCTCATCTGATTGGTCTTCGTCATTTTCAGAAGGGTGGTCCTTAACATACCCAGCCAACAGCTCCTGGAGCTTTTGTTTGGTGGTATGGTACCCCATGGCCATATTTTTAATTTTACATAAGGACCTTACCTCCTTGAAAGACAAGTGAAGGTAAGGGGTGAGGTCAAGCTCCTCAGCCAGGTCCTCTGTGGCATTGTGGTTATTTTCACTAACAGCTGGGTTCTTGTTTTGAGACCTTGTTAAAAAACATTCTAACCCCACTAACCCTAGCTAAATTGACTCTTTATTTTTCTAAAATATTACAGGGACTTAACCAAGGCCCTAGCCAGACTTTTAGTAGTTTTGCAAAAAAAATGCCAATTTGAAAAATCAGAAATCTAAAGACATTTTAAGAGTTTTGTCGTGTGATCAGGTGGTAACAATGTAATCCAACAAATGCAAAGTTGTATATCCCACCGCTGATGCACCAATGTAGGAAGCTGGCTCTGTATATACTATACCAAAATGAGGTATACTGTGCACAGAGTCCAGTGGAACCCAAAAGGTAGGCAGAGGTAAAGTAGATAGCACCACACTCTTTATTTGTAGTAGTGTGGTCGAGCAGTAAGGCTTTATCAGAGGACAGAGTTAAGCATTTGTTGTACACTCTCAGTCAGCAAATTAATTCACACACTCAAAGACTGAACTTCAGACCAATTGTTTTTGTATAAAAATATACTTTTAGTTATTTTATTTCCTAGAACCAAGCAAGCCTGGCACAGGTAAGTGATAAATACTTTGCAGTAAATATACAGTTGTAACACAGTTTGAATTGCAATTATAAATGTACTTTGATTTGATTACAATATTGTTACTGACAATGCAATGCTTTTCACAATACAGTACATATACTTTGCATCGGTTTTTTAGTAAAATTACAGGTAAGTTACTTTAGAGATTACTTTTTTTACTCCGTGAAGTATACCTTTTTTTACTCAGTGTAGTATACCTGGATACTACACTGGGACATTTCCTGTAAACAGGTAAGTAAAAGCGTTTTTGTTAAACAGTACAATTTTAAAGAATTTCTTTAGGTTTCCAAACTTCACACTTAGAAACTTTCCCAAGAAAAACAGTCAATGTTATCCCATGGAGGAAAATAATGTTATCGGTTTGAAGGTAAATATTTAGTAGTGCGAGTTGAGGTTCTGGGGGTAGACTCAGGGGTCCCCCAGGGTCAGAGATGCACTCTTGTTACACCCTCAGCTGCACTAGGGCAGCCGGGTGCAAAGTGCTGAGGCCCAATGATATCCAATAGGGGATAGGGGGCCTCCGGTTGGTATCTGCTGACGAGCAGGCCACTTGGTTGTGGGAGAAAAGTTCCTGGACTTTAGCTCAGAGCTAATAGGGAAACAAAGTAGCAGCAAAGGCGCACCCTCAGCACCACAAGGATGGGCGGTGCAGGATGCTGTTTCGACATCGGGCGTCCTGTTTGCAATGGGGATCCTCTGGTTTGCAAAGGAACTGCAGTCTTGGGGACGAAGGTCTTCTGGGTACAACCACCACTTTGAGAGATACGTTGGGAAGTTTGGGGTTGGTTAGACACCGTGCGTTTGGCACCCAAGGCCGTGGGTTGTCTGGTGCAGGGGTGCCTTTTGGGGTACACCCCCTATTAGGTCACCCTCAAGTGGGGGGGGGGCATAAGCCTTTACCTGGTTGGCTGAGTCCCCCCATCAGCAAGATGGCAGGGACTGAGAGTTGTGCTTCTTCTTGCATCCCCCACCTGAGAGGTGGAGATGGCAGAGGTGGCACACCTCTCTTCCTCACTTGTTTTTCTCGCCGGCCGGTTCTCCCCCCCCCCCAAAGTGGGGGTCAGAACCAGTGGGGACCAGTTGCTGAAAGCAGCAAGTGAACTGGGGAAGCTCACAAAGGCAGCAAGCCTTTGAAGCTTCCCCTTTGTGAACCCTGCCCATCCTGGGGGAGGAGGCTTGGCACCTCGTCCTAGGATGTGCATTCTTTAAGGCCTCGAGAGCAGCAGGCTCTTGACCCAAGAGTCCAGAAACATGTCTGGTGGTGGCAGCTGGTGAGCAGACACTCAACCTGGACACTAGTATTAGGTCATTTTTCAGGGGGCATCTCTAAGATACCCACAGATAGTTTAGGTAATACAGCCACACCAACATTGCCCCTTATGACAATGGGGTTTGGGTCTCATCAGGGGTCCTGACGGGCACCCCAGAATTTGTGCCCTGGCCCAGAGCAACCACTCTCACTGGCCTGCAGAATCGTCCTATATTTCCACATGCCAAGTAGCCCGTCCTAGAGTGTGCACTTTCCTGGGTGACCTTCCCAATTATGTTTTTCTCTCAGGGACTATTGCTACAATACGCCATACTGCGACACATGTCCGTGCACAGACCTTCTTCGTTAAGACATGCTTCCACACCTGTGGTTGGGGGTGCAACATGTCTAGGTTATTGTGACTCCACTGCTCACGTTTGTTATTCTGTCTGATGTGGAATCATTTGTGAGTGGCACATCGGATTTTCCACTATTATGGTTTTTATTGTACTTCTGCTAAAACAAATAAAGAAATGTGAACAAAAAGTTATGTTCTCAGTGGGTCCCTGAAGTTCTACAATCTTGCCACTGGATGGACCAGTCCTGAATAAGTGTCCATCAAACCACTTCAAGAAGTTAAGTCTTGTTTCCATTTTTTAGGTGTAGGTGTTGGACCTTTCATCCTTCACACTGCAATTCCACACTTTGACAAAAGTAGAACCACGGCTACAAATCCTCAAGCCCATTAGTGCCAACAATGGGAACAACGGTGCAAGGATAGACCTCATCTTGTACAGTGCAGTCATCACTCATTCCCCAAAACCTAGCTATGTCTGGACATGCCCATGTAAATGAAGGAAACTTGCCCCTATGGCTAATTTGATTTGCACAATTGATTTTTAGTCTTGAGAACACTGATTCAGATGGTTTCTTGAACAATTGGATTTACGTTTCTGGTTGTGTTCTGTTTATACAGAAGGACATCATCTATGTACACGTTTACAATCAATGGCCTGCCACCTATATAAATTCCTCTATGTCAATGCAGCTTGCTGTACACAAAGGCCAAGGGTTCCACAGTAATGGTGATGGGGGAACACTGTCAGGTGCCTCTGTACATCGATAAACACTCTGGCCAAGGGGTCCCTACAGAACAAGATAATTTTAATAAAACACCTAACCAGGTCCATTTTGGTTAATACCTTAAATGTATATGGCAATTCCAGAAAGTCAAATACTTTTTTAGCATCAAGCAACGGTGGAACTGTCATTAATTGGGGGTCTAAATGGTGTATTACAGCTGGGAGAATACTTGCATTTAACAATGTTGGGTGGCCGGGTATAAAATCAGTCGGATCTGGAAGTACCAGACCTGACAAAAGTGGTTTTAATCTGTTAACTAGGGTTTTACAAATATCGTATTGTTAATGTTAAACAATTACAGTAGCCTATATGATGCACAGTGGTCTTCTGATCTGTCTGGTTTGAGAAGTTCTATCCACATGTCCTTTAATCTCATTGTGGGAAGTTCACCATCCAGAATGGCTTTCTTCATACTCCCTAAGGAGTTGGGGGCTTAATAAATCCGCATAAGCTTCATAACATTGAATTGAAATCCCACCAGGCCCAGGTAACTCACCACTCTGCAGCTACTGTATTATTTCTAGTAAATTCTTAAGGCTGAGACTTGTGAACCTTTCCAATGATGCAAGTGTGATATCATTAAGATAGTCAGCAAATCTGCTGTGCTTTAGTAGTGTTTCTATACGGATCCCACAGTGGTGTGAAGGCATGCAATATTTCTAAGTGTACTTACAGCAATCAACTTGGTGCTCTAAATTCCTCCAGTCAATGGGTCTGAGTTTTGTGAGTGTACTGTACTCCTAAAACTTTACACTACAAAAACACATCCACTGGTCGGGTGGATCGGGAATGTTGTTAAACTTAATTTCATGAGGCAATGTGTCCCAAGATAATATACAAATCAGCATATCAAAGTACAGTCAAATAAGAAAAGACTGACTCAATAAGTGAATTAAAGGGCAGAATTAAAAGTTTTATTACAAAAGATAAAATGTACAATACATGAAATAGTAAAGTGGAAATGCATCTAATCTCATTTATATGCATAAAGTCATTGCAGTGAAGGCTGTCTTTAATAGAACAATGCAGAGCAATAGAAAAAATAATTAAAGTTCAAAGTTCTAAAATGCAGGAAAATCTGTAATAACTCACACAGCATCACTAGTATCATAGGAAAGATCTTCTGGCTCATCCCCATAATCAGCTATTTATGTAGAAAATCCCCCCATAGTACAGTATGAAAACTGTTGAATTGTGGAGTGAGCAAGGAAATACATTTTCAACAACTCAGATTACAGACTTTAAAACCATTGTACAGCCTTACTAGGTAATCACTAACCTTCTACATAAATAATTAATACACCCCAACCCCCTGACCGAATGCTGTTTGGAGGTGTCAGAACAAACTAGTTACATAACGACTGTACACCATTGTGAATTAATGCAATACCACATGTAAAAGACTTGAAAAAAATGTTACATTCTAAGTCCATGAGTCTTCTTCAAAAACAGTGTGATTCAGAAATAAACAGACATGACTTGCTTGACTATGTGCAGCAGAAATAAACAGTGAATGTGACATACATTTTGACAAGATGAAGTTGAAACCTATTTGAGGCCTATTTAGCATAAGCCAGGATAACACACTTCATATCAGAATCAGAAAATGCTTTATTTGATTTTAGACAATAGATAAAATCATAAAAGCAGAGTTTAAAAACAATTCATACAAAAGGGATTATAAATACAGTATAAAAACAGCTCACCCGACAATGCTTAATTTACAATTTAAAATCTAGTCAGTTATGCTTTTCCTTCCCCTCAAGATGCTTTTCAAAAGTCCAATCATAATGCCAATGCAATACACGTTATCCAATAATTGTAGGAATAGGAAAGCCGGGCGACATTGCCGCCAAGCCTCCTGCTTCAAAAAAGGCTTAATCCATCTAGCACGTTCTTTAGAATAATATTTGCAAAAAAGGGTCACATGCATTGCTGATTGTGAGGATATATTATCACATGGACAAAGACTGAGATCCCTAGACCAGTCGTTGACAGCTGGAAATGTAACCAGACGGTGGAAACTGTCAAACCTAAACCTGGTCAGGATATATCTGTCAAATCCCCCCCTGCACCACGCTAGATAGGGTTGGATGGAGTAGCTGGCCAGGGTCAGTTGGTGCCGGATCACCGAACTTTTATTGAATTCCACTGCCATTCTAAGAGACTCAAGATGGGTCAGGCATAAGACTTTAAGCTCTTTCTTGGAAATAGAGCACATAGTTTCTGGGAATATGTAATAATCTGGTCTACTCAAGTCATTTAGAAATTTTCTAACATAATTCAACCAGGGGATTTTTTTAACCTGATCCAATTTCATTGAATCCTTAATAATTTCATGATTCAACCCCAGACTGGAAGAGGTCCAGACTCTATGCCAGAGCACAATTGGTTGCATTTTAATTATGTCGGAAATATGGGAAATCCCCAATTTGCTGTGGCAATTAAATACAGATGAGCTCTGGGGAACAGCTAGAATAAACCTTAGAAAAGCATTTTCTACAACTTATATGGGGGTGACATCATAATAGCCCCAGACTCCCGCCCCAGACTCCCGCCCCATATATTGCGATGCTTAGGCATTTTGCTTGATCCATTTTCAGAAGGATCCCCGGGGGCCTTTTACCCATTTTGTTTGAGAAATTCATCACTGCCGCGATTGACCTCTTAAACAAAAGGGACCTGCTCATGACTGCCGGTCCCCAGGAGCCTATATCCTCAAACAAAACGCCAAGCTAGGAGAACGTTTTGGTTGATTCTATTCTACCACTCCCAGCTGATAAGCTATTGCATCTATTCTTCCCCTTTCCGCACGACATTACAAATATTTTCTTTACATTGAGTTTAAGGCCCCGATTATCCATAATATCAATATAAGTGGCGAGGGCTCTCTGTAGTCTGAGCTGGGTTCTAGCCATCAAAACCACGTCGTTCACGTAGAGAAGGGAGACAACCTGCTTATGATTGATTTGCGGGGGGATCTTTCGCCCTGGCCACCAGTTTCTCCTCCAGTGCGGTATATAATGAGAAAAGGAACGGGGCCAGGACACAGCCTTGTCTAACACCCCTCTCCACGCGGAAAGACTTTGTGCACTCTCCCTTTAATCCATATCTCACCTTAGCTGAGGCCCCCGCATATAATTGCCTCAAAAATTGCACCAGTGCGGGCTCAACTTTTAAGTCATATAAAATATTCCATAATCTACTATGATCAACACAATCAAAGGCGGCGGTAAGATCAACGAATACCACAAATAACTTCGCAGCCTTTGCTTGGGTATACTTCCCTAGTAAGACAGATAGGTTTAAAACCTGCTCGATTGTACCCATCCCTTCCCTAAAACCATATTGAACCGTGCTTATGATGTTATTATCTTCAGCCCACAGTTGGAGTTTATTCAGAACAACCCTTCCTGCGATTTTCATAAGAGAGTCTAAAAGGGATATGGGTCGATAGCAGGCGGGGTTTTCACGGTCCCCTTTTTTAAAGATGGGTATTATCACAGACTCGAACCAGGTTTTAATGAAGCCCTGTGCACAGCATTCTTCTAGGACTCGGGTTAACAAGGGGGACCAAAAGCGCTATTGTGCTTTTGTATAGATCTATTGGAATACCGTCTGGGCCAGGGGCCTTCCCTCCTTTACTTGCATTAATGGCCGCTAATACTTCCGCATGAGTGAAATAGATATCAATAGGCGAAGAACCCGTGGAATCTCCAAGTAGTTGTAGGTCTGGGACCATAATAATGTCCTCATTCATCCTATTACTATACACCTTGGAGAAAAAAATCAATCCACGTTTTCTCGTCGATTGCTACCTCTATCTTTGCTCCCTCATTGTTAGCAAAAAACGGAGCATTTACTGCCTGCCATAAGGAAGTGCAGTCCCTGCACAGTGATGCCTCATAGAGGTTGTTCCAAGCTTGATCTTGAATTTCCGTCTTCTGATTATTCCTGGCGATATTGTAAGCCTTCCTGAACAATCTAATTTCCTCATGGTCTCTCACTACTCTGTGTAGTGCAACCTTTAAGAAAGAATAAGTTTTGGTGCACGTAGTGTCGAACCATCCATTAGTCGTTTTGGGTGAACCCTTTTGGGGGAGACTCAGGATATTTTGTGTGGCGAGTGTAATTAGGGAGAACTCACTCAATATATCCAAATGAGGAGTCCTTTCTTCCAAGCACTCTATTATAGGGACCATAGCCTCAGAGATGATATTTCTGTTCAGCACCTCTGGGTTTTTCTTACCCCAGCGTAAAGAGTAGCCATTTTGACAAACCAGGGCAATATCTTGGGACCAAACCAGACTATTTAAGGTTGGTTGGGAACTCGTAATGGGAAGCACAATATTAATACTTACAGGAAGGTGGTCGCTCAGAGCGTTAGTGTGGATGGTAAATTTCTCAAACCAATTTGCGTATCGGCTTGGGGCAATAATAAAATCTATCACTGAATTAAAGCCTCGCCCAATAAACGTAGAACCAAAGTCTACTGGTGGAGAACACAACAGATTAGCGAAACCCAAATCCAAAGATGCCATAACTTCATTAAATCTATCACCCCTATCTGAGTGAGCGAAGTGGACCGCATGGTCATTTTCTTCTGTTTCCATGCCACGTGACCCACATTCAACCTGGGAACATGTGGTAGTATTAAAGTCACCGCCCCAGATCAAAATGATATCCATCCCTTTTGGTACTGTTATCTTGCACAAATCACCGTTAAGACGTTTTAAGACATCACCCAGTTGATTCCTGTCTATATTGTTATGAAAGTCAACAACCACTATCTCAACTCGAAAAAAGCAATTGTATAGTAACATTTTGATAAAAAAGAGTTGACTTTGTCATTTTAATATTTTGGACCCTTAACACTTTGGAAATGTAGACACAGATCCCCCCCTTTATGTCTCCCATGGGCTGACCGCTTAGCTGCAATGTGAAACGTCTTAAAGCCATCGATATGTAACTCATTCAGCAACCACGTCTCCTGGAAACAAATGATGTCGAAGTTGAAAATAATATCAGACCATACTAGATTATTCACCTTGGATTGGAGGCCAGCAATGTTCCAAAAAGCCACTCTGACAGTCCCTGGGACCGATACATCTAGGGTATCAGTCCCTTGACCACCCGCGCCCTGACTTTGGCACCCTTCCCTCTGTGTGTCAGAGACCATGTAGGGTTCAACAGCTACACTACATGATGCGTCTTTAGATCCCCCCCTACGTGGTGAGTCGTTCTGAGCATCATTTAGTGATCCTACTAGTGTTAAGTCACACGAATTTCGAGGAACCAAAACATCATTATAGTTATAGTGATTAATGGTTATGAGGGGCAGATCAGCCACTGCGACATCCCCACAGGAAACGGCATTCTGAGCTACATGCAAATTCCCAGAGGGTTCCATAGAACTTATCCTCGTATAAGCTTTGGGGACCAGGCTAGTTATAGGATTATACTGATCCTTTGTGGCCAGGAGTCAGTCAACCTCCTCAGGGAATTGTAAAGGCCCAAATCTATTTGTAACCTCTAAGTTATAAGTCAAGTTACTGTTAGACTGTAATCTTGAGTGCAAGTCTGTGTGCTTATTAAACGTTCTGGGCAGATAGAAATATCCGAGGGGAAGAACGTTAATACCTTCTAGCATGAAATTATTAACATATTCGAGCAAAGATTTCATGAACTAAGACTTCATATCAAAATCGTTTCACATACAATAGCATCAGGTCAGAATACATGTGTGAATTTGAGTGCAGATAAAGATTCAGCAGATTGTTAATAACACACACTTTTTTTATTAATACGCAATTCTTCATCTTGCTTTCCTAAGAATCTCCCATACTGCTCCGCAATCTCCCCGTACCTCCTTAATGGTTCATTCATTTAGGAAAGGTTGACATCATTTTGATACATTGTATAATCTTTCCCAGCTACCAAAGAGAAATTTCAAGTCATGTTAATCATTCTCACAGCAATGTCCATTTCTCTGCCTCCTTTGCTATGCCCTTCCCCACAACTAACACTTTAAAGGCCTGCCAAACCATAGTCGTACTCATCACAGAGATCAGGTTGAGATCCGAATATTCTGTGATTGCTTTATGCAGCTAATTTCTGAAAGAGGCATCTAATTAGGATTCTGGTTTGGATCTCCATGTTTCAGTGTGCCAGGTACCTTGCTTACAGTAATGTACCAGAACTATTAGGGAGTGGTCTGATAAGGATCTACTTAGAATGCCAGTGTGCCCAATCTAGGATGTCCGGCCCATAGACACCAGCCAATAGACTATTCTTGAGTTTGCATCGAGTACAATAGATTAATAATTGTATTGTACTGTGGTTGGATGCTATGCTCACCAAAGATCCAAAAAGTCACCACCATTCATGATTTCTGTTATCATTGCAGACTGTGTAGGAGGTCTAGTCGTACAAGTGAATAGGTCCTATCTACCCTTCCAACTGTAATTCACCCTAATTCTATTGGGTTCATACCTAGTAGTCATACCGAGGAGGAACCCCTTCTGTAGTCACACATTCGTAATATCTCAGATCCTCACAATTTCCTAGGGATGCAAGAATAGATTAGCTGCTGTACCTAGTGTGGTTCTCATGGTAACATTGTTTCTCATGAACATCCATTATTCATGTTGGAGGTTGTAAGGCAAACATACCTCTAGCTCTCTAGTTGTCTGAGTTATTATAAGGAGTGTCACCACAGAACTACTAATGTCTCTGTTGGTATACTCTTTCATCGCTAGTCCTCCAATGTACATTCTATTCTTGCATCCTTAATGTTTCAAATTTAGTACATATAGTCATTATACGTCACAATATACAATTGGCCTACTTATTTTCTCTCTCTACTTTTGACATTTCTGATTGCTATTCTTATGTGACATTCCAATACCTTGCACAACTCTTTATTATCATCAGCACAAAGAATCATGTTCTTGCAATAACAAATTTCACATTTTACACTACACCAATGTAGGCAAACGCCTCTTTTTGGATGATCACCCCATTTGTTTTGGACTGATGCTGCTAGTATTTTGACTCTGTGCACCCTCAGATCCAGCACTTGGCACTTTACACCCGATCCCTGGACCCTGGTGGCGTGAAGCGGGATCACGAGCGCAGGAACACTACATAATTACCAGAGGCGTCCCACAGCGCTGGACCCTCAGATCCAGCACTTGGCACTTTACACCCGATCCTTGAACAATGGTGGTGTGAGGTGGGATCAGGAGGGCTGGAGCGCTGCATAATCACCGGAGGCGTCCCAGAGCGTGGGACCCTCAGATCCAGCACTTGGCACTTTACACCCGATCCCTGGACCCTGGTGGCGTGAGGCGTGATCACGAGCGTAGGAGCACTACATAATCACCTGAGGAGTCCCGCAACGTGGGACGCGTGCGGGCGTTCCCGGGCTGCGCCTGGGCCAAGACGGGCACGTCTTAGTCCATCATAGCCCGGCAGAGGCCGGGCTGGGCCCCCTCTCTTGGTCCCTCAGGAGCTCCCCAGCCCTTCTGTCATCGCCGGTGAGTGCATATGCGAGGAGAGTGTTGTAATATTGCCTATCTGGCCATCATTAACCACTTACGTGCCCGTGGGGTTTGTATGTTGCGACTATAAGCTGCCGGATCACTGAGACTCTGAGATTCGAGAGCTGAGACCTGTAGCTGCATAAAAGACAATATGTACCATCTTACATCGAGCGCCTTACCTAGCACAAACTATGGGGAAAAGGAAGGCAGAAAGTAGGAAGACTGCAACCACGCTGACCACATCTAAACCAAAAGCGGGTTCGCGCTTAACATTGATGAGCTATCTGACAGGGGCGATGGGGGCAATAGAAAAACAAATAACATGTGTTGAGGAGACTTTAAATGCGGAAAGCCGGGGAGCAGAGACAATTCCAAATGATGATCCCTTAACATCCGTGGCTATTAAATCTCATCCCCACAGGTCACTAATTGCTGTGTGCAGAATGTCTCAAACCTTGTATGGGTCAACGAACAGGAAAGTGATAGCCAACCCCCGTCAAAGGGCTTTAGAAATCTGGGGGAAGACATAAAGGGCGTGGACAATGGTCAACTAGGATCAAGAACTCTAAGTAAGAAAACATATAAAAAGCCAACTAGAAGGGGTAAAACATCAGTGTCTTTGGACACGGGTCCTGGCAGGAGATTAGTAGCACATACTCAGTCTTATAATCTGCAGAAGGACATGGAAAAGCTATCCACAAAGATAGACGGGCTAGAGAACCTTTTAATAGAGGCTTTAGCCAAACTGACAGAGGGATTGACATCAATTGAAGAGTCTCTAAAAAAAACAGGTAATTCGAATTATTGTAGTGATAATAATGCCAAAGATCAGGCTGACTCATCAAGAAATTGGGATAAGAGAGCCTCCTATATGCCAGCACCAGATACACTATCTACATTGGAAGGGAACCAAGCCGGGACAATTCATGAGATTCACCCATCAATGCTGGGGTCAAAATTTCCCACTAGAGAGGGGTTCAAACGACATGCCCCTCTATTGAGCTAACTTGAACATGTTCATTCAGCCACGATCCGATTTCAATCTAGAAAACAGGCGGAGCAGGTATCATTAGATTTACCACTGCAGACCACTGCCTACACAATAGTTCTGGCAAACGTTCCTTTCCTACTCCTGTGTATGAACCCTGGCCTGTCCTGAGGAACAAATCACTACATTGGCTGAGCACCAGAACTGGACTAAACAAAATCCTTTTTTCTGAATTCAAAATGGCCAGAAGAGTACGTTGGGTAGGTAAAGCTGGGAAAACCCTTGCAGGTGACTGTGTGGTCCTAACATTCAGATCCCCTCACCTGGTGCAGACTATCCTTCACAGGGCAGGGAACCGCTTAATTATGCCTCAAAGGGTCAACATCGTTCCACGAGGGTATTTTTACCAACCACCAAAGGTACAGTGGAGCAGACCTAGGACTAGGAACCACTCGGGCATGATGCACCATAGATATATGGTCCCGGTCAGTAACCATTTCGATAGCCTTAACACTTTAGAAGATATAGACTGACTAACTAAAGAAATAGGTCCACACCCCATACAAAAGGAGGATTCTGACAGAAATAGGTCTAGAAAATTAAACATATGTAGATTTGTCCCCGACCATCCACAAAATGAAACAATAAAACAGGCCCAGCCACTAACTCAGTCCAATCCGAGAAATTAGATGTCAGGTACTATATATCCTGTAGAGGGCTCTACACTCACCTAAAGCACCAGACTGAATCAGGTACCACCTCCTAATCCGGTGACAACCACCGATAAAGCTACCGCCGCGCACCACATAGGTAGCGATAACAGTGATCTTTGTAACCTGTTTTTTTTTACATTTTAGGTATATGATCGAAGTTGGCCAACCCGCTTTGGGGTGACTTTATATCAAAGTTCGATTTATTGTGCTTCTAAGAAACCTGGGCTAAGGACATAGTACATATTAATGGATTCAGAACTTTCCATACTGCAGCTGTTGCAGTGGCCCATGGGAGGGCAAAGGGTGGGTTGTCTACTCATGTATCCAATATTGTGAACGTGAGAAAAATAGAGATGAAAATTGTAGATATATATTACCAACTAATTCTATTTCACATTGATAAGAGGCACTGCATTGCCCTGAAAAATTTCTATAATAACGTGCCTTCTGAACAGATCGGGACAGTTGTGAAGAAATTTGGAAATGACTTGAAAACTATTCATAGCAACAGTTCAAAAGAAATGTTCATAATTTTGGGAGGGGACTTTAATTCTGCCCTATGCCCTAAAAATGGGAGAGAAACATTTGGGTTTATAAACAAGGATGGGAATGGCTACATGCATTTCCCACATGCTAAATTTGGGGGATTGCTTAATGAAGTAATGTTTGGTTTTGATCTGCGGTTTGCCAATGAGCAATGTGCATCACCTGGTACACTTTTAATGGTAGAGGACGTTTTACGACTATACATTACATATTGGTGTCAAATAGCCACTCGAAGAGAGTTAAATCATTTACTACTCATAATATCATTATATCATCTTGAGTGACCACTTTCCACTGAGCATTTCTTTCACACTGCTGAAAAGACAGTTAGGTTCCGGGGACTTGCACATGTTCCACATAATCTGTTAATAGAGTAAATTACTAATCCTTATGATGGTAGATTGTGGATCCCCTAGAAACTTTAAAACATGGGATAATAAAGTGTATATCTGCTTTCACAGCCTATTTGGATGAAACAACCACGCAAGCTAATGTTCTGACTGACTTTCAGCAAATTTCAGGGGCAATAAAAGAGGTTCCATTCGTGCAGAAGAGAAAATTGGGTAGGAAAAAACAAGGGTGGTTTGACACCAAATGCACACAGGCCTATGCCAAATTAAAACACGAAAAACATAAAAGACCAAGAAACCCAACTAATATTAGACAGGCCAGAGGGGTTTATAAACGTGCACTTAAGGAGCGTAGAGCAACATTGAGAAATGATGCATAGTTAGCCCTTCACGATGCCTCCCTATCGAAAGATACCTCAGCTTTTTGGAAAGCCGTAAAAAATCCATTCCTGGTCTCTGGAGACACTCCAACTATTGAAATAGCAATCGTAGGAGAGCAATGGGTCGAGCACTTCACCAAGATGTATGATAGTGGTGTGTGCATTGATCATCCAGATACTCAATTCCCAGGAGATGGTGTACTTGCACCTTTGGCATACTCTACTGATCTCCAGTTCACCCTGGAAGAAGTCAATCATGCTTTAATGGCAAGCATGAGAGGTAAGGCGCCAGGGCCTGATAGGGTCCCCGTTGATTTATATAAATCTAATTTGATGTTATGGGGCCCGCAGTTAACACAGGTAATCAATGCAAGCTGTTCCTCCATTTTTATAAAAAGCTGGTCTGAATCCATCCTAGTTCCTATTTTAAAAAAAGGGGATCTCCAGGATCCCGGCTGCTAAAGGACAATATCTTTACTAGACTCCTTGGTAAAAGTAGTTGGTCTCACTGCAAAGACTGCAGGACTGGGCAGAGGACAATAAGGTTATCTCTGATCTACAGTTTGGCTTCCGGGTGGGTCTAGGAACATTAGAACAAAGCCTAGATTTGAACATCATTAGAGGGAAGTATACCCGTGCTAAGCAGGGTAGGTTGTTCCGAGCATTTATAGATTGTACAGCACCCTTTGACTGTGTTAGAAACGATAAGCATCGGAGGATTCTCGAGGACCTAGGAGTGGAAGATGCAATTGTTCATTTTTTAGAACAATTATAAAGCGACGCAAATGTGAGGGTGCGGTATGGTGCCACTGGTGAATGCACTAATCCTTTCCCAATAAAGAGAGGGGTAAGGCAAGGCTGCGTGTTAGCCCCTTTTTATTTAATCTTTATATAAATGGATTGGGCAAAGCTCTTGTGAATGATTGCCAAGATGTCCCACAAATTGGTGGATGGCCCATACTCGCCCTTTTGTATGCGGATGACGCCATCTGGATGTCGCGTACCCAAATGGGATTGCAAAGGGTAATGAATAGTTTTTCATTTTTTATGCACAACCTGGGCCTTAGGGTTAATACATCAAAAACCTTTGTTATGAGATGTGGTATTGGTAGTCAAAAGTGCAGAGATATGTATATCGATAAGCACAAGGTTGAGTTTATAAAAAGATTCTCATATCTGGGCATTCTCTTTGACCAAAACGGCTCCTGGACCCAGGCGGTGCAAGCCAAAAAAATGATATTTATGAAAGCCATTGCTGCCCTCGCTAATTTCTCGAGAAAACTGGGTTGGAGGCCGCTGATGGAGCTTTTACAGATTTATAAGGCCAAGTGTGTTTCCACAGCGATGTATGGGGCAGGGGTCTGGGGCAATGTCAATTTGCACTCAATACAGGTAGTGGAAAATGTGTTTTTAACGTCATTGTTGGCAGTCCCGAACAGCACATCTTCATACGCTTGCCATTCTGAATTGCGTGTGCCATATATTGCAGATCTGATAAAAATGGAACCCATTCTATTATGGCATAGGATATGGTCATCAACTAAAACCACACTTAACCAGGATATTTTTAATGATAGTTTGAAACTGGAAGGGGTATTGACTATCCCATGGCTGAGGTATGTTCGGGGCTTCATGTGTGATCTGGGCCATCCAGAGTTTTACACTAAGCCCAGTACCATGACCACCATATTGTTATATTCCATATAGGTATCCTATATAGGCGTAGGTAACATTGCAACCTTTCACCTATATCCTTCCCTACATTACATACATAACGGTTCACAGGGAATGACCTTTTACCTAGATATGACACTGCATTCAGAACGCGGGTTTTTCCCTAGTATGAATCTCATACATTATGCATGAGGCTTCTTGGAAGCACAGCAGGATTAACAGCCGGACTGACATCTCCTGTATAATTTCTCTGTATAAAGTTCAGGCCCAACATCATCCTTTATGCCAACACAGTAACACAGCAAGGTAGGGCCCCTGGGAGACCTATGGGTCTATATAGATCATGTCTTGCTTAGAAAGACAGAGGAGACCGTGACTTCCCAGCTGACACACTGACCAGAGACGCTGAGGTTCCTGCATGCAGATGATCTAGCTACCAGTAGTCTAACATCCCTCACGGGGTATCCAACTCGAGACCAGGATGGGGTACCACCTTCTCTAATTCTCAGGTTATGGTGTTGATTAGATCCTAGAGGGATTCTTGGCATAACACCTACATAGATGCTAGGCACATTTAGGTACATCTAGTTAGAGAGGCATTGTAGAAGTACACACTTTTTAATATGTGTTTTATGTATATGTATATATATTCATGATTTCTGCAAGATGGTAGAACTGTACCATCCCTTTACTTTTGTAGTATTGCCAATCACATATCTCTGCTACTGTCTAATGGTTGTTGCAGCTCATCTATTCTACACTAGAATAACAACTGTTCAATAAAACCTTATTGACAAACTCCCAGTATGTTTATTCTGTGTCTCTCTGCGAGAAGCTAAGTAAGCATTAGTGACTGAGCGAAAGGTCCTGGGGGATCAGGGTTGTCATGTTCTGAGGTTGCCAAGAACTATTCTCTCCCCGAGGAGGCTCCAGTGGCACTGTGAGCTAGCTGATACAGACAGTCTAACGTATCCGGTGGGCGTGCACAGAATCAATCTGCCACCAAACCCACAGTTTGTTATCCAAAACACGCAGATCCTGTATAGGTAATATAGGGACTGCACGACAACATCAAGAAAAGTTTAACAAAAAGAGGGTCTAATTTTACTTTAATCACTAAAGTTATCTTCAGGAATAACAAAGTATACCGTACTCTCTAATCAAATGATTTTAACAACTTTTAGCATCCAACCTTATCTTAAAATTGTTCCTGATAGTTATGATAGATTATTATTGACCAGATTCAGATTAGGACTTCTACATAGACTAACAAGCTTCCCAAAAATGAATAACTGGTCAAGACTTGTGCCCTTGTGATGATCATTCAGAACAATCAACACTTCATGTTGTTTTTTGTGGCAAATTTTATGATGTGCAAAAGAAAAATGGATTTAACAAATGTTAAAATCATTGGGGCAGATTTATGTTTCCTGGCGCATCCCTGCAAATCAGCAAGGATGCGCCAGGAATGATGCGTCACGCAAGTTTACCCTTGCGCCACACATGATGCGCCGCATTTACAATGCGGCGCATCATGGCGCAGGAATAAACAGATGCATGACGCATCCGATGGCGTAAGGTTGGCGCAGTGCTTCAGTTGCGTCGCAAGCGCGACGCAACTCTAGCACTGTTCCAACCTACCCTATCCCTAACATGGTGCGTCAAGCCTTACGCCTGCTTCAAGCAGGCGCAGGGTTTTGGCGCATCAGCGTTGGGAAAGTGACTCAGTCAAATCTTATAGATTTGACTGAGTCACTTTTCAGGGGTGTTGCTGCGACGGAACGCCCCCCCCTCTGTCAACACGCCCACGTGAAACCTGACGCAGGTTTTACGTGGCGCAGGGCTTTACATCGTGACGCATCTCCATAGATGCGTCACGATGTAAATATGGCGCAACGTGGCGCAGGGTTTACACCGCCGCTGCGTCACAAAAGTGATGCAACGGCGGCGTAAAAGTGGCGCATCTCCGATATAGATCTGCCCCATTGTGTCTTAGACAATGTCGTCATGCTTTTATATCATTGCAGCTTTTAGAAAATGAACACTTGGGGGTCCATTAGGATGTAGGGCGGTGAGACCACCAGCGCGCTGGCGGTGCGGAAAAATGCCTTTTTCCGCCCGCTAGCAGCGAACATCACGCCCGCCATATTAGTATGGTCAAACATAGGCCAATTCCCAACCGCCGCGGTGCGACGTGCACCGCCATCAAAGTGCACCCGCCACCGCGGCAGTGGGAGCCAATGGAGACCCTCTGCCGTGCGGAATGACGTCCGCCCCGCTCCACAAATTAGGATGACTCAAGCAAGCAGACGCACCGCAGCGGAGACATCGCCCAACCAGAGACGGCGGAAACTCGACAGCGGAGCACGAAACCAGAGTCCCGGTCACGACCTCCATGGACCCAGCTCTACACGTCTTTCCGGTGCTGTACCTGCTACATCACCAGGAACTCATGGACCGATGCGGATGACGCCACAGGTACTCAATAACACAACACACAACCCACGGCCTGACACAGGGTCCAAATCCACATCAGACACCCTAGAGGGGATAGGGACACATCCACAAGGGCACCCACACATCACCCACCTGCCACAAATGCACCCCGCTGCATCCTGGACACACAGCTACCGCCACCATGCAGCATTGTCCCGGTCAAGTCACCGCAGCGGCGAACACAAGCAAATACATGCACAATGCAGAAGGCAGGGCCGGTGCCAGGCATGGGCAGGGCACAAAGACCACAGGGCCACACCCCCTCCCACCACACACTAGCACACCCCATGAAGGCACATGCCATATGCCCCTCCTGTGCACCCCATGCACAACAACAAGCCAGTGCAATACACACCCTGCACCACACAACACACTCCAGGAGTGGCTGCACAGGAACACACAACACACAGCACAGTAGCATAGGGCCAGGGAAACACACACACCACCACACTCAGGGAAATATAAATGAGGACAAGCAACAACTGAACACATACAAGGAACCAACATCCAAATGATCACACAGCCTGCACAGTCACACATGCATATCACAGACTGACACACACATACAGACACACCCCACATGCCAACAGCAATGGAGCACAACAAATAGGGAAACCAAAGTGGGCTGCACACAAATGGAAGGCCATGGAGACACACAACAAGCATGTGTACATCACATCAACACAAAGCACCATCAAAGGGCAGGGCAGAGTGCAGAGCATGTCCATGAGAAGTTGCACAGGCAAGGGTCCAACACAGCAGTGAACAACAAGGCCAGTGGCCAGGGCAGAGTGCAGAGTATGTCCATGAGAAGCTGCACAAGCAAGGGCAAAACAGCAGTGAACACCAAGGCCAGTTGATAGGGCAGAGTGCAGAGCATGTCCATGAGAAGCTGCACAGGCAAGGGCAAAACAGCAAGGCCAGGGCAGAGTGCAGAGTATGTCCATGAGAAGCTGCACAGGCAAGGGCAAAACAGCAGTGAACAACAAGGCCAGTGGCCAGGGCAGAGTGCAGAGTATCTCGATGAGAAGCTGCACAGGCAAGGGTCCAACACAGCAGTGAACAACAAGGCCAGTGGCCAGGGCAGAGTGCAGAGTATGTCCATGAGAAGCGGCACAGACAAGGGCTAAACAGCAGTGAACAACAAGGCCAGTGGCCAGGGCAGAGTGCAGAGTATGTCCATGAGAAGCTGCACAGGCAAGGGTCCAACACAGCAGTGAACAACAAGGCCAGTGGCCAGGGCAGAGTGCAGAGTATGTCCATGAGAAGCTACACAGGGAATGTGTGCGACTGTACCTTTCCATGGCCAGCAACACAGTCAGGGGGCAACAATGTGCAGTACAGGCCCTCCTGTGTGAGACACAGGTGTGTGAGGGTGACTACGACTCAGACTTGGCTGTCAGGCAGACTGGGAGCTAGCTGTGCCTCGGGTACTGTCGGGGAGAGAGCGGAACAGCTGAGGTAGAGCGATCAGTGTCTTGGCAGGCTGGAGGGCTGCTTGGACCAGGTGGTGTAGTGGCACGTGGAGGTGGAGTCATGCAGACGGGAGTCACGGTGTGGCTGGGAGATTGTGGAGGGGTGCCCATCCACTTCTTGGGGATCCTAAATGGCTTGCCTGACTTGGGATCAATGGGAATTGGTGTGGGCACAACAGGCACACACACCACCACTGCTGCAGCAGGTGCAGGCTCTGGCATCCCCCCCTCTGGTGATGTGCTGGACCCAGCTGAACGCTTTGCCTTGCTTCGCCTCTTCCCCCCTTCCCCTGTTTACTAGGTGTCACCCCTACAGTCCCCTCCGGCCCCTGCTTCACTGGGCTTGGAATGGGAGTCGAGGTGGTTGGTGATACTGCCTTTGAGCCCTTCCCAGGTGTACCCTTGGCATGCACCACCTCCTTGGTGGGCACAGACACTGTACGATTATCTTTGCGAGATGCCTTAGGGGCAGGAGAGTCATTGGATGGGGATGCCACTGAGGCATGTGTGCCTGAGGTCTGCTGCTTTGCTAATTGTCCCCCGGTGACGGGCTTTTCTACCTGCGCTCTGGGGTGCCTTTGGTCTTCTGTGGGGATGGTGTCTGCACACGGGACCGCTTGGGTTGTTGCTGCTGTGCACTCCGTGTGCTGTATCGTGACTTTGATGTATGTGGACCGTGGTCACTATCGTCAGACGTGGCCACTGCTTGGGTGGTGGACAAAGGGACTGGAGCTGGACTGTGAGAATGTGCCTGTTGCAGGGCAGACGTCACTGTTGATGACAAAGCCTGGACTGTCCGGTGCAGCCCACCCACGTCGAAATGTATGCCCTCCATGAAAGCAACCACCTGGGCCAATTTCTTGTCGTGGTCAATGAAGGCATTTAGGAGAGCTGTCTGGCCTACACACAGCTGGTGCAAAAGGTCCACAGACTCACAACTGATGGCAGCAGGGGGGACAGGGGCAGGGGCAGCGGTGCCAGGGGTGAAGGACACTCTTCCCCTCTTACTGAGGCGGACACGGGCAGCACCAGAGGAAGTGGCTGGGATGGTGGGCAATGGCCGCTGTGTGGTGGAAGTCGATGCAGAGTCTCCGTTCCCTGTGCCCTCCAACATGGATGGATCCCCGCTGACATCGGATAATGTAGTGCTTTGCGTCTCAGGCTGGGACTCCTCCAGCAGACTCCTGTCCCCCTCTGATGTGCTGGTGACATCTGTGTCACTGGGCTCCTGGGCAGCTGTGGTGCTAGTTTCACCCCCACTGGTGTCCGTCTCCTGTCCCTCCGTAACCACAGGTGATGCTGCATGGGAGAGAGAGATGTAGGGTCAGGTCAGTGGCAAAAACAGAACAAACATATGCAAGCAATGCATGACAAAAGTTGAGCAAATCTACATGTTGCACACCACCCTGTGCAATCACATTGTGCCAACTCACTACATAGACTCAAGCAGTGCGTGGAAACTGGAAACTCAGGCATGAGTGAGCCATGTGATGACCACACAGCACAACACCCTGCTTGTGGCTCTGTTCAAACAGACACACAACTAGTTCTGAGCACACCTAGGGACATGATGGGGGCACACAACTTGTTGCCAATGACAGAACTGGATGTAACAGGAGGGGACATCACAGACACAGACTACAACATGACAGTCCACAATGGACATTAGCCCATGCCACCCACCATGTCGTACCTTGGGGACAATAGAATGCTGCACATTGCTGTAAGATATCTAGCCCTCCCCAATATGGGTGCATGCAATGGACGCATTGATGTACGCACAGTCAGATTGGGCACACTGCTGTTCCCTCCCATGGGATTCCCAAGACTACACCAATGCAGAAGAAACCTGAAGAGCACAACTCAGAATGTAATGTGAAGGCACAGCTTCCAAATCAACTTTGTAAGTACAGGTAGGGCAAATGCATGCCACAGGCACCCGGGCCAGCAGCCACTAACATGCCACAGCATCACACTACCAACATCACAGAGGCCAGCGCTGGCCCAGGCTCTGTACACATGCAGCCACTCCCATCCAAAGTCAGACTTCCCAAATGCTCACCCCTGGCTTGCTGCTGATGCTCCTTCAAACGTGCATCCAGCTCAGCCTGTGTCACCGCCAAGATGCGCCCCATTAGTGGTGTCATGCTGCGCCGTGTCAGACGCCGAGTGCGAGGAAGCAGCCCCAGGGTCATCTCTGCCACATTCTTTGCCAGCCAGCTGATGCCATCCCATCTCTTGTGGCAGTGGGTGCGTCGGCAGTTTGAGACCCCCAGGGCTCGCACCTTCGCTGCAATGGCCCTCCACACAGCCTTACACTGGTGTACCTTGAGCTGCAGGCATGGGAGACAAGAGGGTGAAATGATCAGGTACACAGTGCCATGTACCGACATCTATCAGTATAGCAGCAAGATACAACAAAATCACATATCCAACGATAGATTAATCAGAGACCATAGTACAGCTCACATGTGACCCCTGCATGGGAAAAGCTGATGTTAAAGCATGCAGGTGTGAGGGGGAACACAGTCCCTGCACATCTCACACACATGCAGGATGCCAGCACTGAAACCTGCCTGCCCACATCTCCAGTCAATTGTTGGGTTGAGCAACACATACATCACATATCAACCTGTGTTTGGGGGGTGACCCACTGTGTCCAAGACTGTGCAGCCCTCAATGACCCTGCCCTGTGAATAGATAACTGTGTCATGGATGTCACATTGAGGGACATGATCTCACAAATACAAAATGCCCTTCACAAGGGCGGTTGTGTGCAATCTACAGTGCTGAGATGGGCCACAGCTGGAGTGCAATGTGAAAAGACTGATGTCATACTCTGTAAGTGAAGTGATGTGTCCTTGTCTTTGTAGACGGGGACTGTGCTGACCAGCTGGGCTCACACTGAGATGGACTACAGGGGCACACACAGCCATCCAGCCAAGCAATCACTGTCCTGACTACAGCATGAATAACCTTCTGTGTCACTGTATGGCTGACAAGACAACACAGGTCACTCATACTTATATGTGCAGGGAGGGAAAGCTGTGGCATTGGGTACACATCCCCTCCCACTGGAGACAGCATGTCAGGCAGTGCATGACACTACCCCACACTCCCAGGCACATACTGCATCAGTCCACTACATGTGTGGCCCCCCTGCCCTACCAAAACACTGTTTAAGACTCACCACGACATTTGGGGCACCATATAGCCTTGGGTACTGTGTGAGCACCTCGTCCACCAGGACCTCCAGCTCCTCGCTCGTGAAGGGACTGGCACGGATCTTCTTGGTCCTTGCCATCACTGTGGATGTGAGACAACAGCAGGGGATTTTGGTGGCAAGGGTCCCCAGGCAGCAGTCCATGGAGGCAGCAGCAGGTGAGGGGTGTCAGGCAGCAGTCCTTGGAGGCATCAGCAGGTGAGGGGCGTCAGGCAGCAGTCCCTGGAGGCAGCAGCAGGTGAGGGGTCTCAGGCAGCAGTCCCTGGAGGCAGCAGCAGGTGAGGGGTGTCAGGAAGCAGTCCCTGGAGGAAGCAGAAGGTGAGGGGTGTCAGGCAGCAGTCCCTGGAGGCAGCTGCAGGTGATGGGTCTCAGGCAGCAGGCTCTGTGAGCAGTCGCAATGTGAGGCTCACTCCCACATCTATAGCCCCCTGGGGTCGTTTCAAAGGTGCCAAGCTGCAGCAATTGGTGGTCCATGTCTGCCTCTTTCAAATGCATCCAATGACCGCCTCCACGGTGGCGGAGCACGCCTACCGCGACCTTCAAAATTGCATCATGCCACCGCTATTGAGCTTTCCATTGGCTCTAGGGTGAGCTTCATGGCGGTGTAACTCCGCTGGGGCCCGGGGTGCGCTACCGCCATTTCAGTGGCAGAGCATGCCAACCGCCATTTCCACATGTCTCCATGCCTATGACTACTGCACTGGTGTGATTGGGGGTGCTGGTGACACACCGCCGGTGCCAGGCGGTAGCTACCGCGATATGGGTGCCATGCATTGACACGAGGCACCACCATTCTGGCGGCGGAGCATGCCAACCGCCATTTCCACATGTCTCCATGCCTATGACTACTGCACTGGTGTGAATGGGGGTGCTGGTGACACACCGCCGGTGCCAGGCAGTAGCTACTGCGATATGGGTGCCATGCAATGACGATGGTTATTTGTCACACATCAACAGTGCATAGTGCCAACATGTTCAATGGAACATCATTGTGCACATGATGCCAATGTTCCATTTACTCCACTGATGGATACACATGCCATGTTTGTGTGTGTGTAACGTACATTTGTCTGCACCCACTAACATGTCACTTGAGGATTTGATGTTGGTGTAGGCAGGACAGTGTAGTCCTGGATTGTAAAATGTGTACACATGTCAATGTGTTGAGGTCCAGTGACAATCACAGCAATGCTCGTTTCGATGAATGTTGATCTAATTAGCATTGCCTCTCATGTCTGCTCATGAACACATTCATCATTCCAGCGCCGACTGTGGTCATTGTGTGGTGGATGTGTGCCAGGTTGGAATGACGCATCAAGGTGTGACCGGTACAGCAGCTAGGTAGGAGACAGTGGTTTTGATTAGTTACACATATGCTGGATGCTAGACTCCCAGGCGTGCACATGTGTACTGTGGCCATATCCCTATGTGCATTCACATAGCCAAAGGTGGTGTTTGAGGTACTTGTTCTGTGTAAGTTGACACGTGTGCCCTTTGTGTAGCTGAAGGTGTCCCTCCATGTAAGCTGGTCTGTTATTCACTCTAGATGTCAGTCATTGTTGTCGTTGTGTCATCCAGAACGTGATATGCTGTGCACATCTCTTGGTGTATTGTATTGACATGTGTCCACTATCAACTCCAATAGGAGGAGGCCAAATTTGATTAGTCACTTAACGGTGCTGGAGGACATGGAGGATGCTGCGATCATACGCAAATGCCGCCTGGACAGAGCCACCCTGAAGACCGTTTGTGATCTGTTGGAGCCCCACCTGCAGCCACACAGGACATATCCAACAGCTTTCACCCCTACTTATAAGGTGATGGCAGCCCTGCATTTTTTTTGCCACAGGATCGTTCCAGGAGACTGTGGCCAGCGCTGGTGTGATGTCACAACCAATGTTCAGCATGGTGCTGCGTGATGTACTGTCCGCCATGATGCTATATAAGGACAGATACATCCATTTCCCCAGGGGTGCTGAATTGCCAGCTGTGAAGGGAGACTTCTATCCCCTTGGACACATCCCCAATGTTGTTGGGGCCATTGATTGCACCCATGTCGCTCTTGTGCCACCACAGGCAAGTGAGCACATTTACCGCAATCGCAAGCATTACCACTCCATCAATGTGCAGGTGGTGTGCCTGGCAGATATGACCATCTCGCAGGGGTGTGCCAAATTCCCAGGCTCGGCCCACGACTCCTACATCCTAAGGAACAGCATAGTGCCCCAGCTGATGGCTAATCTTCTTCCAGAGCGTGCATGGATTGTGGGTGAGTATGCCTAGTCATGTGGCGTGCTGTGTGTGTGACCTGCTCCCCTGAGACTCTGCGACATTGCAATGTCTATTTGTGTTTGTCATACCTAGGTGACTCTGCATATCCCAACCATCCCTTGTTGCTGAGCCCACTGCGGAATCCCAGGTCCCCGGCTGAAGTCCGCTACAATGAGGACCATGGGAGGACACGTCGTGTGGTGGAGCGCACTTTTGGCCTGCTCAAATCACGTTTCCGGTGCCTGGACAAGACCAGAGGTGTACTGGCATACTCGCCCGGGAAGGTGTGTCAGATTGTTGTTGCATGCTGCATGCTCCACAACCTAGCCATTCGCAGGGAGATTCCCCTGCTCCTGGATGATGGTGAGGACCCAAGACCCCAGCCTGCAAACCAAGCTGTGTCCAGTGATGAGTACAGTGGAGAGGAGGAAGGTGTTGACCTGCGTGAACAGCTCATCACCCGCTACTTCACTTGATGGTGGGTGGCAATATGCAACATACCCATTGTCTGATGAGATTGCTGTTGTCGTGAAGGGGCATGTGAGAATTGTAGCATCAGCCAGTTGTAGACTCAGTGGTGGTTGGAAATGTTTCTAGGACATGTCATTTGAGAACATCAACGGGACGTGTATGTTGACACTTGGGGGCCATTGTGACATGTGTATGTTGGGTTATCCTGGTGTTAGGGCTTGTGTGATGTCTGTGGTGCCACACCCAGACCAGTGACAGTTGTTCTGTGGTATTTCCCTAGGTGCCTTCGACTTCTCCTAGCCTACATACAGCCCATGGTCCTGGTACATTGTGATCATGTTGAAGACTGTACACCCTGCAATAAAGACGGAGCAGACACAACAACATGTGTGTGAGGATATTTTATTTACTATGGTGAGATGCAAGGGGGGTGTACATTTCCATTGGGGGGGGGAGTGAGTTGACTGTCGTGGTAGATGAGATGGTCGAGTAGTCACCAAATTGCTATGGTGACCCAGTCCAACAGGCAGATGCCATTCACAAGGCAGTGTAGGGTAGGACAGTCCAAAGAGTCAATGCAGTGGTGGAGAGGGTTGCCATCATGGCTGGCTCCGTGACTTGCGTCTGGCAGGTGATTTGCCTCCAGATACTCCCAGGGTCTACTTGGGACGGCCCCTTTGTCGGTTGGCAGTGGGGGGCCCTGCTGCATGGCCAGTGGGGTCTGAGGACTCACCCCTCTCTGTGGGCGCAGGGGAGGATGGTGAAATGTCATTCTGCAGCCCACCAGAGAGAGGCGGAGGTGTTGTCTGGGGCGCATGCCTGTCCCTCAGTACCGCCACTTGCTGGCCCAAGAGGTCCACGATTTGTCCCATGCGTCTGTCGATGGACCTCATCAGCAGGATGAGCTTGTGCAACAGATCGCCCGACCGGCTCATTCGTCCCTGGGCCTGTTCATATGCACCCAGGACTCTGGTGATGTGTTCCAGGGAGTGGGTCCCAGCCTCCTGGTGTCCCTGGGTGACCCTGCCCCTCCCACCTGCCCTGCTGCCACGGACCTGTTGCCTCACCACTGCGGGCACCCGCATCCTCTCCCTGCCCTCCTCCATGGGTGGTATGTGCAGGGCATCCTCTGGGACAGGGAGGGTGTTGCCGGCAGCACTGGTGGTGGTGGTGCTGGTGGTGCTGGTGGTGGCCGCACAGGCCGTGACAGCAGGGGTCTGCTGTGGAGTTGTTGTTGCCGTAGATGTGGTGGGGGGACGCTGGGGTCCTGGGACCTGTTGCTCCCTGGCACACAAGATGGGCCGGCCTCGAGCTCATCGTCCATGGAATCCTGGGAGTCAACATCCGAGAGTCCTTGTACCGTGGGTTGAGACTGGCTCTGCAGGTTGCTGGTGTTGTCCTCGGCAGGGAGTTCTTGGTCACCTGTGGGCTAGATGGGAAATGGTCATTGCAGTGCACCCGTCAAGCTTTGGGTTAGCTGTGTGTCATTCACATTTTGTACACTACACAATTGACATATCATCACATTGTTGACTGTGCGCAGTACTGTGCTCCCTGACATGATACAGTGGTACAAGCATTATTTGTCCATGGTGCGAGGTGTCAGGGCATACCATGCGAACCGGGTCCAATTGAGGTTTACTGGGACTTGTTGCCATCTAGGGCCTGGCACAACATGTGTTTAATTGTGGACTCATGGTTTAGTTGTCTGACCTAGCAGGCGTCACATCTGGCCATGGACTGGCCATTGTCATCTCCTGCATCCCTTTGTCCTGTCATGTGCATATCTTGATTTGTGCCACCACACATGCTTTCATATTTTGAGAATGGTCTTTGTTGCAATTGCCACATGGTGATGCACATGTAACTAGTTGCTGTGCATGAATGTGCCCAGGCTTTCTTCTACTTGTGCATTGGTGTGTCACACTTTGGTGGTTGCGACAGTTTCCTTGGCTTACCTGTGTGCACACTGTGCTTGGCAATGGGGTAGGTATGGCTCTTTGTGCAATGTGTGGGCTGGTGTTGTCATATGGCACCATTTAATTTGGGAAAAATGGGTGGGTGCACGTACTGGCTACCTACCTGTAAGTTTGTTTGTTGTACTGCAATGGCTTCCAACTGCTCCTGGGTGGGGTGGAGGAGGGATCCATCCTGCTAGGCTGTGGGAAAGGGGGCATGGTGGGAGTGGTAGTGCAGCCCTCCCTGACACAAACACCCTCATTGTGAAGATGGCTACCTACATGTAAGTTTGTTTGTTGTACTGCAATGGCTTCCAACTGCTCCTGGGTGGGGTGGGTGTGGGATCTATCCTGCTCAGGTGTGGGAAAGGGGGCATGGTGGGAGTAGTAGTGCAGCCCTCCCTGACACAAACACCCTCATTGTGAAGATGGCTACCTACCTGTAAGTTTGTTTGTTGTACTGCAATGGCTTCCAACTGCTCCTGGGTGGGGTGGGGGAGGGATCCATCCTGCGCAGGTGTGGGACAGGGGGCATGGTGGTAGTGGTAGTGCAGCCCTCCTGACACAAACACCCTCATTGTGAAGATGGCTACCTACCTGTAAGTTTGTTTGGTGTACAACAATGGCTTCCAACTGCGCCTGGGTTGGGTGGGGGAGGGATCCATCCTGCTCAGGTGTGGGACAGAGGGGATGTTGGGAGTAGTGGTGCAGGCCCCCCACCCCCAGGCACCCTCCCAGGGAAGATGGCTACCTACCTGTAATTTTGTTTGGTGTACTGCAATGGCTGCCAACTGCTTCTGGGTGGGGGAGTGTTCCATCCTGCTCAGGTGTGGGATAGAGGGGATGTGGCCCCCCCACCCCAGACACCCTCCCAGGGAAGATGGCTACCTACCTGTGAGTTTGATGTGGGTTGTGTAATGGCTGACTCATGCTTCTGGGTAGGGTGGTGGGAGGGATCCATTTTGCTAGGCTGTGGGACAGGGGGCATGGTGGGATTAGTGGTGTAGGCCCCCCACCCCCAGACACCCTCATTGTGAAGATGGCTACCTACCTGTATGTTTGTTTGTTGTCCTGCAATGGCTTCCAACCGCTCCTGGGTGGGGTGGGTGAGCGATCAATCCTGCTCATGTGTGGGATAGGGGGCATGGTGGGAGTAGTAGTGCAGCCCTCCCTGACACAAACGCCCTCATTGTGAAGATGGCTACCTACCTGTAAGTTTGTTTGTTGTACTGCAATGTCTTCCAACTGCTCCTGGGTGGGGTGGGGTGGGGGAGGGATCCATCCTGCTCAGGTGTGGGCCAGGGGCCTGGTGGTTGTTGTAGTGCTATCTGCCTGTACACATGCCCCCATGGTTATGTTGTTAGCTATGTTTGTGGTGAATGGGAGTGGGTGAATGTTGGATCTGTGAGGCATGTTTTTGTGGGTGCAGATGGATGGTGTGTGTCCTAGGTGGTGTAGCTTAGTAGTTGTGCAAGGCAGTACATAGCAGAGTGGCGATAGTCATTTGTTAGTACTTACCAGCCTCCACTCCCCCGGCTACTCCTGTGAGACTCTCTGGATGCAGTATGGCAAGCACCTTCTTCTGCCATTGTGTGAATGTTTTTAGTGGAATGGGAGGGCCACCACCAGTCCTCTGAGCCAGCTCACGGTTCTTGCTCCTCCTCTCCTTGACCACCCTCTTCAGGTCATGCCACTGCTTCATGATCTCCTTTTTTGATCTTGGGGTGGTACCTACTGCATTGACCCTTCGGACTATCCTAGCCCACATTTGTGTCCTTGTGGCTAATGGTGTCTGTTGGACCAGGCTACCAAAAAGCTGTGGTTCCACTCTGACTATCTCATCTACCATGACCTTCAACTCACTCTCAGTGAATTTGGGCATTTTCTGTGTGGTCATGGTGTGCGGTGTGCAAAGTGATTGTGGGTGCAGGGGTGTGAGTGGTGGTTGTGGTTGTGCTGTGTATGGTGTGTGTTATGCAGGGCGGTTAGTTGTGCTGGTTTGGAGGTGGTAGTGGTGCTGTGTGTGGTGTGGCTGGTGATGTTGTGTTCTTTGCCTCTCCTGTCAGCTGGGGTATGTGTCCCTTCTCTCCTGGAGTTTTGCAGGGGATTGTAGTCAGTGAAGGGGCTGGTTTTATACACAGCTATGTGGGTGTATCCAATTGGGGTGTTGCTGACAGGTGTGTAATCCTGGGATTTGTATTTTTCGTTTTGCCATGTGGTTGTGTCATTGGGGTGTGTTTTGTGTATTTGGGAGGCATGTCTAGTTTTCTGTGTGCACTTTTTGGCCTTCTTGTGGGGTTTTGGCTTCATCCGCCATATATTTGACGGTTCGTCCCCCGCGGTGGCTGTGCTTCAGCTCTGCCGCTGGCTCTCCCATTCATCCCATTGTGCGACCGCGGCGGTCAGAGACGGCGGTACGTACCGCGGGACCGTCGGGGATATACTAATTTCCGGGGTGGTGTCTCTGCTATACTTGCAGGTTGTTGTTTTTCCGCTGCTAATCTGACCGCCGCGGACGGATTTTGGCCATCTCCGCCCGCTACAGGCGGTTATTCTGGGCCTCGTACCACAGCGGTCGGATTTTTTTGGGTGGTTAATGCTAATTTGGCCGCCGGTTTTTTCCCACGGGGCCGGCGGGCAGTTGTTTTCCGCTTCCATGGCGGTTGGGGTGTTTTTCCGCCCTACATCCTAATGGACCTCTTAGTATGGAGATTATCAATGTTTTTAAAAAGCGCACTTAAATGCAGGAAAATGATCACAATATGAAAGCTTAACTTATTACGTAAAATATGATAGAAATGAATTTGTCTCAGATGAGATCGGTAACGGACCAAAATAATTTTTATATATGATGTCTTTTATTTTTCCCTTTGTAAAGTTTTGTAATTTTTATGTGCTTTTATGATTCTCTAAACAAAAATTGAATAAAGCTTTGTTGATTGATTGATTGACAGGGACTCTGCTAGCCAGGCCCTGTTGCATGTACTCTGATGTCTAAAACAAGTAGTAATTAGCCAGTCTCCTAGTATAAGGTACAAAGTGTATCCAGGACCTGTAAATCAAATGTCCCTAACGGACTGTATCTTCCACTATGCCAACCACTACAGTGACAGTGCAAACATGTTTCCTGGCCTACCATTGTAGTCTTTTAAAACTGCAAATTCGACATATCACAATAACCCAGTTCGACAGGCCTAAACCTTCCTTTTAAATATTAATAAATCATCTTTAAGTAGGCCTTCCAGCCCATAAGGCCGGGTGGATGGTATTTAAAAGTAGGACATGTAAAAATTCAATGTAAAACATATCCTTACAGTCAATAGGCCCCTACATGCTATTTTCATGTTCCATAGGAAATTATTCGGATACAATATTAAATGTAATATTAATAATGTTTTGTTCAACTAGGAAACACCTATAAATGTAATATTTGGACTTATAAAAATATTTATTACAAGCTCAATTCACTGGTTAAGTCAGATTTGTAACACATATTCTGGAAAATGTAATCTTAGAAAGTTACTTTTTTCCTGCCTAAAGCCTCCGAAGGCCAATTTGCACAAGTGCCAACTGTCACTGAGGAGTGGAATAGCTATCTTAATGAGGTGTGAACTCACTCCCAGAGCTGAGACAAGGGTCTTGGGTGTGGGGAGGCATTATCTTCCTTCTGTAGGATGACCATCTGAGCAGTGCCCAGGAGCTTGATTAACTTCAAAGAGGCCTATCCTGCCACAGGCAAATATTAGCTGACACTTGGCAGGGCCCTTCTCTGTGGTTTGAAGTGACCACAGAGGAGGGGTTGCTCATTTTCCTGGCTACACATTTCAGATAGATACACAGGCTCTATGCTCAAGGGGAGAAGGTTTTCACCATTTTGGATTTAGGCAGAATGGGGTATAGTGGGAATGCTTGCAAAAGGGCAAATATGAATTGCTGAAAAAGTGGGTAGGGCTACCCCTAGGAACCAATTTGTATAAAACAGAAGTGCTGGGGCTCTTGTCAGGAGGCAGCTTTGACCAGCCCATTTCACCTGTTTGCTCTGCCTGACACAGAACCAACAAACTTTACAAGTGGAATGGGGATGTGGCATATTGGCCAGAGCTGCCAATTTCGGAGCTGAGGAACCAGATTCAAGTCTTGGTGTCGGCTCAACATCCTGTGATTCTGGGTGACACACTTAATCTCCCCGTATTGTCATGTCCTTTAGGATAGCCCTGTCATTTAAACCCCATTTTACATACATTGTCCCATCCACACGATAATAACGATTCTAAACAGGTGACCTTTTACCTAGTAGCTTGCTCCTGTCTCTTCGGCACAACATCATTATTCGACATAAGGGTCACCACTTTTTTCATTCTTGGTCAATAGCCAGCTGTGCATGATCGCATTGTTTGGAAAAAACATTCATAATTTTTTCCAAAACATTTATGGTTGTTTTAAAAACATATTGATTCTAGAAAAAACCCTGGAGTGACCACTCTAGTATAAAAGACCCTTATTGCCCCCTACAAATCAAAGGAGAAATCCACCCAAGCTGACACGGGTCCTGCATGCTGAATCTACGACACACAGTGGTCTGACATCCCTTGCGGGGTGTTATCCTTGACGCAGAGACGGGGTCCTTCCTTATAAACCATCAGGTGAGGGGGATGGTGCTTCCCTAGGGGATTCTTGGATACATACATGCATATACATGCTACACATACATATCTAGGCTAGGTACATTTAGGAAAAATTCTTAGGGTTCACATTTTAGGAATATGCAAGTGCTACTGTTTTTATCTGAACTGCTTATGTTCATCTTAATAGCACTATGATAGAAATGTATCTACTATTCACTATCACCCTTATGCATCAAGCCAAAATCCAGTCGGTAAAATACCGATTCGGTAATAGCTCCCGGTATTGTGTGAAAAATACCCAATCCCAATGCATCAACCCAAAACCCGAGCAAATAACGAATCGCTAAATAAATAACCTCGAACATACCGAATCGCTAATACCCAAAAGGCTAATTTACCGATTCGCTAAATACCGAATCGCAATTACCGAAATCACTATTAGCTCCCGGAAATTGCCAATAGCAAATAACGAATCGCACCCCAATGCAACAAAACTCGCTAATAACGAAAATTCCAAAAATCGCTATTTTGCCAGAGCTAAATAAGGGGAATCAAAACCTGGAGGTAAAGTCACAAAAAAAAAAAAAAAAAATCCTACATGTGCAAATGATTGAGGCAATCACTAAACCCTTAAATTTGGCCCAGGAGACCCTGTTGGCTCCCACAAAATGGCTGCCCTCTACGTGCTTGCAAGGAGGATGCGGATCAATGCAGCAGGACAGCGCAGGAGAAGGGTCCAGGAGCGAGTGTTCAGACTGCGCATAACCCTGCTCGGCCAGAATGAGGACGAGGTGTACCAGAAATATCGCCTCAATCGCGCTATGATCATGCGCCTGATTGCAGACCTGGAACCATTACTGCAGCACCAGACACACCGGACCAATGCAATCCCTGCGCACGTTCAGGTCCTATGCAGCCTGCACCTACTGGCCTCAGGGAGTTTCCAGGGGGTAATTGCGGTTGCCGGAGGTGTGTCGCAAAGCGCACTGTCACGCTTCTTCAAAAAATTCCTAGATGCCATGCTGACAATGCTACACACACACATCAGCTTCCCCACAACCCCACAGCAGTTGGACCGCACCAAACAGGCTTTCTACCAGGTGGCACAATTCCCACATGTGATTGGATGCATCGACTGCACGCATATCGCCATATGCCCTCCGTCAGCAAATGAGTACCTTTTCAGGAACCGCAAGTCATACCACTCGATCAACGTGCAGGTTGTGTGCGATGCCAACAACATCATAACGGACCTAGTGGCACAATTCCCAGGGAGCACACACGACTCATACATCTTCCGCAACAGTGGAATGCACAGGCGACTACTCAATGGAGAATTTGGAGAGGGACTCCTGTTAGGTAAGTAGAACTACGCTTCCCCACACCAACACCACACATGTATGTACATCACCAATGCTAAGTCTATGCTTCTATCTTCTAGGTGACAGTGCTTACGCCCTGCGGGAATACATACTAACCCCATACCTAAATCCAGCAACCCCGCAGGAATATCGCTACAACGCTGCACACATCAGCACGAGGAATGTGATAGAGCGGACTTTTGGGATTCTCAAGAGCCGCTTCCGTATCCTCCACAAGACTGGCGGCGCCATGCTATACCAACCAGACACATGCTGTCGAATAATTGCTGTATGTGCAATGCTGCACAACATTGCCACCAGAAGGGGGATACCCATGGAGGTGGACAGGGATGACGACCCCCAGGCTGACCAACCACCCGCCCAACGACGACCGGCACACATCCCAAACACAGCAGAGGGCCATAGGAGGCGGACAGACATAATGCAAAATCATTTTTGACCCTGGGTAAAATGAGACATTACAAGTTGGTGTTGGGTGCAACTGTTTAATGCACAGTAGCACTGAGGATTGTGCAACAGAACTAGCATTGTGAATCATGCTCCGATTGCATAAATGTAAATAAAAGGTTCCTTAAAGTCAGGCCTGTGCAAACACAATAATTGGATGGCCATGGTTGCTCCACCATGGACCTGCAGCATGTCCAAATTTCTAGTGGCGCTTGCCACGTACACCAAGCCTCCGCTCAGGTGCATCCAAACCCTCACCACGGCCTGTCCCCGTGGAGGCACGCGAACTTCGGCGCCTGGTGCTGGCCTCTGCCAGTGACACGCTGCTGACACTGGAGGCAGCCTCACTGGTGTCATCCCCTCCCAATGCTGCAGCACTGCATGTGCTGCTCTGAAGTTGTTCCACAGCAGTGGTGATGTGTCCCAGTGACTTGGCCACATCACCGCAGAAGTGCCCAAGGTCCACCTGCAGGGAGACTGTGCGGCGTGCCAACACAGCGGTGCAGTTGCTGTGCCGTCGTATGTCCTTGGTAGCGGCGGCAAAACCAACATTAGCTGCCGGTTACTCCTCCTCTGGGACTCATGGCCCTCCCTGATGGCACGGGTGAGCTCACGTACCTCCTCCCTGAGCTGAGCATTGCCATCAGCAACCGCAGTGGTCTGGTCCCTGACCGCCGTGCCCATGTCCCTGACCGCGGAGCCCATGTCGGTGACTGCTGCAGTCATGGCGCGCATCTCCCTCGCTAGGCGCACGATGTTGCAGCTGATGCTAGCCACATGTCTTCCCTGCAGGTTCTGTGTTCGCAGCATCCTCTCCTCAATTGCAGAGGTTGTTGGGACATCCTGGTCAGCTGAGGAGACGGAACTGCGACGGGCCCTGTGACGCCGTGCGTGTCTTGAGCCTCCATGTGGTGCAGCAAGTGGTGTGGATGTGCGCTGCGTGGGTGCCAATTGCGGGGGGGGGGTTTGCCATCTCCTGCAAGGGCGCAACTTGGTGCCTGTGCCTCTGCGGTATTGTGGCTGTACTAGCTGCAGGCTGGCTTGCTGGTGCCGTTGCTTGTGGCGCAGGTGGTGGTGCCTTGGCTTGTGGCGCAGGTGCCTTGGCTTGTGGCACTGGTGCTGGTGCCGTTGATTGTGGCGCTGGTGGAGGTGGTGCTGGTGGGGTGGCAGGTGTTGGCGGTGCGTGCGCATCCTGCGCAGTCTCCTGGTCTGACTCCACGGGTGTCTCAGATATGATCAGCTGGTCGCTGTCGTCAGAGTCCCCAGGTGATGCATCTGTGTGTGAAACAGTGCATGATTAGTGGGATGATTACACCTACATAGTGTTGTACCCATCAATGTCCCTCTGTGGTCCAACAAATGAACAGTCTACAGCCATGTACAAAATATGTGTTGTGTGCTCAGAGGATTTACGCCTGTACCTGCACTCTGGGCTGACTAGACTACAACTCCCAAGATGCAGTAGTGTCATGTGTGGAACTGTCTGTGCCAGAGCTGCAGACACAGTGAGATTGGGCTGGGGGCATGGGTATGGATTTACGCTATGCTGGGTGTGGCACAGGCATGCATCTTACCTTGGGCACTTGTGGCTGCGCCGGACGTGTCCATCTGGATCACCCCCACGACGGCTTCCCGCTCTATCGTCCCTTCCACAAGGTCCTCCAGGGCTGTGTTGGATGGTGCAGTGCTTGTTCCGCCTCCAGTCCTTCTTGCCTCCCGGAGCCTCTCAGCAATCCTCTCTTTTGCGCGCTTCCGCAGATCATACCACCGTTTTTTAAGGTCGTCGATGCTGCGGCTAGTGACGCCAACCGCATTGACCCTCTCACGGATGCGCTGCCAGATGCGCCGCTTCTCGGTCTCAGGCACCTTGAGGGACAGCTTGCCAAAGAGGCGGTCGTGTTTGCTGGACACTCCCTCGATGAGGTACTCCAGCTCCCTGTCCGAAAACTTCTTCTTGCGCTTGCGTGCAGATTCTGCGCTGGATGGCACTTCCTGCGACATGATGGATGTGTGATGTGAATGGCAGAATCTGTGTGGCCTCACTCTGCACAGCCTGTCCTTCTTTCCAGCTCCTGTCTGCTCCTCTGTCGAGGCTATGTGGGTGGGGCAGCAGTATTTCCTGGTTGGTGATGTCATCAGCCTGTTCCCGGAGCGACGCGGCAATTTGCGATTTCGCTATTACCTATTCGGTAATTGCTAATTCGGTATTACCGAACTCGCTATTAGCCAAATCGGTATTACCGAACTCGCTATTTGCTAGTGGGGCCGTTTGCGTGCCCCGCTATTAAGGAATCGGTAAATTTAGCGATTTTTAAGAAATCGCTAAATTTCACCGAATCTGTTGATGCATGCCAATTACCGATTCCTTAATGGCGATTCCTTATTTTTCGCTATTAAGGAATCGGTATTAGTTTGGTTGATGCATATGCCCCTATATTAGTACTTGCAATCTCTTTTGTATGCTTCTGTCTCCTGATTGTCGCAGCACATATGTTTTACACCAGATTGTCGCTAGACCAATAAATACTTATTGAAACATCCTAATCGTCAACCTGTGTATTTGCTGAGAGTAAGCGAGCACGAGTATCTGAGGGGAACGTACTGTACTGTTCTCCACAATCACTGAGGAAGCAGGGTTGTCATGTTCAGTGGGTGCCTGAAACTACCTACGCCACTGTAGGATACAAGGGGTTGGTAGTGGCACTGTAGAGCTAGCTGGTCTAATGGCTGACATATCATGTGGGGGTGTTCGTAAGCGGTTGGGACACCAAGCCCTCAATTTAGGTCATCCAAAACATACAGGTCCTGGGTATTCCTAGGAACTACACGACATGGCGCTGCAAATGTTGGTTTGGTTCTTATATAATCAGTGAAAATCTTAGTAGTTCAGTCATGCTTTCTCAGAAAACCCTACTCACACTTTTCAGAGACGTCTGAAGTGGGAAGGGAGATCCACCTCAGCTGAGAAGATATACTCAGTGTATTGGCTGAAGGTTTAAACAAGCTTGTAAGGATAAAAGGTTCCCACATTGTGCAAAAACCTTAGTTAATAGAAGTTTTTAATTCTTCTCCTGAGAAATGACTGAGTCCATGAGTGGTGCTTCAGGTACGGGGGAAGAAGAATTTGCAAACACTCTTAACATCACAGGGAACTGCAGACATCCAGTAAGAATCACTGACAGAATATCGAAGGTCAGAATATCGACCTACAAAAATATCGCAGTGAGAATATCGAAGTCAAGAATATCTACATCCTATCTACATTATGGTAAGTACAAAAATATCGAGAAAAAAAATCTGTCAAAAATATCGTTGTTAAAAATATCGTTTTTTATTTAAGTTAAAAATAATTATGTAAAATAAAGTACATAATACATATAAATTAAATAAACTTAGTAAAAAGTATTACCATGGGGTCGATTCCGATCCTGTATTTTTTTGTCCCGTACGACCCGTATCCATATTTTTTACCGTACGAATCGTACAAGTCACGTCCGACCCGTGAAGTACGATTCGTACGGGAAAAAGTACATACGGATCAGCCCTATCCGTACAAATCAAATCGGGAAAAGTTGTACGAGACGTACCCGGACACTTTTTCGTACGAATCGTAAAAATGCAGTCCGACCGTACTAGTACGATCCGGACCGGCTTTCTGATTTACGATTTGTACGGAAAACGTCCGTCCCGTACACGGGGAATGACTTGAACATATGCAATGTCTGTGTACGCACCGTACAGTAGCAATGTTGGTGTACGCACCGTACATAGCAATGGGGTTGTACGCACCGTACATACCAATGGGGGTGTACGCACCGTCCATAAGCGATGGCAGTGTACGCACCGTACAAAGCAATGGGGGTGTACGCACCGTACATAGCGATGGGGTGTCCGCACTGTACATAAGCGATGGCGGGGTACGCACCGTACAGAGCAATGGGGGTGTACGCACCGTACATAAGCGATGGCGGTGTACGTATCGTAAATAGCAATGGGGGTGTACGCACCGTACATAGCGATGGGGATGTTTGTACCGTACATAAGTGATGGTGGGGGTGCACCGTACAGAGCAATGGGGGTATACGCACCGTACATAAGCGATGGCGGTGTGCGCACCATACAGAGCAATGGGGGTGTACGCACCGTACATAAGCGATGGCGGTGTACGCACCGTACGTAGCGATGGGGGTGTACACACCGTACATAGCGATGGGGGTGTTCGCACCGTACATAAGCGATGGCGGTGTACGCACCGTACAAAGCAATGGGGGTATACGCACCGTACATAGCGATGGGGGTGTCCGCACCGTACATAAGCGATGGCGGGGTACGCACCGTACAGAGCAATGAGGGTGTACACACCGTACATAGCGATGGGGGTGTTTGTACCGTACATAAGCGATGGCGGGGGCACACCGTACAGAGCAATGGGGGTATACGCACCGTACATAAGCGATGGCGGTGTATGCACCATACAGAGCAATGGGGGTGTACGCACCGTACATAAGCGATGGCGGTGTACGCACCGTACGTAGCGATGGGGGTGTACACACCGTACATAGCGATGGGGGTGTTCGCACCGTACATAAGCGATGGCGGTGTACGCACCGTACATAGCGATGGCGGTGTACGCACCGTACATAAGCAATGGCGGTGTATGCACCGTACATAGCAATGGGGGTGTTCGCACTGTACATAGCAATGGCGGTGTACGCAGCGTACATAGCAATGGCGGTGTACGCACCGTACATACACAACGCATGGGGGTGTGTGTCTGTACGACTCGTACCCCTGTACCGTACTGAACCACGGACACTGTAAAACAGCACAAGGAGGGTCTATTCGACTCGCACAACACCACAAAACACGTCTACACTGCACAAAAAATGGAAAGGACTGACCTGGACACATCCAAACAGGCAAACAGAGGGGCAAACTCACAATCACCCCCTATAACACATACCCACCAAAAATGCAAACTGAGCCACACCCACAAATGGACCAATAAAAAGGGCCCACACACACAAACCATGAGCCTTTGCAACAGACTCACTGCAGCTACAGAGCACAACAACAACAGCACCCATCCATCTTAACATATACACCTTCACACAACCTCCTTCACACATATCCCCTCTACACATTCACACCCACACCGTCACATTCAGACCCACACACCCACAGCCATAGTGTAGGCAGCACAAGGCCCTCCTGTGACCAGTGCAAACACAAACACCAAGACAACAAGGTCAGATATCTAGGACAGGAACTCACACTCACTCTCATGGCAGCATGCTCTATGGGGGGACAGCTACATCACCTGGGAGCCCCAGGGCCAAATCACACTACACACACCAGCAGGCCCTGTCACACACACTCCTTACACAAGCAGACACCACCAGGACAGGCAATGGATTTACCCACTGTCACAATGGACATGCAGCACAACAACACCAATACATAGCCGAAGAAGCATCCAAGCCACAAATCGACATGTCAAAGACTCAGGAGAACATATCAAACTGTCCCCCGCAACATACCCATCCACAAGTGAACATTGAGGAGAATGCTAGGCACATACAACTACCTGGAGGAACAGTGCCAACTTGAATGTGTATCAAACATGCATGTTGCATGAAACAGCATTAACATTGTCTGTCTCTCACACACAGGGCAATGTGATGAATATCCCCCCAACAATGGGGGGGAAGAATCACAGTCACAGGCTCTGGAGGAACCTGATCCCACCGACAGCGACGCCTCTCAACACTCCGCGGATGACCCCGACTGACCTGGACCCTCTGGTGTCCAAGCACCTGCAGAACCTGGTTCAGGAACATCTGTGCCAACCACCACCCCATTCCTGCCACATCCCAGGAGACACCGAGGAGCCCTGCCCGCAGTGAACAACTGAGCCAGTCTGACCAGGAGGGACAAGGTGCGGTGGGCACCCAGGAGGAGGCAGACAACACCGCCACTGCCATCCTTCAGGGGTCCCGTAGACCCGATGTGCCCACAACGGCAGGCCAGGCTCGTGTGGACAGGGATGGTGGGAGTGGAGGACGGCGGAGGTGGGAACCTGACCAGCCAGCTGAAGGGACCGGTATGTCACACATCCACAACATCATGGAGGCATGCCGGCGTGACACCAGGGAGTTCAGCCAGGTAGTACTGACCCTCACAGAGATCAAGAACCAGCAGGCCGAGCAACACGCCAGTCAACAAGAACACCAAGGACGGATGGAGGCAAGACTGGCTGAGCTCCTGGCAGTGCAAAGGGACATAAGCAATTCACTCCGTCGGGTCGCCGACAACATGGCCAACCCTCCCTGTGCCACCAGGCGCAGACCACCACCAGCCACAGGGAGGGAGGAGGAGGAGGATTCGTCCGACGGAGCGTCCCAAGCATCGTCAAGGCCTGTATCTGAGGGTCCCGCGAGGAAGGTGGGTCATCCACGGAAAAGACCATGAGAGGCAGAGGCCCATCCACATCTCCCAGGTCACCTGGCACCTGGCCTTCGTGTGCGACACCTCATTGACTGACATCATCTGCCACATGGACTTGCTGGTCACAGTCTGACCAATGATGCCAAACACTGTGGTCTGGACTCTGATGACTTCAAATGCCAAGGATCCCATCTCCCCCTGTGAACTTTGGATTCTATGGTCCCTGCATCGCACCTTTTTCTGTGAACAAATCACGCCCCAGACCTATAAATAAAAAATTAAGACATGACATTTTATGTTGCAGTCATTTAGCATGAGTCCACAACATACGTGTGGGGATGTGTCGAAGTATGCCTGAGTGTGGAACAAACTCCAGCCATCCATACACTTGGATCTGAGTCTGGTCGAGGACACACATGGGTCACAATGTTTCACAAAATACAGACATGGAGCCCAATACTCACCCGTGATGGCCTCAAGCTGATGAGGGGGGGCTTGCAACACTGCTCAGACAGACCAATTTGGAAGAGTATCATGAAGGTGTAGAGGTCATGGGTCATGTTGATGTGCCCGGGGAGGGTGTCCCAGGTCTGTTTGGCGAGGTGGGAAAACTATCTCCTGCATGCAGTTTTTATGTGGATGTGATGAATGGTGGCCAGGGCAAGGTGGGCTGCATGGAGTTGGGCCAATGGGGTGTTGGATGACAGACATCCAAGGCCGGTGTTGGGTCTGGGGTTGTGGACTGCCTCCTGAGTGTGGTTGAGGAGTCTGAAGGTGATCCTGCAGCACACAGTGAGCCATTGTACCTATCTCAGGTGGACGGTGATGTGGCTGGGGCGGAGGATGTTGCATATGAGGTGTGAGGATGCACCCTGGATGTGGACAACTTCTCCTGCAGTTGTGCTGTTGTGCTCCATAGAGGCTGGTGCTGTAGTTGAGCCGGCTGGTGTCGTGGACCAGGGGGATGGCTTGTCTTGCCTTGGAGTGGATCCATCTGTGGGTCATTTGCAGCATGTGGAGGGTGTTGCAGCATGAGGTACAGATGGTGGTGAGTTGCATGGTAATTGTGAGCGATGGGTCCATGATGAACACCAGCTTGCGTGCGTGGCCACTAGGTGCTGGTGCGGTGCACAGACCAGTGGGACATAAGGAGTTGACCCAGCTGTAAGGGGACAATCCTCAGATGATGACCTCTGTCCTGTCCAAGTCCAGCCTCAGGTGGCTGATGTTCAGCCATTCCTTAACGGATCTCATGCCTTCTTGAAGTTTGGATCTGGCAATGGCTAGGTCTTTGGTGAGTTTGAGGAGCAGCTGGGTGTCAATGGCATACGAGATGATGATGAGGTCGTGTGCGCTTGTGATGGTGGAGAGGGGGGTCATGGAGACATTGAAGATCGTCACGCTGAGAGAAGAGCCCTGTGGCATGGGCCAGATGACCCCAATGTACTACATGTTGCAGAGTGGAGGCAGACTCCCTGGGCCTTGCTGGTGAGCGACTTTCAGATTTAACCCAGGGCCCTCCTCTGGATACCAGTGTTGGAGATGTGTGAGCTGACAGTGTGGTAGCACATGGTGTAGAATGCCATTGAGAGGTCAAGGGTGGTGGCCTCACCATTGTCGAGCATGGCAAAGTTGTCGTTGTTGGTGGCAATGCTGACGGTTGCAGTGGTGTGATTACTGTGGAAGATGGTCTGGTGCCGGTTGCCTGGAGATGGTTGCATGGAGTAAAATTGTCTTTTGCTTGTTGAGTGTCTTCCTGATGACATTTGCTGGGTAGGGAAGCAGGGTGATGTTCCAGGAGATCCTGCGGTACTGCCGTCTGTTGTTTAAGAAGGGCCTGGGTCTCTGCATGCCTCCTGCACCCATGGAATGTGGCAAACTCAAAGGAGACATTCAGGACGCACTGGACGTGGGCTTCAAGGATGTGGAATGATGTGGTTTAGATGTTGTGTGGGAAGGGGCCTGATGGAGAGCCAGAGTGTATGTTGCACATGAGCCAGGTTGTGTCATTGCTGCTGATGGGAGTCCATAACCTGATTTGGGTTTGTCCTACGGATAATAGTGCTGTCTGCCTCTGGGTGCCAAGGCTGTCGTGTATGCCCATGAGCTTTCAGTGGTACAAAGTTGCAAGGGATGTGATCTGCCTTGCAAGGCTGGGGTGTCTTGGATGGAGATCTGCTGTCAGTTCACTCACAATTCTGATGAGCTCCTTGATGTCGTGTGTTTGGGTGTCTCGCCACTATCTGAAGGATCTTCACTTGTCCTTGCTGATGATATGGTGATGGCTGTGTGTGGTGTTTACCAGGGCTGTAAGGCAAATGATGGCTCTTTGTGTTGCAAGGTTTGCACAAGAGTCTGGCTAAGTTTGTAGGAGTCCAGTAGGTCTGCCTTGTCCCAGGTGCCTTAACTGTTGTTCTGCTTCACAGGAAAGTCCGTCAATGTGGCAAGATTGTTGGATCAGTTGCTGATCCAGTACGTGAGGTTGCAGGGTGTGGCGGGGGTGTTGTTTTGAGAGTCCCACACAGCTTGTCTTTACATCAAGCAACTTTGGGGGATCGGTAGCGGGGTGTGGGGCAGTGTGTTGCTTGTCAGAGACGTGGATTCAAATGTTGATGGACCAATGATGGATGTTGGTGTGGTTCCCCTCCAGCAAGAAGTTACTGGCCCCCAGCCACATGTAGCCCGTGGAGGTGAGGGTGTACGTGCAGATGTACGTGTTGATGGCTTAGCGGAATAGTGGATGTAGGCCCGCAGATCTGTAGAGGAGTGTTACACTGAGGGTTGCCATGGAGTTGCAGCAAACCCGGATTTGTGACTCTGAGGGTGTACTTGTGAATAAATAGCAATTCATCCCCCGGGATTGGTGTTGCCATCCCTGCGGGTGATCTTGTATCCGTCTGAGATGGCAATGAAGACGTCATGTGCTGAGGATGCTTTTATCCAGGTTACTGTCATGAAGGTGATGTGTGGGGCTGTTGTGTTAAGGAGGTAACAGAGTCCAATGGCGTGCTGGTGGACGGAGCGGGTGTGGGGTAGGAGGCACATTACCTGGTTGTTCTGACAGGGTCTTGTAGGCTGGGCAGCGCTGTGTAGGCAGTTGGAGTAGCACACTCAGCATGCGAAGGTGTCGTGTGTGTGCTTAGGGGTTGCCTGATAGCAGGAGGATGATTGTCACGATGACATTGCTTGGAGAGTGGCTGCAGCATGAGCCTGTTGTGTGACGTGGGTCATGCAAAGACTAGAGGGTCGTGCACTGTGCATGTTGCAGGCGCAGACGTTCCTGCCTTTGGCACGGCGCTGGGGCTACAGTGGCACAGAAAAGCTGCTGCCTGCATTTCGAATGGGTGGAGGGGGAAGGGCAGAGCATTTTTGAGGCGTGGGGGTTGCAGAATCAGGGCACTCGGTGGGGCGGTGCCGCAGGTGAGGAAGCAACAGGCGGAAGGGGTTAGATATTAGGTAAAAATTAGCACACAAAGACAAGGTCTGAAAGTCACAGTGCAACAGGTGTATGTAAAGGAAGGAGTGTCAGGTTACTCATGGGTCACTACGAGAAAATGTATGAACAATCACCATAAATTACAGCCACTGGATCAGGCAACAAGATGCGCAAAGGAGACACACCATCAGCAGGCGTTCACGTCCCGTTGTGGGGAGCAACCTGCACAAATACATACCCAACCAGGTACTTCATGCACAATAGAGATCATTAGCCATAAAGCACTGCCTGCATGTTGCCAAAGTACACATACACACAGATGCTCAATCTTTGACTATTATGCCATAAATGACGCATGCAAACTGTCAAGAGAGCTGCAGTGACAGAGATGAGGCACTTTGGATTGTGCTGAACACCTTTATTCCACATACACACACAAAGGGATATGCATCCATATTAACAGACTCACAGGTCAGTTGACAGAACATGTGCGACATACGCTGGACACTCCCTGCACAACACGGATGATGCAAATCCCAATGAACTGGCACACAAGTTAAGGGGATGAGCCAAACATATACTGCTGCACGCGAAGACGCTGCAATTCCCCATGGAGCCTGTTGTTGTGATGTCCCCCACTATGTCCACCCGTAGCATCTGCAATGTTTCAGAGGCAAGGTTTACACACATTGATGCCTTCATCAGACGCCACACTCCACTACAGATGACTGTCAGGAAGGGTGACTATCATGTCATGGGAGTGATGCTACATGTGATATGCTCCATGGTGATAAGACATGTATGCATGGTACCACAACATGCACAGAAGCAGTCCCCACACATTCCAAACCCGTACCACCACAAAAAATCCTTGCTGTAAACCTTCCCAAGACTGACCTTTCGACATGTCCGTGCATGGAAAGCTGATTCAGCACACGTTGCAATCCTCATGAGGAATAGCAGGAGGACAGCGATGACACGAGCAGACAACAGGCGCAAAATACCTGGGAATGACAGACACACAAGAAGTCACCTAAAACAATTATCACCGCACACATATACATTTACCAAACATGAACTATGTTTGACACATGTAAATTGCTAAGAAAGTCGCTCCGCAAAACTGTGTGGCATGACATCATCACTCGAGTGACACATCAGAACACACATCCAAGTCACTTTGCATTCAGTCATCTGGACACACACATTGCAACACATGCCACTCAATGCTACAAGCTTTCACACTCATACCCAGTGACTCACCATTATGAGAAGAAGTTGCGTATGAGCTGACTCCGGATATCATCCTCCTCCTCCTCCTCCTCATCACTAGCCTCGTGAGCAAGCCCTTGATCCTCCACGGGTGGACGTTCCTGCTCATCCGGATCCAGGATGAGTGGCACTGCCTTCTCAACTGCCATGTTGTGCAGCATGCAGCACATGAGGAATATTCGGCAGACCTTCTCCGAGGCATAAGGGAGGGACCCACCTGTCTTGTCCAGGCACCGGAATCGGCTCTTCAGGAGGCCAAACGTCCTCTCAATCACTCGCCTGGTCTGCCCCTGTGCATTGTTGTACCTGTGATCTGCAGTTGTTCTTGGGTTGTGGAGAGGTGTCATTAGCCATGGCATGTTGGGATATCCAGAGTCCCCTACATGGAAACATCATGTAAAAAAGTGGGTCAGGAGATGCTGTAAGAGCCAAAGATACCGCAACACACAGGACAAACAGAGTATACCCACCAACAAGACATGCTCGTTCGTTGTGCAGCCACAGCATCATTTGTGGCACCATGCTACGCCTCATGATGTAGGCATCGTGTGCTGATCCTAGAAAACGTGCACAGACATGGGAAATCAGCATGTTAGCAAGACACACCACAAGGGCATTAATCGAGTGGTAATGTTTTCTATTGCGATAGACTTGTTCCTGTGCCTGTGGTGGTACCAAAGCCACATGTGTACCATCAATGGACCCGATGACATGGGGCATCCCTCCCAGGGCATAGAAATCACCCTTGACATCTGTCAACTCCTCAGGAGTAGGAAATGTGATGAATTCATCAAGGTGCTCTAACATGGCTGCTAAAACATCACGCAGGACACGGCTGAACATTGTCTGTGACATGCCACCAACATCAGCTATGGTGAATTGAAACGTACCTGTGGCAAAAAAATGTAGGGCAGCCATCACCTTCATCTTTGGGGTCAGCACAGTAGGATACCTGTGTCGCGGTTGGAGGTGTGGTGCCAGCCTGTCGGTCAAGTCCTCAATCAACTGTTGAGTGCATCTGTAACGTCGGATGCAGACACGTTCCCTCATGGCACCCAAGTCTGGCATTGGTCTTGGGACAGGCGGTGTCCTGCAAGACATTGTCTGTAAGAATGAAGATTGAGAGTCTGCCAATATCAATGAACATAGCACATGCTACACTGCTAATACACATCAGGTAACTATGGAGTCGGGTGTGTGCAATACATACAGGACACATATGCCAGCTTGCTGGCACTCCTACAAAAAGCCAGATACACCTATTGATAGTCAAGTCAACATGACATGCCCTGAAATGATTTGGGGGGCTAGTCTGAGTGAAGAGCCACAGATATCAAAGGAGTGACACACAACCACATAGCTGCATTGGAAGGATGTCATCTCATCCAGACAGCTGACTGAAAGGCACACGCACAGGTCACATGGAATGTCAAATGTACATATCAAACACAGTGCGATGAAGGGGTACACGTGACAACACAAAGACACATCCATTGAGACAACGCAGACATGTATGACTGGGAAAATATGATGCACACAGACCCTACAGCCGTGGGAATCCACATGTGGCATGGTGTGCGTTGATGTGTTCCATGCCCATCTCCACACAGACCCCTGTTGGATGCACCAATAGCACATGCAGTTGATGGGACACTGACATCAAGCTCATGGGAACACATGACACACACCTGACATAGTCCCAAAGGGGCACGCTGATCGTGACAGGTCAGTTGATAGAGTGTCAGTGTCCCTGTCCCTGGCATCAGGAGACAGGTGCGGGTGTTGATGACTGTGCCATCCCACTGCTGCTGTGCATGACACAGTTGGACTACAGACACACATGTGGCAAGTGTCAAGGTGATGTGTGCCACATAGTGCCCCATCACACATGACATGTGTCCACAGGTCATCACACATCAATTGTGCAACTAGATGAGATGGGCAATATCAATGGCTAACGCACCTAGGGCCTGCACATGAAAGTATGCAATGACAAGTACTTGATGGACATCCTTGTGCGACTGGTAGCCCTCCATTCCTGGCATGTGTATGCCTGTATTACCATTGTAAGCTTGTGAAATGCGTACCCGTACGTGTACGCACTAGTAGTACACGTATGTGTACTACTAGTGCGTTCCCGTAAGGGGATCGCACTAGTAGTACATGTACGTGTACTACTAGTGCGTACCCGTAAGGGGATTGCACTAGTAATACACGTACCTGTACGCACTAGTAGTACATGTACATGTACTACTAGTGCGTACCCGTAAGGGGATCGCACTAGTAGTACACGTACGTGTACTACTAGTGCGTACAGGTACATGTACTACTAGTGCGTACCCGTAAGGGGATCGCACTAGTATTACACGTACCTGTACGCACTAGTAGTACACGTACGTGTATTACTAGTGCATACCCGTGCATACCCGTAAGGGGATCGCACTAGTAGTACACGTACCTGTACGCACTAGTAGTACACGTACGTGTACTACTATTGCGTACCCGTAAGGGGATCGCAGTAGTAGTACACATCCGTGTACTACTAGCGCGTACCCGTGAGGGGATCGCACTAGTAGTACACGTACGTGTACTACAAGTGCGTACAGGTACGTGTACTACTAGTGCGTACCCGTAAGGGGATCGCAATAGTAGTACACGTACGTGTACTACTATTGCATATTTGTAAGGGGATGTAAGGGGATCGCAGTAGTTGTACACGTACGTGTACTACTAGTGCGTACCCGTAAGGGGATCGCAATAGTAGTACACGTACGTGTACTACTAGTGCGTACAGGTACGTGTACTACTAGTGCGTACCCGTAAGGGGATCGCAATGGTAGTACACATACCTGTACTACTAGTGCATACAGGTACGTGTACTACTAGTGCATACCCGTAAGGGGATCGCACTAGTAGTACACGTACGTGTACTACTAGTGCGTACAGGTACGTGTACTACTAGTGCATACCCTAGTACGTACAGGTACGTGTACTACTAGTGCGTACCCGTAAGGGGATCGCAATAGTAGTACACGTACGTGTACTACTAGTGCGTACAGGTACGTGTACTACTAGTGCGTACCCGTAAGGGGATCGCAATAGTAGTACACATACCTGTACGCACTAGTAGTACACGTACGTGTAGTACACGTACGTGTACTACTAGTGCGTACACGTACGGGTCAAACACACTGTACAACAGGTGCCGTAGGGGTACGTGTGAAACGCACAGTACCTGTGTGTGGATTTCAAAATTACATAGAGGACACGTGTTAGGCCATAAATGCATGCTAGTTGTCATGGATACCGAGTTTTCAGTTGAAATTTGTCCATCAGGTGTCCTGGAAAAGTCAGTTGGCCACAAAATACAATGGGGTAGATTTACAAGAAAGTGACGCATCTGTGAAGATGCGTCACTTTCCCTGCGCCACTTTGAGAAACCCTTGCGCCACTATAGTTGCGCCGTATTTACAATACGGCGCACCATGGCGCAAGGATTGAAATTCTGACGCATCTGTTGACGCAAAAGTCACGCATTGCTGGAGTCGTGTCGCAAGCACGATGCAACTCCAGCAATGCAGGGGGATACCCATCCTCATTGTGCTGCGTCACTCCTTACGCCTGCTTCAAGCAGGTGTAAGAATTTGACGCAGTGGCTTCCTAGAAGTGGCGCAGTGAAATCTTGTAGATTTCACTGCGTCACTTCTACAAAGCTTTTTTGCGTTGAGACGCCTACCCTGCATACATTATACCTGACGCAGGTATAATGTGACGCAGGGCTTTACGTTGTGACGCATCTCACTGGATGCATCACGTTGTAAATGGGCCGGATTTTTACGCTGCTGCTGCATCACAAAACGTGACGCAACTGCGGCGCAAAAATATCGCAACGGGCTTGTGAATCTGCCCCAATGTTGCAAAGTGGTTGTTGACTTGACATGATGCTCAAATTTTGAACGATGCAAATGCTGTCACTGGTGTATGTTTAAAGGGATTGGAGTAAACGTACGATGCGAATGATTCAGACCAATCACTATGTACTCCTCAAAATGAATGCCCCTCAGCAAGACAGATATAAGGCAGCCAGAAGCCATGAGAGGGCACTTGCCTGCACACCTCAAGAGTCGACAACACTGCTGCTGTCTCTGCTTCCTCTGGCCATCTCACGTGCTGTGGAGAGGGCCCAGCCATTCACCCTGGAGGAGAATGAGGCGTTGCTGGACGTCCTCCTCCCACAGTACACCAGCCTGTATGGGAGACCAGGGGAGCAGGTGAGTGCTGACTCTACTACCTTTGCCTATGCACCTGTTGTGTGACAGTCAATATAGTGTCCAGGGGGGCACACATGCAATGTTGTTTAGAGTGTGTCCCGGGGGGCGGGGGGGTCATGCTTATGGCTCTCATGCAGAGCATGATGTAGTTCCTGTGTGCACTCCTCACTTGCATAGTGCTTACAGTGACTTTCACTGCATAGTGCATGACACATTCAGCCTGGCAAATCCTTGGTGGCTTTTCTTCCTGTTGTCCTGAGGTGATTCAGTGGTCCCCCCGGTGTGACAGGTGACTGTACCCACAGATGTGTATGAGTTGAGTGGACCTGTGGTGAGAGTGTCCAAATGATGTGTACGGCCTCGTGGACATTGATATGTGTGAATGTTCCTTGTTATGTTATGTTATGAGATCTTGTATAGCGCAACAGCTGCCCCAGCAAAGGGGCGTCCCGGCGCTCTGACAGGCAGGAAGAAGCATACAAAGAACAGGAAGGCTAACAGAGGAAAAGAAAAGCAGGGAAAACAAATGACCTAAGCAATAACCTTAGAACCAGAGGGGACAAGATAAGTTTTAATGGCCCTCCTAAACAAAAGCAGGTCCTCAAGGGCACAAATATGAGCAGGTAATGTGTTTCAAAGCCTAGCCGCCAAAACGCAGAAGGAGCGCCCTCCCGCTCTGCAACGTTTGAAACGTGGAACTACTGCCAGATTTTGGCCTAGTGACCTCAAACAGCGAGGAGGGACATAAGGAGTGAGAAGGTGCTCCAGAATCGGGGGGTTGGATAGCTTAAGGATCTTAAAGGAGAGACAAAGAATCTTAAACTCAATCCTTTGAGCCATGGGCAGCCAGTGAAGTTTCAAGATAGTTTCCCTCACGGAGCAGAATCTAGGCAGACCCACCAAGGCTCTGGCCGCCGCATTCTGAACTCGCTTCAGCCGGATAACTTCCGCCTGATTGGCTCCCACCAAAAGCGAGCTCGCGTAGTCGAGCCGAGAGAGTATAGTAGCCTGGATGATCAACTGCCTAGTGGGGGAATCAAAAAACTTCAGGGTTGGCCTCATTCCCCGCAGGACCCCGAAGCAAGCGGCCGCCACTTTTTTGGTGTGACGGCAGAAGCTAAGGGCAGAGTCAAGCCAGACACCCAGGTTTTTGACCTCAGGGACCGGAATGGGGGCTGGGCCCAACTCAGGGGGCCACCACTGATCACCCCAAAGACTGCATTGTTTCCCAACGATAGGAATTTCCGTCTTTTTAGCATTAAGTTGTAGATAATTGGCCGTCATCCAGCCTGCCACTGCAGTTAAGCCCTCCCTGAATCTAGAGGCCTCAGAGTCGGAATACCCATTTAGTGCGACCGCCAACTGCGTGTCGTCCACATAGGAAACCATAGTCAGGCCCCACTGCTTGGCGACCGCAGCCAATGGCCGCACATACAGATTAAACAACGTGGGGCTGAGAGCCGACCCCTGAGGAACTCCTTGCTCAATGGAATAGAGTTTGGATTCAAAAGGGGGTGTGGCAACCCCAAACGACCGACCAGCTAGAAAGGAGCGAAACCAATCAAGTGCCGAACCAGAGATACCTGCCTCACCCAGACGCTGCAGAAGAATCCCACGTGAGACCGTGTCAAACACGGCACTGAGGTCAAGTAACACCAGTGCCGCAGTTTGACCGGAATCCAGCACGGTGCGATGATGTTCCGTCATCGCAAGAAGAGCAGTCTCAGTACTGTGACCCGCTCGAAAGCCGTTCTGTGATGGATCTAATATGTTAGTGGTCTGGAGATGTTGAGTTAGAATTCCATTAACATGCGCCTCCGCAACCTTGGCAACCCAAGGGAGGAGAGAGATAGGACGATAATTCTCCAATTTAAGGGGGTCCAAGGCGGGTTTTTTCAGAATAGGGGTAACATAAGCTTGTTTCCACTTAGAAGGCACCATCCCTGAGCACAGTGAGAGATTGATGAGTTGGTGCACAGGGGGGAAACAAAGGGCAGCCGACTCTCAGAACTGCGCGGGTCTGAGCGGGTCTGTAGGGGACCCAGATTTAACTTTGACTGCCAACCTATTAAACTCACCCTCAGAGATTTCTGAGAGAGTGAGTAGGGCCCCATTGGGGATGGCAGGAGATTTCAATCCTTCACACAGAGGGGAAGTATTAGGAAAGGAGCAATAGATGGTATGCACCTTATCCAGGAAAAAGTTGGCTAGTTTCTCACAGTGAGATGCAGAGCATACCTCAACTGCTGAAGCTCTTTTAGATGTCAGATCTTTAAGGACTTTAAAAATCAGCTTTGTAGGATTGGGGCTTAGTTTAAACTCCTGGGAGTAATAGGCTGCACGAGCTCTGCTAATGGCTCTATGGTATGATTTAATCTTTACGAGATACACAAATTTTTTCTCGGCGTCATAAGTTTTGCGCCAATCTCTTTCTGCTTGTTTACAAGATTTTTTTAGAAGCAGTAAAGCTTCATCATACCATGGGCTGGGTTCAAGTGAGCGACATTTACTCCACGTAGCAGGGATCAGCAAGTCAAGTGCACGAGAGACCCAATCACAGAAGAGATTATAACCCGACTCTACATCGGAAAAGGGATCAAGAGGGTGTTCCCTGAATACCCGATGAAAGTCCTCGAGCGTCAGTTTCTTCCAAGGACGTTTGAATACGGACCTGTCTAATTTTGTGAAGAGAGGCTTTCTAATGTGGGTGAGTGTCTATGTGAAGTATTGCACCACAGCTGCATGGTTGAGGCAACATTTCTACCCATCTGCTGTGACAAGTAAGCCGTGCTTTGTGTCTGAATTGCAGAGCTAGCACGACACCTGTGATTACCCACTGGCAAATGGCACATGTGCAGAGTGAGGGTTGTATCCGCTGTTGTCAATGACAGGCGAGTGATCTGTGCCTGGGTGTGTCTGTCTAGTCTGCTGAGGGTGCATCAGTGGAGTGGGACATGTGACTGATTGGCACGTGCTGGCCATCAGCCAGCTGTTGCATGTGCTGCACAGTGTGTGGCATGATCAGTGAGTGTGTTGCACCCCTCCTGCCACCTGTTGACTTTCAATGCCATGTAGTGCATTGGCGCTTGCACACAGGGCTATTTCTTGTTGTGAATGAGGCAATTCATGTCAGCATCCTATGCCCTGTTCAACATTTCAGAGATGTTCTAATGCGTGTCTCTGTGACATGGTGCAGGTGTATTGATGTTGTGTCACTTTGTCATCCTGACAGGTAACTGCTTACGAGAAGGGAGTGATCTGGAACAACGTCGTCAGGGCCGTGAGAACTGCGGGGGAGCGTAGTCGGCAGCTGCCACAGGTCCGCAAGAGGTGGCAGGACATCCGGTGCTGGACCCGGCGGATCGCCCGGGTCCAGCTGGGGCTGAACCCTCCTCGCCCCCATGGCGGCTGCCGACGCCTGACCCCCCACATGAGACGTGTCCTGGCGGTGGTCTTCCCTGACCTCGATAGGCAGTTACAGGAGAGACTGCAGCAAGGAGGGGGTAGGTACATGGCTTTTGGTCGTGTTATGTGTCGCCTGCTTTTGAAAGTGCTCTTTCGCATGAATACACTCCGAGAGTTGATATGTGCAGTGCATTTTCTGTTCCCCATCGTCACCTGGGGCTCTTTTTCATCCCTTCCCCTCCTTGACATGTGTCCCCTGGTCTGTGTGCAATCACATTTGCACATGGTCATCTAGGGTGCCAGTGAATCTAAGTGCACATAGCTTTCTGCATCATGTTGGAGGGTGGTCTGTGACTTGTGTTGGTACCTTGCCTGTGCCATGACCTGTTCACTATGTTGGGGGTCCAAATTTGTTGTCACTGATGATGATTCTCAACATAGGAGTGTGAGCTTTCAACTGAACCCCCTTGCAGCATGCATGACCAATGTTGTGGCCTCAGACATGATGTGCATGAGTAGGAGATATGCATAGTGCCATGACGGTTGAACATGGTACAGTCAGCTCATTCCAGGACCACGGAACAGTGTGCCCACTACAGTCCCCTGAGACACCCTGGCCTCTTAATCATTTGTGTCATCCAACACTGTGCACATTCACTGTGGGTTCAGCATAGGTCTGCCTCTGTGGCATTGTTACCTGGCCTAGTTTGTATTTTTCAAATGTGTGCTACATGTGTCCACTGGACAGGGATACACCATTTTGCTTGTGCATACTCACACTGGGCAGTGCCTGTGTGGCTATTCACAACAATCTATTGATGGTTGTTTGTCACAAATATGTGTTGCCAGCCCCACGAGGTGATGTTGTGTCAATGAAGCAAGTTTTCAAGCACAGTTATTGTAACCCTGAATAAGAGGTGTCACTTATTGACCTGTATAAGTCACATTGACTCAGGTATGGGGGGGGTGTGCGGGAGGGGTATACATGTGCAACCCTGATTTTTCATTGCCAGGTCTGACTTGTGTGTGAGAATTGGCTGTACAGAAAATCAATGTGCAGTGCCCCTGTGATGGTGGCCAGTGCTTAATGTTCGTGTTTTGCAGCCTGTGTCAGTTTTTTTACAAACATGTATCGTGCTCATACATTTTTGGCACCTGTGTGTGGTTCAGATGCAACGCAGTTTTGACTTTGTGTGCTGACATCTGTGTGTACATCCTGGCTTGCCATGAGGGTGTCCCCACAGTACAGCTAGGCTTTTTTTCAAACCAATTGCAGGCCCATTAGCTTATGCATTGTCCTGGGTGTGGACATGTGTGCCACTCCAGATGACAGGCAGTAGGTCATATGTGTAGCCAACTGTGTAATCAGGTGATGGATAGCCATGTCACAACTGACATAATTCAAGTTGTTACTCTAAATAATTTGTACCTTGGCACTCACAGCACTTGTTAACAGTTCTTCATGTTTTAAATGTGGTAATTTGATGATTTGTGCTAAGAACAATGATGTGCCTGCATGAAAGATATCTCCCAAGGAAGTGCACGCCAAACGGCATTTCCACTTTCATTGAACACACTGACACCTTTTCAAAGAAGCCACTGTTAGAATTAATTGGTGTTGGACCCGGCCCTTCTGGCAGGTTCACCCCGGAACTTTTTGCTTTTTCTTGGTGACTGGGTGTAGTGATTTTTTGGTTTCTGCGCACTTTACCGCTGTGCCCCAGGGTAAAGTGCGTGCGTGTTGTGAGGTTGGCCTGCCCTCCCATAGGAATGCATGGGGGAATGTATGTGTCCTGGTAGTTCCTGATGCGTGGGGTGTGCAGGCCCGAGTTTGGTATGTGCGGACTCGTGTGATTGAATGCTGCGCGATGATGTGTGCGGCGTGCATGTACCTAGTGTGGAAGTGCCACTTCTAGAAGTGGGCACTTCAGTGTGCAGTATGAAATGTGTGGCTTGTCTGTCGATTGGCTGGTGGAGGTCATGTGACGGACTAGGGAAATCCCCAGAGTCAGGAGGAGTCACCCAGTGGTGAATGGGGAGTTTAGCATACTGATGGCTGGGGAGGAGTACACCTGGGTCCTGAATAGGACAGGGCTTTCCTCACACAATGCTGGCTCCGGCCCCTGTGGTGCGTCTAATGACCCTAGCCCTGCCAGTGAATAGGGAGAGGGGCTGAGCAAAACAAAGTGCTCAGGAACCTGTTGTAACTGGTTCGCCCCTTCCCTGCACCTTCAGACAAAGACTTTTACTGTATAAAAAGGGGCTGTGTCCCCTTACAATTTGTTCTCTTGCAGGATCCACTTGAGGGGGGGCCTGCTGCTGCTGGGCGCCAGGAGAGACCGCCACTGGGGACTGCCTCCCTGCTGGAGGGCCCTGTGAGCTGGCTCTGGGCCCAGTCTTTGCCCCCCTGCCTTTTGAAGACTTTATTGCTGGACCCTTTTGCTTGTAGCGCCTGGGAGCGCTGTGATTTGCTGTATAGCTCTAGGAGCGCTTCATTTTGATGCCCTGGCGCTTCCAGCGCGCTCCTGTGTCGCCCCGTCGCAACCGAGGTAATCCCCGGCGTAGGGATTCCCCCCCTCGGGTATCGGATCGAGCGGGAGCCCACCCCGCATTGTGTGTTCGTTGGCGGGTGCCCACCCCGCTTATCTGATCCTTTCGTTGGCGGGTGCCTACCCCGCTTATGGGTGGTGGTTGCGAGGGAGCCCACCCCTCTCATTGCCAAGAAATCACCGCCGCGGCCCCGGCGAAACAGGAAGTCAGGCGGCCGAGGGCAGGCCTCCGGGACAACCGGAACTGAGACCAGGAGGGCGGGAACCTACCCTGCCTCCTACCGAGCGTCGCGGCTACTCAGAGCCCCGGAGCAGGCAGGAGCCTACCCTGCGCCCCGGGACGCTCTGCCCAGGAGAGGAGTGCGGCAGGAGCGTGTGCGGAGGGGGCGCAAGGCACATTGTCAGTGCCTGCCCCTCCACGTGGAGAAGAAGCCTCTGAGTCCCCGGAGAGCGGAGACGACGCGGGAGTCCCCTGAAGGCAGCCCGGTAAGTACAAAAGGGCTGGGGGACTCCGCGCATGTGTTGGGGGTGCGGGGGCAGTGTCCACGAGCCCTGTGAGGCTCCAACGAGGCGCATTGTATTTCTTCAGAGTCCAGTGTGACTCCGACGACGGGGGCAGTGTTTCCGAGCCCCGAGAGGCTCCTACGAGGCCCGCTTTGGTTGATCAGAGCGCCCGGAGCGCTCCAACGAAGGGGAGCATTATTGTTTAGAGCCTGCGAGGCTCGAAGGGGCATTTTTGGGTGGACAGAGCCCAGAGAGGGCTCCAGAAGCACGCCGGTGCCTGAGTTCGTTCCACAGCTGCCCAGCACTTAGTGGGCAGCTGCCACGTTTAGGTTGTGGCCCTCTGAGTTTTGAACTGTGCCTCCTGCGTAGTCTTGCCCCTGACTTTGCTGAACACAGGGCGTCCTAGCCCCTACCAGGCCAGTTGGCCCAGGGACTGCCACAGGTGGTGGCTCATGTGGAGTTTTTGCGCTGTTGTTCCAACCTGCACCTCTGAATGTGTTTTGATGCATCATGTGCCTTGTCTTACACCGCTGAATGTTTTATGCATCATGTGTTTTCTTCCATGACACCGCTGAATGTTTTATGCATCATGTGTTTTCTTTCCTAGCATCTCTGAATGTTTTATGCATCATGTGTTTACCTGCCCGGTACCTCTGAATGAGTTTATGCGTCATGTGCCATGTCCTACACCTCTGAATGTTTTATGCATCATGTGTAATGTGCGTTTACCCCTACAGGTATTTTGATACTCAGGTGGTTGTTTGTTTTCTCCTAGTACAGGTGGTGCTAGTGAGGTCCTAGTTCCCTGCATGACATTCTCCTAAAATGGTTAGGGTTGCGTAGGTGGTACTTTCTGGTTACCAGTAGTTACTGGTTGTGTGTTATATGTGTATTTTGTGCTACAGTAATTTTATATTCTAAAAGTGCTGATTCCTGACAGTGGTCCATGTGGCCCTGTCCCCTGTACATATAATCCCTTGTAAATTCTGCCCGTGCCTGTTGGCACATTGTAAAAGTGTGTGTTTTTATCTAATGTGTTTTACTATAATACAAAGGCTATTTTTATAGAATACCTTGTGTGGAGTTTCCTTTGTGGTGGGCCTTGGGTGTTGTTGCTGGGTGCGCGCGCAAACGCTTTACACCTTGCCTCAGAGATAAGCCTGACTGCTCGTGCCAAGCTACCAAGGGGGTGAGCAGGGGTTATCTTTGGCGTGTAACTTCCTTGCCCTGACTAGAGTGGTGGTTTCTGCCTGGCTTTGGCGCAAGCCCTAGCCAACCAGAAATCCCAGTTCTAACAATTGGTGTTGCAGATTCTCCATGTACATGTTCCCACTGAGGTCTGGATTTTGTGAGACTCCTTTGTTGTTGGTGATACGAACTAACGAGTGTCAAGACATCAAGACCTCCGTGGGCACATGTATATGTACTTTCTGCAACACCATTTAGTTCTAACTGTGGCTTCTTAGAAAAGGTGTCAGCTTCTTCAATGACAGGGTAAATGTACTTTTGTGTGCACTGCCTTGTGCGACATATTTCATCCAGGCACATGAGTGTCCTTTTCACGAGATGGCGAATTTCCACATTCAAAACATGTCGATTGTGTAAAGTATTGTGAGTCCCAAGGTAACCACATTTTTTTGTTTTGTGTTCCAAAGTACTTACAGGTCTCTGAGTGTGGTGACACCTTGAGTATTGAGGTGTGGTAGTTTACCTTGGGTGCACCAATACTTTTTATTTCAGGGTAAACAAGTGGTGGCATGACTTCATTGTATTGCTGTGCTCACCGGTTCACAGACACTAGCTTCTCAGTGTATTTCTCATTCAAGTTGTGGCCTGGTGTGTTCTTTTTTTCATGGTGTCCAAGTGGCATAGTGGGTCTACCAACTGGGCAGTACAGGGCATACATATGTGCGGAGTAATGTAGCTGTTACTCATGATGCATTGCAGGATATGCACTGTGACCAATTGTTTTGTGCTCATGTGTCAGATGTATACAGGTGACTGGTTTCTTATCCTTGCCCACAGCATCATCAACCGAAAACGAGGGAGACACCTGCATGGACCTTGAGGAGGGACCCAGCGCCAGTGCCGCCAGTGCTGTGGAGTCAGCAGGAGCCAGTGGCACGGGGGGTGAGGGGAGTCAGTTGGAGGACCAGTCTGGAGGCGAGAGCAGCTACGATGCCGACTGGTCCAAGGCTGAACTCCCTGAGGAGGTGGAGGCTGCAACACCAACTGGCAGCATACCCACATCTGTGCCCGCCTCCTCCATTCCCATCTCCGCCCTCCCAGTTGCTCCCGTCCCTCCTATCCGTGCAGCGTCCCACCGCGTCTCCTTCGTGCCAGGCACCGCACCCCCTGCCCCTATCACCCTTCTGCCCTCAGTGAAGAGTCTGTGGACATACTGCGGGAGTTGCAGGTTGGGCAGGCATCGATGCTGAATGTCCTCCATGAACACACTAGACTGCTTACACAGGTGGTGTCGTTCATGGAGGGCATGTCAGCAATGATGTCGGACCAACGCAGGATTCTGCGGTCCATGGACTCTTCACTGACGGCAGCAGTTACTGCCCTGCAGTGTTCTGCCCCCCCCTACCCCGGACTCATCCACACTGCCCTCTCCCATGCCTGCCCAACGCACACCCAGACAGTCACGGGCACGCACCCCAACAGAGACATCCAGCACACCCACAAGTAAGGCACAGCGCACACATCCTGGCACGCACACTCAGGGGGATGTAGGCACAACCTCAGGGCCTGGGGGAAGACGACAGACAAGCAGCCACAGTCATAGTCCACAGTCCTCACAACCCAGTTCCTCCAAAACCACTCCCCTTAGCTCCCCTGCCAAACTGTCACCCAAGGACAGCTACATGGCTGGTCTGGCCCTCAGCCCCACTGTGACACCACCCCACAAGCATGCGAGGAAGTCCCCGGGCAGGGGAGTTGAGTCTCCCCATGTCAACCCCCTCCCCAAAGAGCGCTGCACCCCATCCCTCGGCCACCACACCCTCCGTTGGCCCTAGGGTATCTTCCGGTGCAGGGGTTAGGATGGAGGCCCTAGCTGAAGTGTGCAGCGCCGTGTTCACCTCCACCTTTGGCGCTGCCCCACCCCCTGTGGTGGAGACGTCCACCCCTGCACCGACCACACCTACCCAACCCCCTCCTGTCCCTGCGGTGCCTGGTCCTGCCACTGATGATGCCCCCCCCTGTCGACAAACCTTGAGGTTTGTTTGTGCAGGCAAGGTAGGGGTGGACACGGTCCCCTACGTCCACGCTTGGACTCGAGAAATGGACTGGCCATGGGCCTTTGTACATAGTCTTATTAAGTTATTATTTTTCTGTTACTTTCAACACTATTGCATTTCAGGAACTTGATGTTGGTGATGTAGCTCATGAAGTTGGTGTTCTGGTAATGTGTTAGGGTTCTGAGATATGTTGTCCACATTTCCTTTGTTGGTGACGGATCCCTTCAACATTGGCCATGCCTGCTCACCGATGTCTCCTGCTGAATCGTCTGTGCCATCCTTGCTAGTCACTGTACTTGTGTTTTGGGTATGTAGGAATGGCATCAGGGACAAATTGTCCCTTTTCAGCACTATGCATGTGTGTTATCACGGCCTAACACACAAATGGTACGTGTTATACAGGGTATTTGGGCACCTGACTCACAATTGTGGGCATTGTATCTAGTGGCATTGAACCCTATTCCTTCCATAAGAGACAACATCTTGGTGGCTGGACCAGCACCTGGACATTCCTATCAGTCCTGGGATGTGCGTGACAGTGTGTGTTCCCTTTGGCTATCTTAGTTTTGTATGCAGTTACATGACTATACAGTCTTGTGGCATGAAATCAGGGTGTGTATTGTGCTGCATCCACCATGGGTGGGTATGCATGTGTTATATGTCCTCACACCCACATGTGGTGTGTCATGCAGTGTGTGAAAGACATCCATCCTCCTGGGAGTGTGACATTGCTGGGAGTCCTCTGCACCCACCCCTCATATGTCTGGACACTGCTGGTAGTGATATGCACCCACCCCTCATTTCTCTGTCCACTGCTGGGAGTCATATGCACCCACCCCCATATATCTGGACACTGCTGGTAGTGATATGCACCCAGCCCCATATGTCTGGACACTGCTGGTAGTGATATGCACCCACCCCTCATATCTCTGTCCACTGCTGGTAGTGATATGCACCCACCCCCATATGTCGGGACACTGCTGGGAGTCATATGCACCCACCCCCATATGTCTGGACACTGCTGGTAGTGATATGCACCCACCCCCATATGTCTGGACACTGCTGGTAGTGATATGCACACACCCCCATATGTCTGGACACTGCTGGTAGTGATATGCACCCACCCCATATGTCTGGACACTGCTGGTAGTGATATGCACCCACCCCTCATATCTCTGTCCACTGCTGGTAGTGAAATGCACCCACCCCCATATGTCTGGACACTGCTGGTAGTGATATACACCAACCCCCATATGTCTGGACACTGCTGGTAGTGATATGCACCCACCCCCATATGGCTGGACACTGCTGGTAGTGATATGCACCCACCCCTCATATCTCTGTCCACTGCTGGGAGTCATATGCACCCACCCCTCATATCTCTGTCCACTGCTGGTAGTGATATGCACCCACCCCCATATGTCTGGACACTGCTGGGAGTCATATGCACCCACCCCCATATGTCTGGACACTGCTGGTAGTGATATGCACCCACCCCCATATGTCTGGACACTGCTGGAAGTCATATGCACCCACCCCCATATGTCTGGACACTGCTGGTAGTGATATGCACCCACCCCCATATGTGTGGACACTGCTGGTAGTGATATGCACCCACCCCTCATATCTCTGTCCACTGCTGGTAGTGATATGCACCCTCCCCCATATGTCTGGACACTGCTGGTAGTGATATGCACCCGCCCCCATATGTCTGGACACTGCTGGTAGTGATATGCACCCACCCCCATATGTCTGGACACTGCTGGTAGTGATATGCACCCACCCCTCATATCTCTGTCCACGGCTGGGAGTCATATGCACCCACCCCTTATATCTCTGTCCACTGCTGGTAGTGATATGCACCCACTCCCATATGTCTGGACACTGCTGGGAGTCATATGCACCCACCCCATATGTCTGGACACTGCTGGTAGTGATATGCACCCACCCCCATATGTCTGGACACTGCTGGTAGTGATATGCACCCACCCCCATATGTCTGTCCACTGCTGGTAGTGATATGCACCCACCCACATATGTCTGGACACTGCTAGTAGTGATATGCACCCACCCCTCGTATCTCTGTCCACTGCTGGTAGTGATTTGCATCCACCCCCATATGTCTGGACACTGCTGGTAGTGATATGCACCCACCCCTCATATCTCTGTCCACTGCTGTTAGTGATATGCACCCACCCCCATATGTCTGGACACTGCTGGGAGTCATATACACCCACCCCCATATGTCTGTCCACTGCTGGTAGTGATATGCACCCACCCCCATATGTCTGGACACTGCTGGGAGTCATATGCACCCACCCCCATATGTCTGGACACTGCTGGTAGTGATATGCACCCACCCCCATATGTCTGGACACTGCTGGTAGTGATATGTACCCACCCCCATATGTCTGTCCACTGCTGGTAGTGATATGCACCCACCCCCATATGTCTGGACACTGCTGGTAGTGATATGCACCCACCCCTCATATCTCTGCTGGTAGTGATATGCACCCACCCCCATATGTCTGGACACTGCTGGGAGTCATATGCACCCACCCCCATATGTCTGTTTACTGCTGGGAGTCATATGCACCCACCCCCATATGTCTGTCCACTGCTGGTAGTGAAATGCACCCACCTCCATATGTCTGGACACTGCTGGGAGTCATATGCACCCACCCCCATATGTCTGTCCACTGCTGGTAGTGATATGCACCCACTCCCATATGTCTGGACACTGCTGGTAGTGATATGCACCCAGCCCCATATGTCTGTCCACTGCTGGTAGTGATATGCACCCACCCCCATATGTCTGGACACTGCTGGTAGTGATATGCACCCACCCCCATATGTCTGGACACTGCTGGTAGTGATATGCACCCACCCCTCATATCCCTGTCCACTGCTGGTAGTGATATGCACCCACCCCCATATGTCTGGACACTGCTGGTAGTGATATGCACCCACCCCCATATGTCTGGACACTGCTGGTAGTGATATGCACCCACCCTCATATGTCTGGACACTGCTGGTAGTGATATGCACCCACCCCCATATGTCTGGACACTGCTGGTAGTGATATGCACCCACCCCTCTTATCTCTGTCCACTGCTGGGAGTCATATGCACCCATCCCCATATGTCTGGACACTGCTGGTAGTGATATGCACCAACCCCTCATATCTCTGTCCACTGCTGGTAGTGATTTGCAACCACCCCCATATGTTTGGACACTGCTGGGAGTCATATGCACCCACCACTATATGTCTGGACACTGCTGGTAGTGATGTGCACCCACCCCCATATGTCTGGACACTGCTGGTAACTGCTGGTAGTGATATTCACCCACCCCCATATGTCAGGACACTGCTGGTAGTGATATGCACCCACCCCCATATGTCTGGACACTTCTGATAGTGATATGCACCCACCCCTCATATCTCTGTCCACTGCTGGTAGTGCTATGCACCCGCCCCCATATGTCTGGACACTGCTGGTAGTGATATGCACCCACCCCCATATGTCTGGACACTGCTGGTAGTGATATGCACCCACCCCTCATATCTCTGTCCACTGCTGGGAGTCATATGCACCCACCCCTCATATCTCTGTCCACTGCTGGTAGTGACATGCACCCACCCCCATATGTCTGGACACTGCTGGGAGTCATATGCACCCACCCCCATAGGTCTGGACACTGCTGGGAGTCATATGCACCCACCCCCATATGTCTGGACACTGCTGGTAGTGATATGAACCCACCCCCATATGTCTGGACACTGCTGGTAGTGATATGCACCCACCCCCATATGTCTGGACACTGCTGGTAGTGATATGCACCCACCCCCTTATGTCTGGACACTGCTGGTAGTGATATGCACCCACCCCCATATGTCTGGACACTGCTGGTAGTGATATGCACCCACCCCTCATATCTCTGCTGGTAGTGATATGCACCCACCCCCAGATGTCTGGACACTGCTGGGAGTCATATGCACCCACCCCCATATGTCTGTCCACTGCTGGTAGTGATATGCACCCACCCCCATATGTCTGGACACTGCTGGGAGTCATATGCACCCACCCCCATATGTCTGTCCACTGCTGGTAGTGATATGCACCCACCCCCATATGTCTGGACACTGCTGGTAGTGATATGCACCCACCCCCATATGTCTGGACACTGCTGGTAGTGATATGCACCCACCCCCATATGTCTGGACACTGCTGCTAGTGATATGCACCCACCCCTCATATCTCTGTCCACTGCTGGGAGTCATATGCACCCACCCCTCATATCTCTGTCCACTGCTGGGAGTCATATGCACCCACCCACGCACCCCCTTGGAGCATAGCATAATTAATTTATCAATTAATGAATTAATAAAAATTAGTTTCCAATTAATAATAAATTAACAATACATTAATTAACAACAACCATAAATAAAAATTAATAATACATTATTTATAATTAATATAATGCTAAATTAACCAACTAATAATCATTAATTACCAATTAATAATTAACAATAAATTAATAATCAACAATAAATAAAAACATATTCATTAATTAAAATTAAATTACTTCCCACCCTATTCCCCTATAAACCCACAACCCGCTACACATAAAAAAATAACATAATTAATTTAATCATCAATTAACCAATTAATTCAATTTATTTACCAATTAATAAACAATAAAGTCATTAACAATAAATAAAAATCAATACATTATTTATAGTTATTATAACGATAAATTATTCAATTATTAAAAATTAATTACCAATTAATAATTAACAATAAATTAATAATATACAGCAATATATAAAAACGAATTAATTAATTATAAATTACTTCCCACCCCATTCCCCTATGAACCCACAACCCGCTCTGATACTAAAATGCAAAATTCACTTTAAAAAATTTACTATTTTCTAAACATTTAATACATATATTTAAAAATAATAAAAATACCTTACAAAAAATGTTAAACATACATATAAAATACATACTAAAAATACATAACACTAATATAAATATCGATATTATGAACAACGATATTTTTGCTAACGATATTACTTACTTCGATATTACTTACTTCGATATAAAAAAAATATTACTTACCTTAAGTTCGATATTCTGGTCATCTATATTCTTGACATCGATATTCTGTCCCTACGATATAAAAAACTCGATATTATTGTAGGTCGAAATAAAAAATTTGATATTTTGACTGTGCACCATCCAGTAACTATAAAATTGTTAGAACACGGCGTATCCGCAACAGGTGGCTGTGTTACCTTAGTGATTGAGGCACAAAAGGTGTTCAGATCAGAAGTATTCTATTCTTGGGTTCAGTTGCCACCTGCAGATCCGGTGACTAATTTGTTCCACACATACATTGTAGTTGAACCACCAACTGACTACATTCCATACGAAGATATTGAAGTCCTGTTAACTTACCAGCACCACAGAAACTGGTTTAAAGGCACCCTCCCACACACAACATCTACCGTTTGACTCGGTCCAGTCAGCACAGAAGGAGCTAAAATTAATGTGTCCTTAACTGATGCTCAAGCATGCGTGTTGATGATTAGGTGCTGTTGCGGAGCACCGGAAACCACTGGTTCAAATTAAGCACAGCTAGGAACATTTTCCCTATTGGTTAAGGATGGTGCCAGGGGTCACCCTCACCCACAGGTTGGTGGCAGGAATAAATGGCATTCATCTTAGAAACAAGTATGATTTCTCTTTAAATAACATTTATAAATTAATTCCTTGTTGTTTCAGCTAATTTTCTGCTGCTTAGTTCATAACTGACTAGACCATGCACTTTTTCAGATCCTCCCCCCTTCCTTTAATTTGTCCTTTGCATTAACCTCTGTCTTAATGGACCTATGCTGCATGATGATTCTTACCTGCCTGTGACTTCAATTAAACTTAGTTACCTTCTCTCAATGTCCTGGGGCTTTGCTGATGGGCTCCAATCAGATACAATGCTCATCTTTGCCATGAACGGTGTAAATGTTTTACTGAGTAAAAACATATCCGTATAATATTTGTGTTGAGAGATTACTGATTTGACTGTGATGTGCCCTTTTTCTAAAGACTACTAAGCAGTGTTTCCCAGATCGTCCTGAGCCAATATCCAGTGCCTATCCTTGACCTGTGTCTCCAGTGTCTTTTCTTTGTCCCATTTTTTCCCCTGGTACCTATTTGAGACATTTACTGATACTGTATTTCAGGCAGAACTGGTGGGCTATTGGTATTCTCAGGGGGCCTAATAAAAAGATAGGACAGGCTTATCTTTTTATATGAGGAGTTCTCCGCCCCGACTGCGGATACTCCTCAGTAGTAAAGTTACTATAAAATCGTAGTTTGGGAATACGAAAAAAGAGTACATTTATACAAAAGTGTAATTTTACCTTTGTGAATTAGGCCCTCTTTGATCATCATAAACTTGCTCAAGGTGTCACCAGCTCCCACATCTTCTCTGTGGGCAGCACATTACTGCTCAATTTGATGTGGAAAGGACTGATGAATCATCTGACTTAATCTTGACTGTTTCCATAAAGGCTAGTTCATTGGCAGACAATTGTTTGGCATAGCAGAAGTAATAGCCTCAGTGTAAGAAACTGGACTATTATTTGAGGTGTTTGACTACCCACCTCAAGAAATTTTCATGACTCTCAAAGTTGCTAAATTAGTTTCAACTCAACCCTCTAGTAGCTAAGTCATAGATGATATGACAGGGTTAACTTAGGGCAATGTGGAAACTATTTGTGCAATACCAAAATAGTAATAAAGTCGAAATGCAAAACAATAAAAACACGAAACCGCATTACAAAATAGAGTAACATTTCTAAACCAAAATTACACCAATATTACAAAAATCCAATGAGAACTGGAATTTTTTAAAAACTTTTAAATAGAGAAAGCATCAAAAGCTCCAATGATAGTCAAGGCTCACAGTAGAGCAGGACCTACGCACCATTTGATGCGGACCACAATGGAACATGGTTTAAATACGGGAAACATCGTTAACATCGCAGTCAGTACACCGCGATGATGTTACATCGAGGTCGTTACAACGAACGCGATGTAACCATGCGATGCCATTACAACGCAAGTCTTTACATCGACTTGCGCTAGATGGCGTGCTAAGATTACAAATAGTGTAGTTTACTATCCCAACACCTTCTCTACTGTTAAGTGGACTGGAGTTGGAATAGTAAATTACGCTTTTCTAATGTTAGCACGCCATCTAGCGCAAGTCGATGTAAAGACTTGCGTTGTAATGGCATAGCGTAGTAACATCGCAGTCGTTGTAACGATTGCGATGTAACTGCACGCGTTGTAATGACTCGCGTTGTTACGTCATACATCCCTTAGATACATCTACTAGGTTCGACCTGGTCAAACATTTTACCTTGTAACTTAGGCCCTGATTTATACTTTGGGGGATGGGATACTCCGTCACAACTGTGACAGATATTCTGTCTGCTGTATTACAAATGCCAGAGGATATAATGTAATTGTAATACTGCGGACGGGATGTCCGTCACATTTGTGATGGTGTATCCCATACGCCAAAGTATAAATCAGGCCACAAGTTTTTTACATCCCAGTCAACCAAAGGAGTACACTTTTAAAACCCCCAGGAAGTCAGGGGGTTAGAGATGCACTTAGAGATGCACAGCATGGCAGGTAAAAGTGAGTAGCAGGGTCCAGTCCCGATCCAGTTGCCACTGATCAGCTGGGCACTTCCAGGAAAGGCCTCCTGCAGCTTGTTGTGAGTCTGGATCCACACAGGAGGTCATCCAACTGACCCATGCAGTCCACTTTTTTGTCCTGGGTACAAGATAAAGTGGGTGCAGTCCTTCAGGGCTCCTCTCAGGTCACAAACAGAAGGTCCAGTCCATTTCTGACCTTCCTCAGGTCTAGAAAGTGTTCTTAGTATTTCAATTCTGTATTAGGTTTTTGAAATATATATTTTTTTATAACAATTTTTATAAGAAACAAAACTGCAGCAATTATGACATTACATAGACATCTCGGCAGAGGATACAAGCTATTTAGCATTACATTACGACCTGCAATCCATCAGGAGCACATAAGATTACGCTCTATGAATGGCTTAGCAGTCACTATGAGAGTTACAACTATGTCTTCGGATCAGGTAACATCACTTATTCTTATTGTTCTTACTTGCCCTGAGTTTATGCCATCATGTCTTCAGCTGCTCCCTCTAACACCACGAGTCTCTCCCTCCTAAGTTCCACCGTGGGAGAAATGCAGATTTCACCCCTGTATTTATTCCAGCGTCCCCACTTTTGCTCCAAATTTCCGTGGGCATCCTCTTCCTTTATACACAGTTTTCTCTGCTACCATAGCGTGGTCCATGTCTTTTGCCCAGTCCCGTAAATGTGGTACAGTGCCCACCCCCCACTTCTGGGTAATGTTTCGTTTCGCTATACTCCACCCCATGTTGGCCCACGATTGTTCAGCTTGTGTGAGGTCTGTTGCCTCCCAGATATTGAGGAGACATAGTTTAGGAGAGGGTTGTATGGGTTTGTCACAAGTCCTTGTTAGTTGTCGGGTGTCGTCTATCCAGTATTGTTGTACGTAGGGGCATTCCCATGGGATGTGCATGAATGTACCAGTTTGGTTACTGTGTCAAAGGCAGAGTGTGTCTGGTCTCCTACCCAATCTTGATAACAGTTTAGCATCAAAATATACCCAATGGAGAATCTTAAGCTGGACTAGCCGGAGTCGCATTGGGACAGCCACCTCCCGGGGGGAAGTCAGAGCCTCTATCCAGTCCTCGTCAGCCATTTCCCCCGAATCCACCTCCCAGCTTGCACGTAGCTTCTGCATTGGATCGGTCCTGTTATTGATCAATTTCTTGTACGTGAGGGAAATGGCCTTGCGGTCCATTGGGTCCAGCAATAGTCTGTCCTCAAGAGGAGACGAATCTGGGAGGGGGTGTGTTTAGGGAGGGCAGAGTCAATGACATGGCTGATCTGAAGATAACGGAAGTACTCAGAGGGTGCTAGTTGGTATTTGAGTTGGAGACCCGCAAACAACGCTTTCTTGCCCTTAATCCACATATCACCCACAGTGGATATCCCGATCATATCCCATTTGTCAAACCCTGCACAAACACCCAGTCGTCCCAAAATGTCAGGTTCCCACAGGGGGGTAACCTTCGTTAGGCGCCCGTGCCAACCCATCCGCCGCTGGACTCCATGCCACACTTCTACTGTACTGGCCGTGGGGCCAGTCAGACGTAATTTCCTGTGGTTTGTGTATAGTGCTCTGCTGTAGCCTCCCTTCCCCATTAACCAAAGGTCGGTGCGGAAGCTGGGGTCGGCATGTGACCCAAACACCCATTTATTGATGGCAATTAGTTGCGACGCTTGGTAGTAGAGGCACATGTCCGGCAGCCCAATACCTCCATCGTACCATCCCATAGTGAGTTTATTTATAGGCTATACGCGTTGGCCTGTTATCCCAAAGTAAGTCTCTAACTGCTGCCTCGATCTGCAAAAAATAGGAGTTAGGAACTGGGATGGGAGTATTTTGCAGGGCATAAAGGAAGCGTGGCAAGGCGAGCATCTTAAATAAAGACGCCCGTCCCAGAAGAGTGAGGGGGTGTGTCTTCCAATGGGTGACATCTGATTTAAACCTCTGTAACGGTCCCAACAGACTCTGTTCATAAAATAATGCCGCGTCTGTTGTTATAAAGATACCAAGGTACCGGAAACCTTGGGACGCTACTGGAATGTTATAACCTCAAGGACTTTGCAGAATATGGAGAACGCGGCGGAGTGAGCGCGCTGGTGAGGCGAGATAGAGCAGAATATCGTCCGCATATAAAGATATGCGGTCTTCATGTTCGTCCGTCCACTTCATGCCTCTGATATCTGGGTCCCCCCTGATCCAAACCGCCAAAGGATCAAGGACCAAGGCAAAAAGGAGCGGCGATAGTGGGCATCCTTGCCTCGTACCACGACAAAGGGGGAAAGAAGTGGAGTGATGAAGGTTTTTGAAATATTTTTAAAGCATGGCCAAGCATGGTTATCAGAAATGTATGAACTCAAAGTACAAAGAAACAAAGGAAAACATTACCATTAAACATATTTCACCTTCCTCCACTTACTTAAAATAAATAGAATTGCTCAATGGTATCAAACGTCCCTAATATGCATCTTATATAAATCTTCTTTACCTCCTCAGCACCTTGAGCATATTTATTATTCAAAGTCTAAAGTTCTGGTTGTGACTGTCAACCAAGGGCTGTTCATATGTTCAAAAGAAAGGAAAATTAGGAGATAGACAGGAAAAGCCAGGCTGACCATATAGATTACAAAATAGATTGCTGGTCCTGCAGACAATAGATAATGCATTCATAAGATGCAACTGAAAACAGACATTGGATCCAGTCATTATGTGTAGGTGGGGCTGATTATTTCTATCACCTCACATTTTGGCCACTGCCAAAAAAGTATCAGTCCAGCGCTTCAGATGACGGGTCAGGTCTGATAAATCGTCTGCATAATGTAACAGGATAAGCTTTATAGAAAAACCTAATGGGATAGAAAAGTTTATTCATGATAGCAGCTACCTTATGAGAAAAAATATGAAGAGCATGGCAAGACCATAATAAATGTGCCATATGTCCTCCTCTGTTACCGAACCTCCAGCAATTAGAGGAATTCAATACATTTGCATGGTGAAACCTGTGGGGAGGCCATTTAGTTATGCAGAATCTTGTAATAGCTAAATTTTAGTGTGGTTTCTCTCATCACTCAGCCATGGGAGTGCAAGAGGGATAGCCATGCCTCACTGGAATACTCCGAACCCAAAACAGTTTGCAATCTTGTCTTAAGAGTATTCCTCATTGCCTTAGAGTGAATCTCTTCCAAATATATTGAGTAAAGTCTGGAGATGACCCCCTTAAATTCAGCAATGAATAGAAGAGTCTAACAATGGCTGTGTAAGAGAGTTTTGAACTCAAGCAGTGCTTTAATTGTAGGAATCTCCAAAACTGAGACTTTCCAAGGTGAAATTATGCTTCTAGAGCTTCGAAGGACTTTATATTGTCATCATCTATTAATCATCTCAGTTGGACCTTTTCCTTTTTGGACAGTTATCCACAAACGTTTTGCCTTATTCCTCCTATTTTTTCTGATGTGTTTTTGTTGGTTTTAGGACTCTGGGCACTTTACCACTGCTAATCAGAGCTAAAGTGCATATGCTCTCTGTCTAAATTGTATTGTGATTGCTGTATCCATGATTGGCATATTTGATTACTGGTAAGTCCCTAGTAAAGTGCATGGTGTGTGCCCAGGGTCTGCAAATCAAATGCTACTATTGGGCCTGCGGCACTGATTGTGCCACCCACATCGGTAGCCCTGCAACCATGACAGACCTGTCTCTACAGTGTCTGTATGGATAGCTTTAAACTGCCATGTCTACCTGGCAAGTGCACCCACTTGCCAGGCCTACCCTTCCCTTTTACTACATATGAGGCACCCCTAAGATAGGCCCAAGGTGGCCCCATGGGCAGGCCTCAGTGTATTTGAAAGGTAGGACATGTAGTGGTGTGTTTTACATATCCTAATAGTGAAATACTGCTAAATTCGTTTTTCACTATTGCAAGGACTATCTCACCCATAAGTTATCATTTGAGCTGCTGTGTAACCTCTAACTTCCAATTGGGAAGAGATAGAGGCTTGAAGTTTGTGGTCCCTGAACTCATAATTTAAAAGTACATCTTTTAGAGAAGTTGGTTTTTAAATTGCTTGTTTGAAAATGCCACTTTTATAAAGTGCAAAAACCTATGGGGGTTAAGCCCAACGGACCGGGAACAGGTAGGGCTATTCAAAATTCAGAACACACATATATACAATTCACATTAACATACACTTAAAGGCAAAAATGGACTTAGACACTGTGAAAAAATTATTAGCAACAGCTTGCAACATGACAAAATCAGCAAATGAATTCATACATTAATCTGATGCAAAACACATTTTTAGGAAAATTTACATCATATACAAAATTTAGTAATAAACATGAAAATATCCAATGTTAAGAACCACATTTGTTATTCCAACTCCAGCGTCAAAAGAGTGTCTGAATAGTATATCAATCCTTTATCCAATAATTTCCTTCAACGCTCACCACATTCAGAATTAACTAAATGCCTCCGAGGTATTTAAAGTCCATTTTTGCCTTTAAGTGTAGGTTAATGTGAATTGTATATACGTGTAAGTTCATGTGTGAATTTGATAAGTCTGTGTTTCTTTTTCAGTCCACAAAATTGTTTTGATCAATTTTTAAATTAATAAGAAACAGGAATGGTCTAATAAAAATTCCATTCGGACAGATAAAAGAGTTGACTGTTCAGTACTCCATGAGTAGTAGAAGTGTATGGTAGTACGGAGCCGGGTTCATTGTTTTGTGTTCTGACTTTTAGAAAGTGGGCATTTTCTTGCTTTACCATTGTGTGCCTCTGCCTGCCTGTGGCATCCACGTCTGAGTGAGTGTGACAGTTGGGCTGTTTGTGCATTCACTTCCGACAGCCACACAAAAGGAGCTGAGGTGTGCCCTGCATATCCTGATGGCGCATCGCCTGGCAGATCGGTCTTCCCGAGCTAGAGTGGTGGGAAGAGTTGTCACTGAAAACTTGAACAGGGCATCACACAAAGCTGTCTCCATGCCACCCCCATCCCTCATAGTGTGCCTGGAGCCAGGTCAGGGAAGGGCATGGCCTTTTGCACTACAAAGGCTTTCATTTGAAGCTTGCCTACTTCAAATGGAGAAGCTGGTATTAGTACTGGAGCTGTGACACCATAACTTCACAACACTTCTGGACTAAGAGGACATTCTGCCAAGAAAAAGAGCTGGAAAAACTTTCAAAGTGGACTATCACTTTGCTGTTTGCTTTGGTGTTTTGGCCTAACTCTTGCTGCTTTTATCTTGGGCAATGAAAGGACTGGACTTTGCTCTCTACATCCTGCTTGCCAATGTTTTCCAAGGGCTTGTGTGTGCTTGACTTCTGTTAAGACGTCTCAGGGCCATCAAAGACTTCATCTGCAGTCCCTGAACTCCTGTGCTGGGAGTTCTCACCTGGGCCCTTGGAGGTAATTTTGCTGCAAAGAACCAAGAAAATCCACGCATCGAGTCTTAAGTGCCTGTTTTTCCCGACCAAAGCATTGTTGTGTGCGGCCACAGAAGTGACGCAGTGCCTGCCGTACGGCTGAAGCATCACTGCAACTCAAGTCCCAAGCACCATTTCACAGAAATCCGTGGTGCATGCTCCAACTCCGACACGGGCCCTGCTGTGCGGCTGAAAAAAGCGACACATCACCTGCTTCGCGACTGGGAAATCAATGCAGCGCCTTTTCTGCCACTGCCTCATCGACCCAGTGCATCCGGATTTTCGGCGTATCGTCCCTGTGAGCCAAGTTCTTCATTAACGTGGCCCTGCAGTAAGGAATTATGGGCACTTGTCCGAAGATCGACGCATCCCCTCCCTTCACAGTAAGGAATCAACGGATCACCAACCCTGGCAGAAAGGAATCAACCAGAGCAGGACGAGCAGGACTCTCTTACGTACACTTACCATGTTGAGTCCTGCTCTGGTTGCATCTCGGTTCTTACTTGGAGGCATAATTATGAGAAAATGTCAGAGTGCAGAGATGTGCCAAATTTGGCAGTGCAGTGCTCTGACATTTTCACCGAGCAGGGCTGTGCCATATTCACAAGAATACAGTGCACCCCTGTGTTTTCCCTAGCGATGCACTAAATTTAGCTGCCTAATGCCAATGCAGGCACCCTTGCACCATAGCATCCTTTTGGAACCTGCACATCCCTGCAAAAGTGACGCATCGCCGCTGGCTGCACCAAAGCCGTGGACATTGCTCACCGAGTGCACAATGCAACGACCTTGACCTTGACTTTCAACGAAGTCCCAACTTTGCGAAGCACCTCCGAAGAACTGCTTTGACGTGAGTCTCGGACTCGGCATCACTGTTGGAAATGGTCCTTTTAGGCAGGGCTATCCCCAAACTTTTTGCTTCTTCCTCCTATTTTTTCCTGACCTGTCTTTGTTGGTTTTAGGACTCTGGGCACTTTACCACTTCTGAACAGTGCTAAAGTGCATATGTTCTCTGTGTAAATTGTGTTATGGATTGGTGTTTCCATGATTGGCATATTTTATTTATTACTAAATCCCTAGTACAGTGCACTGAGAGAGACAGGGCCTGTAAATCAAATGCTACTAGTTGGCTTGCAGCACTGATTGTGCTACCCACAGAAGTAGCCCTGTAAAGTTGACTCAGACCTGCCACTGCAAAGATTGTGCACAATTTGTAACTGCCATGTCGACTTGGCAAGTGCACCCACTTGCCAGGCCATTATCTTCCCTTTTCTTACATATACGTCACCCCTAAGGTAGGCCCAAGGTACCCCTGTGGGCGGGGTGCTATGTTTGTAAAAGGTAGGTTATGTACTGGTGTGTGTGACATGTCCTGGTAGTGAATTACAGTGCATTTCATGTTTCACTATGGCAAGGCTATCTGTCCCATAGGTTAGCATGGGAGTTTATTTATAACATTTTATAAATATAACTTTCCCTTGGGACAAGATAGAAGGTTAAAGTTTAGTATGCCTGAACTCAGAATTTTGAAATGCATCTTTTAGTAAAGGTGATTTTTATGTTCTGTGTTTGAAAATACCACTTTTAGAAAGCAGGTATTTTCTTGCTTAGCCATTCTATGTGCCTCTGCTGGTTTGTGTATTGACTGTCTGGCTTTGGAGTGACAGGGATTGGGAGGTGCATTCTCTCAGACGGCCACTGGGGGGGGTGATGTGTGTCCTGCCATTCGTGAATGAGTCAGGGGCTGGGCTGAATAAAGCTGGGCTGCATTCAGAGTAGTTGGAGGAGTGTTTGTTGGCAACTGAATATACCTGGGCTGCTTTTAGAGTAGTGGGAGGAGATTTCCTTGCACCTGAATGGGCCTGGTTTGCCTTGAACAATCCTGCCAGGAAGCTGGGCCAGAGAGGACAGAACTGGTTTGTACTAAGCACAGACACCCTCTGCCTGAGAGAACAAAGGACTTTTAAATATAAATACTGGGGCACAGACCCCAGAATGTTAGAACTCACTGGAATCAAGGAACCTGCCAAGGAGAAGAGCTGGAAGAGCTGCCAGGAGGAGTACTGCTCCTTTGCTGTGTTGTTGCTTCGTTGGGTTGGCCTGCAGTTGCTGCTTCTGCCTTGGGCAATGAAAGGACTGGTCTGAACTGTACTGAAGTCTCAGGGACTGCAAAGACTTCACCAACCTCTGGGTACTGCTTCTGCAACCCCTGCTTCAGTTGCCACAGAAAGGGAAACGCAACAGACTCCATCACCGACTCCATTGCTGGCTCTGTGTCCTGACGGCACCTCAGAAGGCACCGTCTGCATCTCGCACTGCAACCCTGGTCTTACCGGCGATGATGACCAACTCATCCATGAGCCGCTGCTCGCACCGAGCCCTCTGGGCACCGCACATCACACCGCCTAGCTTCACTTCGCCATCCTGGTCTCACCCACGCCGTCACTGCTGTTGACTTCAACACCAGTGACCGCATCATGGCTGGGGGCACCGCTCGTAAGTCTCACGGTGCACTGCCTCGTCCCACACAGCAGTCTGGGCCGACTGACCGACGCCAGCTCCCACTAACCGGCTCTGTCCCTTGCACCACTGCCTGCCAGCACTGCATCGAGCTCTTCCTAACCCTGCACCATAAGCCCTGGCCTCACCAACACTATCTGGATGATCGTTACCAAGCCGCTGCCTGCACCGCATCGAGAGGGCACCGCACCTTGCACTGCTTTCATTTTGCAACACAACTGCCACAATTGCCATGACGGGCTCACACCAAGGTGCCAGCTGCAACGAGAAAGGTACTGTTACCGAGTCTGTCCACGCTTTCTTTAGCCAGTACCGACGCCGTCGGCTGGAACTGTTTTTGTTTTCACTCTTTTGTTTTCAGCATCGAGGTAGCCCCGGACGGAGCTACCAACTCGTACGAACTGTGTTTTTGAAGTATTTCTATAATTTTAAGGATATTTTGCAAAGTTTAATTTTTTTAAAGTACTGTATGTTGGATTCTTATAATTTTGGTCTTGTTTTGGATATATAAAAATATAGGATTTTTTTAAAACTATTGTGGTGTCCTTTTTTTATTCAGTTTTAAAAGAACATATACAATCAATTAATCTGTAGTAGTTGAGAAGACATTGACAGTTCGTATAATGACGATGGCATGCTACATCAACCATTAATCAGATGAATTTACAGACAGACAATCTCTTGATAGCAAGCAACCATTCAATCAATCATGACATCATAGCATTACAATACATCAGTGACACAAGTAATCAGATATCAGTTTTAGTCAGTAGATATGCTGTAAGTGGGGCCCAAATATCACGGGGCTTGGAGGAGCTAGGCAATTCCTCAGCATAGCACGTGAATTGATCTCGGCAATATACCAGGTCTTGCAACCATTGTTTAGTTGTTGGTGCTGGTCCGCCACCCCAATTAAACCAAAACTGGGTTAAGGCTTACATCAGTAAGGACAAGCCTATATTTTGATAAATAACAACAAAAATACCAATACTGATACTTATCTTTCTGTTCGCATCTAGTTGCGATAGGAAATATTGAGTGAAAACAACATGAGCCTTAAGACCACTTTTTCCGTCAATTTAATCAATACATTTCATTAATTCTTTTTCACTACACCATAAATTTAGTGACTTCTCAAAACCTCAAAAACATCTAAGAAAAAATAGCTGCGAGCTCATAAAAATTGCATTCTCATTTTTTAAGCACTCCATTCATTCAAGTCTTTCATATCAAGCATTCACTACCCGCATCGCACTGAACAGTCCAAAACAAGCATACTCTCATCTTTCAAAACCTACATTTGACCAATTCTTAAAAAACTTTCAACATGGCCATAGAATAATCCTAAACAAAGTCGTCTATGTACAATGCTTTCAAAGTAATTTGTAGTTCTTATGGCCAGAAAACCAAGGTCTACGTGTTTCAAGCCCCTTCCAATACCGGGGCTCTCATCAAGACCTGTAAGCTAAAAAACAGAAAAAGCTTTTTCAGTACTACTGGACACCCATAATCTCTGAATACAAAACGGCGGACAGCCATTAGTCTCAAAATTGTGTACCTCTGTTTGGCGATGGATAGGTCATCTAGTCTAAACCCTTTGATGTCTTAAATCTGAAAGAACACAACCACAAAGACAAAACGAAGACCGAAATCAGATTCTCAATCATAATAGAGTCTCACATACATTCTAATACTTTTTGTTATTTGCTCACATTGTGCGTGTCTTCTTATGAGTTGAAGTGTGTCTTTTATTGTTTTATTATCTGGAGCAAGAGGGAGAAAGGATTTTATATTATCGTCATCCATATGGATTTCTCTAAAAAGCGTTGTTTGTTAGAAAGGTGGTATTTTCACTTACTTCGACCGCTATTCATGCAAACTCGCTCGTTTTCTTTAAATCTTCCGTTCGAGATGGAAGATACGATCTGTGTTCCAACTGGAGCCATAAATACAAATACAACAAGATACAATTAAGGGCCCATTTCTTTGTAAAACAACCATGCAATGTGTGGTGAGACTTCTGAGTAAAGAGCGTACCTTAGTTCGTTGAGCGGTGAAAGTCGCTCTTCTCACTTAATGCAAAAAATCAACATTCTTCCGCTGATTTCACCTGCTGGAAAGAGGTAAATACGGGCACAGTTTTTTAGCCTACTGACATCAAATAAACAATTTGGCTATAACTCGTACGACTGTCCAGTTAAATGTACCTGAATCATTTCGGCATCTCTCGTTGAACTCGGAAGTATCTTCCGTCGCTAATTGAACGTCTCATCTCGTGTGATTTAAGCCGTTGTGTCACAGTCTATCGCCTCATGGGAGTTGTAGTTTTTGTTGTATTGTGGCATATAAACATAACGCAAAGGACGATAAAAAAGAATGTTATAATGTTTTTGGCCTCTCTGATAGGTTGCAATAGATTGTTTTACCTCGATAATGTTAATGTTCTTTTTAAGTGTACACGGTTAGATTTCCACTTAACAGTTGGTACTCAAAGAAGGATATTGAATAAGTGCAAGAAAACTTTATTGATTTTACAAATTTTCATAATAAGGTGTCAATCTTTTTGCCACCGATTATAATTAAGTGAATGTGAGCAATATCAGTTTCCCTCTGACAGGATGTTAATGAATTCCGTCCAGCAAAGATTATTTCAAATTGTAGAGTTCAGAAAGCTCATTTAAACCATTAATAGCTGTGTTGAATTTTACTATTAGCATGGCTTCTCTTCTTGATAGTTTGGTCTCTAGATCCCCTCCTCTCACATCCTGTTCCACTTTAGAAATCACTGTCCATTTTAGATCTTTTATTGAATGGTTGTGAGTTCTCCAATGATTCACTAATGGTGCATTTTGGACATTTTTGTTAATTCGCGATTTATGTTGAGAAACCCTTATTCTGATTTCTTGGCTCGTTTTTCCTATGTACAATTGCTCACAAGGACATCGAATTCCATATATCACGTTTTTGCTTTTGCAATTAGTAAAGGCATCTTGTTTCCAATAAATGGAATGATGTACAAACAATGTTCCTTCTTCAGTAGAATCGCAGCAGATGCAAGTGCCACATTTGTGATGGCCAAGTATTGGTGGAAGACCTACATAATCTCGTAGGGTATTCTGTTTTATTACTGGCATTGCTGCTCGTACGACTTGATTTGCAATGCTGCGATCTTTTTTAAAGGCAAAAAGTGGATTCAAATTTAGGGAGTGATCTAGATTTTTGATCAAATGCCAGTTTTGATTAATTACTTTCTTCAAAATGTTTGAATTCGGGCAGAATGTCGAAACACAAACTATCCTTTCTAAAGGTGGTTTTTCATTTTTTTCTAGTAGAGCTTCTTGTGGAGTCCACCAAGCTCTTTTCATGGCTCTTTTTAGCAATTTTTTGGGGTAGCCTCTTTTCTTCAAATTGTCAAGCAGTTCGGTTGCATGTAACATGTATTCGTCTTTATAAAAGCAGTTCCGTCTTACCCTAAGGAATTGCCCATAGGGCAAATTCTCTTTTAGATTCCTAGGATGACTGCTTGAGAAGTGTAATGCTTTATTACGATCGGTCAGCTTCTTAAATAAAGTAGTGACCAATCCTTTTTCTGCTGGATACACCTCCACATCTAAGAAAGGAATCTTTATCTTAGAATGGTTTAGACTGAATTTTATGTCTTCTGTTCGATTGTTTAACCAGTGGTGGAACTGATCAAGATTTTCTTCAGTGCTGGTCCAAATCATAAAAAGATCATCTATATAACGGGTCCATTTACCAATCAATTGGAAAAACGGATTATCGTTGTAGATGAATTTTTCTTCGTATTTTGCCATAAAAAGAACTGCTAATTATGGAGCAAAGGGACAACCCATTGCAACTCCTCTGATTTGGTAGTAGAAGTCTCCGTTGAAATTGAAATAGTTTTTCTTTAGGGCAAAACTCGCTAATTCCATAATGAACTCTGTAGGAACTCTTGTAGGTCTTGGTCTGCTTTCCAAATAAGAATTAATAACTGCCAGGCCGTCATCCTGGGGTATTTGTGTATATAATGATACTACATCCAGTGTGACTAAATGATGTGTGTCTTGTTCAAAACTTAATGAATCCAATTTGTTAATGAAATCTGTCGTATCGCGTAGGAACGATGGAACTTCCTGAATAAATGGTTTTAGAAAATGATCAACAAATTTTGAAATTGGTTCCAACAGTGACTCGCAGCCTGAAACGATCGGTCTACCAGGTGGTGCTGTTTCATTTTTATGTATCTTTGGGAGAACATAAAAAAGAGGGGTCCTTGGGTTTTTGTTCTGTAAAAACTCAAACTCTTTTTTATTCAGAAATCCTTGTTGCAATCCTTTTTCAAGTATAGGGAACAATACATTTTGTAGCTCGAAAGTTGGATCCTTATTGATCTTTCTATAACAATTACTGTCCTCTAGCTGTCTCATGACTTCACAAGTATACTCTGTTGTGTCCCAAACAACAATCGAACCGCCTTTGTCGGCTTGTTTGATTATAATGGAAGTATCTTTCTGGAGATTTGTTAAAGCTTCCATTTGGGTTCTCGAGGTGTTAAATTTGACCCATCTTTTTTTCTTTTCCATTTCGGCAATTGCTGACAAAACTGTTTTTTCAAAGATGAACACTTCTTTCGGAATTTTGTACGTCGGAGGGCAAAACGAGGATTTTTTCTTTAAGCCTGTGTTTTCCGTCATTTCTGTATAAGGATTTTCAGAAAAAAAGGTTTTTAGCCAAATTTTTCTACAGAAGTCGATAACTTCCATTTTCAGTCTCACAAAATCCGTATTTTTAGCAGGAACAAATGATAACCCCTTTTCCAGTATACTTTGTTCGTCTAGGGTCAAAGTTTTCTTTGATAAATTGTAAACTAATGATGGTTCTAGTTTTTGTAATTCTGCCGGCGGGTGGACATCTCCCATGGTTGAGTATTGAATCTGACCCTCCCTCGTGGTTTCTGTTGGCCTCTCCCTAAAAAAGGAGTTTGTTGCTGTTGTTGTTGGAAATTACCTCTTCTATTGTTATTCCTATAACCTTCATTCGTTTCCCCTTCACTGCCACTTGAGGAGGATGATGTTTCTGAGAAAGTGATGACATTTTTTGAAGATCTTCCTTGATATTCAGGGAGGTATCTGCGTGAATCTACTCGGAGATAAAAATCCGGCTGTAAATACGGGTATACTTTTTCCAAGGAGAAGTTCCCTTTGTCCTTTTCAAATTTGTTCCCTTTTTGGTTTACCGTATAGTCTTTAAACTCAGAAATTTCCTTTTCGACTTTATCCAATAATGCTTTGGAATCTGTAATGATCTGATTTGTTTTTATCTCTGATTCTAATATTTCGATTTCCTCTAGTTGTTGTTTCGAAATGCATTGTGCTGTTTCCACTGTTAAGAACCATTAGATCTCTACTACATTTTGTCTCGATTAGGCTGTATCCTTTCTTATATAGCGGATCTTCTGTGAAGATTACCGGGATGTTTTTAATTTGTAATCCTCCTGGAATGGTTCCCGCTTTTAAATGTTGGATCAAAAAATGTCCATGTAAATCCGTTCTTATTTGTTTTTTCTTCAATCGCAGAAGTTTATCAGACTCATTTTGATTTTTTGCTGAAGAACTTAATGTTGCTGATGCAAAAAGAGGGGGTGCGTCTAGTAGTTTTTTAAAATGTTCTTCGCTATACGCAAAGGTGTCTTTTTCTGTCATACTTTCAATCACACCTACAATATGTGTCACTCAAATATCGCAGCTCGAGAAAAATCAAAATTCTCTATTTTCATTCAACTAATTCAAAAATTATAGAAATATTTCTCTTTAATGTCTCACTTTTATTTTTCCAACCTGTGTACTGAGCACAGTGACAACCAACAACCTCACAGAGAGATCTCTGCTAAATCCAATTAAACCAAAACTGGGTTAAGGCTTACATCAGTAAGGACACCCCAGCATATTGAAACCCTTCGTTTAGCTATGAGTAGTGCCACTGCTACTAACTTCCTTTGAGACTCCTTAATGTCAGTAACTTTGCCCAGTAAGCATAATTGGGGGGTACATGATATAGGAAAACCTACCATCAGTTGTATAGTGTTTGTGACTGCTTCCCAGAATGAATAAACCTTTGGACAGGCCCAGGCTAAATGGTGGAAGTCGGCATCGGGTGAACTGCATCGTTTACAATCAGCAGTGGCTCGTAAACCATACTTATAGAGTTGGACTGGTGTATAATATATTTGATGGAGATATTTAAAATGTACCAGTCTTAAATTCCCATTTGCTGTGAGTTGCCCTGTCATCTGACAGCAGCTAATCCAGTCTTCGTCCGAGAGCGGATCAGGTAGGATTGCATTCCATGTGTCCCCATGCCATTGTACCCATAGTGACCACCTCCTTCTGTGAAGCGTGATATAGACACGTGACTAGCCTGGTTCGTGAAGGGGTCGTGTATAGGAGTTGTAACGCTTTTAATGTTGGTGGTTCTGCCGGAAAGTGAGGATATAACGCACGAATAGCAGATCGTAGCCGCGTGTATATAAACGTTCACATTGCAATATTAGTCCCTTCAGTGAGCTTAGTTTGCGCTTCCACAAATTTGCCCCCAGAGAACACATCTCCCATAGTGGACATCCCCATGTCTTTAAGAGTTTTCAAGGCACCCGGTTCCCTGGTGACTGAGAGATCCGTGTGGTGTAATAGTGGCATGATTGGTGCAAAGAGTGGCAGTTTTGGTGCAAAGAGTGGCAGTTTTTTCGCACGCCTCCCGAGCTCTTGCCATGCCCTAGTAGTGGTTTGCATTGTGTCTTTCTCCCCTTTTTCAAAAACCGTAGGCTTGTTTACTATCATGGCTTTTGGTGGTATCGGATGTACAGCACCTGCTTCTACTGCTACTTGGGGAATGTATCAATATATGATAATGGGGTAACCCAGTTGTGTGCAGAACCTGGGGATTTGTGCATTAAGGGAACAGTGGTTCTGCCACTTAATAGCTTCAAGAGAGCATACAATCTGTATGCAATTTATGTCCCTCTAATCTGAGGGGACTCACATCTAATGAAAGTTTATGTATCTTAAATACATCCAAACCAAACCGAAATCAAAAACTCATTTGTTTCTCAGATATGATTTTATAGTAAAGTCATGTGAATCATGTATTCAAAAGGAATAAGTAAATGCACACACGGATAAACACTATACAATTACAAAAATAAATGACATGAAGTGAACACAAAACTATGACTCTACTTATCACAACACCATATATAAGAGACACAACAACAGAAGTTCAAAGAAACACATTTAGACAAAGTGTGAAATATTGTTGAGAATGTATTGACCCAGTGTGAAATGAATCTTGTTAATCTGTCTTAATCTGGGTGATCATTTACACTTGATATTTAGAGTCGACGTTTCGACTCCTGGAAAAATGTGAAAATGTACTCGTCTGTGGGGGGTCTTCCTCAGGACTAAAGAATCTGTGTGTGGCCTTCTAAGAAGTTCCACCCTGAATTCCTTATGACAGCACAACAGCTTGTACACAATGGATGGCCTTTATCTGGCGTTAGTCCTCACAATCTGTAGTAGAAATTGGTCCAAGGCACAGCCGTGCCTCTGTATCTCCGGCGTCTGGGGCTCAGGGTTCAGGGAACAAATCACCATTAAATCCACATTAGGTTTCGCGGGGCCATCTGCCTCCAGAAAACTGCTATGCATGGGGAAACAAGGCTATTTACTTGCCTTTGAAACCTCCGGCCTCTAAGTGTGCCATCTGAAATCGGGGATCCACTGTGTCTTACTCCCCCTTTTCAAAAACGGTAGGCATGTTTACTATCATGGCTTTTAGTGGTATTGGATGTACAGCACCTGCTTCTACCGCTACATGGGGAACGTAGGCTGGTTCTTGTTGCCAATAATAAGCATATTGGGCTTGCGTGCAGAGGTAATATAAATGGAAGTCAGGCGCTGTGAAGCCTCCTTGTTCATATGGAAGCGTTAATGTTTCCCATTTAAGTTGTGGCTTTTTTCCACCCCATGCAAGTGTGACCAATAGAGACCGAAGCGTGTCAAAGAAGTGTCCTGTTAAGTGTACGGGAATGTTTTGGAAGAGATATAAAAATCATGGAAGGACCACCATTTTCATTAGTGCTATCCTATCTGCGAATGATAACGGTAGTTTTACCCAGAGGGTGATTTGTTCTTCAAGGTGTGTGATGGCTGTGCCATAATTTGATTGGACCACCACTTGCGGGTCTCGATGGAGCCACACTCCTAGGTATTTCACGGAGTCTGTGCACCATGATAGTGGATAATCCAAGGTTACCTCGGGTGTGTTATCCGTGAGGGGTAAGATAACTGATTTCGACCAGTTTATCCCTAGTCCTGACAACCATTCAAACCGAATATATTCCCTAATGAGCTGCGCTAAATGTGTATTGGGATCGCGCACATACAACACCATGTCGTCGTCGGCATACATGGAGACTGCCAGGGGTCGTTGGTAAAAGCGTAGTGCTGCCTGCGCATGGTGCTGTCGCAGAATACATGCTAATGGTTCAAGCACCAAAGCAAATAACAATGGTGATAACGGGCACCCTTGGCGTGTGCCCCGCTGTATCCAAAAACTATCCGATAGATGACCATTGACTCTCACACGTGCCACAGGGTCTGTATACAGTAATTTAACCCAGTTTGTAAAAATGAAAGGCACACCCATATGATGTAAATTAGCGAACATATATGTCCAGGAGATAGTCGAAGGCCTTAGCAGCATCGAGGAGGACTGCCACCACCGGGAGGGTAGGTTCGAGGACGTGTAACACTGCAAATAACGTGCGCAGGTTATGGGATGTGGAGCGAGTGGGGACGAACCCCGATTGATCGGGGAGTACCATAACAGGAAGAAGTAGTTTTAGCCTATTCACCAGTACTTTCGCCAATATTTTTACATCAGTATTTATTAAAGAAAAAGGTCTGTATGAGTCGCACCGGTCCGGGGCCTTATCGGGTTTTAACAGAGTTATCACCAGTGCTTCTCGCAGAGTGGAAGGCAAACTCTGTGCTTCATATGCTTCCACGTACAACTCAAGAAGGCAGGGGGCCAGAATGTCGATATATTCCTTATAAATTCAGCCGGTAGGCCATCCGTATCCGCCGCTTTCCCGTTTGACAATGCAGCAATGGCATCACGAATTTCATTTAGTGTTAATGGATGCATTAAAAAGTCTTGCTGATGGCGCGAAAGCCACACTAGTGCAATGTCATCTAAGTATTGTGCTATTTCTGCCTCGATTGCCGATGCCCATAGACCTTGGTGCAGTATTGCGTAAATGTTTTAAGTATGTCAGATGTATCGCAGTGCGTGGTACCTTCATCTGTAATGGCCTTAACCATATAGTTCTTTCCCCAGGGGTTCGCTATTCTGTTAGCCAACGCTCTTCCAGGCCTGCCTCCCTCCCCATAATATCTAGCTTTGCTTCTGCGTGACATGTGGCGTATTTCCTGGTCAGCCACGTCATTATATTCTGTAATTTTTATTTTAATAAAGGCTAGCGTGGCAGGGTTAGCTGTGGCGTTATATTCACGCTCAAGATCGCCCAGTTCCCGTTCCAATCGAGTCATAGTGCCTCATAGGGATTTTAATACCCCCGTTTGCAAACCCATACACGCACCTCGAATTGTCACTTTGAAGGCCTACCAAAGTGTCCCCATAGTTTGCACTGATCCAGTATTATGTAGGAAATAATCCGATATAGCCTTGCGAATCCTGTCGCGAAACACTAGGTCAGGTAGGGAAGAGGACTGCAGGCGTCATTGAAATGGGGAGGGGTTATGTGTCGGTAGTGTTATGCTTAAGCGTACCGGGGCATGATCAGATAGGGTCTTAGGTAGGTGCTTTACCTGTACAGTCCACGTATTAACATCTGTTGTGACCAGCCAATAGTCAATACGGGACCTGGATTGTCGTGTGTATGAGTGGCATGTACCTTCTCGTGTGCCTGGGTGTCTTAGCCGCCAAACATCCAGCAGCCCCAGATTCAGCATACCGTGATGCATGGAATTCGTTGCTTTTTTCAGTGTGGGCTCAGCTAGTGAGTATCTATCTATTGCTGGGTCTAAGACTGTATTAATGTCCCTGCCACAGATAATGGCAGATGGGGGTAGTTGGCATATTTTCCCCCATAGCATTTCATAAAAGCCAGGGTCGTCAATGTTGGGTCCATATATATTGACGATGAGTAACGTTTTGCCATATGGTGTCCCTTGTACTAGTATATATCGGCCCATCTTATCTTCCTCTACATGAATTGGTTGGAAGGGGATACCTTTCTTTATTAATATCATAGCCCCTCGTGCATAACAGGAATATGAGGCTGCTAGACGCACTCCTGCCCATCTGGTGGCCACCGCAGAACCCACCCGTTCGGTAAGGTGGGTTTCCTGCAACAGTGCTATTTGGATGTTGTGCCGGTCCAGATAAGAGAGCACTAGTCTTACTTTCTTGGGATTGTTTAGGCCCCTAACATTCCAAGTCACCCATGAGATTGTGGGTTATTTAGCCCTTGCCATGCTTTGTGCTGTCAAATATTATAGTGCACCATCGCAGAATATCTGCCATTAGTTGTGACGTGGTCTGCTGCTGTCGTGTCCTCAACACTACCATAATGAGACATAAGTCCCCAACATTTCCCCCCACCCACTTCAGCATTCGGAACTCGCTGAAGGTCCCTGTCACACACCAGAAAGGACACAAGGCCAGGGATTCCGTATAACACCGTGTTTATTAAGTACAGTTCAGTGACTCTGGGTTTTTATTAGTGTCCTGTGTCTTTTGGGGTCTCGGATCTGGGTTCTTGTCGTCTCTCAAAGGGGTCTTCCGGTCTGTTCTGGGAAGTTTCTTCTTCTTGGGGTCTCCACCTCGGGGAAATGGAGAGTGGAACAGGCAGTTAGAGACCCTATGTTTTCTATTTATTGCTCCCACCCATTTGGTGACAACAGAAAAGGGGGCCTCTAGCCTTGAGCACTGTGTTACCTCACCCGGTTGCTCTTAAAAGAGGCTATGTGCCAAAGAATACCTACAGAAAGAAAAAGGGGGGGGGTTTGTGAGGAAATCCACCCTTGCAGGTAGGGAGAAAAGGCCAGGAGTTCTACCTTCACTCGAGGCCTATGTGTGCCCCAGTTACGCAAGCATCGCTTAGCCAGACTTCTTTACAGCTGTAATACACCCAGACTTAAGCACCGCCAGGTCCCGCACCTCAATAACCCAGAAATGCCACCCAGTACATCGCCCAGCTCTGCCAGACCCCTCTTGCCCCTCTCGCCACTTGCCTTGTACTGTGACCCGGCAACGGGGTCACGGCTGCCTCGTCCTGTGCGCCTTCCCGAGGGGTGTTGCCCTGGAGTCTCTTGCTGGCCGTTGCCTCTGGGTTCGCTCCATCGCTGTCTCCTCCGCTCCTCTCGTCCGGTCCTTGCTTCTCCGCTTCCCACTCCTCTGTTCTCGCCCGGTCCGGATCCTCCTTCCGACGCGGTGCTCCTTTCTTCCTCGTCGTTGTACTCATCTCCAGGGTCCGTTCTCCAGACTCCTTCCGCCTCGTCAAAACCCAATGCTTGTCCTGCCTCTTCCGCTTTTCTTCTTCCGTTCTGGTCGGGGGCTGGCCTTCCGATCGGTGGGAGTGTGTCCTCGGAGGTGCCCCCGCTGCTGCTCTGCCACATGGCATTCCCACCAGACATGGCCGATCGGGCCACGAAGCCGCCTCTGGTTTGGAGAGGTAGTCCACATTGGTCTGTTGAACCCCAGGCTGATGAGATACCTGAAATGAGAAAGGCTGTAAGGCCAGGAATCACCGCAACACACGTACATTGGTGTCTTTGTTTCACGCCAGCCAGACCAACGGGGCATGATCGGTAATTAGAAGGAAGGATCGGCCGAGTACGTAGTATTGGAGGGATTGAACAGCCCATTTGATGGCCAAGCATTCCTTCTCAACCGTTGAATAGCGGGTTTCTCGGGGTAACAGCTTGCGGCTGAGGTAAACAATAGGATGCAAATTGCCAAGGGGGTCGGGTTGGGACAACACCGCCCGAGGCCTCGGTCTGAGGCATTGGTTTGCCTGGTGAATGGTTTGGTGAAATCAGGACACAGCAGGACGGGTTTGTGGCATAGGGCGTCCTTCAATGGGGCCAGACTCTTTTGTTGTTCGGTCGTCCATTTCTCTAATGGTGTTGGGGAGGTCCTTTGACAGCATGTCGGTCAGAGGGGCTGCTATGTCTGAAAAACGGGGAATGAACCTTCGGTAGTATCCTACGAGGACCAGGAAGGCCCGCAGTCCCTCTTTGGTGGAGGGCAAGGGTAAGTTCCTGATGGCATCTATTTTGTCCACCTGTGGCCTGAGACACCCTTCTTGCACGTGATAGCCGAGGAACCGAGCAGAACCTGTGGAAAGCATGCATTTAGCAGGGTTGGCTGTGAGTCCTGCTTGCCGTAAACTGTCCAGCACGGCCCGCAAGTGGGTGAGGTGTTGTTCCCAGGAGGGGCTGTAAATGACAATGCCATCGAGATATGCGGCTGCATATTGTTGGTGCCGTAAAACGATGTCCATCAGTCTCTGAAAGGTGGCTGGGCTCCATGGAGGCCAAACGGCAGGACTTTGAGATGAAAGAGGCCGGAGGGGGTAGCAAATGCTGTTTTATCCCTGGCCTCAGGTGCAGGGCGATCTGCAAATACCCTTTTGTGAGCTCTAGAGTGGTGAGGTACCTAGCTGTGCCTAGTCTCTCAATCATCTCATCCACTCTGGGCATGGGATATGAATCAAAATGGGATAGGGAGTTCAACTGTCGGAAATCTACACAGAACCTCACTGACCCATCGGGTTTTGGAACCAGGACTATGGGGGAGCACCACGGGCTGTTTAAGTGTTCTATGATGCCGTCCCGTAGCATGGTCTCGACCTCTTGTTCTACTACCTGTGTTCAGGCTTCCGGGATACGGTAGGGGTGTAGTCTAACTGGTTTAGCCCCATTGGTGTTTATGTGATGCTGTATTAGGGAAGTCCTGCCAGGCTGTTTAGAGAAGACATCCCTGTATTCCTTGGTAATTGTAACAAGGGTCTCTTTTTGGGTGTTATCAACTCCGGGTCCCATCGGGACCGGCACAGGGGTGCTATCCTGGTCTAGGGGCGGAAAAGAGATGGTCAGGGGTTGTTGGTCTGTTATCAGTAGGGCGAGGTGCTGTGGGGGATCTGGGTTGGGGTCCTCCTCCCATTTTTTTAGGAGGTTTATGTGGTAGATCTGTCCTACCCTTCCGGTGTGGGGGACTGCAACCCGATAGGTAACGGGGTTGACCTGTTGGATGACGCTAAAGGGGCCTTTCCAATGTGCTAGGAGTTTGTCGGATGAAGGCAATAAAAGTAGAACCTTATCTCCTACCTGAAACGTTCTTAGGCTGGCTTGCCGGTCGTATGCCCCTTTTTGTCTTTTCTGTGCAGCCTCCAGGTTTTCCTTCACCTGTCCCCACAATGTGGCTAGTCTGTCCTTGAGGCTGGTGGCATAGTCAAGCAGGCCTTGTCCCTCGTCCTCTTCCTCCTCCCACTTCTCTGCTGCCATCTCTAGAAGGGTTCTGGGCTTTCGTCCAAAGACAAGTTCAAAGGGGCTATATCTGGTGGATGACTGGGTATGTGTACGTATCGCAAACAGGGTGAGGGGCAGGTGTCTGTCCCAGTCCCTGCCCGATGATGACTCTGCCTTCCTTAGAATGGTTTTGATGGTGTGGTTATATCGTTCTACCAACCCATCCATTTGGGGGTGGTATACGGACGTCCGTATCTGTTGGATGCCTACAAGTTTGCAGATCTGAGCCATCCGTTTGAACATAAAAGGTGTGCATTGATCGGTCAGGAGTTCCCTGGTAAAGCCCACCCGGCTAAAGAACCCCAACATCGCGTGGGCCACATTGTTAGTTGTCATACTAGAGAGGGGTATGGCTTCAGGGTATCGGGTTGCGTAGTCCACCAATACTAATATGTATTGGTGGCCTCGTGCGGATGTGAGTAAGGGACCTACAAGGTCCATACCTACTCTGGTGAACGGGGTGTCGATTATAGGAAGGGGCATTAGGGGTGCTCGGGGCACATGGGAGGGATTGTTTCGTTGGCACATGGGACAGGCAACACAGTGCCGTCTAATATCCGAGAATACCCCTGGCCAGTAGAACCGGCGGAGGAGGTACTCCTCGATTTTTCTCTCTCCCGTAATGTCCCCCACGGCTTGGTTATGTGCCAAGTGGAGGACTTGGAGGCAGTAGGGGGTGGGCACCAGCAGCTGTCTTGTTGTTTCCTTGCTCCTTCTCACTCGTCTGTATAACAACTGTTGGACCTGGCCCTTTTGGCCGGATGGTCCCTAGACTTTTCGCCTTCCACCTGTACTTTTACTTACCTGTTGTTGGCTACTCTATGACTCTGGGCACTTTACCACTGCTGTTCAGTGCTAAAGTGCATATGCTCTCCCTATTTAAAATGTATATGTTGGTTGGATTCCATGATTGGCTTATTTGGTTTCCTGTCAGACCCCAGTAAAGTGCACCAGGAGTGCCAGGGCTTGTAAATACAAATGCTGCTGGTGGGCTTGCAGCACCGGTTGTGCCACCCACAGAAGCGGCCTGGTAAAATGTATCTAAGGTCTGCCATTGCAGAACCTGCGTGCAGTCTGGTACTGTCATGCTGACTGGGTAAGTGCACACACTTGCCAGTCCCTCAACCTTCCCTTAACTTCATATCAGACACCCCTATGGTAGGCCCAAGGGCAGGGTGCATTGTAAGCATAAGGTAGGACAAGCCCTGATGTGTGTGGCATTTCCTAATAGGGAATTACAGCCATTTTCGTTTTTCACTATTGTAAGGCTACCTGTTCTCCATAGGCCAGAATGGGCTGCTAGAATTGTTACATTCTATGATCCTAACAGACCCAGGGAACATGGTAGAAATTCGAGTTTAGTATGCCTGAACTCAGAATAATAAAATACATCTTTTAGTAAAGTTTATTTTAATATTCTGTGTTTGCAAATACCACTTTTAGAAAGTTGGTATTTGCTTGCTTGACCATTTCACCCCGCCTCTGCTATGATGTGTATCTGCCTGTCTGGTTGTGTAAGTGACAGGGCTGGGGAAACCCAGAGGCGCAGGGCTAGGCAGCCTGGTGGTGAATAGGAAGATTGCAGTCAGATGAGTGGGAGGAGTACACCTGGGCTCTGAATAGGGTTGTGCTCTGCTACCACAATGCTAGCTCCACCTCCTGCGGAGCAGCTGATGGCTCTGCCCTGCAACCTGAATAGAAAGGCAGAGTCATGTCAACAGAGTGCTCAAGCACTGGTTTGGACTGGGCAAAGGCCCCTCAACCCCAGAGGAACAAAGGAATTAGGGGTATAAGTATTGGGACACTGCTCCCAAGAAATTAGATCCTGCTGAAACAAGAAGAACCTCTGCCAGAGGAGAAGGAACTGGGAAAGCTGTAGGAGGAGTAACTGTCCCTGACCTGGGGGATTGGCCTGCAGTGGTTGCCTTGCTGCTGAAGGAGAGGAGAAAGACTGCTAAAGACTTTGCTTCAACTTGTGCTTTGAAAAGATCTCCAAGGGCTTGAACTGAGCTTGCCCCCTGAACGAAGTCCCAGGACCAGTGGACTTCACCCCCAGCTCCCCAGAGTCTTTTGGAAGTGCCTGCTGCTGTTGTTGGGCCTTCTGAAGGACTGCGTGTCGCAAGGAACTGGAAGCGTGATGCAAGGAAGAGAAGCGTGCCGCCGTCGGAGCCGCTGTCGTCGCATCTCGCAAAGAGTGTCGCCGCTGCAGCATCGCATCGAGCGGAAGCGTCTTGCATCATTCCGGAAGTGTCACACAACGCCGAAGAAGCGTGTCGCCATCGCAGCCATCGTAGCTGTCGCATTGCACCGCATCGAGAGAAGAGTCTTGCATCGAGGAGGAAGCGTGCCACCATCGCAGCCATCGTAGTTGTCGCATTGCACCGCAACCAGAAAAGCGCCTCGCATCCACGGAGAAGCGTGCCGCCGTCGGAGCCGCTGTCGTCGCATTTCGCAGAAGGGATGTCGCCGCTGCAGCATCGCATCGAGCGGAAGCGTCTCGCAACATCGGAGAAGAGTGCCGCTGCCAAAGCCGCTGTCGTCGCATCTCATCAAGGGTGACGCCGCTGTAGCTGACGCATCGAGTCGAGCCTTCTCGCAACATCGGAGAAGCGTAACGCATCTGGAAGATCCCGTCATTATTTCTTTTGCACCAAGAACTTCAACGCATCTGCATCGCTGCAACACTTTCGTTGCCCTGCATGTCGCATCTATGGTACATTGACTTAAAGTGTCGCATTTAAGAACTTAAGAGAAACTAAGCAATCTTCTACCAACTAAGCAACCGTATTGTGTATTTTTTATCGTTTAATGGTCTTGTGATAATCCTATATAAAGAAGCCTTATTTTTAATATAAATACCTGTGTGGTGTCCATTTGTAGTGTTGTCACTTGGTTACTGTATGTGTTCACAAATGCTTAACCTATAACGCTCTGAGATAAGCCATGTCCGCTCGCGCCAAGCTACCTAGAGGGTGAGCAAGGGGTTGTTTTAGTAGTGTAACCCCTCTCCCTGACTAGAGGAAAGGTTCCCTGCTTGTCACAAGTACCTACCTATGCCAACCAGAGAACCCGGATTCTAACATTGGTGGTCAGCGGTGAGGATTCTGGACTTGCATTTGTGACTCATGTACAGTGATTGGTGAACACTACTTAGTGAGTGCAGACCTTAAACGCAACCAATACTTGTTGGTAGATTTCTTTTTGGGACTTTCTATTTTTGAGTACTGCCAAGCTTTACCATGGTGGGGAAAGTAGCATCCATAGTCTCTGTCAATACAGAATTTGAATGGGAAGAAGAGAAACTAGATAGCTACAAGTTATCACAGCTGAAATTCTTTTGCAAGAAGTTTAATGTTTCTACAACTGGATGTAAAAACAAGACACAGTTCTACAAGGCGCTGAGGGCCTGGGTAGAAGCAAGGAAGGCCACTGATGATGATAATGCAGATGAGCAACTGGATGGGCCAGTGGGCTCAAGAGGAAGGAGAAGCCCTTCCCCTGCTGGTAGCAGTGTTTCTAGGAAAAGTATATCTCCAGAGGAGCTGGCAGATAGAAGAGAGTGTAGGATGCACAAAATGGAGCTGACCAAGCTCAAGTTAAAAGGGCAGTTAGAATTGGAATGGCAAATTAGAAAGTTAGCCCTACAGGAAAAGAAAATGGAAATGGAGCATGAATTGATTATGAGGAAGCTTGACTTAGAGCTCGAGGGGCTTGAGGCCATGAGTGTCTCAGCCCAGCAACAAGAAATGTGTGTAGCTCAGACTCAGAGATTGAGCTTTGCTGAGTGGGAGGAGGAATCCAGCTCAGATGGTGGCAGCAATATTGAATTTTCTAGTGCTGAGAGAGTAGTACACTCACCCAGAGATGTGGCGCCTGACTTGAAGGAGGGGGTTGACATACACCAGGAGGTTCAAGGACATGAGGTAGCTCTAGTAGTGCGCAGTGCCCCTGAGAGGAATAGGGAAACTGGCGCAGGGGTTCATGGTCCTAGTGGTGGGAGGGACACTCTACTGACTCTAGATGAGAGGTGCAGGGAGAGGGGTTCCCCTAAAATTGAAGTCCTGGTATGTGAGTGTGAAGACCGCCCAGAAGAGTGTGGGTTGTGTGACAGAGACAGTCAGATACTGTCTTGCCAGTCTCAGGAGAGTGGTGTGGAGTACGTGTGCGAGGCACTGGATGGTGAGGTGAAGGATAGTTTGATCAACCCTGCTAGGGGGCTGTGTGATCCAATTGTGGGAGAGCATATTGTAAGTCCCTGTTTTCGAGAGCTATGCCAACACCTGTTGGAGAGTGAGTTCTCTGACCGCAGGGAGCTCACATTGGAGGCAGACCTTTTGGTGAAGTCCAAAGGGTCTGGAAAAGCATTGGGGAGTGATCCCAAGATGAGTGGTTCAGGTATCTTCAAACCCAGTGTGGTGGAAGTGGCTCAGAGTAGCCCAACTAGGTCCTGTAGTAGTGAGAGGGGTGTAGGGCCTCACGTCCTGTCTTTAAGGGGAAGGAGTGAGAATGGGTTATGTCCCGGTAGTGCCCAACCTCAGTCTCAGAGCCTGGATGGTCCTTTAAGGGAACACCAGGTGGGGAGCCTAGTCTGTCCTGAGGGGCTGCCCGTTGTGCGAGATCCCCTAGTGTCTGGTGAACGGGGAGTGTCTGTAAGCAGGCCTCCCTCAGTTCTGGTGTCTGGCAGTACCTCTCCAGTTGGGAGGGTACAGAAGTCCAGATTGAGAGGTGAGAGGGGGAAAGAGTCCCCAGTGGAAGAACCAGTGGGTCAGGGGCCAGCCAGAAGAACTGCGTCACCAGTGAATGACCATGGTGACACCACTTCTGTCCTGGGGGATCTTTGCACACTGTCAGATGGACAGGGCCGGGAGATCTGCACCAGGCAGACTGTCACACGACATATGAGTTATGTGTCACCCTCAGGGGGGGCATGCGTGCTCCCCAGGAAGTCCTGGTGCGCCAGGCGAGCGATCAACCGCATGGGTTGGCCCCAGGGTTGGGAAGCCAGGTTCAGGTGTTGTCTGACCTGGAGGGTGGGACAACTGTAATCAGTGTCCTGACCCATGTTGCTTCTAGGGGCACCACTCCAGTTGGGAGGGTGCAGTACTCTGGAAGGGGGTGCAGAGGCAGGGAGTCCTCGCCTCTGACACCGGTGCAGCCTGAGGGTTTAGACCCAAGGTTGGAGAGCAAGGTTCAGGTGTTGTCTGACCTGGAGGGAGGGACATCTGTAATCAGTGTCCCTACCAGTCTGTCTTCTTGGTGTACCACTCCAGGTGGGAGGGTACAGCCATCTGGAAGGGGGTACAGAGGGAGGGAGTCCTCGCCTCAGACCCCCGCTCAACTGAAGGGTTTAGACCCTAGGTTGAAGGGCCAGGTTCGGGGTGTCCCCCCTGACCTGGACACCCAGTTGCAGGATAGAACCCCTGAACTGGTGGGCGAATTGCACAGGACACCTGCCACAGGTGCCCTGGCAATTCTGGAAGGGGGTACCACTCCAAGTGGGAGGGTACAAAGCCCCAAGGAGGAGGACCGGGTGTGGGAGAGGCCACCCCAGTCTTTGCTCCAGCCGCCGGGTACAGGCCTGGGGCTGGTGGGTCAGTGCCAGGATATCATACCTGTCCAATGAATTACAGAAATGCCCTTGTGATGGCCTTTCGACTCAATCTAATATTCATTGCATCCTATTTTGTAGATATTATCAATTGCCAAGGACCATTTTTTTAAAACCATTGCTCAAATCTTGGGGTTTACGCTCATGCAAACTGGCATACCACAAATTAAAAACTCTGGAAACCCCCTTAGCCCTGGCAGCCATGTCATCCTATCTGAAAATGACGATGAGGTTGAGGACATCAATGCAGACCTAAGTGGTCTTATATCTCGATGCTTGAGTGTATCTATTCTTTTAATCCTTGTGAATTTAATCATGTTATAAATTGAATGTAGTTTTAACTGTTTTTAACGGACTTTTTATATGTATGTACTTTTTTGATATTGTTTTTACATATCGAATAAAGTTCAATATCTATCTATCTATCATACCTGATCTGACAGGAGGGAGAATGGACAAAGGGTGCCAAGCACCTGGGGCTACTGCCCCCCGCTCCCTGGCGCCACAGAGGTTTGAGAGCCCTGAGAGGCATACGGCCTGGGTCTCGTCCCTGACTACTGTCAGTGGCCACTGTAGCATTTTGCTGTCTGTCTGTTGGGACACACCTGTGAGCCAGTTAAGGTTAGGTGCTGCACAGGTGGTGTCCACAGGTGAGGAGAAGGGTTCCCCATGGATTGGCTTGGTGGGCCCTGAGAGTATGGACAGAGGGATTCCAATAGGTTCACATTGGCGTAGGACTGGAGTCTGCCCCTGCAGTTGCGGGCCAGGTCCTTGTTCTACCGCCTGCAGCAGGGAAGCCCATCAAGGTAATGATTGGTCTACCCTGCGTTTTGGCTGGAAGGGGGTTGTGTTGGACCTGGGCCTTTTGGCCGGATGGTCCCTAGACTTTTCGCCTTCCACCTGTACTTTTTCTGACCTGTTGTTGGCTATTCTATGACTCTGGGCACTTTACCACTGCTGTTCAGTGCTAACGTGCATATGCTCTCCCTATTTAAAATGTATATGTTGGTTGGATTCCATGATTGGCTTATTTGGTTTACTGTCAGACCCCAGTAAAGTGCACCAGGAGTGCCAGGGCTTGTAAATACAAATGCTGCTGGTGGGCTTGCAGCACCGGTTGTGCCACCCACAGAAGCGGCCTGGTAAAATGTATCTAAGGTCTGCCATTGCAGAACCTGCGTGCAGTCTGGTACTGTCATGCTGACTGGGTAAGTGCACACACTTGCCAGTCCCTAAACCTTCCCTTAACTTCATATCAGACACCCCTATGGTAGGCCCAAGGGCAGGGTGCATTGTAAGCATAATGTAGGACAAGCCCTGATGTGTGTGGCATGTCCTAATAGTGAATTACAGCCATTTTCGTTTTTTTTAACTATTGTAAGGCTACCTGTTCTCCATAGGCCAGAATGGGCTGCTAGAATTGTTACATTCTATGATCCTAGCACTAGGCCTGGGCGAAGCACTACGCTACGCTCGCGTAGTTTGCGAAGTTCGCACTACTTCGCACTACGCGAACTGCACGTAGCACAGTGCGAACACGCGTAGCGTAGTGTTGCGTAGTGCTGCGGTCATTTTTTGCTTGCTCGCGGTCCTCAACGTCAAGTTGGCGACCGCGAGCAAGCAAAATGACATCCTGGCGAGACTTTTTCCTTGTTCGCGATCGCGAGCATGGAAAATAAACCTCCCGGCGAGATTCACAACGCGAGAAGGTCAGGTTTCTCATTGCGAGGGGTCGCGTATGCTCGCGACCGCTCGCGATGAGAAACTACCAGTTCGCGTTGAGAAAGCTGCAGCTCGAGGAAAAATCTACTCGAGCAGCAGAAAACTACAGCTCGCACTGTGCAAGATGCCATTTTCAATGATTGCACAGTGCCGGTTGCTTGTCCGCACTGTGCAATCATTGAAAACAACATCTTGCACAGTGCGAACATGTTACTTCGCAGTTCGCGAAGTGCTACGCGTAGCTCGCGTAGTGCGAACTTCACTTTGCGTAGCTTCGCGAAGTGCTACTTCGCGAACTACGCCCACCCTTACCTAGCACACCCAGGGAACATGGTAGAAATTCGAGTTTAGTATGCCTGAACTCAGAATAATAAAATACATCTTTTAGTAAAGTGTATTTTAATATTCTGTGTTTGCAAATACCACTTTTAGAAAGTTGGTATTTGCTTGCTTGACCATTTCACCCCGCCTCTGCTATGATGTGTATCTGCCTGTCTGGTTGTATGAGTGACAGGGCTGGGGAAACCCAGAGGGGCAGGGCTAGGCAGCCTGGTGGTGAATAGGAAGATTGGCAGTCAGATGGGTGGGAGGAGTACACCTGGGCTCTGAATAGGGTTGTGCTCTGCTACCACAATGCTGGCTCCACCTCCTGTGGAGCGGCTGATGGCTCCGCCCTGCAACCTGAATAGAAAGGCAGAGTCATGTCAACAGAGTGCTCAAGAACTGGTTTGGACTGGGCAAAGGCCCCTCAACCCCAGAGGAACAAAGGAATTAGGGGTATAAGTATTGGAACACTGCTCCCAAGAAATTAGATCCTGCTGAAACAAGAAGAACCTCTGCCAGAGGAGAAGAAACTGGGAAAGCTGTAGGAGGAGTAACTGTCCCTGACCTGGGGGATTGGCCTGCAGTGGTTGCCTTGCTGCTGAAGGAGAGGAGAAAGACTGCTAAAGACTTTGCTTCAACTTGTGCTTTGAAAAGATCTCCAAGGGCTTGAACTGAGCTTGCCCCCTGAACGAAGTCCCAGGACCAGTGGACTTCACCCCCAGCTCCCCAGAGTCTTTTGGAAGTGCCTGCTGCTGTTGTTGGGCCTTCTGAAGGACTGCATGTCGCAAGGAGCTGGAAGCGCGACGCAAGGAAGAGAAGCGTGCCGCCGTCGGAGCCGCTGTCGTCGCATCTCGCAAAGAGTGTCGCCGCTGCAGCATCGCATCGAGCGGAAGCATCTCGCATCATTCCGGAAGTGTCTCGCAACGCCAAAGAAGCGTGTCGCCATCGCAGCCATCGTAGCTGTCGCATTGCACCGCATCGAGAGAAGAGTCTCGCATCGAGGAGGAAGCATGTCGCCATCGCAGCCATCGTAGTTGTCGCATTGCACCGCAACCAGAAAAGCGCCTCGCATCCACGGAGAAGCGTGCCGCCGTCGGAGCCGCTGTCGTCGCATCTCGCAGAAGGGGTGTCGCCGCTGCAGCATCGCATCGAGCGGAAGCGTCTCACAACGTCCCAGAAGAGTGCCCTGCCAAGGCCGCTGTCGTCGCATCTCGTCAAGGGTGACGCCGCTGTAGCTGACGCATCGAGTCGAGCCTTCTCGCAACATCGGAGAAGCGTAACGCATCTGGAAGATCCCGTCTTTATTTCTTTTGCACCAAGAACTTCAACGCATCTGCATCGCTGCAACACTTTCGTTGCCCTGCGTATCGCAGCTAAGGTACATTGACTTAAAGTGTTGCATTTAAGAACTTAAGAGAAACTAAGTAATCTTCTACCAAATAAGCAACCGTATTGTGTATTTTTAATCGTTTAATGGTCTTGTGATAATCCTATATAAAGAAGCCTTATTTTTAATATAAATACCTGTGTGGTGTCCATTTGTAGTGTTGTCACTTGGTTACTGTATGTGTTCACAAATGCTTAACCTATAACGCTCTGAGATAAGCCTTGTCTGCTCGCGCCAAGCTACCTAGAGGGTGAGCAAGGGGTTGTTTTAGTAGTGTAACCCCTCTCCCTGACTAGAGGAAAGGTTCCCTGCTTGTCACAAGTACCTACCTGTGCCAACCAGAGAACCCGGATTCTAATAACAACCCTTTGGACTTGTAAAAACAGGGGCCTACCTGGTCGTCGTCTTCTGGAACTATCTGCGCCCAGGCGTTTCCCAGAGAGGGGTCCTCTGCTTGTGCTGCCCTGATGCTGCGGGGTCTTTCTGTCTCGCCGTCTGTAACAGAGGAGGAGGCAGAAAGGGGGTAGGCGAGCCCGTTTAACACCACCTCTTGTTTATGTTTTCTTTTGGTGCTGCGGGTTTTCTTCTCCCTATACCTACCCTCTTCTATACTTTCGGTGTAAAAGGGTGCGGTTTTTAGCAAGGTGCGTTCTTCTTCTTCTTTGATGGCTCTAGCCATATACGTTGTGAAGTCGGGGCAATCCGTCCCGATAATGCATTCTTCCACTAGCTTAGGGATCACACCCACCATCAGGCCTCTTTCTATTCCATTGTCCGTGAGGACCACCTCAGCCACCGGATAGGTCTTCTGGTCCCCGTGGACACAGGTGATTGCCACCTTCTCTTCCGTTTTCCATTGCGGGGCCAGAACCCGGGCTTGGGTGAGCACTGAGTGACGACATCCGGAGTCGATCAGAGCGTTGATGGGCCTGCCGTTAATAATAAGATACAGGTGATAGGCTTTATTTCGGTCCCCAATCAACAGGACCCGTCCTCTGGTATAACCCACCTCTATGGGTTCGGTCGTGTTGTGTCTTTGGGGGCAGAGGCGGGCGATATGCCCCCACTCGGCACAGCGAAAGCATTGAGGGCCAGCCCTCCCTTCTTTTGGGGTGGGACAAGGGAGGAAAGCGGGATCTATGAGGGGCCGGATCGGAGGGTTGCTGGGGCCTGGTGTAGGGGCTCTCCATCGGGGCGTGTTGCTCATGGGTGGCCTAATCGGTAGGGCTCTCATCTCCGGGACCCTCTGGTGGGCACAGGCCAATTCCATTGCCTCTGTGATTGATACCTTGGGGTGTTGTTTCACCCAAGCATGGGTAGGGCCGGGGATTGCATCCAGATACTGCTCCAGAAGGACCTTCTCCATTACTTGCTCCATACTGGAGCTATGGGGTTGCAACCACCTATTCCCTAGGTCTTGGACCCTATAGAACAAGACCCGGGGGTTGTCCTGGGGAAGCCATTTCTCCTTACGGAATTTTATCCGATAATATTCTTGGTCACAGCCAAGTCTTTCCAGGATGGCCTTTTTCACGTTGTCATGTGGGGTGGTGCCGGCTGGGTTGGCAGCCTGATAGGCAGTCTGCACTTACCCTGACAACAAAGGGGCAACATATTGTCCCCAACGCTCAACCGCCACTGGGCAGTACTTGCGACCCTTTCAAAGTTCGTGAAAAAGAATTCGGGGTCTTCACCGGGTTGGAACTTCTGTAGGACCGAGCTGGGGACGTTGGGGTGCACTTTGCTGCTAGCGATGGTGTCTGTTAACCTTTGGATTGCGGTGTCTTGAACCGCCTGCTTCTGTACTATGAGCCTGGCCTGGAGGGCTTCCTGCAGGTGCTCCCGGTCTGTTTTGGCCTCAGTTGCTTGCCCCTCTACGACCAGCTGGAGGTGACGTTGGTCTTCGGCCAACTGTTTCAACATGTCCTCGAGGCCTAAGGGGTTGGACATTTTCCTGATGTGTGACGGGATAAGGGGGGGGAATCCCACTTCTGACACCACTTTTCACACACCAGAAAGAACGCAAGGCCAGGGATTCGGTATAACACTGTGTTTATTAAGTACAGTTCAGTGACTCCGGGTTTTTATTCGTGTCCTGTGTCTTTTGGGGTCTCTGGTCTGGGTTCTTGTCGTCTCTCAAAGGGGTCTTCCAGTCTGTTCTGGGAAGTTTCTTCTTCTTGGTGTCTCTGCCTCAGGGAAATGGAGAGTGGAACAGGCAGTTAGAGACCCTGTGTTTTCTATTTATTAAATAAGAATGAAGGGTAATAGCAATCCCTCAAAAGGGATGAACTGCACTTCTAGTAAATAGAGTCTGTCTGTATAAACATGGATAGTAAAGCGCTTAAATAGTTACTGAAAAAGGGGTGCTTCACAAACTGAAGCACCGATTACCCCACAGTGCTGGTAACAGATCATAAACCTGTCAATCAAAGTAAAAATTGTTCAGCAATAGCACTCCCTGTCACATTTACATTTGGTGAACTTCGCCCACAGTACAGAGTCACGAGTGCTTGTATTTTCAGTAAAAATGTCCGCTAGTATTGTATAGTGATCTTCTTTTTATTCTTAAGTAGGGAGTTTCCCGGCAGCAAATAATTAAGATCAGGCCAACACGTGTTTTGTCTTGTACCACAATATGTACGCAGACTTTATCAAGGCAGTATCATGGATCAAAGTAAATCAAAAATGATCCAAAGGATGTCAGGTGTCCAAAGTAAACACGAGACCAAAGCGATCAAGATTCGGGTATGTCTCAAGTGATGTGAACAGTAAATTCACGTTGTAAATTACGTGTCAAAGAACGAACATAAGGCAGCCCCGCCTTGATAAGCCGTCTCCCTGCTACCGGTGTTGTCACCACTCGTTCGAGTGGTGACAACACCGTTAGCAGGGAGCCGGCTTATCAAGGCGGGGCTGCCTTATGTTCGTTCTTTGACACGTAATTTACAACGTGAATTTACTGTTCACATCACTTGAGACATACCCGAATCTTGATCGCTTTGGTCTCGTGTTTTCTATTTATTGCTCCCACCCGTTTGGTGACAACAGAAAAGGGGGGCCTCTAGCCTTGAGCACCTTGTTACCTCACCCGGTTGCTCTTAAAACAAACAAGAGGCTATGCGCCAAAGAATACCTACAGAAAGAAAAAGTGGGGGGGTTTGTGAGGAAACCCGCCAGTGCAGGTAGGGAGAAAAGGCCAGGAGTTCTACCTCCACTCGAGGCCTATGTGTGCCCCAGTTACGCAAGCGCCGCTTAGTCAGACTTCTTTACAACTGTAATACACCCAGACTTAAGCACCGCCAGGTCCCGCACCTCAATAACACAGAAATGCCACCTGGTACATCGCCCAGCTCTGCCAGACCCCCCTTGCCCCTCTCGCCACTTGCCTTGTACCGTGACCAGGCAACGGGGTCACGGCTGCCTCGTCCTCTGCGCCTTCCCGAGGGGTTTTGCCCTGGAGTCCCTCGCTCTCGCTGGCCGTTGCCTGGGTTCGCTCCGTCCGTGTCTCCTCTGCTCCTCTCGTCCAGTCCTTGATTCTGCGCTTTCTACTCCTCTGTTCTCGCCTGGTCCGGATCCTCCTTCCGTCGCGGTGCTTCTTTCTTCATCGTCGCTGTACTCGTCTCCAGGGTCCGTTCTCCAGCCTCCTTCCGCCTTGTCAAAACCCAACGCTTGTCCTGCCTCTTCTGCTTTTCTTCTTCCGTTCTGGTCGGGGGCTGGCCTTCCGATCAGTGGGAGTGTGTCCTCAGAGGTGCCCCTGGGGTGCCTTGGGTCCGCCCCCACTGCTGCTCTGCCACAGTCCCATCCCGCAAAACAAAATTACTACCATGCAACCGCATGCCGTAGTTAGAAACCAGTCTAAGCACCGGATGGTGCGTTAATACAATAAAAACCTTTTGTGGGGTATTCCCTTTCTGAGGGTCGCTAGTAGCCTTTGGCCCCCAGTTGTTACAGGGGAGGATGAGGAGACCATTATCAGACGTGTCTCCCACTGGCATACGGGCTAATAACAAACATCAAATCTCAAGAACACACATTCCTCAACATTATATAAAGAGTACCAAATGAGGACAAGTAATATCAATATTGAACAATATGCATTCTGACGTGTAGAGCATACATAGGACTGCAATTGGTGTAAGGTAATAGATATAGACTAGACAGTGCCAGCGATACCCTAATACTAGGTGGTGGTTATACCAGCTGTCTGCGATCAAGGATTTATCTCATACATGCTATTTAGCACAAGTCTCACGTGTTCAGCCCTCTGCTTCAGCATCTACATCTGCCTCTGTCTCTCGCGCCGCTTCCTTCCGCTCAATCTGCCGCACATATTGCAAGGCATCTTTGGGTGTCAAGAAGATGCGGGCTTTCCCTGCATGCTGTATTCTCAAACGTGCAGGATATAACATTGCATACTGTACACGCAGTGCTTGTAGTTTTTTCTTTACGGAGTGGAATTCTCGCCGCGCCTGCTGCACACCCACTGTGAAATCTGGGAACAGCTCTATTTTCATGCCTTGGTAGGTTGTGGCTCCTTTTTCCCGAGCCAGACGTAGCGCTGTGTCTCGGTCTCTATAGTTCAGAAGTCGAGCTATAATGGGGCGTGGAGGTGCCCCTGGTATAGGTCTAGCTGCTAAGGATCGATGCAGTCTTTCCACGATTAGCACTTTAGAGAAGTGTTCAGCTCCCAGCATGTCTTTGAGCAAAGTCTCTACATACGTTTCCATGGCTCCCATGTTGGTCGAGTCTGGGATGCCCGTAATTCGTAGACTGTTTCTGCATGAGCGAGTCTCGAGATCCTCGTCCTTCACTTGGATCACTTCAATTATTTTTTCCATGCTGGAGCACGATGCGCTAACGACCTCCATTGCCGCCGCTGCAGTTGTTTTGCCCTTGTCTTGACGTGAATCTGTGCCTGCTTGGTCTAACTCTCTTTTTTTTCCCTTGTTTATCGTATTTTTGCCTGTTCTGCTGTTATTTCATTTTCCCCGTGTTTGCTTTCCGCCCCGTTTTGCCTTCTGTAAACCCTCCCCGCTCCCGCCACCGCCGCCTGTCCCCGCCCCCTTTGCCTTCTGTAACCCTCCCCGCTCCCGCCACCGCCGCCTGTCCCCGCCCCCTTTGCCTTCTGTAACCCTCCCCGCTCCCGCCACCGCCGCCTGTCCCCGCCCCCTTTGCCTTCTGTAACCCTCCCCGCTCCCGCTCCCGCCACCGCCGCCTGTCCCCGCCCCTTTTGCCTTCTGTAACCCTCCCCGCTCCCGCCTCCCAGCTGCTCCGCCCACCCGCGCACTTCGCCTTAAATGGCGACCGTGCGAACGCGCAGCGGCCACGCGCAGCGGGTGCGCCGATTGAGCGCCGAAGGTGCGCCAAAGGTAAGCCCGTCTGCGCCCGTCCGCGACCGGATCGCGTCCAGCGCCAGGACCCCTGGCCCACGAAGACCCCGACCTACCCGCCTGACGTACTCCGCCGCCACCCTCATCGCTCTCAACACCGGCCGACTCCCAGATTGCCACCAAGCCACACCATGATGCACCCACGGACCTTTCAGCTGCCACGCCTGCAAGTTCTCCTGCACCCAGACCAGCCTCACACCAGCACCCGCCAAGTCGAACACCAGCAGCACCCACCTCAAGTGCATCCTGCTCAACACCCGCTCCGTCCACAGACACGCCATCGAACTCTGGAACCTCCTAGACGCCACAGCCCCTGACGTTGCCTTCCTCACGGAGACCTGGATGAATGCCTCTTCAGCTCCCGACATCGCCATCGCCATCCCAGAGGGCTACAAGATCGTCCGGAGGGACCGAAACGCCAACCAGATGGGAGGAGGCATCGCCATCATCCACAGGAACGCCATCCGTCTCACGACCAGCACCGACAACACCCTGACCAGCGCCGAACACCTGCACTTCCAGATCCACACCAACCCGAACACCACCCTCAGAGGCACCCTGATCTACCGACCCCCTGGACCACGCACGCAATTCAGCGAGGACATCGCCGACTTCGTCAGCCCGCATGCCCTCCCCTCCGCTGACTACATCCTCCTGGGAGACCTCAACTTCCATCTGGAGAACAACAACGACCACAACACCAGCACCCTGCTCGACAACCTCGCCAACCTGGGACTCAAGCAACTGGTGTCCACCCCCACCCACCTCGCCGGACACACACTCGACGCCGTCTTCTCATCCAGCACAGACATCGTCTTCAGCCACGCCACAGAGCTTCAATGGACGGACCACAGCTGCGTCCACTTCACCTTCAAGAGAACGACGACCCACCAACACCAGCAACAAGCCGCCCGCAGAAGTTGGAACAAGATCACAGCAGACCAGCTCGCCACCTCCCTGAGCCAGCACCCTCCTGCCAGCTCAGCGAACCCCAGCCAGGCCGCCGACAACCTCACGAAGTGGATCAGCAACTGCGCGGACGAGCTCGCCCCGCTGAGGACCCCGCCTAGCAGACCCGGCAGCAAGAAGGCCCCATGGTTCACCGACGAACTCAAGTGCTCCAAGAAGAACCTCCGAGCCCTCGAGAAAGTCTGGAAAAGGGAACCGACACCGGACAACAGGACCTCCTACAAACTTGCCACCCGGAAACACCACCAGCTGATCCGCGCCGCCAAGAAAACAGCATTCAAGGACCGGTTGGACAACAACGCACACAACGGCAAGGAACTCTTCAACATCGTGAAAGAGCTCTCCAACCCCAGCGCAGGAAACAACGACATCACCCCATCGCAAGACCTCTGCAACTCCCTCGCCTCATACTTCCACAACAAGATCACGGACATACACAGTAGCTTCAACAACCAACCAACGCACACCATGACCGACCACCCACCCCCACCCACCACCACCCTCCACGCCTGGACCCCGATCAGCACCGAAGACACCACCCGCACGATGAACTCCATCCACTCCGGATCACCGACCGACCCCTGCCCTCACCACGTCTTCAACAAGGCCGACGCTGTCATCGCACCCCACCTGCGAGACATCATCAACACATCCTTCGACACCACCATCTTCCCCGAGAGCTGGAAACACGCCGAACTCAGCGCTCTACTCAAGAAACCAACAGCGGACCCCACCGACCTCAAGAATTACCGCCCCATCTCGCTTCTCCCGTTTCCAGCCAAAGTCATCGAGAAGACCGTCAACAAGCAGATGGCCGCCTTCCTCGAGACGAACGGATCCCTCGACCCCTCACAGTCCGGCTTCCGAGCCAAACACAGCACCGAGACCGCCCTCATCGCCGCCACCGATGACATCCGAGCCCTGATGGACAATGGAGAAACAGCGGCCCTCATCCTCCTAGACCTCTCCGCGGCATTCGACACGGTCTGCCACCGCACCCTAGTACGGCGCCTCAGCAACATCGGAATCAAGGACAAGGCGCTGGATTGGATCATCTCCTTCCTCGACGGAAGAACACAGAGAGTCCGCCTACCACCGTACAAATCAGAGGCCTCCGAAGTCATCTGCGGCGTCCCCCAAGGATCATCTCTGAGCCCCACCCTCTTCAACGTCTACATGAGCCCCCTCGCGGCCATCGTACGCAAACACAACCTCAGCATAATCTCCTACGCCGACGACACCCAGCTGATCCTCTCCCTGACCAACGACCCCGCCGCCGCCAGAGCCAACCTGCACGAAGGGATGAAAGAGGTAGCCGAGTGGATGACGACCAGCCGCCTGAAACTGAACTCGGACAAGACGGAGGTTCTCATCCTGGGCTCTTCACCCTCCGCCTGGGACGACTCCTGGTGGCCTCCCGCCCTGGGCACCGCACCCAAACCGACAGACCATGCACGCAACCTGGGCTTCATCCTGGACTCCTCCCTCTCCATGACCAGGCAGGTCAACAACGTCTCCTCGGAGTGCTTCAACATCCTACGCATACTTCGGAAGATCTTCTGGTGGATCCCCACAGAGACCAAGAAGACCGTCACCCAGGCCCTCGTCACCAGCCGACTGGACTACGGTAACGCCCTCTACGCCGGTACCACCGCCAAGCTCCAGAAGAGACTCCAGCGGATCCAGAACGCCTCAGCCAGACTCATCCTCGACATCCCACGATCCAGCCACATCTCCGGACATCTGAGAGACCTTCACTGGCTCCCCGTCAACAAGAGAATCACCTTCCGCCTCCTCACCCACGCACACAAAGCCCTACACGACCAAGGCCCGAGCTACCTCAACAGCCGAGTCAACTTCTACGCTCCCACGCGCCACCTCCGATCAGCCAACCACGCCCTCGCCGCCGTCCCCCGCATCCGAAGAGCGACTACAGGAGGAAGGTCCTTCTCCTACCTGGCCGCCAAGACCTGGAACTCCCTCCCGACCGACCTGCGCCTGACCCAAGACCACCTCTCCTTCAGGAAGAAGCTGAAGACCTGGCTATTCGAGCAGTAGCGGCACCCCCCCCCCCCCCAGCGCCTTGAGACCCTACGGGTATGTAGCGCGCTTTATAAGTGTCACTGATTGATTGATTGATTTTGTCTTCTGTGGTGGAGATACATTGTTCAGCTTCCGCTATCTGCACACCGTGTTTGTCGATTTGTGCCGCCATGTTGTCCATGCGCAAGTTCAGATGGTCTATTTTCGCATCAATAGTGCGCAGACTTTGTTGCATACTGAGCATCAGCCGTTCCAGCTTGGCAGTTGTGCTGGCTTCCAGCTCTGGCTCAGTGTCCGAAGCAGCTGGGCTTTGAGATTTCGTGAGTTGCCGTGCTTCGAAATTCAGTTTGGACTGTTGCTCATCTGTTCTACTCATGATGGCGCGGGATAGTGGTGGAATGATGTGCACAGCAGAGCCAAATCGTATTAGTGCAGAAACAGTGCTATGGAGGGTCTCTGTTAAAGTGGGTCACTCAATGCAGTGTGTATATGACCACGTTGCACGCAGTGCTAGTGTTACCCTTAGTGCTATACTGTGGTGTCGGGGGAGCCGCCGGTCATCAGGTACAGCCAGGCAGTATAAAAGGGTTGTGGTGATCTAGGAGCCTGTGCCTACCACTGCATTAGCGCTGCCCAGTCTTCACAGGTTAATACCCCCTGCTCCCAACCAGCACAGTCTGTCACAGTTATTTGCAGTCTCACCGATCACAAATGATGCAGGACAAATAAAGGATCCTGCACATATGATGTGGCGCTGGGGGAGTAGTGAAGATTGCTGCTGTAGCGATCCCCACAAGCGACGGCCAGGCGGTGCCTCGTCTGGCCTTAGTCCCGTCAGTTTAAACCGAAGAGGTGGGGGCCATTTTGCAGATTCAACCAGCGCTAGTAGCATACAGCCCCCGGGACAGGGTGTCTCAGCAGCGTGCTGCCTACCACAACGGATCAATGCCCCGCAAGCCAGGTATTATCAGCAGCGGAAGTGGGGAATGCCCAGATACCCCCACCCTGCGCAGGCAAAGTCCACGGAGCCGAGCCCCGTAATGCTGAGGTGCCTCGCGGTGTATTAGGGGATTATGGCATCCACTGCGGTCTGTATGGGGATCACCGCGGGGTCTGATATTTGCGGCGTAAAGGTGGCGGTGGTGCAAGTAGCAGCTGGGCCGCGCCGATAGCCAGTCTCGCCCCAGGGAGCCCCACACTGTATTACTGTTGGTTATGTGCCAATACTTTACACACTGCCTCTGAGATAAGCCTGACTGCTTGTGCCATGCTACCAAGGGGGTTAGCAGAGGTTATTTCAGGAGTGTAACTCCCTTACCATGACTAGGAAGAAGGGTCCCTACTTGGACAAAGGTACCTACCTCTGTCAACTGGAGACCCCTATTTCTAACAATCACCGACATCCGTGGTGCACCATCCCGACTCCAATGCATTCCTGGCCCTGCATGGCTGTTGACTGACGCACCGCTTTCAGGCCAGCGTTTCAAGTACGACACCGTGTAATTGACTCACTGTGCCCCTGACATTGACACATCACTGACGCTGCAACCAAAGCCTTGCAACCGCAACTGGCGCATCACCTACTTTACGCAATCCATTGTCCCCGAGTGCCAACACCTCAACAACCTTGCACTTCCCCCAGAACTGACACATCAACTGCACCCGCGATGCATCCTCTTCCATTGAACATCGCACTGTCCCCAATCATCGATGTATACAAGGTACTGTCAGCTGGTCTGCGTGACTCCTGTCTCCGGCCCACGCTCCAACGCAGTCGGAGAGAACGTTTGCTTTTGCACCAGCGCAGCATGACTTGATAGCCTTAGTTGGAGTTGTTGCCCCGGTTACTTACCGGTAATTTTCATTACTCCGAGTATAGTCTTCCTCGCCACATGAGTTACACAGTGAGCTTCAGCTCCACAGCAGAACCCTCCAAGTAATTTTACGTTCCAATCCTCCCATTCCTCCCCAACATGGATGATCATCTTCACCCTTGACCCAGTACAAGAGGAGGCACGACCCACCCCATTTCCTGTACAACTACTATACCCAGCAAGAAACCACATAGTCAAACAGGGAGGGAGGGATAGGAACTCCTGTGGCGAGGAAGACTATACTCAGAGTAATAAAGATTACTGGTAAGTAATGGGGGCATTACCTCCTCGTTAGTCTTCCTTGCCAGCTGAGTTACACAGTGAGCATATACCAAGGCCAAGCAGCTTCATGGTCTCCAACAAGAAACCACATACCAAAGGTTGAGGTAAACATCAAGTTTTTAATCCAAACAATAAAACAGAGGGGGAAAAAAAACACATACCCAACAGAAGGAGCTCCAATCAAGTGCAAAGCCAGCCTATTGAACAGCCTCAGCAAAACCCCCAGCAGCAGGACCACCCAACACCAGGCAATAGTGGTCCATGAACATGTGTGGAGAGGCCCTCGTAGAGGCCCTACATATATCCTGAATCAAGACTCCCTTGAAAGAGGCCCAGGATACAGTAATACCCTGGGTAGACCGGCCCTGGATCCGAGCCGGCACCTCAGACCTCTGGGAACCATAGGCCAGATGGATTTTCTGCTTAATCCACCAACTCAGGGTGGAAAGAGAAGGCTTATGACTCGATCTTACCGGGCCAGGCACCGGGTAGAAAGTTGGCAGAACAATCTCCCTGGAACTGTTGGCAACTAAGGAGACCTTGGGCAAGAACTTAGGATCAGAGCAAAGGACAACATGATGTGGCAAGACCCGCAAAAAGGAGGAGAAAAACCCCAAAACGACCTCAATTTTCCAATCCAACCAGTGGACACAATGGCCCTCAGAGGATAAGGAAGATTGGGAATTGCCCAACACTCCTGAACGGCCAGCGCCCAACACAATCAACAGAACAAATGCCTTGTCCAGGCAAATCTTGCACAGAACTCGGGCAATTAAAGGGATCGGAGGAAATGGTAAAGCAGGGTGTCCGGCCACCTGAATGACATTGCATTTACCCTCCATGCCTCTGGACAGGGAATAATTATGCAGAAGCGGGGCAGCTGAGCATTGTCCTTGGCCGCAAGCAGGTCCACTGTCTGGCACTTAAACTTCGTTTTCAACACATAGAACACCTCCCCCGACATTGAAATCAAACATATGGGGGAAAATCCCTGCCCAGTTGATCTGCTGCACAATTCTCTCTCCCTTGGAGATACACCACCCGCCGAGACAACACAGTGGCTTCCCAGGTTAGAATCTCCTGAGCCATGAGCCACACGGAAAGAACTCTGCAGCCCCCCTGGGGATTGAGGTAACCCATCACCACCCGATTGTCCTTCCGGACCAGAACATGCTGCCCCCGAAGTGCCGAAGCAAACTCCAGACAAACCATCTGAGTCGCCTTCAGCTCCCGGATATTGGACGAGCAACCAGCCTGCAGGCGATCCCAGAGACCCTGCACAGACCAGGAATCCAATGTCACCCCCCAGCCCAACTGGCTGGCATCTGTTGTCATCACCTGGGAAGGGGTCACCTGAAAAGGAAGACCCCTTGGAGAATTGGGCTCCACCAACCACCAATCCAGGGCGATCCGAATTTGAGGGGACACTACCACTGGCAGATCGTCAGCAGTGGAACAAGGGGACGAATTGGACAGGAGATGGTTTACCAATGGATACAAATGTAAATGATGCCATTGCAGTACATCTATCGCCTCCAACATCAAGCCCTGCAACCTCAACCACTGATGCACCAGGGGAGAATACCAGGCCAGCAGACAACCCAGGTCCCTCCTCAAGATAGCCCTCCTCACGGCCAGCAAAAACAACAGTCCATTGACCATGTTCAGGTGACCCCCAATAAACACTAACTCCTAGGTGGGAAACAGATGTAAATGTAAATGTAAATGTAAATGTTGTAAGCTTGTAAAGCGCACAGCTGCCCACCAACGGGGGCGTCCCGGCGCTGTGGACCGCTGGGGAACCCGTCCTGGCTATCCCTGTGAGATGGTCCCTTTCTGGGTATCTCCAAGGTGAAACCAGGCATCCCCGGCGTCTGTGGGGGGCCGTTGTAGAGATGAGGCAAGCTTAATGCCCAGAGTTGCCGAGTGTGTTCCTGGTTAGAGTAGGTACCGAGGCGAGAATTATCAAGTCCATTTTGACCCTGGTCCACGACCCTGCCGCGTCGGGAATTGAACCCTGGTCCATGGCCGATTCTCTGCTTACGGGTCTGCCGCCTCTACCTAGTGAGCCACACCTCTCCAGATGCAACTCTTTGTGGTTGATCAGGAAGCTGTGCCTCTCCAGAATCTCAGAGACCCTCTGGACGTGAAGAGTCCCCTTTGAAAAAGAAGAGGCAGAAATCAGCCAGTCATCAAGGTACAGGAATGCCTGAATTCCCTCTCTACGGATGAGCCCAACAAAGGGAGCCAGGACCTTAGTGAAGACCCTCAGGGCTTAAGACAAACCAAATGGCAGTACCTAGAATTGCAAATGTTTGGGACCCACACAAAACCTGAGGAGCTGCTGGGACGCAGGATGAATGGGCATGTGGAGGTAGGCATCGAGCAGATCTAAGGAAACTACCACATCCCCCTGAACCAGTAAGGGAAGAATCTACTGCAAAGACAGCATCCTAAACTTAACATGAGGGACAAACAAGTTCCCCCTTTTCAAATACAGCACAGGATGGAAGTCCACGGAAACCTTCCTTACCAGAAAAAGAATGGAGAAGACCCCTTAAACGCTTTGACAGGCCAAAACCGGATGAATGGCCCCTTTCTCGAGGATCCTGATCACCTGCTGGAAAATTCTGGGGTTGGAGAGTCGAAGAAAATCGAGTAACCCTACCTGGCAATTCACAGGACCCACTGTTTCGATATCAACCTTTCCAAAGTCTCCATGAAAGTCAACAATCAACCCCCCACAGGGGGCCGACCCGCAAGGCCCCACGGATAGTCTGGACATTCTGTGAAAAAAGGGGCAGGCATAGGGGCAGTGCTGCATCCAGCACCTGTGATGCACGGCCTCCACACCCCAGAATGACCTCGCTGAAGCAAGGCTTCCAACCTCCACGATGAGCTCGCTCTTCCTCGGCTCGCCGAAAAGCCCCGTAGAATAAGGGATAAAAGGCATACAACAAAAGCCCGCTTGGCAGAGCCTCCACCCCGGGCGTTCGGGCCGGCTAAGGCACAACCTCACAAAAACATACCTGCAAATTGTGCTCGGAGACCGCGGCAGAGCAGAACAAAAAAACAGGAAGTGGGATGGGTCGTGCCTCCTCTTGTACTGGGTCAAGGGTGAAGGTGGGCGGCCATGTTGGGGAGGGATGCGAGAACTGAAGCTTAAAATTGCTTCGAGGGTTCTGTTGTGAGGCTGAAGCTCACTGTGTAACTCAGGTGGCGAGGAAGGCTTACGAGGAGGTAATGACTTCTAAGCACTGCATTTTGAGTTAATCTTGAAAAATTAATATCTTGACTTGTGAATGTTGGATGTTTGTTGTCTTGGTCTTGTTTTACTCAGATAAATATTGGCTTTTCATCTAAAGTGGTGTGGAGGACTGTTGCGATGTTTTCGCTCTGTTACTGTGTGTGTGCACAAATAATTTACCCATTGCCTCTTTAGTTTAGCCTGACTGCTCTGTACCAAGCTACCAGAGGGTGAGCAAGGGTAAACTTTAAGTGTGTACTACCCTTACCCTGACTGGGACATTGGTCCTGCTTGGACAGGGTGCATGTTGGCTTCAAGCTGTAATGAAGAACATATTTTAGTGTAAGAATATGGATTGGTCATCGCCCTGCTTCTTTGGAAGCAGCATAGAATGTTGTTTTAAAATACTGAATTACTGTACTGTAAGAAATAGGGTTATTGTTTGAGTGCGATGAAATGCTACTCAAGCAACAACCAGAATCCTTGTCAGCATTAACCACAAAAGTCACTGAATTAACCTATGCATAGCCGTCTGGTAGCTTGGCACAAAAGCTTTCAGGCTTAACTTAGTCACTGTGTAAAGTTTTTATGCAGCGAACAGTAATAAAGTGGGTGAAAACACAACACAAGAAACATCCTAACCCCATTTTGAAAAATAAGATACATTTAAATAAATAAAATAATAGCAAACAAAATGAAATCCTATCAGTACAACCAGATTCTTTTTACGTTTTCAGTGAAATCTAGCACTTAAAGACCAAAATGCCAACCGCACGTATCTGGTTGTGTGAGACCGAGACAAAGTCAAAAGTTAAGATTGACCACAATGGAGCACAAGTCAGATAAACAAGGTGGATTGGGCCTGGCCTTGGCTGAACTTCGGACTGAGATTACATTTTGAAGAAAAAGTCCAGGAGATGGTAGAGTTCACCAGGAAAAGGAAGCAGGCTGCATGCAAAGAGGAGTCGTCATCGGCAGGGAGCACTGGACAAAGTCTCGGTGAAGCCATTGACAATGGCAAGAAAAAGCTATGAGCAGAAGAAGCAGGATGTTCAGGCTGAGGACTTTGCCGTCATCAATAGGGAGCGGGTCACTATCAAGGATGGTAAAAAATTTTATCCTTCGGACTTGAACAAAGTTTTGTAACCCAGAAACCAATTGGCAATTCTCCTTGGGCAGATCAACTGTCAGGTAGCTCCTTGTCTTCAGTCAGTTCTTCTAGTACTTTCGGTGAAACTTTTTCCAAGTCCCACCTTTTAGGGCAAGGCAGGTGCAGGACCTTTAACACCACTTCCAAGAGTGCAAGATCTGGGAGGCACCATTTGGTGGTGGAGGGGGGGGGATTAACACTCACTCCAGCAAAGATGAGGTGTAGATTTCAAGGTCTCTGGAGCTGGTTACGCCCCTGCAGCTCACACAGAAGGCAAGCCAACTATTCCTTGGACTCTTGTCTGGTGGTCCTGCTTTCATGGAGATGGTCCAGTTCTCCTTCAAGCATCGAGACAGGCCTCAGGCAATAGGGAAGTCCTCTGGAAAGCAAGGCATTCCTCAAGCAGAAGAGCAGTCCTTTGGTAGTAGCAGTGTAGTGCAGACCTCAGGAAACCAAGGCAGGCCTCAAGCAGCAGGGTGGTCCTCTAGGGCACTAGGAAGTCATTCTGAAGTAGTCCACAAGTTCAGAAATATACTGAAGAAATGTTCTGGGGTGCAATATTTATACCTTGTGCCAGCCTTTGAAGTGGGGGGATTTCCCATGCTACCCCCACAACTGGTTATGGAATGTTCTCCCCTTAGCCTACCAAGGCTCCAATAAGTCTGGGGTGAAAAAACGCCAGTACCAGGTTCTTTATTGTGTGTTCTGGAGACAGCCCTTTGAACAGTAGTTGGGCAGGGAACAGATCTGCCCCCAGCCATCCTGGCAGGGTGGCTAAGTCTGCCAACACCTAATCCCCTTTTGTCTCACTGGGAGGAATACACAAAGACCAACAGCTAAGTAAATCGCAGTCATGTGACCAGCCAGCCAAGTACCAAGCATCAGGCATTAGACTAAATCATGTCAACGTGGCGGTCCGCATCTCTGCACTGAAATGCATTGTCATGCAGTTACAGTGCCTCCTTAGCAAGCCGGAGCTGAACGCTGCAAATTAAACCACACTGTCTGTCAGCTGGCAGCAGCGCATCTGTACCGCTTGTGGTAGAATTTGGGGCAGGGTCAACTCACTCAGCTGCCTGCAAAGTATAACATGATATTCACCCGACACTCTGACGCAGCACCTCTGATTAACTCAAGACGTCACGAGCACCATTGCCCAATCGCTGCTGCCGAGAAAGCCTTGCAGGGCACACTGTGTGAGACCCACACCTGTAGGCCGCAGGCGTAGCATAGTTTAACTTTGGAAGACTGACATCGCAGCTTGGAGCCTGCTGTCAGTGCTGCAACTCCCACCGCATTGTACCTCTAGAACCGGACAGGACCCAGCAGCGTAATGATCACTAGTACAGAATCCAAGCTTACTCGTGGCCGCCGCCGGAGTGGTGGTCTGGTGGCTTAGCACTGCAACCTGACCCCCAGGTATGTGATTTTCACAGCTTCAGAGCCTGGCAGCTTTCTCTAATGTAATTCCTTTTGTAATTCACATATTTTCCTTGATATCAAGGTATGAGGTCCTGTGTCTTTCATAAAGCACACTATTACTTTTGGCAAGACATCCTTTTTTTTTTTTAATAATTTTTTTATTGGTATTATTTTTACAGGAAACCAGTCCACCCCAGCCCACCACCCCCCGCCTCAGACAGGTAAAAATGTCAATACATCAAACATAATTGATCAAGTGTAGTGCATTACATCAGTAAGAAAAATATCCTCCAGAGACCATATCACTACAAAACAACCCCATTAAAACACAGCCTATGTGACGTTGCTAACATCTTAAAGTGACATGTGCAAACTCCCTCTAACAAAATAACAGCCATTTTTGGCCTGAAAACCACAAGGGAGAATACAAACATATGTTCTATCATACCCTACTTTGACCTTGACTCCACATGCACAGGGGATCCCAAATTTTCATACCTTTTTGGCTTAAGTGATTCCCTTTCCACTTAAATATTACTGATTCCAGACTATACTTTGCTAATAACCTGGCTAACCATTGCTGAAATACTAGTGATCTAGAGTCCAGCCAGGCGCAGGCAATACACAGCCTTAAAATCGCCATAGAAATCCCTAACAAAATTACATCACTTGACAATATTAATTCAGTTTTTAAAACCTCTGATAAACAATTTGATATATCCTTAATTACATTTTATGAAACATTACATGACGCAAAGATGTGAATGATATTTGCATTATAGAGAGCACAACGTGGGCATAATGCTCCCTTTCCAGCCCCCCATTCCGCTATCTTGTTGGGCATATATTACAGGAAAAAACAGGTCTTATAAAACTGTGCTTGTAACCTAGTGGACATTAAAATAGATTGTGACATCTCATACACATACCTAAAAGTCTCAGCTGAAACCCCCACTTTAAACTGCTATCTTTGAAAAAATGTATCCAAATTATCCGGCATAGCAGCATTTAAAAAGCCATAGATCATCCCGATAGAAATTACTTTCGCTTTTACTATTCTTTCAATGATTTTGAATCTCTCAAACTTGGCCACTCCACCTCCTTTTCGTAAGAGAAAATCTCTGATCTGGAGAAAATTTAAAAAATCCCTATAATCGAGAGTATATTCCTTATTCATCTCGTCAAAGGACTGAAGTCCTGAGGGAGAGAAAACAACAGTCAATCTGATCAATGCCTGCCCTAATCCACTTTCCCATACAGAAATCTCCAAACCTCTGGAAAATTGTGATTATTAAATATGGGTGTATAAAAAGATATGGCTTCCTGGTGTGATTTTGGTCACTGTGGTTCCCCAATACACTGCAGAGGCCTCAGGGTGAGCCCAGAAGAAGAAGGTGCTAGTGACAGGTGAACCTTGGGAGGGGACGCAGTGCATGCAACCTCTGCTTCCAAATCATTGGTGTAATGTAGCACCCCCTCATTTTGTCAGAGTAGGTGCTGCGGGGGCAGAGTGCATGATCCTGTAACCTAGTCCGGTGCTATGCGATGGTCTAGAGCATGGGTACTCACAAACTTTCTCTCGGGGGCCAAATTTACAGTGTGGTTTGTGGTCGAGGGCCACACCGGTGGGGGCGGGGTCAGAAGGGGAGGGGCGGGGCTAAAGCAAAAAAAAATATGTGACCATGTGGTTGAACACAGGCCCCTGCAGCAGACGCCTTCGTCCACTGAGCCACCTGACCCAACATACACAGATCTCTCTCTCTCTCTCCCTCTCCCTCTCCCCCTCCCTCCCCCCTTCGTCCCCCTCTCCCTCCCTCTCTCCCCCTCCCTCTCCCTCTCTCCCCCTCCCTCCTCTTCCCTCCCTCTCTCTCTCTCTCTCCCTGTCTCTCTCCCCCTGTCTCTCTCCCCCTGTCTCTCTCCCCCTGTCTCTCTCCTCCTGTCTCTCTCTCCGTCTCTCTCCCCCTGTCTCTCTCCCCCTGTCTCTCTCCCCCTGTCTCTCTCCCTGTCTCTCTCCCTCCGTCTCCCTCCTCCCTCTGTCTCCCTCCTCCCTCTGTCTCCCTCCTCCCCGTCTGTCGCCCTCCCTCTGTCGCCCTCAATCTGTCGCCCTCCTCCCTCTGTCTCCCTCCCTCTGACTCCCTCCCTCTGTCTTCCTCTCCCGCCCTCTCCCTCCGTCTCCCTCCCTCCCTCCGTTTCCCTGTCTCCCTCCGTCTCCCTCCCTCCCTCTGTCTCCCTCCGTCTCCCTCCCTCCCTCTGTCTCCCTCCGTCTCCCTCCCTCCCTGTCTCCCTCCGTCTCCCTCCCTCTGTCTCCCTCCCTCCGTCTCCCTCCCTCCCTCTGTCTCCCTCCCTCCCTCCCTCTCCCTCCCTCCCTACCTCCTCCCTTTGTCTCCCTCCCTCCATCTGTCTCCCTCCATCTCCCTCCCTACGTGTCCCTCCCTCCGTCTCCCTCCCTGTCTCTCTCCCTCTGTCACCCTCTGTCTCCCTCCCTCTCCCTCCATCTCCCTCCCTCCGTCTCCCTCCCTCTGTCTCCCTCCCTGTCTCTCTCCCTCCCTCCCTCTGTCTCCCTCCCTCTCCCTCTGTCTATCTCCCTCTGTCTCCCTCACTCTGTCTCCCTCTGTCTCTCTCCCTCTGTCTCCCTCCCTCTGTCTCTCTCCCTCTGTCTCCCTCTCCCTCCCTCCCTCTCCCTCCGTCTCCCTCTGTCTCCCTCCCTCCCTCTGTCTCCCTCCCTCCCTCTGTCTCCCTCCATCTCCCTCCCTCCCTCTGTCTCCCTCCCTCCCTCTGTCTCCCTCCGTCTCCCTCCCTCCCGTCTCCCTGTCTCCCTCCCTCCCTGTCTCCCTCCGTCTCCCTCCCTCCATCTCTCTCCCTCCCTCCGTCTCCCTCCCTCTCCCTCCCTCCCTCTCCCGCCCTCCGTCTCCCTCCCTCCGTCTCTCTCCCTCTGTCTCCCTTCCTCTCTCCCTCTGCCTCCCTCCCTCTCCCTCTGTCTCCTTCCCTCTGTCTCCCACAGACTGCGCCTCTCTGTCTCCCTCTCTCTGTCACCCTCCGTCAACCTCTGTCTCCCTCCCTCTCCCTCTGTCTCCCTCTCTCTCCCTCTGTCACCCTCTGTCATCTCACCCCATGTGTGTGTCAGCCCTCAGCCCGGGCTGAGACAGCTTCCCAGCGCGCACACACACAGCCGCACTGAGACAGCTTCCCAGCACTCACACACAGCCTTACCCGAGTACTTCACAGGTCTTTAAAAGACCATTTACATGTTAATAAAGCTTTGTTGTATTTCACCTCTTAGGCCCCTGCATCTCCACTTTGACAATCACTGGAATCCCCCGGCCCCCACAGAGCAGAGTCTCAGAGTCCGGGCTGCTGCAACCGGCAGTGTTTGCTAACACTATTTAATTTTTTTTTTAAAACACATGTAGGATGTCTGCAAGGTCCGCGGGCCACCGAGGAAGGCTTGCCGGGCCGCTGGCGGCCCGCGGGCCGTACTATGAGTAACCCTGGTCTAGAGGAACCCTTGCTCACCTCTGAGTGGCGAGAACCTCCACTGTGGAAGACAGGGTATCACGTGACCTGGCTCCACCTGACTAAAGCGGTCAGTAGAACTCTGGGCCAGTCCGTATGCATGTGTAGCCCCCCAACAGCAGGATTCCTCTGCAACCCCTTGAAAGGTGAGAGATGCTACAGATGTAGCAAGGGTTGCAAGTAGTAGCACTTATGTATAAGGGCAGTGACCGGTCTGTGATGTTATATGTGCAAGAAGGGAGAACGGTGTACTCAAATCAATAACACAGAGACCTAGCGGGAGATAATTCGGTAATGAAGGTCCATGCACGAGCAATAAGAACATGCTGGGTGAATTCTTTCTCATGCTTTAAAGAACCACAGATTTAGCTACAATGCACGGTGTCAGCAACATGTACAAATAGGCTCTCTCATGAGTACACAACGTGCGGAGCATCATGATTCAAATAACGGAATACATTACATGTCTTATTGTCTGTAAAGCAACTTTTATTTATCATTGCGTAATCTGTCATTTCAAACATCTTCAGTAAGGTCTGGCTTTTTAGTCAACAGTACAAAGAAAAGTTAAACTATATGTCTCAGAATGCAGCTTTATATTGGATAAGAAATGTTGTACATGCTGAAAATGTAACACATTATAAGGGCTACTTTTGGAAAGTAGTTTACCTGCCTTGGCACAACTTAATGTTGCTCTATAGCCATCAGCTCAGGTTTAACTCCATGCCCTTCACATGTGTGCACCCGGCACCCGAACATATTCAAAATCAGGAATGCAGCTTTTGTACTTTATGCAACAGTAAATATTTGCATTTTTTAAAAGATTTTTTTTCTTTCTGCTTGTGCTCACATCACCAGTCCTGCAGCTTATTAATATCATGGTTATACTTTTGTTTAACTACAATGAAGTCGCAAGGTCACTAATGCCCTTCCATTTCTCGTACTTTAAAGCAGTTTTAAAATCTTTTTAGAGTTTCTTGTTGCTCAAATGGCCCATGGGTGTAATTTCCTGATATTTATATATGTTTCCCTAGTCTTCATTGTTTCATTTTGCTCGCAAAAAAGTGACACTCATAGTCGTCGAATGTCACTCATAATTACACTGAAATTATGAAAATGCCAGACATAAGCAATCTGAAACCTTGGCAGCTGTGTATGACCCAGGGCACAGGCAGCAGGCAACACATGTTCTACCCTTCTGCTCATCTCTGCTCTACCCTGACATTTACTGACAAAGCTGTCGACATTGGAACTGGGTATCCAGGTTCAAGTCTCAACATCTGCTCAACATTGTGGGATTCTGGGCAAATCCCTTAACCTCCCCATGCCAAAAGAAATGTGACCATGTTTAATGTAAATATTGCTGATATAAACCACCCCAATGCCTTAGTGTTAATTTTGCGTTATATACAAATTGCAGAAAAATGCACAAGGAGGAAAAAACAAAACCATAACATAATGAGACAAAATCATACCCATTTAGTGACTGATCTTCACAAAGTGAAACCAGAAAGCCTGGCTAAATCACGTCTTTCCTGCTTAAATTGTGTGATCTTGGGCATATATTTTATTTCACGAGTACTTTCAAATAAGTGAATTCAGAATACCTGCTGCACAAAGCCTATTGTGTTTGATTTAATAGACCATAATGTTGCTTGATAGTGATCTGGGACACACACAGGGTTCATATACAAACTGTCCTGCCCCTTATTTTACTAATGGCACTGTCACCAGTGTAGGGGCGGGGGAGAAATGGTTTTAAATCCATGTTTAAGAAACTATCACTTTTAATAAGTACTTTTACGTGCAGCGCTGTCATGAGACCTATTAACATCTAAGCTTCCAAATGTTAATACAAACATTTAAGGTCCAGCTCGTGTACAGGCTCTAAGAGCCAAGGCTGAACCTCGGCCCGGCTGTCCATGTTAATTGGTTTTATAATCATCTCTGAGTTGACTAGAGAGTCAGAGATGTGTCATATGAGATATCACCACTAGGCACATGTCTACACGCAAATAAGGAAGGCTTTCGCTGTTTCTGTCCATTTAGTATGTTTTTTTATTAAAAAGCCAAAATGTTTTCTTTCTCCATTTTGCTGTCATGCATTCTCTCGTCCTTTTGCAGTCCTGAAATTATTCATTGTTCCCTCTTTAATTGTTGCATTATTTCGTTGCTTTTTCCATTACTGTGATACTTTCACCTCCCTTTTAGTTTTGTTTAGCTCGTGGTGATTTCATTCCAATGTTTTCGTTTCGTTTTGTATTCAAGATATCCCTTTATTAGGTCTCGCCTGACCCAGCTCATGCGCTGGTCTGGCGAGACTTATTGAGAGGGCTCCAAAAAGTGCTACCAAGCCAGCCTAGAGCTACAGTGCATGTGCGCGGGCGCGCGCGCCGCGCTTTACCGCGATTACTTTCACTTTTGCGGCCGAACGGCCGCTTGGCATAGCCAATAGGTCTCGCTTTTGGGACCTTATAAGTACTTAGTTATGCAACTGTTGCATGGCTAAACAGTTATAAGGTCCCAAAGGCGAGACCTATTGGCTATGTCAATGCTTGTTTTTCTCTTTTGTTTTACATGAGGTTAATATCTCGAGGCTTTCCCTTCAAATGGTCAGAGGTCATGGCAGAGTAAACAAATGAAAGAGTTATGGTAGTTATTGACACCCTTTTTGAGTGTCCCAGTAAGCGCATAAAGCAGATAGATGCATGCATTACTGACAGCTGCTCGGCGCGCTGCTGCTTCTGTCTGCTAAAGCCGAGGCTCGCTTTTGGTCTCCTGAGGTGGGCAGGGCTGCTTGTGGGCCCGTCTGAGCTGTCCAATAGGCAGGATTTCCAAAGTCTGCCGAAGCCAGGGGATACACGATCCCGAGGGCATACCAGATATTATACAACACCGGCCTGCACCGTCTTGTTGTTTTTATGTTCAGTACGCTCGTGCACACATTGTACGGAGACCATGTTTCGCATCCCGGAACATAGTGTTTCATTAGTCTAATTGTTCACAGATGAAGCTCCTGTACTCTGTCTCCTGACGCGGTTGTCCTCTTGTAGACACCAAGTTCTGTGGCTTCAGCGCTAGAATTCCTCTTGGTTTCGTAAATGAACTTGCCTTTTAGTTTAAATGGTCTGGGCATCAGAACATGGCATTGAGGTGTTGATATATTAATGTAATTTGATACATATCGATATTTTTTAATGTCAACCCGTGGCATTCAAGATTTATAGTTTACCTTAGATCAGACCGGGATGTGGAATTCTTCTAGCCTGACGCGCAGGGCATATTGTTTGGGGTCAAGGGCAACAAGTTTTCATGTGTTTTTTGTCCTTGGGACTAGTAGACCCAACCCATTACAGCACAAACCCTTTTGCTGCCAGTTCACAGTACCACAATATGGATCAGGGAAGGGCAGTTAAGGTAATATCTGTGTCCATTTGTTAATGCTGTTCAAATTTGTGTTTATGGTTCATTAATGCAAAGCCTTTATCATTAGGGTGAGCGCTCTACGTAAATGTTGTAAGCTCGGATAGCACTACTGACAGTGCTTTCAGTATAAAAATGTTCATGCACATTTTCAAAGTTTTTAAAAAACTTTATTAAATTAATTTTTCCTTTAATACAGTCAGAAGACATTACAGTGCAAACTTGGAACATTTTCAGTGCAGTTGCATGTACAGTTTTGCTGATTACATTAATACAACACCAGCTTTACATGTCTACACATTTGTACATTGATATTTAATACGTTTCCATATGCGAGGGACAAAAGTAAATCTATAAACCATTGCTTTTAGTATTATGAGTCTACTATATTTATTCAGTTTGTTAAACCTCTATCCCACTCCCTCTCTATCCTGTTCTGGCACGTTATCGTCATTTTGTACCATGAATGACCTGTAAGGGCCCCATATGTCTTTGGGTCTGCATCTTTTAGGAAGTAGGGCATTGTAGTTGTCTGATTGTGGAGAGCAAAAAGCCAGATCTGTATACCATTCAGACATCTTTGGGAGCGCACACACCCATCCAGGGCGTAGCTATTCTCCGCTTCGCTAATAGGAGTCCTATGGCTGCCAGTTTTCTTCCTGCCTTCTTCGTATCTCTATCATAACCCAGGAGTGCAACCAATGGAGTTTCTGGGACAGGGACACTTTTTCAAAGTTAAGCCATGTGAGGCTATAATGCTCCCAGAATGCTCTCTGATTAGATGCCAATATTTGTAGATGCTTGAAACCAAGATTGATGATTCTGTGCTTTCAAAATATAATGTTCACAAAAAAATGCAAGTAGAAAAACATGTTTTTTCGCTAAACTACTGTAAACTTTTAGGTACCATTTCTTTGCAGCACAATTTAGTCAAATGTGTTCATGTATGCTAGTATTTCCCAAACATATTCTTAATGGAAAATCTGTGTAACCAGTTTCAATAAGGTTATGGGAAACATAAAAGTAAACCAGCATTGGCAAAGCCAGTAGGTCCGAAATTGGCTGTTTGCCTTTTGGTTTTGTCAATGTGTGACTTGTTTTTGGCATGATTTTTCTAAACAATGGCCTGGTTATAGACAAACGCATAAACTTTTCGGAATTATTTTGGTATAAGTATCATACTAGTATCATACTAGTCATGCGCACTCATAGGTTGTTAGAATCCGGGTTCTCTGGTTGGCACAGGTAGGTACTTGTGTCAAGCAGGGAACCTTTCCTCTAGTCAGGGTAGGAGGGTACACTCCAACAATAACCCCTGCTCACCCTCTAGGTAGCTTGTCGCGAGCAGACAAGGCCTATCTCAGAGCGTTCAGGTTAAGCATTTGTGAACACACACACAGTAACTCAGTGACAACCCCACAAATGGACTCCACACTGGGATATATAGAAAAATAACACTTTATATATATAGTTTAGGCTTAGCACAAGACCAGATAATGTTTAAACGGCCCACAATACTTATTAGACAAAGAGTTCTTGGTTTTAACGTAGTTTTAAAGTTCTGTGCGCTTTGTTCCTGTCCGTACGTTTCGTACGCGGTAAAAACTGCTTGGGAACGGGTCTCACACGCACTGTAGGCACTTCGGGTGAAGCGTACACCCTACTGTGCGAACAGGCACAGTACCTTTACGTTGGGTGAGTTCGTCACGGATGCGGCGCTGACATCAAGCACGATGTACGGTGCGTTGTCCTCCTGGTGCGATGCGTACTACGGTACATTAGACCTTGGGCGTGCAGGGCTTCAGGGGACGGTGCGTAGATACGGTGCGTTCAATGTTCGTCGCGGCGTTTGCGCCGTACCATGAGATCGGCAATCTTGATTCGAAGCGCTGGATACAAGCGAACAGTACGCTCTGCACAGGGGAGACGTATGCGACTACCGTACGCACCGCAGCCTTTCCAAAGCAGGGGAAAGGAGTGTACGCTGGACGGTACGGTTCGTTGGGGATAAAAGCAAGTACGGTTCGCAGTCCTTCCGTTATGGTGCGAGCTATGGCTCGTAGGGGCCTGTTAGTCGTGTTGCTCAGGCCGGACGATCCCTTCCTTTGCGGTGCGAGCTACGGCTCGTAGAGGGGCCTCAGACGCTTTGTTCGGGCCGGACAGTGGGATACCAGCTTGCAGGGGGTACGCTGCAATCAGCGAGACGTACGCAGCAGTTCGAGTCGAAGATGCGGGGAAAACGGTCCGTTTTCCAAGGCGATCTCACGGCGGTGAAGTCCACTGGTCCTGGGACTTCGTTCAGGGGGCAAGCTCACACACAAGCACTTGGAGATCTCTCAGCACAAGTCAAATAAAAGTTTCTTGAGTCTTTTCTTCCTCTTCTTCAGCAGCAAGGCAACCACTGCAGGCTAATCCCCCAGGTCAGGGACAGTACTCCTCCATGCAGCTTTTCCAGTTCCTTCAGGTCGGACAGAGGTTTCTTCTTGCCAGGACAGGATCTAGTTTCTTAGGAGCAGGGCTCCTACATTTATACCACAAATCCTTCAGGCAAGGGCCCCCCTTGCCTGAACTAGGCAAGGGGGGCCCTTGCCTAGTTCAGTCCAGTTCTGGAGCACTTTGTTGATGCGATGCAGGCTTCTTCTTTCAGGGTGCAGGGCAGAGCCATCAGACGCTCCACAGGGGGCTCCACAAGAAACGATGCTGGCGCATGGGGGGCGACCCAGGTGGCTGGGTCTCCCCCATTCGCCAGCAACGTTTCTTTTAGCAACCATAGCTGCCACTTGCAGCCAGATTTTTGGGTATTTGGGCCATGTCAGTTCTCCAGACACACACGGTACATGCCATCTGGGATCTAAAGGGATTTCCTGTTCCAAAACTTCTGACATGATGCGGACCACCTTTTTCCAATATATCTGTATGACTGGGCACTCCCACAGGATATGGAAGAATGTTCCTTTCTGGGTACACCCCCTCTGGCACTCCTCAGTAGAAATACGCCCCAATCTAAACATAAGTGTGCTGGTGCAGTAGGACCTGTGTAATATCCACAATTGGACGAGTCTGAATCGTGCCTTGATTGCCACCTCCCTGGGGCTTTGCACCGCCTCCTCCCAGTCATCGTCCTCTAATAGGCCTACATCCGATTCCCACACCTCCTGAATTTTAAATAATAGATCTGGTGAATTGTTTATAATTTTTTTGTATGTGTAGGACAGTGCCTTCTCTGGAATTGGGCCCAGCAGTAGTCTGTCCTCTAGTGGACTATATTCTGGGACCTGATCCCCATCTTTAAGATGACGTCTTAAAGCGTGTTTCAATTGCAGGTATCGATAGTGCTCCGTGGGCGCTAACTGAAATTCGGTCTGTAGTTCTGCAAACTTCAACATTGCCTGTGCCCGCCATATGTCCCCCAAATATACAATATCTATTAGTTTCCATTTCGAGAAGCCCTGCAGTTGGCCCACCTCTTGGAGCTCGTCGCTGGTCCAAAGGAGAGTCTATTCGGTCAGGCGTCCAGCCCAGCCCAGGAATCGATTGGCCTTGGTCCATGCTCTCAATACTAGTTGACTGAGTGGGACTAGTCCCATCTGCTTTCCCTTTTTGTAGAGTACGCCTATATAGCCTTCTGCCCCCATTGCCCAGTGATCCACTCTATAAGCCGGATCATTCTTGTCAGCAAAAACCCAGTTGTCCTTGAACTTTTGTTTCAGTATTGCTTTGCTCTCAACAAAGTTGTCATTGGTGGTTGTCCTCTTAACTCTTGTAAACTGAAAGAATGGCAAATGTACTTTGAGTGACCAATCATGAAAACTGCCAAAATGCAATATGCTATTTCTGTCTGTCTGTTATTTTTTTTTTGTAACCATTTTATATTGAGACATACCGACTAGAGCGTGTTACAGCAGCAAGCATCCACAAGGTAGAGTACAGTTGGAACAGGATAACAATTCTTATGCATGGTGGCCGAGTGTTCATGTGTCTGTTGCTTTATGATATAGTCTAGTCTGACCTCTATCCCCAGCTTGATTCTATCTGGCGTTGGCTTAATATGTGGGTTAATTTGATGTTAGTGGGCATTTCTATGAGATTTTGTATTTCCTGGCTTTGAGTCCTTGCATATCAGAAAAATATTCTGCATATAACAATAGATCATTTTTCCATTCTCTTGTGTTGTAGATAAGTACAGTCTTGAATGTGTACATACATTTTCATTGGCTGGTATTGCGTCAAAGCCCATTGAAATGTTCTTGAGCTATAAAGAATCTGTACCATTTACTTTACAAGTGTTGCAACGTAATTAGGTATCTCCAATAGTTATGTCCCAATTAATCCCTCAAGATCGGTTTGAAAGATTGATCATTCAACAATTTCAATAACTTCAATATGTGAAATTGATATGAATGAAGAATTCACCTTTATTATGCACAGTATGTGTGAAGAATTTGTTGTATAGTTTCCTTATGAAATCTCCACTGTCTTTTATACAGAAGAGCATTTTTGCCTCCAATTGTAGTAGAAAGTGATCTACGATTTTGCCCAAAGATACCAAGATGGAGTCAACTGCTAATACCGTAGGCCTCATAGGGGCATCTTGTAAGTTTTTATGGACTTTTGGCAGCACATAGATGTGTCACGTTCGCAGAAATTCTGTTTAAGAATTTCTTCATACTATCCATAGTCCAGTTCAGATCTAAAGGTTTTGCGAGAATCTTCATTAATATCTGTTGATATTTTGTTGTAGGTTTTAACATAAATTGTTGTAACCCTGGGGGGTGTGGCCAAGTCGGCCAAGATGGCTAATGTCTAGGCCTGGGCAAAAATGTCGTTCCGTTCGCGGAAATTGCGATAATTTGACATTTTCGCGTTCAGCGGAGAGCGCGAAAATGTCAAAATTTCCGCTTTCCGCAGCTTGGCGATAATTTGTTTCTTGCTCGCGCTGTAAAATAATACATTCTCGCGCGCGCGCGATCGCCTTACCTGAATCCCTGCGTTCGCCGACAAGTTTTCTTGATCCGGTCGCATTCTCCATGAGATGTCGGATTGTTTTTAGCCATTTGCGCTGTCTCGCGACAGTTCGCGCCCGCAGTGACGTCATGCGTCGCGCGATCACGTCTTTCTTCTCGCGATCATGCACCGCAAGACAACTCAAAACAAGATGGCCGCACCCGCGAGCAACCACATGGGTAAGTTGGCGACCCGCAACCATGCAGAAAATCTCGCGAACATGGGGGAAAAAAAATTCCGCATCTTCGCGATATTTCCACTTGTTTGCGATAATTTTAAACATTTTCGCGATAATTTGCGAAAGTGGATTTCGCAAATTCCGCCCACCCCTGCTAATGTCCCTCCTTGAGCTCTCTGCTCTCCTGACGAGACTCCGCATTAATTTTGCTGCTGGCACCAGTTTCCACCCCGACAAGGGGGCCAGTTAACCTTCCCTTTGGTCCGGATCCTGTTGGTGCCGTCCGCTGCTGGTGGGACCACAGTGGGGATAATCGGCCTGGGCCTTTGCTGCGGCACAGCACACACAGTTGGCGGTGCTGGGTTGCTGCCTCAAGGCCGTGGCCCATGCAGCGTCTCTGCCGACAGGCGCGGTGCCTGGAGGGTGCTGCTGAACTGGGGACTCCCGAGTCGTTGGCCACTCCCCACGCCCTCCTCCCCAGGGATTTCCCAGCGGCTGGGTGGCTCTGCGAGGTTCCGCATGGCCCAAATGGCCGCGGAGTGAAAAATGCCTAGAGCAGTGCTTAATTTGTGCAGGTGCTTTCTGGTGCTTAGCACCGGCACTTGTTTATCAGGGCTGGGTCTAGACATGAGTGGCAACTTACATTAATGACTGCAGGGCACAAGGTGTGTCCGAAAATACATTCTGTCTCCACTCTCCCCATAATAAATACATGCCTGCCCTTCAATCAGTAGTGGCGGTGGGTGGGCCACTGATTGGGCTGGATTATGTTCTGACTGTGGGTCTGCTCTGTGGCAGCCAAGGCAGTGTGCGTAACTTTTTTTTAAATTCCACGCCCCGTCCGGTCAGCCAGCCTTATCGTCATTCATGAGGGCGAGGCACACATTCATGAGTCATGACGCATGCACTGGCAGTTGAGCACGACAGGGCTATTATCTGAAGCAGTCTGTTGTGCAGTGTGCAGCAGCAGGCCTCTAAAGGCATTCACCGTAACTGTAACACCGTAAGTAATCAACCAACACTGCTTTTTTAGGTCTCGGCTCGAAGGCTGCGCTTGCGCAGTCTCGATCCGAGATTTAATGACTTGGAGAAGAGGGGCTTGAACCCGCCCCTCTTCTCCCCTGTTCTCCATTGGCTGGCCTCTTCAATGCTGGCCAGCCATTGGAGAAGAGGTCCCGTCACTCCGATCATGCCCCGTCCTTTTCGGATCGGGGGGGCGTGTTTTTTGCAGAAAGTCTAATTATCTCCTCCAGCCAATGGCTGGAGGAGATAACAGCAAAACACGCCCCCGAATCCGAAAAGGACGCTGCGTTTCTCCGAGGCATTTCTGCTCTGCCTCGGAGAAAGGCGGTGGTGTGCTTGCCTTTTGCTCTGCCTTGTTAAAGCTCCTGTTGCTGTTTGCTTTTTCCTTTGGGCTCGGGAGGGCGGGACAGAGCAGTTACTATGCCACGCCCCACGCTGCTTCCAGCGGCCCGACCTCCGCTCGTCGCCGTGTTTACAACTGCGACACCCGTGACTAGAAACACACGCCTTTACAGCAAACTCATTAGCTGGGATGGGGATCCTATGTCGTCACTAGATTCCCATCATGCCCCGGGCTGTATCGCAGGCGCACTGAGACAAAACTCCAAAGGCTTCGGCGAGTGCAGACAAGCAAGATGGCGGGCTCCTCTGATCCCCTGGAGGAGATGCTCTTCTCCGAGGTGGACGAAAAAGCCATCGGCGACTTAGTGGGTTCTCTGGAATCGCAGCTGACTGGACACGGGCCTGGTGCAGCGGGGGGTGGAACTTGGGCTTCTCGGGGGCTGAGCACTGCTCAGCAGCAGCACAGAACTGGTGGCTCAGTGCTCAGTAGAGGAGCGACTGTAAGCGGCGGCAAGAGCCAGCTTCTCTCTACTGTCAGTGCTCAGCCTGTTGCAGGTGCGCATGTGAACAGTCAGGGCAGGCAGCAGCAGCCGTCGCATGGAGCACCCCATGTCACAACATCGATGGCTCCCCATGCCAGTGTATCACTAATGAGCCCGTCTGTCCCAACCACAGCGCTAAGAAGTTCCACATTACCAGCAGCCACTTTGCCACCGGTGAGCCCTTCTGCCCCTGCAATAAAAACGAACTCCGCGCCCCTTCCTTCTTTATCTACACCTATCAGGAGCTCGACTCTGCCTGCTGCTAACAGTCACCTCCACCAGCCTACTCAGCACAGCTCCGCGTCGCATACGTATCCTGCAGGGGCAGTCGGCAGCGCAAGCAGCAGTAGTTCAAACATGACTATTCTATGCAGTCCCAAAAGTGCATCTCCCGCCGCTCATCAAAGTCCGCTTCAAGCCAACTTGATGTATGGCGCCAACCAGTCCTCTGTCCATTTTCAAAGACCTCAAGCTCACATAGCAGCCATTACACAAAATGGGCATTGTAGCTCAGTTGACCCTCTATTTATGCAGAATGTGGACTGTGCAAGGCGCACTTACGCACCAACGTCAGTAACACATGTTGTCAACCACCAGATTCCATCTATAACTCACTGTAAACTGGACTCGCAAATGCAGCCTAAAACATCAGTTGTGCAACTTCACCATGCTGCAGGAGCCTCGCCTTGCAAACCCTCAACGTCTCTTCCAATGATGATGCCTCCCACAAGTATAACGCACAATACTCCATGTTCTGCCTCTGTAGTGTCCAACAACGACACCCTGCGCACCAGTATTACACCGTCACCCCTTGGGTTGGGTGTTCCATGTTCTGCTGCAGGTGGCATGCAGCAGAGCACAGTTGCACATGTCATGTCCAACCCATCACTGTCGCCATCACTGAGCCATGCGATGGCGACTCCACCGAGAATAGTTTCCCCACAGCTCATTATGCAGCCTCCTCAACAAAGCACAATCCAGTTGCCTCCAGGTCTTTCTATACCACCTGGTAAGTGAAATTGTAATAATTGCAGCCTTCTCAAGTTTTTAATTTGGACACACCATTCTGTATTCCATGTTTGTATTGATGATACCTATACATGAATCATAGTTATGGAAAAACTTTCTAGACTTTTCACATATTGTGAAACTAAGCATAGCTAAGAATAGATGATTAAATCCTCAGTGATTTCAGAATTTAAGGACCATGGTGAGATCCTAAAGAAAAAATCATCTAAAGGATTAAGTGTTTATAGTTGTTTTGTTTTTGTTTCATGTAAAAATATCTGTTGGACTTGTGAATTTGTTTTGATGGACTCAAGTGAGATCCAAACCTTGTATTTTTTGATTGAAACATAACAGGCTCATTGTGAGATCACCTCAACAAAGCATAATTCAGTTGCCTCCAGGTCTTACTATTATACCACATGGTAGGGAAAATTGTAATCCATGGAGCCTTCTTGCCTTTTCAATTTGGGTACACCATTCTGCATTCCAGGAATACAGAGTGGTGTGTGATACCACCCCATTGGTTAAAAAAATGGTGAAGATAAGATCAACTATGGAGGAGTGGGAAATTGTCTAGAAAATGTGTGATTACTACATTTCCTTTCCTATATTTCACACCTACACTGACTGGTGATCACAATATGAGATGAGGGAGGCTGACTGTATTTAGGGAATTTACGTCTTTTGAGCATTAAAAAGAAAAAAATGGAGATGACAAAAGTCCCGTCTTCGGAATATATATTCCTTGCTGGCAGGTGCGGTGCGTCCATTGGGTCGTGGGGGCGTAGCCCCCCCGCCCGCGCGCACCCGCCAGTAGCTTGCCTCTCTCGCGATGCCCCGCCCGTAGCTCCCTCGCGATGCCGAGGGTGGGGAGAACTCAACTGACAATGCATGTCAGTCAGCATGACGTCGGACCGTGGGCGGTCCGGCGTCATTGTTGACTGACAAGCATTGTCAGACCAGACAGCACTGCAGCACAAGTGCGCATGAGTGGGCATGGTGAGCTAGTTTTTAACCCGTGCCCAGTCATGCGCACTTGTGTTTTCACGGATTTGCGCATGCCCATTAGGAGCCCCTCGGTCTCCTAATGGGCAGGCGGCGGGCGAGGAGTAGGCTGTGCCCTCAGCCAATCCTGGCGCTGCAGCAGCGCCAGGATTGGCTGAGGGGTTGCCACTGCAGTGCTGACGTGACGTGACGACGTGCTGTTCAACTTCCATCCAGTTTGAAGAGGCGCCAACGCGGACCAGGAGCAGAGGCGGTCAGCGGTAAGACTAGAGGGGCTGTAGGCGCCAACGGACGGACCCGAGGTGGCGCGGACATGCTGAGGACCTCAGGTAGGATTTTTAATAAATGTATTTTAACACTCCCCACCCCGCGCGACACCCCCCGCGACTTCCCCCCGCGCGACTCCCCCCCCCCCAGCCGCGACTGCAACCTGTGCTTGATCCGCAGGTACAAGGTTTAAATGTTTGTGCTAATGCGGGGATGTCTGCAACTGTTCTCTCGAATCCTGTTTTTCCTTGGAGTCAAGAATACAGGACACCAGCTGGGTCATGTGAAAAGTAAAAGAAAAGTTTAAAGATTTTGTAGTGTATTAACTTGTATGTTAGCATGCAGTTTTTTCTTTTTCTGTTACTTTAAGGAGGAAGGTGATGTTGAACATGCAACGTACGAAGGCAATGTATGTTGAAGCATTATGATGTGTGTTGTTTACATTCAATATAACCTCATGTGCAGAGAACGGCGAGGAGGATCACATAAGTACTAGTCAGTTACTGTGGGATCCTGGCTGGCCGGTCGCAGCACATCGTGGGTATTCTTTACTTTGAAATAAATCCTTTTGAAGTTTTCTACGGGATGCATTCATGACGGACAGGTGCATGCAGAGTGCAGGGGCATTCCCCGAGGTGGCTTGGATTCCTCTCAGTGCACAGTGCGTGTGTGTACATTAACGGATTCATGACGGACAGCTGCATGCACATTTCAGGGGTCGTTTCCCCGGGTCGCGTGGTTTCCGGTCCGGGCCCTGTTTGTGTACAGTGACTTGTGCATGCGGAGTGCAGCGGCTTTCCCTGAGGTGGCTTGGTTTCCCGTCAGTGCACAGAGTGTATGCAGTGACGGTCCGGATGCATGCACGGTGCGTGGCTCGCTCCCCTGCACATTTTACGCCCCACCACTTTCAAATGTCACCAGCCGCGACTGCTTGCTGGAGAGACTTGAAGAAATGGCCTTGTATATCAAGATGAGAGAGGGCGGTGGGAGAACCAACATCATTATTATAGACAGCTGTACCGAAAGTATCAATACATGTGCTGAATCAAGAACATTTGCATAAAGTTATGTTTAATTGGCTCTATATGCCCGAAAACTGAAAACCATGTTCCGGAAATCTAGTGAATGATGTTGGCGACAGTGTTGGAAAGGCTTTGCATCACCCGTCAGTGTCAGCCACGTTTAAGCAGGACATCTGTCCCTTTCTTGCACTCAGGTGTCTAAGGGTGATGCGAGACCCGTAACCTGTCTAAGCAATTGAAACTGTTTAAGTACTTAAATGACAGGTTCCATAGGAGGCCACAATAATCAAATAAAAACATTTGAAAAGACAGTCCCTTGCTCCATTTTCACCGCTGCTTTGACTTTCATTGGTTGTGTGTTATGGTACAGCTGTTCCCACATTTGTACTTTGCTGCATCTTAAGTGTCGCACTACTTCCACAGCGCGTTTGTTTGGTCACCGTGCTGTTGTCTTTTCTTGGACTGCATATGCTCCTGTCTTTCCACCTGAAGCATCTGTCCTTCAGTTTTTAAACTGTAATACCTAAAGGATTCAGTGTTGTCAACATTCTGTCTTTGGATGTACCTCACTATTGCTTACTTACCACCAGTATGGTTTGAAACTCAATTGAAGAGAGCGTTTTAATGATTATCAATTAATTTGCACATTTAAACAGTGTATGTATTATTTAAGTTAGCCATTGAGAAGGGTTCTTTTCCAGAGTAAGGATGAATTGTATTACTTTTTCCCTTGAAGAAGGGTTGCCCGAAATGCATTGTGTTGAATTTGTGAAGACTGAAATGGAAGTATTTGTCACATTGAAAGCTATTTATTGCTACATTAATAAGAAGGACTAAGATTATTTCTGAAGAACATTTATTGTGACCATAATTAAATGGATTTGCCCTGATTGAGACAAACTTTGCTTCTCACGTTAATTTGAGTGTGTGCATAACCATTGATTGCTTTGACATCTGGCCCAGAAAAGGCTTGTTGGGGTAGCACGCCTTATATTGTTATTTTCTACACAAAACTTACTGAGTTCACTCGCATGGTGTAGTACAGGTTCTTAAGTTTCTGGTTGTTTATCAGCCATGGTGTCTCAGTGATACTCATTTTACATGCCCAACATTTAGGCCATGAGGAGATTTGCTTTCCTTAGCTGGTACACAATAAACGCTGGAGAATATCTTTGTGTCTCGGCTGGCTAGTTTATAATCGGCCAGAATAGAGAAAACAGTGCCCAAGATATCCTCTTTCCGTCCTTTTCCAGTTCCCCATACTGAGTGTTACCTGTTTTTGGTGACATCGGACAATGAGCAAACTTGAGGCAATCAGAGACTTCACTTTCTGATATTGTGGAAATATGGATTTTTCTGGTCAGTTATGTCCCCTATCTTGGACCCCAACGGTTCTATGTGCATATCACAAGTACATGTATGTTTCCTCCAGTTCCAGTTATGAAGACGCAAATACATGTGCGTCCAACGTCAACATGTCCTCTGTCAGATCCGCCATGAATAGGCCGGATATTCCATTCCTAAATATGAAAGGCCACCAGCTTTATATGGTTCACTTATGCCATTTTACAGTCCAGGCAAGTAGGCCCTGATTCTGTCATCAAAACTCTTCTTGCCTTCTGCCTCTGAAAGCTCCAGTCTGAGCCTGCATCTGTGACCATGAACTTTGTCTCATTCTCTGCGCGGCTCACGAAGCCTGACATCAGCCTATTCTCTGCCAAGAACTGTATTTCACCTTCGAATTATCTGCTTCCCCCTCAGCCGATGCATTCCTGCCTAGTAGCTTAAGTAAACATTCTTCCAGTCACCGAGCAAAAGGCCCGGCTTCTCTGCCCTTATGCAAGTAATTCATAGCCCTGTTACCATGGAATATTCCTACCCCCTCGCATTCAGTGTAGACACTTAGACGCTTGTACACGCACGCACAGTCAGTATAGAATAGATTCTGTCCGAGAGTCCTTCTTTCTTGGATAACATAGTTCTTTAAACATAGGATGTTAGATATGATTTGGGATTAGGTTGACTTGACCCCCCAGACTTTTTGTCTCCACATGTAGAGTTAAATGTCAAGTCCCCTTCACCCCCTAGTTACACGTCAATTACACGTCATACTGCTGCGCGCGCATCTATGCCAAGTATTATCTTATAGATCCACCTATACATGACATCACAACCAATTATGTTCCTTTTTACTCTTTATTACACCCATTTCTGGTTACGCAGACAAATTGTCATTTTCCTTATCAATGGTTACGCCTACTGCATTCGCTTCATTGTAATGTATGCACTATAAAAGTTACTTCTTGTCAATAAAGTATGTACTTCACTTCCTGAACCTCCGGGGTGATGGAACTTGAAGCATCCGATTATAATCGATTATTGGAATAAAGCCTATTCCGAAACTCTAATATCACGGATTCTGCCTCTCATTTTACTGAGCTATTTTATAATGTTTCTGTATCAAATTCAGTCCCGGTAAAGGAATTTTATTTACCACAATATGTTAATAGAAACTTTGGGGAAGTCCCCCCGCCCCCCCACCCACACACAGAAAGCTGGGAAGGAAGTAGTGGTGGCCCACCAGTGGCCCCGTAGGACAGAGAGTATGCTGGTAGGTGAGTTAGGGTAGAGTGGGGCAGTTGATTGAAGTAGGAACATCATTGTGAACACCATCGTGGTGCTAACCTCAGTGGCCAAGATCGTGGATGTGGGTCAGCTTTCTGGGTGCGTCTTGCCAACTAGAGCCAGGATGGCGTAAGCAGTCTCAGTAAATGGAAAGGGGGAGCTGGACTCCCCTATACCTACTGATGATAGAGGGCCCCATATACATAATTGGTTGAGAGCAAACCTTTGCACAAGCTGCGCATCGACCTACATAAATCTGAAGTAAACGTCCTCATCGGATCTCTGATACAGCAAAGTATCAATGGGCCACAGAAATAAGAGTGGGGAGTTAGAAGAATTCGTAAATCTTTAGCAAGGGACATAAAGCAGGTCAGTTGCTTGTAAATATAATGAGCAAACAAGGCATGAGTGGCATTTCTAAATGAACAGCGAAATGTTGGCCATTCTTAGGCTATTTGTCTGTGTGGCAGAGAAATTTATGCAGGTCCTCTTGGACAAAATGGGAGCTCTTGAAAACACAATAAATGCAATTGTGGGAGTCCAGCGAAATTTCATGGTGCTCCAAGGGCTCGTTGCTGCAACTGTGTACAAGTGAGAGTAAGGTAGAGGTATCCAGGAAGCCCCCTATCAATTTTGAAATACCCCAGGGCTTTGTCCCGTCTGCCATAATCTTCACCCTCCACATGACACCATTGTGAACCTACTCACTAACAGCCAACATCAAAATTCACCAATTTGTTGAAAGCACACCACTCTACATAAATTAATCCTCTGCTGTCAACATCGATTAACTTAAGCTCTACCTCTTTCTCATTCAGATCTGGATTTTACTCACCTACTTTAAGCTCATCCTCACCAAGACTCAATTTCTCCATATTTGCCAACAGCAACAAACATCATCTAGTCCAAACCTGGCTCATCGACATAATTCTCGCTATGAGAGAGTTGGTGTTGTTTGAAAGTTGTGTCTAATATATCTTTAACATGCAGCTGCAACCAATGCCAGTTCACTTGGATTCAGCGTCCACACTGACCTGTCCATCAGTGAACAAAGTCCCAAGAAGACAAAGATTATATAGTACCAGCTCTCCCTCTTGAAAATAGTGAATCCTTACCACCATTGACAGTGTTTTCAAAAGTGCTGTCCAAGCCCTACTGCTCTCTCGTCCTTTTTTAGGTCTCGCCTGAGCCAGCGCGCATGCGTTGCTCTGCGAGACTTTAAGTAAGGGCTTTTTAACTTTAAACACACGCTCGTGCGTGTGCTTTATTTTTTAATCAAACCTATTGGCCTTTGCGTGCGTCTTTCTAAGAAAGATGCAATGCAAAAACAACAGTTGATGGACAGAATGCAGAACAATGTCATACATTCACCCCAGTACAGAGATCTGGGCCTAAATCCATAGTTTTTTTGCTCACCATGCCGTTCCAGTTTGAACCCAGCCATATGCAAATCAGTCTTGACCCTGTGCCTCATGGGAACAGTCCAGCCCGAACTGCCAAGCCAGGTCCTCCCTGGACTGGAAACAAGCATCCTAGGACCGGTTTCGGAGTTTCACCCCTCTTCAGCCAGGATAGCTTGATTCCAGTGGCATGGAGAGCACGGGGCCCACGTCTGGGCATCCCCTTCCCACTCGGGGTGACAAATGCAAAAACAACAGTTGATGGAAAGAATGCAAAACAATGTCCTACATTCACCCCAGTACAGAGACTTGGGCCTAACTGTTGTTTTTGCAATTCTAAGAAAGACAGCACGCAATTGGCCAAAGGCGGGTGCATGGCCTGCCTACTCTCTGCCTTGGCCTAGGGTCCGCAGGGGTGACAGCAGTGCCATCTGTAACCAGTTATCTTAATTGGACACAGATGGCGGTCAGCGCTGGTCGCGTTGGGTTGTCCTGTGTTATTAGCGCGTTCGCGGTCGCCCCGCTGCCCTGCTTGTTCGTTTTATTATTGTCTTTACGGGAAAGAAACCACCAGGGCTACTTGAGAAACTTCAGGGCAGATGAGCACTGAGGGGTGTGACTGGCAGTGGGCCTGAATACTTAAAACCAAGCGCCCCTTATGCCTCCTGCCTCATCACATATACAAGCATTTACAATGCAATGGTCTCGGCATTGGTAAAGTTAGAGCTATTGGCATTACTCATGACATTATTTTTGTTTATGTTTTTGTTTTTAAAACATTTAAAGAAACGGCATTGTTATTTACAATGTCAATAGCTTAATCACTCTCAAATGCGAGACCTATTGCATTTGCACCCACACACAGAGCCACCTACACACACACTGATTAAGCTATTGACATTGTAAACAACAATGCCGTTTCTCTACATGTTTTAAAAACAAAAACATAAACAAAAATAATGTCATGAGCAATGCCAATAGCTCTAACTTTAACAATGCCGAGACCGTTGCATTGTAAATGCTTGTCTTGAGCGTGGTTGCAGTGTAAACTTGGTATGAATGAGCAAGCAATAATCAATCTTATGTAATGACTCCTCCGAGTCCGACTCCGAGCTATCATGGCACTTTCGCCGGCACCGTGTGCAATCCCGGAAAGCAAAAGGGTTAGAAACTGCAACGAAAATACTTTGCATGCAATTAATTATGAGATTCAAGGTTCCCTATGTGTTAGCACTTGATCCGAAGTCCATATATTGTCCCAGTACTCTAATATTATTTCTTGAAAGTCACAGATTCTCCCCTTTTAAGAACTCTGAAAACTCAATCAGTAATTTCATCTGAGACCACCCACGGTGGGGGGGGGGGGGCAGAACTAGAGTCAAATTCGAATTTTTGATCATTTCGGTGATGCGTCTTCCGAGCCGATCCCCTTGAATTCTCAATGCCAAGCCTCAAGCACCTGAGGGGCTCCGTATTTATACTTTGGCTCCTGATTGCGGGAGAGCTGGAAGTCCGAGTTTTGAAAGGACAGGTAAGTATATGAAGTCCAGGCTCCACAGTGCCACAGAAAGCAGGCCTGTTAATAAAGGAAGTAACCATAACTGCATTAACATTTCGTAACCCAGTGAGTAACCAACGCTGATTCTTCTTGCGCATAGTCACTGACGTAAATTGTTGTAATTAAACTTTGAGTGTTATGATTATTGGAAATACAGTGCTAAATATTGGGGTATGGTGTGTTCCACTTCAACTCATATCAGGAAGGATTGTCTCCTTATTTTTTAATTAATCATGTTGTTATGAGCTGTTGGATGCAGTTAATATGTTCCAGTTTTTGACAATGAGATGTCGTTAGATTTTGGTGTCCTGAGATCGAGAAAACTGTTGTGAAAATCTTTGAAGCTTTGGTAAGCTGTCTTGATGATGGTCTTACTTTATGGTGGTCTAGACAGTGTATGAACATTATAATTTGGATACATAGTCTAATTTTAGTGGAACCCTGAGATCAGCTGGGCTACATGCTTAGCTGCGTATTGGTGATTTGTTGTGACTGGTTAGTTGAACATTTTCTTTGGCATACATCAATGCATTAAACCCCCTACTACTATGTGGTGATTGCTTGATTTCAGAATGTATTTTGATTGAACTTTTCACCAGAGATAGAGCTGAAATTGGCCAACGTTAGCTGCACTAAAGGTTTAATGTAAAGGGTGATAGAAGACAACATTAGCCTTTTACATCAATAAAGTCACTGTTAGCTGTTTAGAGGCTCAATGGGAAGGGCTGAAACTATATTTTCCTAGCCTAGCAGTTTGATTTCTCTCTACTCTGCCATCAACTGCCACGTCCGTTATGGGCAGTGGAATGCGTCACCATATTAGTAGGTTAGTGATGCTCTTGCCATGTGGCAGTGAGTAAACAAACTACTGCCCTGTCACTGTGGGACTTAGGAGTGCACCTTCCCAAGCATTCATGGAAGTAGGAAGTATGGAGAAGAAATTCAGTATTTTTAGATTCCCTTACAGAGAAGGCAGTGGCTTTCATTTCCCTATATCTAATAGGTTAACAACTGCAGCTTTCTACATGGCATCAAGAGAAACATGAGCGGGATAACATTCTGCACTGCTGTCTATGTAAGAGGTGCAGAAGTGGACTGGCCTACGGAAAATCTGGCAGTGCCTGAAGGGCTGGTCTAACAGATTTGTGAATGGGCTGTTTTTTTATTAGTGTATGAGCCTGTTTTACTGTTTGGTGTGCTGGTTTTTACAGTTGATTTCCTGATATTAAGACAAACACTGCTTACAGCAACCACAAATGTATGTATGCTTGCATACCTTGCAAAACACTTATACAGCATGTCTGTACAAATTCATAACTGCCCTCATTTGCAACTGTGGTCCACATTTTGTTAGCTATCTGGTTTGCTAATGTGGGCCACTTTTAATTTGGTGCCTATTGTATATTCCAATCCAGATCTGAGGTGGTGGCAGTGGAGCAGCAGGAGTTAGAGTTAGGAATAGATTCAGCCACCACCAAAATATATTCAGGTACAATTGTATTCTGTGGTAGAACTTGAAGGACTTTTCAATAGCCCTCAGAAGCTAAAGAATAGTCAAGTGTATTTAGGAGTATTTATTGTCCGTCACACGGAAAACATCTTTGACACTCCAAGACATGTCTTTGGAAAAGTTTTGCATTAACTCTCTTTCTTATCTGGCACTTGACCAGAAATGACCTTATATGGAAATCACAACATCTCCTGTGAGACCAGTGCTCTGAGAGGTGATAATGCAGTAGACATGACAGGCACATGAACCTGTCAAGCTGAGCCTGACGTTGTTGGCCTCTTTTCTGTGCTGCAGTATGTATCTTTTTAAGGCATAATTCTGTCAGGTAACTTCCTGATTTTCTTGTCAGATAGTCAATTTCCTTTTTTTTTTTTTTTTTTTTTTTTATTTAGCCAAAAGTGAAAACAAGAAAGGAAATGGGTTAGAGAACGTATCATGACATCAAGGCAAAAAGAAACAAACATTTGCAGTCTATAACACTTAACACTTAATCCCATTGTAGACAGAGCCACATACGATCTATTCTATTTTGAGCAGAGGGACCCCTAGCTTTGGCTAAAGCAATCTCCATCTCATATACCCCTCTTAGTAGCAGCCAAAACTCTGCAAGCGTTGGAGGTTTTGAGTCTATCCATACTCTAGCAATGCATAACCGACAGCAAGTCATTATAATGGAAAATAAAGAAATAGAAATAAAACCAGAATCCTCCATAATCCCCAAAAGAATCTCTTTCTCAGAGATAATAATGTTACGACCCGACATATTGCATAGCTCCTTAGCAATCAATGACCAAAAGGTAGAGAGTGCTGGGCATGTAATAAACATATGCCTAATATCTGCAGCGTACAATAAACATTTAGGGCAATGAGTTTTAGATGTAGCATTAGAGACCGCCCATTTAGAAATAGTATCGGGCGTGTAATACAAAAGAAATAACATACGATGCTGCTGGAGTTTTAAATTAATAGAGGTAACAGAAGTGTTAATAGTTAACAACGACCTGTACAGATCTGTTGTGGTAATGCTAATACCAAAATGCCGATTTAGTTTTTCTACAGCCTGAACAGCATCATCGGTTACCCCTATAAGTAAATATTTGTAAATTTTCCCTATGCAGCCCCTACCCTTAAATTGTAGAATTACCATTGCAGACTCACCCATTATATTGACGGACAATAAGCCTTCCCCGTTAATAAAAAAATCCCTAATTTGCAGATATTTAAAAAAGGAATAGTGTGGGATCCCAAATTCATCTCTAAGGGAAGAAAAAGATCTGAATCCATCCTGATCATACAATTGCCCTAGCTGAAGTACACCGCGACGGTGCCAGATCTTCCAGGCAGAGTCCCCAAAAAGAACCCCCAAACGGGGATTTTCCCTTAGATAGGTGTTTGCATGCAAATCAGGGATATTGTAAGACTTTGCAATGTCACGCCATATCCAGAAAGCGTGTCTCAATACCTTAAAACGAACACGTTTAAAGTAGTTCGTGTCGAACATCCTAAATAATACAAATTTATACTCTGACCCACAAACTAATTCGTATGCAGGCCACGTTTGAAATATTCCAAAACCTGCCGTCAGGCTCTGTAGCCGGGTAGCAAAAGCAGACCAGAAGTATAATTTAAAGTCAGGAAGACTGAAGCCCCCCTTTTCGTATGGTAATTTGAGAAATTTGATAGCCCGTCTGGCCCTTTTGTACCCCCAAATAAAACTGCCTATGATGCCATCCAATTTTTTAAAAAATGCATGTGGAACCCGTAAAGGAATACTCCTAAACAAATACAAGAATTTTGGAAGGACATTCATCTTAATAATATTACAGCGCCCCCAAATGGTTAAAGGAAGTTGATGCCACTTGCGTAAATCTGAGGCAACTTTCTTCATCAACGGTTCATAATTAAGTTTTACTATTTCTTCCGTATGACTGTTAAGGCAAACACCTAAATATATGGCTTTTTGGGTAACACCCAGCCTAGGTAAGTGTGGGGTATGTTCGATATTAGTTATGGTTTGGGTTTTATTAGTATTAAGTTTATACCCAGAGATTGATCCAAATTGCTGTGCTTCCAGAACAATCTCCCTCATCGCTTGAACCGGTTCTGTTGTAAAGACGGCTATATCGTCCGCATAGGCGGTTACCTTTATATGTACTTCATTGTAAGTAACCGGGATAATGTACTGGTTCCGTAACAGATGACGAATTAACGGTTCAATGTATATTGCGAAAAGCAAAGGTGAAAGAGGACACCCCTGCCGGGTGCCCCTCTGAATAGAAATTAAGTCTGATGTCAGTCCATTAAGCCTAATAACGGCCTGTGAGTTTGTATAGATTTTCTGGATAGCCGAGACAAACTTACGACTGATTCCCACTTCCAGCATTATAGTCCAAAGTGCTCTCCAAGAAACTCGGTCGAAAGCCTTCTCGGCATCCAACATTAACATTGCTACATTACCGCCCAAACATTGGGCAGCGTCAAACACTGCTATAGCTGTGTTAATATGCATTGTAGTGCCCCGCCCGGGGACGAAGCCGTGCTGTTGATCTGACACTATTGACTGTATAAGAGGGGCAAGTCGAGAAGACAAAATTTTAGAGAAGATTTTTGCGTCATGATCAATGAGTGAAATTGGGCGATAAGAGCCTCTCTCGACTGGGGGTTTCCCTTTTTTGAGGAAAACAACTATATTAGTCTGTTTCCAAGATAAGGGGGCGTCTTTGCCATTCAGTATGTCGTTGACAACCTTCATAAAGATCGGGCTCAGGGTTCCTAGGAAGGTTCTATAAAACTCCAAGGGCAGAGCGTCGCCCCCAACAGCCTTTCCTGAGGGTAAAGCCTTAATAGCTTCAAAAATTTCAGATCCATCCACGTCCCTGTCCATTGATAAAGTAGCTAAAGAGTTTACTGCATTCAAGCCACTCTCCTGTAGATAAGCTGCCAACGTTTGTAAATCACATATCGTATCGTCTCTGTAGAGATCTGCATAGAATTGCCTAAATTGCTCCAAGATCTCTACAGGTTGGTGGTAAGTCAGGCCATCCCCCCCAGTAATACACTTGATTTGCGTATAAGCCCTGGAATCCGCCAGCTGATAGGCGAGTACCCGTCCGATCCTTTCCCCATATTCATACTGATGCAGCCTAAATTTGTGATACTGGCTAGCAGCTTTCTCCTTTAACTCTCGAGTGATCTTAGCTCTTGCTATTATAAGCTGTTTATACGTATCAGCTTCCCGAGGGTCTTTATTCATTATGTCTTGGATATGGCGCTGTTCAAGTTCCAAACATGCCCTGCGCCCAGCACATGCGAGCCGCAAACTGATCTGGTTTTGACGGAATAGATACTGTTGGGTAATGCCCCTGATATAAGCCTTAAGGCTATCCCACACCGTAGACCATGCAGCAGAATCGGCATTAAACTCTAGAAAGTCAGTTAATTGTCCTTGCATAAACTGAATATAGTTATCGTTTATAAGCAAACTCTTAGGAAAGGTGAAGCCCCTCGGCGTCCGCTGTGTTGTTGATCCTAGGTGTATTGAGAATAATAAAGGATTATGATCCGATGTGATTTTTTGACAGACCTCAATATTAGAATTTACCAAGCGGGCTTGTTTGACAAACACCATATCTATCCTCGAATATTGACGGTGGGGTTGTGAAAAGTATGTAAAGCCATTAACTAAAGGATAAGACTCCCTCCATAAATCGACCATCTGGTGTATACGCATCAGGTCTTTAATAGCCGCCCTGGTGGATACCATTCTCACCCGACCTGTGGTATTTGAGGAGTCTATCTTCTGATCTAAAACGCAGTTAAAGTCTCCCATGAATATAAGTTCGCCATCCCAACCCAGCAGCTCTGAATTTAAAAACGAAATATCCGCTGGGCAGTCATTGTTCGGACCATAAACCACGCAGATTGTAATTTTATGATTATATGCCATTAATTGAGCGATCACCCAGCGTCCCTTACTATCGCCAAGTGTACGTAATGGTGTGAAATTTGTATTTCGAGCTTGTAAAAGAGCAACGCCACGAATTGAGACAGTCTGAGAGGTGCAAATTATCAGCTAGAATCCCATTTGCTTGAAAAGGTTACGATCCTTAAAAGCCAGGTGAGTCTCGGTAAGACCAATGATCTGTGGTTTGTATGCTTTTAGTTCCTCCGAGACTAATCGACGCTTAGCGAGCGAATTCAAACCAGCTACATTCCAGCACATTGTACGGATTCTAGACATAAATTCCCTATTATTAATCTTAGCCACCGTCCCTCCAAACCCCTATCTTGTCCTACAAAAGGGTTCCTATGTAGACCTTTGACACTCTTTTGGCTGTTTTCATTTTTTTTAACCCCCACCCACCCATCCCACCCCCCCACCCCAAACCTACCTACTCGGGTGACTCCCACCTTGACCAGTGCAATCAAACAGATCAGATCAAACAGTTCCCCACACCAAGATACCTGTGGCCACCCTGTCACCCCCCTGTGCCTACGGAGCGGAATCACCCCCTTCCCTGCTGTCATCAGGACAGCACTATGCCGAAGTGCACCCCCAAGAACCCCCCCCCCCCTGTATCCGACTGAACACTGGCATTTAAACACAAAAGTAAGTGTGTATTACAAAAGCCCCCACCAAAAAAAGTACCGCATATATCATGACTCATGAAGACGAGGTCCAGTAGAAAAAACCCATATGTATAGGCCATAGCAGTTCCCACCTTCATTTCTTCGAAAATTGTTGCCACTTAAGTAAGCTTATTTTAGCCTCCTGTTCGTTAAAGAAAATGTGCGAATGACCATCTTTGATCACTTTAAGGCGGGCAGGATCCTGCAAAAACACTGATGCTCCGACAGCCTTAAATGGGTCCATGAGCTGCCTTAACTGCCACCTTCTGTCCATAGTTTGTCTACACAAATCGGAACGAACAAAAATCGACATGGATTCATATTGTATTGGAGTAGTTGGTCGCGCCTTAAAGAAGATAGCTTGCCTCAATAAAAAATTCCCTATATAAACCAAGATTGGTCGAGGAGATTTTGAGGACCGGGAAGCGCTAACTGAGAGGGTAGCCGGTGCGCTCTTTGTACTTGCGAATCCATGTCCCAATCAGCAAGATCTGTAAATACTTTAGAAAAGAGATTGACAATGAATACCCGGGCGTCGGTACCCTCTTTCCCTTCAGGTACCCCAAAAACCCTCAGGTTCTGACGTCTCTGCCGGTTTTCCAAATCCTCGACTTTAGATTGCATGGACGACATCAGCTGCTCGTGAGTCTTAATTGAGGCGCATGTAGCAACATTAACCTCCTCCACTTCAGCGACCCGTTGTTGAAGATCTGTAACTTCGATGCCAAGATTAGAGACTTTCGTTGCAACCTCTTCCAGAGCATGTTTGATCTCCTGCCTGTCTGTACTAGCCTGTTGAAAATAACGCTGTGTCTCCTCGTGTTGAGCTGCCAGTACTAAGAGTACAGTAGAGAGAGTAGGCTCCGAGGGTACACCACTAGAGTCCTTAGTTGGCCGGGAAACCACCGCCGGACACACGGGTAGCGAGCCCGAAGTAGTTGAAGTGGTTGAGGATGATTGCAGTGCTGCAGCTTCATTCAGCTGATCTTCTTTTTGTTGTGCAGGAGCTGCCAGAGCCCCATCGCCTTCCAGATCTACACCATACATGGGGGACGTTAAGCCATCAGTGTCGCCATTGCTAAGTTGGTCGCCCGTCGGAGAACATAGTGCTACAGAGGTGTCCGGGGTAGCAGGGGCTGAACTAAGTTTCTCAGGCCGTGTTACTGATCCTGTAGACGAATAACCCTGCCCAGCGGGTAAGCCAATATTAGAAAGTCTGGCAACCAGAGATTTCACCTCGCCTTTGGTAGAAACCCATTTACGTAGTGGACTTATTCCTAGATCTTTGTTCGGGGTGTTAGCAGATAATTTTCTAGAGCTTTTACCCCCGATAGTGAGTCCTGCTGCCTGGACCTTCCCCTGCCCGCGACCCCTTCCGCCCCTGCCTCCAACACCATGAGTTTTTACGCTTTTACTTTTATGTATTTTTGACGACTCCAAAGACTCCGTTGGCGGTGAGACTGGATTTTTCGCTCCCTCAGCCGCTCCTGGTGATTCTAAATACTCGGTACCAGCACCAGCACTATCCAAAGCTACGTTGCAGGGTGGGGACAAGCCAGCGTTTTCAACATCTACGCTCCCGGGCAGTGGACACGCGGCAATATGACTATTGTCAATACTTTCAGGGTGGTAAGCAGTACAAGATTCGCCCCTGTCTATAGCCATCCCGCATTCAATAGCGGCGTTTAAAGTCTCGGCAATTGGAAAAGCCGGAGTAGAGACTTCCAAGCCGACAGCTTGAAATAGAACTGAGGCTTGCCCGGATTTCAAAAAGTTCGCTATAGGCTTGCCGAGGTTGCTAGTAGTGCTTATATTTGAGGGAGGGCAACCGGCAGCACCACTATGACCCCCCCTGTCTTCTCTGGGGACCATACAGGGCTGCGTAGTGCAGCGGTGCTTACCGCCATTAGCTCTTCCTCCTCGTTAATCTCCGTGGCGGGCTCATGGGAAGGTTCTTGACCGACCCGGGCTCGCCGAGTGCTTCGAGGGGGGGCCATCCCAGAAGAGTAAGGTGCACGCTGCGCTCCCCTTGGTTGAATCTTCGTGGGTCTGCAGTCGGGCCGCTACCTCGCGCTTCGAGCGCCGAAAACTGTAGCGCTAGCTTGTGTCTGGCGGCACATCGGAGGCAGCTGGAAAAAGTCAGGTGCAGCGAGAAAGAGCCCTAGGCAGCACGTCTCAGCAGCGGGGCCACGTCCGCCATCTTCCGCCACCCCACCTCGCGCTTCGAGCGCCGCAAACTGTAGCGCTAGCTTGTGGCTGGCGGCACGTCAGAGGCAGCTGGAAAACAGCCTCTATATCCTCACGTTTCAGCTTTTTCCCGGATCGTGAATCACGATCACATTCCTGCTGCTTCCTGCTGCTTAGTTCATCGGGTGGAGCAGATTTGCGTGACCATCAGTCGGGTGCAGCGAGAGGGAGCCCTAGGCGGCGCGTCTCAGCAGCGGAACCACGTCCGCCATCTTCCGCTCTCGTTATTATGCCCAGCCAGATAGTCAATTTCCATGCGTCTGTCCTTTATAAGTAAGAGAACAATCATTTTAAGCAAACCACTCTGAATTGAGATATTTTTCCTTGCCTGCTTCCACCGAAACACACACACCTTTGCCCTTTGGGAGGTCCACGCACAAATCTTCTGTTTTGACAAACTAGCAGACAAACTAGCCTTTTTCTAGGATTTTAGGCCTGGCTTGACAGTGCTACAGACATATTGTTACTAGTTCTTTAAAATATGCATTCAATGGGGTGTTGCTACGCCCATCTGAGAATTTCTCTTACTCCTCTTGCAGTTGCCTGCTTTGTGTATGATTCCACCTCCTACGGAGTGCTTGGATTGTCATACATGAGGGATTCGTTTTCATCTGAAAATACACTAGGTAATCACTCAGTTATTAAGCGCACACATGCTGTCTGTAGAGGAAAGGATAATTTTCAGTATTTTATTGCAGTAGGCTTTTTAAATGATTTTTCTCACAATTTCAGTGAGCTACAGTCACTACCACCATCATAATGAACATCACCATTATCACCATGCCTCCTCGGTTACCACCATCACCATCAACCTCCCTACCACCCTTATCACTACTATTACTATTGTCATCGTTACCACCACTGTAGCATTTCGCTCTACTTTCTGAAAGCAATACTTTGACTTTATTTGTTTTAACAAGAGCCAAAAGCACAATGTCAAGCTCTGTAATGCCAATCGTTCCTTGAAATGTTTTGCACCCTCATGCCAAAGCCACCTATCATGGCCTGTCTGCTAATAGATGTTCCTAGGTTCAAGACAGGCCTAACAAATTAATCAGGCAACAATTTGGCAATTGGGATCTTCCATTGATGATTTGCAAAGGAATCAATCGTGTGGCCAATATTGCATGTATCATTTTGAATTGGCATGAGGCATGTAGAAACGTGGACTTGATTGCTTTGTCAGCAGGGAGGTAAGAGCCATGCAGTGCGAGGTGTATGCGTTTAATATTGTCAACACACTTATTTCTTGCTGTGATATCTGTACAATAATTACAATGACATTCTAAGAGGCTTCTGTTTTTGCTTCCATAACCTTCCCTAGAAGTGGTTGACAGACTGCAACCCCTTGATTGCAGTACACTCTAGAGGCGCAGACCAGTTTGAATAAGCAGTCCTCTTCAACAGACTCTTACATGTGCACAATGAGCTTAGAGAATTCCAGATGTTCCTCAGATATTTCATAGTCCCATCTGGTTTTAGGGCTATAACCTCATTACCTTAAACACTTTATTTCTGTACCACTGATCTAAGAGCAGAAATACCTTGAGTTGCAAAGGCATGATGCTTGGGTAGGTCTGGCAGTCTGGTTCTTGTGCAGACTCACAGATGGTAAACATGTGCTGTGTAGAATTGACTGCGAGTGGCCAGCATTTGTTTAGAGGGTACACTAGGAGTCATGATGAGTAAAGCTTTAACTCCGATCTGCGACATTGGATGAATTCAGGCACTGATGTGAAAATTTCCTGTTGAGTCCAGCAAAGGTAATAACGAACGGAATACCCTGTAACTCAATAATAGCTGCAGATGTACAAGTATGGTAGGACATCAGTGATTGGGTCAGGTGTTGGGAGGGTGTGTTTAACATCACAGGGGACAATATGAGTGGGGGATGCAGGCCACTTGCTACAGCGGGAACAATGTCCTTATGCAGCTTAGTGCTTCTGAAGAGTCCTCTCTAATATATTAGCAAGTATGTAAAAGTTGTATCTTTGAGCTCATGACACACAATTAGACTCTGCTAAAAATAACAAAACAAAGCACTTTTGCACATACCCCAGTATTGTCCTTTCCCCCAAATTGGCACATAGAGCACTGGAATATTCCACGTGTCTCTTTTCAATACTTTAGTCATGTTAGCTAATTTGCTCCAAAATTGTGATTTAAATGTACTTTTGATTTAATCTTTTTCAGAATTTTCGCAAGGTGGGGAAACCTCCTAATAAAACATTTTTTGAGGAAGGCTCCCTTGCTAGAATTCAGAATGGATATTACATCTGGCTTTCAGCCTTGCCAGTTGAGGATGTGGTTGGAGCCAATAGAGGATGTGGGTGGAGCCAGTGGAGGAAGAGGGTGGGGCCGGGGAAAGTGGGCGTGGCCGCCGACAAACATTTGAGCACCCGTACTTCATATTTTACAAATTAAGCACTGGCCTAGAGTGCCTCGAGGTTCATTGCTCCGGCCTCTGACAGCCATGGGAGCTTGCATCAGCTGGGCTGTCTCAGCATGGCATCGGCGTGCCGGGACCTGCTGCTTTTGTTAGGTCAGACGGTTGGAAGCAAGGAGGGCCGCAGACTGGTGGTTTGGTCCTATACACCCCTCTGGCCCCCTGCCCCCACTTTTTATCTTTCACCTTACCCATTTTCCCTGGGATATGGTGGCCTGGCTGGGGACTCCCAGACAAACGAGCCGGTAGCCTTCTACTGTGGGCCCAAGGGCCAAACATAACTCTTTCTGCCCCCCGCAACAGTGCCTGAGGGGGTCATTTCTGGGTGCGTTTGCCTCGTCTTTCATCCGTAGTCAGCACAGTGGGACCAGACTGCTCGTGCTGCAAGGGGGGAGGCCGGGGCCCTGTGCAAGCGGGTCCTCTTCCACTTCGTTCCTGCCCCATCTTATTTGACCAGGACTATGCGCTGGTGCTATTCTGGGGAACGGAGTATTAAGCCCGGCACAAGCAAGGATTGATAATTACACGGCCCATGCCCTCCCCCCTGCATCGAAGCAGGACACTGTGGAAACTAACCCTTCCTCGCTGACAGGCCAACCTAACACTACGGACATACTTCAGGCAGAGACGTTTTAATGCATGGGCAAAGTGGGCTCTGGCCCAGGGCCCCAGCCTTTCAGGAGGCCCCCTGACAAAGTCAGCTCTGTTCTCCAGAGTTTTGCCCTAATGACCTTGAATATTGCTTAAACAGATTGTTTTAAATACTGTTTTCCTTTAATTTATTTTTTATGTATTTGATGTGTGAAAGTCTAGTACAGCCATTTTGCAGAGAAATGCTGTGCTTGTTTCATGCAATATACATAAAAAAGTTTATTTTAGATCAAAACAAGGCCTAACATATAAGAAATGGGAGGGCATCACAGAAATTATTTGCAGTAATATTGGTGAGCTGCTGCTGTGTTACAATATTGAAAACACACATAACTATCCCTGAACATTAGATGTAAACACCTTTAGGGCCTTATTTATGAGAAGTGATGCATCGCATGATGGATGCGTCATATTTACTGTATGATGCATCATGTTACAGATACGTCAGTATTTCTGACATATCTGTAGGCGCAAAAGTGATGCATTGCTGGGGTATGTCTGAAAATAGACGCAACTCCAGCAATGTGTCCTTTCACATGGGGCTTGCGTGCATCAATCTTACACCTGCTGTTAGGTAGGTGTAAGATATTGACGCAATGGCGTCCTAGAAGTGGCGCACTGAGTTCTCATAGATTTCAATGCGCCACTTCTACAAAGCTTTTTGCGGGGCAACACCCACCCTGCATACATTATACCTGGAGCAGGTATAATGTGGTGCAGGGGTTTAAAAAGTGATGCATCTGCCTAGATGCGCCACTTTGTAAATAGGGGGCAACATGGCACATTTTTTGCGCTGCCGGTACGTCGCAAAAAGTGACGCACCCGCAGCATAAAAGTGAATCAAGGCCTCATAAATAAGGCCCTTAGAATTTGAACATGTGTTCCTTTGCACTGTCAGGGCCCTAATGAAATGAAATAGTGTATTTAATAAATCGTGCAGCTACTCAGACTAGAGTGTCCTGGCGCTTGTGCGTAAAAGACCCATCAGTTATTAAAAAGCCAGGTTTTTCCTGAAAGAGTAGGTCTGTGGTTAGTCTCAGAGCCTCAGGGAGGCTATTCCACAATTTTGCGCCTAGAAAGCCGAGGGATCTGCCTCCAGTGCGGGCACGGGATATTTTAGGCACGATGGCCAGGTTGGCATTGGAAGATCTTAGGGGTCTAGATGTTGTGTAGCCATTAACGTGCTTATTTAGGTAGCCGGCTCCTGAGCCAGGGAAAGCTTTAAAGAAAATGGTCATCGCTTTGAAGTCGATCCGTTCTTTTATGTGGAGCCAGTGTAGAGACTTAAGAATAGGGGTCATACTAGATCTGGGTTTAGGTCTCAGGAAGGCTCTGGCCGCCGCGTTTTGTACCACTTGTAGGCGCTGGATAAGGAATTTGGGAAGACTGAGGTACAAGCTGTTGACATAGTCAAGCTTTGATGTCGCCAGAGCCTGCAGCACGATCTTTCTGCTCTCAAGCAGTGACAGTGGCAGGAATTATTTTAGCATCCGGAGTATGCCAAAGCAAACGGCAGTTAGATTTTAGATTTGAAAGCACATGGAGAGTGTCTTGTCTATGACATTTCCTACGTTTTTTATTTTCTCCTTTTCCGCGGGCAGGGGCGGCAGATCTTATGGCCACCAAGAGCTCCAGTCAGGTGTTTCTGGATTACCAAAGAAAATAACTTCATCCACTGATTGATCATAAGCTAGTTAAAAACCTTTGCGAGGCAAGACCTAATCATTGCCCCGTCAAAGTCAGTTCCTTTTTCACACGTAAAAATCAGCTGAGTGTCATCAGCATAGGAAACAATTTTGGCGCCCTCTTCCTCTATCAGAAATGCAAGGGGGGATAGATATATATTAAAAAGGGTAGGAGTGAGAATGGAGCCGTGAAGGACACATGCATTCATGGCCGGAACCGGGGATGAGAAAGGGGGGAGCCAGATGTCCCGACATCTATTTGCCAAGAAAGATGACATCCATGTTAAGGTGGTCCCCCCAGGCCGATGTTAGCAAGTCTCTCCAGGAGCCTCTCATATGGGACCATATTGAAGGCCGCCGACAGATCGAGCAGTATCAGAACAGCCTTGCCTCCCTGGTCCAGCTTACCCTTGAGAAACTCAGTCACTTCCAGCAGAGCGGTCTCCGTACTGTAGTTAGCCCTAAAACCGGATTGGGACTCATGAAGGAGCTTCCCATCTTCAATGTATTTTTTGAGAGCCTGGTTTACATGCTTCTCTAGTACTTTGGAGAGGGCCGGAAGAAGGGAGATTGCCCTGTAGTTGGAAGGGTCCGTCGGTTTGGCCTTAGCCTTTTTTTTTATCAGTGGAAGAATCTTCGCATTGTTCCATAATTTCGGAATGTTGCCTGAGGCGAGGTAAGCATTAAAGAGCTGGTTTACCGTGGGGTTTATGGTGGGAGCTAATAGGTTCAGGATATTCGCTGGACATGGGTCGGTAGGAGAGCCAGACTTAATGCTTTGGAGAAGGGTCAGTGACTCTTCAAGCTGAAACTCAGGGAAAGCTAGTGAAGATGGAGGATCCAAGAGGTGAAATATGCTATTAGAACCAAGGTAGAAGGCCAGTTCTTCCTCTGAGCGGTTAGTGAAGTCATGTTGGATAACGGAGATCTTTTTGTGGACGAATTGAGCTATTTGCTTAGACCATTCTTCCGTGCATGGCCCTTCCTTTGTGCCGGCTTTCGGGCATTAAAGAATTTAACTATACTAAAGATTTCCTTACTCTTATTTTGGGCAATTTCTATCTTGGTTTGAAAGACGTTTTTCTTGGCTGCCTTCACGAGAATGTAATGAGCTTTTAAGTTGTCTTTATACACCTTCCTGTCCTCAGGTGGATAGGATTTACGCCATTTCCGTTCCATTTTTCTACAATTTTTTTTGCTACATCTGAGGGAATCATTAAACCATGGAGCTGGTGGGGCCAAACTTTTTGAGGAGCAGGAAACAACTGGTACCACTGCATCAATGTTGGTTCGGAGCCATGAATCTATTGAGAGGGTGTCCGAGTCGGGGCAGCCAGACAGCTCCGGTGAGGAATGACCGAGGTCATCAGCTAAAATCGGGATGGAGATTGTATGGAACGTCCTGTAATTAGGGTCCCTCTCCTCTGTGTTAGCCCGAGGGCTGTGGCAGAGTTGGGAATGACAAATTTTAATAGGAGGTGGTCAGACCAGATAATGGGAAGAAGTAAGCTTACTGATATGTCAAAGTTGTGAAAGATTTGGTCTAGAGTATGGCCCTTCTCATGGGTGGCCGAAGAAATAGATGGAAACGTGTTGCAGGCCTGCAGCGTGTCCAACAAGGAAATTGTTTGAGGGTCTTTTCCATTGTCCATATGTATATTGAAATCTCCCAGAATAAGTCAGTTGTTATATTTTAAAGCCAGGGAGGTGGTGGCTGTATTAAGCGTAGTAATATAATTTCCAATTGTGCTGGGAGGTCTGTAAATCAGAAAAACAGCAGTGCTTTGATGGGGGGATAAGGTACGGCGGAAGCCTAAGGACTCTGCGCTCTCGATGTTTTCCATCGGGATGGGAGAGCAGTCTAGTTTTTGATTGTATATTTTGGCGACACCACCCCCCTTCCCAATCTCTCCTAAGGATTTTATAACCCGTAGGGATGGCCGAGGTGATAGTAGGGTTAGAGGCTTCAGACAGCCAGGTCTCAGTGAGAAATAAAAAATTAGGCTGTTCGTCTAAAAGTAGGCCTTAAATGTGTGGTTCAAGCTTTTGCATAGAGTGACAATTTAAAAGGGTGGCCTTTAAGTCCTCTATTTTCTTATTGTTTTTACACTTATTGTTGCGTGGGAGGATCTTGGGTGCGAGATTCCTGGGCTGGAGGAGTGACCAGTTGCACTTATTGCATCGAAAGTCTACCTCCAAGCTCGGATCAGCCACTGTACACTGACATAATGGTAGCCGCCTAAGGCTAAGCAGTTTTTTCTATTGTAATATAGTGGAAAAAACTCACCGGAGGGGAAATGGGCAGCATGGCCGGCGCTGGACGCCTCCGGGACACCTCACAGCACAGACAGGCTTGCCTTTGGCGTGCTCGCTGCGTTTGTTCGTTTGCATCGGCAATATATTGGCTAATGCATATGATGCAAACTGGATCGCTAACGCAGCTGAGGAAGTGGAAACTACGTTGCCAGAAGTGAGGAGCCCGATAGGAGCCCCAGCCCTCCGCACAATCGGAGAATCAGCCGCGGTGGACCAGGACTGGAGGAAAAGCAAGATGCTAATCAAAGCAGCTAAGGATTTGTAGGCAAGCAGAATCAAGAAAAGTGCAAGTGTGCGTAGGTAGGAGAAATTGTTAAAAAGCACAGAGTAATTCAGCCACACATATACAATTTAAAAAGTATTAATATAGCTGGGCAGGAAACACTAAATCTTACTGCTGTCAGCTGCGCGCGTCCGTTTACATATGGAATATATAGGCTAATGCCTATGATGCAAACTGGATCGCTAACGCAGCTGAGGAAGCAGAAACTGCGTGGGAAACAGGGGCTCAAATTGGCTCATAAATTCAAAGCTGTTCTGAACAGGGGCCCCCAAAATACGTTTTGCCCAGGGCCCCCAAAATCCTTAAGATGTCCCTGACTTCAGGCGGTTTAGGCCTCCCAGTCAGTTTGGAAGGCTAGGATTGGGGAAGTCGGAGCGGATGTCGCGCCAGGAGCTTCGCAACATTACAAAGCGCATGGCTTGCTCTGAGGGGCACACCTTGGATCTAGAGGACTTTGTGTCCACGTTGAAATGGAGGTGTCTCGTTTGACTATGGCACCTCATAGCCTTGAGATTCGGGACGAAGACGTCCTCTATTATGCTTGCGAGCTGGACCTTACAAACTTTCAGTCCACCAGGATCCTAATCTTCCCCCTACTATACTAGCCTAGAGCAGTGTCATCGCAAATCCTTCAAAGCCGTTAAGTAAAATCTGCGAGCGATGACTTGTGATATGTTCTCCTCTTCTGAGCCCACATCTGAGGGATCCACACATCTAATTCCTTCCTTTTTTTTTCTTTTTTTTTTTACACTTCCGAGGCTGTGTGGGAAAGGGCAACATAGAACCGGCTCGTGTGCAGCCACTCACCCCATGGAGGAGCAACCCCTTGAGAAGACCTCTAATGGTGAGGCCTAAAGCTACGGCAGATGACCGGGTTCCCGCAAGCGCTGAATGAGGGTTGATGGGTTTCCCTCTTTTTCCACCACTGACGCCCCCAGTCCCTCATGGAACAATAATGGTGGGGCTGCTGTTGCTGAAGGCCCTACTCTCCTTTCAGGCTTAGTGGCCTCGACTTCTGCTTCTTGGGAGGGGGCGGGGTTGGGTCTGATGTGGCTCCCATGGCTACCCATTGGATTCAACTGTATCAGTGTGCCAGCAGCATCAGATCCTTTTTGACGAGTATTTCCGGTGGAAGGGGGGGGGGAGGGGGGGGAGGGGAGAAATAGGTTGTTTCCCTCTAAATGTTGGTTTCTCAATGTTTGTGGGGTGGAAGTGTGGGGTGGGGCAGTTTGGCCCGTTTGGACATGTGTCTGCTCCTGTTTTGGCCAGGCTACTATCAAGAGGCTCTTCTTTTCTGTGAATGTCCAAATTAGTATTGCCCAGACCTGAATTTTCAGTAAATTAATGGTGTGGAATGTCAGCGGTTTAAATGACGGCATCAAGCGGATTGGAGTGTTGGGTTTTGCGAAACAACGTGCCTCCGATGTGATCCTACAGCAGGAGACACACCTTCTTGGTCCTTGATGCCCCTTTCTGGCCTGCTATGGATATGATTGAGTATACCATGCTGGCTATATTAGGGGCTAGTGGGTAGCCATCCTGATCCACAAATGCTTACCAATGGGTGGTTACCCGCATTATGACCGGCCCACAAGGCAGATAAGTTGCGGTGGAGGGAGTGGTCAATGGGCAGTCCTGTAATTTGCTGAGTTCCTCCCCAACTGTTGGGTCCTATGCTCGATGCAGTAAGATGTGTTGTCTGGCCTCTCCAGTGGTAGCACTATAGTGGGTGAGGATTTTAATATGACGATGTCCTCTGAAATTGACTGATTGAGGGCCTCGAATGGTATTCGGCCCGAGGCTTCCCACTTCCGTACTGGGCTTCCTGCCTTGGTCTTTCTGATGTTTACCACACCTGGAATCCTAGAACACACACTTACACCTCCGTGGCACTGAAAACCAGGTCATGCATCGATTGTTTTCATGCTTGCCCCTGACCTGCTTCGTACTATGTGGTTGGAAATCATCCCTAGGGGTATTTCAGACCATGCCCCAGTTACTACTTACCTGGGCGGAGGTATCTAAAGGGAGCGCCTGATTTGGTGCCTCAATGGGTTGCAGGAACTCAAAGCCTTTCTGGAGCTCAACGTAGATTCGGTGGACTCCCCGGGGACCCTTTGGGCTGCCAGTAAGGCATTCATGCGGGGGCGGTCGCTCCACACATTTCCGAGCCCAGGACCAGCAGACATAATCTCAGATTGAGTGGTTGGAGGCCCACATAGCGCTAGCAGAAGAGTGCTCCTCTGCAGAAGTGACTGGACCGTGCCCATTGGCGCTGGATAGGTTTTCTCTGCGACAGCTCTGTCTCGACGAGGTGAGCTTGTGCTGTGTGGCCTCCCAGAGTAGGGTCTTTGCTGGGGCGATAAATAAAGGAAGCTTCTGTACTGGATGGCAATTAGCGGTCTGGTGGACCGAGTAGTGCTTGGTGTCTGTTTCCCGAGAGGGTACAGGCTACTGCGGTCCTCGACGCCGCTTCAGCGTTCGCTGACTATTATCGTACTTTATATGCTCATCGGCTGCCAGGTAAAATCGCAGATTTGCCGTTGTGCACTCTTGTGGTGAAGGATGCGGCCGATTTAGACGAACCGATCACTCACTCTTGCAGAGGTTGACACAGCCCGTTTGGAAATTAACCCCGGCAAGACTCCGGTACTATATGGCTCAGATATTACAAGAAATTCCGGAAGTCTGCTGCCCCATTTATTAGCGCTTTATAACGAGGCCATAGCCAAAGGCCACTTCTCAGCAGAGTTAAGTGAGGGGAAAATAATTGTCCTACACAATGCGCAGCAATCCCTGGTGAATTGCATTTCCTATCTCACTTGTTAATCCCAAACGATCAATCAATCAATCAATCACAGCATTTATATAGCGCACTACTCACCCGGAGGGTCTCAAGGCGCTGGGGGAGGGGGGTCCGCTACTGCTCGAACAGCCAGGTCTTGAGCTGCTTCCTGAAGGCGAGGTGGTCCTGTGTCAGGCGGAGGTGGGTCGGGAGGGAGTTCCACGTCTTGGCGGCCAGGTAGGAGAAGGACCTTCCTCCTGTGGTGGCTCTTCGGATCCGGGGGACGGCGGCGAGGGCGTGGTCGGTCGATCGAAATTGGCGTGAGGGAGCGTAGAAGTTGAGGCGGCTGTTGAGGTATCCTGGGCCTTGGTTGTGTAGGGCCTTGTGTGCGTGGGTGAGGAGGCGGTAGGTGATTCTCTTGTTGACCGGGAGCCAGTGCAGATCTCTCAGGTGTCTGGAGATGTGGCTGCGACGGGGGATGTCCAGGATGAGTCGTGCTAAGGCGTTCTGGATCCGCTGGAGTCTCTTCTGGAGTTTGGCGGTGGTTCCGGCGTAGAGAGAGTTGTCGTAGTCCAGACGGCTGGTGACAAGGGCCTGGGTGACCGCCTTCCTAGTCTCGTTGGGGATCCACCGGAAGATCTTGCGTAGCATGCGCAGGATGTTGAAGCATGACGAGGAGACGGCGTTGACTTGTCTGGTCATGGAGAGGGAGGAGTCTAGGATGAAGCCCAGGTTGCGTGCGTGGTCTGTTGGTTTGGGTGCGCTGCCCAGGGCGGGGGGCCACCAGGAGTCATCCCAGGCGGAGGGTGAAGATCCCAGGATGAGGACTTCCGTCTTGTCCGAGTTCAGTTTCAGGCGGCTGCTCATCATCCACTTGGCTACGTCTGTCATCCCTTCGTGTAGGTTGGCTCTGGCGGTGGCGGGGTTGTTGGTGAGGGAGAGGATCAGCTGGGTGTCATCGGCGTAGGAGATGATGTTGAGGTTGTGTTGGCGTGCGATGGCTGCGAAGGGGCTCATGTAGACGTTGAAGAGGGTTGGGCTGAGCGAGGAGCCTTGAGGAACGCCGCAGATGACTTCGGTGGCTTCTGATCTGAACGGGGGGAGGCGGACTCTCTGTGTCCTTCCGGCGAGGAACGAGGTGATCCATTCCAGTGCCTTCTCCTGGATTCCGACGTTGCTGAGGCGCTGCACTAGGGTTCGGTGGCAGACTGTGTCGAAGGCCGCGGAGAGGTCTAGGAGGATGAGGGCCGCTGTTTCTCCGTTGTCGAGCAGGGCTAGGATGTCATCGGTAGCTGCGATCAGGGCGGTCTCGGTGCTGTGGTTGGCCCGGAAGCCAGACTGCGAGAGGTCGAGGGATCCGTTCGTCTCGAGGAAGGCGGCCAGCTGCTTGTTGACGGTCTTCTCGATGACTTTTGCAGGAAACGGGAGCAGCGAGATGGGGCTGTAGTTCTTGAGGTCGGTGGGGTCGGCTGATGGCTTCTTTAGAAGGGCGCTGAGTTCGGCGTGCTTCCAGCTCTCCGGGAAGGTGGCGGTGTCGAAGGAGGTGTTGATGATGTCCCGCAGGTGGGGTGCGATGACAGTGTCGGCCTTGTTGAAGACGTGGTGAGGGCAGGGGTCGGTCGGAGATCCGGAGTGGATGGAGTTCATCGTGCGGATGGTGTCTTCGGTGCTGATCGGGGGTCCAGGCGCGGAGGATGGTGGAGGAGGGTGGAGGTTCAGTCGTGACGTGCGTCGGTTGAGGGCTGAAGCTGTTGTGTATGTCTGCGATCTTGTTGTGGAAGTAGGAGGCGAGGGAGTTGCAGAGGTCTTGCGAAGGGGTGATGTCGTTGTTTCCGGAGTTGGGGTTGGAGAGCTCTTTAACGATGTTGAAGAGTTCCTTGCTGTTGTGGGCGTTGTTGTCCAGTCGTTTCGTGAAGGCAGTTTTGTTGGTGGCGTGGATCAGTTGGTGGTGTTTTCGGGTGGCGAGCTTGAGGGCAGTCATGTTGTTCGGTGTTGGGTCTCTGCGCCAGGCTTTCTCGAGGGCTCGGCAGTTCTTCTTGGAGCTCTTCAGTTCGTCGGTGAACCATGGGGCTTTCTTGCTGCCGGGTCTGCTAGGCGGGGTCTTCAGGGGGGCGAGGTCGTCTGCGCAGTTGCTGATCCACTTTGCGAGGTTGGTGGCCGCCTGGCTTGGGTTCGTTGCGCTGGTGGGAGGCTTCATGTTCAGGGAAGTCGCGAGCTGTTCGGCTGTGATCTTGTTCCAGCTTCTGCGTGCAGCCTGTTGCTGGTGGTGGTGGATCGTGGTCCTTCTGAAGCTGAAGTGGACGCAGCTGTGGTCCGTCCAGTTGAGTCCGGTGGCGTAGCTGAAGGCGACGTCCTTGCTAGATGAGAAGACGGGGTCGAGTGTGTGTCCAGCGTAGTGGGTGGATGTGGTCACCAGCTGCTTGAGACCGAGGTTGGCGAGGTTGTCCAGTAGGGTGGTGGTGTTGCGGTCGTTGTTGTTCTCCAGGTGGAAGTTGAGGTCCCAGAGGATGTAGTCAGCGGAGGGGAGGGCGTGAGGGCTGGTGAAGTCGGCGATATCTTCGCTGAATTGGGTGCGTGGTCCCGGGGGTCTGTAGATGAGGGTGCCTCTGAGGGTGGTCTTGGGGTTGATGAGGATCTGGAAGTGCAGGTGTTCGGCGGGTGCGAGGGTGTCGTCGGTGTTGGTCGTGACGCGGATGGAGTTCCTGTGGATGATGGCGATGCCTCCTCCTGTCTGGTTGACGCGGTCCCTCCGAATGATCTTGTAGCCGTCCGGGATGGCGATGGCGATGTCGGGTGCTGAGGAGGCGTTCATCCAGGTTTCCGTGAGGAAGGCGACGTCTGGGGCTGTGGTGTCGAGCAGGTTCCAGAGCTCGACGGCGTGTCTGTGGACGGAGCGGGTGTTGAGCAGGATGCACTTGAGGTGTTTGCTGCTGGAGTTCGGCTTGGTTGGTGCTGGAGTGGTGCAGGTCCGAATGCAGGCGAACTTGCAGGAGAGGCAGCAGAAGGGTCCGTGGGTGCGTCTCGGGGTGGCTCGATAGCAGCCCGGGATTCTGCCGGCGTTGAGTGCGTAGAGTTCGGCAGCGTCGTAGGTCCGGCGGGTGGGCTGGTGTCTGCGGGCACCAGGGGTCCTGGCTCTGGGCGCGGTCCAGGCGCGGACGGGCGCAGACGGGCTTACCTTTGGCGCACCTTCGGCGCTCAATCGGTGCTCCCGCTGTGCGCGTCCGCTGCGCGGTCGCTCTGGGGGCATCATAAGAAGGGAGCAGTGAGGGAGCGTCCGCTGGGAGGCGGGAGCGTTGGAGCCAATCGGCTGGCGGGGGGCCGGGCCACAGGCAGGCAGCGGCGGGAAAACCAGTGCGGGCTTGGCGGGCCGCCCTGCGGCGGCTGGGGCGCCGGAATCGGCGTCGGCGATCAGGCACAGGCAGCAGGTGAGGCTCAGGAGGCAGGAGAGGCGAGGAGCGTGGGGGTGACCAGGCCGATGAAGGCGCAGTGGTCGCTCCTGAGCAGGAGTCTAGGTCCCCTTAAGAAGGGAGCAGTGAGGGAGGGTCCGCGGGGAGGCGGGAGTGTGGGAGCCAAACGGCTGGCGGGGGGGCGGGGCCGCAGGCAGGCAGCGGCGGGAAAACCAGTGCGGGCTTGGCGGGCGGCCCTGCGGTGGCTGGGGCGCCGGAATCGGCGTCGGCGATCAGGCACAGGCAGCAGGTGAGGCTCAGGAGGCAGGAGAGGTGAGGAGCGTGGGGGCGACCAGGCCAATGAAGGCGCAGTACAATTTTCGACAAAGTTCTAGCTAGCTGTCTCCTCTGGGTCATGCACACACTGGTCCATCTCAATCAATGCGAGTGTATTCCACGCCACATGCCACTATAGCCGCAGGATACAAGCAGTGGTGGCATTCCATCACCTGCTGCTGGTGTCTAACACCTTTCTCCTCATAGACTTCGAAAAGGCTTCCATCTCCCTTGATTGGGAATATCTCTCGGACATGCTTGCTCGTTTAGGCTTTGGCCCGCGCTTTATCTCCTATGAGCAAAGTCTTTAGGCCAGGCACACGGCTAGAAATCGAGTAAACACGGTCCTTTCGTGGGTGTTCCTGATTCAGCCGTGTACCAGGCAGGGATGTCCCTTATCTCCCATTCTTTTCACTCTCGTGGTCGAGTCTCTGGCAACATGGGTAGGCAGCCATGCTCAATTGCAAGGATTCCAGTAGGGGGAGGTGGTGAAATGGACAAGGATTATATTTCTTTATACACCAACGATGTACTTCTATTTCTGAGTGACCCAGCATTAGCGAGCCCTAGAGCACGACCCATGCTTGATCTCTCCGGCCAGGCATCCAGCTTGCTCCTTAATTATTCCAAGTGCTTATTGATCCTACTTACGGGCGCTATGCAGGACCATGGCTGGCAAGATCGTATACCTTTTCGTAAATTAATCTTTCTTTACCTCAGTTTCTACATTTCACTCCTTCCCACTCATTCTCCAGACCCCCCCCCCTTGGAGTGGCACATAGCTCCGCCAGGTGGCCAGCTTGTCAGGGTTTGGGAAGTGGGACTTGATCAGTATTTTATGTTTAGCGAAGCATGGCAGTGATCACAAATGCAGTCCTTCTCGGACTTACAAGCTGACTTCCAGTTACATCACTCCCAGTTCTTCAAATTCTTACAACTCTGATATGCACTCCTGTCCCAGCAGTCCTCTCTTGGGCAGGTCCCAGAATTCAATCCCACGGAGGCTAAGGTTCTTATGACTCCCCTGGGGCTAGGCGGGGTCTCCCAAATTTATCGTTCATTGGCCATAAACACCCCGGTATTGTTTACCACCCTCCGTACCAGTTGGGCATCCTGGGTGGGTGCTTTATAAGATGAGGAATGGGAGGAGGCAGTCATGGCCCCGAGGGAACTGGCCATATCTCCGCTCTGGCTGATTCAGGAAAATGTCCTACATACTTGGCAACTCTGTCCCTTTGGAATGCGGGTAAACTCTTAACGTTCGCATGCCATTGCTGTGGCACTGAAGATGCTGACTCCTGGGCGTTCTGTCGGGGGTATTGGGAAGGCCAGTGGATTGCTGACCCAGAGTTGCTCTCTTGGGATTGCTGGAAGACCTGGGTAGGAAGTGCTCAAAGGGGTATTTGGTGGGTCTGGGGACTGTGCTTGCCAAACGAGATATAGCCCAGTTAGATCTCTGCTACCACACAGGACTTGCACGCCTGGCAACAGGCAAAGGATTGGTGTGCTAAGGTAGAAGAACCAGTGCATGCAGCACACTGTTACCCTTACAAACATCCGACGTTATTGAGCATTTGGTGATACTACTGTGAGCTCCAGGGATTTATCTGAACATTCCCGTGTTGACATGTGGACACGGGGTCTTGGCTGTTTGTTGTACGCTGCCTGTCATGTTTATTATGTTTAATTTCTGTTAAAAAAACAATAAAAACATAATTTAAAATTTTTTTTTATCCTTAATCACTTTTGCCCATGCAGATGAGAATTCCTGTGTTTTTTGCCAATTTAAGTGTGGCTTTTTCAGGGCCCCTGTTGACTTTGTTTGCGGAATACTTCCTCTAACGGACCCACAGAGTAGGTGGAAGGACATTACACATTTTGCTCTATTTATCCTAAATTTACCAGGTGGAACTCCCTCGGGGTGGCGGCAGTAACGTCATCTGCCTTCCCAACAAACAATACTCTGACCACCAAACTCTAGATCAGGCCCAAAATCCTGCTACAAAACTCACTATTAAATCCAACAGAATGCCCAAGCCACCCTGTTCTCTTGCACTGTCCTCTAACCCAAACTGGGTGAGACGCCCCAGCAACGGTATGGAACTTGCAGCCCACTCGCCTTAAGCGCAGCAGTAGCTGGCATCGAATTGGCCATCCACTGCAACCACAACACTTTGTCTTCTTCCTCGTTCTTCCCCAATATTGATTATACAAATCTACACTTAGTCAGGCCGTAACGCCTCGTACCATAACTAGGCTAATCCCCCATAATCCATGTGAGCCTTTCTGATCACATCCATATATGTAATAAAGCCACACATATGTCTCCATGCTTTTCACAGTGGTATGTTGCCTAGATTAAGAAGGTTGATGTCCACATCACATTGGTTTTCGGTTTGTTACATATTTTCCTTATTTTCTTACAACTGTATTCCCTTTCCATATTTGCACCATATTTAGTGTGCATAACTAAACCAACAAATATCAAACAACTGTTGGAATCTTGCTCCAGCAGTGAGTTGTTTACATTACCTTTTGCTAAAGGGTGAATACTCTACTAGGCAGTAGGCCTTCAAACACTGAGGAGTTGATATGCTGTTTTAGAGGCACTTTTTACTGTTGGCCCATTACCCTGATTAAAAGAGGTGTTTTATAGTTATTCTCCTACCACACATCAGTACTTCTGTATATGTACTCATGGTGGCGTTTTGTCTTTTTTTTTGTCGCCACTTCCAGCGTAAGTGTGTCCCACACACCGACCTCTACTGTACTTCTCCTCTGCCTTTGTACTGCATTCAGAATTTCTATCTCTGCAATCTCATCTCTGTAATTAATTCAGCCATGTTTTTATCAGAGGCTCTTCTGCGCCTTCCAGGCCATGGCAATTATCCTTTTTTCCAGTATATGCCAGGCCTCTTTGTGTGTTTATATTTCTTCTGGCTTATTGTCGTTCCCAACAGGCCGCTTTCTGGGTTATATGGGAGTCTGTGTTCTGTTATTTCTCCTTTTGTGGCCACCACACTCTTAAAATGTTTTCATCTGTGCATAATCCCACACTAAATGATATCCATATCTCCGTGTTAACCAGAACCCTAGTGAGTCGTGCCAACTCCCACTCCTCTTTGGAGCCCTGCTTTGCCAGTACTTCCTTCTGTAATAGTTTATATACATGAACAAACTTCCCTTTTCAAGTCTACTCCTTCTTCCTTGTCACCTACAATTCTGTCAAATGGTTTGGCGATCCTCATGTACTGCAAACTCTTATGCGTACTTGATTTCTTCTCTTCATTTCCTCTCTTACCCTCTGCTTTTTACTCAGCTGTCAATGCCTCTATGTCTCTTCGTCCATTTTGCTGCTTACTTGCTCCCTTCCCTGTCCTTTCAGAATGGGACCTAAGCCCCTCTTTCCAAACCTGTTGTACCTAATAATGCCACCCCTTACATGCCAACTGCCTTACCCAGCTTACTATTCCTCCTTCACCAATCCCTAGGCCCACGTCCTGTACTGACCCTGCCCTTATCCCAAAATATTTACACATACTCCCCCCAACCCCGTCCCCCACCTTGGTTATATCCTTCTCCAACTCTCTAGTTAACCACCCTTTTGCACCTTGTTGTTATCTTCCTCCAACCCCTGCCAGGTCCATTTCATCCACCATTTATTTTTCTTTGGCGACCCACTGTTCTCCTTTCCCTTCCTGCCATCTGGCTTTATACTTCTTTTCTGTAAGGCACCAAAACACTTCCTCGTATTAGCCTCACCCATTCGTTTTGCTGGGAGGAGAGCCCAGGGCTGCCTTTATCACGTCTGAGCATTGTTCACCTCTTGGTGTGTGCTTACCCTGCCCCATCGCACCTCTGCCCAGGCACCATCTGCTAGGAGCACTCCATCACAGCTGTATCTGGCGGATGCCCCCTTTCTAAAGATGTACACTGTGGCACCGCCCCTGACACTGACGTCTGTCCACTCACCACCCAGGAGGCTGCTCACCCCACAGGCCACTGCCCTGCCTCCCACCAGTCTCAAGTGACTCCTCTGGCATTGAAGAAGCCGCCCCAGCGGACCACGAGATACACCAGCACCACGCCATGCCCAAGCCCTCACACCAACAGCAACTCCAGTTAAGCCCAGGAAAGCGCTGATGGCCCCCTCTGCAGCCCTCTACCTTTTTGCTCAACCCTAGCCTTACCCTTGACCACTTGTCTTATGCGTTGCAGGGAGGATGCCATTACCACGGCTTCTATCCCTTCTGCTGCCTTCATGGGTCTACGAAAGCCTACCCATGTCTGCTCCATGACACTAAGCGCAATCAGATCTTCACGCCCTGTTTTTGAAATGCTCTCACACTTACTACCCATGCCACCAGGGACCAGCTAACTAACCTTCAGCTACTCCCCAGAAATACTCCTATCGCACCGCCCCGGCTTCACGCCTTCTTGGGTGTCCAATAGTAATCTTTCCCTGCTCTCTTTCTTTCATTTTCGTTTGAATTGTTTTTTATTCCCTTCTTGTTGAGTCTGCCTTTCTATTTTTCTTCCTCCCTTTTTCTTTTTTTTTCGTTTACCCTCCGTATCTTTCGCTAGATCCCTCTTTGTAAAATTTATTCTATGTCTATTTCTATTTCTTGCCTGACCTTTCCCCTTCTTTCTTCTTTGCAATAGATTTTGCCCTGAAAGTTTTACAATGGTCCAATTCCGAGACAGTCCGGCTCCAGCTCTGGGACATTGCAGGTAAGAATATTCTCATTACTTTATAGGTAGCGATGGTTTTGTTTGGCTTAAGAATGGAGAATAAATTACAAAGATTTAACGTTAATTCTGTTGTTCAAAGAAAAGTTTTAAATATCTCCTAAATACTTATTTAATTCATGCAACAAAAAATGAATGTAAAAAATAAAAATTGTAAAACTAAACGCCTGTACCGGGAAGCGCATCTTCCTAACTGCCCCTGCCCCAGCAGTGAGGCACAGCCTTGTAGGAGTTCCTGACTATCTGGAATAAGACCATACGCTTTGGAATGCTAGTAATTAACTTTTATTCACCCGAGCGCCGGGCACACATCCTAACGCCGCTCTGCCTCGAGGCTATCTGGTGCGAAGCCGCACCTCTTCCCGGCTTCCCCCGGGGCGCGCTCGGAACCCTAGAGCGCGACGCTACATATCTCCCCCCTTTAGCCCCTATCAACAACAGGGCATCTAACTGGCCTCAACTTTTACAGTCTTACTTGCTTCGTGTGTCAAAGTCCTCAAACCTTCTCGGCATCTTGATCACTCTGCCCGATCTCGTACAGTTCTGTTCTTGCACCTGAGCCGATCCTTGGCCCCCTGTCGGGAGTCCTTCGCCTGCTCCCCACTCTCTTCGCAACTCTCTTTCCTTTGCTTTGACCCCCACATTCATGGGGTTACTTCGTCTGGTCGTTTCTCCTTCTCTACTCCCACCTGAGGCACTCTGATCTTCCCTGCTTCTCTTGGGAGTGGTGGGCCCTTGCTCTCTGTTCTCCAGACCTCCATCTGTCTCGGGCTCACTTCCTTCTTCAGCTATCGGTAACCTTCTGTCCTCCGGATCTTCCCACTTCTTGATTTTATTGCACTTCGCCATCCTGTCTTGCGACCATATCTTCCCGTCACTCAACAGAGCCGACCTGGTGTAGGGTTCTACCACCTGCAATGGTGGGCTTAATTTACTGTCTCCTTTCCTCCTCAGCGTAGCTTGTTTTACTCTTACCCACTCTCCCTTCTCTAGGGTCACTTCCTTGACGTTGCGTCGTTTGTTGTAGTACTCGATGTACAGGGCTTGCACCTTGTCCAGGTTGCGCCTTACCACTGCTGATGACCATCTGCTTTGCACCAGTAGTTGTTTCCACACAAAGTTGTCCTTCGTGAAAGGGTCTCGCCCCTGTAGGATTTTGAACGGATTGTACCCGGTGTTGGTCGGGGTGATGCGATAAGCCCACAGCATGCGTTGGAGCTCCTTTTCCCTGCTTGTACCGACCCCATAATTACCCGGTTAAACCTTTCTGCTAGTCCGTTCCCTGCTGGGTGGTAGATCGGCGTGTGTTCGACCTCTATTCCATTCCTGTTCATGAATGTGTTCCATCTCGCTGATACAAATTGTGGGCCGTTGTCGCAGGTTATCACCTTTGGGATTCCTTCCTTCAGAAATGTGGTCGTGAGGAACGCTAACACTGCCTCGGTGTCTGCCGTTTCACATACTTCCACCTCCGGCCATTTAGAGTATCTGTCCACTAGCACTATGGCGTATTTGGACACCCCTTCTGCATTCAGGATAGGACCCAGTATGTCCACGGAAAGCATTTCCCACGGGCTAGACAGACCAGTGAATTTCCCCAGTGGTGGGCTTGATAATACTTGTGTTTTGTCTGCCCTGCTACACTGTTCGCACATCCTGACATGTCTCTCCAGTTGCCCGTCCATCGCTGGCCACTAGTATGCCTGCTTCGCTCTCGCCTTGGTCTTCATGACCCCAAGATGTCCTTCATGTAGAATGGTTAGGAGATGGCTCAGCACGGATTGCGGTGGGACTACTTTATCCCCTCTCAGTAGGAACACAGGATTGTCCCCAATGGATAATTCCTCCCGGACTTCCCAGTATTTCCTCAGCTCGCTGTTTAGGTGTTTCTTGTCTGGCCATCCTTGGGTTACGTAGCTTTTCACTGCTCCTAAGGTCTCGTCAGCTGCGTACGCTTCTTCCCACTCTTGTGCGCTGACTGCTCCTTCATGGTCTTGGGTGATTGCCACCATGTATTCCTCCCATTCTGAGGACTCTTGGTCTTCTGCCGGCTCCATTGCGGCTGCTCTGCTCAAAAAGTCTGCTACCTTGTTCTTAGATCCTGGGATGTACTCCACGTTGTACACATAATCCAACAGTCTCAGGGTCGTCTTCGCTATACGGGGGATTGCATGCGCATGTCCGCTTGAGGTCAGGACTTTCACCAGTGGTTTGTGGTCGGCGCGGAGCAGAAACTTCGAGCCCCACAGAAACTGTCTGAACCGTTCCATGGCCCAGACGGTTGCCAGCATCTCTTTCTCTATTACACTGAATTTTTCTTCGTTGGCAGCTAAGGATCGCGAGGCAAAACCGACCGTGGTGATGTCTCCGTTTCGTGATCTTTGCATTAACACCGCCCCCAGGCCCTTGTCACTGGCGTCGGTGGTTAGTATGGATAAGGCTTCTTGATCGAACCCCTCCAGGGGAATGGCTGTACAGATGTCGTGTTTTATTTTTCCGAATTCTTCTTGCTCCTCGTGTGTCCACTTGAAGGCGTTCTTTTCTTTCAGGAGCTGCCTCAAGTCGTGCGTTTTGGTTGCGAAGTGAGGGACGAACTTACTGTAGAACTCCGCCATGCCTAGGAAAGATCGAACATCTTCTTTTCTTTTTGGTATAGGTGCTTCTTTGATGGCAGCCATGTTCGCTCGCTTTGGTTCTATTCCTCTCCCACTGATTTCGTGGCCCAGGTAGGTCACCGATCCCACTCCAAATTTACACTTGTCCCATTCGGCTGTGAGTCAATTTTGAGCTAGTATTGCCAATACTGTGTGTAGTTTCTCGTCGTGGTCTTCCTTTGATTTCCCCATGACGAGAATGTCGTCTTGGAAGTACTGAACTCCTTCCACCTTCTGGAACAGCCAATGCATGAGTTTTTGGAATACAGCGGCCGCTGAAGCTAGGCCAAACGGCATCCGGAGGAACTTGTAACAGCCAAACGGCGTGATGAATGACGTCGGGGGTTGCATGTGCCATGCAGCGCAATTTGGTGGTACGCCGAGGTGAGATCTATTGTTGAGAACCACTTGACCCCTTTGGTTTTCGCCAACATCTCGTTTATTCGGGGTTGCTGGAACTTGTCCACCAAGATGTTCTTGTTGAGTTCTCTCAAGTCCACACACAGACGTACCTTCCCGTTTGGTTTCTGGGTGACCACCAGTGGTGCGAGCCATTCCGCGCTCTCGATCGCTTCTATGACTCCGTTTCTCTCCAGTCGCTGCAATTCTTCTTGGACCGCCTCTTTGCTTCTGAAGGGGATGTTGCGAGCTTTGTGGCTTACTGGCTTTGCCCCAGCCTTGAGGCGGATCCTGTGCGTGAATTTTGTCATCCGTCCTATTGTTCCCTTGAATACTTCTCGGTATTCCGTCTTCCATCTGCTTTCGCCATGCGCTTGTTTTGCATCAATCATCAACACTTGCGTGGTCCCGCCGGGGTTGAGTTGTATCCCTAAGTTTCCTTGGTCCATCCATCCTAGGACGGAAGGTCCTTTCTCCGCCACGTACAGTTTCCCCTCCGCTCTTCGTCCTTTGAACTCAAATCGTAGCCGTCGGTACCCCACCATGGGTATGGGTTCTCCTGTGAACGTAACTGGGTGGATGTCTGTGGGTAGTAGCTCCTCCCCTACTCTGCGCTTGAACTGGTTTTCCCATACGGTCCGTTGAATAATGGTGTATGGGGAGCCAGAATCCGCCACCATGTCCACTTGTACACCACAGATCTCCAACTGTAACGCTGGTTTCTTGGATCGCGTGCAATTTACTCCCAACACCTGGTCATCGATGCACAGGACTTCATCTTCTTCGTTTCCCTCTTCCTGGGTTTCATCCTCGCCCTCTGCTTCCTGGGCGACGTACTTCACTTCCGTCCTGCTGAGCTTGCGCCGGCACACTTTCTCGTAGTGCCCCATTATTCCACAGTAGGAGCATTTGGCTCGGAATGCAGGGCATGCCTTATCATTGCTATTATGTGTTTGGCTGCCGCATCTTTAGCACGTGTGTTTGCTCTCTCCTTGTGATTTTCTCTGGTACCTTGTGTTAGTCAGCACGTGCTGCCTCGGAGTTTCTGGTCTGCTTTTGTCCGATATCCTACAGACCGGCGTTCTGTCGCCACTCTCTTTTTTCGCCGCTTCTGCGCACCTTTTTGATAGTTCTGCCTTCTTCACCAGCGCCACCACCTCCTTCAGCGGGGCGTCACCGTTGACCTACAGCTTCTCCTGTATGGCCGTATTGGCTGTGTGCATTATGATCTGGTCTCTGATGAGTTCATCATGAAGGGTGCCGAATCTGCACGTCACCGCCAACTTCCGTAAGGCTGATACGTGCTCGTCTATCGACTCACCACTGCTTTGTTTTCTTTGGAAGAAGTTGCACCTATCTATGGCCGTGCACACCACTGGGCGGTAGTGGGAGTCTAGATCTTCCAGCACGTGTTGGAACACTTCCGTGTTGGCCGCGGGTCTGGTCTCCTGCACTAGGCTGTCGTATACCCTGATGCCCTCCGGACCTAGGTTGTGTAGTAGTATTTTCTTTTTCCTTGAACTGGAGAACTCTCCTTCGCCTTCTTCTTCTAAGGCCTCAAGATAGTTTAAGAAATACCGCTTCCAATCTTCCCAGGGCATCGCCGGTTCACCTCTCTTTGGTATGAAGGGGACCAGGTTGGTGAGTGACGTCGCCTGTGCACACATCCTGCCCCTGTCGCGTTGGACCGAGCTATGTCTGTCGTCTGTCTCAGGTGGGCTCCCTGGTGCCTGCCTCTCGTCTGATTTGCCAGATCGTGTGGGTGAAAGGCTTCCTTGCCCTCCTCGCGATGACCCTGGGGTCGCCAGTTCTGTTGCTCCCCTTTAGCTTGCTGGCCGCAGATTACTTTCCTCTGGCGCGCTCCCGGTCGCTCTGTTCCGGACTGCTGCGCCCTCCTGCTCCCACGTATCGCTTCGCGGGCACTTCTGCGCGTCTTGGCCTTGGTTTGGCGGAAGGGTGCTCTTTCCGGGTGTTGCACCTTATGGGGCGTCCTGCCTCTCTTTTGGTGGTGCCTGGGACCCTTCCCTCCTGGCTTTGTACATTTGGCGTCTACGTGGACTCCGGCATGGCTCTCACCTCTGTGGAGTCCCTGGCCACGCTTGCTGGTGCTCCTCGTGCTCACCCGTGGGCTGAAGGTGGTGTTGGGGAACTGCGCTGGACCTCTCTGCTCGGTCTATGTGCACGTGGTGGGGATGCACCGCTGCCACGCTTGGGTGTAGTCAGGTCCTGGGTGTTTAGGGTTCTTGCTGTTCTTATTCCCTTCTCTGTGGAGTGATCCCATCCTCGTCGCTATTTTGTAGGAGTTCCTGACTATCTGGAATAAGACAATACGCTTTGGAATGCTAGTAATTAACTTTTATTCACCCGAGTGCCGGGCACACATCCTAACGCCGCTCTGCCTCGCGGCTATCTGGCGCGAAGCCGCGCCTCTTCCCGGCATGCCCCGGGGCGCGCTCGGAACACTAGAGCGCGACGCTACAAGCCTGAAACCCCCTTTAGTGAGGTACCTCTCTCTGAATGCCCCGTAGTGAGGTACCTCTTTCTGAAATCTCCTGCATTGAAGCGCACCTCTCTGAAACCCATGCTCTATCCCAGAGGTGCCCCTCCCTGAAGCCGCCTGTGTCGAGGCACATCTCACTGGAAGTTCCTAGGCCACAGCAAGGTCAGGGCGCAAGAGCCTGCGCACGCGCGGTGATAACGGGAAATCTCCTTCCACTCCGACAATTGTTTTATCATCAGCCCCTCTTCCTATGAAGCAGCGGCTCTCACCTGCCTCTGGTGTGATTCTGTCTCCTTTAGCCAAAGGCAGCACCTGTCAAAGCAGCGCCCTCTGGCGGTTCCATGAGGAGTATACTTGGGACTTCCCCGGCTTTCTCCCCCGTAACCCAAACGTGCCTCTATGTGTGATGAGACAATTCTCGTGCATAATTATTATTATTGTTTTTTTGCAGCTTTGTGTAGCGCGTACTCGACACGAAGGTGTTGGAGTGTTGTTAATTGTAAATTGTATTGGAGAGCTTTTCATGAGCACCAGTAACAGATTACACAAGGATACATTCATTTTTTGTAGGCGGGGGGGATTAAGTGATTTGCCCAGAATCACAGGATGTTGATCCGACGCCGAGACTTGAATCTGGTTCCCTAGCTCAAAAGTCTTGCAGAATTGTGTGTGTGGGCGCGTTTGTGAGTATTTGTGCGTGTGTGCCTGTGAACGTGAGAGAGAGGTTGGAGTCTACATGTATATTATATATTTGCATCATTTGTGAATGTCTACGAGTGCCTGGGTACGCCTTGGTCTGCGAGTGCATATGTGGGTGTGTACACCTGTGCGCATTTGTGTGTCCGCACGTTACTTTATGTCAAAGTGTGTGCTTGCGCGCACGTTGCCTTCACCTTTCCATAGGAAGGAAATGCGTCCCACTAGGGGTGCATCTTCAGAGGAGGTAGGCCATAGCTGTCATTTTGGTTTCTCTACCTAGCTGACACCTTGCGTTCTCTCAGCACAGATAGCGCTTATGTATGTCTTCAAGGAACATTCTATCAGTCCTAGAATATGCCCCCCGCCCCCCCTAGCGTTGTGTCACACTGTTTGCCTCCCTCTCCATTTACAGGGACAGCTCTGCCACCGCATTCTCACAAGCGCAGCGCAATAATTCGCGCCGCTTAACGTCCCCATTGGACTCCCTCGGAATGCCTGCACCCGGCAATGACAATGTATCATCTAAATGCCTTCGAAATCCTATTATCTGCGAGTCAAGCCATAATCACATCTCGGCAGGGTCCGTGCTCTCCGCCGAGCACATGCACATCTTCTGCCCCGTATCTTCTCTCACCCAGCGCCTACACAAAGCCCTTGTCCCATAGTGCCAACACACAACTCTTGTCACCGAACGGCATCACACAACTCTTGTCATGCGTCGCCAACACACAACTCTTGGCACCCAGCGGCAACACACAGCTAGCGTTGCCCAGCGCCTACACATAGCTTCAGTTATTGCGGCCAACACGCAGCTCTAGCCGCCGGCGCCAATTCCAAGCGCTTTTCGTGTAGCGCCAACACACATCTCCCGTTGGCAATGTCTTCCTTACTTTTGCCACATTGTTCTTGTCCCTAGCTTGTCGAGCTCCACGGCTTCTACTCCCAATACCTCTCAGTACCAGTTCCAATCACACCATATACCCGCCCAGGCATGTGCTTCAGCACCTACATAGAGGTATTAAGCACTATATAAATGTTACAATACAATGCGCTACCTGTCACAAGTCCAGCCCCATTGCTCCTGATCCTGTCGTGCAGACACGGTCACTCACCGTCTCGTGCCTAGATTCCTATACTACGGTTCCTGCCCCAAATGTATGTGCCCACAGTTCCTGTTGCATGACTCCTGCACACATCTCATGGACCACAACGTCTGCAACATATCCTGTCATGGAGCTCTTGTCTCTTATCACCTGCTATACGACTCCTGTAACTCAGTCCCTGCTCCACGTCTACTGCCCCACTACGCCTGTCCCAAAGTTCCTTTCTTACAGCTTCACGGAGAGCTCCAGTCCCACGGTGACACCTGTTAAAAGTCTAAACCGGTAGGCATCGAAATATACATGGAGTTTCCTTTAGCACCAAAACATGTCCTCAGCCCAAGGAAGGTCATTTGAAAATGACATAGCCATACCTTTCCGCCTCTTAACAGTAACACCAGAGGAAAATAAGAAGTAGAGTTTTTAAGCCCGTAGCAGATCTAAAGGCATTAAGTAAACAAGCGGCACTGAAAGAAAAAAAAAACACGGCCGAGAGTGGTGCGCACGCGCCACAGCGAGCCTTATGTTTTCAATTATCGTGCCTGTGTCTGGGCACGATAATTGAAACCACAATAGGCCATGGGCGGAGTAATGTGCCCGCCTTTGGCCGATTGCGTGCTCTGTTTAAAAAAAACACGCACTCAAAGCCCAATAACGGAAGCCAAAAGGAAAAGCACACGCACAAGCGTGTGCGATTCCAGGCTCCGTTTTCAAATCCCGGGCAAAAGGGCTCTCGCCTGCGCGAGCAGTGCTGCGCACTGCATCGCTAGAGGCGAGCCCTAAAAAGGGGCTTACATCCTGCCCCCTAACTCTCGTTGCTTGTCATTGGTTCCTGTGCTTGCCACTTACTGTCCCCCGTTTCTATTAGCTGTAGCATACTGTCCTTGCATTGCTCCTTGTGTGCTTCTCTTATCAGCTTCCCGTCGACCAAGTACTGTTTATATTTATTTATTTATTTATTTATTTATACATTTATAAAGTGCTTGGTTACACCAGACGGTGTGTCCCCGCGCTAAAGAGATCACCTGAGGGGGGTGGAGGAATGTCCGTACGGCTAGTTGCTTCATGAGTGGGTGCCAGGTCTATCTTGGCTACGCTTGTATTAATAGCCAGGTCTTTAATAGCTTGCGAAATCTTCTTTCGCATGGCTCTCTTCTCAATTCTAACGGGAGATTATTCCAACCCTTTGCAGCTCGGTACCTGAAAGAGCGCTCCCCCATTATCGCTCTGACAACTCTTGGTACTGTCACTAGGTCCTTGTCTAGTGATCTCAGGCTACGTCCTGGTGTGTATCTCGTGATTAAAGGTAGGCGGTAGCTAGGACCTTTCCTTTTTAGGATGCGGTGGCAGTGGCACATAGCCTTAAACCTGTTTCTTTTTCCACTGGAAGCCAGTGGAGAGCAATCAAGGTTTGTTTAGTGTTGGTTCTTCTTGGCAGGCCCAGGACTAAACGTGCCGCTGAATTTTTTACTTTCTGAAGTTTAGCTAGACCTCTTTTTGTAGTGCCCAGATATAATACATTGCTATAATCCAATTGGGAGGTTATTACTGTGTGAACGATGGTTTTCCTGCCGTTGAAAGGGAGGAGATCTAGGACCTTTCACAGAATTTTCATAGCAGAATAGCATTTCCCTGCCACCTTACGGATTTGGCTCTCAAAAGTCAATTCGGAGTCAAACCAGACCCCTAGATTTTTTACTTCTGTTTTGGGGGTAGGTATGTGGACCAAACAGTCAGGCCACCATGCGGTCGACCAGATTGATGGAGTCTTTCCAACAATCAGCACCTCCGTTTTATTACCGTTCAATTTGAGGCAGTGATTGGACATCCACTGGGCTACCTCTTTTAGGCAATCGGAGAAGCGTGCCGCCGCTAGGTCCTTGTTTTGGGATAGCAGCACAATAAGTTGGGTATCATCTGCATAGGATACAATTGACACCTTGTGTTTCTCTACGCACTCAGCCAGTGGTCCCACATAGATATTGAATAAGGTGGGACTTAGAATTGACCCCTGAGGTACCCCTTGGGGTAAGGGGATGATCTCTGAAGTGTAGATTTTCTGTGCGACTTGGAAGCCTCGCGAGGAGAGAAACGATGTCAACCAGCATAGAGCCAAATGCCTCACACCGCACATCTCTAGCCTATGAAGGAGGAGTTTGTGAGAGACGGTATCAAACGCCGCACTGAGGTCTAGAAGAATCAGTGCGGCTGTCTGTCCATCATCTGCATGCATTCTCAGGGTTTCAGAGGCCATAAGCAATGCTGACTCAGTTGAATGGGCCCTTCTGAAACCCGATTGTGACGGATGGAGTAGTTCATTCCTGTCTATATGTTCTACAAGCTGTTTATTTATTGCTTTCTCTGCAATTTTCGCCACGAATGGTAGTAGTGAGATGGGGCGAAGGTTTTCTAGTATGGCTAGGTCTAGTGATGCTATTTTTTTAAGAGGCTTAACAATGGCTTGTTTCCATCTGGTCGGGACCGTGCCGTTTTGGAATGATCTGGAGATAAGTTCCGATATATATGGCATAATTTCCTTGTCGCCGTCCATTATTATTTCTGGTCGGGCCGGATCTCGGGGGGAGCCAGATTTGATACCTTTTGCTATGGCTGTAAGCTCATCCAATTCAGGGATCTTAAAAGCCTCTAACGTTATTCCCGTAAACATGGTATGGCTTTCAGAGGCAAGCCCTGTACCTTGTTTTGCATCTACCGGGAATGTGTCATAAATTTTGATCACTTTTTTTGCGAAGAATTCGGCTATCCTGTTGCAGCTATCCGCAGATAAGGTAGAATCGTCCTTCGTTTCAAGTGTCCTGAGGGATTTTAGTATGGCAAACATTTCTTTCGATGAGTTCTTGGCCCCTTCAATTCTTTCTGTGTAGAAGGTACATCTGTTTTTTTTTATTAGAGTGTGATATTGTTTTAATTCCTTTTTGTAGTATTCCTTGGCTCTGCTACCGTAGTCCTTCCTCCATACTCTCTCAAGCTTTTTACAGGCCTTTTAAGCTGACTTTAGCTCCACATTAAACAAGGGGGCAGTTTGATTTTGTCTCCTTGGAGTCCTAGAGCTCCAGGGTGCTGTCCTATCAAGTACGTGAGTAATCCAGGTTTCTAGTTGGCTATTAGCTAAGTTGATATCTAAATCAAGAGTAGGTCTTTCTTTTAGTAGTTCACGGGTGAAGGAGGTAGAGTTAAAATTATTCAATTTCCTGGTCGTGATTTTCTTGCTCTGTATTTCCGATCTTTCCCTCTGGGAGGGTATCGTGAACTGAATTAAGTGATGGTCCGACCATGGAATTGGCCATGGAGTTTCTACCTCTGTCTCCGTGATATTTGAAAATATAGGGTCTAAGGTATGTCCCCCTTGGTGCGTCGGTGTCTCCACTTTTTGTACTAGGTTATGCGTCCTTACATATCGCGATAGCCTCTTGATTTAGTTCATTGTCGAAATGTATATTTAGGTCTCCTAGGACTAGGAGATTCTTGTGACGAAGGGCTGGATGTATTAGTTCCTCTTCTAGACTAGTAAGAAATTGTGCTAGTGGTCCTGGCGGCCGGTATATCAGAAAGCCTGCAGTGGTGTGATCTTCCGTAGCTGCTAAGGAGAATAAAAGTGCCTCGCAATCTTTAATGTCGGCTTTTTTAATTGTACATTTCAGTGTTGATTTGTAAATTATAGCGATACCGCCGCCTCTTTGACCAACTCGGTCCTGCCGTGCTATCAGATATTCATTAGGGATGGCATCCAGAGTATCAGGGGTGGAGCCTTCATGAAGCCATGTCTCAGTCAGGAAAAGAGCATCCAAATCTCGTTCTCTTAATAAGTCATGGTTTTCAAATTTGTGTTTAGCTAGCGACCTGCAGTTCAATAGCGCTAGGTGTAGCTTTCCTACTGTCTTTTTATTTAGTTGGGGTGTTAGGATCAGTTGACAGTGGCTGCATTTCCATTCTCTACTGTCAGCGATTATGTTGTGTTTACATAGAGTATTGCAGGGCCTCTCTAGTCTACGTAGTTCATCTGCTGTAAATATGATCCTGCCAATTGGACCAGGGGTTTTGGTCTCTGGGCTCGGTCGTGCGCGGTCGGGCACAGACGGGCTTGCCTTTAGCGCGCCTTCGGCGCGCCCGCTGCGCGTTCGCGTGCATATCGGTTTAATGGGTAGGAAGTCCCGCCTCCTCAGACTGGAAGTGAATGCTGTTGGGGTTAGCCCTGCCCTCCACACAACGGCACACAGCCGGGGTGGACCGGGGTGGGTATTACGAAAAGCGCACCTTCAATTTGCAACACAGGTCAGTGAAACATAGTGCATATAATTTTTAAAATCAAACTTGATTTGCGCCTAAATACAATGTTGGTGTTGTTCACTCAGCGTTACCGCACACAAGCGCCTCCGCAATCTCAAAGAATCTCTCGCTGCGCTGCGTGCACATCGGTCTAATGAGTCCCGCGTAGGAAGTCCCGCCTACTCAGACCGGAAGTGAATGCTGTTGGGGTTAGCCCTGCCCTCCACACAACGGCACATAGCCGGGGTGGACCGGGGAGGGTATTACGAAAAGCGCACATTCAATTTGCAACACAGGTCAGTGAAATATAGTGCATATAATTTTTAAAATCAAACTTGATTCGCGCCTAAATACAATGTTGGTGTTGTTCACTCAGCGTTACCACACACAAGCGCGTCCGCAATCTCAAAGAATCTCTCTCCGCTTTTGTAGAACTATTTTTTTAAAGGTTTTGCATGCACAGCGCTTGCACCATTCTCAACATCCCACATGACCTGTATCTTTTCAATGGCTGCTCAAGGAGCTTTGAGTGCTGACCGGAGACAATTTAGTTTAAAACCAGATATACATGTTGCGTTAGCATATTATTTTCTTTCATAAAAACTTTTAGCAGCACATGTTTTTTGACATGAGCCACCTTTTGACTAGGTAAGCTTATATCAGCAGCGGGTTGTTAGTAACCATCTTACGGCCTATCTCCACCCTAGGTACACAAAGTACATCTTTATTGCTCAGTTGTTCTTTCAACATCAAGAGAAGCCCGCTGCTGAAGATTCTTTAATTCAGGATGCCGGTGGATGGGCCAGAGTACAGAAATACTTCTGGAGGCCACAAAGTGTTAGTAGTACCCATTCCAAGCTGGTGCCTGATATTTGTGAGGTTACCCCTACCTTTTTAGATCACTCACATGTTAGCAATTTCAAATAGGTTGGTCCGGTGCACCTCTTAAAGTAGAGCCACATAGGACAACCCCAGCTTCATTCTTTTTTCACCTGCTTTCAGTCCGTTTTGTGTTCGAGGCATAGAAGATGCATATTTTAAACAGGTGAGGCAGCCCTGCATTGCATTTTTCCGGCACTTTGCACATTAATTGCACGCAGCGCCAGTGACAAGGTAATCGGCCGTCTGCAGCAGTGTAATCCTGTCCAACATGTCCTGCACACCTTCTGTATAGGTGCATGTCCAGCCACACTTTTAGATGCCAGCCTAATCTAATTAGCGCAGTGTAGAATGGGCGACAAGACACTTAGAATGGGACTCTCTATCACTTATAACACATTCTGTGGATTCCTCAGTGTGTCTGCATTTGAGCAGAGTCAAGCACCATTGATGCCGTACGTAGAAAGGAGTTACCGTTGTATCCTCGATGTAATTTTGTGCTTCAAAATAGCTTATTATTAATCACATAGGCAAAACCTAATGCCCTTACCACCACTTCAATGCGGCACCGTGCCCACAGTGCTGGAGAATCATCTGTGTTTTTGCCACACAGCTTGCTTGGAGTGCACAACCTGATGCGGGTGTAGGACTTGCAAGCGCACACAGTAGCTGGTATTACAGTGGCAGTCTATGTATACAGTGCCTGGGGGTATATGACTTTCCAGTTGTCACAACGATCCGGTAACACCTCTCAAACACACATTGTCTCTTTAAGCGGCACTCAGAAGTGTTCCTAAGCACATTTCTTTTCCAGCAGTCATCGGTCTTTGAGTGGGCACTGCTCTTCTGTGACGGTCAACGATAACTCGCAGAACACCAGTCAACGCATGAATGTCTTCCGGTATCAGGTACTCTCTTCTTGAACGTCTCCCATCTTCTCCAGCACCAACCAGCCATTTGTTGGACACATCGCAGTGGTCTTTTAGTAGACACAGTTCATCTTTTCTGGGCACTCCGCGGTCTCTCAAGGAAACAGTTCTTACTCTCTGGTACTCACCAGCATCTCATTTGACTCAGTCCTTGTACTCTGGCATTCAGTGATATCTTTTAAACACAGTTCTTCTCCAATGAAATTCGCCGATACTTAATTGAACGAAGCTCTTCTCCTGTAGGGCTCGATGTTTCTCATTGGATGCAGCACCATTCCTTGACACACAGCCCAGGGACATCTTAAGGATTTTGGGGGCCCTGGGCCAAACGTATTTTGGGGGCCCCTGTTCAGAACAGCTTTGAATTTATGAGCCAATTTGAGCCCCTGTTTCCCACGCAGTTTCTGCTTCCTCAGCTGCGTTAGCGATCCAGTTTGCATCATAGGCATTAGCCTATATATTCCATATGTAAACGGACGCGCGCAGCTGACAGCAGTAAGATTTAGTGTTTCCTGCCCTGCTATATTAATACTTTTTAAATTGTATATGTGTGGCTGAATTACTCTGTGCTTTTTAACAATTTCTCCTACCTACGCACACTTGCACTTTTCTTGATTCTGCTTGCCTACAAATCCTTAGCTGCTTTGATTCGCATCTTGCTTTTCCTCCAGTCCTGGTCCACCGCGGCTGATTCTCCGATTGTGCGGAGGGCTGGGGCTCCTATCGGGCTCCTCACTTCTGGCAACGTAGTTTCCACTTCCTCAGCTGCGTTAGCGATCCAGTTTGCATCATATGCATTAGCCAATATATTCCCGATGCAAACGAACAAACGCAGCGAGCACGCCAAAGGCAAGCCTGTCTGTGCTGTGAGGTGTCCCGGAGGCGTCCAGCGCCGGCCATGCTGCCCATTTCCCCTCCGGTGAGTTTTTTCCACTATATTACAATAGAAAAAACTGCTTAGCCTTAGGCGGCTACCATTATGTCAGTGTACAGTGGCTGATCCGAGCTTGGAGGTAGACTTTCGATGCAATAAGTGCAACTGGTCACTCCTCCAGCCCAGGAATCTCGCACCCAAGATCCTCCCACGCAACAATAAGTGTAAAAACAATAAGAAAATAGAGGACTTACAGGCCACCCTTTTAAATTGTCACTCTATGCAAAAGCTTGAACCACACATTTAAGGCCTACTTTTAGACGAACAGCCTAATTTTTTATGTCGCACTGAGACCTGGCTGTCTGAAGCCTCTAACCCTACTATCACCTCGGCCATCCCTACGGGTATTAAAATCCTTAGGAGAGATTGGGAAGGGGGTTGGTGTTGCCAAAATATACAATCAAAAACTAGACTGCTCTCCCATCCCGATGGAAAACATCGAGAGCGCAGAGTCCTTAGGCTTCCGCCGTACCTTATCCCCCCATCACAGCACTGCTGTTTTTCTGATTTACAGACCTCCCAGCACAATTGGAAATTATATTACTACGCTTAATTAAGCCACCACCTCCCTGGCTTTAAAATATAACAACTGACTTCTTCTGGGAGATTTCAATATACATATGGACAATGGAAAAGACCCTCAAACATTTTCCTTGTTGGACACGCTGCAGGCCTTCAACACGTTTCCATCTATTTCTTCGGTCACCCATGAGAAGGGCCATACTCTAGACCAAATCTTTCACAACTTTGACATATCAGTAAGCTTACTTCTTCCCATTATCTGGTCTGACCACCTCCTATTAAAATTCGTCATTCCCAACTCTGCCACAGCCCTCGGGCTAACACAGAGGAGAGGGACCCTAATTACAGGACGTTCCATAAAATATCCATCCCGATTTTAGCTGATGACCTCGGTCATTCCTCACCGGAGCTGTCTGGCTGCCCCGACTCGGACACCCTCTCAATAGATTCATGGCTCCGAACCAACATTGATGCAGTGGTACCAGTTGTTTCCTGCTCCTCAAAAAGTTTGGCCCCACCAGCTCCATGGTTTAATGATTCCCTCAGATCTAGCAAAAGAAATTGTAGAAAAATGGAACGGAAATGGCGTAAATCCTATCCACCTGAGGACAGGAAGGTGTATAAAGACAACTTAAAAGCTCATTACATTCTCGTGAAGGCAGCCAAGAAAAACGTCTTTCAAACCAAGATAGAAATTGCCCAAAATAAGAGTAAGGAAATCTTTAGTATAGTTAAATTCTTTAATGCCCGAAAGCCGGCACAAAGGAAGGGCCATGCACGGAAGAATGGTCTAAGCAAATAGCTCAATTCGTCCACAAAAAGATCTCCGTTATCCAACATGACTTCACTAACCGCTCAGAGGAAGAACTGGCCTTCTACCTTGGTTCTAATAGCATATTTCACCTCTTGGATCCTCCATCTTCACTAGCTTTCCCTGAGTTTCAGCTTGAAGAGTCACTGACCCTTCTCCAAAGCATTAAGTCTGGCTCTCCTACCGACCCATGTCCAGCGAATATCCTGAACCTATTAGCTCCCACCATAAACCCCACGGTAAACCAGCTCTTTAATGCTTACCTCGCCTCAGGCAACATTCCGAAATTATGGAACAATGCGAAGATTCTTCCACTGATAAAAAAGGCTAAGGCCAAACCGACGGACCCTTCCAACTACAGGGCAATCTCCCTTCTTCCGGCCCTCTCCAAAGTACTAGAGAAGCATGTAAACCAGGCTCTCAAAAAATACATTGAAGATGGGAAGCTCCTTCATGAGTCCCAATCCGGTTTTAGGGCTAACTACAGTACGGAGACCGCTCTGCTGGAAGTGACTGAGTTTCTCAAGGGTAAGCTGGACCAGGGAGGCAAGGCTGTTCTGATACTGCTCGATCTGTCGGCGGCCTTCAATACGGTCCCATATGAGAGGCTCCTGGAGAGACTTGCTAACATCGGCCTGGGGGGACCACCTTAACATGGATTTCATCTTTCTTGGCAAATAGATGTCGGGACATCTGGCTCCCCCCTTTCTCATCCCCGGTTCCGGCCATGAATGCATGTGTCCTTCACGGCTCCATTCTCAGTCCTACCCTTTTTAATATATATCTATCCCCCCTTGCATTTCTGATAGAGGAAGAGGGCGCCAAAATTGTTTCCTATGCTGATGACACTCAGCTGATTTTTACGTGTGAAAAAGGAACTGAATTTGACGGGGCAATGATTAGGTCTTGCCTCACAAAGGTTTTTAACTGGCTTATGATCAATCAGTGGATGAAGTTATTTTCTTTGGTAATCCAGAAACACCTGACTGGAGCTCTTGGTGGCCATAAGATCTGCCGCCCCTGCCCGCGGAAAATGAGAAAATAAAAAACGTAGGAAATGTCATAGACAAGACACTCTCCATGTGCTTTCAAATCTAAAATCTAACTGCCGTTTGCTTTGGCATACTCCGGATGCTAAAATAATTCCTGCCACTGTTACTGCTTGAGAGCAGAAAGATCGTGCTGCAGGCTCTGGCGACATCAAAGCTTGACTATGTCAACAGCTTGTACCTCAGTCTTCCCAAATTCCTTATCCAGCGCCTACAAGTGGTACAAAACGCGGCGGCCAGAGCCTTCCTGAGACCTAAACCCAGATCTAGTATGACCCCTATTCTTAAGTCTCTACACTGGCTCCACATAAAAGAACGGATCGACTTCAAAGCGATGACCATCTTCTTTAAAGCTTTCCCTGGCTCAGGAGCCGGCTACCTAAATAAGCACGTTAATGGCTACACAACATCTAGACCCCTAAGATCTTCCAATGCCAACCTGGCCATCGTGCCTAAAATATGCCGTGCCCGCACTGGAGGCAGATCCCTCGGCTTTCTAGGCGCAAAATTGTGGAATAGCCTCCCTGAGGCTCTGAGACTGACCACAGACATACTCTTTCAGGAAAAACCTGGCTTTTTAATAACTGATGGGTCTTTTACGCACATTTTCCTCCCGCTGTCAAGCGCCAGGACACTCTAGTCTGAGTAGCTGCACGATTTATTAAATACACTATTTCATTTCATTAGGGCCCTGACAGTGCAAAGGAACACATGTTCAAATTCTAAGGGCCTTATTTATGAGGCCTTGCTTCACTTTTATGCTGCGGGTGCGTCACTTTTTGCGACGCACCGGCAGCGTAAAAAATGTGCCATGTTGCCCCCTATTTACAAAGTGGCGCATCTAGGCAGATGCATTACTTTTTAAACCCCTGCACCACATTATACCTGCTCCAGGTATAATGTATGCAGGGTGGGTGTTGCCCCGCAAAAAGCTTTGTAGAAGTGGCGCATTGAAATCTAAGAGAACTCAGTGCGCCACTTCTAGGACGCCATTGCGTCAATATCTTACACCTACCTCACAGCAGGTGTAAGATTGATGCAGGCAAGCCCCATGTGAAAGGACACATTGCTGGAGTTGCGTCTATTTTCAGACATACCCCAGCAATGCATCACTTTTGCGCCTACAGATATGTCAGAAATACTGACGTATCTGTAACATGATGCATCGTACAGTAAATATGACGCATCCATCATGCGATGCATCACTTCTCATAAATAAGGCCCTAAATGTGTTTACATCTAATGTTCAGGGATAGTTATGTGTGTTTTCAATATTGTAACACAGCAGCAGCTCACCAATATTACTGCAAATAATTTCTGTGATGCCCTCCCATTTCTTATATGTTAGGCCTTGTTTTGATCTAAAATAAACTTTTTTATGTATATTGCATGAAACAAGCACAACATTTCTCTGCAAAATGGCTGTACTAGACTTTCACACATCAAATACATAAAAAATAAATTAAAGGAAAACAGTATTTAAAACAATCTGTTTAAGCAATATTCAAGGTCATTAGGGCAAAACTCTGGAGAACAGAGCTGACTTTGTCAGGGGGCCTCCTGAAAGGCTGGGGCCCTGGGCCAGAGCCCACTTTGCCCATGCATTAAAACGTCTCTGACACAGCCGTCTTTAAGAGGACACAGGTCTTCCCTGTAGTCTCTCACTGGTTGCAGCTTGTTTCTTTTGAAGCCTCTCAGTGGACCCACCTCAGTTTCTTGGCATCTAAAAGTCTCTGTATACATCTGTTCACTTACATACCTTTCATCTACTCTCAGACACCCCTCACCCTGCACACTCACCCACAATTTACTCTGCACAGTCACCCTGACAATGGATTGCCAGTCAGATACTGCTCACCCACCACTCACACAGTGCTGACTATGCACCCAATCACCATTGACATACCGCTCACCAGGCAATCTCATTTCTCTTACCCTCCACCCACACCTCTCACCCTAACCTCAAGCTGCTCATCCACCACTTATACTATGGACATACCGCTCACCCTATACTCTCACACCTCTTACCTTGTACAGGGTAGCATATTTCACCCTGTACACTCACACAATTCTCGTTCTCCACTGAACACATATCAATCACCATGCATTGAGCTCTTTCATTGGACCATTGGCGCCGCAGATTCCCTCACTACCACCCTTTAACAGTGACCCCTCAAGTCTCCACAACCGCGCTCTGTCAGATGCATTCAATTTGCCTCATAGCGCAGCTGACACTCATATCCGTGCAGGGTGTCAGAGCACTTTATATCACACACTTCACAGAGACAATCAATCATAGGTGTGTAAACCAGTGTATAGGAAATGTTACTTAAGATAGAGGACTACAAGGTGTGGGCGTCACATGTCATCCGTACTGGTAGGCAGGATAATTAAAGAGTGCTTGGTCTGGAGAAGCACAAACTCAAAATTTAACACCATGGTTGGGGTTTCTCTTTAATAATCAGAACTGATTTCTATCCAAAGGAACCCTTTTTCCAACATTACAATAATGAAAGACTGGGGAAAGATAATAATGCTCTAATCTATACCTTGCAATTTGCGTGCAGCTCTTTGACAGTTAATAGCTCACTTTTCTATGTTAGGATTATAACTGTTCTCTCAGACAACAGCAGTAGCTCACTGACCTATTTACATTATATGCACTTTGTGATCCGAATGGTACACGTTCTTTGCAGCAGGCACATTAACACTCTGGGCTACCTTACCAAGAGTCAAGACTTCCACTACACAAACCTCTGATCTCTCTTTCAAGAACATTAATCACTGGAGTTTTCTAGACATTTTTTATTGTTGCCTGAAAATTACTGGAAGCCAGGAACGAAGCAGCAGGTGCTTTTAAAACCTCAATATACTTCAAACATGATGCCCCCCACCTGAAGTCAGCGCCCGGTGTGGTTGCACCGGCCGCACCGCCCTAGTGGGAAGGGGCAACAGCCAATGGCTGCTCCTCTATGGTGGAGGAGCGTCACCCCACTGCTTTTAAGCAGTGCGAAGAAGAACCATAAAATGATAATAACTTTAAGTTAGTACCATTTAATGCTTCGTGCTGCTTTGCGGGAGGGTGGGCGGGGCTGCTCTGCTTCCTGAGCAGGGCAGGGGAGGAGTGGTTTGCCCACTCCTAAGTGCGCAATGACTGTTTGGTCCGCCCTCTTTGGCCGCCCAAACTAGTCATGTGCACTTTGCCCATTCTCGATGCAGGCTGCATTACAGCCTGCATGAAGAACGTGCCCAGGCCCCCATTCCCTGGTTGAGCGACGAACCAGGACGCTCATAACAGCGTTGTGATTGGTCAGGAGAGCCTGGGAGCTTACCAATCACAGCCCTGCATTGCTGCGAGATCCACAAGGAGAGCAGGAGCAGAGACACGGGACCCGGCGCAAAGACTTTAAAACATTTTTTTTTTAAATGTATATGCGCCACCCATGTCTCCTCCGCCATTATGCCCCACACGACTCCCCGCCATTACGCCCCACAAGCGGGCGACCAGCCCCACCACCACCAATGAGCCATGCCAGCCACCACTGACAACAGCACAGACAACGGAAGGGAAGGAGGGTCGGAGGAAGACAAAGGGGGGAGAAGTACACGAGGGAACCAACTGAAATAAACACCCCCTGGTAGAGTGCTTAAAGAGAACGAAAAAGCAGTACTAAAAATGCCTACATGCTCGAGGAATCCTCTAGCAGCTGACCCATAAGAAGCAAGCAAAAGAGTGACAATTAAGCCAGCCAATGGTAAGCAATGGGTGGCCTCTCAGCCAATTTACAGAAAATAATGTCTTATGCGGTCTTAGGGAAAACAAATGCTCAGTATCCTGCAAAGTCCATCACTGCATAGGGCGCGAGGCAGAGAGAGCTCCTAAACTAAAGCTTAGTCTCATTTAATCAACCTTCTGGCTGACAAAGGTGACTCCGTAATAAAAGGCTTAGTGGTCTGCTATCAGAGGACGCCTGTCAGAGGACTCCTTCCAGGTGGGCACGACGGGCAGAACTTGGGTACCTACTAGTCTTTCCTAGGTTAGCGTTTCAGAGAGATCTACCTCACTACAGAAGGTTTCAGAACCTCACCGCAGGGTGCATCAGAGAAATGTGCCTCACTGCTGGCGAGTGTGTGTGTGTGTGGGGGGGGTGAGGGTGTCAAAGAGATTCGCCACACTGTAGGAAGGTTCCGGGAGCTGGGTCTCCGAATAGCAGGCTTCATAGTACCCCCAGGGGCACCCCGCTGTCCCCCCTCCCCCATAATAGGTTACCCAAATGACACACACAAGACAGTTGGTGTTGGGTAACAATGCTGCAGGTTTATTACATAATTCCAGAATATGTAATGGGTGGGTTATCTTGCGGGCGATCCAAGGGCAGGCAACCAACTGGGTCGCCTGCCCGCCTGATGAGCCGGGCAGCGCGGGAGCGATGCCCGCCGTTGCTGCCCTCCAGGTGATTCTTTCTACGATCACGTGCCGTTGGTAATTCTACTCACGCCCCCCCTCACGGGGCGGAGCGTCGCATAGCAAGCCCCCGGTTGTTCAGGCCCACAACCGCCCGCAGGACTAGAGGGGCGCCGACACGGCTTCCGGGACCTCCCTTGAGGCTCCTCGGTTTTGGCTCAGACACCCCCTATGGTGCCGCGAAGAGGTACCCTTTGTACCGGCCTGCTTCCAGATCGCCCTGTAACTCCGCCTGCAACGAAAAAGAAAACATTACAACGCTCAGAACCCCCCCCCCCCCCACCCAACACCTACGCCGGGTAAGCGGTAGGGAGGGAAATGGCGAGGTGGGCGACAAAGAGGTTGCCAGTAGGGTGGGGGAAGCATAAATAGCCTCCCCCTCGCACCAGGGCCAGGAAGTGACACGCATTGCGCGTCACTTCCGGCCAGCCCGAGGAGGGGGGCTCCGGTCGGTGCCCCCCCCCACCCCCCCGGTGGGAGGGGGTGTGGAGGGGTGAGCAGTGCCCCGGGGGCACTAAGGCGCTGACCGCCGATTGGCCCCCTGCGGGGACCGTGGTCAGCGGCATAGTAGAAGCAGAAAGAAGAGTTTGAAATTCTGCCACCTCATGACAGTTTGACAGTGCTAGCGGGACTCAAACCCAGTGAGATCCCTTATAACCACAGGCACAAGACTTACCAGTGAGCTATAGCTCCTGGTGTTGTAGATGGCCCCATCTATGTCCCCAAAGCCATGGACGCTATCCTAATCGGATAGGGTCTGCTGAAATAAAGGACCCGTTGGGCCTGTGAAGATGTGCAATAACTATTCGCCCCCCAGCGGGAAGGTTACACCTATTCACAATTCTGGGCCTGCCCGATTTGGCTATTATGACGAGAAGGGTTTTACTTAACATTTGTACAGTCCCTTCTGATAGCTAACCTGGGGCACGGGAGTGCTCCTAACTAGCGCGTGACCATGGGCAAGGGGCGACTCTTGCCCCTGCCCACCATCCCTTATACCTTATAGGAATTATGCCCCTACAGATCCCTCAGTGATGAACCCCCTAACTCGACGCCAAAGGTATTGCACCGCTTTACATGAGCACCGTATTTACGTTACACATACAGGCATGGGGAGCGTGAGAGATTCATACCATAGAACACGAACCCCGTGCCAGGTCACGCGAGCACCGCACGAGATTAACCCTCG